>NC_083563.1:8569227-9866727 GCF_019925205.1 Metopolophium dirhodum | reverse complement strand
AATGTATAAGTAATATATAATATTATGTTAGAAGTCCACATATTTATTGTCAATGTTATTGTGCCATATTTGTACCTATAAATGAATATAGGACATGATAATATGTACACTATAATAGCCAACCATAACAACATTGACAACATCAATGTAAATGTTCGGTGCTTATACTCCATAGTCAGACAGCCAGATAGTCTATAGTCTATAGGTAGGTTAGATTAGGCCTAACTTAACCTTTACCTACTTAAAAAGCTGAGAAAATTAAATAGTTTGTTTACAAAATGTATTTAAATATTTAATAAATTGTTCTCTTACAGATAACCTGTATGGATATAATTTTAGTCAACAGACACCTACCATTCCTTATCGGTTTAAAATAAAATAATTTAAAATAGATTATAAATTATAAATCATTATTTTAATTATTAAAACTAATAGATTAGAATATTATATCTAAGTATCAATCGTTATTTACACATTAAAATAAATCAATTTACTTAAAGCTCTTATATTTATGTACCTATCTACAATGACTTCGTGGCGCAACGGTAGCGCGTCTGACTCCAGATCAGAAGGTTGCGTGTTCAAATCACGTCGAGGTCAATTTAAATTTTGCACATTTTTTTTTTCTATTTACCTACCTAATCATTATTTAAAACATTACAAATTTAGGTGTAATGTCAGTTCTTCCCTGTGTTAAAAATTTTACGTTAAAAACCATATTAAGATTATGTTTATTTCGCATTTTTATGATTTTACATAAATATAACAAAGTTGTACTTTTTTATGCAGTCTTAAAATTTTAGAGCAAACCAGTGTGTAAAATTGGCTTTTCAATCCAGATTTAATTTACAATATATATTATGTCACAGTTCTATTTTGACCTTTTTATTATAATTATAATTTGGCAAGATAAAAATCTTGCCAAATTCAACCATCAATAATTAGGTAAAAAACAATATTATAATGCGTCATATTATATCCTATCTAAAAATATAAGTATAGGTAGGTCGTTAGACGTTTTTTTGAGCAGGACTGATAGAAAATAAATCGATAGAACATCGGGTGCTGGTGTTCAGGTGAATGAGCACGACGGGATACCAGTAGAAATATATTATTCTAAAACCAATATTCACTTAATATATTATTATGCTACTCAGAACCCTCCCATATTAATTAACTCGTGTCAACCCGCAGACCATCCTGAATTGTTTTTTTTTTTAAATTTAACGATACGAAAAAACATTTAAATTTTTTTATACAAAACGTATACCTACCGATGCACAGTGGTCTGAAACGCTATTTTAGAGGCTCAAGAGTATACTATTTCTAAAAAAATTCAAAAAAAGAAAAAAATATATATAATATTCCTTGAGTGAAACATAAAATTTCATAATCATACGTATTCATGTTTAAGCATATAGATGGATACATTTTAATTGTATATTTAGATACATTATATTTATGTCTGTGTTTCAGGTAATTATTTTTTCGTTAAATTTTCGAGAATTTTGAGCCGCTGAAATTGCGTTTCAGATTACTGTGCTGATGTGGTTATATCTATATTGCTTACGTTTAGTTTTGTATGATACAACTCAATTTAACGTCACAGATGTTTAACAATTATTTCATATTATTTGATGTTTATAATTATAAAACCAAATGTATCCATAAAATATTTTAAAACTAAACCTTATTTGTATTTTTTTTTTTTTTGGATGTAATTGTTTTTTTTTTTTTTTTTAATTTAGATGCCTAATACTATTTTTGTAATTAATTTTATGTTTCAATTAAAAATAAAACACTTTAATGCAGGTGGTAAATATTTAATGGATTTATACCTACCGATTTAGTCCATACCCAATTTAATGTTTGAAATAAGATATATAATAAGATATTAAAAATCAATATAGGTGTATCTACCTACTCCGAATTTACGGCTTATATAACTTCTTACAGCAAATAACACCTCAATTAACCTTAAAAAGGTAGCTAAAATGTTTTATAATTATATTTTATGTTAGCTCTACTGCATTAAATTTGTCCTTGAATTGGTTTTTTCTGGTACTTCGTACCTAGTAATAAACATTTATTTTATTCGAATAATACAAAAATATTTATTGTCAATTCTACATTGCCCGTAACATATACACTTATAATATTATATTTAATTCATCACTTAGGTAGGTACTTTTTTCAGTTTTCAAAAAAATACACTTATTTTCAAAAATTATTATAATTATAATTTATTTAGTTAAATAAACCTGGTATAGTAATAGTATTAATTGTATTATACTTATTTGTTATTATAGTTATTACCTATACCTACTTATCAGTATTTTATGTTTTTAATAGAATTGAGTAGAAACATTGTGAAGGGATCCAATTACAGATAGGTACTATGATGGTATTATGATAGTATGATTTATATTTAATCAATTCATATATATCAATTCAAATGGATTCAATATAGAATAGATTAGAATGCTTACATATATATGCTTCATAATATATTATACCTATATAGTGGTTACATGGTAGTTATATTTTTGTTTTATTAGCTTTTTACTAGTTGAAGAAAATATACTGTAAATAATTATGATAATATTCTGAAATATATACAGAGTGTTAAAAAAGTTTGGAAACGGTCATTAGACTAATTAGGAGTTAGGACTGATAAACTACAGTACGATAAAATTAATATGAGATGATTAAACTGTAACAATTATAAATATAAATATTATGTTACATGACACCTATAATACGAACTCTGCCGTATATGTACGATTAACTGCTGGCCGATACATTAATATTAAAACACACACACATAATTATTGTAAGGCCAACACACGCAATGTATTACTAAGTTAGTTCGATGTGCACCTTAGACCTCAATACACACTACGATTACCGGACTCCGTATATGACTACGATACAGTTACATAGTATAATAGAACATAGTTGATATATTTGTGAGTATTAATATTTGTAAGTATTTTGTAGAAAATAAAACATAATTATAACTGAAAAGGAATCCTATAGTAATTTTAATATATTTAAGATCCTGATATCTACATATCTGCCCCTGGCTATACGGTATTTATATCTATAGAATCCTACGATTGAATGATATGCTCCCTGGATATCTTATATTCAACTGGTCGTTCCCCCGACCGCGTTACAAAACATTTTACCTAATAAATGTACAGCAGTGTTATCTATTATCAATATATATATTATGTATATTGGTATAAAAATATATGCAAACAGTAATTGAAGCGTTTCCAATTTTTTTAGCACCTTATTGTATGTATAGATTATATTATAGTATTAAAAAATACAAAATGATTATTTAATTTTCTATTCAATAAAATCTATTGTATGATTAAAGAGTAATATAGTTTTCTCTACGTTTTACAATGATAATATGTAGGAGTGTATTTGTAGTTTTAAACCATGTATATGTCATCACGTTTTGGAGTAGAACATTGTCTTCAGTCTAAAAAATAATTAATGGTGGCTTAACGTAGAAAATGCCAAATTGGTAGGTACATTGGTCAAGTGTACTAAATGTCGAGTACTTTTCATACTAATTGGGAAAAACAAACAAGAACAGAGGTAAAATTGGACACAATTTTCGAGAAAATGAATACGGTTCGTCGGTTTTATTAAAAAAAAACGAGGAACTCGGTCAGCTTTAATAGTGCCATCGAGTACTCAATGGTAATATGGTATACTGCCAAAAATAAATCAACAAAAACCACTAACGTATTAACACCAATCAACAATTGAGTTCAACCTACCGCAATTCATAATTAATACAATATTTGTAATATTAAAAATAGGTACAATTTAACTATTAAACATAAACATAAAAATAATATTGTTTAGAAATCGCAGTCCGCTATAATATTATCGATGTAAGTAGGAAGTTATTACATTTAGAAAGAGATACCCAATATCCGTGCATATGATTGGACCAATGTATTGGGACCTATAATATACCTATAGGTGGTGCGTACTAGTGTCATGTCAAAATATCGAGGTAAAGTTATAGCAGTGGTAAAAACGTTACAGCAATTTTAACGCAAGTTAAAGTTATCGCACGTTGATATTATTGCATTTTATTTGTTGAAAACTCGAACCTACACAGTCTACATTATACCATACATCCAGTAAGAGTAACAATATTTGTTTTGTAATCATGCGTCGTTATACTCAAATGTAGTACCTATAGTACCTACCAACTGTCTATATTCGGCTTCAAAATAAAAAAATTTATAAAATTTTAAGCGCTTATGTTTTTAGCATTTAAAACCTATTAGTTATCACTTATTATATACTCACAACTTAACCCTAAATCGATTATGTTCGATTTTTAAAAAAGGTGCAATGAAATCAGCTATAGTATTTCCATCATTAATATAACAAAGGATGTTTTTTCGTCTATGACAAAGTATTTAACGTCATATACAATCTAACGGACTTCAACAAAGATATATTCAAATAATTCTGATTTGTCTCCCAATTTAAGAAAATCGGCAGCACTAATAACCAATAACCTATATTCCCGAGAATTATATAATAGCTGAAAAATGCTAAAATCTGAATTTTACCGACAAAATGATGACATTTTATCGAACTTCATTAATTATTTCGGTGATACATGGATCGAAAGACCATGTCGTAGAATGTAGATTCTGCTGCAGAAGAGCCCCCCCCCCCTTATTTTCAATCGACGTTTGGAATTGTTATTCAATGATAGGACACGACATTCCACGAACAAATAACTCTGTTGAAGGTTGACATAATTGTTTCAACTCTATCCTAACAGCCACTCGTCCTTCAATCTGGACATTTAAAAATGCACTAAAAAAAGAAAAAGTTTAAACCGATTTAAAATCGAAAATATACTGCATGATTTGAGCTACTTAAGAAAAAAAATACAAAGAAACTGCCGTGAAAATAAAAACAATTAGACGAAGCTACTAAAGGAGTTCAATATTGACGACTATTTACGTGGAATTTCTCATAATTTTAATTACCAACTTTGAATTTTAGATTCTGAGCGAAGCGATGAATGTATTGATTTTACAATGATGTTTGTTTTTTTTTATTTTTTCATTTTTGTGTCTGTCATCAGCTTTTAGGACAGTAAAAGTGTTTGGATTTTCTTCAACAGTAACTTTTCTCACAGAAAAGTGAATCTAGTTGGTACTTTAGGGGGTCAAAAGTAAAAATTTCTCAGTAGTTTTCAAACGCGACGTGAAAAACAAAAGAAAAATTAAGGAAAAACGGGAATTTCTACGCAAAATCTGTTTTCGATAAAATAGATTTTGGTTTTTGGTATAACTCTAAAACAAATGACCGTAGGGATATGAAATTTTGACTGAATGTTTATATTAGCATTTTCTATACACCATAATATTTTCCAAATATTTTAACTTATTTTGAGCTGTTTACGGACATTTTCTTTTTCCATTTTTTTTAGTTTTTTTTCCTATAAATAGCAATAAAATTTTATCTGTTGGGTAAAAAAGCTTGAAAATGTAATAGAAGGCTCCAAGGTTATTGTTTCAAAGGCAGATGAAAAAATTAAAAATCCTTAGTCACAGTTTTTATTTATAAGCATTTAAAGTTCAAATATTGACAAAATACGGAAAAATCACGAAAATTAGCAAATTATTTTGAGTTGAGAATTCATAAAAATTTTTCTTTTTAAATCGAAGATTTGAAATTGTAATACAAGATTATCCATAAATTTGTCTACCTGTATCAAAAAAAAAAAAAATTTCTACTAGCTCCTGATATATCGTTCTAATAGCAGTTGAAAAATATCAAAAATACATAGGCACAATTTTTTTTTATAAGCATTTAAAGTTCAAATGTTGACACTATTTATCGAATTTATAATTTATTAATTATTTTGTAGTTAAAAATTTATAAAATGTTCAACTTTTATAGCTAAAGATTGAAAATTGAAAACAAGGCTCCACGTAAATAGGTTATTTATAAATTATTTTATTCACAATAATATCATCAAATATACTTGGTAATATCATAAGCTGACTGACCGTTTTCGCTCAGAATCGTTTTTCTTATACAATGATATTATATCATTGAGTTCAAATTTAACACCATCCATTACAGTGACCCACTTGTAACCTACTATATAGCAGAGCGACATCCACTTACCCACCTTTTTTATATCTACTTATAATATAAAAATTATTGACGACTATATTAATTGTCAGTAAAATGTGTGTAAAAAAATGCTGATTGAGAGCAATTGATATAAGAAAAATATTCTTAAATATAATAAAAAAGAATATAATAACCAAAAAGGCAAAAAATGATTTAAAAATAAAAATTTCAAAAATAAATATAAAAATTTCAAAATTGAATTCGTTGTGACTTCATTCAAACCTTCTGTAAAAAGATATAATTACGTTTTACTATAAGCTAAAAAAAAAATGCACAGCTCCACTTGATACTTGAAAACGTTGCACGCCTTAAACTCTAACATATAAATATTAATATGGTAAATATGTTAAGTTGAATACTTAAATAGGTACATATTTTTATGAAAATTATGTAATCAAATATTTACGTGCATACATAAAAAAATGCATATAATATTGTATACTATAAATTATATTATATATAATATTATTGGCTTAATATCCAAATGTGTGACATCAGAAAAAGATAGTATTCAAACATATGTTATAGTTTTGTCGCCAAACGTGTTATATTTAATGATAATAACTGAATGTGTATAAGAAGGAAATAGCTAATAACTAATATAAACCAAAGTTGTCTAGCAAAATATGTTAAATTGGCCATTTTTTTGTAATAAGACTAAAAAATAGACTAATAAACAAATACCCAAGACAATTGTGAAATAATGTATGTTGTATAAACCAACAGATAACCATACAATTTAAAAAACACAATGATCAAACTTGTTGTTTTTCCTTTAAATGTTGAACAATTATGCTGAATCATAAAAACAAACCTTTTATACCAATGTTAATACAGACAAATGATTTATATCTGAAAGGTAAAATATAGACTTCATATTCAAATGTCAAATGAATAATATATTCTGCGTGATTATGTAATAATAAGTTTGCACTGACGCGTTATCGTGTGACACGAAGTAGATAATATGTAAATTATTAAGATATTTTGAAGCGCACGTATAATAGTATATAGTACGTACATTGCACGTGTTTAATTTCATATTTCTAACGAACTGAAAACAATCACCGTTAACCTAACCGAGAATATACTAGTATGGGTATATTATACGGTTGGAAAATAAATAATAGACCCAAAAAAGAAATAATAATAAGAGGCGGGAGGCGTGTGATGTAGAAAAATGGTGCCAAATAACCGGTGCGATTAATCAAAATCGGTAGTCGTACTATGAAGTCCTGCTCATACATATTGTGTACGCATATTTTAAAATATCGGTACGTGCAGTATGTATATACCTAAATTGTACAATGTACGCATGGGTGCGAAGACTGCGAACGGTATAAATTATATTATATTAAAAAACTTTCTTCCTCCTCTCCCGCAGTATATGCACGTGAAAAATAAAAAACGAAAACACTATAAAAACGCCGTCGACAAGTCTACAAACCGAAACTTTCGTATGCAAATCACGTAAAGGGTGCAAAAAGCGCGTGGGCAGGACCGAAAAATTAACGTTTTAAAGCGAACACGGTTTTCGTGTGGCACTAGGACGAATAAATTAAACCCCCTCGCAGCCGGTCGTCGACACCCCCTCGACGGTGCCGGGGCACACCCCTCCACGCCGTGCTGGTGTGAATCGCTGTAGCGCGCGCGGGGACGCTATCGCATATATAATAATATATATGTGCATTATACGCGCGGTTAGTGTTTGTTATTCAACGGCGGCGCAGCTCTGTTTAATTATTTCCTCGCGTCTATCTCACTCAACCTCTCTCTCTCTCTCTCTCTCTCTCTCTTAACCTCTGCTCTCAACTTCTCTATACTTTCTCCCTCTCTCTCTCTCTCCGTCTCTCTCTCACACACACTCACATCTGTCTTTCTCCGTTTCTGTCACACTCTCCCCATATAATATACATGTGCGTATATACCTTTCTGCGGGGTTTTCGGTTGTGATTTGCATACACTATTTGTGAACTACACGCACGCACGCACCCACACAAATGCGTTCGTCGTATATGTATTTTACGTATAGACGTGTGCGTGACCATAGCAGCAGCAGCAGCAGCAGCAGCAGCCAGCAATCACTGCACGCCCACTCGCGCGGGACTGGCGCGGGCGCGGTGTCGGCGGCGTCGGACTATAGCGCGCGAGCTTATCGATTGCGCGCGCGGCGGACAAGGGTTGGTCGGCGCACGGGCGGCCGCCGAGACCGCTCTGGAACGGTTCCATCTGCCCGACGACGCTGCGAGCGGACGAGTAGGAGCGGACGTCGTTGTCGTCGTCGTCGTCGTCGTCGTCCGTATACCCACACACCGCCTAGGTCCGACCTGCGGGTGCCGCTGCAGGGTGGGTTCGCGAGCGTAGATAAAATACGCGTATCGGGATGAGGCAGGTGTATATGTGCAGTATACAGAGTGCAGATTTGAGTACATCGCACATATTGTGTACAACTTTACGACCGTAAACCCACATGTATACGTTATTATAATATACACGCTATATATAGGTTATGTATAAATATTAAAAAATCGTACGAAGTCCATATAAGTGGTACGCACGTCGCACGGCGACGATGTAAGACGATAAGAGCTGAGCATATTATAATATGCGTCTCGGGCCCCGCAAAGATTTAAACACTTCTAGTGGAATTTTTTTTCCACTTGAAACTTTATGTAGGTAGGTAGAGACGTTCGTTTTTCGACTACTCGCATACTACGGTAATAATGTTGTTCTGCGTTATTCTATATATACATTTGTCTAGGTAGGTTACTTATAATGTTTAAGTCTCATAATAATATAATATTTGTTTTCGCACAAACACCTCGGGGGATACGCGTTTCGTAACATTTTCTTTCGTGTCGAAAATCGTTTAAACAAAAAAATTCCATTACCTATTTGTTCATTATACAGTTCATTAAAAATGTATAAATCTGTTTGCATAAGTAAACACTGTAAGACAAACTTTATTTTCATCCAAATAAATTACGTATATTATGTATATTGCATTTAAGACATGATACATAAATACTTTAGATTTTTCAATGATATATTTACTATAAATAATATTCACTTGTCTGTATTTTATTAATTAATTTAAGTAATTTCTGTGTTTTAAGATTTTAATTCGATTTTCCGTACTTTATATTTTAGTGGTGTGAATATATTTATTTGATATTTCTTATATGTTATTCAGGAATATTTAACGCCATCAACTCTCGAGCCTTTAGGGAACCGTGAATGTAGTCGTTAATCGTCATTGTTGCTTTGATTAAAATTATAACAAACGCATTTGAACGTTTAAAAATATGTTATATCAGATAAAGATTAAAGACAATATTTCATTAATATAAATTGTCACTATAAATTCATATTTAATTTATGATAAATAACGAACAATTATACCTGATTAATTATTACTGGCTATTTTTGTATATGTAATATATACATATTTATTCATTCAGTATAAAATATGTATGAATACTTAGTTATTATATTATTTACCACGCAACATTACCACAACTAAGCGTATATCATTATATTCATTACCTCTGTATAGGTACTTGATTTATTCATTTATCACTGATATTTGTAAATATATTATTAACTTTATGACAAAGTTATAACTTGTTACTATGACTCAAATAAATTATGACTTATGTGTGATAACAGAAATATCGTTGAAATAATAATATATGACAACATATTTTAAGTTTTAATTTTTCTAGTTTATTACCCTACACATTTAAATATTATAATTTTAAGTTTAAATTTGAATTACTTTTTTTTTTTGTATAGTATTAAGAATTGGAAAATCATAAAAACAGTAAAATTAGTATTGTTCTTAAATAAATTATAATATATTATCTACAGTTACGGTACTGTAGTTATTCAATGGATTGATCGTATGTATACTTGTCAGTTGTCACTCACCAAATATAACAATCCTGTACACATTATACTAGTACTATACAAATACTATTACAATACAAAATAGATTAACACAGTCTGATGTATGAAATACACTATTAATTGTTAATAAACGCAACGCATTTATAGTTACAGGAAACGTTATCCGGTAATTAGGTTGAAGGAAGTTCGATAATTAATAACACATTAATTGTTTATAACCGTGTGAACATGTGTGCGATTGTTAATTTCTCTTATTTCTCATTCATTGAAAACAATGATTATTTTGTTTTTAAACGGACTTTGACGTATTTCCTTTGTACATGTTTTGTCTAACAATATTCAGTCATATTTCCCCCAGGGGTCAAAGATGATTTTCAGTTAAAGTATTAGTATTCACCAAAGGGGGTTACAATTAAGTTAAAATACACTTAATAAATCATTATCTTTTTAAATTGCGGTGCACAAAATATGTTAACATAGTAACTCATTTAGTTTAGATAATTACAACGTATAATTAATAATTACCTATACCTATAGTCTATAATAGTAATATTATCTATATATGGCTGTAAACTATTTAATATATAAAATATAAATATATTATATTTTCGAACTTTGTTGATAATTAACTTATACCAAGAGAATCAATAATTTAACTACTAAGACACTAGGTATTATAGACACATAATATTTTGCCTATACTTTTACCTATGAAAATATAATATAGTTATAATAATGTAAACTTACTTTTTCTGTCATTATATTTGTGTAGTTGTGTATACACCTATCAATAAAATTAAATATGAATATTATTTTCTATTGTATATTCATTTTTTTTTTGTGACCCATGGGTCATTATGTGTGGGGGGGAGGTATGGTGGGACACGTGTTTTTATGTGAGGCAAGGACTCATCGCCAAGAAACCTGGTGGTCATCCATCCGGGAGCCAGTGACGACGAACGATGTTTGGCCGCAACATACGTTAGTGACCACGGCTAACCACCGCACCCCAAAGTCGCTGGTTGAGTATTAAATGTATCTACAAAAATCGGAGATATCGCTCTGCTATATAGTAACTGGTGTCGATTATTCCTCGTTATTGAGTAGACCACGTGATGGATATGTTAAATTTGAATTAACTGATAAATCATTGTGTACAATGAATAACGCTTTGTGCACCCTTCTCAGCATATTTTATTAAATATTTATAATGCTATAAGTAATTTATTATTACATTTGTAATAGGTATAAGTACAGTGGATTGAGTTTATTTTTTACAAAATGCAAAGTTTAAATCGAAAATAAGAAGTAGTTCTCAACCGACTAAGAATTTGTCACACTAAATTCTCACATGGACACCTTACGGAAAAGGCAGAACCGCCCTTTTACCAAAATGCAGTATAAACAATAATTGTAACAAACACAATATCATTGTCGTAATGTATAACTCAATATACTATTAACGCCATATAACTATGCTAATAGCAGTAATAAGTCAATTTAATATAGATAATATTATAAATAGCTAAAAGTTAAAATTGGTCCAAATATTTTGAAAATTTCACCATGTATACTCAATGATGATATATACGTAAATGCGGAAAAGTATTTAGTTTCTATCCGAATAATATTTACTTTTTTAATTTCAACATAAATGACAAAACATACCTTACTAAGAGTATAATATATATCAAAAAGATGATTCGTGATGGAATACTAACATACTACAAAGATAATAGCAATCTCATATTATAACTTGAAACGTCTTGTAGATTTTTGTTTTTTAATATGCGGTTGTACATTATGTTTATATGTAAATTAAATTAAATTAATTAAATTAACTTACTGAAGATAACAATTATTAATTAAATAGTATATTTAAAATCAAATTTACACATACATAGTTATATCATTAAACTCAAGAATGATATTATATATATTTTGTTTTCAATAAAACCATATTCCAAACGTATAGGATGATGAATACGACTATATATTATACGATTAGATTTTAAATAAGTTATTGCCGACATTGTTTTGAATCATTACACATCGATTATTATTATTATATGGCAAGTATAGGACATAATATATAGGTACACTTAACTCATACTATAATATGTATCTATGACGTTTTACATTATAATAATATTATACTCTATATCGTTACTCGTATATAATAATAGAGACTCGACGATAAGTTTTGCGCGAAAGTCATTTTTTGCCTATCACATTTACTTACATCGGATTAAGACAGTGCGACATTTGCAATCGTACTATGTGCCTATTACATAGTACAATACGTTCACCGGAATATTGCCAACACTCAGATCGCGAGACACACACGCGCACAATGTATTATTATATAATATAATAATATATAATATAATATATTACTCGTTTATTCTCGGCGCGTTTTAACGATCCGAATTCCGAAATATTCGATTTTTTTTTTTTTTTTGTGCCCGCATTGGGTCGAGAGTTTTTATCATATGGTATAGATGGGCATTAAGACAAAGAGCTGCATGGCTGTTATTAATATTACATTTTTTTTTTTTTTTTCGTACACATAGGTACGCGTACACGGCGGCGCTTCCCGCGCAACCACCTTGGCCGTGCGTCGCCGCCGAGCGGCTGTGTGGCGCCCAACCCTGCGGCACTGCACAGACACACACGCGTAGTCATGCGTGTATAATGTATATTATATATGTATATACATATTATACTTAGTTACTTAGACGCCAGAGGAGACTTGTCAAACGGGTAACGGCGCGGGCGTGGAGGCATATTTATACATATGAATGTACGTATATGTATATATTATGTGATGTTCTGGAGCTCACAGACAGAGATCGAAACGGGGTGTGTGTGTGTGTGTGTGCGTTATTTATTAGTGTATCGGTTTGATTTACAACGGCGTTTAATAGACGCTACCGTCGTCGTCGCCGTCGAGTCGGTGAGCTGAGGACACGTGGTGGAATGAAAAAAAAGGTTATTATTATTATTATTTGACCAAAACCAATACCGGATGACCAATAAATCGTTGCGAAATGTCCGTACAGTGCGTGCGACTTTGGCACACGCCGTATACTTTAACAATATATTATACGTTTATATATACATGAAAACATAAATATACAATAATATACATCATACGACGGTGTTGTTATTTGTTACTAAATACTTATGTGGCACAAATATACACACGTTATTATAATAATAATTCGACGTTAAAATAAGTGAAATGAAACTTGTACGACTTTGTATAGGTAGGTACCGATGAAGGTACTGATGGATGAGTGGCAAACGTGAATAAAAATATAATTTATTTATGTACATAATATGAGAAACGCGACGACTTGAGTGCGTTAGAGTATATTGATGAGACGTTAGAGGTAGGTACTATAAGGCAGTTCCACGGGGTATAAATACAGCGTGTAATAGAGAAATAAAATTAACTGATTTAATCAATATTAAATAATGTTTAAATGTAGGTAGTTCAATTATAAAGTAGGTACATGAATAATTAATATTAATACAAATTTTTAAACTCTTATAGTCTTATCAAGTATTAAATATTATTATATTTGAAAAATAAATAAAGTTTTAAAAACAAATGATAATATAGTAGGTATCTTTCTATTCTAAAATATTTTTAAAGATCAGATACTCAAAATACTGTTAAATTATTAACAACAGGCAAGTTAAAAAAATTATTTTATTTTAATGATGAGTACAATGAGTTTGAAATGACCTATAAAAAGGTGGGCATGTGGACATTAATAAAAAATAAGTGACCGCAAGTGCCACCAAAAAGGTAGGTATTGAACGCAACTGTATCGCGGTTACGAATTTTGATCAAACATATTACAAATAGTGTCCTTTTTTAATCCTATTTAAAGTTGTCTTGGTAGAAACGTATGTAGGAATATTAGTAACGTAGTCATAGCCTTTTTAGAATAAAGGGGATATCTCTTGACGACAAATTTGACTTTGTTTCGACAAATAAGTTCATAGGTATAAGAAAATGAGTGACCGCAAGTGTCACCAAATAGGTATTGACCGCAGCTGTGCCGACACTTTTAAAATGCTGTCTGCTTATGAGTAACCATGTTTCACATTTTCAATCCTTAGCTATACAAATTAAATGTTGTAATAAATAGTTACCGATAATTATAAAAAAAAACTAAAAAAAAAGTTGATAATTTCAAACGTCTCTAAATAGCTCATAAAGTGTCAAAATATTTTGACTGTGTAAAGAAAATTATAATATAAACATTCGGTGAAAATTTCAAGTATCTAAACGCGGTTATTCGTTTTTTCATTACAACAAAATAACATAATCGTTCCATGCGAGAAACTATTATTCATAGTTAAACTGGTAAATATTTACCAGTTTGTTAAACGTAGACTAACTTATGAGGAATCTTGTATTAAGGTTTCAAATCTTAGATATAAAAAGATAATTTTTTTGAATTTCTAACTTAAAATAATTTGGCAAATTGTTGTGATTTTGACGAAATTTGTCAAAACTCTAACTCGTAACTCAGTTTTTAGGGTTAATACTTGATAACTCTAACTCGAACTTTGTTTTTAGGGTTAATACTTGATTGTTTTCAAGTTACGCCAAAAAACAAAATTTATTTTGTCGAAAACTAATTCTGCCTAAACTGATTTTGCTTATTTATAACGCTTTTGAAAAATACTGAGAATTTTGAATTTTGAATGCGTTGAATGCACCAACTAGATAAACTCATCCACCAGAAAAGTTACTGAAGTTAAAAATACAAGCATTATTTCAACTACTTACCGTATAAACTAAAAACAGACTATATTAAAAAATATAAAAAAAAAATAGAACTCACATCATTGTAAAGTTAATGCATTCAATACTCCTCCACTCAGAATCTAAAATCGTATCATATAAAGTGTTTTATTTCTCAAGTATCAGGACAAAAATTATAAAGCTATTTTTATAAGGAGGATATTACAATGTATACCTGCCTGCTTTTTAATTAAGTATAGGTACATTTTTAAAGGGATGTATGTTTTTGGATAAAATAAGTGTGGTGGAATGGGAAATTAAAAACGTGCAGATATACCATCCCCTTACATATGCTTCCCACTTCGACTACAGTGGTACAGTACGCATCAATAACATTATAACCATGTCGCCTTCACCATGCACGTGCAATATAATATATCCTTTGAGGCTTTAACAGATATTTAAATATTTTTCAACTATATCATAATATTATAATATTATATCATACATGATATAATCACTATTCACTACGTGCATAAGATAATATATTATACGCGTACGTTGTGCAGTGGACATTTTAATTATTATTATAATATAATAAACCAAACTAAAATAATGCAGCAAATAAAATATACAAAATATATAATTCGCCAGAGAAAAATACTAATAAAAGATAATATTATTATATTGTCGTGTTTTATAAAATGCGTGGTTTTTGAAATGCATTGCAAATAAAAACGGATAGTATTTTACTGACTAATTATTTGAGAAAAACCCATTTTTACGACACTTATAGTGACTTCATTAATTCCTTTTGTTTTGTAAGCCAGGCATATAAAATTGCAAACAAAAAAAATTACACCATTATTTTAAATTCATGAATGCAAAATAGCCACTTCGTAAAATGTTGCATAAAGTATTTATTAATTACTTTATAAATATTAATACAAATCCGTTCCATTATTCTTTTACAATTTTAATTATTTTCATCGCGCTTTTGGATTCTTTTCTTTCTTTTTTTCCTTTAGTGCCGTCCATTTCTCCAATTCCGGCGTAATTTGCTAATACAAAAAGTAAAAATGAGCAGCCAAATTAAATAGTGTAGTCGTATAAGTTCAAAATGGATCATTTTCATAAAACTGTTTACTAATAAACAAATTAAATATTACACTTATATATAGGGACGCACAATGAACTATGATACCCGTATAGATAGTTAGATATTATGAATTTTTATTTTGCATTATCAATAACCAAATTAAATATTATGGTGTACTCGTATAAGTTCAAAATCGATAATTTTCATAAAACAGTTATAGCAATACAAATAAAAAAATAATGTCGCTCGTATATTATATTAAATGAATAAGTATACCTACGACTATAGCCATAGTACCTATGCTATTAGATATTTTTTCTCTGCAAGGAAAATTGAATCCTATAAGATATGTTATAGATATGTTTTTGAGTATTACAGCGTGCAATGGAAAAATATCTAGTTGCACTTTGTTAGGAATTAATTTTTTTTTTGTTGTTGTTGATTTGCATTATCTATATGGCAATAAACAAAGCATTACGAAAATCGGCCTCGCAAAAATCAGCTAAAAAAAAAAACTTATACCCAAAAACATATCAATATGTTAAAAAAATTTAAATACTACACTTATATACGTAAAATAAACTATTGACAGTATAATATTATGAATTTTATACCATCAAAAACTATAGGTTGGATGCAATTATATACCTTTTAGTTTTTAAAGCGTTTATATCGTTATGGAAACATCACTTTTCTACGAAGCCATTAGTTTCCATCATTCTAACTATACCTACTTAAATATTTCCCGTTATATAGATACGAATCGTGCCATGGTACATTATATTATGATCCCACAGTAAAAAAATCAATAGAAAACCTACGCATTAATTAGTTATTTTTTAAAGCCCGAAGTCTATTATAGCTAATGTTTTACTTTGCAGCTATTCTATTTTGTGCAATAATTACTATATGCTATAATAGAATTCGCAAATCGCATATTATTATGTATATAATGTGTATATTGTGTATACTATTTAGTACGCAATATTATACACTGCATATTCCACATTCTTGTGATTAATTATTTTGTTCTTAACTACATAGTTTTGTTAAATACCTACTCTAGAACACAATCATCTCGACTAATAATTTCATGTCTGAAGGCATATATTCCGATTTCCGAGAGCCTTTAATTACGCGGTAGTCCCGATTCTGTATATGTATGCTGCTATGCTCGTAACATTTTTTTGAGCGAATTATAATGCTAGCAGCCTCGAATCACTAGAATATCTTCTCAATAACGAAGTTCCTGAATTAATCCTTAATTATTGTATTTACATATCCGATTCTGAAGCCGCATATCGATTGTCCAAAAAACCGAAAAGTATTATTATTTAATTGTATTCATAATATGGTGTATTATACATAATACATTGTCGTACGATATTGTATTCAAAATTAAAAAACCAAACTCGGACGAGTTCATTAAGTTATCATTTATATAGGTGCTAAGTATAATATATAGGACACTAATACAGACTACCGACTACACGGCGTATACTTTGTCGATACCTGTTTTAATGACGATTGACGAGTTTTTCAGTGTCTGAGTGCTCTGCACGTGTAAAACGGATATATACATTAGACACACGTATATATTGGTATACTTATATTATTACTATACATTTATATATGACCGTAGTCCGTATAGACTTTTCTACAACTTTATTCAACGCGAGTGTAATATAAGTTATAACGACAATAATAATAATTACGACCGTCCGGTTGACAGATACAAATTGTGCGCTCGTTTAAATCCGACTAATAAAAACAATCTGCTACAATCGACCGGTCGTAAATCGTAATATCGTTGCTTCTCAGTTATCTTTTATTAGAGAGCGGAGATTGGAGAAAATTAATTTTAAGTGACAAACCGGACATGGCGGTTCGTCGTGATCCTCGATGGCCACCAGCCGCCGTTTTATCGGACGCCAATAATAATAATAATAATAAATTATTATTATTATTATTATATTGCTACCGATATTACCGTCGAGTCAGTAATTCGGTCGACTGTCGCCATAAAACATACGCTCGCGTCATCCTATTTTATATCGTATCTTTTTTTGTCGCAAAATACTGTCTCGTGGTATGCGATATAATTAATAATAATAAAAAAAAAAATTATCAGATATAATAGGTACCTATATCATTTTGAGGAGCTAGAAACGTAAATTGAATCCACGATAATTTGTGTACATTTTGAAAGCGGTAAATTGAGTCCCGGTGAAAAAAAAAGGCAGGTAGTAGGTAAGTTGAGTCTTGACTTCAAGCCCGCTTACCCACCTGGTCGTACAGCTACCATTTCTACCAAAATTCAAAAATTTGACTTCTTATAAAGATTATAAAACATACATAGGTACTTAGTATATTTTGATTTAATTATAATAATAAAAATGAAATTTATTTTTAAATGTATACAATTCATACCATACATTTTTTAATTTATAAAATTTCTACCATACACACCTATAAATTTTGACTTCTGAAAAATATTTTTTATAGATATTTAAAAATGGGATGAACGGAAAGCCTCTTTTTCCTTTTTATCCAATTAACCGAGAAAAGATATAATATGGGACCCAATTTACCAATCCCGCATTTTGGATTATAATGTGATGCATAAATGCATAATATATTAATATGTATACTGTATAGTATAAGGTTAGACCCGGAAGAGAGGGAGGTGGCTGTTTGGGTGAAGGTGATAATTTTGACAAAAAAATTAATAGCCCGTTCGGGCGAGTGAAATTATTTTTACTTGTGTAAGATAAAACCGGGTAACTTTGATGCGAATGTTTATTAAAAATAGGGTTCATTATTAATCGTTTATATTGTGCACATCGTAATATGTACTAAATGGTTTTGTTTTAGTAATTTCAAAATATTTATTAATGTTGATTGTATATTATAATATTAGGATAATATGATATACCAATATCTTTTTAAAGTTTACTATTAATTTATAATAATTTATTTTGTATTCTGTATGTGATTTTATTTTCAATTGACAATATTACATTACTATACAATGTTACTTTATATGAATTAATTTACCTATACATAATATATTCATAATACTTATTATTCGCCCAAACAGTATTTTTTGTGGAATAAACACCAGGCCAATCGGTATATAACTATTTTCCCAAATAGACCACATTTTGGGTCGATTTGCCCAAACGATCTACGGCCGAAAAAGCATGCGATAAATAATACCAAATACCAATACATTTTTATAAATTGTAAAATAAGTTTTATTACGCGCGCAGCTGTGTCGGGAATTCATACAACAAGTTTTAATTTTGAACCCGATATACCTTTTATGATCATTAAAAATGTATTAAAAAATAGTTAAAACACAGGTAGGTAATATTTACCTAACAATAATTTTATGAATTTAATATTTCATCAGATGTAGGTACATGAAAAGTGTGGAAACAATACAAACACTGAAACACGCGTGTATTATACAATAAATTGACTGTACATTAAAAAAACAACGAAATTATATGCACCTATATGGTATTTGCAAATAAAATAGTTTTGAACAATATTATAAAAGTACTGATATGATATTATTATATAGTATAAAGTATAAAACGTTTTAAATATTACAAGCTAATACTTATTACTTAATAAGTCTTGAACGTTAAAAGTAGATATTTTGTTCGAGTTAACTTTAATTTAAAAGTGTTGACATATTTTTAATTTACTAACGTATTTAAAACCATTAACATAATTATTGTGTTTAACGGGAATTTGTTCAACTCATCTATACAATTTTTAGATTTTGCGTCGACAATTGTTTATGTTGACCTTTATAACAATAACTATTGAAGTTTATAAAACATACTTGTTAAGATAAAAATGTTTAACACAAAAAACAACTATATATATATATTATATACTATATATACAACTATATATATACTATATATAGGTACTTGGTGAATATACATGGTGAGTAAAAGTATTCTAGAAATACTGTTTATTGTTATCTTCTCCATTAGCAAATTGTAATTGTTATCAATAAAACGATTTTAATTAACTATAAAAATAAATGGAAAATAAAAATACTTAAAGCAGGAAAGTATAGGTAACAGCTCTGTTGCAGTTAAGTAGGTGTCGAGTGTGATGGCTTTGAGTAACAAGTCGACGTAACATCCTATGTGCTAAATTTGAATTCAGTGATATAGCATATTTTATGGTATACTTATATTACACTATTATATAGTAATTTATTTTGCTGCAGTAATAGACAATAGTACCTAATACGGTAGGTTGAATTAATTATTGTCGAAGACATTGCATCTACTATGTTATTAATATTTAGTTAGCTATATTTTATGAGGAACCTTGTATTATTTTATTCAAACTTAACCTATCATTTTCTAAATTTTTAACTGCAAAATAATTTGTGAACATTTGTAATGAGAAGGCTATTTGAAAGAAAACTGGGAAGTGTCATTTGTTTTTTTTTCTGTATCTTATATTTATGTTGGCAATTAACGAAACGCAAACATTACTTTAATATGAAATAATAATAATACTAAAAACAGTTTTTAAGTCAAATATATATTATTTTTTAACGTGATCTGCTTACATTATTGCCATATTTTCGTAACATAAAACTTACACAGTTATATAAAACCACCTAACCTATCACTACACACGACACGTTTTATGTTCAATTCGGTTAAACGCGATATACCTAAAATACCTATAGGTCCTCTACTATAGTCTATACTATATAGGACATAGGCTACAGCTGTTATCTTTCCTAATCATGCATCGCAAATTCGATGTAAGATCGTTTGGATATGGATTGTGTCCTCGTGTTAATTCGTCTGTGAAACGTAACCATAACTCATTCGTGACAAAAATTTCCCTATAAAACCTTAACATGAAAACATTTAAAATTTACGAGTCTGACGATAACTTTCAAGTCATAAAACAAAGATGACTTCAATCATTATTTTCATGACATCTGTATAGCATGAATACAGTAACATAATATAATAATAATATACATTTAGGTATAGCACCATCGTCCAGCATATTGGGGTCAATCGCTGTTCACGATGTGGAATGTCTACACTGGCAGGGTATCATTGGGTTATAAAAACATAAAAAAATATGTTTTCTTAATCCTTGACGAACAACATCGTACTTTAGTAGATATTGGACATAAAATGTTGTCCATTATAGAGGAAATATTAGATTTAGCTTTAGTGATGTATGACGACATTGCCATGTAATACATATATAATATGTTGAACGCAAAAATAAAAGTATCTTCTATTTAGAATAGGTATTATAATTTATAACACACAGTTGCCATTGCGTTTTAAGAACGATTTGAAAATCTTGTTCAGTATTTGAAGCAGCATTTTGTCAGTTATAGCAATAGAAATATTATTGATCCATAAATTCAAACTTATCGAAGCTGATTTTCATAGTTGAATATAGTTTTCCATTGTACCATCTTTTATATCGTGGTCATCGTTCATTCAACCAGAATGTATGTTAATAGTAAAACGATTAACGTGGAGACAATGTGCACGGTATATATATATATTATGACCATATGTATGGATATATATATATATTATGTTAAATGACATGTTGCATGATATACATTATAAACAATATAATATATAAAGCGTACTATGTGTCGTTAAGGACACGTTAACGGGGTCGCTCAAAATGACCAAATAATAGCGTGGGAAAATATTTCTGCAGTGTGCGAAACGAAAACAATAACGCTAACAGAAACTCACTTCTTACATATTGTCTGTAATCCGGACGTTTATTTAAACTATTTGGAAACAGTAACCGCGGTTAAAAACGAGGAAAACGTTGTGGTTTTGAGCGTTTCAACAGACCGCCGTAAAACTCGTACGTATTATAATATTATGATTTATTAAATTTTTATTTATATCCCACAAATTGTAATACCCGTCTTGCGCATTCGCTGTTTTAAAGCCATGGTTGGTCGTAAATCATAATAAACAAATGCATTGTCCCCGTTTCGAGTTTAGTGCCATAGTAACACTTCAATTTTTTTTTTTTTTTTGAAGAACGAATTTACACAGATATTTTTACATGATATATTAGTTAGGTGGTATCTATAAATGATAATAGAAATGTATGTCCGTTGAACTATATTATAATACTTATGATGTATTCATGTAAATGTCTGCCAATAAAAAATACAGATGTATGGTCATTACGATGTATATACCACAGGTACCATATGGTATATTCACATTTCGCACGAGAATATATTTTAGTTGTTATAACCATTCTGTTGATTCAAATCTGGTGATTTATAACACTAAGAGTATGTATAATGATATATAATATAAATAAATATATTACACCCAATCAGTCACCCGGCCATTTAAGGGGTCGGTTACAGTGTCATATTATCGTATATTATAACATAGATTCCCAATTCTGCGTTAAACCGCTTAACATATAAATCATATTATGTGTATAATACCATAATATAACAATATTCAATATACATGATAATATTATAGTGTATATATGCGTATTTACGGTTCTGACGCCATTTCAAAGGGCCGGTTTGCTCTCACGGTGCAATTATAACGTATAATTTATTTATGTCGGGCGACGAGCGTTCTCGCCGCAGGATATTTCTTCCGGTGACGTCGGCGCGCGCGCGCGCGGTAAAAGCCAAAAGGGACGGGACGGCAACAGCGTGTGCGTCTAAAGGACAAGATAATGTTTGGTAATTGTTACTACAGCGGTTATGTGGGCGGACGGTGGCGGGCGGAGAGCCGAAGGGACAGCGGAGACTGCACACACACACACACGCAGGGTGATTCATTAAACCGACAACAATGTCCTACGAGTATATAGATATATGTGTATATTTATGTGGGACGGGCGGTGGCACAGGATGTCACGCAGGGATTTATCGGCAGATTCGGATACACACACACACACACGGTCGCCGCGGGTGTCCCTTTTTGCGACCCTCTCGTCGATGACAAATTTCTGGAAGGCCCCGGAAAGCGGTCGGCCAAAATTTATGGCCGCTTACGTACACAATGTATATATATATATATATATATATATTTGTGTGTATGTCATTATATATATCTATCTATATATATATTATATATATATGACCGAGGGACACGCGCGCGCGTTACGTTTTTATCATCATATTGTGTAACAAAGTGCTAGTACATGATTGTTCGGTAAGCATTTTCTCTCCCTCGTATCATATTCTTTTTACGACTCGAGTCATGTGAATCGCCCACGAGCTATATACATAGTGCGTCGTTGCTGGATACCGTGTATTATTATACCTATTTATAATATAATATTTTCCCCTATCATATATGCTATACACCGAAGTATTACATTTTATTATAATAATATATTTATTCTGGAAGACGTTATCACTTATCAGTCATCGAGACGTTGCTACTATAGTAGAATATAAAGAACTATATATAATATATATTATACAATATATATTTTATCAGTAAACGCACGAATTTTATCGAAAGATATCAACGTTTTTGGAAATTTTTTTCACTATACAAAACAACATTTTTGAAAAATAAAATATTTTTAACGTTATTATTTTTGTTTTTGTTTTTTTTTTTTTTTTATGACAGCATACATTTTATTTCATTTCTCGAAGAAGATTATATTTCTTGGAACTTTTATATACCTATTTTACAAGTTTAATTTCTTACGAATAATTATTTAAAATTGTACAACTTATGTTTTAAAAGTATTTAAGGATTTTACTCTGTGTGGAGTACCTAGGTACCTCACAAAATGTTGATCCACTAGAGTTTAAATACTTTTAAAGTTATAACTAAAAATTATTAATTGTTTGTAGTTTGTACCTATCAACATTTCAAGGTTAAATTTTGATTTGCACCATTTCATTGATACCGCATCGATAATTATTTGGCACTTTTATTATAACATAATAACATCGATATAGGATCGTATTAGAAATCCCACCTAACCCCTGGGTTTTTTCACTATGGACATTATAGAGAAGTAAAAATGTTATCCTTTAAAACCGCCGCTATTGGACATTTCTTTGTGCTCCGCAGTCCGCTTTGGTAATTTTTTATAGGTTGATAATAACAAAATAAATTGATTTTCTCCAGAAAAACAGTATAATTATGACATTAAATGAGACTAAAAAAAGTCTAGCAGAAAGTCCCCTTGTCCCCTACATCATAACATATTGTTTTTAGTGTTTACAACATATTATATGCCCGTGTCATGTTATGGGTATAAAATATAAATATATTACCATTGAGTAGATTATATTGTATACTCAATGATATTACCTATAATAATTGTCGTATACGGTATACGCCGATTGCTTCCGACACACAGTAATAAACACACACAATAAAAAAAGAACACTTTATTACTCTTTTGTTCTAAAGTGATATGCGATTACTGCTGAATAATCAACTTTTGCCCACTCCTATATTTTATATACTATATTATAATTTATAGTTTAACCTAGTTTCTATGTTGCTACATCTTGTTTTTAGTCTACTAAATGTTACTGACCAAGACTTAACACTAAATGTTGTTACATAAACGTTTTCTTAACCTAGTTGATAGTCTTAATATCAATAATGTTAATGTATTGGCGTATAGCAACAGGTAACAATATATTATAATATGTAGGTACCCCCGACTTCGTACATACATTTATATAAATATATATATTATACACAGTTGGACGTCAGTAACTCGAACGTCTATAACTCGAATTTTTATTTTTCCCCCGAAAGATTTGAGTTATCGAGGTTTCATTGATACAACACTGTACAGGCATATGTAAATAAGCGACATCTGTACGCTTTTAAACCTCACCATAGCTGTATCACGGACCCGATATGAAGAAAATGTGAGGTACATAGTATTGGATAAGCTATAGCTGCATGCGCCATGCAGTAACTAAATACTTGCTGAGCTGGAGCAATAAACTATAAAATATCCGAATATATAATATGTTTGACAAATGACTTTTGGAATATAAAATAATATTATATTATATGTTCATATTGTAATATAACAGGCCTTATGACAGGGTCGTTTTTTAGTGCTCTCTCCACCAACTCCGTGTGTTTGGTATTAGCTCCATGTTAAAAATCACAATACCTAGTATAGTCAGTGACTTTTTGTGAGAAAAACGATACGAATCTCGTCCGTTTTCGTGCGCGAAAAAACGCGTTTCGACGACAACGATAGCAAAAGGGTGCGCTCTAGCAACCAACGCGCGGAACAACGGTCAATGGCGACTGCTCTATCAAAGGCGGCGGCGGCGGCATCGTCGACAATATCACAAAGAACCATTATAATATATTTTTATTATTATATTATTACCACTATCGTTTGTGTGTGTGTTCCCCTAAAAAATAACTCGCGACACAACAGCACCAGCACCACCGGCAAAAGTATTAAGTATAAGTAATAGCACTAATAGCTGCTCGTATTATATTATATAATATACACATATATAGTAGTGGGCGGCCCGCTGCGTGAACTGTGCCGGAGAAGAAAACCGGAGTAAAAAAAAGGGGAAAAAAAAGAGAGAGAGACAGAAGGAGAGACCAAAGGGTTATCAAACGGCCACAAACAATGGTCGCTGTCTCTCTCCGAGTATACAGTGTGTGTCTCTCCGCATCTCCATACATATACACCGTCGGCTCCTGAATACATATGTATACACAGTCATATAAATATATACGCAAGTCTATTATACTATACAGGTATATATTATTATGTTGTAGATACGTGGCCACCACATGTACATAGAGCTAGCTGCGAGTATAATTCTTATATTTTGCGCAAGACGTTCAGACGATCAACCGGTAGTACGGCGGCGTCGGCTGCAGAGACAAAAAAAAATATAATTCCTACGAATAAAGGGTTAAGCGAGTATAGGAGACTTATGGAACGACGCGACGGCGCGTACTGTCGTCGTGTGTGCACATTATTGTCGATCAAAAATACTATGCCGACATATAAGACAGTGTACCTATATACATAAAATACGGTTTATTATATATTATACGTAACGCGGTATAAATGTATAATAATATTATATAGTTTATGAAAGCAGAAAAACGAAGCGACTGGCGTGCAGTCGGAGAACAAAAAATGAAACTAACAAAAACGAATTATATGCACACAGAATTTTTTTTATACATATACATATTTATTTATTTTTAAACACGTTTTCGCCCCGAGAATCAACAACTGTTCGCCTGTTTAATTTCTTCTAAATATTGCTGGTCTTTCAACGCATCAATCAATCGCTAGGATGTCAGACGATATTATGCTTCTTAAATATATAGTTAACATTGCATCATATAGTATTATGAAAATGTCAAATCTAATCTTATATATATTATGGAATTTATTATATTTTCAACAAACATTCTAAAGAATATTATCTTTCGCTATAATTATTTTTCGATATTTTTAATTCGCTATTTTAACCGGATACCACATCATAGGTATTATGATAATAATAATTAATATGTAATAAAATGATGCAAACTATATAGTTAAATGTCGATGTGCTAAAAACTCCTGCGCTCGTATAGACGCATCTAAGTGGGGCCAACAATTCTTTTCAATTGAAGATAAATCCATACATTTCCTATTGTTATTTGCTACAGATATCCTGTAAAATAAAAATTATTTAAACAATTAACAATGTACTTTTTTTGACAACATTTACAGAATGCATTTTTTTTTCGGTTTATTTTTAAAGTTTTCCTGACATTTATCATCTAAACTTAGGTATATAGAATTGAAATTTTTGACATTTTTGTATATCAGATCACAATATAGTAGTTAAGTAAGAATTATGGATTTTAAATGTACATGACAATGACAATTTTCACATTACAAAACAACTTAACAGCTATACAAAACAAATATATTATATACAATAATAGTAAGTAAGTTAATTAGTAATGGGGGGACGTCCTACAGCATTAATTGAATAGTGTAATTGTTTTCTTTCGTGTGATTAATATTTAATACACAGATACATAAATATTTCTAGTATCTATATTACAGTACCATCTTTGAGTCTAAAGCGTATTGTCTACCGATAATATTATAATATATTGTAACCACGTACTTTACCGAAATTGTTATACATAATTATTATTGAGGTAAAAAATGGTTAAATGGTTATCACTTATCAGCTATAGTAAAACAATATCACAAACGATATTATATTGATTTAGACAATGATTTTATTTTAAATATATATTTGCCATACCTAAACGAAAATAAAATTGTAAATATTATATTACTATTTATGAAGTAGATTATTTGTCTTATAAATAATTACATTAAATGCCTAGGTAGTTATTATGTGCAGTAAAAGTGTACTTTACGTGTAATCAAATTATTCACTATATGCATATTACTCTGTGTGGTAACTGCAGATACAGCAGGTGCGGCCCTCATGATTTTATTTTAATTCAATTTTTTCGGAGGCGGCTATTATCCGCTATCGTGGTCCGTTTAAAAATTTGATTCAGTTACGCCTATATCCGCACGGCGCGTGTATTTCGTCGCCAAAAGCCGACGCGTTCGTAAATTTGTTTGGTTTTTTTTGTCTTCCCCTTTCCATCATACGGCATCGTCACGCGCCTGTAGTGTATACGCACACGAAAAATAGAACATTATAATACATTACATACGCACAAAATCACAATAATTGAGTACGCTACAATTTATACGCGAGCACACCAATCAGTGTTAATCAAGAACGACGAGCGAGGTTCGTGTGTGGTCGCCGATGACGCTAAATATAATATTATTACGAGCGCGTCTGTTGTGTATGTCGCTGCGACAGTCGTCAATCAACGAAACCGATTTTGACCTCGTCGATCCTTATAGTTGTGAGTTTGTGACTTTGGAAGAATAACGTACGCGAAGGTCCACGAACGCAGTGCCGATGTATATATTCCTTTGATATTGTACGCACAGTCGCGTATATAGGTAGCCCGTGAAGTGTATATCAAGCCGAGGTGTATATCATATTACCTATGATAACATAGGTACGAGCGATATTTATTATTTATCAGCTTTTGGCGTAAATGCCCACGAGGGCTCAAATGCAGAAGTAGGGTAGTACAATCTTATCGAAAATTTAATTCAATCTATTGACATATATTTTAATACAGCTTAAACTCTCTTTATGTCGAAACCCTGCCAGGGGGGACGCGAAAAAGTTCAAGATATCGAGTTTTATTGTAATGGTAATTATTTTAAGGGGATTTCAATTCGAGATATCGACGTTCGACATAATAAGAATCCGCTGTGTATATAATATGATCTATTTTGTACCTGTACGCAGTATAATAAAACAAATAACGTATAAGTACCTATATAATACGTATTTTTGAATTTATTGTATTTAAGTAATTTATACTGCCGATTTGTATGATATCGCCATGTTATTATAATATCGCTGGGCCTTTAATACATTTTTTCCGTGTCTCGTACACGATTTATAGTTATTTCGATATAGCGTGTGACGGTGAATCCCAATAAAACTGTTTTACGGTCTCTTTATGATACCTTGTTGTATAATATTTCTGTGGGAAATCGTTAAAATTATATAATTATATAATACCCGATAGTCAGATATTTAATTCTATTTTGTTTCAGACCCAATGTGTTCGCAAACAACAACTTGCCGCAACATTTGTTGACTGCTCGTTCTTATCAATATACGTACACAGATTTTGAGATTTATAAAATGTATTGATCACATTTGTTATTGAATAGATACTATTTGCCGCACAGCTGAATATTAATTTCAAGTTTTATACAATTAGATTCTGAACGGAGCATAAAGTTCATACGCATGGTTTTACGAATTACTATACGATTGTATAAACATTTGATTGAAAAATGTACATGTATTAAACTGTAAATTAATGAAAATTGTGAGCTAATATAAGATTTAAGAGAGGAAATTTTTAAGTTTTAAGTTTTAATATATTCATAACTGCAGGCTTAATATTTTACAAAATACTATGTTTGAACCCAATTTTAAATGCTATTATCATATTAAATCGATGTGTTTGTGAAACGTTTTATTATCGACCGCATTCACACATCGCAGTATAGGAAGATCACTTTAAGGGTCGTGATTTTGGTGGTTGTATTTCAAGAACGATTTGTTAACCGATGTATAGACTTCAAAGTTCAAATAGTCGCACGATAAACCTTAAGACGGACGTTAATTGTATTATTGCTGGACACGTTCAAAGTAATATTGTATTACACTACATAATCGTTGCGTAAACGTCTAAGCCGCGGGTTTATATCTTTTTGGTTCGAAACTCGAGTGGAAATCTTGGCGTCAAGTCATCGCGCGGCCTTTTGTTTCTGATTTAAAACCCATAAAAAAAATTATAAAATTATTGGTAGATATTTTCGAACGAATGGTGTATAATACAGTGTACCTATGTATATTGTATATATTGTACGAATATTAGTTATTACTCGTTATATAATATCACATACTACAACAAAATATGTGTTAATGGCAAAACATTTTGATATGACTCACGGTAAATAATTGAGTATACGACGTATTATTTGGTATGATATACGTATGCATGTTACTAAATCATATTTAATGTCGTATTTTCTGAGTACACCGTCGATCATGCGGTTTTATAGTATAGGTACCTAGTGAAAAACAACTGTTTAAATGTATTATATTTTATCTCAAATTACACATAGATTATTAACGATAAATATTTACATTTATATTTAACCATTTACAATATTATAAATTATAATATAAGATACAATATACTTCATTAAAGAGCTAATGTAATATAATTATAAAATGTATTTATATGATTTTGATTTTTGTGAGAAAGTCTACGATTTTGTTGCAGTTGTCTTCTTTTTTCTTCTTTTACTTTTTTCTAACTTTTTGGTAACTTATATTATGGTATTTTAACCGAAAAACTTATATAATCCAAATAAGTTACAGTATTTCTTAAGTAACTTAAATACATATCTAGTTAATTTTTTTTTCTATTTAGGTACTAACTTTATTACTTTAACTAGCTATAGAAATTATTACCAACTTTCCCAGGCTTGGTAATTTAGTATAGATAAATTAATTCGTATATTTTGATACTCTGTGGTCTGAGCATTCTTGGATTATACCATTTATGTGTTAAAGTGGTTTAAGTCGACTTGAAATGTATTGCATCTAGATGGAGGATCCTTGTTGATTGGATATGGTCGTAAGACTAAGTTAAATGGGAATGTCTAATTCTGGACCTTGCTATGCTGACTTCCTGTAATTTTTTGACATTTTTGGGGAGGTTTCAGTCGATTTTTCAGTACTTTTAACACATATGTTAGTTGTTAATGGGCGCGGGTACACCATATTTTTACTTTTCACCGTAAATGTTCGTAAAATGTTCTTTGCCGTGGTTACTATTATTAACAAAAACATAATATAATATATGTTTCACAAATTTTCCTTGGAGTGGAAAATATCCAATGGTTTACCACGTAACCGTAATCCTAACCATAACCGTTTATCAGATACTTTTAACCCTTAAAATTATGTTGTATATTCACTTTTTATAAAGTTCTAAGCTCCTTGATGTCCTTTAATGGTATAAAATTAAAAATAAACTAAAAATTTCAAAATAATTGCGTTAGCATTAAAATTCGTTTGTACAATTTTTTTCAAAGAATGCTTACATAAACAATTACTTATTTTTACTTTATTTGTTTTTCGTAAAAAAATACTTAAGAGGCTAGAGGAAAATGTCTACTATAAGGGCTATTTTATCGTATTTTCGTTCTTCGGTTAACCATGGTGGTGGTTGTACCGCGTTATAGGACAATCGAAATTGTGTTTAATATAAACTATCGTATATCAAGTGACACATAATATTACAATATATTATATTGATATACCTAACGTCCATTTCTCATTGTATAGGTCACACGTCCATAAATACTCACGTTTGTCTGAAATTTGATACCAGCTGGTATTAAGTCAACTTTGAAGCAGTACAACTTTATTGAAATCGTATATTATCCAAACGTTATATTTCAACTTAAAGAATTAATTGACACGAATTTGATTCATCGCAACTTAAAATAAATATATACCAACATGTAATACATACATACGGTATCTATATATTACTATTACATTACTACATTACTATAGTATATATTACTATTAAATTTTCACAATCCGGTATCTAATAAATAAAAAATAAATAATAAATAGATTTTTATAAAAAAATTATACATTTCGAAAACCCTAATTATAGAATAATAATTAAACATGTTTATAAATGTAAATAGTTTATTTTCAAATCGTTTTATTGTCGTGTCTTAAATCGATGTTAAACTAGATTTTTTAATTACAGATGATATAAAAAAGTGGACAAATTATAAACTTCATAATCTTAATTAGCAATGGAAAATTTAAGTCTACATTAATAGGCATTAAATTCTAAAACTTGCTGCAAAAATTCTTCTTTATCAATAAAATATACGTGGAAAATATGCTTAGAACGAATGTATATAAATGAAAGTCTCTCGGATTTAGTATAGTATTGCACTGCACTATTGGCAGTGAGATGGTACCTATATGTTTTAAAAAACAAACATTTCTAATTGCATCCTTATGCATTTAGAATAGAAGTTCAAAAGTTTGATTTTAAATGGCTTTGATTATTATGTACATAATTGTAGATTTTTAGTATGATATTAGGAATGCAAATTAATAATTTACTCGGCAATTATATAAATCCATTTCTATTTTGTGACAATTATGTGTAGTTAGAATATCTTTAATTTTTTTAAAAACATAAATCAACAACAATTTACAATGTATTTAATAATATAACAATAAGTAAATTTGATAACTTAAATTAAATACTACTAGTAAGTTCTTGGGTACCTACCTTGCAAGTAAAATTATAGTAAATTACAAAACAAATAAGTGTTAAAACGGACAGGTAATTGTGTAGTATGTTTCAAACTAATGTGATGTATTATGTATTATTATTATTATTAGTAGTAGTAGTAGTAGTAGTTGTAGTAGTAGTAGTAGTAGTAGTAGTAGTAGTAGTAGTAGTAGTAGTAGTAGTAGTAGTAGTACCTAGTAGTAGTAGTAGTAGCAGTAGCAGTGTAGTATTTATGATTTGTGTATATAGGTTATAATTATAAATACCTACACATTATCACTAAATGATTGGTAGTAATTCGTATTGATTTTGAGTACTTAATAAATAATCATACGTCAATTTAAAGTGAAAGTCTATTTTAGGTATTACAATAAAAATAAACGATTCAAGCGAGTATACCTAAAGCGGTAGTTAAAATTAAAATTAGCTTATTATTTTTGGTTAACAGTGTTTTTATAAATTATTGATAAAGTTTACAGTAATAGCTGATTGATTAGGTACATACCTAATTTAAATTAATTTTTAGTCAATATATTTCGTACTATTTAGACGTATAACATCATTGTTACACGTAACAAAATTTGAATAAGCTTTTATAATCAGAATAATCTTAGTGATAAATCGTTGCAAATTCTGATGAGTTGATTCTAATTCAATGTTTTAGGAATTTTCTTAGTAGGTATAATAAAAAGTGTGCGCATCATCATAGTGCATATTTATAAAATAATGTCATAAACATAAAAACATAATGTAATGGGGGGACGGAGTGGCCGACCCGAGTTCGATACCTTGGTCGCGGGTGGCATTTTTCTTCAAGCATGTCACGGTGTCCGGAGAACAAGTGCCGCCATCCCCCACCCGGGCATGGCAGATACCTACGAATGCCCAAATTAAAAATTCTGCCAAAACAAATCACGAATAAACAAATCTACAGTACCCCGCCCCCCTACAGTACCACAGGCTAATGACCTAAGTAGTCAAAGCCTTAACCCAAATAAAAAAAAAAAAAAAATTAATGTAATGACGAAAAATTACACCGTAGTATTTTTCTCATTTGTCAACCATTTGTGATCCTTCTCAACGTGAATATTGTGTATTTTTAGTTTTTAGCGAAATGTATTATAATAACAATCAACATACCTGTTATATAAAAAATATACACTAAAAAAGTATATGCTAATGCTAATTTGATTTATAATTATAATTTAGAGGTCCATATAATCTGTTGGCATAATAGGTAAACTCCAATAACGAAAAAAACTGAGTCCATAATTTTTAAGCTCCACCGGTAAAATGGGATTCAGAAAACGAATACTTAGTGTGTACATTTCACTAATATTTATTACGTTTTAATTGGAAGTGAGAGGGACTAGTGGGAAAACTTCAAATTATATAGAGGGTTTGAGTGTATAAGAGGTTTGAAACTTCGAGAGGACGACAAAACAAAATTCGAATTACTGCAGATAGTTATAAATTATCGAACGTTTGAATTATTGAGAGTCGACTGTATATTATTATTTAGCTTGGAAATTTGAGTAAGTAAATATTCTGCTTGTAATGGATGTGAACCAATTTAAAAAAATAAAATACGATTCAATAGTATGCATTTGATATACCTATTTAAAATTATAATAAAACAAATTAAAGATAATTTTTAACCATTATAAAATATTTAAGTTGGAATACAAAAGTTAATAATGATATAAATTGATGGAATGATCGAATTTACGAACATAGTTTAAATATGAGTACTTGTTGAATACATCCATGTTTGTGGTAAGTAATTTTTATTTCCTGGATAATTTCAGCTTAATTTCATACTGAAGTACCTATGTCTAGAAAGAAACTAGTGGTAATCCTACTTTTTAGTTACGATACGTGATATTATATACTGTATAACCATATAATATACGATAGCATATGTAATGGCTAATCACTTAAATATATATGACATTAACTTATAATAACTGATAATAGCACAATACTTGTCACTTGCCATACATAATAGAAAGCTCGGTAAGCGTTAAATTAATCTTTAGTCCGTATATTATAGCGTGTTATAGGAAATAGAATATATGAATATCTGATCGTAATTCGTTACTACCTATTATAGTGGAGAATTTCTAAAACTTTCTAGATAGGTAAATCCGGGTAAATCTAAATACGTACCATTTTACCCTTTAAAAACTCCGTACTAGAATTATAATTCAATTTTGTCCAATTTACGTTTATATAACACCGGAACCATCGGGGACTCTATTATATAATATAAAGCTGTTTATGGAACTAAAAAAAAAAAACCTCCAAGCGTGATATTATATTATATAGAAACGCGATGAAACTATCGAGGGACACGTCCTCGCGCACATACAATATACGTAAGTAACCTAAACAATATTTGCCGTATACAAGTCGAAACGTAGGTATGGGTACCTATATATTGCTTGGATGCATTATTTTTTAATTCCGGAAAAAAACACTGCACGCATTACAACACCCCTCTCACATACACATTTTTTTTATTCATATATCGTACCTATATCATTACATATATACCAAATCGTGTTGTTCAATACACACACTTAATACATAATATATATACATATATATCTCAGGTACATATACATACATTTAATACACACGTCTATGCATATGTATGTAGATGCATGTGTGTGTGTGTGTGTGTGTGTATACGGAATACGGAAAGGGCCACGTCGCCGAGAAATTCCCTCGAAGGGTAAAACTTTTATTGATCTGCTGCGGTCTCTCTCATTCTGTCTTTCTCACTTTATCTATCTTTCCCTCTCTCGCACACGAACACACACACGCACATCCACACATCTCCTCTCTCTCTACTTCTTTCTGCTTTTCTCTCTCTCTCTCTGTCTCTCACTTTCTCTCTCTGTCTCTCGTGTCCCCGAGTGTCTAGCATTTTCATACACACATGACACACTGGAGGTCCTTTTACTATTATCCCTCTCCCTCCCCGTCAAACTACGCTCGCGCGATTCCCGTCGACCTTTCACAAACCATCGCTACATGCCGAACCCCTTAGCACAACTATATATTTATATATATATATATATGTATACACCCCAAGCATTTCCGTTGCCGGATCTTCCACCGCGTTGGCCAGTTTCCATTTCCAGGATTAAATCCTACCCCCTCTGCATAGCGACCCGATTGCTATACTGCTGCACGCTCCTCCGCCGCGATCGCCTTTATCCTGTACACACTACGCTGTGTGTATATATATATATATATATATCTGGCCGAGAAGTCCTTCGAACTTTCAGACGTCACGCCAAAGCAAAATCTCTCTGAATGTCCGGGTGTGCCTACCTATGTACTCGAATTTTCACGTATAAACACTACACGGGCACATGTCGCGTATACAATGCGGCGTAAGTATAGGTATACACATATATAAAAACAATGTGTTAAATTAAACGATATACGAGTGAAAAAAAACCGAAGGTTGTGCTAAAGTATACCTATAGTCTTTATGATGAAGCATAATATATTATTATAATATTAAAAATTTAATCGTTCCGACCTATGAGAGGTGTTTGGTCGCGCGCCGCGAGTGGAGGGGCGGAGTCCCCTCACGTATATACCTGCGGTATATATGCCAAAAACACGACCCCTTTTTCGAGCACGCAAAACGTACGTCGTATATAATATACATATATATATATATATTATGTAGGTTATACGTATAGTAGGCATATATGTAGTCATATACGCGTAGTACATATACGCGTAGGTAGTCATCGCGCCCCGCGGTCCCGTGGAGGGGCTCGACAGGGGGACAATCGGCCGTAATGGCCGTGTGAAAAACATTGTCGTGACAAAAGCAGGCCGCGCGCGGTGACGGTTTTTGCGAAACATGGAAATTTCCTCAGGATTTCCCAATCCTCTTATAAAATATATATTATGCTCCTCGTCTGTCGCCGCACCACATTCGTGTTGATTGTCGCGTCGAGAGTTCAACGCGCTACTAATTAATAATGGCCCGCTGTGCGTGTACTGCAGACGATTTACGCGGATAAAAGCACCTCATCGGTGACGTATGTACACACGCGGATAGTGCGCGTATACCCGCACTATACGTGCATTTATTATGCACGTATATAGTATAGATTGCAGGTATGTATGTACGTTAGAATATATAGTTGTGTAGGTACCCGCTATACGCACAGGGCCCGCGAAACATTAAATAATTAATACATATATATTACATTATTTACGTCCGCCACACGAAAACGATCCAAACGCATACAAAATAGTGCATATATATATATATATATATATATATATATAAGATAAAACGATACATTGGCGTGTGTAATATATAATACATTATGTGACTTGTATATATAATATCATAAAGTCATTCGGAAAATGTGCGCGACAGCGCAGAGTACTTAACGCATTCGTGATCACAAACGCAAGTACAAACTACGCGAGTACATAGAAGACAATCTACCTGTGTATAAATAATGAATATATTACACTGTATATGGTTTTGAGAAATTGTAATTGGATCCCTGATTAGATTCTACTTTGGATAATACTACGACGAAACTAGTTTTTGTTTACGATGTTGTCGTAAAAATACCTCATAACATCGATCTCGTATGTGTAAGACACGAATCAAACTACAATACAAAATATCAATGTATAATCATGTGGATATCACAATACGGATGAATAACCCCCCGTCTGTCTTTTCGAATATTGTTTTTTTTTTTATTCCATGGAGTCAAACAAGAATATTTTTGTGTTTTCTCGTCTTGTTACATTATAACGTTTTGCTGTCGTGCAAGCATATGACACGAATTAAGAGTATAATAATTTTATTTATTTATTTATCCTTTTTTATTTGACATGTGATTTCGGGAGAAATGTTAGGTATTATTTTTTTCTCGAATACGATTTTAAAGACACCTCAACATAGGTATTGAGTATTTGATAAATTAAATTGTGCTCTTAATTTATATAGAATGAATTGACATATATTAACATATTGAAAGGTAAGAATAATATCCCGGACCCCACGCGTAAGCATTTTTGATGTTTTAGTTTTGAAGCAAGTATATTACCAAGTATATTTGATCATATTATTGTGAATAAAATAATTTATATATAACCTATTTACGTGGAGCCTTGAATTTCAATTTTCAATCTTTAGCTAAAAAAGTTGAACATTTTATAAATTTTTAACTACAAAATAATTATTAAATTATAAATTTGATAAATGTTGTCAAAATTTGAACTTTAAATGCTTATAAAAAAAAATTGTGCCTATGTATTTTTAATATTTTTCAACTGCAATTAGAACGATATATCAGAAGCCTTATATTAAATTTTCACGCTTTTTTACCCAACAAATAAAATTTTATTGATATTTATAGAAAAAAAAACTAAAAAAATTGAAAACTGACAATGTCCGTAAACAGCTCAAAAAGAGTCAAAATATTTTCAACATTTTATGGTGTATAGAAAATGCTAATATGAACATTCAGTGAAATTTTCAAGTATCTACAGTCATTTGTTTTTTAATTACAATAAAATAAGAAAATTGTTACATGAGAAATCGAGTAAATATCAAATGTTGTAAAAATATAAATTTCAGACGCTCATAAAAATTTAATTTAAGTTTCTTCTAGACATTTTTTTTTTGATAAAGGTAGACAAACTTATGAGTAATCTTATATTACATTTTCAAATCTTAGATTTAAAAAGAAAATTTTTTATGAATTTCAACTCAAAATAATTTGCTATTTTTCGTGATTTTTCCGTATTTTGTCAAAATTTGAACTTTAAATGCTTATAATTAAAAACTGTGACTAAGGATTTTTAATTTTTTTCATCTGCCTTTGAAACAATAACCTAGGAGCCTTCTATTAAATTTTCAAGCTTTTTTACTCAACAGATAAAATTTTATTGATATTTATAGAAAAAAAAACTAAAAAAAATGGAAATTGACAATGTCCGTAAACAGCTCAAAAAGAGTCAAAAAAATGTATGGTGTATAGAACATGCTCATATAAACATTCAGTCAACATTTCATGTCCCTACGGTCATTTGTTTTAGAGTTACACCAAAAACCAAAATCGATTTTCTCGAAAACAGATTTTACGTAAAAATTCCCGTTTTTCCTTAATTTTTCTTTTGTTTTTCACGTCGCTTTTGAAAACTACTGGGAAACTTACTTTTGACAATCAAAGTACCAACTAGATTTACTTTCCCATCAGAAAAGTTACTGTTGAAGAAAATCCAAGCACTTTTACTGTCCTAAAAGGTGATGACAGACACAAAAATAAAAAAAACACACATCATTGTAAAATCAATACATTCATCGCTTCGCTCCGAATCTAAAATAACAGAGTTATAATATATGTAAAATTTGTTGAGCGTTTGTAAAGTAGGTGTTATGACGAATGGTTATGTGGTCTCAATCATTTCATATCAGTATAATGTGATTATACATACACGTTTCAATTCTAAATAACTATGCAGATCTATTCATTGATAATTATTATTATTTTTTTTATTTTGCACAATAATAAGACTTTGACTGCGCATTGGAGTACCCATTGCTATATTCAGGTATTAAATTAGTTAAAAATATTCCACTGTCGTAAAAATGTGATGCTAGGGTTCTTAATATCCTTGATAGTTCTTCTTTTTATTAGCATTTCACAAATATTTTAGGATTTTTAGATGTTCTTGTATTCTTCCGTTGATTTCTTGCAACCTAGGGTATGGCGTGTATATTTGCTCTTAGGGTTTAACAAGATTTATAACTGCCCGAGATTCCATTAGAATGCGAAATGATGTATTCCACAACGGTGATAATGATTTATTTAATTACATTATCTTTCTGAAATATATTTTTCTTTTATAAAGTTTAAAATATGAATAATATGAAATTATTGATATTTACTTTTTAATTTTATCCAAAATAATCTTTGGAGCTTACAGATTACACATTTACACCATTGACCATTAAAAATATTACTATTGTCTTTTCTTTATTGTGGTTAGATTTTAGATATTTTTGTTATGCGTTTTTATGTTGATTAAACGATAAAAATTCATTGTTAGCAATTCAAAATGGTATTGGCAATTTATTAAAGTATAATAATAGTCGCAACTACACTATCTAGAGTATTTATACAAGTGGTTTTCAAACTGTGTGCCACGGCCCACGAGCATTCACTGAGTGTCCCGTGGTCTTTCGGAAAGTTCAACTATTCGTCCAAGAATAAAATTATAAAAATATAATTAATAAAAATTTGTTAGCCCGTCGAGCACACATTTCTAGTTAAATGTACTTATATAATTATAATTCAAAGCAATTTTGTTCATTTAATTATTTAGTGCAAAAAAAAGGTAATTTTGCCGTAAACATTTTTTGAGGAGCACGGTGTGCCGCGTTCAATAAAAGTTAATAAATGTGAACACTTGAGAAATATTATGTAATATACAAAATTGAAGTGAACCAGAAGCTTACCATTTGCCGAAAAAATCATCAAGTGCAGCTTTTACAGTTTGAAACTGTCACAAATGTCTATGGAAATAAATAATCAGTCAAGCGAGTCGACACACTGCCAAACTGTTTAGGTCTTAGGTTCAAAGAGACTCGAGAATAAAATCAATGTATATACCGTATACGCCTACAACAGTGCCCTGTATATATAAAAGGATAAACGTGGCAAATACATAGGTAGGACTTGCGGGGCAAACGGCGCGGGCAGAAAAGCTGCCTCGTTTCCTGACATATACAGTGTCGTAATTAAACGTGTAAAATAATCATACAAACTCTCTGCAAAGGATATTCTTGTAATCGGAAGTTATTTGAATTAGTCGCATACCTACACCAAAAGCGAGTGGACCGTGAACGAGCGGCGGCGTAGCGGTTTAGCGGAATTGTTTGTTTTCGATTTCCCTTTTCTTTTTTTGATCGGACACTTTTCGGTTAGGAATACCGTCAAAAATATACTGAACGCAAAAAAAATTGCCCCCCCCCCCCCTTTCCGAATAAACCTAATAAAAAAAGTCGATTGTGAATGGTCACCGGAGTTTGATTCTATAATAAGCGTACGTATAAAATATATTTTCATCTCGGACAGAAGATATCGACGTGTGTGTAGTACACTCGTGTCGGCAGGGTGCGGCGGACAATGATACGGTTAATTTGCTAATGCACAACAGCAACGATCGTATAATATACGACGGCATTACGTGACAGCGACATAAATAATATATACATACAATTCGTTACTATAACAATAATAATAAAATATATAATATGACGCTATATTACACACCGGAGGGGTGAAGAGAGCCGCAATAACAAGAAGTCTATATACACATATTATACGTTACATAGTAGTATATTTAATCTATATGGTATATGCGGTATATACACATGTGATATTATTATTATTATTATTATTATTGCTCTCGTATCGATATTGTGGGTTATGTATACATATATATATATGTAATAATAATAATAATAAAAACAACAATATCTGCGTGTCAAAGAGATCAAAGAAAATATCGTGGTTTAACGTCGGTCGTGGTTGTCAGGGGATGAGGATGGGAGAGGCCGGCTTCCTATATAATATATTATGTAGTACGAGCGTAATAATAATAATAATATATATGTATTATAAAAGGACACTCGAACCGCGATTTAAATATTATAATACCTACGTGTCTATAGAGGTATACCTATATATGTATATATTATATATTATATTTAAGCGCAGGGCGGCTAATGAAAAAAAAAAATGACGGAAAACTCGATCCTGTATGATGTAGTGCATATACCGCCGCCACATAATAATAATGTGTATAAACGGTCGCCGTTTACCTTATGCCATTGCCGCGGCGAATTCAATATAAACGACGCACACACACGCGCGCGAGCCCGTTCATAATAATAATATTATATTGCAATCGCCAAAGAATGAATGAGGAAAAAAACGGACAACGACCAAAAAACAGAAAGAAAGGGTATACCTTGTGTGTATGTATAATTAATATTCCGTTATACTATACTCTGTGTGTGTGTGTAGCCGGTTGTCGGTGTATACGCAATATAATATATAATATTAAATTAGGTAGGTATACATTATATATATTATTATTATTATTATTATTAAATATATATATATATATATATAATGTTTAATAAAAGAGTTGTAAAGAGGTCTTTTGAGAGCATAGAAAACACAGAACATAATAAAAGAGGATGTGTTCGGACAGCAGCATGTGGTACGTGATGTTTTATTGGCTGTTTGGGTGTTGTTTTACACAAACGGACGGAACTAAACCGCAGGGATCCATTGTGTGGTGTACGGCCCGCGACGGGTTCGGAAGAAAACGGAAAACTTCTCCCTCGTCTCTTAGTCTCTGTACCGTTTCCGCCGCCTCCGTCTCATCTCGTTTCTATACCTATACGTATATTATTATTATGTTTGGCTGAGGATTAAGGACTTGTGGTATACCTAGCTACGCGCTGTGCCCGCTGGTGGTAGATGAAATAGTCACCACAATTATATATTGTACATATAGAGGCGCACTTTTTATGTGACAGTCGGCCTCTAAATAGGACAGGGCGACAACAACAGCTTAAGGGCAGACAATTCCCCCGTACAGTCGTATTGTATTACGGAAAATGGACGAACTATACGGTATAGTATATATAGAATTGTAAAAATCGTAAAGTAACAATAAACGAACGTAAGTCTGCAAAACATTATACTTACCTATTTGTGGAAGTAATCATCATTCGAGCAAGAATAGGTCACACCCACCTAACTCACGCCTATCTCTCGTCAGTATATTATAAAGAATCAGCACCAGTATGTAGTATATATTATATGCAATGTAACGCTAACAATAGAACACATTATAGTAATCATCTGCCGCAAATACATCGAAGCTCGTGGAAAAAGTTCTGAACAATATATCTTCACTACAACAGTTTCTCGATAAAGAGAACGAAAACACCGTATCGACCTTGTAAATGTTTCCATAAAATAAATCTAATCCAAAAATTGTGAAATTGTGTTGTATAATTTTTAACCCTTATTGTTACTTTATATTTTATAATGATATATAACAGAGACTTAGTAAGTTAATGAAGACGAAAAATCATTATTTTTGAAGTCTTATCTAAAGTCTTAACTAATGAACAAACAATAATAAATATTTATGCACGATGCGGTTCAAATAAGAGGATTTTTAATAATCGCATTAAATTGTTATAACAAAAACGTATCCCGAATAAAATGTGTGACATTTAAGGAACTCTAGAAAATTATCTAATTTTTTTACATGTAATTATGAAATATTAATTATTAACTATGTTACTATAAGTAATAATCAATTATTATTTGTTTTTTTTCGAAAGTTTTGTAACGGTATGGTCATAACTCATATAGTCAACGGTCACCCAGTGGCTGGGTGATACATTTTATACGGCACAGTGGCGAGGAGATAACCAAAAAGTACCACCTTATGTTTTGCAGAGTGGTATCGTTACCGTACCTATAATTATTATAGTAAAATTAAGCAAGAAAAACGATTTACGATACGACGAAAAATATATTATAATATATAATATTACAGTGTATTATACGAGATGCAACCGCTACAGGTGGCGTAAAGAATGCGTCGCGAAGTTGCTAATACACATTAGCGACATAATGTTAATTGTTAAGGCCCCAGAAAACCCTATCAGTTTTTCATCAAAACGACCTTAGCGACCTACACAAATTGAGGTACTTCTAGTGGTTCGATTTCAGAAGTGTAAAGATTTTTGATTTGATAAAAAATTTTCCTTAGCATCGGTCGAAGCACATATTCAATATCTATTTTTAATAGTTTTTAATTTATTGAATATAATGAATTGAAAAATTGATAAAATTTCAAATGTTTATTCCCATCAAGAATTCGCTAAAATTGAAAAAGTTCTCCGACCGATGCAGAGTAATATTGTTTATGCATTCAAACGTCTTTACATTTTTTAAATCGGAACTTATTGGATGTACTCAAATTGTTGTCAGGCGTATAGCCATTTCACGTCCATAAATTGATTTTGAATATTTTGATCTAATGACTAAATGACATGTGCATGCGGGTGCGTAATATGTATGATGCGGGTGATTGGTGAGGAATATACGAACGCAGATGATCATTACACACACGAAGACGTCTATCGACCGCGAGTAACAAAATAATTGCCTAAACACAACTCCTTAAAAAAATGACACGTTTTCAGGGGCCTTAATATAAACTTAATGGCGGAGGAAATCTACTGCAGCAAACGGTCGTCCGTCGTCGTCGTCGTCTGCGTCGGTGGACGATATGATAATAATATGTGAGCTTTTGCTCAGTGTCTGCGGCGGATGGTCGAAAACATATTATTATTATTATTATTATTTATCACGACGACTATAGCTGGATAGTCCGGCGACCGTCGCGTCGTCCGTTCACTTTGTATTATACCTACGTGCGTGATGGAGTCGGTGTCGGTAGACGCGTAGTGCGGCAGCTATATAATACGAGTATGTACTGCACACATTATATTATTATTTGCGCGGAGTAAAATAAAAAAAATAAAAAAGCCGTTGACGACTAGAATTCCGAGAAATCGTCCGTATGATGTGTGCCGAAAACAGGAATGACATACGTAGTCGCCAAACGAGTAGTAGTCGGTCGTCGGTCCGTCGCGTAGGTATATAATAATATGTACACGCCGCTGGAGCAGTAGCAGGAGACGGCGCAGAAAAAATACGGAATAAAAAACTCGAGAGTCGCAAGAATTATAACGACGGCGTTTTCGGTGGCGCCCATTTTGGAATTCTTCGCCGATATAATGTTATACGGCGTTTACGTACCGAGAAAAGGTGAATATTGTTTTTTGCCGGTCGAATTTTTTATTCCCAAATTCCAAAGCTCACATCCGTAGTATATACGCACGCGCCTACGCAACATAATATTATATATACACATAATATGGTATAGGTAGCCTACTTCGTAATAGGTACCTATATGGGAATTCGGGAATAGTAATCATCATTGCTGTGTTACCGAACATATACCCGTCGCAATCTACATAATATATTATTATTATACGCATAAAAGTCATCTCGTATGGGTATATGTTTATATTATAATTTATGATATTATATATTATGGTAACGTCGTTCGTTCGACGTTCGTGGTAATCCGGGCGTGTATGGTGACGCGACGTCGATAGAAATTAAACTTTCGAACATATTTATGCTATTTACGCACCTTTATGAAAACCATATTGTCCCTCTCCGCCTCTCCGATTCACCCATTCGGACCGTATAATTTGGAAAACAGAGAACGGTTGCGCATATATATATATACTATAAACACTCTCCCTCTCTCTCTCTCCCTCTCTCCCTCCCTCTCTCTCACACACACACACACACACAATATATATATGTATATATGCGAACATTGTCCGCCGTCTTTAAAGCTCGTGGCACGCGATTTGCGTTTTTAGGTTAGACGGTTTTTCGTACCGTATTATATATGTATACAATATCGCATTATATTGTAAAGGGGCTATACGGGCAAGACGTCACGCACCGGTCGCATAATAATAATAAATATATAACGCGCGCGCCGCGTGGTGGCGGCACCGCCCAAGTTCAACCGGCGATTATTCAACAGTATATATGTATATGATAGAGTACCTATATATATATATATATATAATAACAATATTATTTCGGCGGTGGCGGTCGTGAAGTATAATAATAATAATAATAATAATATGATATCGCATATTATGATATACGGTATATATAATGTACGCGTATGCGATACAATATCATAAGGTTAAGACGTACGGTGAGAGAGAATCGTTATACATGTGTATGCACTCTGCAGTACTCATATAATATATATATAACCTATTATTATCAGCCTGCGCACGGAGAGCGAGGACGAGAAATGGTTATATTACTATATTATATATTTTGTATAAGTATATGTGACATATATACATTATATGTCATATTATATTTATATTACTATCGGGTGTGTGCGCGTGTATTTATGACGTATACACTATTTTATCGTCCGAATGTCGGCCGGAGGAAGTCCCATCCTGCAAACCCCGTCGCGCATTTCCTTTCGATACGAAATCGTGTTTGGGGTGTTTTTCCTTCTTTTCCCCCGGAAAAATCGAATTGTATACGTACGAAAATCCGTATTACATAATATAGTAGTAAGCGAAGAGAAAAAAATCTATATATTTATACTATACGTTATAGATACGACAAGATAAGGCAAGGGTATAAAAAAAAAACGTCCGAAGAATATAACGATGAGCAGCGGCGCTATATCATTGCCTTCCATTCAATTTGCCTACCCGTTATAATACGGTTTTATAGTCAACTGGATTCGTACATATTATTATATGACTCCTACAAATATATTAGGTACCTATAATGTTTTATTTGCAGCGTTTATAACCATATAATTTAATTTTGTAGAAATTATCAAAGGAAATCATTAAATCGTTGTACTTTTTATTTTATATTTTCATTTTAATCGGATAACAATATCCCCCCCCCCCCCACCATATAACCATTATAACGATATAAATTATACATTTCATTATAACGTTATAATATCAACAAATAATCAAAGTAATAATCAGGAAAATAATACTAAAGGTAATAATATATACAATACAATCGTAAGTTATCAGTTTAATCTGCAAATAATTGTTGTTCACATCAGTGCAAATATTCATAAATGTATTACAATAACTTACAATATTATTTTTAAATTTATGAACGTTTAAAATTCAAACTAATGAAACTAATGAAACTTATAAATATTATATACCTGTTTATTTATAAACACATATGGCTATATTATATTCTATAATATCAATTACAAGTGATATTTTTCAAATGTATTATAAGACTATAGGTATATAGATTAGTATATACCTACTATATTACAATTACGTAAAAAAAGAAATATAATCCTTCAAAATATAATTTTAATAATTTAAATACTTTAATAGTATGCATACATGGATACGATCAGCCGGAATTTATTTACCCAAAATGTATTGAACAAGATCTTTAAATTAGGAACAAATTAAATTACTTCCTTAAAGTAAAATCTGTATTAAATTTCTAATCTGTAGAAAAATGTTTTGCTGACTATTAAACCTCTTAAACACTTTTAAATTTTTAATTCCCCAAAGAGGTTATATTAAAAGAAAATTTTTTTACATATTTACAAAACATTACAGTTTCTACATACTGTTTTAAATAATAAGAAATAAGTAATCCTAGTGCATTTGTAGGCTATATTTTGTGCACGCTAAAAAATAGGTACCCACGCTAAATTTTTCCGATATAAAATAAAATTTCTATTTCACTTTACAATTATTATTAGCATATTTATCAATAAAAGAAAAAGAGACAAAAATATTTATTTACATATACAATATGTGTCCACAAAATAATTAAGTAATATTTTATTTATTAAATATATATATAGGTATACCTTATTATGTTTCATGGGTCCATTAACCATTAATAGGAGCCATTTCTTCGAATTACAAGATGCTCAAGGAACCGGCATTTACTTCAAATTACCAATAATTTTGAACTATATCCTGCAATTTTTGAATTATAGAGATTTAAATAATAATATATAGTAGTGGTTACTACATTTGATATATACATATATGTATGTAACCCATAGGGTGTACGTCATAAATGTGTATAGCTTAGGTATATACTTTATGCATATACGTTAACATGCATATGTCCATACAGCTTACTATAGTATTAGGTATACCATCATGATTGGGTTAAGTTACACTCACGCCACTCGGGGCGTTAAAGTCTTATTACAATAATAGTAAGTACATGTAGCATGTGTGACATTGTGTGCACAATACATTGGATAAAATAAATAATATGTACCTATATTATAAAAAAAATTGTTTGTAGCCATACCTATAGGCTAATTATTATATTATTTACTATACGTATTCTGTATTTTGATACTATTTTGAAATGTATACTGCAGATACTGAAGTGACTGTATACTGCAGATTATGCGACAAACTTTCGTAATAGGCAATGTACGTGAATGTGAATATATAAATTATACTCGTCCTTGCAAATCGCATGCAAATCGCATGCAAATAAAACATTATTAATATTCCAACGACCGCAGCCACACAGAGGTGAATTATACGTCACGGAGTTAAAAACCAAACGGTTTTTTTTTTATTGCGTTTGATATTATATCATGATGAAAACAATTTCATGGAGACCTAAAGTATCCACAACACTGCAGCGTAAATATAGGTATGTACTCTATCAAATTCAAGTACCAAGTACCGCAGTGATTACAGCGTAGGTATATATTGTACGCTCGATATTTAGAGAGTCGACCACAGGATGTGTATATACCTATATTTATTATTTATACCGCGGTTAAAGAAACAATTTAAAATTAAATTAACGACGTATTAAATCAAATTCTAGTTTCGTGTATATTTCTGTGCACTGCAACATGTTGTGGACATAAAAATCAACTGCCATCACGGCCCGGACTCGGTAATTTGCGTAGTGCACGACCGTAAAAATATAATATACGTATATATAATATTATGTATACATAAGTATACAACATTATTATTTATTATGTATACACGTACCTGCATAGGAAAAGTCAAATCGCGCGCGGGTCTATGATGATGATAATAATAATAATAATATAAAAATAACGAATAACGTAGGTATAGATGATGATAATACGTAACATAAAGACTATATATAATATTTTCGAAATATCATCATTTTGATCGTCGCAATGTTCCCACGGCCGATTTTTCGATATAATGTGCAGTGTGCACTATCATAGTTCTATATTATATTTACGTTATTTATAAATTATAATGATCCGTTCTAAAGCCACTGAATTTCATATTTAATCACATGTATAACCGCATCAAGCACACAAAACAAAACAGATAATATAATTACAAAAAAATATTGTGCTTAAAACGGATGTGAACAATAATATACATTTTTCATTTATAATATCTGCCAACTGCAGACATAGACATCCAATACAAAGCTGTAAGACATTGCACGACTATTGTAAACAGTATAACTTATAACAAACTATTATTTAATACTATATAATATTTACCATATTAAAATATACCTACCTAGCTTATAATTAAAAGCCGCTTTAGATGCGATGACGTGCAGGTGTGTAGAAAATGTATAAATTAAAATATAGGTACTTATGCGTATTTGTCATAATATGTTTATGTTGTTATATTCAGTTATAACTTGAATGTGCTTCTGATGTTCAGACAATTTGATAAAGTTCCTCTGATATATCTAAATCACTGCATAGGTATAAGTATTTTTTTTTTAATTGATCTAAAAATACATCGAAAACTTATTAGGATAATATATTATGTACATGTTTGTTGTTTGAATTAAACATTTTTTTTTTAATATCGTACTGTTATACTATTATATATAGCGAAATCGTAATATATTATTCTGGTATAATGGTATTCTGTTGGTATAATATATTATGTTGTTAATTTTCATAGACAATATACTTATGATCGTCTACTATAGACATTGTTATGCTTAATAACATTTCGTTCTTAAAATATAATATGAATATGAATTGAATAGAATATGATATTTAGAAAAAACACCGTCACCCACAATCACTCATCATCAACTATTTAGAAACATGTTATTTATATTGTATTACATAAAGTATACCTATACCGGGCAATGCCCGGGCTCTATACGGATATATACCTACATAAATTAGATTTAAAAAAATAGCATTCATAAATAGATACTTTACTTGATATATTATAACGATTTACATTTTATGAATTTCCAATTAAACGTTCTAGGCAAAATTTAAGGTTATAGACGTTAGTGATAACTTCTAAATAAGAATAACTAATCTTTTCACATATAATTGAAGCAGAGTTATAATAGCAAACGTTTGATATGTATATACCTTTATATTTATTATATTATGTAATTGTATGTATAAAATATTGTGTCTACATATCACAATATTGCGTTATTAAATAGGCACTTATATGTCTGTGAGCCAACTGAATGTCATATCAAAATCGTGTTTAAAACCGAATGTCTAAATATATTAATACCTTAACAATGTTTTCAAAATGTTATTTAAATCTAAAAATGTAATTTAAAAAAAAAATGTTTGTACTGTAATCTAAAACAACCTCGTCCTGAATTCATAATCTGAAAATTGTATACGTTTACTTCCTTTTGAATAATGGGAAACTAGGTACAGTAGTTTTATTTGTTTTAAATATATTTTGCAATATCTACAAAAAAAAGGAAGAAAAAGTATAAACTATAAATAATATGTAGATATGTATAGTAAGAATTTTTTCATAGACATATATTATAATAAATTGTGTAAATTATAGAAATAACAATAGCAGATTAATATCAGTTTTATATTTGTTGTGAATATTTTAATAATTAGCAGTATATTATAAAAAATATATATTTCCTTTATTATTGTTCCCTAATTTATGTTTTTTATTGTTATGTGTTCGCTTTCACTGCTTTGTTTTCTACTTAATTAGGTATACCAATGTCTAAAACTCATTGTAAAATTAATTAATAAATTATATTGAAAATAAACACAAGATAAAAATAATATAATATTCTCTTTCTTTTTGAAAAATCTGAAATTAATTTTCAATTTAACATTTAAATCTGTTTTGAAACTACTTTTTAGTATTTTAGAGTTTTAGTACTAACCAATAGAAATAGTTCGAAAATGGCTTCAAAAACTTGGCTTGTTATATATTATTATGTCCAACGTCTTCAATTTTATTCATAAAAATATATGTTTATAAAATTGTAAATTGTTTAAGAAAAATGAATGTTTTTAGGAGTTATTCATACATAAACATTTTTTAAGGCCTTGATTATATAGATTCCTATTTGCATCTACTTGAGTTTTATTACGATATAATGACCTAGGTACCTATATGTAATTTTTCACATGATAAAATTAAAACTATTCAATAGTTTCGTTCGTCCTTAATTACACACACATAATATAATATTATTATATAAGTAGGTAGGTATATAGTAATAGAATAGAAAATCAATCCAAAACTAGCTCTAAGAAATTAAGCCCTTATCAAATTTAATTTAATTCTTTGATGACGATCTGGCACAGGCATTTTACTTTAATTTTACAAGAGTTATTGCTAAAGCCATTCAATCGCACCCCCCTCCCCCCTTCCAACCACTATGTCCAAATTGGAGGACAAAAGACATTTTAATTATATAGGTATAGGTAGTTATAAATTTCTTTGAAAAATACAGCCATTTTTGTTTCATTTCTTCATTTATTGATTTTTTATTACCTTGTTATCCTATAATCACAATAGTATAAGTGATTTTAGCGATTAGTGATATTATTAATCCATACAAGCATCACAGCCCAGACAGCATTTTGTAATGATAATATTATAATATTATTATAATAACATTTACATTATATACTAATATTATTCGTTATTATAATGTTATAATAATATTTTTAAACAAAAAATTGCTGTCCGGGAATAATTTGACGAAGGTATAGGTCTACCTATTCTGATATTATCTAAACTTAATTATTTGGCTTCATACAATAAATAACAATATTCGACACATCTGAGAACTCAGGAAGCTCTTTTTATGAGTTTTTGAGTATTAGGTTAACGTATTTATAATGTGTTTAAACTACAACAACCGCAGGTACCTAATATCCTAAAGAGAAATAAAAAATATATAACAATACTGAACTCTAAACATAAACAAAATAATATCGGGATCAGCTCATAATATTTTAATTGTAATCTACACATTATTGGAGTGAAATTATTCACGTGCACCTATAAAGATAAAATACTTATAGATAGGTAATTATACCTACCAGGTAGATATAGTGCAATTTTTTATACGCCTGTCACCTACAGTTGTATCAAATCTACTCCTGAAAACCTAATAATACATACAAATTGGTATTTGATTACATATATAATTACATAGACGATATAGACTGTATATGGACATATGAACAATAGATACATCAATGTTCACAGAATTTGTGTGAAGTCATTCGACTTGAAAATTTAATCTATATATATATATACAAATGGAGTGTGAAAAATAAACGTTACCTCATCAATCGAGAACGGCGGGTTCGATTTGGCTCAAATTTTTTTTAAGATGTTTTAACTCCCAAGAGAAGGTTTTTGCGAAAGAAAATTTTAAGAAAATCCACCAGCAAAGCAGGAAATCAGGATGTCAAAAATACAACAGTGGCGCCATCATACTAATACTAAATAGGCTTGTGTTTCTATTCTAACCTACAATAGTGTTGGCTTGTAAAATTGTAAATATTGTATATACAATATACTACATATATACCTATGTATCACATGGTACATTATATTATACGAGGTATGTAATATTATATGTATATGACTAAGTAGTTATATATAGGTATATATTAAATATTGACAAATAACTAATAAGTATAAGTTCCTTTAAATTATATAAACTTGTCAAGTGTTCATTTGAAATTAATTCAGACAATCGTGATAACTATTGTCCATTGATGACATATTATTGGCTTCGTCTACAGAATTGAGAAACTCTAGAAATTATCTAATTTCTGCGTGGCGCGTACACGAGTATAAAAGTATATAATATAGACGCGCGTATGTATTAAATTAACGTTAAACAAATTGATAATCCGATAAACCGTTAGAATAAAAAAAACATCACAAAAGTTCGTTTTTAACCATTCACTCATAAGTCATTATGTAATAGCTATCTAAAAATCATTGGCTAGCGTCCTTTTAGCCCATATTATAGGGTATAGACTATAGACCTATAAATTAATAGGGGATGGTGGACTCAATAAAGTATATACATATTAATGCATTATACGTGTATATATCTACTATTAGTTTCATTTATATTTCGAAAGATAAGATGGAAATAATAAATAGGTACTGATAATCATCATTGGCATACTTATACGTATATAGGCGTTTACTCGTCTAATGTGGCGTGTATTAAATGGCAGCCAAATGTGAATAGTTTTATTTCTATTGTATTAGGTATACATATACCCATAAAACATTAACAATTTGGGTAAAACCGTTGCTCGGAGGAAAAAAATTTGTTTTAATTCATCTTTTTTATAAAATATTAATACCTGAATGAGAGTCAAGATATAGAAACTTTGTACGTACCCTATACGATGACTAAAAAACAAAAATGGCTTTGGAAAAATATTCTCTTGAACGTACATATTATTGGTTTTTGATGGGTTAAGGGTTAAAACATTCTTCCCAGGTACCTGCGCCTATGTCATAAATAGCGGCTTTTAAGTGTGCCTAAAGTGGCCAAAATTGCAACTTTCCAGGCAGGCGCGCTTACGCGTCTGTCGGCAAAATACAGTAAATTTCTAAACCTGCGGTCCAATAATTCGACTCGCTAGAGGCGACCACCGATTATAATGACTTATAGTCCGCCAACGGGTAACAACTGACAACTATGATACTATAATCTATCATATTTTTCGTTTATCAGTCTAATAGGAAAATATTCGTCGCGGTCCGCCGTTTTCTCCACGTCCTTCGCCGTCGAGGTGTGGTCCGATCTTCAACAATGTCCGATCTTCAACAACTCTATAATATTATATATTATATAACTCCACATAAAACCGCGATGACCGCCATCCGGAAATGTACAAATTAATGTACTATGTGTAGCCATAAAGGTTTGCAAACTCCGAAACGTAACGACCATGCCCGGGCTAACTATATAGAGATCCTCGCAACCCTGAAACAGATATTAATGGTAGTGGCCCATAAAAAATATGTCAAAAAAAGTATTCTTGTCGCTGTTTGAACCTATATATTATAATAAGTATTTGTCACATTGACATATACAACAATTAGATAGTCTTTATACCACAGTTGTGACCAATGTTTAAGTAAAAAGTAATAACAATTATATAGGTATAAACATAATATAAAATATCCACACTGACGAACCGTCTCCGCTCAGAATCGTTTTTCATATACAATCATATTATATCATTGAATTCAAATTTAATACCATCCATTATATAGTGACCCACTTGTAACCTACTGTACAGCAGAACGACATTCACTTGCCCACCTTTTTTTATTTTGTTTATAAATGTTATAAAATGTTTGAATGGTTGATACAATAAATATGAGATAGTATTTGTTGGCTATCGCCATAGATTATTTTATCAAATACATATAGAATTAAAACCTTTTGATTTCCACTCAAAATATAGTCAAGAACCAAAAAAATTTTTATGGGTTTAAGATTAGGTATTATATTAAATAATGAATTTAACTGATTGTTTGCGAGCTTGGATTATAGATCATTGATAACTATAACCTGCCTACAAGTAGGTAGGGACAATTTACTATTTCAAAGTTAAAATCCAAAAAAAAATTCTAGACCATTGGCTAGATAATATTCTTACTTCTAAATTTGGTGATAGTTCAATTCAATCTAAAATTTAATATAAAATAGTTAAATTAATTATTTAAAACGTACAATTTGCCATGTTTTGCGTCTGTAAGACGAAGATGTGCATGCATCATCTTAAGGCCATAAACTCCAGCAGGATAGTTTTTATCCAAAAATTAAAAAATTGCTACTTGCTTTTTTTTTGAGCTCCTATTTTACGAAAAGGTAAATTCCCAAACGGCTCCTGATGAGTAATCATTTTTTCCAGATGATTGCTAAAAATATTTGCTCTATCGGAGTTTGAGGGTGTCATGGAAGATGTAGCCATCAAGCAGGAGTCAATATCACGTTTGCTCGGGGGTTGTTAGTTTTTTGGACATTTGCCATGAGAAGCCATCACTAGATTTACCTACCAGCTATTTATAAATTAAATTTAAACTTTTTATAGATCACCTCTAATTTAAAAATTGTATTTTGAGTGTGTTACCTCAGTAATTAAATATACTTTTATCGTTAGCCAGGTATGTTATGCCAGTGGTTTGCCATATGGATCAGACTTTAAGTTTATAGCTTTGAGGAATTAAGTTAATCAAAAAAAAATGTTTAAAATGAAACTTTCTCTATGTTATATTACAAAACGTGTGATATTGTGACACAATCTATAGTTAAACATTATCCATACCGTTTTTTTATTGAACGTTACTACTTACTCCATAATATACGCGTTATACTTTACATACATGTATAAAATATATAATATATTCCTAAGTAGGTACTTATACGTGTTTATTACATATATAATTTCATAATATATCATCTTGAAGTATGTACCTACCAATAGGCTATAGAGAGATGGTGGTGACATTCTTAAAAAACAGCTGTCATTACTCATTGTATATAGGTAAAACGATGAGAATAAAATATTAAAATAAAATAATTTATGTAAAAATGGTACCATACAAGTTTAGCAATTCAAATTGGTTTTTTAAATGACTTTCGACTTCGTATATTAACGCATAGGTATCAAAAATCAATGGAGTGCGTGCGTGTAGATATATTATAATATAGTATTATTTAGTATCTAGATAGTCATAGGGCCGAGTGCAAATGTAAATATACACGATATATAACAAGGTACCTATAGGGAGCGGTGTTTTGAAAGCTTTTGTTTTAGTGGAAATATGATTGGAAGTTACACGTCGATTTATTATAATATGCAGCATACGTAACGGAGCACTCCTATATATACTATATTGTATATAATTAATATAAACTATAGTACACGTTGCACAACTTCGGTTTCAGAGCTTTTTTTTATAATATTTAATATAAATAAGTGTAACGTATTTCACCGCACGACGATTATTTCGCCATCTTATCTTAACATTATGATGACTCAGTAACGTCGATTCATGAAACATTGCATAGGTAAATTGGATAAGTTTTTCCTACTCACAATGAGTCACATCCATCTCAAATATTATAAGATACACGAAGTAGCATAGGCGCAAATGGGGGAGGAGGCTTTAGGGGCTAAGCCTATCCCCCCCCCCAAATGTCCATAGTCCCCAAATATTTTCTGGATTTTGTTTTAAGCTTATATGCAATATTATCAAAGTAAAGGTTATAGTCCCCCCGAATCCCAAACGCTATTTGCGCCTATGCGAAGTAGTGCACCATATTTAAATTATAAAATACCTATATAATATATTATATATACATACAGTATAATAATAATAATACAACTTCATAATAAATATACAATTTGCCTACTTATATATTAATTATACTAAATAGTATTATATACACACGATCGTCGTGGTCACTTCCACCCTCTTCCAGTTTATAGGGTTGAGTATAAACTATAGCAAGCAAATGAGATAAAGTGAACCATTTTCATTCGGTGAGAAATTCGATGGTATTTAACTTCGACTTGCCGCGTTAAATGATGACCGGACTGGCTAAAAGCGCTATATTTGAAACCCAATTCGAGCTTGCTATACATTATAATATGTTCAATTGGTGTCCATGTCAAAAACACAGTACGAGATTATACAGGTACCTCTATATATAAATTCATATGCGGGAAACGAAATCAATGGACCCCAAATCGATGGTTGGAAAAATCCCAATAATAGCGTATAATATACTTACGCCTATATATAGTAGTTACGGTTGGAGGGCGCGAAGAGTCTCCCGCGTATATAGTGAGACGCAAATGCGATTATAAAACAATTTTTTTTTTTTGTGGTAAGTACCTAATATACACCGCTCACTCCTACACACTACATATTTTATAATAGGTGCCGTGCACATTATATAAGAATAATATTATTATTTTATAGACTACCGCGCGTCGTACGGTGACCATATTAATAATAATATGTATTATAACGCGAGACGCATGCGCATGGTATTGTGCACATGCAAGAAAACGTAATACTATTATTATTTGTGGGCAAGGAAAACGAATAATGAGAGGAAATAAAGAACGAAAAAGAATATTGTACGGTGATAGACGCGCGAACAAAATGCACACGCGACGCGGCGCGAGAGGAGAACGCCGCCGCCGCCCGTGCCGTCGCCGTAAATCCAATAACGTATACCGGCCGACCGTAAGTCCGCCCACCGGTGTGCCGGGGACCGGTTGTCCGGCCACCGAGGCCAAGCCCACCTTCCCCACGCGAGCGCGGACCGGTCCACCGCACAGAATCCCATGGCGACGACAAAATACCTCTCGAAATAATAATATCTACCGCGGCGACCGTCTCTATATATAATAATAATAATAATATAACAACAACAACAACAACAATAATACGCACGTCCGTGAATAGTGTACGATATAATATATCAGGTACCTCATCTATAATGCGCGTCCCACGCGAATAGAATATATCGTAAACGCTCGGCGCGGTTTATGTTCTCTCGTCGTCGTCGTCGTCGTCGTCTTCGTCCGCGCGCCGAGCAACGGACGTCATAATGATAATAATATTATATATAGGTAGATTATGATGGTTGGTATATACCAGAGATATTCGTGTGCACTGTGCACATAACATTTCATGTTGTCATCGTGGATAATACATTATTGTTATTATTATTATTATTATTATAAATTACATCATTTTTTTCACCATACGCGGCGACGACCGAATAATAATAATAACGCTCGTCGCCGAAATGGACGTGTAATATTGCACACATATCATTATATTTTCAGGTATTATGCACGAGAAGAATAACCTGGTATACATACCTCGCATGCCATTATAACGTATTATATTCTACGACTTATATTATTATTATCGAATTATCGTATATCATTATTATTATACCACGATCGTCGTGTACAGGGTGGTCTAGCCAGTTTCGTTCTATAAACGATTTATACGTGTAACTACGTAGGTAATATTATACGTTATTACTACGTATTCATTATATACATCACGACTTGAGACACTGAAGTCAGCCAACGAGCCATGATAAGTTGTCCGATGAAATGAATCTTCCGTGATTACCATAATCAGTTGTTCAAGTCACTTGCTCTCACAACTGATGATTTATAGTGATATATGACTACCACCTTTTATAAAATTATATTTTTTTTTTTTTGAAATTTAAGAGTATTGAGTTTTATTATAATATGTTTTTACTGGAAACACGAAATACTATCATATTTTTAAGGAAAACTGAATTACCCAAGCATACAAAGTTTTCAATAAAAAAGTAGGATTTTCGTTTGAGTTTAATCGATAGCTAGCTTGCACACAGGCGCAATCTTACAATCTTACATTCAAAGTAATTTCTAACATTTCGGATTTGTATCGTTGGTCTTATGATAAGGTTTGCCAGATTTGGACAATAATTGGATTGTGGGTCGTTGGGCAGGCTAAATAGTGCTATGCACTATACTGACAATATTATTATTTTGGAGAATTTGAAAATTCAAATATTATCTAATCTTTCAAATACTGTATATTATAATTTAATAATTAATAAGACATAATTAATGATAAACCTACGCGTACCTATATACTTCACGTCTCACTATTGCACATTATAGCGCCGTGCCATTCGAAAATCAACAATTATACGGTTTCAGTGATTTTCAGTTTCGTTTTATAGCGCAACTCGTGCTGTATCGTTAGGTAATAATGATATGAGGCAAAATCTTGCTGCTCCGAAGTGCGACTCGTGCGCGTATAGTATAATAATAATTATCGGTTCGCCGTTTAATTACCCATCAAAATGCAGGCCAGAACAGACAACAGGTTTCTAATTCTCATCTTGGGTTTTATTTCTCCAATGTCTACTACTCCGGATATACCGTATACATTACAGATTACAAACATTGTGACGTGCCACGTGCGTCTTTGCTACGGTATTATCAATAGTCTTGTTGATTTTTGGATGAAAAAGACAATACAATATTACCGTTTGTATTTTTTTATCATCGTATGTAAATACGATACGATAAAATATATGCACTTGGATTTTGGACCACGCCGTCTACACCAATGCCCAAATAATATATATTATTATTTGATATACCTATAGCTCTACACAGCAGCCAGTAGATATTCAATAATATCGCATATAATTTAAATTATTATATATTTTTATATTATTATTGAATGCGAAAAATAATATCAATATTATACTATAATTGCTTTTTAAATGCTTAATTTGTGTTCAGTGTGCGAATATAAAGATATAATAAAAAAATTAAAAATCAAATAAGGTCACTGTAGCTATAGACACTGTACCTATTTTATTTTATTTATATCCATCTATATTTTATTCTATTATATAAACTATATACAAGAGTATTGAATGGTAAACTGTCGTAAGGCAACTCACAAAGTGAGCAGTCCGCTATATTTATATATTTATATTAATAAAGTTATATACATATAGTGTATATTAATTCATTTTTATAACGATTAATGATAATATCATTAATTGTTATTATACTCACATATTTTATAATAATTATAGTTTCTTTCGTGAAAATAATAGTGCGAATTGTACAATATATTTTATTATATCACTATAATATATTAATATAATGTTTATGGGCAGTATACAGGCATACAGCGAATAACCAATTTATGGAACGTAGGTATTATAATCAATGGTACCTATATAATATTGATATAAATATATAATATTTTTAAATGTTCAATATAGTTGTAATATAGCTGTTTCAATAATTCTTTAGTTTAGTGATGTAGGACTCCGTTTTTAACTTGGGTACAGGTTCACTTACTATACGTCTTATAAGTTCCTAAATTTGTAATAATTTCCAATATTTCAACCAATATAATATTATAATACATTAATACATTTTATTTTATACTACATTCAGAAATTCGTATCATACAAATAGTAAAAGTTTCTAATAAAATAAACGATATTTTAAAATATGTTTGAAATACTTATTTCTGATCATATTCCTGGACATGGTGTTAGTGTATACTAAATACCAATAATGATTATATTCGACGGTAATCGTTGGCATTATATTATAATATGATTTCCGTGCAACTAAACCTGTATATGGCTGTATAATACCTACTGAAGCTATAATAAATCAATGATGTCGTTGTATCGAATTTTCATCAAATAATACTTTGAGTTATAAAAATGTGTACCAGTTACCAAACGTTTATTGGTCCGTCAGACTACTTTTAATTTAATATATTATATTTTATATAAGGAGGTACTGCGATAATGAAACTAACAAGTAAACAATATATTATAACGATTTTACTGCTATATAATGAAAAAAATCAAACCGTGAAAACTGGCTTTAAAATATTTAACGTTTTCCCCAGGGGTGTTGGGCTTGAGTATGCGGTTAAATCGTAAACGCATTGTATAATATATAGTATGATATAATATACGCGGCGTAGGCGCCTCCTCCGCGGGCCTATGCCGCGCGTGTAATTTAAATATAATATTGTGCTGTGGTTTCGAAGGGAAGACCACACAAGGTGAATACTAATTGTGAATGCGTATATGATACACATCGCAGACGGTATATTATTATAATATACGAATCGTACAGTTAAAGTAGCCGCCGCCTTTGACCACGAGGGACGGATGATGACTTTCTCGTTCATATTGCTGCGCACGCAGTGTGCTTGTGCGTGGACCGTGGTTCAAAAGCTTCGAAATCTATGAACAGTGGTCAGTGAACACGGTATAAGTCATAACAGGTAGGTACCTGAAATACCGTTTACCGTACCGTTTGTGCGCGTACGCATACCTCGGTTATGGTTACAGAATCCAAATAATAACCCACTGCAGACTGCGCGCTGAAAAAAACCACCGAGCCGTTCAGATCGGTAAAACGCGTCATGTCTATTATTATATTTTATATTATTATTTACACGCGTTTACGGTTTATACTTCCAATACCTGACGATCAATTATAAATCTCTGTCGAGTCGTGTGGTGTAGTATACGAGTATAATATAATATAATATTATAGTTGTAAGTTGTACCTGATATAGCGCGTGTGGACCATATAACATAATATCATGTCGTGTGTTTAATTTGAGATTTTATTGTGCGCGCTAAACGACCGAACACTGCGTGGTAGGTATTTTATTATTACAGTGATTATTATACCTATAGCCGCAGTATCTATATATACCTATATATATAAATTGTATACCTAAATGGTGTACGAACCGACATTATATAATAATAATATTATGTTGTATTCCCTCTCCGTCAACGCGTTCCTGCAGTCTGTACCTATTACCTATTTTATATCATAATATGATATATATATATTATATACGACGGAGTGCGAGTGTAATAATAATATGAATTGGAATTTAGTATTATTTTACAGTTGTATATAAATACAGGTATTATGATATAGTGATATGGGTGTATAACCATTATTATGTGACTTAAGGCGCGCTAACAAATTGTTGTAATAGTGTACAACACACATAATATTATAATTATTTTTTTATCACACATTATTATATTAATATATTAACATAACAATATAATATTGTTATATAAATGATACTTCGTGGTGGTCGTCCCTGTATTAGAATGCTTGTTTAAAATATATCTTACACTATACCGGTATTTCGTACCAACCGTACGTGGTATAACATATTATTAAACTGCAATGTTATAATAATATTCGGTAATATATTACACCTATATATTATGATATTGTAATATATATTTTGTACCTATTCTATTATCAATTATGTTCACACCATTATGCGATCGAGTGTTGAATATAGGTAATGGGAGTCATTCGGACTTTTGACACCAAACCGTTTTATTGATATCGGGCATCCCACATCCGTTATTTTTAGACCACGGACAATTGACACTGAGCGTGACTATATTGACGATTACAGCTTTTAGTATAATTATTGTTCATTTAATAATTTTAATAGAAGTTGTATCTTATAACTTAATAGGATATGAGATTAATCAAAGTAATATGAGAAATTAAATAGAAGCATATCAATAAATTGTTAAGTTAAAAAAATGGAGAAGGACTCAAACATAATATATAATATAAGACTATGCAAATTAAAATGAAGTCTTAAATAATTGTTTTGTTGGTATAAGAATTTATACTATAAGCTGTTTTTTCTAAGTTTTCAAATATTGAATTATAGTATTTTTAATTATTTTATTTTCGTTGTTTGCCTATTCATATTACCTATTAATATTGCATATTGTATAATAATATTATTCAACAAAATTTATATTTTATACTTCGATTTCAATTTATTGTCCTACAATATGTAAAAATACTAATTACTAGGTGTCAATCATTGACTATAGGATTATTATTTAATCCTACCCTATCAGTGGATCTCAAAATATGTCCTACGTTCGTAGTTTTTATGTAATATAATATTAGAAGTACGCTTCAATTCGAAAATTCAGCGACAAGTTATATAATTTTTTATGAAATATTTAAATTTCGTAGTTTTTGAGAAAAAATAAGGTTTTGTCTATAGTGTAACACTTCTATAACTGCATAAGTATAAAATATAATTTGTAGGGTCTTAAATAATATAATACATAACAACTTTTTCAAACATATTATTATACTTCCATAATATATTTACACCAATTTTATGACCGCGTGGTTGCGCCGGTTGGCTTGCTACTAATTCACAACATATAATTTTAGGAAAAAACGTATAAAATAACCATCACAAACGGTCGGGATATTTATTATATTCCGGACCCCTCTCACCCACATAATATTATATAGTCAGACCCTGCCAGAGCAGCTGCTGCTGCTGCTGCTGCATTGGCGCTGTGTTACTGGTTGCGAGTATAATATTATTATTATTATACCGAAGTGATAAAACTATTTTACCTACGAACTATATCATACAATATAATGTTATTATATTATTGTATACCTTACGTGGACGGTGTCCAGAAGACATTATACGCACATGGTGCGACGAACGATAAAAAAAAAAAAAACAACAAATTAATAATAAACCAATTATACGCGGTCGTGTAATAGTACGACCTTCGTCAAGTCCGGCGACGGCGACGACGACGACCGCGACGACGGTCAAACCGGTCGACGGGGACCGGATGAGACGCGCGACGATCGTGAACGGACGCACGCGGTTTCCTCTCGACCGCCGCCGTTCAGCAAAAACCCGATTTGCTATCATCGCAGTCGTTATTAAAATATTATTTTACATTTTTGCGCATAGGCCTTATAACTTAGTCTAAGGTCTATGTTTTTACGTATGTTTTCTATGCTGGCCGTGTTGTACATGCAATGATGCCATTTATTATACATTTATACCTCCCCTGCCCCAATCGTCTATTGTACTATATTATAGGTATATCTACTATTTTAGGTATTATAATACCCATATATTATGTAATAATAATCAAAATTATTGCAAGTACCTTTTATAGTAAAGCCTCATCAGTTATCAGTATATTATATAGCAATGGATTACCTTTGGATATTAAATTAATCAACAATAATAGAAAACATTTGAATCCAAAGTAAAAAATATACATATTGGAAAAACGCAATTATATCGACGATTAACGTAAATTAATGTTAGAAATATGTTATTTTTCTGTTTGTATGAGATTATATACATATTATCATTATTTCATCATTATTTACTGTATAAGTATTGAATGGATATTGTAATTTTTTATTTTAAACCAAAAAGTATAATCATATCAAATTTAGTTTATCTAAGTTCATATAACTGTTGGTTTATTAATTTAACAAGATATCTAAAAACAAACAACGTTTTAATCCTCAGATTCCAGTCCATACCATCCAGTAGTTCATGATTTTTATGTAAATTACAAATTTTACTCGCGGGGCACACACTACCAATTACTAGGAGAGCCACAAATGCGGGCGCGGGTCGCGGGTTGCCGAATCCTGCCTATGATATAATTTGTGCATATTATTATAAAAAATAATAAATATGAATGAATTATTATTAATATACTATGATATGAGCTATGTAATATTATGTTTGTTTTTTTATTCCTTGCGCGAGTTGTGACAAATATAAAATTATTTAGGTACATATCCCCCCCCCCCCCCCCCCCATAAAATGATCCTAGATTACGCCACTGATGTGACGTATACGACTGCATGCTGACCTGAATACAATTATTATTATTATTATTATTATAACTAATACTGATAGGAAGGGCCGCCTACTAACGCGACGCTGCGGAATTTCGCTAAAAACACGATTTGTCGATTTTTTTACGCGTGAAATGATAATAATAATAACAAAACCATTTACGATGGGTGCGTATTATATCCGCGTGGGTATATGGACGTACATAATATTATTACTATATATAGGATGCAAAATAATATATCGGTTTTACAAAATATTAAATGCTCGTGTATCGATGCCCGTCGGTATATAGGTATAATGTGTATTATTACGATCAATTCCAGTCTATTGATTGCCAAAGAAATTAAGTTCGGCTTTATTATTATATTTTACAATATAGGTATTACTTCGTTGCATATCGCGGGGTAACAATTACGCGATCGCGCGCTTACTGTTATTATTATATAATATGCCCATCTATGATGTTTATAGCTGTTATGGAAACGCGGATATCTGAGATCGATTATATTTCATAATCCCATAATGCGTATTTCCGCCGATTTTTGAACCCCTTCACAGTTCACGCAATGTAGCGCACAATAATATAAATACCATATAATACGGTTTTACTGGTTATAGAATTATTATTATGGCATGTATGTAATATATCATATAGTGTGCCGTTCGATATAGGTTCAGTGTACCCACAAAATGTAATACATATATAATATTATACTCATGTACCCGACCGCGACACCAGGCTCGAAGTATTCTCCTGGTCGTAACATAAAATGTTATTATATTCGAACAAACTGCTGCATGTCGTCAACGACAACGTGCTGACGGATATTCGGGCTTTAACTCTTAAAGTAGCCATGTAGGCATATAAATGTATAACAACACCATATTATATGCGAGGGCTGTATTCCAAAATAGTATAATATCATCAAAAATGCAGGTACTCCGCCGTCATGCGAGTAGGTCATATTATTATATATTATAGGTAGTTATATATTTTATACATAATAATATTATGATGTCGATATTATGGACAAATTATTTTGGTATATGAATGAAATAATATCTTTAAATACTTTATAGTGTGTATTCGTGTTCTATTTATAGATCCTAAATATACCTACGCATTTTTATTTATATACATGTTTGGAAATCCGCTACCTGTGTGAGTTTAAAACAACACTGTAATTTAAAAATACTGCAAATGCTAAATATAGACGGTCTCTGCAACCACAAAGGCGTAGGTAGTTGTTAACTATTTATAGTCAATATAATATTTTATATATATTAGAGTATATTAATTAGATTATAGGTCTTATATCAAGTCACATATATCATAATACCATTATAACATATTATGTCCTTTTATAATATTATGTAAGAATAATATTTTGTCAATTTGATTGCATTTTGATTTTAGATGTTGTAACCGAAAAAAAATCGTATATATTATACTTAGTACCTAAAAAATATTGTTTTGTGATTTTGTAAAATAACTCCTACCTAAATATATGTATATAATAATATTATGTGTCTTTCCTCTTTCAATAGTTATTGTCCATATTGAGGTTATATTAACAATTGATTATTCCCATTCAAATTGTACAAAACAGAAATTATGAATGTACCTACTTATCCCTTATTGGTTTTTAAAAAATAAATCATCTCATAGTAATTTAAAGCGTGAGAAATGAGAATCAATAATTGAATGTTTGAGTCATAGGTCCTAACTAACTTATATGAAAAATAAAATATATGATGGAGATATTGTATTGAATATAGTTTATATATTAATACCTATGTGCATTATGAATAAAGTTTAAAAAAGACTAATACCATCAGTTTGATATAAAATGAATAACGATATTATACTATTAGTAGTATTATTTAATTTTTTATGTAAATATAACAGATGTAGGTATATACCTACCTTATTAAAATTTAAAAACCGTTAACAACTAACATATATTAATTTATATATTTATCTTTTTCTGAATTATAAGCAGTGAATTGAATGAAATAATGACCACACAATTATATATTACCTAATATTCAATAGGATGCGTGTACACATCTGTGTACGAATATTATGTGTACTAATTTTTTATTTAGTTTATATAAACTTAACGGAATTTAATTAGGTTGTGTAACCGCTACTAAAACTGGTGCACCAGTGTTGTGGTTTAAAATAACTTGCCATCCTACCTATGCTTTGATTGTATATAAATACAATTCATTATAATCATATTGTATTATATAATTATAATGATAATTAATAATTTGATAATAATAGTATTAATTTAAATAATAAGCTGTTAGATCAAGAATTGCAACGGATAATTAAATGAGGTGCTATAATAAATTATCTTGAAATAATATTAGTTATAATCCATATAATTATTATATTATTATTACTCGCTGATTTTTCTAAAGTAAGATAGTTTAGGTATGTATAAACGTATAATTAATTATAATATAATAAATATTATTAATCTTACTAGATCGTACTCATAATTTATTGTGGGACAATATATTTTAATTGGTTGTATACTTGTATGTATAGTTATAATATTATGACAATTATACAAACGCACTTAATCTAAGGATACAAAAAAATCTTTTATTCTACTGTTGCAGGGATCTACAAACGTGTCGAACGCGCGGGTGTTAAAAACTGAAAAGTTAAAAAAGTTAAAAAAAATAAAAAATAAAAATAAATTGTTTCGTAAGATTTGCGCGGGGTGTGGTGTAAAAGAAAACGAAACGGATACTGCAAAACGATGGTAAAACGTTGTAGGTAATATTATATTATTGTATTTTAATAATCTTATTATTTTATTAGATTTTACGCGAGAATTATCGCAAATGGACAAAAATCGGGCCACACGGGAAAGCCGGGTGCGCGCGCGCACACTGTATACGCACGTGAAACTCGCTGGCGCACGGCGTATGTACAACAGCACTACGACAGTACGATGTAATATTATGCCGAACAGTCGCGGAGGAGGATGCGTGCGCGTGAACGTCGAAGGGGGCCGTCGGCGGCGTTGGCGGAGGCAAGCGGCGTCGACGGCGTTTTGCGGTATAGCGCGGCGTGCGAGGGCGGCGAGGAAGGGGCGCCAAAAGTCCTCCGGTCGTTACGTCGGACACATACACGTAGGGTGGTGGCGGCGGCGGCGGCGGTGGTGGGCGCCGTATTTTAACACCGGCGTCGTCGTCGTCGCCGCCGCCGCCGCCTGAACAAGCGTTGACCGGCGACGGCGTCCCCCACCAACGCCGCCGCAACCGCGTCGCGTCCAACACGCACACGCACACTCGCAAGCGCGTGACGTATACACAAACACAAAATCCACGCACACACACGGCGCGCCCGCACAGTACGTCGACGCGAGCTCTGTAGGTGTGTGTATGTGTGTGTGTGTGTTGACGCCGTTGCGTGAAACCGTCGACGCTTGCCGATTGGCCGGGCCGGTCTCGACCAATCCGGACGCGACTCTCATTAACACTCGGACCGGGGCGTCGGTGTTGTCACATCGCCGCCGCCGCCACACAGTCAGTCGGCACCGAGCGCGCTAACCGTTGTCGTCGTCGTCGTCATCGTTGTCGTTGTTGTGGTCGTAGTATTAGTGTGGCGAGTCGTCTCTACACGGCCCCCCCGTGTTTGCACATTATCGCGCGCACACACCACCGTCATAGTCATTTACGTTAATACATATACACATAATATTTATAATCGTTGCGTTTAATATTATAATATTTTTAAAAGTTTTTCGCGTACGAAAACACTCGTCGAAACCGCGTGCGAACAACAACAGTCGACCGTCTCGCGTGTGATAATCGACATAATAATTTTTGTCTAAAATAATATCGTGAAGAAAATATAAATTTCGTTTTGTATTGAATTTTTTTTTCCTTCTCCGTACTCCGTCAATCACTCGCGGTAAACATTTGTGAATGCTCGTGCAGGAGTCTGGTCCACCGTAGTGGCTGGGTCAAACGGTAACGGCGTGGACGGCGTGGCTGTTATGCGGTTCGAGCAAGCGGACCTTCGGTGCCGGTCACCCCGTGGGGCACCGGACACCCCGCAAACCGCTGCCGCTATGACCGGTGGCCAACGTTCACCAGACACATCGTACACGGCGGCCCGTGCGTCGTCCACCGACTTTTCCGTCAGCTCATTGCTGACTAACAATAACAACAACAGCAGCGGCGGTGCGCCGCCGTCCACAGTCCAGCAGCAGGCCGGTGGCCAGCAACAGCAGTATCCGCCGCCGCCACCGCCGCCACCCGGTCTTTCGGCCGCTGCGGCCGCGGCGTACGCCATGGGCGCCTGTTATCCGGGCACCATGATACCCATGCCAAAAATGCACCATGGCCCGCATCACCCCGGCGCCGGTAGCTATCCGGCCGAAGAGATGCTCGCGTTGGCCGCGGCCGTCGCGCACGGCGTGCACCATCCACACCCGGCGGCCACGCTACCCCGGTCTGTGGTTAGGCCCGAAGACGACGGTGTGGTCGACGATCCCAAGGTCACGCTGGAGGGCAAGGATCTGTGGGAAAAGTTCCACAAGCTCGGCACCGAAATGGTCATCACCAAATCTGGCAGGTCGGTCTTGATAAAATATAATTGACATTGTTAGTTATACCTAATAGCTAATACATTTATACGTATAAAGTTTGTGAGTGTTAGGTATACAAAATTGATAATATTATAACTAATATGACGCGTAGTTATTTTATTATCGGCGAATGCAGTTAGGTAGGTGCTAACTAAGTATACATATATCCCGGTAAGCATATCATGTTTAGGCTGATATGAATTCTCTTTTTGAAAAATAATCACACGCTTTGGGCCACATTTTTCCCTACAGCGTTCAAATATTATTATTTCGGCAATAATAATAACTTCATTATCGCGCCATGTTATTGACGATGGCTCTAATCTGCGTGATTTACATATTCGTATTTGTAGGACTCGTAGTAGTATTCATAATAATAATATTAATTTTATTATAAATAGGCATAGGTAAATGGAAATTTCTGTTATTGCTCAAAATAAATTAATTTTATTGCTGGCATTTATAGTCTATGAAATATTTTTCTTTTCATTTCCAGTCAAAATTAAACGTTTCATTATTATAGTATACATCCATCATTACCCAACTATTATGTTTACCTACGCACTTTATAGTTTTCTAAAATATTTCGGTCGATGTCTGCCTTATTTTATTGAAAGTAAACTAGGATGGTTGATATAGTAACTATAAGTACTTAGGTAGGTATACCTTTATTGTTTCTTATACATTTTAAAAATGTTTCGTAAACATAATTTTCAGCCCTCGATGAAATTAAAACATAATATTGTGGTTGCGTAGTTTTTAATTTTTTTTTTTTTAAATAAAGTTCTATTTTTGAAGTGTGAATTTTTTCAACGACTATTAGCCATAATCAGTTAATGTCATCGTACCTGCAATGCAGGTTGGGAAGTAGGTATAATAATATAATTTACGATATTATATAATTATATCGTAGTTCCTAATGTTGTATTGATAAACGATAAACGTCGCCTTTGGGCTACAAGGAAAAGCTGTCGCGCAGCCCACACGACAAAATCGCCTTAAACATTAGGTACAATGTAAAATATATAATACATTATAAGTGTAGTGTGTGTGTGTACGATCTTTGGCGCCAGACGACAATTAAACCCAACATTGTGGACGCATTTCCATTATGATGATGATGATGATGAGTAGACGACGATGTGCCTAATCACTGACGTCGTCGCTACTGTTTTTTAACTGCTGATGCAATAGCGTATAGTAGACAGTTGTAGTATCGTGAAAATAAATAAATAGTTAGTAATAAATGATTAGGTATCTCCGAGTTGCGATTTCTATTGACTATATAATATTGTACCTATATTATATTTTACAGGAATCGCAAACTGAAATCGTTAGGCGATCGTAGTAAGTTATTCGGAAAATACCTCGCTCTTTTCATTTGAAATAGCTGAGTTTATTTTTGGATTTGAACTTGTGTTTTAGCCGGGTGTGTCTACAAAAATTATTTTTTATCGAGCTTCCTAGATAATATAAAAGTATAAATAGGTGCAATTTATTGTAGCGTAATATGATGTTATGTGGAAATTCTGAAAAATGTCAGTTTTATATTTTATTAGCGAAACTATTATTAATCAAAAAAAAAAAACTAATGGCATTTATAATATATATATATATATGACTAAATGAGTAATTGACTACTATTGAGTACTATAATAATTAATATTATTCGGGATATTATTATTTTCTATTTATTTACAGTTTCATTATTATTGTTGTTATTTGCTACCTGCTTTCCTGACAAACAATAATCGTTTTCGTTTAGTTATACTCGATTTACATGCAAATGTATTTTATCCAACCGTATAACAGAATAAATTAACTTACAACGGTGTTGTGAATGGGATATCAACAACGGATAACACATAACAATTATGTTTTTGAAAATACTGTATATCTTAATTAATTGTAATTTGTAGTAGGTATACATTGTTAAATCGTTTGATCTGTTGAATCGACGCTGTATTGCTAAAAATTGATTATTCTTGAAATTAAAATAATATGCATATAGATACCGAATAGAGATGTAATATTTGTAATAATAAAATTGTCATAATACCTATATTACACCTACCAGATATTATTGTAGCCGCATATTTGTTTCATATTATTGTTTGCATACCTAACATATTGGTAATATGTATTAATAGGCAGGAACATCTATAGGTACAATAGGTATATTCCATTGAATAATCATTTTGCGTACCTACCTATAGGTTAGGTATAATGATATAAATATAAATAATAATATTGATCGTGATAAATATAACTCACTAAATGCAAAATATTATTGTACATTTTACAACTAAAAAAACAACTTGTAAATATTACTGTCTCCAGTAATTATTAGTTTCTAGTATTTCCGCAGATTGTATCTTGTATTTCAATAAGCATAAGTCAAGTTGTTGACTATCTGTTGACATCATTCAACGATTAGGTTGATGGCAAGGTTATAAAATCAATTATTTGAAAAGTTACATAATTCATAGTGTAACTGATAGATATTTCTAAAGATTCCAGCTGTAAATAAAATAGTGCTCTACATAAATTTGTATTAAATATGCAAGAATAGCACTTGAATGGTTTGCTTTTATGTTTAAAGTGGGTGTTATTTATTACACAGATTTTAAGTTTTTTGTCTGCACACAGTTTTTCCAAGAAAGTTTTACATTACCTATACATTAGTATATTACGGATATAACGTAATATTTGTAAATTGTAACCTCGATTGTAACTATTGTAAATTTTGTCGCGAACGCAACCGACAAATAAATATTCTAAATCTTCGTTTTAATTTAATTTATGTTTTATCTCCTATCCTCTACGTTTAATGAATGATTTATTTATCATGTAATTTTAAGCAGTCAACATAACTCTCACCATCTTTGCTATTATTGTATATTTGACTATTTGATACTGTATAGATTGTTTATAACTTTGAATAATAATAAAAAAATACTATGGATTACCAGTTATAATAGATTTTAATGCTTATACCAACAATTATTATACAAGTAATTTTCTATTTTTATAAATTTACAATATCTCTAACAAAATGTCTGTATTTACTGACTTGAATCAAAATAAAACTAAAAATACCCTAGTTTAAAGGTAGGTACTTATGTGGCCATGTATAATATTATTGATTATTTTATTATTTGAAACTATTATAAAAAAATAATATTGGCTTCAACCGCAGATAGGTACTGTAGTTTTATTATTTTTAATTTTGGCAGGTTTACTATTTATTTTGACAATAAGATAATAATACATTAATATTTCAATTATATAAATATAATTTTATGTGGATTTACAGATATCTATTCATTATTATAACCATTTATAACTTTATACATGAAGCATTTAATAATATCTGAATAATATTATTAAACAATGTTCAAAGGCTTTACATTAAATATTTTATTAAAATCACTTAATATTATACTTGCATGTAAAAATGTGTGCCTGCATACAAATATAATTAACTAATATGTTAATTTAATAAATGCTACATAATATTATAAATTGAAAATTCCATACAAAAATAAATGTTTTGTCACAATAGATGAAAAATTGTATTAAATTCTATAAGTTTTATAATTAAAAGCCATGTCAATAATAATAATAATGATAAATATTCTTTACTTTATTACTTATTATAATATTGTAAGTACCTAATCAATATATTATAATTGTCTTTGTCGCACACATATAGCGGCCATTGGTGTTGTTTAAAATATCATTATATGATATAAATATGTAAGAATATATACATTTTTATATACATTAATGTCTTGGTATAGTTTTAAACGTAAAATTTGCATAATCAGTAATTTGTATTCTTAAAAACACAGAATTAATTGCCATCCAATTTCGTTTGTTGGATGGTAATAATAAACTGATCAAGTGTTGATAAAAAAAAAAAATCAATGTTTCTGTGTATTTAGCATTTCAATCGAGTAGAAGATACTCATGAATGGTAATTTTGCTTAAAGACCTCTTATTCTCTCTTAGGAATAAAAAATATTTGCCTGTTCTTCTCACACTCTCGTGTACCGTCCGTACTGAACCGCTTTTTGAAGTAAATTTTTTTTACTTCCGACCTCGCGTATTATTCCGTATAGTATTATATTTCGTATAATATATTATATATATAATATATTGTATTTTAGTTTCATAATATTATTTCTGCAGAAACGATTAAAGTATAATATGCGCATACCTGTACTGACTACTGTATCTCATGTGAAACATTGTAAATAAGCAACATTGCATAATTTATCTTAATGTTAAAAATTATCTGGTACTATAGAAGTCCATAGACCTTTTGCAAAAAGATTGCAAAACTTTTTTCTCATGGTTTATACTTTATATAAGCTATCAATTAGCATTTTAAACATACCTGTAAACATATACTGTATACACTTTACCTGTATTTCAGAATATAATGATGTGTACAATAAAAGTAATCGCAAATGTTATGATTTATGAACATATCAAAGTGAATTATATCGCCGAGAATTATGGCTGAAAACCAACAATTTTCGTAAATTGCCGTTAGCTGTATTGCTGTTATACATAATATAATATTATTTTATTTTAAAATTAATTTCCTATCGCAGTTGTTGACACTTGAGGTGCGCTGTCGTTCGGCAGTAATTATATTATCCGTGGCGTATAAAATTGCAGATACCCTATAACTGCTGATAATTAAATGCCTTAATAGAATCAACCTCACCTATATAATATGTAGTGTTAACGTGCACTATTGCAGTCTGCCCGTTTAAATTATAACTCATATATAATAAACCCACGAGTTACCTATACACATATTTTTTCTAAAGCATAAACAATAATAATAATAATAATATGTAATAATGATTATGATAATAAATATAACGAAATATAAGTAGACGGTTATAATAATAATAACAACAACAACAACATAATATTATGTATTATAATATTCGACAATCGTTATTATATTATTACGATGACGGGGTATTATAGTACGTACGGCGCGGGAACGGATAAAATAATAATCAACGTTTTTAGGTGTACCTACCTATATTATTATATTATTTATTCGTGTTTTGCTCATAAACTTATAAGATACACGATAAAGCGACGTCTTGTAATAATTTAATCGGACAAAATGCGAAACCGATTAATTGGTTTGCGCGAGTTTGCTTCTCGCACGTAATATCATCGCAATACTAAGTGCGCGTCGCCGTATAATAGCGTGTGTGTTCGCGTATGTGTGTGATTGTGTGCGTGTGTGCGTATAGTGTTACAAGGGGTAGAGACCGGTAGCGGCGGCGGCCGAGTGAATGGGGGCATACATCCACACACACACGCACACACACACGTACTTACGCGTATACGTATATAGTATATTATAATATACACAGACACACACACACACCATGTTCCCGGGGTGGCGGCTATGGTTGTGGTGTGGTGCAACGGTAGTATAGGGTAGGTGGGGGTGGGCGAGCGGCGTTTTTTTTTTTTTTCAACAGCAACAATGGACTTTCCCCCCTCTCGTCCTCCGTACGTTACTGTCGGCGGACTATAATATAGGAGAAGGCGGCGGCGGCGGCGGCTCCTTGACAATATATTATAAAAGTGTGCGTGCGTGCGTGCGTGTGCGTTCTCCCAGTAATAGTCGTCGTCGTCGTCGTAGTCGTCGTAGTAAGCCTACGTGTGCGTGCGTGTGTGTATACGATGTAAAATAATAATAATAATAATAATAATAGTAAAAAACGAATCTACGTGCGCATGGTTTGCTGCAGCGTGTTATATAGGCGCGCGACACACGCACGCACGGCGTTCTCCTCTATATCCGCTCTCTTTTGTTCTATTCGCGACGACGCGTTGTTTTATTATTTTATCGATCGACGCGTGTGTGTAGGCCGCGGCTAGTGCGGTGTATTCGTGTCGTTTGGAAACGTTATTCAAATGCAAAGGAAGAAGAAAAAAAAAATGTGAAATAAAATTATCAAAACCGTTTTGAATAATGCGCGAGAACGAAAGACGGCGCTCGTGTGTCGGACACTGCAGCGACTGGTCGCGCGCATGTCCCGCCGTCGTAATTATAGTATAAATAATACTACAAATTATTATAATTCTAGGCTCCGCGTTTTTAACACCTATAATATAATATCTATATATATCATTATACAATACTCTCGCACGACCGTCGCCGTCGTTAAAATCATCATCAAGATCACAGCACCTATACGTCATCTCATCTAAACACTGTAATAATCGCACGAAGCGTGTCGTGTGTTGCCAGTAGATATTTGTTTTGGTTTTTTTTCTTCCTGCAGAGTCGTTGGGTTTCGACGGGTCATGTTCGTATTGTGGAATATGCGCCAATATAGTAAGATTACAGTTCTTCTTATACCACGATATACGCGGGGAACAGCAGCAGCAGCAGCCGCCGCCAAAAGTGGGAGTCTGCGTGTGAGACCGACGTGCGTGCGTGCGTGTGTGCATAACCTCACTTCACTTTACTGTATACCGTAAACATTTATTATACACGTAATACACGTAGTAGGTATATATAATATGACTACTATACACACTCTGCGCGTAATTACCACCGCGGCGGCGTCGGCGGCCAACCGGTCAATAATAATATAACGCGCCGAGGTCAACGTCAACCACGACGAGGCGCCGGCCGCCGCCGCCGACGCCGACGCCACCGCCGGAAAAATCCCGCCCGCGGACCATGATAATATTATCGTTGTACGGTTCAAGTACGTGCCGGCGTTTTTCGGCACGGAGGTAGTTGTAATCGTCGTCTGCCGTGTGTATCCAAGTTATATATAGGTAGCCATCGAGTGGGCTCTAGAGTCTAAATGCATTCCACCTAATTAGCCACATTGCAGAGCTGCGACGTCCGCGTATTCGACACACGACGAACGATATTATTTTCTTGTTTATACCTATATAGCAGTTACCATAAATATGGGTGAGAATAAACATAGGTACCCACATTGTTTTACACGACAGACATATGTTATTATAATACATAATATTATTATATCATATTGGTAAGGCGCGGTATATTGTAATAATAGTTGTTCGTTACAGATATCGGAAAATATCCTGTTCGGGTGTCGATTGGAAATTTAATACCGTTCGAATATTTTATACCGTCGGTCATGTGTACACATCGCGACCTCCCCGTCAAAGGGGTCGTTTGATCCCGCGACTATTTTCGTTTTAGAATCTAGAATATCAACCGCCACGTATTGGCGCCGTGGCGTCGGGCCGAGAGAAAAAGCGATACCGCGGCAGGACTACCACGTATAGGATTATAATATCGTCCAACCACGGTATATATATATATATATATTATATGTAACCGGACTTGGGTTGTACCGTGTTATATATACATATTATAATATACGCGTCCATGCGTTTTCCGATCCAGCCGCCTATTTATTATTTTTGTTTATAACCGTACACTATAGTATTTCGTGGTCATGTCCGCTTAACTTGGTGCACAACATCATAGTGTACCGCGTTAGTCATTTCATCGCGGTGCGTGTGCCCCGCTATACCGATATATATCAGTATGGTGGTTATATCCCAATTTTTAAGGGGGGCTGAATTTAAAATCCACGGGGAGTCATGCGGGGTTCAAACCCTCGTATTATCCTTGTTGGAAATTTACTGCTCTAACCAGTACGGAAAATATGTATATTTTAGTGGTTTTAGTCGTCAACATTATTTTTATGAATTGACATATCTACATAGGTATACTACATTATGTATTATAGTTCTATAGGTACCCAAGTATTAAGTTGTAGGTACTAATATAATATAAACACCAAGAGGGCGTCCAACCAACCACCTCGCCACCTCAGATATCCGACACTGCTATATACATATAGTATTTTGGTATTTACCTATACCATATTATATATTGTGTATTTTACGTATGAAGCGACTAACCTATATACGTATAATATGTAAAGTAACAAGACAATTATTTCATTCACCATTCACGTTTGTTACATATTATACAGGTAATAATATGTCTCGTGTGGACAGTCGTCGAGTATAGACTATTAACGCGCGGGCCGGCCGAAGCTGCCCTCGGGCGGGGTGCGTGTACCGCGTCTCGGCCGTCGTACATTATCATTACCTATATTGTTTTGAGTGCGCCACGAAGGAATTTCGTGCGTGAAACGACGAACACGCGACGACGCCTGCACGGGGCGTATATAATATCGTACCATTATAGTGTATATATATATTTACCGACGTCATGAAAGAAAACGACTACAACAACAACTATACACATTGACTGCAACCTTTATGGTATGATTCATAATCAAAACAGTTCCTAAAGAAGAAAATACATTTCGTTTCCGGTTTCAGTACACGGTTTTTAAAAACGAAAATCTATAAGGTCTTAGAAATGTTTACTATGTGTTTATCATCGAAGTTAACTGCACAGTTCCCATTGCTATACAATAAATAATAATCCAACCATATTTTCGGTTCTAGTCCCTGATATACTATACATCATATTGTAAAGCACGCTACATAATTGTTTGTATACCTATAAATTGGCCCGGTGGATTACCAATTTTTCAGACTTTTTATTTCATCTTTTTCTTTTTTTAACTGCATCTTCTACCGACTCCAAGATTTTTGCGCATTTGCTTGAGCGTTAAACCAGCCTTAAAACTTGACTGCTACCACGCCACACCGTGGTCATTATACCTATATAGAACGTATAACTCTGGGTATGCTTACTGCATAATACTGCTGAGATCGATAACCATTTATAAGCGCGCGTCGACTTATCGATTTTTTTCGTCTCAACGCCGTATAGTCACTCATCGTAAGTAAGCATGGTATATTATTATTATAATGTGTATAATATAATATTATAGTCCATTTCTCGGGGGGTTTTTTTTTTATTTTAAAAACAAATGTTTCGCATTTTACGTGGCGGCGGCGGATGTAGTGTAGACGTATACCTACAACTTACAAGTACATAATGGACGCGCATAATATGTTAGTGAGTACCACCAAGTGTTGTATTATATGTCGTACAGCACTGGGTACTCTACCTTTGGCGGCTGACAATAGTACCTACGATAATAATAACAATAACGAAAAGTGAGTTAGACAACTAGGACGAGGAGGAGTAGATGATGGCCGTGGCGCGTGTACAACAATATTTCTATTATTACGGCGTTCAGATATGGACGTGTCTCTGTGATAAGAGCGTATATTTTATACGGTGGTTGTGTCGGGCGGGAGTTAGAGTAGTGTTGCAGTACTGTATTGTGTAGAATTATAGTGTAGTAGCGACGGGGCGGTGATGATGGTTACATATTATATAAAGTTGATGTATGCCGCCGGCGACGAAGCTCGTGGCGGCGGCGGGCGGAAGGGCAACGGGAAAATTGGACGTGATTAAATAATTGCGTGAGCGGCGGCGTTTGTGTGGTCGCGCGCAATTAGAGCAATTGACTAGATTGAAATCGGTATTATTCACATATACACAGACGGTGTATAAAATAATATAATTGCTGACGAGGCGTATTTATACATAGGACGTGCGGCTGCGGTCGACGAAAATCAAATTTGAACCGAATTTCGCGTGGCGTACGGTATTGCCATCGTTGTTTACGACATTATGAGTAGGTATAATATTAGGCTCATATTGGTAGATTATAATAATAGGTAGAGGTCGGATGAGAGAGAGAGAATGAGACGACTATTATATTATTATGTGCAGTGTTGCGCGCGTGTCACGTACGCCGAAACTAGTCGCTCTCGTGTTTTTATATCACTTTAACATCTTCGTATATTCGTATACCGGTACATTATATTAAACCATTAATATATTATTATGTACATTATTATCATTCGATGAAAAACGATTTAAAAAAAAGTATCCCTCCCCCCCCCCCTCCCAACCAGTATAATACAAAATAATTTATTCTATATTACAAACTCGCTGTTAAGCTTAAGGCTCTTATATTATATGGGTCATTATTGTGAGAATCTGAGTGCGCGTAAAACTTTTATATAGGAAGTATATATAATGTTATGTGTATATATGTAATATAGAGAGAGGGACTCGTTTGAAAGGGGCAAACACTGTTGTAACGATTTGGGGGTGAAACGCGATGGTCATGTTTTTTCCCGTAATACTCGTTGCAGTTATAGTCCGTATTATATATAAGCGCGCGTGTACACTTCCCTAGTTCCCTCAGACTATAGTACCGCCCCCGATAACCAACAATAATAGTTCTTGATTTTGGCTCTCGTTTCATATCGTATATATTATGTATAATATAAGTAAGTATACGGCGTCATGTAGGTATTCATTACTCCTATAATAGTCCTAATACTAGTATCATCTACCGGTGACCGGCATTCTAAGTACAGTCGGCGGCGATAGTTTGTTTATGCGTACCGGTGATAAAAACATACATGTTAGGTACACTTGATTTATTTTTAATTCACAGTTCAGCCAAACGAGTACCTCGTTGTGAATCGTATGTTCAAATTTATTCGTATTTTGTAATATATTATCTGGCCAGCATTACGACGAAGAGATGTAATACAAGTGAGAACTTTCGGTGTAGGGTTCCTATACGTAGGTATGGTTCGCGATCAATCCGTCATCGATACACATTAATATTATTTATGTTTACATTTAATATATAATACGGACGCACAATAGGCGGTGTATAAAGGTTACATAAAATTAGTGTTGCCAACGAAATATAGGCGCCTGAAAAAAAGTTTAATCGAGAAAAATCGATACGTTTTGGAATCAAAAAATAAAAAATCGCGTCTCGGCCGTGTGTAATATATTATAATAATATAATATAAAATGATGAACACACACGCCTCGTGCATAATATGGTCGGTCGGCCGACCGGCGGCGGTCAGGCGCCTCTCGTTGTTCGTGAGGCGACGACTATCGCGCGTATCGATCGGTAAAAGTGATTTTTTCCCCTCTCCTCCAGCCATATCCCGTACGCGCGGCGCACACCTTGGCCAGCGTGGTGCAGTGCAGTCTTCAAACCGCGTTCTCTCGCGTCTATAATATTATTATAACAACGACGACGACGACGCGCTTTTAATCGTGGAATTTTTTTTTATCGTTATTTTATAATCGTGTATAATAATAATAATAATAATAAAATATAAATAATACCTCCGTGTTGGGCATGTGCGTGTGTGTGGACGCGCGCCCGCGATCCACGGTGTTCCAGTGTGAGTGCGCGTTAGGCAGAGTGAGTGTGAGAGAGGGAGAGACAGAGGGAGAGAGAATGAAAATCGAGACGTGTCTTGTTAGTTTGTGTGTGTGCGTTGGATGGTGTAAACCAAAAACAAACAGGGCGAAGGCGAGAGACCCGGTAATTATAACATCCATCAAAAAAAAAAAAAAAAAATGAAAAATACGAAAAAAAAATAAACGCTAATGATAGGGTACCGCCGCAGTATATATCCGCGGCCGGGCGGGCGATCGCAGCTCGTTATCCCGTCGTCGACGGTGCAGAGTAAATAGTGCGCCGGCGAGACGTACGCGTACCACGACCAAGTGTATTATATATGTATATAATATTTACTATGTACATAGCTATAAGTATACGTCGTGTGCACGTAATAACACTATTCAGTTGTGTTCGGCGGCAGTGGTTCTCAGCGGATCGCACAGCGCGCGCGCGCCTGTCACTTCCGCCGGCGCGGTGCGCTTTTTGCCCACCACTGTGGCACGCATCGAACCAGTTTACCGCGGCCGCCGCGCACTTATTATATTTTTTATTATTTTTATTATTATTATTATTTGTATCGTCTCTCTCGCTCTCTCTTATACACTCTCTCCTTCGTACTGAGCACACACACACACCACCACGACCGTATAGTCTTTGGTGGCCGTCGCCCTCCCGCCCGCCGCCCGCCCTCCCCGGCCATTCCGGTATCGGCTCTACATGGGAGGGCTTAATTATTCCATCAACGGACCCACGTCGAAGGGGCGTGGCTCCGATGGTATTGTGTGTGCTTGTAGTTGTGCGAAAATAAACAATATAATATTATATTATAAATCATATTGATAAACTTACTAATGCCTATATGACGTGGCTATTGCGTTTTGTAGGTACGATATCGCGCCTCCCCTAGCTCTGTCTGTCATCGTTATTTTTGTTGGTTATTGTTTATATTTTTGCAATATCGCAGCACTATTGATGGTATCTGCTGCTACAGTTGGTTGTTTTCCGGACATTTCACGTTATACAACCCTCACGTTCCGTATAATATGTATAGGCGCACGTCCCAGATTTTAAATTATTATTGCCTTATGTTTGTCAGAATATTGGAGTCTCCAAATTGGATTTTAAAACGAAAACTTTGTAGGTATTAATTATATTTAACTATTGTCTGTGCCTATGTAAATAATCGAATTAGGGTCACTAAATTTTAGCCGCCGAAAAAATAATACTAGATATAAATAACTAAATATAATATGTGCCTATTACAATAACTGCTGAACTTATGGAACACATTATTTTGATCCATAGTGAAAATTTAATTCTACATAATTGTATCCATAACTCTTCAAAATTATTTAATACACTGTATAGGTACGTGTACAACTTGTGTGTAGTCGACGATACGATAAATATTTTACATTTTAATCACGCTTAGGTTTTCACGCAGTCGTTCCGCTGTGTAGTACGTGTTAAACGAATTATAACGAGTTCCAATTGTTGATTTATTCCGATTAACGCTGCTGCCAATAAAATGTTGCTGTTATTATTAAAGTTCGCGTTGTAAATTAAGTGCACAAATTGTATATATATAAATACGAAACGCCGTAACGTTAAATTATTATTATATACAAGAGTCGTGACGGTTTTATCGATTTCTTTTTTTTTTTGCTTCTCTATTCCTCTGACCAATGATTCGGTATACGCAGCGCGAAAATCACACGCGCGTTAAATCGCGGGACTATACGATGAATATTTGGTACACGCGTGCCCGAGTATCTAAATAATATGATTGAAATTTGCGTAAACCTAATCAATATGTGCACGTTATCGCTGATAGGAATATCCCACGAATATAATTTATAATGTATATTACGATTTGTTCTTGTACTTATTATGTACACGGACTGTATAGTTATATTTGTGTACTCGAGCAAACCAAAAAAGGCCTGCTGTTTATTTACGTCTGCCAGCTTTGACTCATACGAACCTATACATTATATCCGTAAGAACCGGGTATAATTTTTCACCTGTTGAACAAAATACGATTTCATATGAATATTGTTATTATTGACGTATCATCAGGTCCGCCTATACCTACTACGTTATGCTCTTAGAGATTTCGTATGTCAATTGCAGTTATGCAATTGTCTATTATACTTTTATTCTCGTTGGTTTTCGTTATTTGATATATAATGTGACTAATCGATACTCTCGAAATTCATTTTCATTCCTCATTGCACGACCAATTATTCAAAAAACGAGCCTATAGTATAAGTTGAGGCTGGCCAATGATAAAGGGTATATACATCAGTCTTTAACTTAATTATAGTTTATAATATTGTGTTTGATTCTCTTACTAGTAACTGTTATATTATAAACATACCTATTATGTTATTTTATTAGTAACCATAATTTTGTACTTTTGTATTCCGGTCACAAATCTGTTTTTCTTTGATCAGCAAATAAATAATATATATAGCCAATAGCCATATAGGTACGATAATATTATGTATTATATATTATTAGTTATTATCTAAATATAGCACAAACATACTGAGAGTATAGCGTTATTGCTTTAGGTAAACAGAAAAGTACGAGCTCTGGTAACATAAAATCCCTTTGAAGTGTTAAAAAAATTATTCAAAACCACTGCGACTGCTTGAGATGCTCTTATTCGTGACTAATTAATCAAAAGTTCAATGACACTCATTTTCCCGTACTGCGTGTAAAATGAAAATGTAAAAAATGTGTGTGCAGCACAATTGCCTATATACAATATTGTGCTATAAACACGTCATATCCTATATCCGCAAAAAACACAATATATATTGTTGGTTTATAAATCGTTAGCATTATAATTTTTAATTCAAGGAAATTATTGATTAGAAACCAATATTTACGGCGAGGTGCAAAATATAATAGTATGGATTCAGGATTGGTATAAAAAGTGTATCACATATCTTATTTTTATTTTTAAGTTTTTTTGGTCCATTTGCAAGGCCTTTGCTGTTTTATATTCTCAATCCTTGTCCATGCTTATAAATATTTTAAAATAATACACATTTCAGTTACAAATAAAAAAACAATTGATAGATAATAATTGCATGTTTTCTCATAGCGTTCAGGCTTATAACATAGTTAATATTTATCACTGTTTATAATATAATAGCGTTGTAGCTATAGTATTGTTAGAGTTGAAAACGGACTGGTAAACGACTATATTTACTACCGGTGATATTAATTATTAAAAAAAAAAACTAGGCCGTCGCGGGACACCTGGCAGATGTGAAAAAATTTTCTTTTGGTAATAATGTTGAAAATTTAAACGCAACGGTCGACGGGTAGTCGACATCTATAACATTGCCCTGGTCGCCGGTGTCGACTACTTGTCCACAAATATAGTGTTCACTTTGACGGTTCATAATTTTGATTGACGATGAGATAACGTTTTCTAATATATTATAGGCGTGATCAGGTACTGTCTCAAGAATCTAATGGTATAATTGGTTTTTAATTTTTGTTAATTTTTAGTGTACCTATGTATTTATTTTTTACTCGAAATGGCGATGTCTTCGAACGTCGATAACAACATCATACCATATATACCTAGTACCTATTCTATTATTGTTGTTGCGTCTGGATATAATTAATTTAATAACCTTTTAACGTAACATATCTTCGGATGTATACAGCGTGGTGTTCCTTCAATGTACAGAATGATTGAAAAATATACAAATTATTTTCATCGCTAATTATTGAATTTTTTTTTGAAATAAAAATTATTACGAGCAGTACCTACTATCAGTACTTATATTTTATTTACTTCTACTCTTTAATTATTTATACAACAATAAGATTAATTATATACTGCAGAGGATATAATATACAGATTGCAGAGCCGGTCTCGACGCATAGTCGACCGGACGTATTTTCGACCGATAATAGCCGCGGAGCTCAACGAAAGATTATTACATAATATACTGATATACGCATATAAAGCAGGGCGTGGGTACACCGATACTTAACACCATAGACGTAGACCTAAAGTATGCGCGCGGAGAGAGGAGATCGCCTAGCTGAGGCAGATTCACAGATTGAGCTGACGAGCCACAGTCAGTCTCACTCCCGTACCGCACCATTAGATGTTTTACATCAAAACATTAATGCCCGTACACATCACATAACTGCACATATTATGTTATACATTTATTATACATAGGATTAGATGTTATTATGTGAATAATACGGTGTGCACTTTTAAGTTTCAATGCGAGTTTCCCCTTTTTCTGCCGTAGTATTTTCGAGCACTCATCGTCATCGCCATCGTCTCTACTTTTTCGTATAGGTATATAGACGTATAGTTGAAACGTCGAACAATATAATATGTTATAATATGTGTAATAGCGTTGAATATTATAACGTACGTTTTATAAGCCACGGGGGCGTCGACAAGATCACCGCGCACCGGCCGGGTCAGGCGATTTTCGAGGCACGTAATAAAATAATTGTATACCTAATAAAGTAATAAGTAATAACAATAATAACAACGTATAATAACTTATTTTCCAGTCGAAATCGATTTTCGTGCATTCGTTGCGGGGTTGGTGGCGACGTGATCTTGTATCCCTTACCCTATATTATACTCGATTAATAATAATGTTGTTATCTCGTTTATATATCTATATTATGCGTAGTGTGATTTGCGTCATTACATGGCATTAATCATAAATATTATTATTATAAGTACGTATATACCTACTAATATTATATATGAGTATCAAACTCGTGATCCCACAAATCCGTTCCTCGCAGTGGGAAAAATGCGTAACGACACGCAAAAACAAAAAAATACGGTGTATGAATCTACTGTATAAAATACAAAGTTATACGAAAAAACTATAACTAGGTATAGGTATATGATTTTCTCTAGCAGTATTCCGCGTATACACACTACGTATACGGTGAAAATCTGCATTCGCCAGAGAGTTTGTTCACCGGACCGTAATAAGCCAAACACAAAGGCGCTCTACGCGACCACCTCCCCTCTTTCGCGCGGGCCGGAGCTCTTTAACGTCGACAAGGAGAAAATATGGAAAAGCGCTCGTTTTTCCGGAAGAGTTTCTCGCCGTCGCGTCGCATCCGTTTGCCATCTTTCGACCCCCTTCCCTCACACCCCCTCACCACTCGACCATCTCGCGAGTGTCCTTTAGAAAATGTTCACACCAGGCTAATTTTCGAGTCCCGTGTATATTATATATACACATAATAATAATACGCACACACCGCTTCGAGCAGGACGACCCCGCGTTGAATAATAATAATAATAATAATATCCTTTTGACGTGTATTATAATATACACTGTATATAGAGTTCAGTTGCGAGTATATACGGCGACGGTGTTGTGTAGGGCCTTCGCCCTTTCTCTCTGCACACAATTATTAATATTTTTTTTCGTGTCTCTCGCTCTATATACCTATATAATATAACATAGTAGTGTGTTTTCCGCGTGTGTATAATATATATACTCGCTGTCCCACTTCACCCCGACGTTTTCGGTCGACACCTCAAAAGACTGCACTGTTGAAACGTAAAAAAAGACAACACATTTTTCTCGTATTGTTTTTCTTTTCTTTCTTTTTTCTTTGCAGCTCTTTTTTCCCTACTACATCTGCTATACCGGCTTTTCGTAACTTGTCGTAATTTCGCTCTGATCTCTCACCCTCACTGTTACCAAGTATCATTTTCTTACACATCCAACATGTTTCTTTTTGTCAATTATTTCTCATGATGTAATTATGGCGTAAAATAATGAGCATTGCGGCAATAACACGCTATTATAATGTTATAATAATATATTACGTATATAGGCAACTTAAATACGCGTGAGTGTATAGAATGCTGCATTACAAAATCGTTTTACGTTAACTTCGTCAACTACGCACAACGCACATCAAACATATCAGCGTTAAAAAAATTATTCTCGTCTATAAATCAATTTTTCAAGCATATTTGGACGGACATCGGGGTATAATATAAACCTTCCTAGAACTTAGAGTTTCGCAGAATTTATCATGCACCGACGGGCGACAGACGTATCTAGAAGATATACTCTCCATTCTGAACTTTCTTCAAAGCCATGCATGAAGAAGCGAAAACCTTTTGACTTAAGATTTCACAACAAACATACTACTCAACTATCCCATAGGCCCTAATCCCAAACCTACGTTAGCGTAGTCCCAGAAAAACGACTTGAGCGGAACTACAGGTATCGTGTGATCTATTTGACTACAAGTAAAATACAAATTATAATAATAAATTAATAAACTTACATTTTACTATAATTTATAGCTAACCATATAATTTAAGGTATTATCAGTAGATGGCTTCTTTTTCAAAATCTTTCATGTTTTTTCTCTGTGATCATATTAAATTCTTATTGTTCTAAAAATATACCTCGTCGTGGTACATTTTGTACATTTTTTAAATAAAAATTAAAAAACAATATTTAGAGTTAATATTGACCGATTTGATTGCTATGGATTATGATGTTATATATAGGTACTATATTTAAATTATTTTTCTTATCTTCGTCTATCATCTTTATCGACCTTGTATAATATGTGATTAAATAATATTACAAGAACGAAATCAATTTGATATTATTATTATAAATTTTTTATTTGCGATTTCCGCGTACTGATTATCGCTGTTATGATGGAATACGTCTCGCACGGAATTGTTTCTCAGATATTTTGCATTATCCGCCTGTATAATATGTATTGTATACTATTATTATATTGGTAAAAAACCCAATCTTTCGCTGGGTTTGTATTATTCCGATGAATTTATTGTAGTACGAATCCTCGAAGACGGCGCGTGGCTGCACAAATTAGTTATAATTATTATAATATTATTATGTTCCGAGAACATGATCGACAATTTACAGAATTATAGCAATAATACGATTCAGACACGTGTTTAGGCACCAAAAGTCAACAGATAACCTTACAGCGACGTGGAAATGTCGTAGGGCTCGCACATATTTAAAATACCATGTTTATAAAATAAATTGAAATACAATCCAATGCCTTGACGGTTTTCTCATTTTTAATCGCCTTGTATCATTGTCATTATTGTTAGGTAGGTATTTCGTATTATTATATTGTGTACGAGTGCATAGCTCATATTTGTATAGAACTTCAAAAAATAATTATATCTTACCGACGAACCGTATCGCATGTATAGCTCCTAATCGTTCCTTTAGATGTCATATTATTGTAATATATATTTATTATCTATATTATAAAATAATACGACAGTTGGCACGAGTAATTATAATTTTTATGCAAGGAGCCGATGTCGTACACGTTTACGTGCACGTTTCGTCCGTCAACGACGTAAAAAACAAAAATTCCCATCCCCGTTCAATAATACGATCGTATCACGTTTACACAGTGTGCAGTAATAAAATAAATATGAATTATTACCTCTTATACCTTACAGCAAATAATATGCGTTTTGTAGTACTTAAATAAATACTTATACTAAATGTCTATTGTATATGGTCAAATATAATAGAACGTTAACGGTACTGTTAATAGCTCTACTACATTAACTAATGCGAATACATATGGACTGGCTCTACAACTACAGGGTAATTTACCATGCATGCGCTCAGCCACATTTTTTCTTTAACTAATGTATTTATTCATATTTAGATTTTTGGAATTTCTAAGTATACTTGGGACCATATTTCTAAATAAGAATATTTTTACACCATTTAAGCCTTAAGGAGTGCTGAGTGGTAATACAACTCCTTTTTTTTTCAAACGAGAATCAACCTTTTTTTGTTGTCATTATGAAATAAACGATTTTTTTTAAATGTAGATATCTCTTAATAACAATTTGAATGAGTAGTTTCTGAGTAAAAATATGGTATACGAAGAAAAAGTATTTGAAAAAAGGTCGTTATAAAATTCCAAAAATCAGGATTGAATACATCCATTATTAAATGAAAACATTGTGGTCAGCAGCTAGCCTGGTGATTTGCCCTGTATTATAATATCAGTGTCGTGTTAAAGAGGGTGGTAGCCTGTTGTAGGTCGTGTGGGTTTTTCGATCAGAGTTTATTTGAGCATTCACATCAACTTTAAAACCCATAAATACTTCATAATATTAATTATATTGATGAAAAATTAAATCTTTTATCGATTTAATAATATTATTAACCAAACACTCAACGAAAAATTCCCAAATCCTAAAAAGTTATCTTTTGTTCGTTAATGCATTATTATATTATAATTTATAATGCATAATACACTGTACTCGAACCTGTACCTGGTGTTTATATCGATAAACGAAATTAACAATATACGTCGCTGCACTTCACTATTATCCTACACTATATTATACCTAATATTAAACTACTTACACTCGCGATTCGCTCACCCTATTTTACCATCATATAGACGTATTAGGTATATCATAAATCATATTAAAATAATAATACTAATCGTACAGATGTATAAATGTAATATATGGAAAACCGTCATCTATTATAATATGAGTGTATGATATTTCGGCCCCGTTTCTATCATAATTCATGTTATATTACAATATATATATATTTACGTTTATATAATGTGTATACTGTATACATAATAATATGAGTTACGTACAAACGCCGTATTAAAAATTCGGCGCGTCGTCGTTGCCGACCGGGTCGACCGGTTGACGACTGTAATAATAATAATAATAATAATAATAATAAAAAAAACCAACAAAGCGTTTATAAATCAAAAAGTGACGAGAGAAGGTAAAAATTAACTGGAATATTTTTTTTGGGGTCTGCCGCGCGCGCGTCTCTATTTTATACGCACACACACACATACACACACACACACACGCACGCACGCACACATGTGTATATATATATATATATTTATTATTATTAAATTTTACGACGACGACGACTACGACTATACAGTGATGGGCGGACACGGGTTTTTTTTCGGCCCGCGGGGTATGTTTGTTTTTACTGCTGGCGCCACCACCCGCTGCCCGGGCTCACCACTATCAATCATATCGCTAACCATCCGTACGCGCGTACCTACACCTACCTACCTACATATATACATATGTACACACACACACACACACACACACACTCTCTCTCGAGCGAGCGTGCGCGTTGCGTCGTCTTACCGAAATCATTTTTTTTTATAGGTAGATAGGTACTCGTCGTCGTGTAATAGCGTTTCGATTATTATTATTATTAACATTAACCCGACGATTGTTTTTTTTCTTCTCCTCTATAATCCTCGAACACGGGGTGACATGACGTAAACGGATATGCTGCTGTTGCGTGCGTTTACGATCTGGAATAACATAGGTACGTGTCGTACTGCAATAGGTACCTATATTATACGTTATATATTTTATGAACGAAATAAATACCGTCCGCGAGACGTACATTATATAGGTAGTTTATCGGAAACCAACTACTATACGCCGGTATACATATTATATTGCCTCGCACATACATAATATAGCCTCTCCCCGCCGTTCCATTATTATATTGTTTTAATTTATAAACTTGTGGAAAAAAAGACTATCGTTGCTAATACTTCCGTGGGCGTGAGGCGGCGGCGGCGGCGGTGAAGGCGACGACGATATCGTAAAACGCCAAATGTGCGCGCATAGTGTTTTTTCGGGTGCGCGCGTCTTCGTCGTGTTTACACGGTACATTAAATCGCCGGCGTTGACGAAAGCACAACCGCACACAAACACACACTGCCGCCACCGCCGCCTCCGCACCTTATTGTATTCGGTTTTATGTATAAGCACTCTTGTATTGTGTTCACGTATAGTACCCGCCTGTACATATTATATATTATATACCTACCTAATAGTACCTCTATATACGCGTATTTATTATGTGTGTATTATATATTTTGTATTTGTATACGCATATAGGTAGCGGCGACCCATTACGCACAATAGGAAGAGAAACACCTTCTTCTTCTTCTTCTTCTTCATCTTCTCCTACGTTTATTATTCCCCGTCCAATCGACCGTGTCGCGCAGTCGTCTATATCCTCGCGTCAGTGTATAATATTATAATATGCACGCCGCCGCCTCACAATGTGACGCGCTCTTTGTAGGTACATAATATTACTATACATAATAACATAATATGTACAGTATTATATTATATCTCTTAACACACAAAATAACACTTTTTTTCGCTCGCGCCGCCTTTTATACTCTTACGTACGGTCTATGGGTTTTTTTAGGCGCCGTGTGAACGTTTATCGAAAACACGCGTTCAAGCGTCCTTTTTTCTCAACTACCGCGGTATGTAAGAGACACAAGAAATTGAGAATAATCGCATAATCCCGAAACAACCCTTTTTTTTTATTTTTTCATTATTAGTCCTGTTTTTGTATCGGAAATAATACGTGCGAACTATGTTTTATCATTACACGCGTTTCACTAGTATCGCACTATCGCTTGCATTAGTCACCTATAAGGCGTTTTGCTCGCACTGCGGTTGTCGGTTATAGGTTTGAAAACAAGTCTCGTTACCAGATTTCTTGTTTACCTAGAACAGTGATTATAGTACAATAGTACATACACAAAGTTCTAGGTGTGTCGCGGTTACGCACATTCTTTTTGTAACATAATATGACTACGAAATCGATGAAAATGAATTCGGTTTCAACAAACACTATTTTATTGGTTGATATTTTTATATAAGAGTTAGAAGCTGTAATAGTTTATCTAAGGATTTCGATTAATATACCCGTATAAAATATTTTTTACTATCTATCCGTGGAATTTATGGGCATTAGAAATAATAGCGTTTGACATATATTAACTTATAAATTAGGTACCTATTAATATTTTTTGTAAAAGTATAATTAATGTATATATTAAATTTCTATGTATAATGTATACTAAATACTATTGGTAGTATAAAGAGTATAATTAAATAATAAATGATATTAAATGGAATAGTTAAATAGGAAAGGTAAAATGTTTATAGATTTACTGTGTAGGTATAGTCTGTACTTTTATTAATGTTATATTTTGTTGATGAGGTTTGTATCCGATATGAATTGTAGTAGTTAGGAGATATTTTTTTGGTTCTGGGCTTAAACTGTTTAGAGCTTCAGCAAAGTGGTTGGAATTTGGAGATCATATTTATTATTATAATGTAATATGTAACTGTGTATAATATGTATATATTATCAATCCGATTACGTGTCGTTCATAATATTTAGGTTAGGGTAATACTCTATAAAAAAATTAGTAATCATCATTAAAATTAAAATACCAAAGGACTAGGAACTGTAGTAGGTTAATATTAGGCAACAAATATTCGTAATTTAAACTTAGTTTATTACTTTTATTCATATTGGCGCTGTACTTGTTAGACACTGCAGACACCATAATACTATATTCTACGATATTAACAAATACTGTTCGCGTTTAAAAAAACAGAAATACATATAGGTAAAATCGGTTTACATAAATGAAATAATAAATATATATATAAATAAAAACGATAGATCCGGGACTCTAAATTACACACCGCGCATTTATTATATGATTTCGACAGTATACATAGTATTATTATAAAATATATGTTTGTTAGGAAGGTACTGTACCAGTAACTATATATGACGTTGGTACTTTAATGTATATGTGTATATCGTATGCGCTCGTCTGCGTCTATCCTTTGAACTGCTCTTGCGCGCGTTTGTAGTCGTTAAATTATTAATACAATATAATATGCATGAACGATAAAAAATGTACCATTTTACTAAACGATTTGTCATCGATCAGAGCTAGATATGTATAATGGTGGAAAACTGTTTTTTTTTTTTTCATTTAAAAGAACTGTCATGAACACAACAATCGCGGACAGGGTACATTAATTTATATACATATACGATTATATTATATACTGGCGTGTACAGTGTAGTCATATACATACCTATAGGATTATATAATATATTACGATATCGATGTACAATATGGGTAAAACGTTTTCCGAACGATATCGGATGGCTTTGAAATCCACGTGCGCACACAATGGATCGACAGCAAAATAATGGGAACAAATTATATATTATTCTTTTATTTTTTTCGCCCACACGAAAACCGCATACGCGTTTTTATTGTCCGACCGGACATTTTTCAACAATGCGCGATAACATGTTATCGGTTAAAAAAATAATATAATATATTATACCTATATAATAGTAATAGGAAAATAATACTTAAAACCTATATCATGTTTCCCTCTGGCTGCAGCAGCTCCCAAATACGTGCGTGCACACACACACATACATATATATGTATTATTTCGTTTCGAATACAATATATGTGTTTCCAGGGAGAATCAGCCACCCCTGCGACCGATCGAATTCGGTTAAGTTCACTTCCGGACTTTGGATTTCGCCCACAAACACGCCCTACTCCGTCGCCAGCGAGCACCCGCTCGCACCCCTGTAACCCCGCCATCGATAACGCACCACCGCCGGTTTTCTCAGCTCGTATTAACACACACACGCACACGTATATAATATTTATTATATAAGGGTTGAAATTTATAAAATATACCGCGTGGTATACGTATAATGGAACGGGCGCTCGCGAATAATGGATCCTGCCTGCGTATATATGTGTGCATGTGTGCAGGGGGGGGGGTGGTGTGAAAAAGGGCGAGCGATGAAGCGTACTTACCGTAATAATAAAGTGCGAGATATCATGCACTCATCCTATTGTGACGATTAAAGATGGCTGCCACCATTTAATAGGGAGTTTGGTGGGGGGGATGGGGGAAAAGTGTGTGTAGCAGATGGTTTTTATATATTTTTTGGACGAGGCGGAACAGTAGTGGCAGCAGCAGGAGAAGGATTTCCGAATATGATGTTGGTATGAGGAGGGATATTATATAGAGACTATAATATTATATTTAATATGTATTATATTTTACACATACGAGTCCTGCAGCCTGAAATTAGTTTTTGAACGCGTATAATATTAGGTATATTGTGTCTAAATTTAAGTCGCGTATTGGTTTTCGTTAGCGAATGGTATATCGAATACTATATACACATGATATAATAGATATAACATCATCTATAAAATATTACACATATAACTAGATGTATATACATTATAGGGTAGCAATGCTATATGTTTCCCTTACATTAGATACATATTAAACATAGCTAATGCGAGAAAAAATGAAGGATCACTCTATAGTATACTATATATATATATGAGTTCACCTCCAAAAGTGGAAAATATTTGTAAAACTGAATTTTTTAATATTCTATCTGTAAAATGTAAATATATTTTACAAATTATCTAGATACCTTATATAAGTTAAAATAGGAGGTACCTAGCCAATTTCAATCTTATAATATTCACATAAGTGTGTCTGGAGTTATATGTAGGTACAATAATAAGCATAATACGGTTTAAATGCACATGATTTTGTTTTATATTATAATGTTTGTGTTATTCAATGGGGAAAAAAACCAAATATTCGAAAAAACTGTCTGCAGGCAAATGTTTCCCCAGATGAGGTTTCGGGTGAGCGGTTTGAACCCAAAAACCAAGTACATCTTGTTGCAGGACATTGTGGCGTCAGACGACTACCGATATAAGTTCCATAACAGGTATATAATAAATACACATAACTGCTGTGTATATATTCATAATATATTACATTATGTACCTACCTAGTAATGTTGTCATCGTTTGTATATTATATTGTGTGAGCCGACTGCCGAGCTGCAGACCAACCCCCCCGCGGTCCAACTATGTTATGCGTACACTGCAATATACTATAACACTCAAACCGACTTTTATATTTTATTACCTATTATTATTATTTGGTTCTGTTTTTATATTTTGTATGATAAACGCGTGTTGTTTTTTCCTGTTTTTTTAGTTTCTTTTTTTTGTTTTGTTCGATTAGGCGGATGTTCCCCGCTTACAAAGTCCGAGTTATGGGGCTTGACAAAAAGGCCAAATACATACTGCTAATGGACATCGTGGCCGCCGACGACTGTCGCTATAAGTTCCACAACAGGTACAAAAAGTAAACAAATTTCAATCAAATGACTAATTTTTAGATATTATATAATGTTGTAAACAATATATATATATATATATATATGTGGGATCATCAATGGTAAATGCATAACAATATTATATAATAAAAATTTGGTTATTTTTGATTATATTTATTTTTTCTTCAAAAAACATACATATATTATTTTAAGCGTTTTAGTAGTTGTCCATATTTTAAAAATGAACGTGCAGCGACACGATTTAAATACATAATAATTAATACATATTACCTAATCATTGTAATATATTATTAATGTAGATTATAATACCTACTGAAAAATTCCAAAAATACTTGTACGATTTCATGGCCTTTTTGTTAAGTTGATGCGGTCATTTTATTTTTATTTCATTAGTTATAAATCTGAAAGTTTTAAAAAAAAAACCGCGTGTGGGTTGATTTGGCTCTAATATATAATAATAATATGTTCTGTTGGTACATATTTTTATTATCTCACAGCATGATCATTTTTTTCTGTTTTTAACGTTTTAGCAAAATAATATTCAAACGCACTGTTTAATATTTAATACTTCTCTTTTTTAAAATCAATCCATTGTTTATAATATTATGTATAATGTATATTTGCTTACTAAAATTGGCGTTTAGCGCTTATTAACAATAATAAAAAATATAAATGTACATATTTTGCTATTAAATTATTGATTTAAACATTTAACAACATTATACTTCGATTGATTTTTTTTATTTTCATTTTGCTTTTTGCATTTCAAAGTTATTCTGTTTGTTTTATTGCATTAATAAATCATGGATTATTTAAAACCCGACACCCAATGCGTACAATGGCCCCTTTAATAATGTTTGTGTGTATATTAATCGTTATTTAGCCGATGGATGGTGGCCGGAAAAGCTGATCCGGAAATGCCCAAGCGAATGTACATACATCCCGATTCCCCGTCGACTGGCGAACAGTGGATGCAAAAAGTCGTATCGTTTCACAAGCTAAAACTCACCAACAATATATCTGACAAACACGGATTTGTAAGTACAAACAATTTAATTATATATGATACACTGTAATATTTTATTAAACACATCTCTATAAGTTTCTCTCCGTAACCCTGTCTAAACAAAAAAGTTGACGAAACCCCCCTGTTACAATATACGCGCATTCGGTATGAAGTTTGATTATGTAGGCGATAGGCCTGAGTAAGTAGACTTTGAGTAGATTTTGTAACAGAATAATTAAATATGAAGGTTCATTTTCGGTCAATGTATACTGTATCCCCCGCGGACGGAAACTTTAATTCAGTTATAAATTTAATTTTAAATACAAATTGCGTGAAATTCTGTTTGTGGTATTTTCTTTTATCTCCGTACTATTTTCCATATAAATACTCGACCGTTAGTGGAGATATATAAGTAATTGAGTATTGACCATGTATATAAATAATTGAAACAGATGGACGACGTGTTTAGTACTGCATGTGGTAAGATTTATCACAACGATATCGATCATAATAATATATAATTTATGTGATATCACTTTATGACACTATTTATGACCGTGTTTGGTCACGCAGTTATTCGGTAAATAGGCTACTTACTATTTAGTATTGTAATATTATACTATATTAAACGTACTGTTATACTTATATCTATACAAGTGGTGTTTCACTATATAATATGATTTATATAACTATATTTATTATGACGAACATGCGCCACTGGCGTTATAGCAGGAACCGCGATACACAGTGGCGCGTATTATTTACTAAGAGAGGAGAATATGGATGGTAGGTCTCCTCTTATCCTTGTTTGACATTTTCTATATCCTTTAATATTTATGCATGACTTTTTTGAATAACAATATTATGTTGTTTATTATTACACAATAACGAAATTTAAATAAATCACCTCCCCTCCACCAGAGGATCTCCGTGGTAAAAATCCTAAACAAGCCACTCATGTCGCAAATACGAAGAAATTAAATTATAATATACGTGATTGATACGCTGTAAACGATGCCTGTAATTAGTGAACGTTTAAAATACAATTAATATCATAATATGTACCTATCTACCCATATATTGACGATTTCCGACGACCGTGGGAACGAGATGATATGATGCGGTTTCGCGCGCAATGGAAATCGCCGCGAACACACATAAGAGCGGCGGAAAGCGGGGCGACGATTTATTTATATTTGTTCCGTGTTTATCTTCTAAAATATATTATACAGGCGAAAAAAGTAAAAAAAAAAAAAGGCGGGGGCGGGCGGCTCCGCGCGACACCCTCGGACGCGCGAGCAAATATATACACACGGCCGACGCCGCGCCGACTTTGCGCAGTTGGCACAAACTTAGCTCGGGGTGTGCGGCGGCGGCGGCGGCGCGTTTCAGCTGCGCGCCGCCGGCAGTAGCGCCGCTACTATGTACATGTCTACTGCACATATATACATACGATAACATACAGTTTTCTCGGGGGGCGTCGGCTTGTATATACACGCGGCGGCGGCAGCGATACATAGTGTCGTTAAGTGTTTCACAAGGGTTTCGGTGAGTGCGGGAAAACATCCCGGTCGTTGTTTTATTTCAGATTTTTTTTTTCCCCCGTCCGTCGTGGGGTGGGGGGGGGGGTCGACACCAAATATTTGCTCGTTCGAAATACTTAAAAGGGTCGATTTAAGCGGCTGTCTGTGTGTGTGTGTGGAAATCTGATGTCACTCCATATATAACGTGTCTATATACAGTGTACCTATATATATATATATATATACGCAAGTATGTACCGCGAGCGGCGCGGCGGCTGCTGCTTCTTGTGTGCGTCTCGGGTTAAAACAATTTATATATGATATTTCGTGTACGCTCACATAGTATTATATACATACAGCTGTATATATACGTACGCGGAGAGATTCGACGTGATACGAGATTTTTATAGATGTTCAATTAACACGGGTTCCCGCTGAGAACCAGACTTTTTCTATTAATTAGGGTGCTGTCGCCAATAGTCATTAAACGGTGGCGGCGCACGAGGGTATATATATAAATATAATATATAATAATAATAATATAATATACGTGTGGTACAGCCGCCGCCAGACGGGTCCAGTTGAGTGCCTAGTCGCCACCCCGCCGCCGCCGCCTTGGTCGTCGTCATCATCATCGTCGCCGTCGTCGGTCGTCGCCCGTCGCCTTCCGACACCTTTTTAAGACGATCCTTTATATTTATGTGTACGTGTGTGTTTCATGTAACGTTTTTGTGTTTTAAAACAACCCCGTCCACCCCTCCGCGCACGTACTACTAGACAAGCGCTAAAATCTTCGATTTATGAGCACCCGCCGACGGTGGTGTAATACCCGTGTAAAAATGAAAAAGATAAGACGCATACGCACCGCCATTGTAGATACGAACTCCGTTTCTTCTCTTTCGGCATTTATCGCAAACGTATATTATTTTGTTGTACCCGACGCGCATCACCCTCCCTCCCAGACAATGAGCGAACAGCAGTTACATTACTAATGACAATAATAATATTATATTATACGTATTCTAATGGTTATATATAAGTCGTTTATTTTTACATTTACCTGCAATTTACCTGTATATAGATACCACGTAATTTTATTGTCGTTTCATTTTTCGTTTCACCGGTCGAGCCACCACCGCTACTAAATCTAAAACCCGTACTAGTGCGAGCTTGTAACAACATTTATATTAGTAATAAGTAGGTATACATAAAATTATTATTATCGTATCGTATTTAATATTACGACGTGCCCTTTGATGTCTTCTCCGGCCAAAAGCGCTCTCGAATTCCTGTCCACTCAAAAGAAATCGGCAGTCCCGTGGTGATACCCGCGGGCTGTATATCAAGTCCTGCGTCAGCAGTGTATAATATAGTGGACCTTTTTCTTTTTCGAAACGAGAACCGCGGACGGAACTGCTTTCGCATTGCTTTCAACCCAATAGTGTAGATACCTGCCGCCTATTCCCATGTTGTATACACTTGTATTTGTATAGGTAATAATTTGTTCTGTTATATCATATCGGACGCGGATCGCCACGCAATTTCCTCAAAAAAAAATTCCTAACCTGTCGGACAAATGTTATTGTCGCGTCCGACAAACGACGAGGAATAATAATAATGGAAAATATATGGGTACCGCAGACGAACACAATATACAGTATATTGTAATACGGCGCAGTTTTTGTATTTTATATATAACAGTTGCGGTCGACCGAGATATACGTAGATGATAATAATATAATATTATATCCTTTGCGGCGGTGGCGGCGGTACACTTTGGTGGATGACCGTTTGACCGGAAAGTCGACACGTATAGTTTTCGGCGAGCAAATAAACATCACTGGCGACGGCGGTATCCTTTTTTCTCTTGTCCTAAACGAATAACACACACACTCACAAACAACACACCCCGCAGACCCTTCGGTGGTAATAATGTGAATTATTGGGTCGTATGTACCTGACACCGCGCCGCCACTGTCGGTGGCGCCTGCCTGCGACTCAAGTGGGTATGTCACCTCCACTGCCGCCGTATACCCTATATATGTATATTATACATATTATTATACGTCTCTCTGCCCGTGTACACACATCGTACGATAATGTATAGTATTCTATTTAACACATTTTATGTTTAAAACGCTGCAGATACATATAGGTGGTACTATAACCTAACAAGAGGTATATAAACAGTATTTCGTCTAACGGAAATCTGCAGACAAGGCGCCTAAATTCGCGACGCGACTGATGCATGCTGCAGATGCCATTTCTCGAGATGAGGAAGTCCGCCTACGGTACGGACCGGATTTCTGGCGTCTATATACGCAACATTTATTATGGTTCATCGTGAACAGAACATATCGACGTAACATTCGGAACACACATTGTATAATATACCTACGCTCCGGTCTCCGAGATTTCGTAGTATATATTCTGCGGCCTGCACGGAACGTGCGCGTATATATAAGTGGCAGCCCTTAAAAGTATTTCCATATATTATTTATGCGTTCGTCTGGCGTGGATCCAGAACATATTATGTTAACGGCGGGGAGGGGCGTCTCTGTTGAAATTCCAGCTTAAGCCTGATAAAAAAATTACCGTTTCTCGCATATTTTACCAATGTGTACCGGTATTGATTATAGGTATCAGTCTAAAGTGAGGAGGGAGCGATCGCCCATTGGATCCACGCCTGGTGTTTGCACTTTGGATTTCGTGGCTTTCGGGGGTATCTATATTATACTCCTATATTACCCGCGAACGAGACGCTATATTTCTGTATACTCACATTTGACGTAGGTACCACTCGTGGTAAACGAGAACGCTTGCGCATCGAAAAAATGACGGCTAGACGACGCCAATACATCATACCTATTGGCTATACATTTGTGTATACTATAATTTATAATAAACTCGAATTATTACCAAGTATAACAACGTGTAAACAAAACAAGCGTCGGCGATTTTTGATTTACCGCGTCCAGTGCAGTTCCTCTGCGCATTTATTTTTGTCATGAACGAGAACATGCGTTTTCTTCTCGCCGCGAGCCTCACGTCCTTCCTACGCGTTTGTCGATAGACAGCACACTCTGGACAATTTTAACAGAAATCGGCGACATTATAATTTATAATTTTAATAATATATTATGTGCTCTCGCACCTGCGGAAAACCAATACAACAGTGTGTACGATGTTATTATTATAATACACTATACGGCGAAACATATGTAGGTTTAAGGAGGAAACTGGTTTTAAAATTACCAAAACCAACATTTTTATTAACTTACATGCTATTTAATTTATGGAAATTGGTGCGCGTACATCGAAAAGCTATGTCGATTATAAATAGGTGATGTATAATCGCTCGCCTACACACAATTTTGGAATTAATTGTTTTCATTATAATTCCTCGCCATTAAAAAAAATATCTAATTAGTTAAAAAAAAAAAATATATGTATGAAAAATTTTTGATAAAATCCTCTAAACCTATAATTTAATGTAACATCATCACGTTAAAAAATATGTTTTATAATAAAATTATTCTTATAATTAAGACTAAAACAGAGTGCAGACGATGATATAATAATATTTTAAAATATATAATGCGTACTGCTGGTAGCTATAAAATGTGTTTGTGTACACAACACTCGAGTACGTGTTTTATCATGAGAGATGAATACAGAATACAATTAGTATACCTTACACGTCGTGTATAATTTTATTTTTCAACTAATTTCAACTGGCGCGTAAATACGAGTGTTTTTTGAGCGTGCACTTCGTGTTTTGATGACCGTTCATGGTACATAGGTATAATATTATATTTAGCTTCGTTTATCAAACCCTATCTATAACTCTGATCTATTCGCTCGACTGAGGGGCGACTGCGCTCTTGAGTCTTAACCGCGGCGTACGTCGAAAATATTTTAATAGATCACACACACGTACCTAACATACAATTTATAGAAAAAAATCTAATGACGAAATTCTTAAGGTACCGAGGAATTTACGGATTATTATAGATAGATAACTCGGCGACGGCGTAAAAAATGGAAATGAAAGAAAAAGACGTAGTGCATTGTGCGCCTATTAGTCGGCCGTAAAGAGAGAAGACCGTTATCGTCGACCCTACTCGAAAATCGTCCGCTTATAAACGGCGTGTTTCGTTCGCGTAGGCAGTAACAATAACCCATATCTATAATACCGCCGATGATACGATATGTATATATAATAACACCCGGACACATGCAGTGTTGTACCACCTATTATAATATTATATATATTGCGATGAGCTCCCGTTTTCCGCTCTACTGGATTTCCTTGCAGCGGGACGCCGACAATGGCTCGGCGGCCACCGAACGGGGCAGAGATGATCATATTGTGTGTGATCGCCGTCGTCGTCGTCGTCGTCGTCGCGTTGTCGGCGGCGTCCGTCAAATGGGGAAAAAAAAAATATAAATAATAATGAAAATAAAAAAAGAGATAACATTTTTCGGGTAGGATTAATCGCGGGCCACCGGATTTCTGTAATCGACTCTCTTTCCACAGTGTATACGCATAATATAATGTACGCGCCTCGCGCACACACCCCCATGGGAATACGGGCGGTATATATAACACCGCACGCACACGATATGGTGTATAAATGTATAAAGTATAAAAACCCATCCCCGGTATAATATAATGTTATTAGACCACCGCACACATAAGTAACTGTTGCATGAAGACACGAGATCCCACAGGGAAATCAGTGTGTGTGTGTTGTGTGTGCGTATTTATATGTATATGTATAATATTATTATATCCAACAGTCGCGGCCGGAGAGAAAATATAAGCGCTCGTGGTGGTGGCGGCGAGGGAGATTCAAAGTGCCGCGAATCACGAGACACCGCACGAATTATGTATATACACGTGTACCTACGCGTGTGCTATATATTATATTATTTTGTGTGCATGTTTTCGAAAATCGTACATCGCGGAACGTTATAAACACATTTATAGGCGCATACTCGATTCGAGATAGGTTCCCGAATAATATGTGACCTGCCGCTAAAATCAACCTATCCGCCATATAAAGTTGTTTTGTATTCAATATAATATGCGTGTACCTATAGAAACTAAATTAATTATTAATAATTTTAAAAAAAATTCTCTTCCAAATAGGTTCTGATTTCATATACACCTTGTATTTGTAACCATTACCTTCAAAAATTCAGAATTCTTTATTCGGGTGATGCTATGACCGCTTCCGCTCCTCTTGGAGCAGTTCGAGATTTGACGAGCAAGACGATTCTTCCCGTTGAGTTTATAGCACAATTTAATTCGGTTATTTTCCACAATGGCTATAACAGCTTAAGTTTGTGGGTCAATAAAATTCTGTTGGTGCGGATCACTGTTTCGTGTTCGTATCCATGTAATATAATTTCAAAGACAAGAATATACGATTGGATCACCAATAATGGTTGATATGACCTCTACTTCAGCTTGAATAATAGAATTTTACTGTGGGAACATAATATTACACCAAACAAAATTTCATGGTAGGTCAAATTCATAGTTGTAGTCACATAATATATCGCGCATCTGTACCCGTGATACGACGAAAGGTATGTAAAATATTTTCATATATTTGTGCGACGGATCTTTGTAATACATTTTTATGCATTGTCGATGTTTTGGTATATACCTAATATCTTTTCCCTGATCAGGTTAATTAAAATAGTTTAAAACGTCTTTCTTGACGGTCATCGGTGCGCCTCTCTTGTCGTCTGGTAATCTACACTTATACCGCTGTTTCCGATCGGATCTATTTTTTTTCGGATAACAACCGACATTTAGAACCGGAAAAACCGCGTCCATTATCTTTACTATTGTAACACTAGCACTTAAACTACGCGTTTTCCAACGTATATTATTATGGTGTGATACGCCGCCGCCGCCTCCGGTGGGGGTAATACCGCGCGCAAGCCGGGACGCCCAAAGAGGGATTATCCGGGCCACACCCTCCGTCGTCGAATGGTCATTCGCGGGCGTTTTAAAGCGTGTTCGTTTTCACACCACCTAGTCCCTTTTATGCGGCTAGGGTTCGTGCAAAGCCCTCCCCGAGATTAAAAAATAAAATGAGCACTCCGCGCGTACCTATATTCATAATAAATTAACGATGTCATGTAATAAATGTAGACGTTCAATTTTTTTTTTATACACGAATACGATATAAACGCCAGGTTCTCACAACTCTGTTTCCATATCACGGACGTTGTCGCTCCCGAGTTGACGGGAACGAAGGTGGGGTGGTTTCTGGTATCGATTATACATTTATACGTTTCCCGTAAAAAGAAAACTATTAAGGTCGGTTTACATATCCTCATCGATGAACATAATGTGAACAACACGATACGCTGTTGTCAGCATCGTCGATGGACTTCGGAGAGAAAACGTCACAACTGCAGCAGCGATCACACATAATTCTATTTTGTCGTCGGCAGTGCGCATGTGCTGTGCAGTTGTATAGCGCACGCCGCCGCGAAGAACCGGGTGCGCGCGGTATTCGATGGCCGCAGCAGATAGCCCAGAGTCGTCCTTTTGTCGGCGTCCGTCCGTCCTGCTGCGCACCACTGCTCCTCCACGTCGGTCGAAAATTCGTTACCGAAAATATTTCCCGATCATATTGACGTGGTGTGCGCACAATGCTACGGTGCTTAAGAAATAAAGCCAACAGAAAAAACGCGGACGCGGTCAAAAATGAAGAATGTATACGTTTATTTCCAAAATATATAGAAAAAAAAAACATGCACAAACAAACGACGACGACGACGACGAACACGCCGGAAAATAAAACAACGGCTAGAAACGGTCGTAAAACCATCATACACACACACACACACATAATACACATATATACATATAGGGGCCAACAATGAAGAATTTCAGGTTAATTGTCCACGGCTACCATAATGTAATATAATAAAAACACATCAAGCGTATTCTGGTTAATTAAAAAAAAAAAAAAACCAGGAAAAACCGGAATATCGCCGTTTCTGTTGCTGCCATATAGGCGAAGGACTCATTCACACCGAATGTTTTTTTGCGTCGGATAAAAATATTGTCGTCGGTGCCGCTGGCTCTATATAATATGTATGCGCTCCAGCAGCAGCAGCAGCAGCAGCAGCAGCCATCAGAGCCGCGCCGGAGATAGACATCTACGCGTGCTAGCTGGTGTGTGCGAGTGTTGTCTGTGTCCGCGTGCGGGTAAAAATGTTAATGCGCGCTGAAATTAAAATAAACGGATAATAAAAATAAATCGTCTGTCCGTCTCGCAGAACGAGATCTGTTTTTAACCCCATTGTATTTAAATGAAGACCTCGCCGGTCGCGTTTTAACGGAATATAAAATTGATTTTTTCCCCTCGGCGTAACCGAACGACGACGACCGTATATAATATATTATTATATTGGTACCTGGTTACCTACGCGTGTATAGTACGAGAACGAAATGTAAAAAAAAAAATTCGAAAACGCGCGCGCGCGCGCACACACACGTCAACCCATACTCGCCGTACCTGTACGCCACGCATATAGTATAATATTATTATTTTAACAAACGCGTCTTCGTACTTGTGCAGACGACGGCGGAGACGGAGAAAATATCGTGGCGCCCGATGACGGCTTCGGCGGCGGCGGCGGCGGCGTCGCGACTGGCGAACCGACTGCGGCGGCGTCGGAGATGGAGGCGGAAAGGGGTTAAAAAAATACGATAAATAAATCTCGCGCGAACCGGACCGAGTCGGACTCGGTGTTTGTTTTCGTCGGTTGGTGCAGCGGTTGCACACACAAGCGCGCACTAATTGAATGGTGCACGGCAAAACGACTGCGGGGCGATATACTATACACGTCCAATTATTATTACACGTACGTGCGTCGTTAATTCTTTTGGCGCCTCGACGCGCGCCCGGACGACGACGACGATGATGATTATGATGACGATAATGATAATAATAATAATATGTGGAAAAGTTGTATCACGTCCGTCTCCGCTAGGTCCGACGAACACGGTATACATATACGAATGATATTATGTAGGTGTATAATATAGAATAATATTATGTATATATTATATTTAGGTACCTACACCTATATTGCTGCGCATATTATGCCGCCGCGGTCGTCACCGTCAGGTCGTGTGATATTATGTACCGTCGTTTTACGACACCGCCGCCAATTATGCGCGGCCACGACGACGACGACGACATACGAATATATAATAATATCATATTCTGTGTACCTTTAATAATAATAACGCAACATAACGAGCGCCGAAAACGGGCCGCGAGAGACGTGTTTCTCACGGACGACTAAAATTTTATAATGGTAATACGAAAACGAACGTAAAAACATCATCGTCGTCGTTGTGCAGCGTCTGTGAAATATTATTTTTTTACGATTCGCGTTGTATATTCATCGCACAGTATTATACTATTTTCGTATAATGTCCGCCGACAACAACTCTCCGCGATCACATCGACAGGCGAACTATGTCTCGGAATCGTCGCCTCTATATTGACGGTGGACGGAAGCTTGTGCGATGTGGATGATTCACACACTACGAACAGGTATTTTATCGTCGTATAACATTTGGATGGACGGCTCGTCGTTTTACCGGCGGAAAACGTTTTCCGTGTTACCGGAATATTATTCAAATTAATATAACGACCGAAACGTGTACACGTGTTATACTTGCCGGTACACACACTGACGCGGCTACTGGCGCTGCACCCGGTCCTCTAGCTGGCTCGCGATGTCGTCAGCCGATTAATATACGTGTCGTTTATCTCTCGATCTCCGTCTGTCTTAGTCTCTCTCTCTCTCTCTCTCTCTCTCTCTATCTCTCTCTCTTTCTCTTTCTCTGTCTCTCTCTCTCTCTCTCTCACACTAACATACTCACACCGGTCTCTGGTTCAGCGCCCGTGTTTCTCCCCGGGTTTTATATTATTTTATAGTGTATACGCATTATTATTATTATTGTTTTTTTGGGGAAACGACCGCGGGACGAGTGTGGCGCGCGGGGCATGACGTCCCGTCGTCTTCGTGCATCGTCCCGAACCGGACCCGCGCGCGTTAATAACAATAAAACGAAACGAGGCCTCGTGCACGCCAACACACGCGCACGACAGAGATAAAGGCCACCCGAACGATATTTATGCGGCCAATAAATAACGCCAGTGTTAATGGACACGGGACCCTCTTATTGTTTTTTAGTACTCTCGTGTATGTATAATATTTGTGTCTTGTGTCTTGTGTGTGTGTGTGCGTACGACGTCGCAGCTCGGCTACCTCAGCAGTAGGTGTCATTAGTCGTGTGATAACAACCGGGCGGCGGCGGCGGCAGTGGCGGTCGTTGTTGTTCTTTCGTCCGAGGTGCGGCCCCTTAATGTTCACACGCATATATTTACCCGGTCGCCGTCGTCGTCTCGGTCGTTTTCTTTTCGTATACACGTTATTTTATTTAGTTTTTATAATTGGGATCGGTCCTTTTGTTTTTTGTCCGCCGTGCCGCGCCGCCCGGTGTCTCTCTCAAAAACCTGCACGTGTAGTATATTATATTATAGTGTTGTATGCAGCGCGCAATATCTATCTCCCTTCCTCTTCGGCTCATTGTAAAATAAAGAACACGTCATATAACAATAATAATATAATAGCGATAATAATACAACGATATCTATTCCGCCTGCACCGTCGCCGCCGCCGCCGCGAAATCTATTCACGTGTTCGTCTCGCATTCCGTCGACGTATATATAACGCATATAATATAATACGCGAATCGCGTATAATGTAATATGGGCGTACAATATCATTATTATACGCGCGTGTACCTACCTACCTATATAATATGTGTATTAAATTATGTTTCGCCGCGTAATAATATTGCACATGGGTACGTGATGTCGTCAGAATATAATATACCCTAGTGGTGGGGAGCACTCCGCGAGTCGTGTCTTGTCGCCGTCCGAGTCTCGGGGCCGAAAACGAATGCGAAGACACACACACACTCTGGTCGTATATAGCATCGGCCGTGTACATATTATTGTTATTGTACCTATATATATATATAGCAACGGTATGGAGGTATAATACTCGGTGACGGCGATGACGACGACGACGACGACAGCACACTAATCAGACGAGGTCTGCCGCCGCCACCGGCGCGCGTACATACACGTAATATATATAAATATATATTAGATGTACTATTGCGTTACACGACGGGCAACGGTCAAACGCAGAGACAAAACGATGAGAAACCGACGGCGGAGGTAGCGGTGGATTACGTGCGTTGGGTGTGAAAGTACGCCAACCGCCGCCGCCGCCGCAGCTCCGCGCTAATACCCCCATACACGGCCCCAACGCGCGTCAACTGCCGCCGAGACGAAATGAAAAAAACCAAACCGTCAAACTGTTTTCGAATATTATGCGATTTATTATTATTTGGAAACGACGCGTCGCGGTATATAATGACGTCCGTTCGTTTTCACCCCCTCCCCCTCAAATCAATACGTCTCGCTGCTCGTACTTGTTGTGCAGACTCTTATCGACTGGAAATCGCGCGTTGACGTGTGCGTAGTAGGTATTTTTTTTTATCGTTATTGTTATTTTTATAGTGTATATGATTTCATCTAAGATTTTTTTTTTATCAAAATCCGTGGGGATTCGAGCGAATAATATTTATCACAACATGCACATTGCACATAGGGCGATTTCTTGGGAGTCCGACTCCGGTGAGACTGGGAACGCGAAAAAGAAAAGTCTGTAGTTTATAGTAAAGAGTTTGGGCAAACCTGAACAATATTCTGTACAACCGTACAACCGTACGCGACTGGGATTAGTACGTGGAACCAGATTGTATGTATTAATAAAAGTAATGAAACCACGTCAACTGAAAATGGCCTGTCGCGCAATCGAATTATCGCGTTTTATGCCGTTTCACGATTCGAGTTTGTTACGAATAATATTTAATATTTATCCATAATGTCTAATGTCACCCCCGTCACAATTATTATTATATACATACCACACATACACGCACACACACACACACAAAACACCAATATTTAATACCAAAATGATTATATTGCTTGAATCCGTTATTGTTTATTAGGGTTTAAATCAGTTTTCGCTACAGACCATAAACAGACCTATCAACCGTTTCCACAGATTTCCAGAGGTACGTAAAATATTACACTATACCAATATAGTAATAATAATATATAATATTTCTCTCGAGTATCATATAGTGCAGTATAAAACAAGCATAAAACGCGGAACGAGTTTATCGTCGTCTCTTTCCGTCACTCTTTCTCTATCTATCTATCTACCTATATCTAACTGTCTCTTTCTATCGCTCTATAACTATCTCTCTCTCTCGCGCGCGCGGTTAAAATACAGCAGTTAGTGTACCTACACACGCACACACATACGTATACACACGATATTATTATCTTTTTTGTTTTAACGAGATAAATGCCTCGGGGGCCCACTGTGGGGCTACAGCGGGGGAGGTGGGTGGCGAACCCGAGTGATTAGGCGAGCGCCGCCGCTGCAGCCGTGAGAGATTCGTGAGAACGTGCCGGACGCGGCGGAGGTCTTGTTGAATGAAAAACACGATGCGGCGGCGGTGGTGGCGCCAAATGATGTCTGTCCGCGTGCGTCCGATTTGAATATAATAAACGCGACGACGGTCGAGACGATTGTCGTCGGCCATATCAATTATTTTATATTAAATAGGTATATTATAAACATATATTGTATATATTATAATATTATATTATTATACTGCCATCGTCCGGGACCGCTCATCCGTTGACATAATATATTATACGATATAATATAATACCTACCTCTACTTGTGACTGTGGCGACCGATGCGTTTTGCTGTTTATATTATATTATTATACACATTATACACACGGTCACAGGTTTTTTTTTCGCCCGTTTGGTTTACTATACACGAGCCATAACATGGCGTATAGCGTATCGTCGTCGGTATATACGGGTTGGGTTTCGCACGACTGTCTATACGGAATAATATTATCTCGTTGAAACAATGCGACGAGAGGGGTTTTCTTTTGTTCGGGTCTTATGCCCCGTTTATAGGTAGGTATAAGTAATATATTTCATGTAAGTTATTATACCTACTCTCGCGACTTCCGGATATCGCCGTGGCATCCGCGCGACGCCGTCGTCCCATTTCTCCAGCTGTTTCGCATATTATTCTTTTCGGCGACGTGTACGTTTAAGGGGACCGATTTTATTTCGTAAAATTTTTGTTTTTCTTACATCGCGGCGCTAGGAGGAAGCCCGGGAGCGAATGGAAACGAGCGAAACTTTTAGAATCGCGTGTGTATATTATGCATTTATTTGCTCGGGTTTGCGCGAAAGCTCTCGCTGTCCCGGTTTAGACGAACGCTGCGCGGGAGGAGGAGTTAACGGATATCATGTGTCTCCGGTCAAACGGAACGCACATACAAGGATAATTGGACACGACCGGCGTCTAGTCCTTTTTACACACACACACACATACACACGCGTAAAAATACTGTGGTCAGGCAGTGGGACGCGGAGAGGAGAGGGAGCGAGAGAGCGAGTGGACCGTCACGACCAGTTCCCTTCTTCGTTCCACGACCGCGCGTATATGTCGTTCGATTTGTTCAATTCCACCGTACAGTCCTTTTCCCGAGACTTGTCCTCCCCGTCTGCCTTCGCACACACATATCTTCTCGCACACGCACACACACGCGACTCGCGCGTTTACACGTATATATCTTATATATTATATCGTCAGATCTCCTCCTCCTCCTCCTCCTCTCACCACCGGTCCGGCGACCGCCAGCACGACCCGTATATATGCGCGCACACACACATCGTCGGAGCCGGCGTCTTTTGTGGCGCCGCCGTCGTCGCCACCAACGTCCGACGGTGGTGGTGCGCGTTCGTATAATATTAATACTACACGCTCGTACCTATATTATATTATAAAAGCGGAATGGCGCGAAAAACGACACACGTGTGACCCTGAATTAGAGAATAATAATAAAAAATTGTCTTTTTCGATTCTACCGTATTCGGCGGAGGTTATGATATACGAAATCGGTACATACGGCTGCACGTTTGTATAGTATACGTTATAATATTATTTCTGTCCGGCGTGGGAGATCACTCACTCGTACACGCCGCAGCTGTGATCGATCGCAATCGGAAAACGATTATCGATTTCCGACCGATTCTTATATCATATTATTATTATACGGTCCTATAAATACATTATACATAATATTAGCATTGCTTTCGTGTTTAACGCCGTATAATATTATTATAGTATTATTATGTGCTGCGCGTGTGCGACGTCGTATAATATGTATGTTATATTATATTATTGCGATCGTCGGCTGGTCGACAAAACTATATAATACACTGGAAACCCGTAATTAGGTTTATCAAATAATACGATACGAACGGGTAATTATTTTTATTCGCTAAACTTTTAATATACGTAAACGGGTGTTTTTAAATACCCTATTATTAGTCCGTTTTCGATTGTATTTAATTGTTTCGTATAATTGTCACGAATATAATATTGTATTATATTATTACTAAATGGCACTATTTGAATAAATGTTCAAAAAAAAAAAAAAAACGACAACGGTTATTAATTATTTAAAAATCGTATTTCGAAAATTAATTATACATTGATAGTAACAGTAATAATTAGTACCGTGCACGGGGGAAGTTTTCGTGTTTTTTTTTTTGTTTTTCCTACGGTATTTAATTAGTGCTTGCTAGTTACTGTATATACACGGACCACAATTAATACAATCGAGTCGTGTCGTTTCGGCAACTGTGTACAATGTATATTATACTTTGGTGAAACCGAACTGTAGTAGTGACCTATATATAATAATATATATTATGCGTTGTACGTATTGTCGTAACAACCATTTTTCGGGGTGAAAAAAAAAATTCGCCGGATGTGTCGTTCCGCGTTTTGTTAATGTGTCGTGTTCGTATATTATGTGAGGGTTTTTAATAATTCATACAGCCTTTTATCTCCGGCCAATCGGCACCTGTGTCCCGACACATCAGGTGCCTCGCGCGTATATATCAAACGGCCCCTTTCGCGTCCACCTCGTGTCGCGCGTTCAAATATAATAAATTATCTATATAATTGTATCTTTTCTTTCTGTCTGTCTCTCTCTTTAGACCATATTGAACTCGATGCACAAATACCAGCCCCGTTTCCATCTAGTCAGAGCCAACGACATTATCAAGTTGCCGTACTCAACTTTCCGTACGTACGTGTTCAAGGAAACCGAGTTCATCGCCGTTACGGCGTATCAAAACGAAAAGGTAATTATATAATAATTATTAATCTCTGCGTATGATACTGCGCTTGGATGATTGATTGACGTTTGATCAATTAAATCGCCGTACAATGATGCACGTCAACTGCAGTTATAACGTATACTCACACGTGCCTACATTTTCTACTTACAGATAACTCAGTTAAAAATCGACAACAATCCGTTCGCCAAAGGGTTCCGAGATACCGGTGCTGGTAAACGAGAAAAAAAGTGAGTACAAATAACATTATTGTTTATTTACGCACATTTAAGCATTCTGATCTATGCACACGGTCTAATATACATAATATACCCTATCTCGATACATATATAATAATATTACGGAATACGGATGTTATAATAACGAATATTGTACTTCATAAAAATCGTCGTAGACGACAATATAGGTGTACGTATTTTTATTATCATTAGTGCGGTTTGAAAACCAAAACCGTTTCCCCTTTGTTCGCCGTCGAAATTACCTTCAATTGATATTACAATATGACGAGCGCACACGTTCACTATAATATTATTATGCACATACATACACAAATCGTGAAAACGATCGTCCGATAAGAACACAAAAAACCACGTGTACAGAACGATACGATTTACATTTTTATTTTTTTCTATCGTCATTATTATTACTATTATTTTTTCACCGGTCGGAAGTACGATTATTGTTATAATATACCAAAATACAAACACACACATATATTATACAATATTTTACGCGATACCATTTCGTTCTGTCACGTCGCGTGTGAGCAATATAACGAACCCGCCGTGTAATAGCTTTTTTTTAAAGTGTGACGCGCGCGATCGAGATGATTTATTAGTAGGTAGGTACCTATGTTGTATAAATAATTTTTGGACACTGAACACATATTATTATCAGTGGATTTCAATGCGGTCACCGTCGCGTGATTGTTGCCGCTCGCCCGCGTATAACGCAACTCGTCGCTTTTATATTATTATAATATTATGTTACACTACAATATAATATAATATATTATTATAATAATATAATACTATAATGTAGTTAATTCTACACACGTATACAAATCTAAAAACAAACGAAAACCACTAAAGGTTACAAACACACACAATAATAATAATAATAATAATAATATTATTACAGTACTGCGAAGGCTGCAAAAGCGATATTATAATTTATAATATTATTATCGCCGTATATTAGTCGTTTATCGATTTTTCGCCGACAATTGTCCACCCCTTTTATTCAGTAGTTAGTTTAGTATTAGTCGGTCGGTTCGGTTTGCCTTTTTTCATATACATATATATGTATACAATACGACTTAATGATATGCGAGGCGTTGTCGTCACGGGATAAAGGTCAAAGTGAGTGAGACGGTTTCGGGTGCGCGCTGCACGAATTACTATACGGGCGGTGCGTTTGCATTTTTTTTATTATTATTATTATTATTATTACTACTATGTATAGTTTAGCCTTTATGTTAGTTAGGTATAGAGAGGCGAGAGGGCGAACGGATAGTTCAGAGTGACGAAGGGGAGGGTTGAAAGGAAAGGACGAAAAGAAACGTGTATATATATATATATATTCACTTACACGCGGGCGCGTGCACTAAAAAAAGAGAGGAGATCCCACTAATGACACCGCAAAGGTCGCGAGCGTATATAGAGTCGTCGTGAAATGCCTTTTAATTTAAAAAGTCGACGCCCACCAGATATATCTAATAATAATGCGACGGATATTATCGTGGGGGAGGGGGGTGGCGAGGGGTGCTGTTCGCGGCCCATTTAATTCCGTGCAAAATGCTATGTACGAATATATACTGCCGCCGCGTTTGAAAACCCCCAGTCGGTATAAGATAGGTAGGTGAGCGGTGTTGGGGATGGGCGGAATGGGCTTTGGTAAAAAAAAAAAAAATATAACCGCATAACTCGAAACATTTTAAACGTTCCCCGGGGATATTACTTCAGTGGCCCGCGTATAATTTCGCCGTGACCCTCCGCGAGCATTTTAATTGTATACTCGGCCGCCGTGCCGTGACCCGCACACGAGTTCTATCGTTTACACCAAAGACCCGGGTTGACGTATAAACGACTACGTAAAAAATGTAAATAACATTTTGTGAACTTTTCACCGCAAACGTTCTCATTTTTCGCAAGTTTTTAATTACGCGTTTCAAAAAATGTAAATTATAAACTCTATAATGCTAAAATCTCGATTCGTTTGTCAGTTGCGTCGTCGCCTATATATATATATATATATAGGTAGTATAAATATATTTCGTTAGCGCGGTTTACCGTTGTTTACCATCGGTTTTCGGATTCATGAACAATATACAACATTTCAAGTGTCAGTAAGACAATATAATAGGTATTTAAGCATCGCTTACCGTAGCCCCAAAAAAGACAAAAATTATTCAGAACAGCGAATGTTTGGAAGTAAACCGTCAAAAGTTCGGTGTTCAAGTTGGGCTGGCAATACTATAGTCTGTGGCGGATGATTTTTAAAACACATGTAGCCATTCCTAGTCCTCATATTTACCCCCACCTCCCCTGAATGTATTTTCGTGACGCAAATGGCTTCACCCCCGCGTCGTTAGCCCCGATCGACTATATATATATATATATATATGTAATCGTTGAACAATAATACATATAATAATATACGCGGACACACCACCCCAGCTTGGAAGGCTTTCCGGGTCGGGTCAAGCCTGGTTTCGCGTGCGGTACCTATGGGTATAACATCATACCGTCTAATTCGTTCGACGCCCGAGACATGACGTGCACGCGCACACCCAACTCCGTAACTGTTTAATATATAATATCGTGTCGTCGTCGTCGTTGTTATACACACCTCGACCGGTACATATTATATTATTATTATTAAAAGAAGCGTCCGTGTGTGTGTGTGTATAATATAGGCACCTAAACGGCGCATAGCAACAACGACTCGGCAGCAGGTATAACATGGTATACACGACAGAGACGGTACTAGCGTGTGCACGTAAAAAATATAATACATGTTACATGTACGTAGCATGGAGTAGTATATAGTGTAATAGGTTAGGTGCCGAGGAGGCGTCCGACGGAAATATTGTAATAATAAATTACCGCCGCCGGCAGAGCCACTCGGTTTGTTTGTTTTTTATTCGGGCGGCTGCCGTTGCCGTCGCTGATATCCATTGATAAAAAAAAAAATATTAATCTTTTCGTTTTCTACCTTCATTTTCGTCGTTTTGTCCGCATCTGTTAAACGCTTCGCGCTCGATTAGTGTAATAATAATATAGAATTATTATTATGTATCATAGTGTATCGAATTGATACACAATATTTTCACTGAAGCAAGTTTAAATAGGCAACCGAGAATTTGCATTTCTTAAATCGTTTGTATTATACTCATACATTGTAGACAGAGACGTTCGATCGACCGCCCATCACCACCGTTGTCGGCGGGAAAACTCGATAACAATTAGTTTTATTATATCATAGACATATTATTACGTCATCATTATATGTACTTCCTGGTTCCGAATTCCACCGAAACACTATAATAATAATTATAATGATTTAGTGTGCAATTGTGTGCGCTTTGTGGTGGTGTATAATAATATAAAATATTGTTCACACTCGCCGGAACCTGCGTGAATGTTATTATATTTTGTCTGCAGACACCTAAAATAATCGACACGGCCTTGTGTTCACGGTATATTATTTTCAAGCCCGTTCATAATTATAATTATAAAATAAATCGAAACGTATTGGATGGACTTTGAAAAATATTACATTTGTTTAATCACGACACAAAATAATAACAAAAAACTTAACACGCGCTGCACATAGTTTCCTCATCGTGTAATTTACACTGCTGGTCGGGCGTTCGCTGATGTTGGTCCACACAATCCAATACCTCAGGAAAGATCAGAATAATAATCGAGCTTCACGACTTTTGTCATTGTAATATCATCATCCTCGGGAGGGTAGGAGAAGAGAGGAGCAACTCGTGTACTGTGTACACCGGTTTTCTCGACACACATTGTGCACTGCACCATTGTAACTTGTAAGAACAACGATATTATTAATTATTATAATATGTATAGTTTGACCAATCAACTCGTTTTCTTCTCGTATCTTATAATATTATATTATAATATTATGTATGTCATATAATTTCTATAATTCAAGTTATTCTTTTTGTTTTACTCCGCATTCGGGTCGTTGATTAGACGAACGACGGACGATTTTACAAATAATAATTGTAATCGTCCGTAATATACCATAATATACTAATAATATCGTGTATACCTATAAGCTGGCGCCAGGTAAGGCGGCGGAGCGCCATATACGGATCCATGAAACGATTATTATTTTTGTAGCGCCCGACCGTAATCAAATGTCAATCCGAATCCATTAGCGAACCTACATAGGTAGTGTTTTATATCTCCAACAAAAATGGTAAAGAAATCATGGCTTCGTCGTGTTATCGCCGAGACTGGCTGGATTCGTTTTTTTGATTTCCTTTTCGCACGTTTTTTTCTTACTGTGAAAAAAAAAACTATAATAATAATACTATATGATTATATACACGAGAATTCGGTAAACGAGATAATGTAATTTGTCGTTACTCGTTTTGGGCTTAACGCGACAGACCTCCTGCAAGAGGTAGCGGGTGACGTGAGATAGTTAAAGAAGTACGTTGCTCCGTAGTGTATAATGACTCATTATTAATGAGTGTCGGTCGTGGTTAGGAGGTACCTATCTGATACTTTATATACCTATACTGGCTATACTATTATGGGGCAGATAAATGCTTTTTTTTCCATCGCGAATAGTGCCATTACTGAAAACAACTACCTACTACTAGTATTACGCTACTTCCAACCACTGATAAAAAAATACATAACTCCGTCAATAAACATGTCGATTGATCATTCGCGTGAAAAGAGAGCAAAAAAATATTCAACCACGCGGTTCTTTGATCGTATATTATTATATATGTATGAGTAGACACGATAAAGTTTAACAGTCATTTCGTATATAGAGATCGTTTCAAGCTTATTTTTGTTTTTCTGTCAATCTACAGATGTGTACAACGTAATGGTGTTTTCAGGCAAGCAATGTTAACGGCTCAACGACACGGTGGCCAAACGGTCCAAAGCCAGGACGAAAAGCCCTCGGGTTCAGATCATGAGGACGACAAACCACTGGACGTAGTCGGTGGAGGAGACCCTGACTCACCAATTTCTGCCCACCACCACCACCATCACCACCAACCCCACCAACCTGGTAAGTCCAGATCACAAACACCTTTCAATCCGAAGAGTTCGATTTCGATTTTACTAAAATGAGTGCGTTTTTTTAATCAATATAGGTTCATGGTTTTCGGGATTGGCTGATGGTAGTTTGCTCCTGGAGGACGCTATGAGGAGACGCCTGGCCGGTCACCCGGCCCTTCACCACGCAGCATTCCTGCAACACCATCACCACCAACAAGCTCACCAGCAGGAAATTGACAGTGAACAAGAAAGCAGTTGTTCCGAATCAGGCCGGGAAAGAATGAACTCACCGTCCGACAAGGAGTCAGCTGGTCCTTCTGGTAAGAAATACAATTATTTTACTAGACTATTCGGTTTGCATTCAAAAACCGCACACTTATGATTTTGACAAAATTACGGTCGATGGACAAAATTGCACAATTTATCGGTTCATTTCATAGCTAATAAATACCGCACACTATTTTTTAATCTACATATTATGCACGTAAAAACCTTTTACCAAAATTATCGAAGAAATTAGTTTTAAATTGTGATATTATTAACACTCTAAATTAATTATGTTTACTTATTGTCACAAGGAAGATGACATGGATATTGTAACTAGTGAAAAATTATTAAACTAAGGTGTAATGAGTATAGCTGAGTACTTAGCTGATGGTGATTTAATTTAATTTTTGTTTTCAAATAAATAATACATTTAAAATATACATAATATATAGGTACCTTCACATTTAAGAAGGTGTATCATTCATTAAAAAGTGTGTAGTTTTTGGATACTGCAACCTTAAAAAAGTATATGTGGTTTTGTCCTGTATTTTATCTAAAGAGTGCATTTTTTTAATTCAAACTTTATACGCTAGATGTATACATACGTGATAACTGATAAGTATAATATATATATCAAGTATGTATATGTTTACAATATGTCCAGTAAAGATGGATTAGAATTATTAGAGAAGAACTTCAACCGTAAACAAACGGTTTCATGAGAATAATAACATCCTACTGTTTTCCAAAACGTATATACAGGATAAAATATTTAAGAGGGTGCCCGTATAAGAACGGTCCAGTGCACGATTTTAGCTTAACCCTCTTTATCCGTTTTCCCACAAAGTCCTTATCAAATTAGTTTTGGAAATAAAGAATTTAATAGAAATAAAACATGACTAAGATAAATATTTATCTAAAACATCTAAGACCTAAGTATTGTACTAAAGACACAAAGACTTTATCCAGGGAACGCAATATAATGTTAAAAACGAAACTATTGTGTTGGGCTATAGTTCTTGTTGAAAAATACATATTTTTTGTCAACCCTATGAGTCCACGAGTAACATTTGTTATAAATAACATATTTTAAGCAAACACGAACTGGTCATTAATTTAAGATTTAAATCTTTCAAAATATGGGAAATTTTAAATTACACATAATATTTACGTGATTTTGGGAAACGATGATCAACAAATGTTGTCAATATATTATTACCAACCACTTAAAATTATCTTATATGGATAACCGCTTAAATATGCACTAATGGTCGAATAAAAATTTCCAATTTCTCCCGACACAGATCGTATTAGCCATTGTTAGTGGCAATGTTTCACATAATATTATACAATTGCCCACAATACTCATGTCATTCGTTTTGTGTTCTCGCAGGACCCGGACACAGCCCTATCGACTACCCATTACCGAACGTTTCATTCGGACCACCTATCCCAACGTCGCCGCACCTATTGCCGTACTTGTATCCAGGCATGTACCCTGGTGGCCCTGCAGGCCTGGGAGGTCCGCTTTGCCCGTCGGCGCTCAGTCCCACCACCAATTTGCTGTTCAACGCTCAGCTGGCGCTGGCCGCTCACCACCCGGGCTCGCTGTTCACGCAGGCGTACCTGCAGGGCGCCGCGGCCGGCGGCGGCGGTGGTGCCGGTGGCGGCGGCAACCACCCGTTCAAGATGACCACCAGTGGACTGGCCGCGGCCGCTGGCCTGGGCCGGTTTCACCCGTACCACCTCGGCCTTCATCACCCGCTCCACCCGTCATCCGTCGGCTCGGCGTTCGAAACGGTGACGCCGGGCCGGTGCTCTTCGGCCGGCAGTACGCCGCCGCCCGCGCCGCTCGACCTACAGTCGCCGACCAACGGCGGCGGTCGGCAGACATCACCCCCGCAGCTACCGCTGCCACCACCACCGCAGTCGTCGCAGCCGCAGCCGTCACCGTCAACGGCGGCACAGCTGCAACCGCCGCCGCGACAGTCGTCAGTGTCACCGTCGCAACGACAGCACCATCATCACCAACAACACCACCACCACCGGACGACCGCCAATCAGCCGTCGCCGACCAGCAGCGAGTTGAAGTCCATCGAGAAAATGGTCAACGGACTGGACTCGGCGTCGGCAGCAGCGTCGGCCGCCGACGAACAACAAGTAGTGGCGATAGTCAAGTAAACCACGCATAACCCTTACCACCCACCCACCCCAACCAATCATCCCCACCACCCCTTAAACACCTACACACACACACTCATCACACATACGTATTACACTCACATACACGCGTTTCTACTATGTTGTATATAATATAATATATATATAAACCTATACGTATATAATAATATATATTTGACTTCGTTATTGTAGAAAATTATTTACATTTATACATTATATATAAATAAGGCATTTTTAGTATATTAAACTATAAATAGATAATAATGATATACATAATATATTTATTGATTAGGGAATGTATAAAATAATAATATAATATATATTATAGAGGAACTATAATACGAAAACGTGCAATAGTATAATAATATTATTTAACTTATAAATATTTAATTATTTAAACGAGTAAATAGCGTTTTTTTTTCATTAGTTATAGCGGAGAAATTGTAGATTGTATTGGTTTTCCCAAATAGTAATAAATAATAATATCCATCTATTATTATAATATAATATAAATACATATTATTATAAATTATATATTGTACCCGACCCTGGCATTCAAGACGAAAAAATATGTTCCTAAAAGTAAAATATTTGAAAAGAAAATATATTAATTGTATCGTCTTAAAAAAAAATTTGATAAATAAAAAATTCCAGTACAAACATTTTATATTTCGCCAAAAACAAAACGTGTTTTAATGCAAAACTGTTCCTACGCGGTTTCTTTTTTCAAAACTGGTGCTAATAACGGACTTTTTATGAGAAAAAAAATCTGCTCACGTTTTGAAAAAAAATTTTGAAAAAATTTACATGACATGTACATATCCTTTTTGTTAGTGACTATTATTATTACAGACTTCTTATTGTAAATTTTTAAACCGCAAAATTGGCGAAGTCGGTTACGACCGATGTATTTTTTTTTTAATGTAATATAATTATATTTGTTGTGTGCTACTTAATATTTTTCTTGTGTAAAAAGATAAGGTAAAATTAAACATAAATACAGAAACATGATAATAATATGAGCGTTTGAAATTTTTTTCTTATTTATCTTTGCTCCATTTATGTAACGAAAATCCTACGAATAATCCTTGAAAATCGTTAAAAATTATGCTACTGTAGCAAAACCAGTAAATAATGTCGAGATGTGTCAAGAATTTATAGATGTCTACCAAAAAAAAATGAATACTCACTGCTGCAATTTGTGTCAATCTAATTGTGTGAAGAAAGTATAATGTACCAACTTTTGTGTTTTTATCAACAGAAATAAGTAAGTACCTAATCTGATTTTTCAACCATATACATATTATAATACAATTGATCGCAATTTTACCTTTTTGATATACTTATACGATCGTGCTATTTTTCGGCGGGTCATTGAAACGAATAATTAGGGATGACCTTATGTGCGTATGAGTTACGGCTGGCTGTCCTTGAATAACAGTGCAACGTTGCCATACCTATTAAATATAATTACGTGCATACCTATAAATTAAATTTGCTTAATCGGACAACCACTTTTTATGAGCTACGGTTATTGTACTGCGTATACAGAATCAAAAAATTAGTAAAATTACTTTTACCATCACATTTTATACTATAGCAATAGTGTCTGGTATCGAATTTACGATTATCAGACATAATATACTTTTTATCTAATAAAATAATCGTTCGTGGGTACATGACGTTATTTTCTCTATTATTGTTTCGCAAGATATCTACCACGTGCGTTTTGCATAGAGTGTGCCTATATCAAACCCGCGCTGCAGGTGCCTAAAATTACATTCACCGACTATTATAGTATATATTTATTGTAGGTATATCCTCATAATTATTATATTCACAAACAGGCACCGCGGCAGGTGATTGACGGACAACGACGATGTGTATTGTATACTCACATTTATTCATAATAGGTGTAATAATATGAATGGCCCTACAATCGTACTCAAATGGTATATTATATGGGTATGACATTGCCGGACGTCTGAGGCCTACGCAAAAGTCTCTTCCGAGCCCCCTAAAATCAAATTAAATCAAAAATAATATATATATTTTTTTAGTAATATTAAAATATTCGTTATTTTTCTTGAAAGTGTTTTGAGAGCGGCAACTCACCGTCACTATTTTAAAACAAATTTAGAAAAATCAGAAATCTTGCTTCTGCTGCATAGTCGGTTATTTGAATTCAATAAATCGTTGTATACGAAAAAAACCCACTGATAGTGGAGGAGCTGGCAGACAGTTTGAACTTAAAAACGCATATCAAGTAAAATTGTGCACATGGACATTGGACATGCAGATTTTCGATTTTTTTAAATTGTCTCTAATTTAACAACTTTTGAGTGATATTGTTTCACATTTTCAAACCTAACAAGTTATTTACAATGAACATTTAATGAAGTTTTAAATGCAAAATAATTTTGTGAATTTTCGGTATTTCATTCTTATATTATGTATACCTAATGCAATTTTAATTATATGCGGTAGCTCGAGCCAAGTGATAAAAAATGTTTTATTGTATTATAACTGCCTATAGTTAGCCCCTCCCCAACCGACATCAGTACCCGATTTTCACTCACCACGGGCTGGCGGTAAGTATATTATATCGGTAAAATACACGAATAACGTGTATAGATGTTTTTGATTTGGAGAAAAACTCCACATCATTGATGCGCGAAAATTCTTTAGCGGAATTAAAATATTACGCAATCGGCGCGAGTGGAAGAAGTACATTTATATATTTATAACAAAAATAATCGCAGACCGCCGTTGCATCACTGCAGTTTCGTGCAATATACCTGTTGAATACGAAATGTCTGCTCGTCTCGTTACACACGCAAGACGTATATTATATATACTGTAAATAATATATTTCATATTATTATATTATATGCATTGTGTCTCGGTGAAATTGTCGGAGAAATCGTTGAACTGCGGCGGATGTGCGCTGGTATGATAATAATATGATATATATATATATAGGTACAGGCACTGAAATATATATCTCGTTTGGAGGGTATGCTGCAATTGTATTATTATTATAAGCCGATCGTATTCGCGCGCGAGGTACACATATTGTATATATATATATATATATATGTTATGCTGAAGGAGCTGCAGCGGCAACCTACCTGTATAAATGGAAATCGTTTACTTTTTTTTTCTTCTTTTTTTATCGTTATTATATTATTGGTTATATAGGAGGAGGATGTGTATTGTTCGTTTTGTTTTGTTTTTTTCTGTACGGTTTCGTTCGACGCCGCGGCACTCCGCAATGGTCGTCGATCGCGATCGACCAATGATCGTATCGTCTCGGCTGCAGCGCGGAGTCATATATAGCTGTCGTCCCGCGGCGGCAGCGTACCATGTATAGAGCTACCGGTTACCTATATAGAATGATCATTGAATATCGGGTTATTACCACGGAAAATTTCGCCGGACGCGATTCACCAATGTATGTACCTGCACACACATACCTACGCGTTCGAAAGCAACGTGGACTGTTTTATACCACCGCGGCGGTCGGTTTTGGGTCGTAACTGCAGAGTTCGGATGGTTTTCCGTCTCTCGCAAATCACACAACATCCTCATCGCGGGTCTCCTTGGTTTTGGAAGCACACAGACCTTTGACTGCGGGGGATGTGGTGTTACATGACTATTATGGCTTATGTCGCGAAACCCGTCGAGTAAAACAGCATAGGTATATTGCAGGCTCTTCCGTGCAGGCGTGTCCGAAGCTAGATCATATCCCGCAAAAGCTGTGTGTATAATGCGTAGCTTATAATGAATTCAGTATAACTCTTCCGATATTATAAGGGACTTATTTTCCATAGTTCTCTAAGAAGTATGAATTTTGGCCTTGCAGTATGATTTTACACGTACCTATACTTTGAAAATGTAATTATTTTTAATTTAGTCCATAACATAATATATAACATATCCGCAACTTTTGACGAATCTCACCGTAACTTCTAAATCCCAGTCATTATAGGTAGTTATGCGTAGGTTGACTAATCCCCGTTATAATTACCTGATGTGTAAAAAGTCAGCCCCAGCTGTTTGTCCATATTAAACCGCGGACTAATTGTAAGTCGGTATTTGGGACTTACAAATTCATCGATTCGAAGATATATGGCCAAAATTAACTGGGATGTTCGGGCGTGGGGAGACTATATTATAGCCTCCCCACTCTGTCCAAATTTCTCCGGACCACCAACTTGTAACCGTCGCTTACAAATTTAGGTACGATTTACGATATGGAACCACCCATTATAGATGGAGTTGTTTTTAATTAATTTACCGGAAGAGATGCTCTTTTGCCAAATCGATGATTTATTTTAACCCGAGAACTTTGGGAGTTATATCCACCTAAAATAATATTTGGCATGCGTATAGGTATAGTATAATATACAAATGGTTATTCGGTAATAACGATTTCGATAACCCGTAACTCTGAATCTGTGTACCTATACCTATATATTATATGCAGCACAGTCAAACCACTGCTTGTATAGTATAATAATATATACGTACAGTTATACAGAAGCGCGTTATGATTATAAGGCCGAGTCGCGACGAGTACTATTATTATAACCGTGTTAAAACGATAATAAAACCGGTATCACTTAAAAAAAAAAAAACTCTTCTGACAAATAATTACACTTGGGCCCCGTCACTGCGAGTCGAGCTATACACTTAGTTACGTCGTAGATACCTACGTAGGTATATATTTTGTTATTTATAATGGTATGAGTAGGAAGTGGCGACGAACTAGTATCAAAGTGGTCTCTGGCAGAAGTCATTATAATCAACACCACCACCACCCACCATCCAAATTTGTGTGAATGTTCTACAACACCTTCTACAGAAAAATTATTATCTCGCATTCACTAAATTAGTTTGGTTTCAACAAGAGTTTCGAACAAAATAATACCTTATTTGTGTACAAAATATTCAATTGCAGATTTGTCAGTTGTCGGTCTTGATACCTATATACATAGGTACATTACAAATTACTGGTAGTCCAGGCATAAAATTTAAAAAAGTTACCGACTAGGTACATTTTTTTATATATTTTATACAACACTAAAATAAAAAAAATATAGTTATTATTTATTTTGCTTCGAAATTGTATCATTGTTAGTTGTTGCACTTGATTATATCTATATGTACCACATAAAATAGGTGGTGGCTGCACTCAGGTCTGCTAAATGGCATGTGTAATTTTATTTACGATATGCATCAAACGCGATTACGCCAAATTACGTAAATTTAAATAATATACAAATGGATAATTTGTTTTAATTTTTATTTAACATCATATCTTCACTAAGGGCGTTATAAAGTTTTGTAAAATTATTAATGCAGTAAGTTGTATTTTTTAAAGTAATTTTCTTGATTTTTAGATTATTTAAATTCGTGTCCTATATAGGACAGTGGACTTGCAAAATTATCAATAAAATATCTAATTGGACCCACCCAATTATGTCGCTGCAAAGTGTTAACTTAATACTATAATTCGATATTATAAATTATTTTTATTCAAACACACTTATCAAATAGAACTTAGTACTTATTGAACCGATTTAAACTGATGTATTGTAAACATCTTAATTTAACATTGATGTACGACTATATTATATTTACGTAGTTTGCCATTCCTGCTCACAACGCAAACTTAAAAAGAATATAATTTCACTGATAGTTGTTGATCATTGGACAAAAGAACACTATCATCTTATCACTATAAGCTGTATGTCCAATGCAAATTTAATTTCAAAATCCCTCGTCGAGTTTCGCATTTTTACGCCGTTAGCTCGAAGATTACGAAAGTTTACCTATATAACATTTGATAACAGATGCAAGATCATTGGCGTCGTCACAGGGGGGGGGGGTCATGGGGTAACCTTTGGTTAACCCTCATTGGCTGTATTTTTACCCGTCTGGTTTTTTGTACTCTGATAGCCCCCCCCTCCTACATAATATTATGTTCCTGGAAATTAAACACAACCCCCCCCCCCATCCATTGAAAATTCCTAAGAACACCACCGTGCAAGATTTTGGAAATACTGCAATAGTTAAACTTTTATTAAACAAGAAAATAGGCTGGAGGATGATACTAGGAGATTGTGCATGAGGAGAACGCGGAGCTGAAATCGAGTATAGAAGGTTTAACATAATATCTAAGGAAGAAATCGCAAATAGCGCAAAAATTTCTCGCGAGCATAATAGCTGGACAGTATTTATTATAGGTATTATAAGGTATTATATGTTATATATAATAATGCTACAGGGAATTTATATCATAATGAAAGTATGCAGTGTGCGGTTCTGCCTTCCGCCTCCCATCTATGTAACCATCCTGTATTCCTGTAAGCTTTCAACGGTTACCGTGTATAAATGTATGATACCCAAGCTATGTGCAGGTTATACCTATACAATGTTTGCAATATTATTTATTGTTTTGTATTGTATATGTTCATACTTATATTACGCGTCTGTGCTTCGTAATTGTTAATACACGGAATGCAATAATTACGATAAAGTATATAATATGTTAGGAACTCACTATTGCAGCGCATGATCGGTATAATTTAAAGTATTTATTTGGACGCGTGGCTGATGAATATAAAGTAGGATATACAGTTCATAAAATTAATAATTACGTGATACAGTTGGTACCTAGTAAGTTTCTTTTTAAAGAAATATTTTAACTAAAAATGTTATCTTGCTGGTAATTAAATAAATCGGATTCTCCAAAAGCATTTTGAAATCTTTATTAAAATAATACTCTATATGGGGGACGGAGTGGCCGGGCGTACTAAGGCGTCAGCTGCGACACAGCCGACCCGAGTTCAATTCTTCGGCCATGGGTGGCATTTTTCTTCGGACAAGTCACGGTGTCCGGAGAACAAGTGCCGCCATCCCCCACCCGGGCATGGCAGATACCTACGGGTGCCCACTTGAAAATCTGCCAAAAACTACACACACGTGTTTACCAACCAACAGTATCCTCCCCTACAAATAAACAAACAAACAGCTAATGGCCATAGTTGCCGGGCTTAATGATCAAATAAAAAAAAATAAAAAAAATACTCTATGTCTATGTGGTCGTAATAATAGTGTTTTTGTATTGAACATTTATTTTATTTACGCGTATTTTCAGGTAAATAGTAGGTAAAATTAGACTTTATATTCCTTACGCACGGTACAATTAAATCCGATTATTAGTCATTATAGATAAAAAAAATTATCTGTTACGCCGAATGAAACATGATTAAAAATAGATAATGAGTATTACACGGCCTATGCAAAGGTGCGTTAATAAAATAGGCAAAAATCAAAATTTGCCAATCAGCTTGTTTATTATCAAAAATCAAATATGACTTAGGGATGCTGCACCCATCGTAGTTGTCCACTCTTCAGGAAAATAAAAATTTGAATTTAACGGTGCATCTGGAAATTTTTTATGTCAGCAAATTCGTTGTATGGAAGACAAAATTAATGTTCAAGTGTTACCACGGCGTCTTCTAATATAATCGTAAAATTATGAAAAAAAAAAATAATAAAATATAATAATATTCAATGAAATGTTTGTATAATATGTATAACAACAGTTATTTCGTCAATTTTATTCTTTTAAATTTGTGATTATGTGGCGTTGTATTTGTATAGTTTATACACCGAAATAAAATTAATAATTTCACCTCATATAATACAACTAGCTGCCCCACCCGGCGTTACCCGGGCAAAGTCACCTCAGGGGAAAACCAAGATTTTTTACTCTGACAATAATATTATATAAGTATTATATTTATATATAAGCATAAGTTCATTAATTGTATATAATATATTATGTATTTTCATGATTTTTTAATAAGTATACAGAGGTCTCACCCGTGCGCAATTTATACAGGTGATGTACCTATCTCAATTTTAATGTACCTCAGTTCACGAACAAATCGGCATCAGTGTATCTCGTTTTGTGAAATAATTCGACCTAGGTAGGCCGCAAATCGCGGATTGGACACTTCTTATACTTTTTACCGTGGTTTATAAACTACTTACCTACTCTCTAAACTTTTCTGACATATCTAAAAACAATCTTTGAGATTTTCGTCAAATTTAATAGAGTAGTTTTTGAGTATATTAGCTACACACAAATATTTGGTTTTAAGATATAGTTTCTTTATTCGTGGTCATAAGTGCGACAATTTAATGCTCCCCGAGGTCAAAATTTTGACTTGAAAATAGTTTGGTATTGCGTAGCGTTTTGTCACCACGACGGCTCTCCGGATAACCGAGTTAAGAGTTCTGGGTGCCAGGGTAACGTTATCCCAGTACCTCAACAATTAAATAATTACAATTTTGACCGGAAAATTATTTGTTATTACCTATAAACTGTAAGGTTATTCGTTATGAGCGCGATTCAGTAGGATATTATGCGTTCTGCAGGTTGCAGTTTACCATAATAATTTATCCAACCGGTGCAGCAGCTGTCTTCCGTTATGTGCAGCGTTAAGTGTTAATAAGACACAACAACACACAAGTGACTATAAGCTGATAATTATAATATATGTTTATATCGTTTTTAATCACTATTACCGCGTGTATATCATAATAATATATATACGTCGGTGTGTTGTATAACGCGCGCGCGTACATCATAAAACTCGATGTGGACGTGAATAATATAATATATATTATTTATATATTATCATGTGCGCTTGTGTAGTAGGTAGTCTATATCGTACTCGTTAATAATAATATACGATCGTTATAATATGTACCTACCTGTACACAGGCTCTACATCTTGATGAATTGTGAGCATGCTGCAGCAGCCGTCATATTATTATAATATTATGGGATGGTGCAACACGTCATATTATTATTATTATTATTATTATCGTCGTCGTCGTCTTTGCCGAGCTGCAGTGCAAGTAGTGCAAGTAGCCAGTAGGATATAATATCCATGGTACTTTCTCGTTGCACCGCTGCAGCAGTCGTGATGATAATAATATAACAATATATTATGCGCCGGAGCCGGCGAGAATTCAATATAAATTATAATACTATAAATTATAAGTGGATTGTAGATATTACATTTATATATTATGTGATTTTATTAGCCATAATAAATGTTTTCTCGGCGTATCGATAATCCGGCAACTGATTTAATATATTATTTAATACATACCTTATTACCTATACACTGCAACGTGCTGACGTACAACTTGGAGACCACTAACATGCATCCGGTCTGTTTATACGCTCTCGCATGATAATAATGATATAATACTTATATTAGGTACTCGCATGGATGCAACGACCAAGCTTACACCGCACAATATAATTAATATACTATATTAATAATAGTTCGTCAGAGTGATTTTTAACATTTAACAATATATTATTGTACATAATTGATGAGCATAAAAATCGGTATCGATATCGTTTTTATCGAAGAACAGATGATGATAAACCGCGGTGAATATGTGAATTAAAAAAGAAAAACGAATATGTTATTTTGTTTGTTGTGAAACTTTTTTTGCCGGTATAAACTACGAAGCAAAAATGTAATAAACATTAGATAAAAAAAATGGTCATAACATTTTATATTATCTGCATTTTACCGCCCCCGCAATAACTCAAAGTTCCCGTGGGACATAATTCCTCAAATATATATTATATAGGTACCTCATTGTTATGTATTATTTTCTTTCATTCAGTTGGTTGTTAAACGGAAAATATAACTGTGAAGTTATTTGTAGTTCCTCTATACTTATAGCGCAGAAGTAAGAGCCAAATTAACTATAATATTTAGCCACTCTTATGCTAAATCATCCTGCGTCGTTGCGCCGAAAAATCTCAAGAATGTAATAAAAAAAAACCCCCGTATATAGGTAGGTGCCTTGGTTTAATGCCACACATAACCCTAAATCGAAAACAGTCTCTCTGGGTGTACGTATATATATATATATAAAATAAACGTTTGTGAGCTTAAGCCGTGGATTACGCCTCAGGAAAAGTGCGGTACACCGTATACCAACCACGTCACACCGTATATTATATGGCGTATATAATATATATATATATATCGAAGGAATATCGCGAGCGGACAATAATCTAATAACAACCGTTGGATTAATTTTTTTTTTTACCCTCCGTCGTTTTTCCGAGCACACGTGGGCGCTATCGTTTTCGCGGAAGATTTAATAGCGGATAACACCGCCGCCGCCGCTCAGATACGGATGATACTAGTCAAACAACATGCACTCACACACACGTAAATGATAAAATAGGGGAAGAACTGCGTCCGATCACCCCTGCTGCAGCTCGCGCCGCGGCTACGAGTCCACCCCCACCCCCGACACTGCGTGATAGTTAATCAGTACGGTTGACCTTTCGCGGGCCGCGTGTGGAAGTTAGGGGAGGGGGTTTGTGTCGTAATCCGTCGGCCGCGCTGCGCGTGCAATTGATTGCCCATCGCGTGCGGCAGCGGTGGATACGACGAAAAAGTGAGCGGTGGTGTTCGATGGGTGACAGGAGGGGGGATGAATTGGCGAAGACGGAGACGGGTCGCGCGAGTGTGACAGAGACGGGCGGTACGCGATGGAGGGTGGTAAGAACTAGCTGCGAGTGACGAGGAGTGGTGGTGGTGGGGGGGGGTGGAAGATAAACAAAAGTGGCCGAGATGAAGACATGCAGAAAGATCCGTTGGAACGGACAGCTCTCCTCGGCGATTCTTTAGCTGCGAGTCGGGTGTGGGGGGAAGAAAGACCGAGACTACACAGTACACACATCATATAGATATATATACTCTTTATCGTGATATATATATGTTTGTGTGTGGAATGTGTGTGAGTGTTTTGTCTGTGTGTATGTGTATGTGTGTGTGTGTGTGTTCTTACCGGCCGCCGTTGCAATTGAAAAGGGGCTGCAGATAAATCATGCAGCTTTTGATTGTCGAGGGTCCCGCCGGAATCAGCCCGCCGCCGCCAGTATAAGGTTCACGGTCCATTTCACCTCGCTCTCCCGGACAAATCGTTCGGGCTTTTCGTTCGTTTCGTTCTTTCACTTTTTTTTCTCCTTTTTCTCTCTATTTTTTTTTCTCTTCTCGGGATATATTTTCCCTCGACCCTTTTTTTACACGCACACGCAAGCCGCATTCGTTCTATATATAAAAACATACGCACAAGAGCATATATATACGTTTTTTATACACAGACACACGTGCGGGCGTATGCTCTACATATATATATATATATATACCTAATGGCATATGCTGGTTCCCATATCTGCGATTTTTGTTTTTAAATAAATATACTATAATATTATGGTGTACCTACTTATATATCTTGGACTGGATTTAGACTTTTGGGTGCCATCTCATTACAGATATAAGTTTCGAAAACACCTATTTCACCGAAATGTATACACAGTAGGATAATAATTTAAAATGAAGTTAAATAAATTGTATTATTCATAGGTAGTACGTATAGTTACGCGTGACTATAACACAATAACAAATTGTATATACCTAATTAACCTCCCATCGCGCATCGTGTGTAATCGTACTGACGTATTTGCTTGCAAGTATAGGAACTTACATTTTATGGCGTTTAGAAATTTGAATAACTGTATTTGTACGCATTTGTATAGGACATAGGTTAGGTCAAGTAAAATCTTCCGAATCAAAATCTATTTTTGATAAGAAATACTTCTTATATATTATCAATGTCATCTAATTGAACATCATAAGCACTTTTATAAGAAGCATGGAACAAGTGCACCCTCGTATCGAAACCGGTCTAAGTGCATTTTTTGTATAACTTTTATTTATGATACCGTTGTTGTGATTTGCAACCGTTTTTAAAATAACTAATACTACGCACATGTTATGAGTACATATAATAAACTCAATTATATATATTATAATTATTATATATTCAATATTATAATTATTATAAATTCAATATTATATCGACGTATTTGTATTTTTACTATTATGAATGTTTATCATTTTTGTACGATATAAGTTCCAATAGAGTATTAGAGTTATGATAATTATACCAGATAATTATTCGAATAATGTGTTTGTAAATAAGTCCAAAAGATAAATTATTTAATTTCTCATTGTTTTATACTATTAGCACATGTAAATTTAGATATTGGGGGACGGAGTGAACAAGCGAACTAAGGCGTCGGTTGTGACGCACACCGGCGCTGGTTCAAACCTCGGTTCACGGGCGGCATTTTTCTTCGGGCAAGCCACGGTGTCCGGAGAAATGCCGCCATCTCCCACCCGGGCATGGCAGATATCCACGGGTGCCCACTAAAAAATTTGCCAAAACTACACACACGTGTTTACACTTACAGGTCCCTCCCCCAAAGTTAAAAAAAAATTAGATATTATGTCTAATAGCATATCACGTAAGTTGTCACTTCTATTTAAAATTAAAAATATATTAGTTATCTGTACGAAATAATTTGTGCACCGTACCTATATCACAGAATATAAAAATATATGACACTTTTAAAAGTATTTACCTATTTAATCTTATCTTATAATAATGACATATCATAAATATCAATTAACTGTATAAGATTTTTCTCAAATGTACCATGGTCCACATTTACTGTATTGAGATTATCTTTTGTAAGTAAGTACTGTGCATTGTGTTAAGTTTTTATAAGACATTTTATGCCATTATAAATAGTGCCGTATACGCCGATCACAGATGTACTCAAATAAACGAACCTTTTAATTATAATAAGCACTTTTATTAAACTTTGATGCCCAGTGGTAATCGAGTCACCCGATCACCACTCACTATGACCCCCTTTCAGTATTCACTTATTCCTTAGATATCAATTTTACAATCGAACCTCTATTGGCAGTATCGATATTAAGTTTAACCTAGTTACATAATACTTACTGACTATGCTTAAAATTATACTAATTGTTATTGTATTACATAATAATTATTATCTTATCCTAATTTGGCGGAATGCCTAATTGTTTCTATGTTGTTACTCAGCTTATTGAGTATTGTATGATTTGATTTGTTTTGGTATTTTACCTGTTACATATGAATATGTTTACTTAACCTAGTTAATAGTTTTAGTTATAATATTTTTTATATATTATGCATGATACAACAATAGGCTACCACTATACCTATAAATACTTATATAATTATGTACATTACCTAATATATTATAATATTTATATATCTCTTGACTATATTTTATTTTATAATTGTAGTTATGTGTTCAAAATATTATTAGTAATTGGCTTATTATAACGTCTGAATATGAACCATTTTTACGTAAACTGTTTTACTACGTGTTTGTTCCGTGTCTCCGTATGTACTCTTAAAATGACACATTTGAAATTTAAATAATAAATGTTGGTTAATAGGAATTTTGTTTTTGGTAAAATCCATCAACTGCAGTTAGTTGTATATTCTTGTGTATTATATTAAATTTGGGTACTCGTCATTTAATACATATAACAATATGTCCTAAGTTGATTTAAAAATGTTGAGGGGGAGTCCAGGAGAAGGGGGAAAAACCGATGGTTTAAATCTAATTCAAATTTATGATTATTGGGGGGGGGGGGAGGTAGCCAAACCCCCGAATTACTAAAACACTTTTATTCCAAAATATTCCAAATCTCAACTCTGAAATTTTGGACGATCCATATAAAATGATGTTTTTAAAGTTGTCCGATAGATCAAATCAGTTGGCATTAGCCCTGTCGCTATACGGTGAGGATGTGGAAACATCGATAAGGTCTATATCGATAAGGTTAGGTTACAAATGAGGGTAGGAGCACTACCTTTCAAGTCATAAACATCTAATAGTTGTGAAATACCTAGCTTATCAAGTTTACTGTGAATATTTTCGAATTTTTCTAATTTAAAATGCGTTTATGAGTGCATGTTTATTTAATGGTTTTTTTTAGTATATTATATATTTAGCTAACAACTCCGGTTTGCGACGGTCTGTACGGAAATTGTGCCAAAGTTGGCCTGCGGGCTGTGACTGCAGTTGGCATTTGGCAGATGCTATCAAATCGTTGCACGTCGGTGTTTAAGGAAATTTTCGTGAACATATTAAATGAAGAAAACAATTCGCCGCTGCGGGTTATATGTGTTTAAGCGGCCCTCGAATTGCCTCAGTCGTAACGTGTAGATAACAGTGTTAATTAACCACTCGCGCTATCGCATCACGCGGCCAGTAAAATCATATTATATTATATTATGACGTGTCATGTGTGTACCTCCAGTATGTCAGTGTTTACGACATAGTATACTACATTGCACTTGTGCAAACATACACGGGCGATCGCCATGCCATTTGAGTTTAAGACTTGACTGACTGTCGGTAGTATATTTTTGAAATATTGAGTTTTATGACTTGTGAGAAGTATTAATTTTTTTTGTACTGCTGCAGTAAGTACGTATTTTTAAAATGATGCTCGCTAGATGTACACAAGTTTATATTATGATACTATAATCTTAACTCTTAATTAAAGTATTCAAATGTATATTATTTAGTCACTGAAAATAATTATCTTTACTTTTTAGTAACTAGGGTAGTCGGGGTAGACTTTCTGTTAATAACTGGTTAGTATTACATTTTTAAATTATAAGTATTTAAAAATAATACAAAAGTGTTGATTTTTTGGATGATTTTAATAAAGGAAATGAGGAATAATTTAATCTTTTTTTATTAATTTGTCCAAAAAACCCATCCCTCACTTATCTATACTCCGTTCCTCGAGAGAAGTAGATCGTTCGCGCATGTATGCAGTGGCCGTTCCGTGGCTCTGTTTCCCCTGGTATGTGACAGTCGGCATAGGCCCACGCACAGTAAATCACTTAATCACGCACTTAAGAATTCCCAATTCTTTACAGCCGTTAATTCTTTTACAATGTATTTATCGACCTCATCGCACGCGATGCAGGCATACTCTCTTTTCGCCGCAACCCTCTTCAGTTAAACACCCAAATAAATTCACAGACTTATTACAATTAGAACAACGATGTAGTCCAGTAGGTATATCTCCAATTGCACAAGCCTATGCACTGAACATAATCAAAAACTTCAGTTGACTCATTATCCTTTTCAAAAAGAATGTTATCATAAAATAACTCAATATCTCTGTATGACTGTGTAGTTCTTTTTAAGTTATCTTCAAGTATATTATTTTCATTGCAATCCCCTTCATTATAACTGGTAAGATAGATAAAGTACTTTGTACATTTACAATTGACAATGGAGCAGCCCTTGATTCATTTACGTTGGTAACGATTATTACGTTCGTGACGATTATTATAAATCTTGAAAGTGTTACAAAAAGTTTAAAAACTTATTTTTATTTTTGTCGCAGCATCAACTACTGAGCATAAATAAAATAAATACAGAAAAATATTACAAAATATGATTTTTATGTTTCACAGTTGAATAAACAATGTAAATGGTTGAATTGAGTTGCATTAATAACTTTTATTAAAAGGGAATATCGCATTATAATTGTTAACAATAAATCTCTATAAAAAACTACTAGGCCATATACCTATTTTGTTATTAACTTTAAAACATAATATACTATATGTGTACCAACTTACATATTCAACTGTTCAATTTACCATTATATATGAATAGTGCAGTATAGAATAAATTCATTTTACTCACTGTTCTGGCTGCAAGAGTGCATTTAAATAATCCGTTTAATTAAACAGTACCCATAAAAATGTATTAAACGAATATGTACTCTGCAATAAAATGTAGGAGGTATCTGCTGTAAAATATTATTTTAAATATTAATATACATAATTATTTATTACCGTATGAGACACGTCTTTGTCACATTATGATATCACTTGGCATGTACGCATATTATATCCATGTTATAATAATATATGGTTTTGTTATTATTAAAACGTATATGTTTTTATTTAATGAGAACAAATACAATTTTTACAAAAAATCAAGATACTACAATTGTTATTATTATTATTATTATTATAGTGACCTACCTACTATAAGTAATTTTTTTTAATCGAGGACCAAGGTATACGTCATGACAATATTTTGAGGATAAACCACCCAATGGTCTTTACTGACGTTTAATTTTTAAAATCAGAGAAATTGGACTGCTTTGTATATGGTGTCGAGTGTACCTCGTCATTGAATAGGCCACTGTAATGGATGTGTTCGATTTGAGTTAATTGATAGTAGTTCAAATATACCAATCCTGCAGGGACTGCGAGAACCCAACTTCGCATTACCATTGGCACAGATCCACAGGTCCTAACATATCACTCACTAAATCAGTTATGAATAATTTGTTATCATACTATAGCGTAATAATTAAATTGTTATCATGCATTATCAATAATTTCATAACGTTATAATTATTACTCATGTTGCTATTAATCATGTGTTGAGTGATATAATCAAAATAACATTATTAATATTATATATTATTACTAGCTGATCTCACACGTTCTTCAAGTTATACCTTAGGCCCACCTAAGTATTATTGAAAATTTTTTTTAAATACATGCCATTATTTTGCGAGTTATTTGAAAGTATTTGAAAGTTTATTTATAAAATTTGCAAGTCCAAATTTTCACCATGAAACCAAAAAATTAAAAGTTGGACCTACCAATTTCACGTTGTCTAACCATTTTGACGTAGAACTTCGAATCGCGGTATCGAACGAACACTAATGATTATCAAGTATTTGTAATCCCCTTTTTGAAATTTACAAGTAATTCGGACGGCCATTATAAGCTTTTAACTTGTAGAGTTGGCCTTCCCGCTTTGACCTAGAACTTTGAAATCAGCAGTAAACAAAAGATAAAGATTAGCAAGAATTTGTAAGTCATTCCGGTGGCTGCTATGAGCTTTTGAGCTTGTGGAGTTGGCCCACCCGTTTTGTTCTAGAACTTTTAAATCAGCACCAAACGAAAGCTAATGAGAACTTGCAAGTTACTCAAACGACCGATATAAGCTTTGAAGTTTTGAAGTTAGCCCACCAAGTTGTGATTGTTCAACTCTTTTGAGTGCAACTCAGGTTCCCTGGTAGACAATCCGACTACGTCGGCTCGCGGACAATGTGCATTAGCATATCAAGTAGGCAATGTGAAAAACTTTGATTTGATGCAGCTTGCATCTGATCTGTTCGATTAACCAATGGCAAGTGGCAACCAAATAATAAATACAAATTTCTACTAATTATTTCTCCTATAACCAATAGCAACCATTTATAAACAAAAATTTCCACCGTAAATCTCCGTATGATGACCTCCCGGGTGGTGGTAGGAGGGTGAAAAATATTTAACGACCTATTCTCATACCTACCAAATATACAAAAAAAGGTGCGACCACTAACACCGTGACACGAGATTTATGATATGTACTATAGACACATAATAGGTCTTAGGTGTACCACTAGGTACTAAGAAATTAAAAAAGTATATAATATAATATTATGGTATCCAGGTATGCTTGTCCGCTGTCGTTCACATTTTTTCCAATGATCGAAACTGATATACGTATAGTGAATAAAATAAAAATAATATAATATAACATTCAGAATATATTTTACTTTTTAAATAATTCACTTGACTCACACATCTATTGCAATTAACAGATGGATAATATCGATTGTTATAATGAAAAATTGACCCTCGACGAAAAGTCATTAGAGAAGAAACGGAAACATATAACTCTATAATCATCGAGTGTCAGGTATGTTTTGATCAAAATTCTTTTTGGTCTTTAATTGCTGATGGCCTAATTTTTTTAATAGTTTTATATAACTATTATATTATTAGTATTTATTACCTAATTGGTTTTTAACATTCCGCATAATATAGTGTATACAAGCGATATCTGTTATTTTTATAGCTGAGGATTGGAAATTTAAAACAAGGTTCCATTAAATTACTATATTCACAATAATATCATCAAATATACTTATAGTAATATAATAGACTTAACTCAGTTTTTCTTATACAATTATATTATATCATTGAATTCAAATGTAACACCATCCATTACGGTGACCCACTTTTAACCTACAGTACAGGTTACCTACTGTACAACAGAGCGACACCCATTTGCCCACTTTTTTTTTTGGTTAGGAATTTTACGCACACTGCTCTATACAGCTATATTGGTATTACATATCGTGTTTTTGGTGTAAATATTTATTATTAGTCCATAGAATATTATTACGGGTGTACAAATAATAATATGAACGGTCAAGGTTAATTGTTCGGTTATTACTCTGCGTTATTTAAACGACATACAATATTATAATGTTACTGTTCGTCATTAAAATAGTCGTGTTGGTGCGCCACGCTGTGTGATCGATTATAATACGATGATACGCGTGTCATATAGGTTACACATAATGTACGATATAGGTACCTGTGGAATACATTAAAAAATGAAATTACTTGTTACAAAAGAAAAAAAATAGAACGACGCCAATACTGTCATTAAACAAAAAAAGAATAAATCCGCGAGTGGTTTTAAGTAGACCGTTTGTTGAAATTTTATTTGTTTTCCTCTCCTTCCCTCTCTCTTTCTCTCACTCGGCTCTACGCCGGTGTAGAGGTCGACTATCCATCTTGTCCTGTCGTTGTTTTAGGAGCGAAGGTATACTGCAGCAGCCCGTGGAATGTGACAAGGCGCAGGGTGTAGCGGTTGTTATTAATAGTTATTACCCTCTTTCTCGGCCATATATATTATATGTGCGCACCGATGATGATAATGTGCCATCATCATCATCGTGTAGGTCGTCCGTCCCGCGTGAGATGCCTTTCGTAAAACAACAATGTATACTAAACGCATAATATTGTTATTATACATATCATCGAAATGCGCATACACACGCCGTATACAAATATATTATTATACCTATAGTAATAATATGCAGCGTATACATTCGTTTATAGGTATAATACGTTATATTATATAGGTATTGGTGATTTGTTTGTTTAAGGTATTTTTATTATGAAAATAATATAACATACTCTTCATTATTTAAACGGTATTTATGCTAATGAGTCCGTTACACGTGTTTTAACCCTTTCTGTTTATTATTATAATATACTGTGCGCGTCTGACTGATTGTGTGCATGCACTATTCTGTCGTTCTCCGGAATATAGTATACAATATTATAATGTTACGGTTAAGTAGTTATGCTCCGATGACAATAATAATAATATATGTTTAGCATGTGTTGTTATATACTATCGGCTCGGGACATCTGAGTCACGCATTCGAATCCGTAAAATCAATTATCATGGATAACTACGTCATTATGTCGTACAGTATCGGGCTATTCCGTGCATCTAATCGATTAAAATTTCACTGGATTACATATAACCGATCATTAGTTTTTATTTTATCGCGTACTGCGTACATGTAATTTTTTTTTTTTGCGAGTTTTAGATGGCTAATGTTTTTAAATGATTCGCATTTACTGTATATTGAACTGATATAATTGTTTCCATAGAATGCAATTATTGTTAACTATAAAGTTATCTTTGTATAATTGCACAAAGCTTTAAAATCACATGCAAATTAGGCTATAGTCCCATATTGAACTAAGTATAATATTTTCAATGTAGTGAGTAACATTAAAAATTTTAAATTTGTTAAAATCAGTCTCCATTTTTGAATGGGTACGGGACAATATCTTGTTAAATATATAGTGTGAATATAATTTTGAAACTTAGCTATAAATTCGATACGTAATTTTACGTAAACCACTTTTATAAAATATAAAATGGGCTACTCGAATACTCGACTATAATATAAGCATTTAGATTTTGCGAATGTATGTACAGCAAATGTATTAATACCAATAATTTTGTTTTCAATTATAACCTTATCTAATAGGTAGTATAGCTATTGAATTTCTGACCACATATTCGTAAAACAACTATAGCTACCTATACTTTTATAGCCTTTAGATAGAATATACTAAACATAAATCACAACGTTATTATTATAGTTGTTATACTTGCAAGTCGTTATATACATATAATATACAGTAGTCAGTATTTACATTAGGTAAGTACACATAAATACGTAGGAAATAACAATTAATTTTTTGAAACTTTTTGAACGTTTTATTAAGTTATTTGTATTTTAAAATTAGGTTTCTGGTCGAGCATGAGTAAATTACCTTGTTGTACACTACCCTCAAAAATCAATTGCTCGAAAACGGCCGGATGAAAAATCAACAATTTTACTAACAAAATTTGTTGAACACCAAAATACCTTGAAGTTATCGCGCTTAAAAATTGGTGGGTACTTTAAAGTTATGGCACTTAAAAAATTGGTACTTTGAAGTGTTATTTACATTTAAGCCAGCGCAGAAAGTTTATAATACAACAGAAGAATGCACTACTACAAGACCAACATGTACAAATCCACAAAGTGCTAACGATTGTATTTAGGTACAGGCGTTTGCATAGTCATAACAATTAGCTTCAAGAAATGTAAAATATAGAAGATAGGTACTTTTAAATAAACTTAAATAGCTGTTTGGTCGAAAATAATCATGACGATTACATGATTATTTTAGGGGATGGCGGCACTTCTCTCTGGACACCACGACTTGCCCGAAGAAAAATGCCACCCACGTTCAAGGTTTTGAACCGGCGTCGGTGCTCGTCGCAACCGACACCTTAGTCCGCTCGGCCACTCCACCCCTTGTTTTAAATAATCTTAGTTATGAAAGTTGAAAATGTTATAAGTTTTTGACTACAAAATCATTTTTAAATTTTAAATTTGATAAATGTTGTCAAAATTCGATCTTTGAATGTTTATAAAAAAAATGTGCGGCCATGTCTATTTAATATTTTTCAACTGTTATAGTAAAAATATATCAGGAGCCTTGTATTCAATTTTAATTCTTTTTGACCAAACAAATAAAATGTAATTGACAAAATGACAAATATAGAAAAAAAACTAAAAAAATTGAAAATTGAAAATGTCCGTAAATAGTTTAAAACGAGTGAAAATATTTTGAACATTTTATCAAGTATGGGAATTGATAAAATAAACATATGGTGTAAATTTCAAGTATATATTATACAGTTATTCGTTTTTGAATTACAACAAAATAAGAAAATCGCTACATCATGAGAAATCGATGTAATATCCAATGTTGTGAAAAACTTCAAACGATCATAAAAATTTAATTTGACTTTCAGGAAAATATTTCTTTTGATAAAGATAGACAAACTGATGAGGAATCTTGAATTAAAATTTCAAATCTTAGATTTAAGAAGATAAATTTAAAATTATATTTATATATATATATATATATTTTCAACCCGAAGGGTGGTTTACAACTCCAATTCTCCATTCTAACCGATTACTTGCCCTTTCTTTAAGTTCCTTAAAGGTTTTGACTTTTGCATCCCATTTAATTTGTTCTATATAGTTTCGTGGACGTCCTGCAGTTTTCTTTTCTTCTATCATATACCCTCTAGGTATATTTTTATATTGTTATATCTAATTTAATTAATACTACAGACAGCGATAGATATTCGAGTGCGTTTTCTATCAACCTATAACGATACATAAAAAAAAAAACCTATGAAATGCTCGGTTGGTATATACAAATATGCAATCTATACATTTGTTGCCGATTTACCAATACCTATAATGGCTTTCACTCAAGTCGGTGACATATTAATTCGCATGCCTTCAGCGGTTATCTTTAGTTTAATGTAATTATTTACCATGGTATAACCGTTTATTACACCATATTATAAGCACTGCATCACGGCAATTACCGCAGTAATGTTCAATAATCGCATATGCAAGTATAATATTACCACGGGTAAATACATATATATATATAATATATAATGACGCGTGTATTAAATTATTTTATTACCCGGGCAGTCGGGCAGTCGGGCGTTCAGGCTGGAGCTTATTTATTATAATTTATAATAATATGTTCTCGGAAATATAATATAAATATATATTAATGTTTTTTTTTTGTGTTTTTTTTTTATCGATAATACAGTGATTTCGCTGCATTTATAAATCGCTCTTGCGATAATTATTATTAACTGTAGGTCATGTGCAGGAAATGCATTACCCGACAAGTCGTATTCGAATACAGCGCACATTATCCCGTATATGATACCAGCTATATCATATTGGAGCAATCACCTATACGAATTACTTCAATGCGTGGTAACCTAAGGTGCGGCGCATAATATTAATTAAATATATTACACCTCAGTGTTCGTGATGGAGTTACTTCACGGACAGTTTTTATGGGGCATATTATAAATAGGTAAAAACCGTGCCTTATATTTTATTACTATATTAATATACCTATTGCCTAGTGTATATTATTAATGTAAAAGAATTGTTTTTTTGCATTCGAACGCATGTGATAATATTATTATAGCACGACGTCCCGAAAACTGAAATAAAATTTAAAAAACTCCTCTCGGACGTATAATGTGTATATATATATATATACGATATACCCACGATGGACCATGCATATAATAATCTACATAAATATTATAATAACAGGCCGTGCAGAATTTGACCGCTGACGTTGAATAATAACATTTCTGCGATTCTTAAAATGTCTGTGCGATCGAGGGTGGCTGCTGTCGTGTGCGCATAAATATAATATATATACCTATAATATAATAATATTATATATTACGAGGGTAAGATTGCGAAGTCGCGCGGGATAAAGGGCAAACGTGTGCATAAATTATTGTATGTACACAATATATATATATTATTATTATATTGTGTATAATTCCGGTGGTATAAAACCTATATATACAACTGCTGTAGATGATGAGAGGAGGTAATATCCTGCTTTTAACGGCGGGTCAGAGCAAATTCCTCCATATACGGTATTATTAACACTACAATTATTATTATTATTATTATTATTATATATAGATACTTGCGAGTATTGAGCATCCAATATCTCGCGTATGTGTTCCACCTACCCGCGTCTGAAATAATATAAAATAAATAATATATTATTATTATTATTATTCTCGTACAGTATGTGCACGCATAACATTTGGTAACACTCTATTATAATAATATAGTCTCTCTAATAACATTACACTATTATACTTTAACGTTTTTGAGTTGTGTATGTATAATAATAATATAATAATATATATCAGGTACGTTATAATAATAATAATAATAATAACAATATTATATCGTGGGTCGTAATGTGTTACTTAATGTGCATATATACCTACCTATAGCAAAATCGATCGGTATTCCCTCTTCGTCCTCATATTAAACTATTGTTACCTATATTTTATTGTTATTATATTGTTTTTTACATTGCTATATCGCATGTCCAAAATATTATGGGTTTGGGCATCTTTCGGCATTAATTCATAATACTATATACGGCGCTTTTCAAATATATATAGGTACACCTATATGATTTATTGTAATGTATGATGCGTTAAACACGAAAGTATAAATATCTTTGGTATAATATTATAATATCATGTATTACATTGTTTATCGTACGAAATCTAAAATAAAGAATAGGTTTTTTTATCGTAATTGTTTTATTTATTTTCGGTTAAATCATATAATAGATTATAACGGATCGAAACCTCAATTGTAGGGACATTATTATAATTATTATACAGCTATATGGTTGTTAGTTTTTGATATTATCTACATCAGTTATCTACGCGCAGAAAGTGTTTTACGCACTAGTAAAATCATTTCCGAGTTCTAACACTTGAAAATTGCAATGTTTATAATATGTATAGTGTAATAAGTATTAACAATTAGGTGATTTAGGAAGTCTTATATCAATCAAAAAAATATAACATAGTATAATAAAATAATACTAGATATTTTACAACCGATATATATTTTTGTAAAAGCATTTGTAGGATCTTAATACAAAATTAGTATATTTTAACCTTTTTAATAACCCAAAATAATTACTTGTGCAAATGTTAAAGATAATTTTTAGATATGTACATAATACATTTTAAAAACATCATCTGCTTTACAGTTTACAGAAAAGGACATGACACTCCTTAAATAGTATGAACAACACTATATATTTAAAAATATGCTCTTTAGGTATATAGGTCATTCAATACTACAAAATTAGAATTTTAATAAAGGCATAAATAAAGGTAAAATGAGTGTGAGTTGGAGTGTAGATATTTTTTATTTATTTAATTGCGTGCCACGGACATCACGAATAAAGGATATATTCAGTAATATAACTGTATCTGAAGTCAAGTACCTAATTATTACAATACTACATCAATAATCGCAGCTGCTTGTATTCAGAGATCCGTGTAGGTACTCTATTTGTATTATTATAACATAATATTGTATTGATGTACAATAATATAGTATAGTATATTGTTTACGCTATTATTATATAATAGTAAATACTTTGGCACAATTCGATGTATCTCTGCACATGAGTCTGGTCCGGCGAGAGGGAGGCGATCCGCTTGGGAAATTTTTCTCGAAATTAAATTCCTTATACGAGATGTATATAATAATATATATTATGTATGGTTGTATTCTTCGGACGGACCATGTTGACTACGGCTTATAAATAGTTTTAACGTTTTTGCAGTCGGCGTGCAAGCAACGGCCTTATCGGGTATAATGAAATTCTGCAGCGCTTGTTATATCCCTGCGTGTTTCACATACGTCAAGTGGCCAACTCACACGCACACACACACACACACACACACACACACACACACACACACACACACACACACACACAGAGGAGGCACACACGAAATTGAAACGTATACCGTGCAGTGCGCGCGGCGTACATGTGTGACCTGCAGCAGCCCAGCTGGGCATGTATCACACATGTACCTATCTACGAAAAATTTCATAAAAAAAATCCTACACTGACGGGTCCTGCACTTACACGTCTGACGGAGGACGTTAATAAACTCGGTGTACATAAATTGCGTTAGTTAAGTAACGCCTATCTTTATATATTATGTATATATATATATATATATATATATATATATATTATATAGACCGACTAAAACGACTAGACGCGCGAAGAGAAAGTCTAATATACAAGTAACTATTTATGTACAAGCATTAATATAAGTATAATATATTAATATAGTGTGTGTTTGTGTGTGTTGTGTATACCTATACATGTACATACGTCGCGTGTATGTATTGCGTACTTGCGCCGTGTAATGCTTGTCACGTCCAATTTATTTTCGGTAAACAAACGTTTTTGTGCCATATATATTGTATATAATATACGCCTGGCGGTGTTCAAAAAAAAAAATAAAATAATAAGACGTCTTTAAAACAATATAACAAACAACGCTATATTCACTTGTATAAATCGTTAATATAAGCAATTGCGAATCCTATATAGTGTTGTCAGATCGACTTGGCTTCGGACATAATTTTCACGGTATAGCAGTTAGACACTCGGGAGGAAAGAACGGCAATTTTTTTTTTTATAATAATTTTAGAATGGCTTAACGTCACGGATCTCCGGACAGCATTTCACATTATATCATGCATTATATGTATATACAGAATATACGAACGCCGGGACGCACTATAGCTAATGAATAATGGAACGTATTATTATAGTCGTCTGTCTTAATATTTATTATAATAAATACCATTTTTATAATATATATATATACATAATATGTTATTATATTTGATATTGTTGCGATGTTGAATATTTTTTAAGCCCTTTATAATTTGATTTACTGTTAATCAATCATTTCGTACTTCTGTGGCATTATGGCGATTATTGTAGGTACATATTAAAAATTGAAATCTATTTGTCTTTTACGTGTATTAGAATTTAGAATAGACACGAACTTGGCTTAAAGTTATTCAATACCTACTAATGTATTATTTATATATAAGTACCTATAGAAGAAATATTACGAAATATACCTACGTACTTAATATGTATATTACTATATTGTATACGTTATAATAATATTAGGTATATATTATTTTGTCTCATATCGTTATAAACGTTCGAACTTTTTGTGTTGTTTCTGGTTTAAATTATGCAGGTCGATGGGTAGCTGTATAATATAGCAACATTTACCTCGTAGTTTTAATTATTGCATACCTAATGTAATTTTTATAGTAGCCGCCAATATATAATAGGAATAGTATATATTTAATAAGTATTCAAATAAAAATTAAAAAGAAAAGGTATATCGGATATAATGCGTATTTTTTTATTTCTGTATTGTTGTATTTTTATATGTATAGGCGCGGTAACAGGAAGATAGAGTGAGACTGATGAAAATTATCCAAATAAAATCTATATGACTGCAATAACAGCGTGTACCTATATATATATGAAAACATATTGAAAACGTTAGGGTTGCAAAAATCGAGGGCGCAAAAGTATTTTTTTCGTTCAGGACGAAGATTATTCCGGTTTTATTCCTTCATTTTGCCGACGTCTGACTGTACGTATAATAATAATAATACGCGTATCTAATACATATGCATGTACATAACATAATATTATGGTTTTCGGCTGTTTGGTGGATATCATATTATATATATAGCGATCAGATGATGGGAAACCATGTCGAATTGATTTCTAAACATACGACAACGATTCTATACACTATACGACCCTCCGACGTATATGCGTATAAAAAAACACAATATTCACAATCACACACACACACACCCTAGTAGAGTCGTATATAAATGTACACAGTATACACACACTCGCGCACTCGCCCACACGCGCAACGCGGCGGACACACGTTTATATATTATATAATAATATAATGAATTGCTATGATCGTCACGGCGAAAACGAGGGCCTCCAATTAGGGTGCGGATTTTTCTCATCGCAATTACCACCGCGGCGTACTCCCGTCCCCGTCCCCGGCAGCGGCGGCGGCGTGGTCTGCTACGTATATGTATAGGACATTGTTCGCGTGCCATGTCCACCGCCGCCACCCCGCGTAGCACATACACACACTCACTCATGCACACACACCCACACACCCCACGTGACCCGCAGAAAGATATATATATATATATATATGTGTATGTGTATATATACCGATTTTTCTCCCCCACGCTCTGAACATACGTACAGACGCATAAGTTCTTGTAATCCGTCGTAATCGATATTATTTCTCTCTCGGCATTTTTTTTCCTCCTTTACTTTCTGGGTTATTTTTTTTTCTTTCGGCCTTTCGGGTTTTTTTTTACCCCCCACCCATTCGCACGATTCGTGTCCGGGACACCGAGCCGTTGCCGTGAATATATACATACACAGTCGACGACCAAGGGCCGCCTCGGGTGATGGATGCGGCCCGAATACTAATGCCCACGTTCCAATTGTATATATATATATACACGCATTATGTAATATATTATATGTATACACTCAGTCATATGTGTGCGTAGTAATAATAATAATAATATATAATAAATCTGGAAACAAATTGACCCTTTGTGCGGTGGCGGTGGCGGTTTTTCCGGGGCATCGGTCATTTTCGTTTACAGGCCGCCGCCACCGTACCTCATTTAACTCCCTCGCCGGCGACAAATCGCCGCGGTCGCCGCAAAATGCTGGAAAATAATACAACGGTGTAACGGTCACCGTCGCGCGCGGTCAAGTGAAAAATCGCCTTTTGTCCAAATAATAAGGTCGTCGTCGTACAAACTGCAACACATATCACGTACGAAAAAACGACAAAGACCCTGCAGTGGAGTTTTGAGGGGAAAAACCGCAATAATAACGTTTATGAAATAGGATGTAAGTATACGATTTGTTTTATAAACGAAAAACAAAAAAATTCATTTAGCCGTGGATGATCCATCAGATGTAATATCGCGAAGAATATAATATGACGCAAGACGCGTTTAAAACAGTCTTCGGCACGCCGACCATTCGACCTAGAATTATGGTATTTTCATAGTTTCGACCGATTACGTCTTATCTGCGAATACGAAGAACTTTACTATTATTATAAATCCTTGACCGAACTAGGTCACACCACACACGGTGATGGTTCCAGATCTATATAGATTTTTATATCAACAGTGGAATGTTAATGAATTTTTTTTTTCCGGAAGAGGTTATGGTTGTATTCATAAAAAATAATTTGTGTAAATCTCTATAAAATGCTAAAAAATAAATAAATGATAACCGAGATTATGAATACACAGCTGATCGCTTAACGTACATAAACACCCGTATCTATGATAAATTGATAATAATGTAAAAAATGAGAGATTATAAAACTATTTTAGGTACCTACATCATATTTTTTTCTTTATCTATATCGTAACGCAAAATATTTTTTCTGTTATAATGGGTAATAAGATCAAGAAAATATAGGAATATACTATATTTCCTGGGTAGAAACCCCTTACATACTCCATAAATACATCACTGGATTTGGAAAGGTAGCAATGTTCAGCATAACTTCGAGGAAAGATACCTGTACTATAGAGAAGAGCAAGTTCCCCAGTTTTTTTTTATAAATAACTTAAATAGTAAATAAAAAAGAAAAAAATATGCAACATATTATCATTATAGTGGACGATTGAAAAGTTTGTACTTATTCTTGTACAATAAACTAAATATACATTGTAAAACTTTCGTATAGTACCTACCTACCGCAACCACAGCTGTGTATTAAATATGAGAATAAAACAAAATAAACAAATAAACTTAAGGAGCAACACCAGGCGTTCGGTCCTTCGGTGAGAGAGAAATCGCCGTCCTTATTTGCTCCCAAAATCCTTGTCGGCTTTGATTAGTATTCATATATTACATTTTAATTTTTGATTAACTACACATGTGTGTATGGGAATTGGTTTCCCGACGACTGCATACGAATATATTATAATATTTTGTATACACCGTATAATATACGACACACCCCATTACCTTGGGTACACGATAATGTGTAACGAAATATATATATGACGTATTTACCATGTGTATATGCGTGTATTATGTATTGTGTTAGCTTCTTCAAACACTCAAAACTTCAAAGAGAAGTTTAGGTATACACGCGTCATAATAATAATTATAATAATCTCTGTACACACTCACATTATTGTGTTGAGTGGAGGTTGTTAAAATCATCCATTTCGCGAAGCGCGTACAACTCTGTTCGGAGTATATATGGAGTTCCGACCCGGTCGACATTCACGCTATGTAGGTATGTATTATTAAACCGCTAACGCGAGTATTATTATATTTATCGTATAATTTTTAAATTACCTCTGTAGACCACGACTAGACCGTGCCGTATAGATTAAGTGAGCTACAGTACATAATAATAACGCGTGCTCTCTAGTGCTTTATTTTTTCCATAATAAGCCACTTATTATTTACTGTCCAAAGAGCCTTAAACTGTCCCTTAATGACACTCTTAAAATATATAAAGTAACAAAGTCGCCTATACGTATTCATCATTATAATAATATTATTGTAAAATTGCAATATAAGTTATGACAGTTAATACGTTTTATGAAAATATACTATTATAATATAATGTGACAACTAAAATCTAAATCACGCATGTAAAATTGATCGGTGTAGTATAAAAAAAATACTAAAAGCATTATTTATGTATATGCTTGTGTATCTTTATTTAGTTATCCGGCTATATGGTTTATTCAATTTCCTGTTTATAATTTGTTTTTGGTTTGTATAAAAGGTATGTATATCAAACTATTGTTTTGTATTTCTAATTTGACATAAATATTGGAAATTTAACAGAACAAGAAGAAAAAACCATTTACTATATTTGTTTAAAAAAATTATACCCAAAATTGTACCTATTCAGACCATTATTTTATTTTTGATGATTCGTAGTATAAAAGAAAGATGTTATAAATGAAAATATTAAATCAAGTTTCTTATTGACTTTAAATTAAAAACTTTTGCTGAGTTACGTTTTGAAAGATGATATTTTCACTTTAATGTTAACGAAATTAGTTTAAACTTGAAATGCATTAGCTATTGTGATTGCAGAATATTAATATATTGAATTTTATTATTTATGTAACAAAAATACAATATTGCTTCGAAATAACCCAAAACTCCGCGTTTAACGTACCTATATAACTTTATCCATCTATATATTATATTGGAAACATTATATATTATACACTACATATTATATTCACTACCCAAACCAATAAAAAATGTATTCTTTGTAGAAACATAAAAAAATAACCTTGATAATATACATATATATACCTCCCATGCCAATTTAAGATATATATACATATTTAAAATATTCTATGAATATTTTGTGTACATCAAATCATATTTGTTTTTGCCTGAGGGCGGTGCTTTATGTCATGTTTATGTATAAATACCTACATCTGTGTACGCGGAAGATCGTTTTCGAATTTTCGATTTGTCATTTTCAAGCAACGTGTTTCGGAAAAAAGGTCACCGACTGTCACCCCGATCGTATCGCCGTCGCATTTTATAGCGAAGAGTCGTCGTAGTCGAGGTCCGAGAAAAAACATTCGCCCCCCGGGCCAGGGTCAACAGCGACGGAGGCAATCGTTTTGCGATATTTTTATGTATATAGTCGCACAAACAGATGATAATAATATTATGTATATATTATACGAGTTTACAAAGGTCAAAACTATACATGCGTATGGTATATAATATTATTATGTGTACGTGATCTGGTCAAGCCCCGAGGGGAGGTGGGTATTGGGGTGGGTTTAGTGCTGGTTAGAAATTCGAAAAGGGAGAGATATATAGAGATAGAGACTGAGAGAAAGAGAGAGATTAGAACGTAAAAGGAAACCAAACCACAAGATGACCATCAATATATGATTATATATCGAATAATATGCGAATGTGCACACACACACACACACACACACACACATACAAACGCAAATGCTAGTATTCGTAAATAGCATATACGACAACAATGGGATGGTTTCGTAGCTCTATTGCTTATCAGGGGTTGCGCGCTGTAAAAACTTATCAGATCCGGTGCTCGACGTATGTTATGCGTGCGCGCTGTACAATATACGCGTAAGTATATCTATATATACATATAATGATATAATATGTGAGATGGGGTGACGTTTAATTTCTATAAATTGTCATCGGAAGTGTGGCAGATTGAGAATTTCTGTTATTTTCGGGGTCCCGTGCACAAAACGCGTATATCCGATTAGCGACTATTCTTTTCCGTCGTTATTTTTAACGCGCGAGCGGAAATGGAAGGGATACGCGTATCGATCGGAAGCAATAAAATATTTAAGTCGCCGCCGTTAGAGCAAATTGCCCGAAAACACTGGAGGGCGATTCGTAAAATTTCCGAGTCTCCGCGCCGCGCATCACTTGTATCGCTGCAACAAAGTTATTATTATTATTATTATTATTTATGTATATAATGACAATCGGTGTCGCACTGCACAGTGCACTCTCACCAATACTATACATTATCGTAATAACTAATATAACAAATATTATACAATAATGTATTGTATAGAGTGGCGGTGTTGTGCGAGTCGCTTTACGATGCATTTTTTTTTTACATTCAACTTGATTCAACTTTTAGTTTTTTTCTGTTTTTACTACTCCGCAGTCATTTTTTTTTTCGTTGCATAATATACGGACGCAAACGTCTACATTAACGATCGCGTGTGTGCGGACCGTGCACCCGCGGGGAACAGGCGACAATATTCCGAGGAGTCGAGGAGATCGCAGAAGATGTCACCACGCGCCCGCCCGATGGATCGCGTGCGAACCGGAATTAAAAGAGGGCGGACGAAAACGATACAGTGCCTAATACGCGGTCGTATAACGTAGTTATACGCTCGGAACGGAAACGATACGGTATTAATTATATAAGTTTTTACGACTTTAATAACCGTAGTTAAAGGACGGCGGAAAAAAAACGTATACGGTTGAGGCAAAAATAACCAAAAATAAACGTAGGTACCCACACACACTTATATAATATTATACGTGCACACGAAAAGGATACGAAAATCAGGCACCATAAAATTGAAATATTTAATAAACGGTTTTCGGGGATCGCGTGTATAATAATATGTCGTTTGTGCGTACATTACATCATATTACACACACACACATATATATATATACGTATAATATGATATAGTATTATTCGAATAACACGACTAGCGCGTGGAACGACGTCGGCATGAAAAATTAATACGAGGAAAGAACAAAAAAAAAACCGAAAACGAAAAGCGGCAAAACGGTTAACTGAGCTTCTTCACGAAAACGCGTTTGTACACATAGCACATTGTTCGTATAACAGAATACGGTACCTATATTATATTATTACAACCCGGCTGTACGGAATACGACTTGCACTACGATGATATTATACATGATATATATATATATAGCTGGCGTATACGTCATAATATTATACTATTGTATTATACTATTATATCATAATATTGTATAGCTTACGGGCGTCCGGAGAACTTATGCTCTTCGACGGCCGTGACGCATGTCGGCGACAATTATTATTATTATAATAAATATTAAACGCACACGATATTATCGCTTCATCGGCGGCCGCTAGAAGGTCTACCTACCGTAGACCTTAGTATAAGGTCTATGTTACCTACCTATATACAATATTATTATATCTACGATGTACCCTGCTACAGTGACGTGGCCATGTGGAACTGTGAGACCCGCGAGGGATTAGAAGGAGGGCCGCAAGTACCCCTAGCCCCGTTATTATATATACCTTTATATATTTTTAAGTTACCGCAGGTTACCTGTATATTTCGATTTTACTCATTCTATATAGCCTCCATTTATGATTAGGAGTATACATTTTGAAAAATACCAAAAACCCTTCTGCATATTTTAGTGTTTAGACAGACGATAATGTAAACATATATTTTTTAGTTTAGCCGAATATATTATAATCAGCAATTATTACGCATAATATAATAAATAATAATTTATTAAATACTACATACATTCTGACGTAGACAATATTACGACCCATCAGTTGTTCGAGTGTTCGACGTTGGTTTTATGTGCACCTACGAGCAGAACTAAACTACACTTCTAGTAATAATATATTTCTATTTCTATAATATATATTACATAATATACCTAAGTGTTGTTTTTATTTATTACATGATGTGTAGGTACTAGGTAGGTACTTAATGTGGTGTTTATAATGTGTTAAATGTAAATTATTTACTATAAGGATTGTATGCAATTCGCTTGTAATGAATAATGATTATTAAATTTTTATTGTTTGGTTTAACACAAAATTAAATAACATATTTTGTGCATATTTTATTAATTTTATTAATTTTTATAATTTTATGTATGTTTTTGGCTACCTATTGGATACGGTTAGTCACGTTTAAGTTACTAATGTACTATAATTGAGTACAACTGTAATGCTAAATGTTATTTATAAATATTTTAATATTACAATCCCAGTTTAATTAAAAATTCAATATTCATAAATACACATTAATATATTATAATTTATAATAGTAAAAAAAAATTAATAATAATAATAAAATTACAGAAGCAGGTAACCAGTATTTGAATTTTCGTCCATAAGGTTTTAATGTTTTATGTGTTAAATAAAACAGTAAAATGTTTATTGTTACGTAACTCACATAATGTTTATGTAGGTTATACATAGATTATACGTATTTATTGTATCAGAATAAGAACCATGTACCTCCGGGCTACGAGTATCGGATATCGAAATATATATTATCGTTTTATTGTCCGAGGAACGCACTTTAGATGCCTTGGTAGCTGTTAAACAATAAGACGTATCGATTGACGTTTTCGATTTTATCGTTATAATATATAGACACCTATATTATATATATTATGATTTATGGTAAGGCACTCGTGACATTTCGTTATCGTCGCCAGAGAAAGGATTAAAAAAGAAAATCGACGTCTGTAAACATTCTCGCGTTTTGAAACTATTAATCGTCGAATATATATTTTATACCCGGACTTTTAACATAATACATCCAACATATACCTATAGGCCATAAGGTACATGGTACATGCTTTTCGTCTCTCGATCTTTTGATCGCTGGACCACGACGAGCGCCCAAAAATACATACACAATAAGACTCACTATATGTACGGTCGTTTTCGGTGCGTACCTATCTATAATACATTAATATGTATATATATACATTATATAATAATAATATATAAGCGCTATAATATAATATCGTGTGCGGTGAGCGGCCGGCGAGTGTGACGGGGGCAGAGGGAGACGAAAACAAAACTGGTTTCCACTCAAATAAAATCGCATTTTATAACTTAAAGTATAAGTATTTCGTTTGTTTTTTTCTACGGATTCCTCGCGCGGCGCGGCGCTCGTAAACGCATTTACGGTATACACATTTAATATTATTATTATTGTTTATACAGGAGACCGCGCGCGTTACACACACACACACACACACACACACACACACACACACACACACACACAAGACGTCGCATATTATTATTATTATGGTACATAATATGTCTTTACGCGTGTACAGATGTATTATTATGTAGGTGCCTTATACGTGTGTGACACCGTGTGTGTGTGTGTGTGTGTGTGTGTGTGTGTGTGTATCTTCGACGTGTTATTGGCCGGTACCCAAGGAATATCGTCGCCGTATTACGGTCGTCTACGTTATTACAGTCGTATCGCATACACATATTATTATGTACCTATATAAAACAACGACCGGCGGCGGACCGCGATGCTGCACCGGAGATAAAAGCAGATAACGGCGGGCTCTGAATTAAACAGCTCCTCTCTCACGAATATCGCCGCGGTGCCGGGCTGCGCTTCAATAATCGTGTAGAACGTGTATGTATAGTCATTTTAATTTTTTCATCTCCTTTTCGTCTCCGCCGAGACCCCGACGCCGCCACCGGGTTTACTGCGCACGGGACTCGACGACGACGACGACGACAATAATTTGTAGCCCGGCCGTTTCGTTTTTTTTTTTTTTTTTTCCCATTCTTTTCGGGTAGTTTGGCCGTACAACTGCAGTGGGTAAGCCGTGTGTGTGTGTTTGTGCGTGCCTGTGTGTATGTATGTGTGTGTGTGTTTGTGCGTGCCTGTGTGTATGTATGTGTGTGTGCGTATATATAGAGAGAGAGTTCGTGTCGCCCGTTTTTTTTCACGTCACGTACCGGAGAGAAGTAGCCGCTGCCTACCGGTCTCTAAATATATAATATTATATTATATTGTGCACGCGTTTATATTATTATTATAACGAACTCGATTTTCGTCCACTGTATTATAGTACCTACGCGGCTATAATATACCTATCTATAGTTGCAACGGTCGCGAACCGAACGCCGCAATCAGAGACGGTGGTACATATTATTGATATTATACATATTTTTAGGCATGTCGTCGACCGATGCGTGCTTTTCAACGTCATTATGCATATATAGGTACATACACGCGCGTATTATGTGCGTAGGTTTGTGCTGCGTTCATTCTAATTATCTAATTAGCCGAGTTTACGAGTTGGGTGTGTATAACCTATTGCTCGTGTCTTAGGCACAGGTACGCCGCGACTGCGAGTATACGCGTTATGCCGCGCGCGGAACGTAAAAACAATATAATATAGGTACTTAGTACTTATACCTGGTAATATAATAGATGTTTTTATACTTTATGACGCGTGTGACTCTGGGCGACGATGAGTTTTGTTTTGGTAAAGTTTGGAATCAACGATTTAAATTTGTTGGTAGTGCCAAGTAATAAAGACCTGAAAAAATATTTATTATAAACAATATGTGTCTAATACTCTAATGAAACAATGATTACAATTGAAAAGTTCACCTTTAATAAAACAATTTTTTTTTTTTTTATAAAAACCATATTTTTATAAAATTCTACTTTTTTTGTAGTCAGTATATTATTTTGTCATTATTCATTACATTTAATAATATCAAATACAAAATATTTCAATATCATCAATATGTGATTTTTATAAAATCAAAACTTTACTTGTATAACATATTATATTTTTCCCCCCTATTTCTCGTTGTTAGTATCTACTATTTTATATTGTTTATATTGTACTATATTGTAGGTACCTTTTATGTATATCATTACGCCTTAAGTGTCGAAACTAATATTGTTAAAAACAAATTTTAAATAAATAAAAAAAAATATATTTTTTTTGAAATGTAACTAAATGTCTTCTATAATAATCAATATTTGTACTTATAACCAACATTTAACCTAAAATTGGTGTAAACATTTTTTTTTTAAATAAATCATATTATTTTTTTATGAATTAAGAGTATTTTCAATTTTGGTTAGTTATAATATGCATTCATATTTTGATTGTAATATATACATAACAGTGACGTATCCGTGTTAGAGGGGTAAAGTGAATCATGCCCCCCTCCCACCAACAATTGCAGAATATATAAAAATATGTAAACAACATAAAAAAAATTATTATTGTTAATTATTGAGTATTTTATTTTAATACTTAAGCTTTACCTCCTCCCCCATTTTAATATCCTGGCTACATCACTGATACCTACATAATCAACATACATTTTTTAGCTATTACATGGTTCCAGCAAACAACATTTAGTGGAAATGCCTTATCTAAAAAATTCATTTTGGCAAAAACAAGTTTGAAACAGAAACGGAATTTTTTTGGCAGAACGGGCTATGGGTTATTCTATAGAAACTAGTTTCTTTGGCCGAAAAGGTCGTGTCCGTGTTATCATTATTATTATTTTCTAGTTACGACTTTATCAGCCTTGACGAGAAATTCGGTAATTACACCCTATTCCGCCTTTCGTAATAAAAAGCAAAAACACGGTCCAAATGATATAAAATAGACTCCTTGAAAGTAGTAGTTGGATCGTAATCGGAATAACGGGTTTCTTATTTTTAACGATTGGATTTTCGTTTAATTAATATAAAACATTTTATTGGTTTTACAATTACATCGTCGTGATGTCTTGACAAAGTTTATTAATTGTCGCAGTGTGCACCATACATTCAACGCCAACGTGAATATAATAAATTATAATATCAGTTTAAATATTTAACCGATATTATTATTTTTGATATTAAAACCATAATAAAATAACACAAAAACCTTACAGATTTATCATCGTAAGTTGAAATTTTGACGTAAGTATACTGTTTATACCGATGTATCAAAAATGTTGGTATTTTACTTTGGTTTTAATTATTTACAGATAAAATTTAGCAGGAATGAAAATTAATGTTTCATCCAAATGTGATCTGAAGTTATTAGCTTACAAAAGCGTATCTACTTGGCCAGTAAATTCAGATTTTTTCAATTTAAATAAATATTATAGTTGTAATAAACGTCATCATCTTGGTGGCTTCATTGAGTGATTAATAATAATTTTATTATTATTATTATTATAGATAATAATAGATTTCCAAATAATTTTAAAAAACCTTCTACTCATAATTTCTCAAGATTTACTCTCCGAATTTCACGTTATAAATGTATATGTATATTTGGTATAATCTAGGTCTAGCAAGTGTTCGTTAATGTTTAAGTTAAAATGAATGATATAATATTTTCAATTCAATTGTATCAAAGATTTGGAAAAAAATTATTGTATGTCAAACTATAACTAAGCATGTTTATAATTTATATAAGAAAATATGTTTGAGAGTAGTAGGTTTTTACTTTAGAAAATTGTATTAAAATAATGAGTGATACATACAATTATAAATACTAAATATGCAATCAACCGTACCATAAACGTATTGTTATAATAGTAGGCTGCGTGTTGTATATACTTGTATGTTCCTCTATACTGTTAGTGCATTTTGGATTGTTACCAAAAATAAGAATACCAAACTGACAAGTATAAGTTGTACAAGCACCTCTCTCTACATCAATTAAATTATTTAATTCGAGACGGCCAGCCGAGTGTAATATATTATGAATTTGGCAAAATTAAGTCGTGTTCGTTTCGTGTTTGTCACTGCAGTGGTTACGTATAAAATCGTAAACAAAACTGTAATAATAAGCTTACATGCTTACCGCACGTCATTATAATATTATTATTCGTGTGATGCTGACTGAAGCGCGGACGCCCTGGGACGGCCGGGAGACTACATTATGTGTTGTATAATATTTTAGTACGTCCGTTTCTCGGCCCGACTCGTCAATAAACTACGATGACGGTGAGCTACGCTAGTGGGGTTTCCTTAACACCGACCAGTGACCCAATCTGAGTTTCTAAAGCAATGGGAAAATATCAAATAAAAAAAAAAAAAAAAACAAACAGCACAAAAACACGTAAGTATATTATCACAAAAAAAGGGTTTTAATTATTAAAATCGTCGGGTTTTGTCGTGGTTTATATGCGTTGCAGCTACCACCCGCCGCGAGCGTTCGGAAAGGTGTCGACAAAAATTTCCTGTTTCAGAATAACGCACACCGAATAAAGTAAATAATTGTTTTTCATATTTATTATGGTCGTTATTTTAAATGGCTTTTGGGTGCATTTCATATTATAATATTATAATAATATGGTTTTATACTCGTTTCACATTCGTTTGTATATTTTAGTGTCATGTTTTGTTTTTCTAGTGGATTTATAATAATTATAGTGACATTTCACGCCAATGTGCTCGGCTTATGATAGATAGTCGAGTGACGATCAATTTATAGTCAGCACCCATATTTAAAATAATAAAAAAAAAAACAATTTAACGCTAAAATTATTATTTTTTAATGCTTGTTGTGTACATTTATTACAATTTATTTATTCAATTGATACCACTAAACATTTCTACTAAAAAACAAATAAAATGAATGAACAGTGGAAAAATCGTATAATACATTAAATACGATAGTTGATGGTTTATTCTGAGTAAGTAATATTTTATAGAATTAATAGTACTTAATTCATCACTGCTAGTAATAACAAACAATATCTATATTATATTACATTATACACGAAATGATCCAATAATCAATTTATATTTAAATTATAACTATTCATTATTATTTTTACTATTATTACTATTATTTTTCTCGTTTACTTTAAATTCAACTTCTAAGATTAGATTTTGATACTAATCAATACTACAACTATGGGCACTAAACCTACTATGGGTAGGTAATAACAATATTGATTTATTTAGCGATATGTAACTTCAATAAACTTAACCTTGTTATCTAATAAAATAAAAACCAAATTGAAATAATTATATGGTAGGTGTTTTTAGATAAAATGGTTATTTCTTAATTTGATTACTTATTTCTGTTTTACTGGTTTCTCAATTATTATTTCTTTTATTAGTTTATTATACCAAAAAGTAATAAAACCAATTGCCTATATCCAAATTCCAAATATAGGTATATAATTTAATGCACATCAGTATCAATAGTTATAATGTCGAAACCTGTTCAGTGACTTTTTTTTTAATCACCTACTATAACCTTCTGTTACGCGCACCTATAAAATGAATAAAGGTCTGTTTAAAACAGTAGTAAAATACCTAACATAATAATCAATAAAACCTCTTTACTTCTGGTGTCAGTGGAGTTGATTAGATATAAAAATAGAGGAGATACTTTAAATTTTTAAATGTTTGTCCTTCTGAAATATTAGAAATTCGAGTTTCGAGAAGAGAAGAGGTATTGCACTGTTTTATTTATGAAAGAGTGAAAGAAAATTACCGATCTAAAAATTATTTTATTGAATTTATTCGTAACCTAAGATAATAAAAAGTGTTTGGTTAGTGTCAAAAAAGATTATCAGTTATCAGCAAAAACCATATAACATCCATTGTATAAACAAAATTAATTTAGTAGATTCAACTAATATACATATTATATAATTATATTGTATAATCATTATCACGTGTCTAAAATATTTTGCCAGTCTTAATTAGTTATGACAACTGATCTCAAGTCGATATCCAGTTATCATATTTGTATTAATCTATAGTCAAGACTCATGAGAATAATGCCAAGTATATCATGGCTATCTTACTATACATTCCTTTCATTGCAATATATTTCGTCACATTGCTGTCGTTGTCCATATATTATTATATAAGCAATTAGTAATGTAAAATATAAGAACTCATAATAAATTCATCTAAAATTAAATGTTGATATTAGTGTTAATAATAAATAATAATAAACTAAACTACAGTTTATTTAACTATTTAAGTCGAATCGCGGAAAAAAAAGTCCACGGAATAAAAGCCAATAAAGCCACAGAAATATATATGAACACAAAATTATAATTATTATACGTCATGATTATATATTGTGTTATAAGTTATAAGTAAAAAAGGTGAATAAGTGGATGTCACTCTGCTGTACAGTAGGTTACAAGTGGGTCACTGTAATGGATGGTGTTAAATTTGAATTCAATGATATAATATCATTGTATAAGAAAAACGATTCTGAGCGAAAACGGTCAGTCAGCCTATGATTTTACCAAGTATATTTGATGATATTATTGGGAATAAAGTAATTTATATATAACCTATTTACGTGGAGCCTTGTTTTAAATTTTCAATCCTTAGCCATAAAAGTTAAAAATTTTATACATTTTTAACTACAAAATAATTAATAAATTATAAATTTGATAAATGTTGTCAAAATTTGAACTTTAAATGCTTATAAAAAAAAATTGTGCCTATGTATTTTTAAAATTTTTCAACTGCTATTAGAACGATATATCAGGAGCCTTATATTAAATTTTCACGCTTTTTTACCCAACAAATAAAAATTTATTGATATTTATAGAAAAAAAAACTAAAAAAATTGAAAACTGACAATGTCCGTAAACAGCTCAAAAAGAGTCAAAATATTTTCAACATTTTATGGTCTATAGAAAATGCTAATATAAACATTCAGTGAAGTTTTCAAGTATCTAGAGTCATTCGTTTTTTAATTACAATAAAATAAGAAAATTGTTATATGAGAAATCGAGTAAATATCAAATGTTGTAAAAATATAGGTAGGCAAACTTATGAGTAATCTTATATTACATTTTCAAATTTTAGATTTAAAAAGAAAAATTTTTATGAATTCTCAACTCAAAATAATTTGCTATTTTTCGTGATTTTTCCGTATTTTGTCAAAATTTGAACTTTAAATGCTTATAAATAAAAACTGTGACTAAGGATTTTTAATTTTTTTCATCTGCCTTTGAAACAATAACCTAGGAGCCTTCTATTAAATTTTCAAGCTTTTTTACTCAACAGATAAAATTTTATTGATATTTATAGAAAAAAAAACTAAAAAAAATGGAAATTGACAATGTCCGTAAACAGCTCAAAATAAGTCAAAATATTTGGAAAATTTTATGGTGTATAGAAAATGCTAATATAAACATTCAGTCAAAATTTCATGTCCCTACGGTCATTTGTTTTAGAGTTACACCAAAAACCAAAATCGATTTTCTCGAAAACAGATTTTGCGTAAAAATTCCCGTTTTTCCTTAATTTTTCTTTTGTTTTTCACGTCGCTTGTGAAAACTACTGAGAAATTTTTACTTTTGACCCCCCAAAGTACCATCTAGATTCACTTTCCTATCAGAAAAGTTACTATTGAAGAAAATCCAAGCACTTTTACTGTCCTAAAAGGTGATGGCAGACACAAAAATAAAAAAAATAAAAAAAAAAAACACACATCATTGTAAAATCAATACATTCATCGCTTCGCTCAGAATCTAAAACATAAGTCTTATGACTTAGATAAATACATACTAAAATGTATACAAAAATTACACAACTATATAAATAATATTATAATAAGTTAATACAAAACAGGTGGTAGTATAATATAATTTGATAACAGATAATATTTTAGTATGCATAAACCTAAGACTTATGTTTTTTACTTATAACTTATAAGTTATAACACAATATATCAAGACGTATACATAGTAATATAATATTGTGTTCATATGTATATTTTTATTTTATTTACAATCTATATTTTATACACTTAACAATTAATTATTATTTTCACTATAATATATTATTATATTTTGTTATAGGTACATGGTAATTACTAACTAGGAGTGGAGTATACATGTGTTTAAATTTATATTTATATTTGTGTGATTTTTTTCGTTATGTTTTTTTTTCTGTGCTTTTTTCCGTGAGTTTTTTTTCCATGGCCTTTTTTCCGCCTACCATTCAAGCCATATCAACTTAAGAGGACGTCAAACCTGCATAAAAAACATGCATACAAATGTATAACTTAGCAAAAACAATTTTACTCTCTCTGTATCTATAGTATAAAAAAAATAAATTATCAAAATTCCACAACGCATAGCCGCGTAGGGAAGAACTTTGTCCAAATCGTAGTGTTTTTATTATTTGGATAACAGCTTTTATCAGTTTGATGCCCTTAACGCATAGTCAATTTATATAGGTATCATATAAACCGACTATTCATATAGACATAAGAACATAAAGTTTTTTTGTCATTTAATTATTTAGTGCTATCAAAAAAATTAAAACACTATGACCCAGATAAAGTATTCGTGATAACTGTCTTATGTTATCTGAATGTTAATAAACCACGTCAATGTTAAATATATTGAAAATTGTTGTGCAAACACTTTTACACGCGTGTTGACCAGTCTATATTCTATAGAATATAGAAGCTAAGGCCACTGCCACATAATATTCAAATGAAACTTTTTGTTACTTTAACAATTCAATTTGTATTGAAGTAGGTATATACTCTATTATATTATATTCTGTTAGTATAATACAATTACTTTTTATTTAAATACAAGAAAATAACAAGAATTACTTTGACGTCAGATTGCAGCCTTTCGACAATAATTTCCTCTAAACATAATTAATTTTAGTTTATTAAGATAAGAATAATATATCATCAGAAGACAATTTACACTGTGGTTCATCATAACGGAGCAGATTACACTGTTTTCAAAACGTTTTAATGCGATAATAATATTTAATAAAACATACATAAATATTATAATATCAATGTGACAATACATAGATTCAATCTCAATGTCATTATACATTAACGGTCGGTATAATAACTTACAATTGATAACAATCTTGACATGTTGGTATCCAAGAAGTAGTCGTTTGATGATTTCCCGAATTAAATATATGATTTTGTCCGTGATGGTACCTACATAAGGAAAATGTCTGGACTTCTGGGGACAAACTCTGCATCAGTGGAGTGCGTATACATAACAACGTCGTTCATTATACGCCCACTGCCTACAAAAACTACTTTTATTCTTGCTATTAAAATTAAAATCTAATTTATTGTGCTTCCACGTCGCTGCCGCGGTATCGTCGAAGTCGGAGTATAATTGTCTCTGTTCTATATAATATTTATCATGGCAAACACTATACACATACATATTATAATATTATTATGTAATATATTATTATATTATACGGTCGAGTGCAGCAGCAGTTGTCGTGGACCCATATCGCAGGACATTTCGTTTAATGTGTATATATATATATATATGTATGTATGTATAATGAAACGCATAACACCAGCAGAAGGTCGGTGGAAAACGACGTGATCGCGAGTCATTGAACAAATGCCGCCGCCGCCGCCGCCCACTACACAACGTCTCAATTTTCCCGTTCCGCGGACATTTGCGCTAATTTCATTATTCCCGGGGCGTTTTTGTCCTACGCGCACACACACGCATGACACACACAAAACACACAAAACACATGTACGTAACTTGTATACACGTGAGCGTGTGTGTGCGTGCGTGTGAGTATTGTCTACGGACTTTACGAGCCGTGAATAATGCGCCGCTGTTATGGAGGCGACGTAAATTAAAGAGCGTTTTATCCGGTTTAGAGGGACTATTGCCGCCGCCACCGTTGTCGTCGTCGTCTCTATATAAACGCGACGATAATAATACATAACATATATATATATATACCGCCGCGTATACATAAAAAGAAACAATGCTAGGAGAAAAAAAAAGAACCCCGTTGGATTAATTAATTAAAAACTCTTAGTACCAACCTAATTTGATTACCGGTTTTTATTTCGTCCGGTCGTCCCTCTTGCTCGCTTTCTGTGTATATATATATATATTATATGTATATCATCATATTATAATATAATATTGCTGTCGTATAAGCGACGTCCGACGGCGGAGGCGATTTAATCGAGTTGCGCCGCGAAACTCGTGGACATCTGCTCCTCGACTACGGGTCTACACGGATGTACACGCGACGGCCGTCGTCCGAGCACCGATAAATTATGATATCGCTTGCAATCCGTCTACACCAAAACAGCTCGCCCGCTGCAGCAGTCACCGCCTTAAATGTGATAAAACATCTCGCCCGCTGCAGTCTGCACCGCCTTAAACAGTTAAAAGTGAACAAGAGTGAACAAGAGTGCTGCTATGCCCTGTGCGACCTGAGAGGCGTCCAACTCTATCGTCCATAGGTATATAGTTATATATACCCAGTGTAAAGGATTTACCACGATTCTGCAAGACTGCAACCGCATCGGATACACGTCGAATCTATAGGTTGACGGAGGAAACCATAGAAAGTACGATGATATATTAAGACCATAGCCCACAAGAAATGTTTATAGTTTAGGCACAGAAAAATATGTTTTGGTATTCGACGACAAACGCGTATTATCTGATGTGGAGATTACACAGAATAGCTTTATATTAAGATATTAAAAGAACGTTTTGATGCCTAAATCATTGTAAATCTGTTTTCAAAAAAAAAGCTCCCACAAAAAATTGCCTAAAAGTGCAAAAAGTGCTGCCCGGGGAAATTGCCCCCTTTGCTCCCCCCTTAAATACGCCACTGATAAGGTCTATGGAGTATGGACGAAACGGACCGATTTTAAATATTATTATTCCACGCAGTCTGAAAACTATATGTTAGACCAGCGGAGACCACCCGCGACGGGTTTGATACAACTGCACGTCAGACCGACGACGTGAACAAATTATTAGCTTTCGCGATGTTATTTTTTCGTCGACATGTACCTACAATGTATGTTTTTAATGCATCAGCGAGAATAATATTATGTACCCGCTTACTTTCAAGTTTGATTCGAGGCCAAACAATGTTGAAAACTTTTGACGTGTAATCGATTCGGATGTACACCGCAATAATTATTGACGTATATAGGTGTGTGTGTGTGTGTGTGTGTGTGTGTGTGTGTGTGTGTGTGTATATATGCACGTGCGGGATATCGGAAGCGAAACAAAACTGTAATATTATATTATACTGCTAACAGAATTATTTATGGCGGTTCGTGTGGTTCGAAACTCACGAGCGCAAAAACCATTACAACGTTTTCACTTGACGGGAAATATAATATATTATAGCATAATAATTGATAAAATAGTATATTCATTTCAAACGTTTTGGCAATACAATATGTGTACACGCACAAAATATTTGATTTATCCCCTACAATCTATTTAATAATATTTTATTATGGGTAGGTACGTGTGAATGTGTATCAGAGTAGTAAGTATATAGGTAATAATATAACGGTGGTGGACACTTGTGCACAGATAATCTCGACGTACAGTGCGCACATTATTATAATAATATTATAGTGTTGTACATCATATTTATTATTTTTATTACGAATATAATATATTATATTATTATGTGCAATGTGCATACGATTAGTGCGCCGTATAATATTATGTTATTATATCCTGACACGACGAAAGTAGGTACCTCTCTATATATACTGCATCGGTTTAATATATGCGCGTCGTGGTCGTCCTCCGCGTGTTATAATGCTATACAGCGAATGTTATGATCTCTGAAAATAAGACCGTATAGTTAAAGGTAGGTCCGCAAATTTCCTGCACTATAAACTATTCGAGCGTCTTACCGACCTACGACACGATAATATATTATAATGGTATGATTTCTGTAATTATCTATATTATATTATTATATGCCGTGTGGAAATAATAGTATAATATATTATTATATTATCGTATATACGGCACCGGTTGTGCGTATATATATATATATATTATAATAATATATATAAAAGCATAATGTATGTGAGAAAACGCAAATTAGTTTCGACCGGTGTCGGGAGTGTGCAAACACCACCGCCGATTTGAATAACACCGAAGGACCGCGTGATGCTAACTGGAACGTCGTGCGTAAATTACCGTCGATAATTTATTACCCGGTCCCAGCTGTATATCGATGCAAAACGTACACCTAACCTTATCGGCGCGTAACCGGCCGTCAAGTACGCCGTCGTCAGTTTAAAGTTCGGTATTTCGTCAATACGATTATTAAAATAATAATCACACAAGCACAGTACTATTGACGCGAATCGAATATAGAAAATATGTGTGTGTACAAAAGCACTGTAGTCTTGTTGAGCAATCATCCCACGCGCTATATGTCACTGTTATAGTCGACATTCGTATACCCATACTGCAAGGGTGTCTCGCCACGTTTGTTCTCGTTTTTTACTCTTCCACTCGCCTCCTCCTTGTTATCCGAGTTCTTGCCGAAAAATTGGTAAGCCCGTAATAATAATTCAGATATTGAGATAATATTATTTACAGACATATCGGTTCTATAAAATGACTTTGACATTATGGAACATTTTTAAGAAACACGAAAACAACAATTTTCAATTACTTATTTTCAGTAAACCAAAAGGTCTTACTACCTAGTAAGGCATACACACTATGTATGAGTATACATATAGATACATGCCATACCTGTGTCCGAGCGACGACGCGTCACAATATTTATGTCATCGGTGTGGCACGACTGACAGCGCGTAGTCCTTGCCAAAGTGCTCAAGGACTCGGGCTACGCGGTATTACACACACACATATATATATATTATATTATATATCACACGCCGCGACGGTGTCGGCATATGTTATAAATTTATTGTGTATAATATATTATTATTATTCAATTAAATTAGATCGAGGAGACGAGATTAGATAGGTATGATATCACGGCGTTACGCAAAAAGGATAAAAAAAAAAAAAGAGTAAAAAGGCTCGAGTCCGCGCGGTACGCGTTTTAATTTTTTTTATTACACGCGTATTTTACACGCCGCCGCACCCATTGTGCCCGCGCAAATGACGTAATAATACATAATAATAATATATAGGAGACCAAAACTATATACCTTATGGCTTATACATACGCTCGTGTGTGTGTGTGTGTATATATATATAAATGTAAGTACGACGTTTTGTCTGACCTGCAAAGCGGCAATGCACATACGGGAGCGCGCGACGATTACGACTAAAAATATAATACTACCTACCTATAATAAATCTCTACATATTAAAACATCTGCCATTTATTTTTCGTATATTATGTGTGTCACAAGTGTCCCCACGTATATCGTATATCATTAGGCCTGTGAAATATATCTATACCGGTATGCATTATTGTTATAAATAATAATAATTATATAATAATATACAATATTGACTATTAGGAGGACGATTGACCTACGGGTCGTCGCGCGTCGGAGTGCCTCTGTCGCGGTCATGTAGCTATGATCATTTTCGATTATTATATTTTATTTTGATATTATAATATTATTGTTGGGACTGCTGGACGCCAGGCGCATAAAACCGATTGAAACAACGTCGTAATAATACTATAACGATATACCCATCTATGGGCGTATGTCCGCGTAATAACATGACGTAGGTACCTATCTTCCTACGCTTGATTTTTGAAAAAAAATGAAATAAAAGCGAATGGCGTCCAGTCGTACCTAAACGGCCGGGCGGCGGAGCAACAACGAAAACACAGCACATTTTTTATAGGTTAGGACGGTTAGGTTACCTATCTTAGAAACGTAAACGTATTTTACTCTGGGTCACCTCGAGACTTCCAGAGAATTTAATATTCTAAACGCGTCTTCTCAAATTTATAGACTTTTAAGCGCGTGTCGTTGCGACACAAGGGTACGAGTAATATTCTTATAAATAATAATAATAATAATATCGAATACTTGGTATACAATTATCATATTATTATCTATAATAAATAAATAAACAAATACAAATCTTGACCTACACAAGAACAAATTCATTATAATGTCAAAGAGAAAGTATAAATCAATGGCTTGAATGCTTTATTATCGTGGGAAATCACAGAGTTGAACTGACGGATTGTGGAATGTAACACATTTGAAGTTAAATTTTAGAATTTACTTCGATATTATTCTCTGGTTACAATGGCATATTTCGGTAGGTTTCAGATGTATTTTTTGAAATATTCCAAGGTTTTGTGAAATTCTTTGGAACTATTCTTATTAGGTAGGCACTGGTAGTCTTGTCATTTAAATTTTTTATTCAAACGATCTCACGAATTGTACAATTACGAATAAAATTATAAACAATATTTTATTATTCTAAATTCCAATTATATATTTATATGTATAGGAATAGGAATTGAACAAAAAATTCGAAATATTTTATATGAATAATAATTCTATTTATATTAATAATATTTTAAATAGAAAATAAATCCTAATATCTATGTAAATATTATCTCCGCTCAAAATAATATGTCTTAAAAATAACATAAAATAATGCAATATTATGCTAATTTTATTATTTTAAAGTAAATTTTATTTTGTTCACTTCCAAAAGTATGGGTATATATTGAATAAATGGATTCCACGTGAATCGAGGTGTACGTTATAAACTTATAAATAATTGATTCTATATAATGGTTACTTAAAATATTATATTATATTATAAATATTATAATATTATAGGTACCTGCCATTTTTGTTTTAAATATAACGTTTATTCTTATACAAACTATTCATCATCAATTTCCAATAATAAATCCAATCAATAAAGCATCAATACAATTAACAATAATTCTAACAACTTAAAACATAATAATTCACACTATTGAGCATTGGAAAATTGGTTAATGACTATAATATCCTAGTTTATTATGAATTATAGGTACAACTAGTTCAAGGTTTTGAAATGCAAATTAATGATTGAGCATATTAATGAACAAATAGACAATTTGAATTTGTATTTTAAAATTTGTTTGAAATTAATTGATGAAAGTTTAATTAAAATAATTCTAGATAGCCAACAATTTCGACGTAAAATATTAGAGTTAAGCATTTAAAAAATAAACTTATAGAATACATTGAAATTTGACGACTAACGAGATTACGAGAAAGAATTTTTAAAAAATTTGAATTAATACATTTTGTTTACAATAATTGTTATGCTTACAAATATTTGATTCTTTCTATAATAGGTGTTAAACCATCTCATTTTATGTGGTAATTAATATTTATTATTCGTGTTTGAATTTGGAAATTAATAGTTTTAATGTTTTATTGATATATCTAGCTACTTTAAGCTTTTAATACATATTAACGTTGAAATACTGCGTGAACACAAACAACTGTTAGACAATAAATCGTCCATGAATACAATTGTGAAATAAATATTTTAACAACACCTTTAGGTTTTTAGTGCGGGCAAGAAAATAACAAAAATTATTTTATTATTGTACAATAAATACAATATACAATATAACATAATATTATATATTTATTGTACCTACAAATACATATTGTTATATTGTTTTCGTATTTTTATTAATAGTAATCTGTTAACATCTGTTATACCTATATTTATAGGTATTTGCTATTGGTAATAATCTTTTTCCCAATGTTTCCAACACACTTTTTATACTTTTCATGTTATAATATAATGTAATTACTACAAGATGCATAGATAACAAGGTGGGTAAAAAACGACAACGCAATCGGAAATTAAAGTTTAAACTTATTACAATCGGTTAAAAAAACAAAATTAAAATAATAATAATAGCTGGTAATTACATTTCAGTATTCACAACGAAGTCATTGTCGAATCGCGACTGTGAATAATTTAATTTCTAAGTACACGTATAATACGTATATAATAATATATTATATACATTACAAAACATGGGACGACGAAGAGTCGGGAATTCGAAGGGTCTTTAATACCTACTACATAGACATTATTACTTACTAAAATACAATATTATGGGAAAAAAATCGACCCTTCTATTTTAATGTGATATTTTATATTGGGCATACGACATATAAACGAGGAAAATAAATATGAGTAGCGCATAGCGTGTTTGAAATTATATTATTACCTACCAACTGCTTTTCTTAATGAAACGCGCGGTAGGTACCCAACTATATATTATATCGTTATTATTACTCTGTATCCGATACGATCGGTAAACGTGACGACGATGTTCACTTATTGCAGTACAACATTATACGTTTTATAATACGTATCGAATTATAATCGTCTTTTTCGGTCTAGCACCACGCGCGTTTCACCGCGGTACATTATAATGTGTACAATATATACAGGTACCCGACAACGACGATAATAATTATTATTTTATTACCATATTCCATACACATCGCGGGCAGCATAATATTGGCGGTCGTTCCCTTCACGTGTATATATATTTTATATTTTATATATAAATATAAAAGCGGTACCTACCGTCGTCGTCGCGGTCGTTACGATACACGTCGACGTCGTTGTACCTACAAAGTATATTATTTTAAGCAGGCAAGCACGGTGTGTTATATATAATATATATTATACCAAACGAGGCGACGGTGATGTGTACACGTCGCGTTTTGTTTTAATGTCGACTCCCGGGCGGGTGAGACGAGACGCATATTATAATATAAAATATAACGTTTCCGTTTATTATTATATGTACGTTGCGCGTATATACGAACAAACCCGAAAAGTTTTTACACATTCGTGTTCCGTCACAGTTTACTCGTCATTGTCGTCGTTGTCGCCGCCGCCGCATGTATACACACAATACAATGACAAAAGCAATTCGCCGTCTCAGCCGTATCGTGATGGGGGGAAGTCTAGGAACGATGGAAAAAAAACTAATTCCGGTTCGCGTGCTATCGAAACGATATATACCCGTGACGTCGTAAATATATAGAACGTCATAGGTATACGGTCCAATATAATAATTATATGCACAAACAGTGAAAGGGTGGGGGGGGGCATGAAAAACAAACGCACACGGTGTTTTTTCTCCTTATAGTTCTTTTGCCAGCCACCGCGCCGCAACCGTCACGTGATTATAATATTAATATCATATTATTCGTGTTACGTTGTTCTACTGCGAAGTAGTCCGGCGAGGAATGATTAGAATAATATTATAATATCGTGAACGTTCAAACGAAAAACACTTTAATAGTACCTACATCTGCAGATGTACGGCGCATGAGTATATAAGATGATTTTTTTTTTAAATCCAGAGTTATACTCAAAACCAACAAATTACAGGGAGAGATTCGGAGGCATTTGGTTGTTGGGCCAACGTGGCGTCAAATGTTCCATATATTGAAAGCTAAGAGATCGATGCGATAGAAAGCCAAGAAGCACGACTACGCGTCGTCCAACAACTGAAATCAGCATCTGTAAACTACTCATACACGCATTTTCGTCCTGCAGTAAACTTGAGAAGAATCTACTTGATGCCTTTTTGTGGAGAACGGCCGCGATATAATATTATATACGTATATTATAATACACGACGGGTACACCGTTATAGATACTACCGTATTATATGATAAAAGTTAAGGCAAAGAATATAATATATTATTAAAATATTAGATATAATATGACTATAGTATACCTATACTTTAAAATATAGTCTGTGCGGCTGTAAGCTCTCATCCCTTACTCGCATGACGCCAACGTTCACTGTCGACTCGCAGGTAAACGCGTTAACGACGAAGAGCATTGTGCCGGCGCGTCAACCGGAGACAAAACGCAGACGCGTCAATTATTATTACCGGCCTCTGCGCCGTTCGGGTTTTAAGATTTTTTGCACTCTCGCGCGGCCCCCGTGGAATCCGGGCGGCGACCGATTGTCTTGTCTATTGTGCATCGCAGTCGACCGCCAGGCGCGCGCGCTCCCGACACCTGAGTAATTATTATTATCATTATTATCATTATTACTATTATTAGTAGGCTGACCCGCGTGAAAGAACTTATATATACATATTATAATGTACGTTTTATAATATTATAATCGTATGCAAATCGGACGGCGGCGGCGGCGCGCGTTTCACTAGCAGGAAGCAATAATTTATCAGACGGATTTTCACACGCGCGCGCGAGACCGTTTTCTCGCGCTCCTTTTACCGCCACCGCCGCTGTCGCCGTCGCAGCATCGCGTATTTCGCGAGTGAACGTCTGTGGCATTCCTGCCGTCGGTCTTCGTCGTGAGCAGTCGTGACGCACTACATAGGTGCTGCGTTTCTTTGGGTGAGGACGATTTCGTACAATCCGCACACACATATTATTATTATTTATTATATACCTATATAGGAACTATCCACGTACTATACTATATAATAATATATAGCGGTATTTATAATAAATACTTTTACTCAAATACTTTACGAGATTGCCGCTCAGGCATATTATACAGTTATACACTCGCTGTGACGTTTTTTCTATGCGCGGGGTAACCAGGACTCAGAAGTGATGGCAGAAAGTGCTGAGTGAATTATTGGCGAGGAGGGGTGGACGTTGGCAAGGTCTCGATAATTCTCCCTTCCTATATCCCTGCAGTGCTTTTGCCCCATCCGTTTTTATATTTGAAGATATATTATAATTCATACGCGTCATATAGCGGAATTATATATGTATATATCACGACTCCACAAGCGATAAGTTATTGTCAGATCTGTCATCCGTGAAATGTTTGTATAAATATTGTCATGTATTATACAAACAGGTTCACATAAGCGTGCCTAGTCCTTTTTCGCATTTCGTGCACAAGCATTATATTATATTGGTGGAACATCAGGTAGGGTTAAGGAGTTTGACTTTGACCCCCTGCTAATGTAAGAAAAATAACCTTGTGAGTACAGATAATAATAACTTAAAAAAAGATAACTGCAATTAACAAAAAAGTTGTTAATATATTTAAAAGAAACCGTGACATTATCGATATTATATTGACACATGTTTTGTCAAATTTTGCAGATCGTGCAAGGCAAGATGGACATTACCCGTAGACACCCCTATAAATGTACCTACATGTATTTTCATAAACATATGTCTATATCATGCTACTGTAGCACAACACCTGCAGCACCATGCATGCACTATTTTAGGTATACTTGTGTGACTGTGCGTAAAATTGTATAAACGTATAACGTGCATAATTTGAGAGTTTTGTATACCTACCAGCTACCTATTACCTAACTGAGCGTGTGTCATAAACGCATAACATAGACCACGGTCAAGATGTTGACCACGACGCACAAGAATACATAGGTACTTTGAGGCTCCACGCGTGGAGACGTGAAGTAAAATATATTATATACGCATATTATACATAAGAGTATAATATGCACATACATATTAATAGGTTTTCGCGAAATGGTACGACGACTTTTATATATTATATTATATGATGTGCAGCAGTACTCGTGCAGCAGCCGCAGCAGCAGCCCCTCTCTTACTTCGGTTTTATTTGCCGAACGCTGTGAAATGTTTTTCATAGTCGTGTTATAATTGTTGTCATTATATATACGAACTGCTGAAAAATCGTTATTTGTTGATAATTTATCCAATATCCAATTAATATTCTAGATTCATTGAGTATAATTATTAAATTATTTTATATCACTGCCCAAGAGGTGGCCCTTCCCTTGGTTGCGCCACTGATGTATAGTATACCAGTGTGCCACAACTACCGGATGTGAAGGAGACGCCTGACGGGCCCTAAAATATGTGCACTGAAGCTTTTGATTTTGTCTTACACATTTAAAAAAATATATTATAATGCAAACATTAGCATATTTAAGTAAAGTATATTATAAAATTGTTTTTCAAAAATAAAATAGTTCCCAACAATTTCTTTATATCATAATTATTATTTATTAGATATTATATATGAGTGAATATTGAGTAGATATAGGTACCTGCCTACGTATATTTTACGAGTATGAATTCAGAACAGAAGACTGAAGAACCGCTCTTCTACGACTTCTACACGACACCATACGTGTTGGTCCATAGTTTGAATACTAATAATTTTGACAATATCATAAAATTGGAAATAAAGTTTGGTTAACTCATGATTCAGCCTTGAGCCTGTCGCCACCTGTGGGCAGCTGTGGCTCACGGAGTTTTTATAAAAATGGAACAATTCAAACGATGTGCCGATGTTGCTGTAGATGGCCGTCAGTATAATATAAAACAAAAATGCGGGACGGCATTCAATACGTGATTTGGTAGGTACTAAACGTCGATTACAAATGATGCTGTAGTGCTGACTTCTCAGTTTTGACACCTGTGATACACTCCTGGTTCCCGTTTCCGTACTGCAAATATTTATGTATATTTCACTCGAATTGGTTTATTAATCGGAAGTTTACCAAATGCACTTAAAACGACCTTTTCATAAACCTATTACTTACCAATTATTGCGCTCGGTAATTTTCAGGGTAATATATTAGTATATTACAGTATATTTTTAGTGTATAATTAAAAACTATTCATAATATATTAATAAAAAAAAAAAGTTTTTTCGAGATTTAATAAAAACAATTTATTAGTCAATCTTTTTAATTGTTGTATGGAGGTCAATAATAGTTACATTATAATATAATAGGTACCTACATTTATAATATGTATACCTATAATATACATAATTACATAAATATACCTAAAGTATAATGCAACGCAATAATTGGTATATACTGACCTTAAAATACAAATTTTGTTTTAGGCGCAACTGGTCGATGGTCGTTTTATCAACGATGATAATATTATTGACATTTGGTCAACAATAATAAAATATTTTATAAAATTGTTTAATTTGCTCAGAATCTAAAATACTAAACAATAATATACGAATTACAAAATGTAAATAAATAAATGTACTGTTTACGAGATTTTTTACTAAACAATTTTAAATTAATATATAGATATAATTCAATAATACTTTCACATAACTTTGGTTTATCGATTTAGGTTCAAACCCATGTATAAACCGATAGATGATTATATATATGATGATCGTATATTTCGGGTAAAACAAAAGAACCTATTTGCCAACCTATTATTATTATTATTATATGTAAAAAAAAATTTTTATTAATTCTGGGGGAAATGTCTCAGTACAGGGGGGAACGTCCAGTACCGCTAAAATCCGTGGGGGAAACGTCGAAATATTCAAAAATATACTAGTACTCAAGCTTAAGTGAATTAAATTGAGTTTTTACTTTTTAGTGACGTATTTTAGAGTTTATGCTCCCAGAACTATTTTTATGGTTATTTGCCTTATAAATGCGTTTATAAATGTTGGGAATGAAAATTAATTTAACATAATATAACAAAAATAAAAAACATTGCAAACAAAGAAAAAGAAAAATATTTATATATTTTCTTATCAAGAAACAGCACTCAAAAGTCAAGAGTCAAAAAAAATGCGTAACTGTTCGTCGGAGCATGACAAAAAAAGTTTTCCTACAAGGCTACAAAGTTCTAAAATTTGTTATAAATAATTATGAATGAAAATATGAACGTACAAAAAGTGTCACCTAGGGCTCACTAATAAACTTGTAATTTTATTGACTTTTGTATTATAACAAGTATACATACGCACTTCTTATAACAATAGTTTACACGCTTTTAGCATTTTATAATAAAAATGCAAGATTTGTACAAGATTATAGGACTGGAGACATATTTACTAACCATCAGTAGTGGACCATGTATATGTATTATATGTACTTATATGTGTCTCTCGATTTTTGATATTATTGTATCTGGTGGTGTTGATAGCTGATAGGTCGCCACAACGGTTATTGAAAATATTTTTGATCAAATACACAATACACACTTGATAATTAGAATTTAGAACTATAATAATGCTTATCGTCGAGCGCTATGGCTTCCATTATATAATCGTAAATCAACATAATTTATCACTTTGTCAATAACAATGTACGTGTGAGTCAAGTTAATTATTTAAAACGTAAAATATATTTCCACACAGAATATTAAATTTTATTCAGAAAAATAATTATCATGATACTGTAGTTTTGATTATAATTTCTAAATTTCCAAAGCGTAAAGTGGGAAGATATGTACGATTGAGTTTAGGCATGCTTGGATACTAGAATATTATGTATTTATATAATGTTATGTTAGTTTCTAAGCGAATTGCTGAATATAATATCGATTTTTCAATGATGTGTGTTTTTTTTTGTAAATCTTCTATTTCAATATATTATTTTCTAGTAGCAAACTGGATATAGCTGGTACTTTAGGGAGTTAAAACTTAAAAGTAAAAAGTCTATGCTAATTTTCTTAATAATTGGGAAAAAACAGAAGAAAACTTTTTGGGTTTGGCCAAAAACCTTGAAAATGCAATACAAGATTCATTAACATATATTGATCTTAAACAAATAATAAAATATTAAAAATGTAATGGCAAAATGTTTTTTTAAAAACGTTAAAATTTAAAATTTTGACAAACTTCATAAAAATCACGAAAATGTGCTAATTATTTTGTAATTAGAACTTAGAAATGTTCACAATTTAAAATGTTAAGTTATTTCTGTTTTTATGAAAAATAGCTAATAAACTCATTTATAGCATGGTTAGAAATAATTTGAAAATTATGAACGAACATTGGTAAAATTAACATCACTTGGCAGTGTGCAATAAAATAAAAAGTATTGTTAAACAGAATCGGCAATTAAATACTACTTTGGTTTGACTATCCGTCAAATTAACTGATTAAAATATAAAATATTTTTATATACCTATTATATATAATAGATAATAGATAACAAATATACTCTCCTTAACTAATAAACTTGAAATATACAAATCGATAGTTAGTCCGGTCTGGCTTTACGGAATTAAACTTTGGGGGTCTGCAAGGCCGTTATAAACACCAAAACTCTGCAATCGTTTCAATCTATTTGCCTCCACTTAATTACCTCTGCCTCTTGGTATGTAACCAATACGAATCTCCACAAAGACCTGATGGTTGGTAGAACCCTCAACGACCTGGCCAAATCATTACATCATTACATCAAATTCTATTCAAAGCTTCACTCGCATTTCAATCCATTAATTAAAAGACTATCCTCTGCCACTCTCATACCCTGCAAAAGTTCAAAAAGGCAATGGCCCAGTTGACCTGATAAAAGCATAATAATATTAGGTTAAATGTCAGGCGGCACCGCTGGGAGCCTTCCTATGCTTATCTTGAACGTCATTATCAAATCTGTCATCATACTTACTTATTATACACAGTTTGTTATTCAATATAAATATTTTTAGAATACTTTATATAAAAAATGATCCAAATAATCATAATATAACATGACAAATATTTGGAGGTATTAAGCCTTCCCTAAAATCCTTCCCAATTTTTTCCATGGAAATATAACATAAATATTGGAATAAGTCGGGATTCCAGTCAGTTGTGCGCCTGTATGGGCGCCAGGGGACGGCATGTATAGTTATCGGTAATTTGTACCACTGTCCATTAGTCGATCTATTTGCAATCCATGACAATTCCAAAACAATTATAAATTACACTAATTACAACTTTGTTATGAAAAATAAAAACCATAACTAAATAAATAAATGACTTAATTATTCTTGGTTACCAAAAATGTTATTAAGCCGACAGTGGTAATAAACTTAAAATATTGTAATATTGTATTTGTATTTTAATAAGTTGCTATAATTAACAGCCAACCGGTATTATATTTTATGAGATACCGGAAACATGAACTCACGACAGTTGTATACCTAAATAGCCTATCCATAACGCCGTGTGATCATAGTTTTTTTTTTTGGGTTAGTATAGACCATTAGGTCCTTCACCGCAACCACCACTTCTCTCCATCTGTCTCTATCTGTCGCTAGCTCTTCACCGTTCAGGACTCCCAGCAACTTCAGATCTTTATTGACCCTGTCTATCCATTTTTGTCTTAGACGGCCGAGCGGTCTTTTTCTCTTTGGCTTCCAGCTGGTGTCTGTTCTCGATCTCACCATACGTGTTCTGCCCAACTTATCCTTTTACTTTTCATTGCAGCTATTATGTCTGAATCCTCTAACATGCTTATTATCGCTTCATTCTTTCTTCCCTCATATTCTCCCGTGTTTTGGATTCTCTTGGGGCCAAAAATTTGCCGTAATACTCATAGTTTTATTACGAAATAATAAGTACCTATAAGTACTATATATATATATTGTATTTTGTAGGTAGAGGAAGTAGTTTATAATTATTTAAACTAAATCATTGTTATTAATATTATATGCACAAAACAACAACCATAAGATTTGCACTGAACCCAGGTCATATAGAAAGTACCTCATCTCAAATAATATTGATATATACAAATAGGTCAAACACATACTATCCCGAATCCCTAATATATTGTATTTAAGATAAAAATTATAAATTGTTAGTTTTTAAAACAAGTTTGAGAATATTTATGATATACAATTATGTATTTCTAAAATAATATGTTAATGTACTACCAGCTAACAATTAAATTATTTCAATACACGTAAAATCAAGGTCTTACTTGTTATTTAATAATTTATTTTATTTATAGGTATAACCACGGCGCTGTTTGGTTCCGTGCTCTTGAAAATATAATACAAAGTAGTCCCTCATAAGTTGTTCTTGTAGCTATGAAAAAGTATCAAAACGTTTGTACAAGTGTTTTGTACTGTATTGTATCTTGTACTGTTTTGCACTGTGTACCTATAGTTACAATTTTAAAAAAATACATTAAAACCATGACAATTTGCAAATTATTTATTTGTTTAGTTAAAAATGTATAAGATTTCGAATAGGTATTCATTCCGGAGGTTTGAAAATACAGTACATTTTTTTTCATTACTTTGTTTTAACACTTAATAAAAATATCAAAGAAACTTATGCGCACTTTTTTCCATGGACATTTTGAAGTTCATACTACTATGTATATTAACAAAATTGGATATTTAAACAAAAAAAAAAAGGTGGATAAGTGTATGTCGCTCTGATGTACAGTAGGTTACAAGTGGGTCACTGTAATGGATGGTGTTAAATTTGAATTCAATGATATAATATCATTGTATAAGAAAAACGATTCTGAGGGGAAAACGGTCAGTCAGCCTATGATATTACCATTTACCAAGTATATTTGATGATATTATTGTGAATAAAGTAATTTATATATAACCTGTTACGTGGAGCCTTGTTTTAAATTTTCAATCCTTAGCCATAAAAGTTAAACATTTTATAAATTTTTAACTACAAAATAATTAATAAATTATAAATTTGATAAATGTTGTCAAAATTTGAACTTTAAATGCTTATAAAAAAAAATTGTGCCTATGTATTTTTAATATTTTTCAACTTCATTAGAACGATATATCAGGAGCCTTATATTAAATTTTCACGCTTTTTTACCCAACAAATAAAAATTTATTGATATTTATAAAAAAAAAAACTAAAAAAATTGAAAACTGACAATGTCCGTAAACCGCTCAAAAAGAGTCAAAATATTTTCTGTCATTATCTACAGTCATTCGTTTTTTAATTACAACAAAATAAGAAAATCGTTACATGAGATATCGAGTGACTTTCAAATGTTGTAAAAATATAAATTTCAGACGCTCATAAAAATTTAATTTAAGTTTCTTGTAGACATTTTTTTTTTTGATAAAGGTAGACAAACTTATGAGTAATCTTATATTACATTTTCAAATCTTAGATTTAAAAAGAAAAATTTTTATGAATTCTCAACTCAAAATAATTTGCTAATTTTCGTGATTTTTCCGTATTTTGTCAACATTTGAACTTTAAATGCTTATAAATAAAAACTGTGACTAAGGATTTTGAATTTTTTTCATCTGCCTTTGAAACAATAACCTGGGAGCCTTCTATTTTCAAGCTTTTTTACTCAACAGGTAACATTTTATTGATATTTATAGAAAAAAAAACTAAAAAAGATGGAAATTGACAATGTCCGTAAACAGCTCAAAATAAGACAAATTATTTGGAAAATGTTATGGTGTATAGGAAATGCAATTATAAACATTCAGTCAAAATTGCATGTCCCTATGGTCATTTGTTTTAGAGTTACACCAAAAACCAAAATCGATTTTCTCGAAAACAGATTTTGCGTAAAAATTTCCGTTTTTCCTTAATTTTTCTTTTGTTTTTCACGTCGCTTGTGAAAACTACTTGAAATTTTTACTTTTGACCCCCCAAAGTACCATCTAGATTCACTTTCCTATCTAAAAAGTTACTGTTGAAGGAAATCCAAGCACTTTTACTGTCCTAAAAGGTAATGACAGACACACAAAAAAAAATTTAAAAAAAAACACACATCATTGTAAAATCAATACATTCATTGCTTCGCTCAGAATCTAAGACGAATTGAGTTATTTTGTTTAATGTTGTAATTCAAAAAATATTACGTACATTATTAGCTATTATTTAGGTACTATATTACCTCATTGTATACTGTATATTATATAAAATATTAGTGAAATCTACCGTATATAACTAATATAAAATAACAAATATCATTAAAAGTAGATATGCTGACAGACCAGCATAATATGGTCTCTGTTATACGTGTTGTGACTCTAAACAGAATTGTTTTTTGTATAGAATGTTATATTATATTTCTTTCTAGGAAGTGCTATCACTGGATGGTTTATTCCCTCACCCTATTCATGTATTTTTTTTTAATGTAGCACATATTCTCATTATGCCTATGGGTATAGATTGTATATTTTCTAATAAAAAATAAAAAAAAAAAAATAAAATATTTCTTTTAACACTTCTCTCTTGTAAGATTTTACCTTCAGTTTGGGTCATTAGTATCATAAGTATGATTTATGCGCATGCTTTCTTCAAATTATTTTACTTGCTTACATATGTATGTGGATATACGTATGCTGTATGCTTGTGCAGGGTGTTTGAATTTGGAAAAAATTAAAAGGAGGATGCAAAAGTGTATAACAAATTTTTAATTTAAGGTGCCCGGTGCCAATGTATTTTTGGGAATAATGAACCTGTTCTGTAAAATCAACTAAATTTGATAATTTTTTTTAAACTCATAGAGGGTAATATTATACAGGCCACGTCTAACTCCGTTTTTCAATATTTTAATCTCAAACTTTATAATATTATGTCTTCAAAAATAATACAATTTTATGCGTTTTTTATAAATTTTATTATACCATTATTTAAAATAAAATAAAATATCGGAGTTCTCCTTCTCCTAAATAGGTAGTATATTAGTGGAAAAGTATTATAATTAAGATGGCAATTATAAGACTTTTCCACTAATCTATTACCTGATACCTATTTAGGGGGGGGGGGGTTGAAAGGGTGTATTATATCGAAAAAAATGACTTTACGGGAATAACTCTCAAGTTTTATAGAATTGTCGGATTTTGATGACTATTTTTTTAATATGTATTCCGAATACGTATTCCCACTAATATTTGTCAGTTTTGGAATATTGTGGAAATTATTAAATTAACGTGGATCAATCATATTTCATTGAAAGAGAAAATCTAATATTCATAACGTATAATGTGCCCGATTTTATAGAAATTTTTTTTGGCACAAATATAAACTATTTTTCGAGTTAGAGAGCAAAAAAATACAAGAGCAGTATATTGTGTGGCAAGGGCGAGAAGTGAGCTATTACAGTCGTGGGCCGCATTTCGCCCAAGACTGAAATTTCCTTCCCGCACGAGCCACACATACTATTTTTTGTCACGCATCTGCATTCATCGACCACGGCAAAGATAATGCAGGGATCTATTCTATGCAACAACTACACTATAATTATACGACAACAATACTTCATGAAAGAAACAATTTTGGGGGGGGGGGGTTAAGCCCCTTCAAGCCCCCTACCCGATTTCCGACTATGGACCCACTTGTAACCTATACTGTACAGCAGCGAGCGACATCCACTTACCCGCTTTTATATTATGTAATATACTTATATTTTATATTCTTTACAGCGTACTATAGTTACATTAAATATTTAAATACTTCTAAATCCAAGGAACAATATTGAAGCATATTGGTTATCTTATCTAACTTTGACACGTATCGTGGTCGTTGCCCGTTGGTACAATGGTAAAAATAATAAAATTTAATATTCAATTAAATTCCATTAATTCTGAAAAGGGATATGCAACGCCATCTGTGTCAGACAGTGACAAACTATTTCCCGCTTTAATTCGTCTTATCGGTTGATAATGATAACGTCAGAATGGAAAATACAATGTGACCATTCCAATTGTTATTCATTTAATTTCAAATTTCAAAGCTTAATAACTTATTAATTATCATGGATTACGCAAGTACGTAACTCTGAAATTGGAGTTGAGACATCGACATTAATGTTCATTTTTACTTGACATAACTCCCGTTTTCCGGTGTTTTTTATGCCTTATAAATCGTGTTCGTACAATTTTCGACCAATACATATTTTGTATCGTAATTTAAACTATACATTTCCTTCCAACATAATTGAAATCAACTTTTACTATCTTGCGGTATAGTTGAACACTATTGTCTATAACGATGTCGAACACCAAGCCTGATGATCGACCATTGTTCACGTATACAATTGGTGGGGTCAAAATTGAAATGCCCGTCAGACCATATCCTTCTCAGGTTTCCATGATGGATAAGGTAAACATTTTGACTATATTCAAGCGAAACATGTCTTCTATCTATTAAATTTCTTTTTAGGTTATTCGTGGCTGTCAAAGACAGCAAAATTGTCTATTGGAAAGTCCTACAGGGTCTGGAAAAACATTGGCTTTATTGTGTTCGGCGTTAGCATGGCAGAAAGCAGAAAAAGGTTTGTGGCTTAGTTCTGGTGACTGGAATATTCATAAATCATAATGTTATCACAAACACGAGTGCCTTATAATTTGCATATGTCAACACTGTGTTGCATAGTCATAGCTCATAACTTAAGTGTGCGTAGACATTATCGACAGGGTATCCATAGATAATGTAAATACTAGATATTTATGTTAAAACTTATACACTTGATTCCACAATTATTCAGGAAAAGCCAGGGGGATAACATTTTTTAACCAATACCACTCCTACATCATATCTGTGTATTGTTTATCACATAATCAAAGCAATATATCACTTGAGGAAAAAATCATTAATATTATTTATACAGATTTACAATTATGGAACTACGGGTGACTATAATAGTTACTATTGTCACAAAATATGTATAAAATAAATGATATATTTTTACAAAATCAAATGTTCACAATTACCTTAGTATATACCTATACGCATTGTTTATTAATGTGCAACATACCTATAACACTTATTATATATATTTGAACAGCTAATATATTACTTTATTAGTTTACAGAGTAATTAACCTACTCTGACTACCCCGTTCCAGGGTTATGGATTTAGTACCAAGGTTTTCTTGAATAAAATGATACTACTCTATATTAATAACATTTTTTTAGTGCCTGATACTTACTGTTGATATTTAAATAGATTTTTGTTTGTTTAATTTTAATAAGTACATTTTTCTCTTTCTGATTCAAGTTTTATAATTGTTGAATTTAGTCTTAGATGATGGCTCAATTTTATAAATGGTAATATTTTGTATCTTGCCTCTATATCTTTGTCTTGTAATATCATAATATAAGGTCATAAAATAAATAGAAAAAAAAAAAGACTAAAATAATGAATAGGTACTTTATGATTTGATGTGATATTGCAACCAATATGTAGGGTATGAATAGTTAGTGATTATAATATGTTGCCTCTACCAAATAGTTGGAACAGAATTTGAGTAATACTTATAGAAATAGTATTTATGACTACAATGCTGATAATGTTTGCATACACTTGTGAGACATGAGTTATAACTAATAGCTTAGTTTAGTGTATAATATAGCACCTACTTACTGGAGTTTATCGTGACTTAGATTTCTGTTTTTAATGTTTGTCTATAGTATTTAAATGGCTTTTTTTGTATGTTTTTATAATACATGAAGAAAGTTCACAATGCACTTAATACATGTAAAAATTCAGAGTATTTATACTTTAGATAATAACTGTTAGGTACAACAACTACTGTACTAGATATTTTTTTATTTTAAACTGCTACCTACTTTTTTTTATACACTTTGATCGTATATTATTACTTTATTTAATATTATATCCCATCAATAGTGATTGATTCTATAATTTATGACCTAATCTCCACTATCAATTAAAAATCTCTAACAAATTGTTTATTGTTTATCAATAAATTATCATATTCAGATATAGGTAATATAATATATATATAGTATGGTGGTTTTATGGCTTTTGGTCGACTCCCCTCCCCCAGGGTCTGTATAAATGTGTTAATATTTAGTAACAGTAATAGTAATTATTATCATAAAAATATCAAACATTTATTATAAATAAAAGTTATTCCATTTATAGATTATAGGTATAAGTGTATATCACAACAAATTACTTCTCATGTTAATATGTTAATAATATTATGTCCTATTAACGGATAAAAGGTGAGTGGTATATTATGAAAAATATCCACCCCCCCCCCCCCCCACCTTGATTATGTTTCTATTAAAAAAATATAAATACTAATAAAGTAGCTTTTGACACATTGCAATTAAAATATCAACAAGTATTTGATTAATCAAAGAGTTACAAGACAATGTTTTTCACTTAATCATTAGATATAATCATTTTACACGATTGATTCTAAATTCAAGTATAATCTATAATATATCTACAATCTACCCCATTTTTGGTCTGTTGGTTGGAGTATTTCAGTTATCCCACCTGAAATACCATTTATAAAGTTATCTATTTATAAATAAGTTTTATTAAAATCCATTTAACATTTTTTTTTTTTTATCGACTTCAGTTAAACATTGTTAGTTGCCATTATAGGCACACATCACAGGGGCTATATCCAATTAGCCCTTCTAGAAAATAAACATTTTTTAGTTGTGTTGTATCGAAGCCCCCCCCCCCCCACTCATATTGGTGTTAAAAATGTTAGCCTCCCCAGAAATTTTAATTAATTTGCGCCTATGGTTGCCATACAATTTTTAATGGTTTACCACAGATAGTTGGACATTTTTACTGTGACAAATATCTTAAAAAAAAGTGTAATACTTTGAGTTGCACCTGAATGTTTTATTTGCATCTTATAACCTATACTAGTCACCTGGTATCTTAAAACAATATTTAAAATAAATAAAATCTTACTTATAATAACTGATGTATCTCAACAGTTTGAGTTGATGTTCTAGTTTTGTGTAATATTGTTATATTCTGTGGCTATAAGCTATACAAATTAAGGGAATCAGTGGCGGACAGTTTTTTAAGAGTTCCAAATAGGCAATTTTCAAATTGCTTGAATGTAGGTGTTGTAAATGTATGCGTATCAAGACGTGGTCATTAGTGTGTGTGACTGTGTTTAAAATAAATAGCGGGGCGTTCACGCATGCGCATTTAAGAGTCACCGCTGCGATGTTGCGCGCTTGAACAGTAAACAATTTATTTGTATGTATTTTGTTCCATCCTACATTCCTACCGATCGACTTAATAATGCGATATTTTTTTCAGGAATCTGGATTCGTTATAATGTCTACTTGAGATCGGCCAGTCCACATTTTAAGATTTATGATTTAAATTCCGAATAATCAACGTTTGAGAATTCAAAATAATTAATGTTTTAAAATATTCAAACTGAGTTTATAGTTGTTGGGGAGGTGAAAAGCTGACTGACCAAACTCAAGTAGACATACAAATGAATTTAAATAAGTTTTAAAAAGTATTATCGCATTACTAGGTCGATCACTATGATGGAATAAAGATTGGTATGTTTTTGTTAAAATTACTGCCCACCACCGATCTCCGGTGACATGAGAATGTCAGCATAATATATTTTTTCTCAATACTCATAGATATAATGTATTTGTGTACAATCGTTTTTTTTTATGATTTTTGAATAGTCTTAAATTAAAAAAAATACTCCTATTACAACAATTATAGAGGACAATATTTTTGAGGGTATGATATATCGATTTTATATTTCATTATTATTTAACTTGATAAAAATACAAGATTTTGCGTGATTGCATTTTGTCTATATTTTGCATGGTTCAGACTTCAGATAGAGGAAACAAACGGTGCGCTTACATCCTCTTAAATACATTTTATTTTCTATCAATAAAATATACAGCAACTTTTTTAAGTTACAAGTGTTTTTAGGCATTTACAGCAATATGTATATTTATTTATTAGTTATTATACAGTTTATCATATTATAAACTAATATAATAAAATATATAAAAAATTGTATTATAATTTGTGTTTTTGATAGGCAACTCAATGTACATGTTTGGTTTCAAATAGGCTAGTATATTTATTAGGAGTAAAGTTAATATGACTTCTACTTTATAACATATAAGTTATAACTATTATTTTTATACTTGATTTTATGCTATTAAATAATTGAAAGTAATCACCCTTAATTACCTATCCCCAAGTTTTGCTTGAGAAAATGACTTTATTCGTTCTTCAAAAAATACCATGTTAAACAAATAATTTATAGATAAATTATTAATTATTTAAACAATAATAATTATTGTTGAGTGCATATAATATTTGTAAATGTTGTTTAATTGATATGCATATTTTACTGATAGTTCATTATTTCGACCTAGCTCAATTAATGTGGTTTATAAGACAATTTTTCAAGTTATTTGTAAATAAAAAACGAGTTATAAATAGTTAAATTAAAACAATTACAATATATAATATTTATTGTAACTTATTAAGCTTACAAAAGGCTTTGCTTGACTTGGTATAGATTAATATATAAACATTTAATGTATCTATTATCGCATTTTATAATACTTATTGTAAAGTAATATTTAAATAGATATGTTAGTAATTAATGCAAATCAGATCTTAGGATGAACTTAATGATAAATTAAATGAGCTACCTATATATTATGGTTACCTAGGTTAAAATAGTTATGTAAATCGTCAAAGTAAATTTTTGTTCGTTTTTCATTTTTTCGTGAATTTGAGCTGTATAACTTACTCCTAAACATTCTATTTTATAAATAATTGACAATTTATTTATTTTTGGTGTAGCATTGACGCATTGTCCATAATATGGTTTTATACAACGTGTGCCGATATTGAATTTTGCAGTTATCGCGTCCTGTGTATAGATTATAATGTACGAAAATGTGTTCTAAAATGTAGGTAGGTACTGATGTTTCGTTTTTATCCAAAACATAACATCTTTTATTCCATTCATAACAGAGCATTGTATACGATATCTACAATTGAAAAACATGGTTTATATCTATTTTTCGTAATCATTCGGCATCTGTTAGAATCCAAAACCAAAAATAAATAAATAAATGAAAAAAAAGAAGAATAAGAATACAAATAAAAAGAGATAATATGGTTTTGTGAGGACAGAAAACGTTTTTAATTTACTAGAAAAACACATCAATACTAAAAAAGGACCAGCAGCCTGTCTAAGTGCCACTTAGAGAAATGTATTATTGTTATTCCGGTTTCCGATCTTATTTGATAAAGATCTTGGCGAAAAAAAAAATATAGAGAATGATCTCCACTCGTGTGTGGTTCTCTACCACTGTCAGACTGTGTGTATTGTGCACAATGCACAGCAAACAAGATTACTACATCTAGAACACTTGACAGGTTGAATGGGATGAGATTTGTTGGGTACTTTTTTTATTCAATAGCCCTTGGCATATATAGTATGCCACAGACACACGAATGCAGTCGGCATTTTTTATGTTCGAATTTTCATTTTATATTTCTGTTGAAAAACTTGTCTGGAGATTTGTTTTGAAGTAATTTTGTTTTTAGAAACTGCAATTGTTGGTATTTTTTTATATATACCAATAAGGGTCTCATATTTCTACAATCTTTAAATCTAGGAAAATGTTGACAAATTTCCGTTCCATTAATAGCGTGAGGTTACAACTGACGTAAAACCCAAGAAAAGCCAAATATACAATGATACGTTTTTTTCAACATAAACTAACATAATAGTTATTTAATATTTACTTCGCGTATATGGTTGGTATGGTATTTTTTTATTGATAGATAATTTGATTAATGTATAAATGGTATTTTTTTTTAATATTGTTTTATTATAGTTAAAATGCGCAAATTATTGTTTATTTGCTTAACTATATGTTTCAATTGATGAGTTCGTATATCTTATACGTAGGTATCCCTTGCGTATGCTGTTGGCTGTTGCTATAGCGTATTCATATCGTGTGTTCTTATTTATGGTAACACGAATTACTTTGGCTGGATGACCTTACATTTTATTCGGGTTATTTTCATTGTATAAAGAACCTCAATACACACATAATTTAAAAATTAATTTTTATATCTATTTAGACCGTCCGTCCTAAGAAAAGTCAATTTTGAATGCATAAAAAACTTAAGTAAAATTTCTTGGAAAAAATAGGATTTATCAATCCAAATCCAGTGTCAAAAATTGGAGTTCCTAATATTGAAAAATATTTTATTTTACTAAAGGGTTAATAATTAAATTTTGTGTATTTAAATTTTTAACATCCTCTATCTGTCTATCGAATGGAAAAATGTCAATTAAAAAATGCAAAGTCATACAGCTGAAATAATTCATGTTTAATTTAAATGCTTTTTTAATTATTACAAAAGTTGCTGTCGCTGATTTTCCGCGTAGTCAAATCAAAACTTAATGTAAATATGCTGCTCTGGTTTATTCGACATAACAAAAATGGCAGACTTATTCAAAATAGTTGCTTTCCTCGAATAGTTTAAAACTAAAATAAAATATTAAATCTTGGCTTGAATCACTTAATTTGATAATATCTCTGTACTTTTATTTGTATTAAAGGTATAATATTGTAGTCCCTATATTTTATTTAACACCATATAGTTGACTTACACTATAATTATCCTATAATATATAGGTCATCAAGTATCTGATATACCGGGTGTTTCAACATTTTGATTTAACCAAATTTTTTGATATATTGCTTTGTATTGAGTTTAGTTTTTCTTTTTAGAAATGCACGGGGTTTGAAATGTTATACATCTATTATATGTATGAATCAGGAAAATATAATACATTTCGTTTTATTCGACATGCAAGGTAAAAAATCATAACCGTTGGTCCGTATAAAATATAAAAAAAAAACAACTGAAATATTCAATCTTGTATGTCTCTAATTTCTACACCGACGTTTATAGTATACCACGTAAGCAGACGGTAGTAATTTCTGAGGATTCAATGCTCGAAAAAAGAACAAGAAAATGGGGTTAACGCTATACAAAAGAATATGATAGAGGGGCATTTTTTCATATTGCACGCATCATCTTTTGAAGTATATCATAAAAATTCCCATTTATTAAAACACCCCTCAAGATGTGAGGGTCGTTTTGTAATGTCTTATTTCCAATTGGCCAATTCCGGTTAGATCAGGATATCCGAAGCATATGGTTTTATATTTCGTGTAGATGCAATATCTTATTTGTGTATAAAATCGAATTTGGTTTAGTTAGTTGGCAGTGCTCATATGTACCTACACTTTAAAAATTGTTCGATATGCTTGTATTAAGTTGTATATTATAACTATGATGTGTTCTTGGTCTTAATCATTTTCAATTGGTTTTTATTATTAATGTAACGTATTGATTTTAATATACATCAACAATTTTGTATCACGCCTATTGTATACAGACAAATATGTATCAATTAATTTGGTAAGTGCATAAGTGAATTTATTACAGAGTGTTCAAAAAGTTTGGATACTGTCATTAGACTAATTAGGACTGATGCACGATAATATGATATAATTAATGAGGTTATTAAATATTTTACCTAATAAATGTGAAGCAGTGTTATCTGTTATTGCTATATTTATGTATAAAATATGCAAATAATAATCAAAGCGTTTTCAAATATTTGAACACCTTTTATATACAATACACATTTTTATATACCTAATATTTATTAGTATAAATATTATTTATGTACTATTCTAATGTACATCCTAAATTAACCAAATAGGTATGCAAAATATTTTAGAAAAATCTTTGACGGTCAATTTTATTTTATCTTCAATAAATCCAAATAGGTATGTAGTTTTTGTATTACAGATTTGTTAGTTACAATTTTTAGTATTCTGAGAATTGATTTAAAAAATATTAGACATCAGTTGTAGGTCATCATATGTGCAGAAATTATAGTTGGTTTTAATGAATGATCATTTTTAAATCATATATTCATAAAAATGTATTGCCTAGAGAAGGGGTCGGCAATATTTATGATGTCAAGGGCTAAAAAAAAGTAAGACATTTTTCACCGGTCACAATTTGAATATATACCTTATTTTATTTCAAACAAAAATGTATAGTTATATCAAATTTATAGTTTATGTAAGTTCGTAACTAATATGTTAATTAATTTAACACAGTATTTTTAAACAAACAACATATTAATCCGCAGTTTCCAGTCCATACTATTTTAGTTCATGATTTTACGTAATTATATTCGCGGGCTATATAAAATTATGACGAATGCCACATGCGCACCGCGGGTTGCCAGCCCCTTGGTTAGAGGATTACTATTATGGATATGTATTTTTAAGTATAATGTATCATCGAATTTTTGAGTGGTTTTGTGTAATAAATATAATTATCTATATATGTATATATATATATACCATTGAGCATTCGAATTTAGATAATGTATTGGTATAGCAATATTATATAATTTTATAGGTTCACATTCCATTTGATTTCAATTCCCTCTAGGATTTCATTATATTTGATTTTAAATTGTATATAATTATTTATAAACGGTCAATGGACGAAATATAGTTATATATTATTGTCATATTGTCAGCATTGAGTATATAAACTAAAATCACCGGAGGAACTCGCTGTGTTGTATAGAAAGTTTTAAGTTAACCTATAGGTTAGGACGGTTAGGTTAACCTATAGGATTAGGACGGTTAGGTTAACCTATAGGATTAGGTTACTGTAATGGAAGTGTTAAATTTTAATTCAATTATAAATTGTTTTTAAAGATACGAATAAACAATTCTGAGTGGAAAAATGGAATTTATAATTTTCATTTATTTCTAACTTGCTTAAAATGTTGTACAAATCTAACGTACGAACACAGATATAATGTTCTTACCTTTAAGTTTGATGATAGATCAATTTACATTATATAATATTGAAACCAACAAAGCATAACGTGAGCTGCTGAATTTTAATTTGCTATAATTGACGCACTTGTAATAGCGAACACGAAAAAGCAAAGCTTGTGTAGGAGACAGGGCAAGGGTCTTTTTAATATATCTACATTAATATAATATAAAGTAATTATGTTATACAACTTATACATATTATACATATAATATAAATAATAACAGTAAAATATTAACAAATAACAATAAATTATCATCATATATAGGTACTTACAAAATATTATATAATTAATTTATATATCATACTTATTATTCATTCAATTATATGTTTAATCTTATACTTAATATAATTTGTATGCAAATTAAAATATGTGCGGAAATATTCTTGTTTTCCGTGGTTTTTAACTAGTTTTTAGGTTTAACTTTCCAGAATGTCTAAAAGTCCGTAGTCAAATTTGTAACCAGAAACGACCCTCAGTGATGGATCTGCCGAAGTCGTAAAAAAACTTGATTTTGATTTTGTATTCAGAGCTTTTCCATAGTAATTATATTTAACTATCGTCCATTTTTTTGTGAACATCAGTTATATATAAATATTAATCGGCACATTATATAAACTTAACTTTTATTGAATCAATCTTATGCTATAATGGATTATTAAACATGATTTAGTAGCTCAGTGGTCCATTACATTTTAGTAAACCGTTAATTAAATTTTATTAATCAATTTTTATGCTACCCTGCATTAGTATAGCATATATTTTAATTGATTTTTTTTGATTGATTTTGGTGTATCTATATTACACATACGCTAAAACTTTAAAATTGTTTTTAAAGGATTACATTTAGATAGAGTTAATTATTTCAAATTTACTTAGGTTAGGGTTAGGTTAGGTTAGCTTATTTTTTCCATTTGTACAACTTTTTTTGATTAAAAGAATATTTACATCCATGTACACTATACACTATACAGCTGTGCTAGTCAATGCACAGGGGTAAATTTTAACATGGTATTTGCAATTTAAATCTAAGATCGTAAGGACGGAGACCAGTAATAGAATATAATATATTATTGCATACATAGAAAAACGGAAAACTTATTGGCTCTGTCTGTATATTATAGTCTATAATGTTCCATAACTATCTATATTATAATATATTTTCCGTAACGACTTTCGTTTTTAAAATTCCATAGTCATATTATATGAGTATTGTTCATTCAAATACCAATAGCTCGTACAAATTTATTAGTATTTGCATATATTTTTATAAAATGTCTATAGAATTATATTATAGTCGAGTATAGTATAAACTAAAACTATATTTTGTTTATCAATTATAATTATAAATTTTCATATTTTATGAATTTACATTTTTAGATTTCGTTATTTTATTTTATGTAAAAACATAATTTTATATTTATTCGCAATTACTAAATAAATCCTGTATAATATGTATCGTATTTGTCAATGTAATTATAAATATTTTAAGTTTCTTTATTTGTATTGGCTTTTTCTTCATTATTTACAAAGGGTATTTTATATTAAGCACCATTTCAATTCTCGAAATAACTTATTTTAATTTTTTCTATAGAGACATTCATCAACTCAGTCTATCTTTTCAGTCGATTGAAATTTGATCGATGTTATGATTATTAACACAATAATACTATAGGTCCTACAAGTCCCCTATATACGTACATACACACTACGCTGCTACTGTGCTTTATATTTAATAAAAATGTATAATATCCAATATCTGTAAAACACAGTGCCCGCAGGATATTAGGCAAAGTAATGTTGTCGGACAGTGCCGTTTGATGAACGATTTCCTATTCTACCCGTAGGTACCATGTACATATTTTACATTTATCATATTATACACACCATAATCAGCAGGACTTTCGGCCCCTATATAATATACCTATATTACAAAAAATAAAACTAACGAGAGACCCGTGTGACTACCTACATTTGTAATACCTTCGGCTCGTCATAATAAGCTATATTATTGTTATCCATTATATAGTATATAGTTCAGTTTCAGTTGGTAATTTGGTATGCTACTTCTAAATGCGTTATTGTAAAGTTAGTTTAAGGATGATGGGGTGGTGTTTTACATATTATATTAAATATATATAATTAGAGTGTTGTGAACGCCGCCAAACACATATTATCCATTATACTTTACCGAACCCGGTGCGAGACATTTTATCCGGTTGATAATATGCCGCCATTGCCTCTGATGGTATATAATAATAATATGATATATGCGGGAAAACGGGCGGTGGCGAGTAGAGTATAATAATAATGTAAAAAGGGGGGGACGTGAAAAACGACCAAATCGAAATCCCAGCATGCGGCGCAGCGGGACGACGTCGACGCCGCTCACGTGGTTTGAGGGGGGAGGGGTGTCGAGGGATGAGGACGGTGAGGCAAATAACACGATGATGACGACGACGACGACGACGACGACAGCGGCGACGTCCGAGGTCGGTCGATTTTCATTGCGCGCGCTCCTCGCCGACGAGGTCTCCCGGGGCGGCTAAAAACGAATTCGCCCGCACCGGCGGCGGCAGGCCTCCCGCTCTGTGCACATATAATAATAATAGTACTTGTGCCTCCCCGGGAGGTGTGTGGGGCTGGGTGGTGGCGGCGGCACGGGGTGACAAAATGGACTCGCCGGCGGGACACCGCGTGGTGTGTGTGAGTATTGTCGGGGCGAGGGGTGGGGAGGTGGTAGGCGCGCAATCATGGCGGACGACAAAAGCAGCCGCGCCGCCGGGCCGTGATCGATCCGCCGATGTCAACGCCACGCGGGGTGACGAATTTTCTCAACCAGTGTCGCTGCGGAGCGTCGCACCCCGCCGCTCCGCGCAGACGAGACACCACGCGCGCGCGTATACGTATATAATAATATTATGTAGGTAGGTATACAATATAGTATAATATATATTATGTACCTACTATATTATGCGTATTGAGCACGATGCGGCATACATTTTTTTCTTTACGTTATTATTAATGTGTATTATATTATCTATACTGGGAGGAAAATGTAAACTCTTTATGACGAGTATAATATATAATCCTGCTCATATACTTTTTTTCTGAAAGTACATATACTTTTCAAGTGCATGGCCGTTATTGAAAGCAAACTAAAATGATATCATTTTTTTCACTGAAGTAAAAACGTTGTATTATTATTATATTATATAATAAATTAATTAACGCAGAAAAATAAATAATATACATAGGTAATTATTTAACAAAAAAAAGGCGCAGTATAGTAGATTTCGGATGTACCTTGGCATGGCGATTGGTTTGATTTCAATGATATAATTAAACTAATTCGGTCCAAAAATCACTTAAATGAGCCCTAACTGAGGGCAATTGTTATATATATTATTATTATTTAATATATTAAAAAAAACATATTCCTTCTCATTTTAAATACTTAGGACTTTCAGTGTACAGTATGACGAACAATTAATATAGTTCTAAAAATAGTACAATAGTTGATACCACCCTCTTACAGGTGACATGTAGTGGATTTAAGCATGTATACAGGTGTAAATAAATGAGTAGACTTTGATTTAAATTGCATATGACATTATATTAAATGTATTGCTTCGTTAAACACTTATAACTGGTATAATGAAATGTCCGTAGAATAGCTAGTTCGGAACGGAATAATTCTAAGTGTTTAGAAATATTCGATTTCACTCGGATATTTTCCAAGTCCAAATTATACTGACTAACGAACTGGCGTGAAGGTGCTTGTACTGGGTTGGTTAGATCACGTCTGAAAATAGGCTGGCTACTATATAGTCATAACCACTCTCCCCCAGCCTATCGATATTAGTATCTTGTTTCCGCGGATGCGGTGTCTATACAATCTTCTGGAAATGGTTACAGCCCACGCTCATCCTGTCTAAATGTGTTTTGACTATCTATTGCGTTGTATTTATTATAAATGTGAATTATAAATTATAAATTATTATATATATAATATGGTATTATGTAATATATAATACCATATATATATATTATATATTATATAATATACTATTATCACTATAATGAATAAATGTGTGTAATCGCATGTATAATAATTATAAAGAATGGATTTAACTGCGTAAAAATATTATGTCGAAATTGCAATGAAAATATATCGAAATTGCAGTATAAATATGTTAAAATTGCAATGAAAAATACCTTTAAGTTACATGATAAAATAATAAAATGTATGATTGTTAATTACTTACTTAAATAATATGATGGACATTAACAAATTACAGTATTATACGATACTATCAAAAAATATTTAAAAATTAAAATATATTATTTTTCTGAATTAAAATTTATATAATTATATAGGTAGGTACATAACTAAACTGTGATTTTTAAAATGTCTGTTACTTAAAATGTGTTTATATAACAAGAAATTACTTCAACGTCTACGGCACTTGTTATCGGTGCATATTTAAAATAATTTAAAACCATTGTCGTTTTATCTAAATTAACATTTTGATTTCCTGCCATATCCTCAGAGTGAGTTTTATTAGTTTTTTATCCTTAATTTATTTCTAAGATATACTTAAATACGTTGGCCAATAAATTATTATTATCGATATAATTAATATCACGACACTGTCGTAAGACAGTATCTATACAACGCTTCTCTATATACATATACTATTGTAGGAAAAAGTCCAAAAAACTATTATGTCAAAATGTACATCGTAGTTTTATTTTGATTGTAAAATTACCTGAGATATAATCATTTGTATATTTTATCACGCGGAGTATACAAACATTTCAAAGATTTTGAAATTTGCAAACATGTATAGTTGCAACTATATGGGAACTGGGAAAACTGTAATTAGTCCGATTCCTGTACACATATATAAAATATTTTATCAGATTTGATTTAACTGGTATCAATAAAAAGTTGCAATATCTATTAAATCCGATATTTAATTATAATACTATAGGTAGGTACTTCGTTCTCACAGTACGACCTATATCTTAACCTGTTTATTCTGTATTTTATATTTAATCAAATTATATATTAACAAATCGTCGTAGGTACGCCTCCTAGGTAATATGGTTATCTATAGTCGTTTAAAAGTGACTTGTACTATTTATTATTATTATTAGCTATCACGCTGGACACTGGACACGACAATAGTATAATTATAGTGTATGAATAGCTAAACAATGAATATAATTATTAATTATAGGACCTAATATGTATATAAATATACTATACTATAAATATACTCATGTATACCGGTTATTATAATATATGGTTAAGATTTGTTTCTTTTTTGATGTTCCTTGCAATTTTAGTTTTATTAATTGTTATTATTATTATTTATAAATATCACTTAGTCAATACTAACGTACTTACCCAAAATAGTTTAAAAGTAAGGAAAACTGCGTGAATAGGTTCGTGGTAAAAATAGCTTATAATTATTTTCGGTATACCTAAATAATGGCATATTTAAAGATTTAGACTGATTTTAAGCTATTTTTACCACGAACCTATATCCTCACCATTAGTACTTCGGTACTATCCATTATAATATCAAAATAACGGTAGTTACGTGCGACATCAGTTTTTGACAAAATCTATTATATTTTATTTTTTGTTTTCAAAATTAAATAACTAACTATACCTACATATATTTTCACCAAATATTTATATAATCATATTCTAGAAATGATAATATATTGCCACTCTTTTTGAACATTTAAGATCGTAGACTTAGTTATTTTCCGATGTATGATCAATCTTTGTTCTTAATCAAAAACCTTTAAAATGTTATACAAGCTCTCTAATAAGTTATTCTTAAAGAAATTTATAAATATAGGTTTCATTATTACTAAAGTTAACATTTATGCAAAATTGGATCGAAAAATAACAAATTTTCCTCTATTACAATTTTAGTTATGTTGTTGTAATTAGTTGAAATTTTTCACTATTATGTATATTATATATTATATGTTTTCTATGTCTACATAACGCAGATTTAATATATATAAAGCACCAGTTGCATAGACAGGAATTTTCATCTGTCCTCGATTCTCGCTTCAAATATGGGGAAAAAATAGGTGTCTAGATAAGTAAAATTATAAATATATTTAAATTTCTAGAAAAAACTAAAAAAAATGAAAATTTGTATTAGGTAATAAACTAAAATGAGTTAATACATGTATAGAAAATAATAAAATAAAAACATTTGACGAAAATAAACGTACCTATACGGTTATTAGTTTTTAAATTACAATAAGACAATTCCTATGAGATATTGTTAATTTACAAGTGAATACAAATTACAAATGAAGTTATACATTGCAGGATAATGTATAACTTCAGACGCTCATTAAGAAATATTGTGGATTTACGCTCATCTTTTTTTTAATTTCCACTAACAACAACTTATGATTTATCTTACATTATATTTTTATGGACAGTAATTAAAAAAAGGTGGATAAGTGGATGTCGCTCTGCTGTACGGTAGGTTACAAGTGGGTCACTGTAATGGATGGTGTTAAATTTGAATTCAATGATATAATATCATTGTATAAGAAAAACGATTCTGAGCGAAAACGGTCAGTCAGCCTATGATTTTACCAAGTATATTTGATGATATTATTGTGAATAAAGTAATTTATATATAACCTATTTACGTGGAGCCTTGTTTTAAATTTTCAATCCTTAGCCATAAAAGTTAAAAATTTATAAATTTTTAACTACAAAATAATAAATAAATTATAAATTTGATAAATGTTGTCAAAATTTGAACTTTAAATGCTTATAATTAAAAACTGTGACTAAGGATTTTTAATTTTTTTCATCTGCCTTTGAAACAATAACCTAGAAGCCTTATATTAAATTTTCAAGCTTTTTTACTCAACAGATAAAATTTTATTGATATTTATAGAAAAAAAAACTAAAAAAATTGAAAACTGACAATGGCCGTAAACAGCTCAAAAAGAGTCAAAATATTTTGTAAATTTTATGGTGTATAGAAAATGCTAATATAAACATTCAGTCAAAATTTCATGTCCCTATAGTCATTTGTTTTAGAGTTACACTAAAAACCAAAATCGATTTTCTCGAAAACAGATTTTGCGTAAAAATTCCCGTTTTTCCTTAATTTTTCTTTTGTTTTTCACGTCGCTTGTGAAAACTACTGGGAAATTTTTACTTTTGACCCCCCCCAAAGTACCAACTAGATTCACTTTCCTATCAGAAAAGTTACTATTGAAGAAAATCCAAGCATTTTTACTGTCCTAAAAGGTGATGACAGACACAAAAATAAAAAAAAAATAAAAAAAAAAACACACATCATTGTAGAATCAATACATTCATCGCTTCGCTCAGAATCTAAAAATTAAATAAAAATCGAAATTTTCTTCTGTCTATAAATAGCTTAAAAAGAGACAAAATATTTTGAAAATGTTATGGTGTATAGAACATGGTAATATAAACATTCAGTGAAAATATAATTTAACCGCACCTACAGTTAATTTTTTCAGAGTTGCACCAAATATCAAAATCGACTTTGGTGAAAACTAGTTTTGTGTAAAAATATCTGTTTTTCCTTATTTTTTTTCCAACTTTTCAAATCAATGAGAATTTTTTATTTTTGCCCAACATTTTACACATTGGTCGACTTTCCCCCAAAATACCAACTAGATTCACTTTCCTACCAGAAAATATGCTGAAGTAGTAAATCGAAGCATTTTTACTGCCCCAAAGGTAATGCCGGAAAATAAACCGACATCATTGTAAAATCAATACAATTTGGTATAACAGTAATTGGGCCACTACAGATTTACATTTATAACAGGTCCAGATGATATTGGGCCACTTTTAAATTTTAAATTTTAATAATAAAAAATATTCAATATAATATGTAGGTTACAATACCTAACAATGCAGTATATACGAAACTTTACTCGAAGCGAGAGTGTGCCTTAAAAAGGTAATAAATTATCCAATATTAAATAATATAGAATAAGCAGGGGCTGCCATCAAATGACATGGATAAAAATTAAAAATAGCCAAAAGCGTGATTTATAAAGAATAAAAAACATCGCTACAAATGCCGACGAGTATTTTTATTCGCATTTTAAAAAAAAATTTCTATATGTCACATCCTAATATTCATACATTTTAGATTCTGAGCAAAGCGATGAATGTAATGATTTTACAATGATGTGTGTTTTTTTTTTGTTTTTTTATTTTTTATTTTTTTTTAATTTTTAATTTTTGCGTCTGTCATCACCTTTTAGGACAGTAAAAGTGCTTGGATTTCCTTCAACATTAACTTTTCTGATAGAAAAGTGAATCTAGTTGGTACTTTGGGGGGTCAAAAGTAAAAATTTCCCAAATTTTCAAAAGCGACGTGAAAAACAAAAGAAAAATTAAGGAAAAACGGGAATTTTTACGCAAAATCTGTTTTCGAGAAAATCGATTTTGGTTTTTGGTGTAACTCTAAAACAAATGACCGTAGGGACATGAAATTTTGACTGAATGTTTATATTAGCATTTTCTATACACCATAAAATTTTGAAAATATTTTGACTCTTTTTGAGCTGTTTACGGCCATTGTCAGTTTTCAATTTTTTTAGTTTTTTTTTCTATAAATATCAATAAAATTTTATCTGTTGAGTAAAAAAGCTTGAAAATTTAATAGAAGGCTTCTAGGTTATTGTTTCAAAGGCAGATGAAAAAAATTAAAAATCCTTAGTCACAGTTTTTAATTATAATCATTTAAAGTTCAAATTTTGACAAAATACGGAAAAATCACGAAAAATAGCAAATTATTTTGATGAGAATTCATAAAAATTTTTCTTTTTAAATCTAAGATTTGAAAATGTAATATAAGATTACTCATAAGTTTGTCTACCTTTATCAAAAAAAAAATGTCTAGAAGAAACTTAAATTACATTTTTATGAGCGTCTGAAATTTATATTTTTACAACATTTGATATTTACTCGATTTCTCATGTAACAATTTTCTTATTTTATTGTAATTAAAAAACGAATGACTGTAGATACTTGAAAATTTCACTGAATGTTTATATTAGCATTTTCTATACACCATAAAATGTTGAAAATATTTTGACTCTTTTTGAGCTGTTTACGGACATTGTCAGTTTTCAATTTTTTTGGTTTTTTTTTTTCTATAAATATCAATTAAAATTTTTTTGTTGGGTAAAAAAGCGTGAAAATTTAATATAAGACTCCTGATATATCGTTCTAATAGCAGTTGAAAAATATCAAAAATACATAGGCACAATTTTTTTTTATAAGCATTTAAAGTTCAAATGTTGACACTATTTATCAAATTTATAATTTATTAATTATTTTGTAGTTAAAAATTTATAAATTTTTAACTTTTATGGCTAAAGATTGAAAATTTAAAACAAGGCTCCACGTAAATAGGTTATATATAAATTACTTTATTCCCAATAATATCATCAAATATACTTGGTCAAATCATAGGCTGACTGACCGTTTTCGCTCAGAATCGTTTTTCTTATACAATGATATTATATCATTGAATTCAAATTTAACACCATCCATTACAGTGACCCACTTGTAACCTACTGTACAGCAGAGCGACATCCACTTATCCACCTTTTTTTATATTGTATTGGGAGTTCAATCAGAAGTTTATATTAAAACTAGAAGCGTAGTAACATTAAAAATCAGGAAACAAACTTTAATTAATTAAAAGAAAAAATAATAATCTTGGTGAAATTAAAAAATACAAAAAAAGAGAAAGAACAGATTTGAATTTGTAAAATCTGTATCGTATTATTTAAAATAATAATTGTATTTGTATGCAATAAAAAAAAAATTAATAATTATTTAACTAATTTTATAGACATTGTTTTATATAATATTTTTGAAATCAGTATGGCATTATTTAAAAAATAATAGTATTTTTTTTATATATACATATTATAATTGTACCTATATTCTTGTGTTATACATTTGTGGCCCAACCTCCGGGTAGTAAAATGTAAACAAATATTTTATACAAAACAGGTACACAAAATGTGGCCCAATTACCAACCGCCCATTAGTAAAGCTTTATAATATTATAATTGCCTTAGGTACATATAGTGTAATAGCGATACAGACTCATATTTTATTAACTATGCGTGAAGGACTATAATGTCATAGTTGATCGTATTCCGTATTGTATTACCACGGATGAAGATGAAGATAATTAGATATAGCTTACCCAAGTTAGTGGAGGAAAAATTTCAATGTAATAATCAAAAAAAAAAAAATTAACCAGTGATCGTCAAATTTATTTTTGTTTCAAATGTTGCGATGAAGTTGGTAAACTTTGAATTTCAAATGATTTTTTACTGTACCTACGAATGGATGGTTACCTTTATTAAGTATAAAAATAAAATTGATTTATTGTTCCAGTGAGTGGGGCAAGTGCTCACCCCTGACAGTCGGAAACCCTGTATTGAGGGCGCACACATGTATGTACCCGAATAGGTATATCCAGCTCTATAACGATATATCCGGTTTATGTCAGCAATGAAATCGGCAGACTTCGATGTATTATATTATTGTAATAGATGCCTTGCATTTTAGTTATATTAGCTAGCCAATAACGACTCGCGAGAGGGTATATCTTAGTTGTAGTTGTTGTTGTGGGGTATATACGTGTAATATAGGGGTACATTTTCCTGCGCACATGTCGCCGTGTCGTGTCGAGTGCCTATATAATGTATATAGTATTATTTGTATTATAATATAATGTTAACGCGTGTTTTTTCTCTTTATATTGTGATATATTTATACACACACACGCACAAAAGCGCACACGTTGGTACCTATATATTATAATATATTTGTGTGCATGCTGATTGCTAAGGACTGTTCAGTGGGATCGAGAGTTAGTATAGAAGTTTATTGGGGGAGGGCTAATGCAAATGTTTGTTTATGTATTATTATGATATATTTTAAGTGCTGAAAATAATATATTGACCAACTGCAGATACATGTATATCATACGGCTATAGGTAACCGGTAAACAATAATTTATGAATTTTGGAGTTCAGAACAAATATATGACTTCCCCTATTTTGTACTGCATAGTGGATGTATTATATGTGACATACGTTACGATTAAGTTAATTAAATGCAATCATTATCGTTTGCTTTATTTTTTGTAAACACGGATTTATTTACCTTGGCAACTATTATTAAAGCTTATCTACGCGTTTTCTTTAATATTAAATCAAGCTCTATTACATAGGTATTTATGTATACTATCTATATTATTCTTTACTCTATGATGTATAATGTATATGTAGGTATAGGTTTTTAGATTCTTATTATTACTGGTTTAACTCAGTTTGATACGTACAGTTGCCAACTAGTTTTTGTTGTACAATCAACATTGTAATGTTTTTACAATGACGTGTTTTTTTTTAATTTTTTGTTTTATATTTTTTTTTACCTGTCGGTTATCAAAATTTGGGGTAGTAAAAAATCTCCAATTTTCAACATTAGAATCTTTTGAACTATAGGCTAGGGAGGGTTAACAAAACTATTTATTTCAAATAACCCATAGGGGGCTTATATCTAAATCAATAAGGGATATTTGTGGGGGGGCCTTTACCGCCCGGCACTATTAGGGATTCCCTCTTTACCGCCCGCTGGACGGAAAAAGGACGCTTCCCAACGCTACAACCGCTATCGAAAACCAAACTTTCGGTGCAGACGTGACAAAAATTATTTTTCAGTTAGAAATTTATAAAAGTTTTTCTTTTTACAGCTAACATTAGAAATTGTAATAGAAGATTTTCCACAAGTTTATCTATCATTAACAAAAAATGAGCTTACCAGAAATTTACGCTATTTATAACCATGAGATATTTTCGATTTTTTATTTTTTATTGATTATTTTTATAAGTTTATATGCTAGGATGACAGAATGTCTCCTCTCAGAATCGTTTTACGTATGCAATGGTGTATCATTGAATTCAAATATAATCACAAACACATCCATAACAACGACATCCCCGACAACTACTGTACAGCAGAGTGGTACCCACTTGTCTACCTTTTTTTGTTTGTAAATATTACGAAAAATTAATTTTTCAACATTCATCACTACTTGTTTTTCATTTTTTCTTTATTGGCCTCGACAACACTGGATTGTACTATAGTAGCTACAAAAATCCTACAATAATAGTCTGAAAATATTAAATTAAACTGCCAATGTTACATAACTCTTAATGTCATAAACTATACCTATTAGATAGTATAAAAGCTCGAAAAAAAATCCTCAAAATATGAAGTTTTAAGAATAACTGATTATTGTTTAAAGAAAACTGCTGGTGGACATTAATAACACCTATATTATTATTTATGTGGTATGATTAAGACTTTCATCATAATATTAGTAAAAACTAAACATATTGTAACTGTAACGTATATAATTACAATAATGTTTAAACTTATTTTATACGTTTTTCATATTATTTAAAATTTAATAATAATTTTTGATGTTTTTTTTTTTTAATAATTGCGTTATTTTGTTAGTTAAATTGTTTATTTCATCAGTTTTAAAAACTAAATATAGGTCTACTTCAAGGTCTTGTAGATCGATCATAGTTTTCTTAGAATCAATTAACTTCTTTCATTTAAAAATACTCGAGTTTAAAGTGAAAAATAACTAGGTAAATTAAATTTCCATTTGTTTCTCTATTAAATTATTATAAACACCATACCTACCTATCTGTGTTTAATTTAAAGACGTATTGTCTGTAATAATTGTGCTATATTGACTATAATAATAAACCCGTGCCTTATAGATTACATAATAATACAATAAATGTATTATACTTAATTTATGATTTATAATTTCTATATAGTGTAGTGATTTGTGGTTCTAAATTCATCATGATTCATGATTCAAGTACATGTAAAATAATATGCGTAATTATCGATTGGGGATCAAACTGAGTGTTATTCGTTGCAGAGTATATTATAATATAAGCATGTAGTATGTTTATAAACGAATAATATAATATATAACTGCGGAGACTATAGTTAACTTATAAGTTAATTGTAGTGGTAGATTTGACTTGAATGTTAACAGAGTATAAATCTGATGTTAAAAAAAACATATATATTTATTTATTTAAGTGTACCTATATGTATAAGGCTGCGCTGTGCTCGAGCAGTGTGCTCGTATACTAGGTAAGTGTATTCCACGATAATTCTGGTCGTATATATAAATACAATATGCCGTAGTATACTTACAGGAGTCACTAGGATTAAAAGAAAAATACGTCGCGTGCTGATTTACCATAATATAATATTATACCTTATTTTAAAATATTAGAATCATTGTGGCGGGAGGAGGGTGGTGACAGACAGACCGTGAGAGAGAGTAAGTGAGATTTCTATACTGGCTTATGTATATAGTTATGTATTTAAAATGTACGTATAATATTATGTGTACTATTATCCTAGAACCGTCGCAGTGTCGCAATTGGCGGTTGTACGTACTAAACTTCTCGTATGCTTGAAAGTCACCCGTGCACACAGTGTATGCGTAAACGAATAACGGAGAACACGGTATAGTGTCCCGTGCACTCAGAAAATTCGCAATTATTTCCGCGTTACTTCAGTGCATACACTCCGGCGGGTCGAAACGAGCACGTATCACTGTATATATATTGTAATATGTGGATTATTATACGCGTACGCATGCAGAAGTCCACACTGTTTGTATAATATATAGGTACATATATATTGCGTAAGCTCTCTGCTATTATTTCACCAAAGTATATATATATACACACAAGTCTGGGGCGCGCGCGCGGAACCCGAGTGCCCACAGCGGGATGGCTTTTCAAGTGGCAGCGTCGACATCGGTCTTTCGTGGGCGGTGGGTTCGTGGTAAAGGGGTTATGGGGTGGTGCAGTTGCAGAGGGAAATGTACGCGTAATATATATTATACACGTATATGCACGTTACGTGACGAGGGATATTCGATGACGAGAGAGGAGGGCTGAATACAGCGGGGCGCGCGATCAAAGGACTCTGTCCCTCGGGTTTCTGCTCTCGCTGCAGCCATTGCGGTGGTGAAGCAGAAGCCGGAGGGTTCGTTGTCGTCGTCGTCGGCCACACGCACCGCCGCACACGTCCCTTTCTGCTGTACAAGTATATATATAGTATATACATAATATATGTATATATTATAATAATATATTGTCCTCTCTCGGACTAGGTCTCTAGCTCTTTCCCCTTCCCCCAGCACCATTATTCTACCTCCCCGCTCGCACCCTGCAATAAGACTCGCCGTCATATACAACCAATCCAATGCAAATTCTCTGCTCCGTCGTCATCGATGGATGTATATATATTTTATTTATATAATGCTCACCGACTTTTCCTACTCGATTACCATTATATTTATATATATTGAGAGCACAAAATATAATACATATATACGTCAAGAGTCCCTCGGGAAAGTTCTATACATATATATATATATATATATATACGACGACATCGTTTGGCGTTTGTAACCGGGAGAGGGTCGCATTACGGGACTGTGCATATTATACGTGTATATTATAACATAATATCATCCGGCTCCTGGGAGGGATATAAGCGCCCGGTGCACACTAATTCGATAAGGATTCTTGTCCGAACTCGATACAGCTCCGCCGTCGGGATACATCATTATTATTACTGCTGAAGTGCGTGAACGCGCGCCGCAGAAGCTTTTAAGTATATATACGGTATATTAATTTCGAGGACGTCCGAATATTGAAATCGTTGCTTTTATATTTTATATACACATATATATATATATAATTATTTACTATTGTACTTGTGATATATGGCTTAGCTGTAGTATTATATGTATAATATATATTGTTGCGTTATCGCGTGCACTATACGAAAGGGATTTCCGTCCCGTAATGGCGACGTATAATATATACGTGTAGCCTAATTCTTTATTAAACATGCCCATTGTATTATGTATGAGTTTGATACTATAATAGTTATGTACTATGGGTCGTCTATGACCTTTACTACGTGTGCGATCGTCTATATGAATTTCGATCCCTTAATAGTTAATACCTTTCGAGGTTATACAACCAACGCATATTAACTTAATATACTATATAAAAGTATAAAACTGACACAAACTTAGTCCAGACGTATTTAAGTCAGAAGATACAGTGGCAGTTTACCGGTAAAGTAAATTATATTAAAACATTTCGTCAAATCCTGTTAACCAAATAGTAATTTGTATGTTTATATCGTAAATAGCTTATGAAAACAATTGTTTTAGATTCTGAGATTAGCGAGAAATATGTATTGGTTTTGTTTTAATACATTTTAACATGTTACATTTCGTTGTATAGGTATAATGCAACCACGTTTTCGAGTAAATGAAATATTTAGGTACTCCAATAGTTTCATGTCACCTGTAGCATATTTTTAAATAGAATATTTTCTACTAATTAAGTGCGAAAAGTGATGATATTTATTATTTATTGCTTATTAGTTATTACTTTGCAGTTAAAAATGTAAGCATACAATGATATACAAATATTGTTCAATTTTTATACAGCTAAGGATTGATTACAAGGAATCCTTAATACAAGGATCCTTCGAAAAATATAAAAAATATAGAAACACAATTTTTTATATATACAATTTACGTTCAGATTTTGACGAAATTAGATATTCGAACGAAGAATATCAATTTTAGTTATCTGGTTGTAATTCAAAAATATTATTCGCGGGGATTTGAAACCTTTACGTATATTATTATATTTTATATTATACCTACCTATACAGTATACACAATGTAATTTTCAAAACATTTAGATTGATTTTATGCTGTCACCTATTTATGCCACGAACTTTTTCACAGCTTATCAGTATTCAATCATACCTAATGTAATTACAATAATAATATATTTTGATATAAATATATATACTATTATAATAATATAATAAAAGTTCTATGTTAATGGTAAAATATAATTTAACCAACCAAATTACTAATAGTATAAATTAAATTATTATAGTGGCAAAATAAATATATAGGTAGGTACCTATACTTAGTAATGTGTAGGCTGATATAAGTGTATATATACTATGATATAATTATAGTTCCTTTATAAAAACATTTTTTTTCTGATATAATATTGTATAAATTGATTGGGACTTGTTGTGCCAACATTTTAGTTATGAATCTAAAAACATTTAATAAAAATGCCTTCGCTTATTAGTTATACGCCTATATACTATAATTTAGAGTAACAATTTATTGCCTTATTTATTTCAATTTTTCTTTAAGACATCGATTATTTAATTATGGGCGTTGGTAAATAAACATGATGTAATATAATATCTTAATTTATACATTCAACATAATATTATATTTAATACGAATATAATATGTTTGCACATATGATAAACTTAGTTATTCAATTTATTATTTACTGGTTCTGTATTCTGTACCTATGTATGTATAGGTAGTAGCCAGTAGGTACATGGACGTCAAACGTGGATTTGGAAGTTTTACAAAATCTTGTATTATGTTTTGAATTAGGTAATATTTCATGTGTGTATATCATGTGTATATAACATTTCATTAAGTATACCTATAGGTACGATATGACAATTTAAGTAACAGTGAAATATTTCAAGTTTTTACAGTTTACACTCTTTGGGTCACATTACCAAACCAACATTTTAGTTCACGATATTTAAATTTCAGACGCTTGTAAAAAATGTGTAAGATTACACACATTTTTTTTGTTGAGTAAAACTTATATGTAATATTGTATTAAATTTTAAAATTATAGAGTATTAAATATTTTATGAACTTTTAGCTGCAAAATAATTTGCAAAATTTCGCTATTTTGACGAATTTTGTTAAAATCCTAACTTTAAACGAATATAGAAAAAATACATAATATCATTGTTAAATTAATACATTCATCGCTCAGCTCAGGATCTAAAATAAAATTATGTTCAAAAATGTTGTTTTAAATTCTACTTATATATAAAAGTAAATATTTCCTATAACTTTAAAACATTTTGAGAAAATTGGTGTTAACTTTTAAAATAATCAAACTAAATAGGCAGGTATATATGTAAATTATTGTAGGATTTAAGACGAGTTAAATACATTTTAAATATTGAAACAAAAAAATATGTACGTAATTTAATTGGTTTAACAATATTATTGACAAATATCCAATCATTAAAATTATACGTTTATCGCAAAGTTGAATGTAACATTGTAACCTACATACTACATAGTATACCTTCATAGACTACAAATTTAAAATTCTCGGAATGTACCAAATATTATCAGTAAATTATGCAGTGAAACGTAGAATTGAAAAAATTATTTAACAATATAATATGAAGTAAATACTCAAATAGTCAGACTTTAGATTTTATATTTCGGGTTGGAACAGTCATAATAATATATAAATGATTTGAATATTGTTAAACGTATGATCACCGTATTGGTTTTAAAATTGTATTGTTTAATACTATTGTCAATTTACACTCCATTTATATATACAGAATAATTTTACTTATGTAATAAATATTGTCAGATACTAGATTTTTGGTGGAAAAGTAAAACATAATATCAACCATAAACTATGATTTATACTTTATATTGGAGATTCAGCAAAAAAAAGTTTATAAATACTGTAAATTCTAGAATTCCTTTAATAACAAAGGGCAATAAAAGCCTAACGGTCATGAGCTTTATTATTAGGTTTACATGTTGTCTGTGCTCGTGATTTGAAAACACAAAAGATTCAATTTTATTTGTTCGCTGTTCGTTTTTCTTTGTCGGATAAAATGCCCTTCCAGACAGAAGAGTATTGAGCCATTTTTACGTTTGGATATTTGTTCTTAAATTCAATTTCTACTTTAATTCTGATTGTACGAAAGTAGATAGTTTTGTGAATAAAAATAATAAAAAACTATTTTGTAAATACTAGACGTATTATAATGGCGTTCACCATATTTTCCACTCAAAACCAGTGACAAAAAATTCACTCCAATTTAAACTTAGATTTAATTTTTCTCTTTTATTTAATTAGGTAAATTTATTTACTTTTTTTTTAATACATCCTCTGACATAATGTCGAATACAGTCTGTGAAGTGGTTCCTTTGTGTACCGAGGGCTCACCCCTGTCAAATTCGCCCTCGCCATCAAGGCTCCCCATAGGGTTAATTAATACGTCTCTCATTCTATTGGCCGCCTAATAGTTGTCGGAGTATATATAGAAGGGTTTATATACATATAAATGTGTGTGTGCGCGCGTGAGTGTGTTGTATTTCATGGGCGCTCCCTTTCGTATTGTATTGAAAAAACTCATCGTATATTAAAAAAAACCACTTATAACTTGGAATGTCAATATAAAAAATGTCCTAGTCTAGAATGGCGGTTTTAATTGGCTCTTATTGCGTATAGAGTCGTATCCCTTTTTTGTGATCGAATACAAACCCCGAGGACAGATTTAAAACGTAATAATAAACCAAAGCCTGGTGGAGAATTATGTACATAAAAAAAATCCAAACCAGTTGTTTAAAGATCCTTTGTGACAACAATTAGACATTTTTATGAGTATTTTTTTCTTGCAGCATGCACTATTGCAAATACAGTTTGCATTTAATACTTATCTTTTACCTAATATATATAAATACGGTTATATGGTAATTAATTATTAATTTTTAAATAACAAATTGTAGCATGTACATTAATTTGGGTTTTATGGAAATTATATTAAAATAAAAGTATTATTGGCTTAAAAGCTTTAAAAACATTCATAATAATTTGTTATATATTTTTCATATACCTATTTATGAAATGTAGAAGTTAGGAATGTAGTTACTTATTGTTTATGGCTTTTAAACCATTCTAAAAATGATATAATTAACTTTTAGGTACATAGATTTGATGTGCATAAAATATAAAGTTAATACCCCCCCCCCCCTTAATGAGATTAAAATTAAAGTGATAACTATTTTCCATAAAACTTATGTTATATAATTTATTATCAGATTCAATTTCATTTTTTTACTTATTACTGCATATTCTACGATGTAATAATAATTATTTAGTAATCTTTTTAAAAAGTTAGGTTTATGTATTTTAGTTATTTTTTGAGCAACTATACAATATCCAAACTATTTATTTAATGTAGTTTAGCTAAATAACTACTAATTATACAGATTAAAATAATAAAAAACTTATCATCTATACAACATCATTACAAAAAATTCTTATAGTATCTACGTATTATGGTCGTATATTAGTCATATATTTGTGGGTAAAGTGTTATCTATAAATATTCTATGAAAACTTTTATTATTCCTTTTTTGGAAATTATTGAGTTTTATCAATATATAATTTACACGTAGCTAGGTTTGAATTGTGTAATAAATGTTATTATTTCTATATTTAATTTTCAGCACGTTTAGAAAAACTGTCGGAGGAAGAATTTCAACAGAGTTTAATAGAATGGCAACAGAAGGAGCAACAAAAAAAATTAAAGGAAAAGAAACAAAAAAAACCAAATACTCCAGAAAAGAAACTTGCAGGTATGTGTAATTTTAGAACGTGTGTTTAATCATGTGCCCCTTGCTTGAGGGCGGCTGTGGTATAATTTTTTTCTTAATAAAATCAGTTATTAAATTTGCGAAGTACTGCGAAAGTATTTAATACTTTAATATAACATAATCTACATTGCTTATTTTGTACGTGTACTAAAAGTTTGATGTCGGTTACACAAAAATATATATATATGATTTATGAAAAAAATCAATAATTGTTAATTTGATATCAAGCCAACAGATTTATTTGGAATTTGTATAATTTCTAAATAATCCCATAATTGATTTAAATCATTAACAAATTATAAATAAGTATATAGAAAATAAAATATTTAAAAGGGTCCAGAGTTCTTCAGCCGTGACATACATTGTTAACGTAAACACGCATCAATATAATATTTTTAGGTAGGTAGAGTTCATAAAGTGTTATTCATAAATATAAAATCAATGCATAGATCACAACAATACAATTAATTAGGGGTGGGCCGATATCACTTTTAACCGATAACCGATAAACCGATGTGTTGAGCAAATTTAAAACCGATAACCGATACATTCAAAACTTAGAATTTTTATCCAAACGCATGAACCGATATTATAAATTACCCGATAATACTTACCGATAACCGATAATACTTACAGTTATAACCGCGCGCAGAGCTGATAATATTAGATTATACATATATTGATAATTTTTTTTTTATATCGGTTCAAATATCGGTTTTGAAAAATAACCCGATACCGATAAAACCGATATTGCCCATATCGGCCGATAATCGATATCGGTTTGCATATCGGCCCAGCCCTACAATTCACTTTATTACGTTTTGTCGTGTCATAGTAAGTACAATAAGTACATACTACTATATTGTACTTGTTTTTTTTGCCAAGTAATATGTATGATTATTTAACTATTATTCTATTACTAACCTACATTTGTAAATTACTTCAACAATTTTAAAAGTATGAACATTCCAGAGTCAACAGTAAAAGTCGAAAAAATATAGAATAAAACGCTATGGCGTGTTGAAATATTGATATCTCACGAGGATCACGCCTATAATAGTGCTGTTTATAGTATATCTATGTATTGGATATGTAACCAAATTAATAATTAATGATGTATATTTTTCACCGTTTTATTCGTGAGATGAAAAAAAATTGTAATAATAATAATAATATTATCTGCACCTTATATATCTTTATATATATTAACCTTATATATCCTTATATATATATATTTATAAACCTTATATATCTATATATATGTATATATATATATATAATACACGTATTAATACGATTTAGCCGGAAAAGTCGCTGTTGGTTTTCTTGGAAAATGATGAATATAAAAATAACGAACGCAGCGATGACCGTTAAAAAAAAGGGAAAAGGGCGTATCCACGGCAACGGATGCGGAAAGGCGTTGCTATTATCACGCTGGCTGCCGTCCCGCCGCGCGCCGTCGCACGTTGCTATAGCAACTGGACTTAGGACACCTTCAGACAATGGTGTCAGCAGGCCCTACGACTCTGCTGCACACACAATTTTACTTGTGTTTATATTATATATGGTTGGTATACACGTGTAGGTACCTACATATATATATATATATATATTATAATATAGCTACGGTTGTGTATGTGTGTGTGCACGCGTATTGAAAAGCGCCCAGGGATATTATCGGGGTTGGAAACTTGCTAAATTAGTCGGCCGCATCCTGATCCCTTTTGTCCTTTCACCATGCTGCACGTAATTCGTCTCCAAAAAGTACCTCATCGTATACAATATAATATATATATTACTGAGCTTAGCGGGACCGGGGGTGGAAAGAGCCAAGAGGCAGGAGGATGTAAATAAATATATTCTGCAGCGAAATGCAAATGACACTCTGTATTCTCAAAGAGGAAAACTGTACGTGTATAATGTTGTCATATATACATGTACCTATTATAAGTAATAATTAACATGAAATGGGACAAAAATATACACGATTTTACTTTTTATACCGATAGGTATATTGAAGCTGGTATCTTTATATTATGTATCTTCATATTATGACTTAATATATAGGTACCTATAAAGGCATGTTCGTGTTTATAATAAGTGTACAATATTGTTATCGAATGATCGATTTTATCCTTTCTATATACACATAAAATATACTCGCAGACTTTGCAGTAATAAATATAAATATATATAAATCAGAAATTTAGAAAATGTTTTCTTTATTGGTTAAGCATCAACTACACAGATTATTAGCTTTAGTTTATATGTATTATATACATCATACCATTGATTATAAATACTAGTATTTATAATCAATGATCATACCTACTTATATACTTCACAAGTATTGGATGAGCATTAATTCTGTATTTTTCTTTAGTTTATTATTCCGTTTGCTGTTCGTCAAAATGTTCGTAATTTTACCGAAACGAATAACAATAATTATCATACCTATTAATTGGCGCAAATAGAGGGGGGCTTAGGGGGATTTAGTCCCCCCAAATTTCGGTCAAGTCCCCCCAGTTCAAAATCTAGTAAATAGTACTAATTTTTATATTCTGTGGCACTAAGCAATATGGCCTATTGGGAGGGGGGCTTGAGTCCCCCAAAAAATTTAGTCAATTTGCGCCTATGCGGCTATTATGAGCGTTAAACTCTTATACTCTTTGGACATAGCTGAACATTTTTCGTGTACACGGCACACGTGTATAGGGGAAACCTGCCTTTATCGTGTGAAAAGAGTAACAGTTTTATTTATATTTACCTGGTAAAATATTATAAACATGTAAAAGTTGAAATTATTACTTACGTATAAATAGATGTGTCTATACGTGAGTACGTATTATCGATCTAAACATTAACTGAAACATTTGCTTTAATTTAATTCGCGGTAAATGGAGCCATTGATTTAATACCGACTACTTTTTAAAATTTTTTTATGATTACCTATTTCTATTGTGTCTTAATAGCGTGCGTAATTCCTTTTGTTTATTTTTTTTGTTTCGGCACTCGTGACTTTGCATTATAAAAACAAAACTAAGTTAATCGGCCTCTTTAGAATTCGCAAAACTCCTTTCATTTCTTTGAGATTAAAAACAAAAGCGACTAGGCAATTTTTTACAAAACACCTTGTACCGGCTGCTGCAGTAGTGTTCATGACGGCGGCGCGTCAGCCGCGGCATTCTTTTGACGCAATATATGAACGAGATACGATTACCTCTATATATACACTTATTGTATTCACATTTCACATGCGCCTTATCGTTTTTCTTATATCCTTTCCTTGTTTAAGCGTTGGCTGATCTTTAACAATGATATTACAGAGCAGAAGACGGTCAAACGATTCCGAACACAAATGCATGTAACAATAAAATACACCGGGATTTCTGGGATTATTTCGCGAAGGGTTCTCTAAAACTGTATAGGTATATATGCTTGTTAATATTATCCATTCACATTGTTCATTTTTTTTTATCAGATTAGCGTTTTAAGCTGGATGAAAGGTTCAATTAACATTTGTTTTTTTCAACTTGATAAGACTTATATAATAATTTCCAATTCATTAAATTTGATACAAAAATGGAATCATAATATAATAATATAATATATCACATTTCAATGATTTCAAGACCAAAGTATGAACCCTCTTTTTTAAGTTTTATGAAATATGACATTTTCTATTATCTAGATTCTAGGTGTATCGTTGGTACCTACATGTGTCTATTTTAATAAATGCAATAGGTACTTAATAAATGGTACTTGTTTGTTATCGCCCTGCCATAAATAAAATATATTAAAATATAATAAAATAAACAATAAAAAAATAAAAAATAAAATAATATAAATTTACAAAGGAGGCCAGAACTCAGAAATATCTTTTAATATAGTTTCAAATGCATCTTATTTTCCTAGACGTGTTCTCCACATAAATTCTGCCAAATACGATTCCAGAAAATTTCTATTGGTTCCACGACGTTTTTTATTTCCCCATTTAGCAGATCCCCACAACCTCTCGATGTTTTGTGTGTGTGCCTCTGTGTCCGGATCAACAAAATTATAGGTGTGGTTAACAGTATTATGTTGGAATCCCGCTTGCTGCAAATTATTGTAAGCTTTCCAACAATCTGACATAATTATTGAGCCAGGTCTTATATATTTTTGTATTATAGGTAGCAACGTTTTCTCCGATCCATCAGCTGTATACTATAACAATAAAACACGCTTTGGTTCCCTGATATATCCCACCGAGAATCCATTGCTGTGGCAGAATACGTCCAGCATTATTTTTCCTACGCACAAATAAACTTTCATCTATTTCGACAAAAAGACCGGGAACACCAATTTCTTCATTTTGATTATTTTCTAACTTCCATACATATACCTCACGTAGATAATTACTCCAGTCGACCACAGCATTTTGCCCCATTTTAAGTTCACGTTTACAAAATGTTGCTGAAGACATTTCTTGGGCCCAGTAGTATATGAAATGGACAATTGTGTGTATTGGTAGTCTAGAACCAGTTAGCCAATTATCAACTCTTAAACCCTTTTCCTTCCGGCAAATTTTTTTCTGACACCGCCATCGCGATCCCTTAATAGTCATTATATGGCAATTTTCACAAGTTTCACTCACTTTAATAACATTATTTTTTTGTAAAAATTTATATCCTGTATCATTGCTGAAAACAACCGTAAGTAATTCACTAAAATTCATTTTACTATTGTAATTTAATATTGGTTTGAACAAAGTAGCAGGTAATACAATAACGAAAGCCAGCAACGTACTAATATATTATTATGACATAAAATGTCTCGCAAAATATAGTTATTTCCTAAAATATTTCCCAAAATAGATCATCTGTCACGAGCTAAACACGATAACTATACGGTGGGGTTTCGACAAGTACGTATTTACTATTTACCTAATGTCGAAAAGAAATATGTATAATGGATATTTTCGTGATATTATATCATATGATATACCAATATAATATATATTTATATACATTACATATATACGCGTGGTACAAATGGATATAATTCGCGCAGCGGCGCTGCACGTGATGAGGAGATCGAGAACAAGCGAAAAAGCTAAGCGTGCGCGCGCGTTGTGTGGTGGCATATCACAAGAGCGAGGGGCGCGTGGGAGAGCGATTTATATTTCAAGTGTGAATAACGCGGCGTATCCCTTGGCAACGAGAAGCCGCGACGGACCGACCGGCGTTCACGTGTCCATATATGTATATAAAATATGCTGTGCGCGGCGGTGGCGGCGGACGTGTCGTCGTCCGTGAGCCGCGCGGCGTCCAATAAAAACGCGCCGGGCCGGACGCGCACCACGGAAGTCCGGTGCCGCCGTGACGACGATAAAATGGCCGCGCGCGACGATCGATATAGGTATAATCGCGGTACGGCCGCCGCCGCCCTATATAGCCACCGCTCCGCGACCCCCTGCAGCGAGCCCCCGCGACCGCTTCCGGCCGGCAGTTGATCCACCCGCGCGTGACACATCGTAGTCGAATATATTCTGGTGGGACCGCTGAAGAACCGTATACCGTATACCAGCATATACCTTCCTTGCTGCAGCGTATATTATGTATACGTTATATAAATGTATGTGTATTATAGGTAACTAACTGATCCCGTTCGGCGATGTCCGCCGTGACAAATTAAATGTCCGTGTATTTATCCAGACTTTTACTCCGTTAAATATATCTACGTAAACAGAATTTTAACACCTTCGCATTTGGGTGGTTTTGACCAATTATAATATACAGGTCTAAAATTATCTCCTATATTATAACAAAAATGAAATTCTGTCTGTTGGTAACCGCATCAGTCGAGAACAGCTGGACCGATACGGCTAATTTTTTTAAAAGTATGTTCGTAAATAATCCGAAATCCAAAAGAGGCTTTTACGGAAAGAAAAGTTGGAAAAATATGAAAAGCGTTTTTTCTGTGGGATTTTGGAACATAGATGGTTGCCATTGTTATTGCAAATTATAATATAGTAATAAAAGCGAATTAGTTGAAATTAGTATTTTTTTTTTATAAATAATTGCCACAGGTTAGGTTAATGATAATAATATAATATTATAATTGATCTAATATAATAGTTTTGATATATTTTAAATACTACTGGACTGTTTTCAATAAAAAGTTATACCAATTATAGATTCCTTGAGATTTAGAGGGTGTTTATAATTTATTTTTTTAATCCCTATACTTACCTATAGGTAACTAAAAGAGAGTTCATACGTGAATTTTTTCAGCTCACGCAAAAACAACATTATTTTTTGTTTACTTATAGGGGTGCCATTATTTGGTTACATATTATATTATATAACTAGGCAGTAAATAATTATGGATGGTAAAAACATTTTTATACAAATATATTTATATAAAAAAAAAATAATAACTATTTTGTTTTCTATAACAAATGAACTAACCTTATATAAACAAAAAATATTCGTTTTGCGTTAACCCAAAAATCCCCGTGTGAGTACCTCTTATATTTATTTTCCCTTTGTATTTAAAATACGAATTTTATGATTTTAATTATCATTTAACAAAGTTAATTAGTAGTATTTGAGCCAACGTTTGTTTTTTAATCAAGTACCTAAACACTATATTAATCTACGGCCATTATTTTTGCATCTCTATGTTCGAAGTGCGTCTATTTATTTCCGTCGATACTAGGTCATCCTATTCCAATAAAAATGATAAAAGTTGTTGTATATTAGGTTAAAACTATACTAGCTTATATTGGTTTAATTTCGTAATTAGTGTATACTTAACTCAGTTCAGATATTATAGCTCTTGGTATACTTCCGATATTACGTGGTTCAAACTACTCTCTAAGCTTTCCTGATATCTCTAAGATCAATTTCCAACATTTTTGTCGAAATCAGTCAAGTTATCTTTAAGTACCTATATAGGTTACACACATTTAGAAGTATCATTTTACAATTAATAAACTAACATATTTGTTTTAAGATATCAATGACTTTATTTGAGGTCATAAACGTGACAATTTGATGCATGCTGCTATGCTCTTACATCATCTGCCAGAGTAACCAATTATAAACAAAACAAATACTAATTTCTACAATTGCTATTAAAATCTGTAACCATTGGCAAATATTTATAAAACAAAATGTTTCAAGTTTTATCGTGAATCTCAAAATCCTTGGGTGAGCGTGAGCCCCTCTTTAAAATACGAATTTTGGAAAATCCTTTCTTATAGCGTCCACCCATAAACGGTGGTACAAAGGTACCATGAACATTTTAAGTCTCTAGATATCATAGTTATAATAGCTTTACCTTAGTCAGTCAGGATACGTCCGATTATATATATATATTATATATATATATGTTTATAACATCATAAAAAAAAGACGAACCGCTTTTTTATGCCATCTTAACAGCAATTATAGTAATAATAGTATAGTTTATTATATACTTAAAATGTTGTATAACTTGTTTGTATTTTTGATAAGTACTTGTTAATTTATGCGTAAATTACTTGTGTTTATAAAATCCCTCTCTATTTATAATATATATATATGTACCTATGTATAATACTATAACCTATGTATAGGTACCTAGATTCTTTTAAGAATTAATCAACTAATAATTACGAATATTTAAAAGCACATTTCACATTAAATAAACTTACCCGCTTTTTTTTTTTTGGCATCGACAACGCTGCCAGAACTGCTTAAGCATTACATTGACAGCACCGCCATCGTTTATTAATTTTAAATGAGTACATTACTCTTAACTAAAAATAATAACAATTACATAACAAGGCATTTACGAATATACATCACCCTTGCTGCTAAGGACTACTTTCTTTAAAGTTATATCTAAAGTGTTATCTATTACTTAGTGCTTACATCGTTTAAACAATATTATAATTGTGCAGTATTTTAAATAATGATTTTTTGTAAGCTATATACCTTAATAATATGGGAATCATCTTTAGATATGATATTATCTTGATATTTTTAAACAGATATGCTCTTTATCACAACTATGCAGCTTAAAATAATGAATTAAAATGTATAATACTTTACTCACTTTACTGTAATATATATATCTATATATGTATATACGTAAAAATATATATTTGGAACGTTGTTTAAGAGATTGAGACTTTTATTCATTTATTATGTAAATCTGTGATGTAACACAAAAGAATAAACTATATTTTGTTTAAGTAAAACAAGTACTTATGTTATATGTATATAATTCAACCCTTGTCGTTCTATTAATGCTTAAGAGTCTGCAAACAAATTTTAATTCAAAGACGTATAAGTGTGTAACCTGAAGATTAATCTCAGGAAGTCATTAAAAACTAAACATTATTTTGCTTCAGAGAAGGAAATTAACTTCTAAAACACTTGTGTTGCTTGTTAATTATAGCATCTTCTGGTCGAATTGTTGAACACTCAAATATAAACTGAATAGAGTTTTCTATAGTTAATTTAATAAACTAACATTTATATAATCCTGCAGGACATTTATTTTTAATTTGTTGTCTTAAAAAACTAATATGTTTCTATTATAAAATGAAAATGTTTTTTTTAACCAAGCCGTCATTATATTATACCATCACAATGTGTAATTTACTTATAGGTATATATGTAAATATTTAATAACTTTACTCCATCCAATCCTATATTAAGTCTTTCTATATATCTATACACTCGTATAATTTACAGGATGTAATGTGTAACAAAAAAAACTGGCAAATAAAAATGAAATATTTGTACAAGTTAAACGTTTGCGAAAAATCATGGAAATTATACACATAGATAACTAATAATTTAAGATTTACTTATGTCTGAAAATTCTCAAAAAGAATATATTTTGAAAAAGGTTTTTACGTTTCGTTTCGAATTAATTTAGGCACTTACTCCAAAAAAATCTTGATATTTTAAAGAATTGGGAAAAATAAACTACTTGACTCAAATAAATGTTTTTAGTATCAACATTTTCTAAGTATATTAGATTTCGAAATTGATCATAAAAACTATAGCTATTTTGAATTTTTTATTTTTGGATTAAAAAAAAATAAGTACAATGTATTTGTGTGCAAGCGTCTATAAATTAAATATCAAAAAAATATATTTAATATTGGTTAGAACAAATGTTATTTAATTTGTTGGGTTATTCTGTTACATCTTGTATATCCCTACTGGCTGGCTTCGATATTTTTAACGATACTACAGTACGAACTTATTGGCAATATATTATTGTATCTATACCTATACATACATATTTTTTTGTTGCATTCATACTATTTTATGCTATCATTATGATATCAATATAATATGGTATTTCGACATTTCGGTTTACCGTAGATACAAATGTTTATATATTTTCGGTATAATTTAATATAAGTACATAAAGTAGAAATAATATAATATATAGGCACATGTTAACATATTATATTGTCTTTGAAAGGTTCAACTCTGAACGGTCGATATTGATGCGACACGTGACTTCATTATACAGTATTATGCTAGCAGAAATGTGTTGCATCCTATAAATAATAATTATTATGTACCTTGTATTTTATATTTTCAAAGGCGTATATATCTATATAGAATCAATTTTAAGTTAATTACAATTTAAATATATACGCATGCTCGTATAGTTGTATATATTTATTGGATATGTCGCTATGATGAAGGAAGAGTACGGTGCACTGTTTTTGCTTGTTACTCGACGTCATCTTTCTTTGTTCTTCTCTACTTTAACCGAGGCAAATAAAAAAAAAATTAAAAAAATAAACCGAGAGAAAATTCTTATAATAACTTCTATATCAAGCAAATATCCTCCCTGGGGGGCTTTTCACAAAAGGATTTTTGTGAAACCCTCCGGTTTGTCATTATTAAAAATAAATGGGGAAGGAAAACGCGATTAATAATATCCCCACAGGGCGCAAGCAGTATATGGCGTATAATATCCGTTCCGGATAAGCTTGAATCCGTTTACATACAAACGAAAAGTTGGCTATCATCGGATGATATTTGCCCCCTCTTTGCCCGACGTTATGCCGCACCGCATTCAATTATAATACCGGACGTCTTCGCCTAGCGAATATTTCATGTTTTTTTTTTTACAGAAACTAATATTTCACCCGCTAAAAATAAAGGATTATGTTTACCAACGGCCATCACTATTAGCGATGATTCGGAAGAAGAAATGGCCGTATTTAAACAGCCTGGTAAAAAGAGAAAATTAAATAAGAGCAGAGATTTAGTGAGTGGATTTTCGCGACCAGGTATAATAATGAAGAAAGAGAACATTAAATTTATCATATTTGTTCTGTTTACAGGACGTTTCCGACGAAAAGAGCATGTCAAATGACGAATCAATAATGACTAATGACTCCAGCGCTAACAACAGTTTGATGACAGAAGACGAAGACGAAAAAATCGCACCTCAAACAGGAACTAATATGCCGAAAAAATCGAGGTAACATATTTTAAGGAGTATTATTATTTTACAATTCACCACTATATAGCAATATATTATTGTCTAAAAATAATGCATTGTTTAGTTTTTGTTGTGAAAGAAATTTAAAATATTTTTCCTCAACGTATAATATGATTCAACTCTATATTATAACGCTATATTCAATTCAATTATTTCAGTTTTAAATTATTATTTTTTTGCTTTTGTAATATAATTATTTTTGAAGTAATTTATATTACATTTTTAATTTACTCTATCATGGTATATAAAATAAATAAATACGTTTGTCGGCGTGGGGATGCTGATGTACATGTTTTTAGAGATGGGAATTAAAAATAACTATCGCAAACCTCTTAGTCAACATTAGTCAACCTTAGCCAATTGCTGATTTGTAATAATTTCTAATAAGCTCTAAGCTCTAAAAAATTAAAATACATATTTTTCATAAATTATTTTCTAAATACTTGTTTTTATTTTTATATTATATCACATTTATTATTTTTTATAATATATTTATATATACTATGATTAACACCGTACCTAAATTATTACTTATAAAAGTAATGGTATTAGTACCATACATATACCTACAATCAATTCTAATTCTGCAGGTACTCATTTTTAATTGTTAATTTAAGACATGTTTTTTATTTAGACCAGTTATCCCTGTGATATACTTCTGTACGAGAACTCATAAACAAATTGAACAGGTTATAAAAGAGTTACAAAGAACTAGTTTCAATACCGCCAAGTAAGCTGAGATAAAAACGTGTCTCATTTATGATAATTGTAACTGATAATATGTTTTTATTTACTCTTTAGGAGTTGCGTGTTAGCAAGTCGCGAACACACATGTATTCAAGATTCTAATATATACTACCCCCAGATATCATACAAATCAAAAACCGAACTATGTAGGGATTTATTAGATCCGAAAGCGGTAAGTGTACGGTTCAGATGTATTGGAATTTATTACATCCCGTTGAATGTTTATATATACGATTCCATGTGTATTGTAAAATACAAAACAAACGCATTATTCTTAACATCGAAACGCGACCCCAACCAAATATAATTGTAACTGGTTTAGAAAAACATTTGTGTACCTACCTATACACTTTGAATCCTTATTGGCCATTGTTATAATAAATGCCGGTGGGCATTGACAATTGAAAGCGCAATAAAATGTACCGTATCACATTTCATCGGTAGGTATTAGGTAGGTAGTTGGTACACAAAATGCTGCAAAAATATTACTATTGACGGGTTTTGTTAGTTATTAATGGGGGAAACATTATGGGATATTTTGATTAATAGTATTTATTTCAAGACTTCGAGTATCATGACATGATCAAATCGTAACACAATTCAATAATGCATGATTATTAATTAATAATTATATATTATATATTATAACAAATTAAACAGTATAGTATACAGTATGGTACCTACATTTTGAAATTAGAGAATTTACAGACGGGTACTACTTAATGATTATTAATAAAAATTAAAAGTGCCAGTAACCAGCTGGTTTGGAGATAACAGATATTAGATACGATTATATTCATTAAAAAGTATTACAATTAGAAAAATTTTTATGACATAAATTGTAAAGTTAAACAAATATTATAAACTACCTACGTAGTAATTGATCGAATTATGTACATATTTAAAAACCCCGCAGTCTGGAACATTTTGAATTCTGAGCGGAGCGATGAAGATATTCATTTTAAAATAATGTATGTTTTTTTCATGTCAGTTGTCATCTTTTGAAGCAGTAAAAGTGCCTATATTTTCAACTTTAAGGTGGTCTTTGGTAAGAAATTAGATCTAACTTGGTATTTCGTGGTCAGAATTTAAAAATTTCATATACATTTCTAAAAGATTGGGGAAAAAAATACATAGTAGATTTTTTTTATAAGCGATTGAAATTCAAATTTTAACAAAATTAGATATACAAACAAAGAATAAAGATTTTAGTTATTTTGTTGTAACTCACAAATATTATTAGTGGGGTTAAATATTACTCTGTTTTACAGTAAGTCAGTAGTCACTTAAAAGTTAATTAACATAATATAGGTATTTTATAAATAGGTATATATACGTATAGTGTATACTGGATAGGTATGCCTATTAACTATTAAAATAATAAAATATAATACATGTTATATTTTCAGTAAAAATTAATTCAACTTAATGTATTACTGTAGTACTAGCAATATAAATATATCTTAAAATTTGCTTAGTAATATAGACTAACCCCTATCTTTGCTCACAATAAACGTTTTTCGAATACAATGGTTATTATTATCATTGAATTCAAATTTAAGGCTGTTGAAAGCAAACTATTTTTAGGGGTCGGATTTACTAAATATTCTATGTCCACCGTGAGTGATGTGTGCTGTTTTTGTAGTGACTGATCATTACTGTGCGTGAGTTTATTGTTTAATTAGTATAGGTTGCACCAAATTAATTTTTTTTTCGAAATTCACATTTACTTTAGTGTTACTAAAAAAAATTTCGAAATTCCATTTCCCAAATAACCTAGAAAAGAAAATAAGGAATTCAAATATTTTTTTATTTAAAATTGGACTTCTGGAAGTATATTTTTTTTCTTCCGCTTGGCGTATATTGGTTTAAATGCATTAAAAAACGACCAGCTTTCCACAGCCACATATTTTTTACAGTGACTTAATCATGACGAGATATACACTCCATACCTTATTTATGGCAGTGATTATTTACTATTCATTATAGTTGCAAAAACTAAAATATTTATCATTCTATTTAAAACAAAATTGAATGTAAATGTCATAAAACTATATTAGGCAGAAACTAAAAGTCAAGCGTTTAACTATACAGTAGAATTAAAAATATTTTAACTATAGGGCTGCGAATTTGTAGAAAAATGTATTATTTTTACCACAGAACAATAACTGGTATAATAAAGCTTTCTAAACAAAACGTTTGAATTAGGTACTTTTATGAATTAAATTTTGAGTATATTATTTTGCAATTTTTGCATTTTTTGAAATTTTTTATTTAGCATGTTCTTTTTGTCTTTTTTTCATTATTTAATACTTAACTTGATATATTTAATAATTTGCGTTAACTAAAACTTTTTACAAGCATTTTATTAATTGGTTTTTTATTTCGTCTCTATTATATTTTATAAAATTTATACGTAGGTACGTCATTGAAGTGTACACAAACTTAAGAGATTTTTTATTTTTAAATTATGAATACTATATATTATGCATTTTTACTGTATTTCTGAGATTTTAAGTGCATTTAATTCAAGGCATTTTATGCACAATAATCTGTTTACAATAAAACCTTAAATTATTTCAATTTACAGATTATAAAGGAATAAAAAATGTATTAACATTTCGCTGGTAATTTTATACAGAGATTCAGTGATATAAAAACAACAACAAAATTTTTAAAATTTTAAATATATTTAACAACTATAGTTGTACCGCCGTTATTACAATATATTTCAACTTTTACATAGAACAAAATATTTTTTAAAAATGCACTTGTTTTTAATATTATTTATTTTCAATATACCTCAAGCATGCTTATGCATATTATTATTATTTTCTTAAGTCTTTGACTGATGTCCTGTTTATAATTTTTTATTTCCCTACTAAATTTTAAACCATTTATTATTATAAAGTTTTGTGTTTAAAAGTTTAATAAACTTAATTATATTGTATTTTTATCAGTTATGAATGGTGAATAGATACGTAGAAAGATATATTATCTCATTTTATAAATCACAAACTGATTTATAAAATTACTTAAAATGTGAAGACAGATATTAGAGAAAACTTAACAACTTTCTAATAGTGTGATTAACCGTGTTGATAACATTTTGTAGCAAAATTATGTTGAGAAATTATTATGTAGTTTAGTGTCGTTAGTTTAAATACTATAGAGTAAATTAATTAAATAACAAATTTAAAGATAACCGTTACAAACCGTTTCATTTCAGAGGTTTTTAGTACCTACTTATATTTTAAATTTAGGTTAGGTTATAGTTAGGTTAAGTAAGTGCCTATGTAAAATATTAAAATTTTAAAATGCTCAATTTAGACGTGTTAAACCTGAACGCAAATTCGATAAATATGTAACGTGCTTATAAGATTTAAAATACAAACATGGTTGTAACTTGTAAGCGTAACGTTCTCCTAGAAATAACTCATACAGTAATAACATGCAACTAACTTTTAAGTAAATATACTAATATAATAATTTATAGTTATTATTATTTCAATAATTACCAAGTATATTTTGAACAATTATTCGTCTTAGTAGAATATAAAATGGCAGAATTTTAAAACGACAACGGAATAAATTTGTTTGATTTATTTGCGTTCCATTACAGAGACGGAGAAATTCGATAAAGTTCAGAAGGACAATTGATAGGTGTAGTTATTACGATAACGGTGGCGTAAAAATAAGCACTTATGGCCAATTAGCCAAATTCGGAGTGGAATCTGTTTGGGATATCGAAGATATAGTGCGTTTAGGCATTTCTAAAAATTCTTGTCCATACTACGGTACACGATTGTTGCTCAAAACTGCCGAAATCGTCTTTTGTCCTTACAATTATATCATTGATCCGGTTATCAGAAATACAGTAAGTAAATACATTATACTTCAGTAGTTCAGTATGTTCGACGTTCTTATTATATGTCGTAAATCATAATTGTATATGGTTATCTAATATATTATATAACATATACCAATTTTGTTTGTATAAAATATATACTTACTTGCCATCTCCCGAAATTATTTTTGTTTTAAGATGAACTTGAAACTAAAAGGCCACGTGATAATCGTGGATGAAGCTCATAATATCGAGGATCAATGCCGCGAAGCCGCAAGTCTGCAATTGGATCAGACGAATATGAATTTGGCCAAAGCGGACTGCGAAAAAGTATATAAGTCTTGCAGCAATTCACTGTCATACTCAAGGCTGGTAAGTGTTTATTATGTCTGTTCGACTATATTCGTATATTACATATTATTATCAATTATCATTGTTACAATTTGTAAAATCGTTATAATGTAACCGCACGTACGATTATAATGTATATTGGCATATAATATATGAATTTTACTTGTGTAAAAATTAGATATCAATATTTATTATAGTTTACACAGTATAATGCATAAAACTTCTATCGGTTGCTATAGGCTCGATATTTGTCTGATTTATCAAAGTGGATCGATCAAAAGTCTAACGATATTAAAAATTACGACGATTATAATCGCGGCGTTGTATCGTGGACTGGGACATACACCATAGCCAGTTTTGACGATTTTGGTATCGGGTTGACGGCCTTCGAAAAGTTCAAAGTCTGTATATAATCCAAAATTAAAATTGCAACTATCGGTTTAACCACAAATCATTATTTTTGTGTTTTTTTTCAGAAAGATTGTGAAACAGTTTTGGCTGATTCGGCCGAAGAAAGTGAACCCGACGATACGAAAATGGATACAAAAGAAAATGGGGAAAATGAATTGGTAGAAAAGGAAGATAGTGATTTGGTAGAAAAAGACGAGAATGAAGCGATAGAAAACCGTTCGTCCCAAGATAATGTCGATGCGGCTATTACAAATGCGACTAAAACTTTATTGTCGTCGATTTGTTCGGTGTTTAGTTTGTTATATGATGAGAAGTACAAATTTGATTACCACGTTTCTCTAGAGAAGATCATGGAATTAAAGAAATATGACCACAAAGAACGAAATGTAAGTCACATACATAGCTTTTTATTGAAACATATAGAAAACAAAACATTAATATAACTATAAATTATAAGTGCAGCGGGCATTGAGGGGGCCCGATCAACCCATACAAACGGTTTACGAATTATTTCAGGGTGACTCATCCTGTATTAAAGTATTTATTTTCCTTAGGTAGGTACTATTAGACGTCTATCAGTATACCATAGGCAAGGCTCGGAAAGGATAATAAATTAAACAAACGTTAAAACATTTAAAAAATACCGCGTAGTTACTCAAATGTATTACCAACGGAACTTGAATAATGGCGAAAAAATAACTAATAAGAATAGGTATATAGTGTATAACTTCGCAGTAGTATTATTTTTTCAAAAGATCATAAAGTCACAAATCATATTTAATAATTACTGATTACTGTAGAAACAAGCGGAACTTGTCGTAATAATAGCTTCATCATATATATCACATACCTATACTTCACTTCTTTGATTTGATGAATTTTTTTTATTGATCTAAAAAATACTTGTAGCTAATAGGCCATAGCATAATATTTACAAAGTTGATTTGTAACTACTATTTACTCAACATATAGAGTACAATTTTTTAGGGTTAAAATATAAATTTAACTGTAGGTATAGTTTTGTTTCTTTTAGTAAATTAATTTTTTGACTATAGATTTGGTCTCAGTCCGATCCGTTGCGGAATGTGGGTCGATTTAGTTTAATTCTACCCGTTATTTTTTTTAAGTATAAAATATGGTAGTTTGATTTTTAATATCAAGATGGTAATAATCATATTTGTTAATGGAACAACCATATAGAGCATAATAATATGTATGATGTATGATGTACGCATGTATATACTATATAGGTTTATAGTATAGAACAGCTATTATAATAGGTACCTATATCACGTATAAACTTATATTATAATATAATACTATGTACAATTATGGCTTATGATTATTCTCGTGGCACTGCGCAGATAAAGACGACGGGCATAGGCGGGTGGATCAATGCTGCGGCGCAACCCGACGACTCGCGGCCGGTGTGGAAAAACGTGATCAGCTTCCTGTGCTTGAACCCGGCGGCCGTGTTCGGCGAACTGAAGTCGACGGCCCGCACCATCATCCTCACGTCCGGCACCCTGTCGCCGATGCAGTCGTTCCAGTCCGAGCTCGGCACGCAGTTCCCGATCGCCCTGGAAGCAGGCCACGTCATCAAGCCGGACCAGTGTTGGGTGTCGTCGGTGAGCGTCGGGCCGGACGGGACGGACCTCAACGGCCAGTACCGGAACATCAACACGTACAATTACCAGGACGAGATGGGCAAAGTGCTGTGGGACGTGTGCGCCGCCGTGCCGCATGGCGTGCTGTGCTTCATGCCGTCGTACATGCTCATGGAGAAGCTGTACAACCGGTGGCAGGTCACCGGACAACTGGACCGCCTCAGACGGATCAAGGTGGTAATGTGCGAGCCCCGCCGGGGCGACCAGCTCGAGGAGTTGATGACCAAGTATTATGCGGCCGTCCGCGGGGACGAGAAGGGCCCAAGCGGCGCGCTCTTCCTGGCCGTGTACCGCGGCAAAATCAGCGAAGGGTTGGATTTCTCGGACAACAACGCCCGAGCGGTGGTGGCTGTAAGTAACGATTCGCGCGAACGTAAATAAATACACGACCTCGCGCAGTTGGGGAATACGCCATGTATATTATTTTAAAATTTATGATGTGTCTAATATACGTTTACTTTCACATCGAACACGGCTCGTTCTGTTTTGAAAACTATAATGATGTTTCGGGAAAATTCTAAATATTTGAGACGTTTGATATCGCCAAGATATTTTTTTACCTTATTTTTAGCACTACCTAATTATGTTTATTGGTGAACTGTGAATCAATTAAATTATATAAACTTTTTTAACGGCTATAGGCTTTATTTTTAGTTTCATAATCTGAAGTACCTAAATGTATTATAAAACTATATAAAATATAAAATTAAGTATGAATATAAATTACTGACTCGATATCACATTTGAAACAAATCAGCGCTTTCGTTTTATTTTTTTCATCGTTGGAAATGCGGATAACGAAAAAACAAAAAAATATGTGCATATGTACACTCTCTGTACATTAACGCTGTTGACACGTAATAAGTCATAATAATACAGTCTTCGTGGAGATTCGTTAAGTTTTATTTTTTGTTTTAGGTCGGAATTCCGTTTCCTAATTATAAGGATGCGGCCGTGACACACAAAAAAGACTACAACGATAAACACCACAAGAACAAAGGTCTGTTGCCCGGCTGGGAGTGGTATCAGATTCAGGCCTACAGAGCGTTGAACCAAGCACTCGGACGGTGTATCAGGCACAGGAACGATTGGGGCGCTATCCTGCTAGTGGACAGCAGGTACGAGCAGCCCAAGAACCTGTCCGGGCTGTCGAAGTGGATAAGAGGAAGGGTAACGACGATTGTTTGTTTATGTACTCACTATTTATGTAGTGTGTAGTGCCTTGATTAGGATTGACTGCAAGACACTCGGAATTAAAAAATCCGGTAGACCATAATTTTTTATGCATTTCTATGGACCCCATAACCTCAAAAGATAATATTACATTTTTTAGTAAATATCTCCTTAAATATCCTTTTATAATTTTCAATTTTGGAAATGATAATTTAGCTCTAGTAGATGTAACTAGAATTATTGAGGAAACTGCAGAGTAACTACAGTATAGAGTATAGACTATAGATACATTCCTTAGGAAAACTTACTGTTAAAGAATGATTTTTTTATTATTATAGGATAAGGAAGTCCATTGATTGAAGTTAATGTTTTGATATTATTTTTTAGAACAAATCGAATAATTAGAATTTCACTCATAAATATATCCGACATTTAAAAATTCTGAATCTTTCGAAGTTAAAGATGCTTGTAAAACAGTAAAATTTTTATAATAATTTTAAAATAATTATAATATAAGGATTACAACAACAAAGTTATCATATTAAAATTAAATTTTAATTATTTTTCAAAAGAATTATTAAAATTGTTTCCATTATATTTTCTGGGGCCCCTTGTACTCGTGGGTCCGTCGTCTTTTGCCCATCGTGCCACCATATTGTTACGCCCCACTGCGTACGATTCGATTACAGTCATTTATTTAATGTTTTTCAGGTCGAAAGGAACAGTTCATGGTCGACGATCATGGCCAAACTCAAGACCTTTGTAGAGACGAGACAGCATGAAGACTCCATTGCAGCCCTCACTTGATTATAATTTGTACATTCTTATGCGGGACTTACCCAGCACTCCTAACTCATTATTATCATACCTTAGTAATAGTTTTCTTCTTATTGGTGGTTATCTAAGAAGCAAAATACACAAATATAATGTTTATTTTTGTATTACATACGTGTTTAATCCTTTAATTATACGATATGGTTATTTATTTTTAAAATCTAGTAATATATTATTTTCAAGTATTCAACATTGCACATCATTTTTTTTTTATTTGTAATTACCAAATTTGTTATTTAAATTGCAAAACAAAACTCGAAAAATCCTTATATTCATTGTATTCTTCAATGTATATAATGTTTAAATATTTAACTCAACGAACTGATATTTTATAAACTATTATTTTTATACTTTAAAATAGAATAAATAACTTTATAAAAAATCGGGTAAAGTAAAATAATACTTGAGTAAGGTATTTAAGAAACTATGAGTTCTTTAGTTGTAGGTATTGCATAAAAAAATGTATACCTATTTAGTCGCCTTAAACATAATATATGCTAAGACTTGTTTCAACAAATGATCAAAAATGTTGGTTGTAACTAGGAAAGAGATTGAAAAAAGTTTTAGAAACGACGATTATACGCCCCCCGGGATCAATGTTGTGTATATCAGTAAATATAAAACCATGACAATATAACACTTATACCAATATTACACTTTAGTAATTATTTATCACAATTGTATTTCAAAACAGAACAAGAAAAATAATATCATTTTAGATTCTGATTTCCGAGCAGAGCGAGTTGGTACTATTAAGAGGTAAAAATTGAAAATTCCCAGTACTTTTCATAATAATAATCGGGAAATTAAAAAAGAATAAGAAAATACAAGAATTTTTACGCAATACCGGTATTTGACAAAATAAATATTGTTTTTTTGGTGTAGTCGATGCTAAAATTTTGTTTTAACTAGGAAAGGGTTTGAAAACAGTTTTAAAGCGACGTTTATGTTACTTGGATTTTTAATAGCAAGAAGCTTATTTTTATATCTCAAACTGCGCTATACTAAATTATTTAAATGGCGATCTATACGTTGATGGAAAAAAAAATTGGAATATGTTAATTTTTTCGAACCAAGGTATTGGTGACATACCTGTTGATGGCTTTTTTAATACAAATTTTACTTTTAGGAAGTCTGTGGTGGAACGATTTCCGAGCAAACTTCAAAATTAAACTAGATAGTTTACATCACCGCCGAGTAACAATTTTACCCAAAACAATTTGTAAAAATGCTTGATCTAACTAGGAAAGGGTAATAGGGTTTGAAAACAGTTTTAAAGCGACGTATATGTTATTTAGATTTTTAATAGGAAGGAGCTTATTTTTATATCTCAAATTGTGCTATACTAATTTATTTAAATGGCAATCAATAAAAAATCGATATTTTTTTTATGGCTATAAAGCTCGAAAAGTGTCAAAATGTTATCAAGTATAGTAAATACTGTTATTAACATCTGGGGGAAATTTAAACGATCGATGGTCTATCATTTTTGAATTACACCAAAAAACCAAAATAGATTTCGTCAAAAATTGGTATTGCTTTGCTCCGATTCTATAATATCAAGAATCAAAATATGTACAGTATATGTAGCTATTATTTTGATTATAATTTACTAGTTGGATAATTAATATAAATAAGAAAATTATTCTTCTAATAAATATTTATTTTAAAACACGTATTCAGTATTGTTTTGTTTTAAATTACGTTACACTACTTGGTCATAGTATGATAAATTATCACCCAACATCCAACCACCCACCCACCAAATAGTGTATGTGTTGCTAAAGCTAGGATCGCCGTCACTGGGTGTAGGTTATTCAAAAACAAGTAACTGTACATTTCTTAACCTTGTCTTCCGTCAGTTTTACTTCCCTTCTATGCATATGATTAGAGTACCTGCATAATCGATAATATAATATATACTCTTACATTATAGCGATGCCAGACCTACATAGACCTGTAGACTTACATAGCTTACAATTTAGCTGTTTGACAAATTCAGTGAAATGTTAAATCAACAACAAATTTCTAACTGTATGGATGAAGGGGCTATATAGATCTATTTGTACAATTTACCAAAAAAAATTTACAAATTCACAAAAAAATAACGCATGTATCGTTATTACTTGTCAGGAAATTAAACCGAGTGCGACTTTCGTGGTAAAAATATAATATTTTTACTGAACTAGAAATCAAACAACACCGTAAACACGAGGGTGATTCATCGACCATACTCGCCATCCTTTTATATATTTATAATAATGTATTCTATGATAACATAGTTGAACATATAAATATCAAAATAATAAAGAATTTATCAAATATTCAAATACATTTTGTCTACCGAAAGTCTGACAATACAATTACTGAACTACCTATGTCATATACTATGACAGTAACCAAGAATGTAATATTAAGTAATCGTTTTCAACAGCAATAAACTTTAAAGTTTAAATAGCTTATCTAAATTTGTTTTCTCTTTATGTGTGTCTTCATTATTAAGTCCATAATATTACAGAATAAAATCAGTTATTGTCTAAAGACATTATTTTTATGTTTGTCTTGTTAGTTTTTAATAACAGCATTTATTAAACACCAACTACAATCGCAAGAACACATGAATATAAATTTGAATAAAAATATGACATAATTTAACGCGTGTTAAAAAATGTAATTTGAATATTTTATTTACACAATTCTCTATTTAATTTGGTAAATATTCGGTGGATATAATAAAACGCTGAAATATTTTGATGGCTTGCAACTTTTTCAAATTTTTCGTTTTTTAATATTTCAAAACTCGTGTAGTTTTCTTATACGCGGATACCTGGTCGCTGGTGCTTGGTGCCCTACATAGAAAAGAAACATAATATAGTATAATAGTACGCCAATGTCAATTGAAATTTCTAAATATCTGTGAATATGATTTGTAAGGTTCGGATTTCGATGCATTTGCATATTTTTTTCTGGAATGCTTGACACGATGTTTTCCAAGATACAAATGCGTTTCAACTTAACAAGTACTCACTATATGCTAACAACGAATTTTTTTGCAATTTTCGAGTTTTTTGACGTTTAAGAGCACTTTTAAATTTTTAGGGCATTATTATTTTTTTTTTTAGAATTTTTGAACCGATTTCTAGTAATATTACCTATATAAATAAATATAATCATAGGCGCAATTTCAGTTTTTGACTTGGAGGGGCTTTACATATTAAAATGAAACAGACGCGTGGGGCGCTCTGTCCCCCACACCCCATGTTAAAATACCTTTAAAATATATTACTTAATTATAATAATATACAACATAAGTGTAATATATAATTTTTCTCAACCACTTTTCTATATGTAATGTATATATTATAATTATACTGTATACACTATACATCTATCTATTACTGCTGATACCTATGTACAATATTTTTTAAACAAATTTACGACATTTAGTTACTTATAAATATATTACAATTGTAACCGAAATTGGAAATTTATAAAAATAAATACTTTTATCAAGTATTGACTATATTTTTGACAAATTTAAATGTTTTCAGTAATATATATGGTAATTACTAATTTGCAATACTATTATTAAACCTTTATTATAAGTTCTGAGGGTGGATCCGATTATATACTATCAAAAACACGTGAATATTGAATCGTTCTTTAAACTTTATATTCTTCAAACTGAAACGTTTACTATATTAGTAGATTGGGTAGTTATTAAAGGATTTGATACTTCAATTAAAATACATTTTTTTGGAGAGGCTAAATTTAGTATTGGAGGGGCAAGCCTCTCCAAGTCCCCCCCCCCAAATTGTGCCTATGTATATAATATATAAATATTAAATACACATGTTGTACTCAAACATGTAACAACATAAGGTTATCTGTTTTTTAAATAAAACAATTTACAAAAATATTTTGATTTCTGAAGAACTCCGTGGTCAATCGCAGGGATTCTTTTTTAGGATTTCTTTTATAGTAAAAAGTCATAAATTAATTTTTTGAAAGGGCATTTTTCGTTATTTTTAGGTCATTTAAATCCGAATTCTAGTGATTTGTAAATGGTTGAGATCGAGATACATGAATCAATTAGTCATCAAAACTAAACCATTATCAAATCAAAAGCGCACTGCGAGTGTATCAATGTTTTTCTTTGAGCAGGCACCTAACCGATAGAGCATGATTCGGGAAAGTCACGTAAATGCATTACTACACACGGTAATAAGAAAAAAATTATAACATTTTATTACATAATACAATACAAATTTTGTAAAATCAGTACAAAAGATTATAAATAGGTCAGTGAACATAAAAAAATCTTTTTTTGCGTCGGTGGACGGGTTATTAACGAATAAGATTTTAGCCACGAGTGCGTTCACCCATACGATTGATGGAAGACACTGGGAAAGGGAATCATTAAGTAATTAGAGAGCTACAGAGGGATAGTAAAAATCAGTAAATCACAATCGTATTTATGTATAGGGCACTTAAATATAAATATAAATAATAATAATAATAATAATATAACTCACAATTAACTATTAAGTAACTGTTTTACATACATGATTTATAATAAAATTGTATTTAAATAATACTTTGGTGCAAACTCTTCAGGAAATTTACTAGTCATCAATTATTTGAATCCACGTTCTGTAAAAAAACAATAATAACGCACGTAAATAAACACACATGTTACAAATTTAATTTTATAAATCAATATTCAATACCCCTGCAGTACATAACGTTTTTTTAACAACAATAAATTGAAAAATCGTTATATTTAAAATTTCCAACATGGCTATTATTTTAAAACACTAGAGGGATAAGTTTACAGTTTTAATATTTGACGTGAATTGACTTGCGAAATCGCACTAGGAAGAGTGGATAAGAATCCACTACATACACATACGGTATTAAATTATGAAAACTGCAGTTATTATTTAATTTTTGGGAAAAAAAATATAAGAAAATGAAAAAAGGAACTCAACATATAGGTAAATACACATAAATATACATTCTGAGTCCTATGGCCAAAATAAAAACAACTCACTTTTTGCTGCTGTAGGATCGTGGTGTTCCTCGCGCCCTGGTTGGCTAAGAACGTGGTTACCGAATCGTCGCTATCGCCGTCCCCACCGTCGTCGTCGTCGTCATCGCTGCTCGACCGGAATTCGTCGTCATCGTCATCCAGATCACCAGTCATTGCAGCCTGCAGGTCGTCGATGCGCTGCAGCGCCAGCGCCAGATCAGATTTAACGGTGCTCACCTCAGACTCTGCCTGTTCGGCTCGCTTTTCCAGCGCCCGTTTGCGGTTCACGTCCGCGGACTCCCGGGACTCCCTCTCGGCCATCGATTCCCGGGCCTCCCGCAACGACCGCTGCATTTTGCGCACCGCCTCCTGAGCGGCGTTCTCCTTGCACTGAGCCGTCTCTCGTTCGGACTCCAACCGGTCGACGGTCTCCTTCAGCCGGGCTATCTGCACCTCCAGTCGGGTCCGGGTGGTCAGCTCCAGCTGCAACTTGGACTCGAGCTCGGTGACCCGGAGCTGCAGCCGCTTCAGGTTCAGCGATCCGGCCGGGTCACCGTGCGTCTCCATGTTGTCTAACCGGAACGTCAGCTCAGCCAGCCGCTCCTGCAAGTTGGCCCGGTCCGTGTCCAGCTCGGCGATGCGACTTGCCTGTTCCTGTTGCACCGTCTGCTCGGCACTCAGCTGTTGCACCGTACCCCGGTACTTCTTCAGTACCTCGGCCAGCTCCTCTTCGTTCTCGTCCAGCTGGCCCTGTAGATGGTTCTTGTCTCGAGCCAGACCGGCAGCGCGCTCCTCGGCCGTACGTTTGGCCACTTGCGCTTCGTCCAACGAAGCAGTCACCTCCGCCAGATCAGTTTCAGCTAGGGACCGGGCCTTGAGTGCCGAGTCCCTGGCGCTCTCCGCGTCCTCCAGCTGATTTCTTAACTGCCGCATAGCTATGCGGTTCGCTTGGCTGTCACTCCGTTGTTCTTGCACCGTCTGTGCGTCTCTTAGCAACGCCTTGAGCTTCTTCATGTCCCGACGGAGACGAGCAATCGATTCCTGGTCGTTCATGCTCCGACATCGTTCCCTGTCCTCAGAGTCGACCAGCCGTCTCTCTAGGTCATGACGCTCCCGGATCAGCGCCGTCCTCTCTTCGTGCTCGTTTTCGATCTCGCATTCCAGCGCCTTGATCTTTTTTGCCGCCGAACACCGAGTCTCCTCGTTCTCTTGTTCGCGTTGAGCCAACTCTCTTCGATGTTCCTTCCTTTCCTGTTCGAGTCCCATCTCCAGACGAGTTTTCACCTGCTCCAGTAACTGCACCTGGCCAGCAAGATCGTCAAGTTCTTCTTCTTGGTCTTTGAGTTTACTCTCCAGCTGGTGTTTGGATCGCTTGAGTGCTGCGACTTCTTCCTCGGTGTTGCCGCTAAACGTTAACTCCTGTAGCTCGCGATTCAAGCCAACGACTTTCTGTTCCTTAAGCTCCAACTCCAACTTGACACTCTGAAATTGAAAAAAAAATTATTTATTAATTTGATTATTATACGTATTTCTAAAAAAACGTACACTTAAAGTTTGCTCCATTGAAAATTTATCCGACATGGCCATATCTTTTTCTCTGGTAATTTTTTCTCTTTGAGCTTTTTCTTTTTTTAATTCCTCTTGCAATGAATGCAACTCTGTATCGAATCTAAAATAGTTATTCATATAAATTTTACAATATTACACGATACATGTTGTACAACTAAATCAAATCATGCGATTGTATACCGTTAATCCGATAAGAACTCAACTAATTAATATTAATCCACACACTTTTTTTTATGAATAAATTAATCGTGTAACGCGCAGGTTATAATCATAAATGGGCATTTTAATTTCAATCTATAGAATTATATTATTGTATATAGGTATCATACCCGGCACATAATGTCCAATTTTATTTCTTTAATTATTTATTCGTTTGATAATATTTTTAAACTTACTTCTTTTGTTTCTTTTCGAGTAAATTATTTCTTGAGTTGCTTTCTTCCAACATAAGTTTGAGGTCGTTTGATTCAGAATTCAGCTTATTAACCTTTCGTTTCCATTGGGCTACAATTTGACGTTGTTCTTCTACGTCTTCGTAAACACCAGCCAACTTAAAAATTATCATTATTATTATTAATGTGTTATGTGCAAAAAATATATTTAAATATTGACTTGGGTGAAAAATAAATCAAATATATGTATAGGTACTCACTTTTTTTTCAAGCTGTTTTTTCATGGCCAATAGTTGCTCCATGTCGTCATTATGCTGTTGCTGTAATCGCTTCTTAGCATACTCTAATTCACGACAAACGCGTTCATATCGTCGTCTATAATACTGGTCACCCTTATCGCTATTCACTACAGCACTATCGTCATCACTCATTGTTCCGGCTACGGACGACGACGATGACATTAACGAAGGATCGGTAGACCTCATGCATAGCAGCTGCATTTCCAATTGTTCATTAGTTTCAGCCAACCGGGTCTTGACGGTCTGTGTCTCTAGTAGCTCTTTTTCTAGACGTTGTCTTTCAGCCGATTCAAACTGTAACCGCTCAGACACCATAGTTACTGTGGAATGCTCCTCGGCTAAGTCACCAGTTGTTTCCGCCAACTAAAAACACAACGCAAGGATATATTTTAAATGCATGTAACTTACTGAAAACTGAAATGGTAACCGTGGACCTTATTCTCGTGGAGAAGTTCGAGAAGTTTAGCGTTAAATTCTGACCTATGTTCTGTGGTGGAGTGACAAGACCGGTATGATAATGGCGATAAAGAACGCGAAACCGATCGCGACGGCGTTACGCCGTATCGTCTTCTCATTAAAGCCGGCGTGAACATTGTTGTTACGGGAATGTATGAGAACGTTAAATGAGCAATGTTTGAGGAAGTGTCGGTCAGTTGAATGAAACAAGAGTTCGTCTATTGTTGTTATACTCGGTCTCGTCTTAAAATATCGGTCGCATAAAAATAGACCGGCCCCGGGAGAGGAAATTAAATGCGTTTGGCCGGAGACCAATTACCAAACGGCAAATACTTTAATGCAAAAAATACATGATCGAAAAGTTTGAAGAATTTACTACTTACTCTCTGTTCGAGTCTGTCGTTATCCATTTTCAACTGTGACCGTTCCTGCTCCAACTTGTCCACTTTATTCCTTAGTTGCTCCAGTTCGTCCTAGAACATGAACGGCGATTTCAAATAATAAAAAACTTACAAACAAAAAATCTCATTTTTAGCGTAGATACTCACAGATTTTTGTTTCAGTTCGTATTCAGTCCGATGAACGTTAAGCAAGGGTGTGATTCTGACCAGCAGCCGCCACCATGGCCAATCTCTTACAACCATAAATTTTTTAACATTTCGCTGTATGCACCGTACAGCGATGTCGTTTACTTTTCGTTTAGCGTAGTCTTTTCGAGCAAGATATCCACGACAACGGGCTTGTAACTGAGTAAAGATGCCAGATAACTTTTCGTCTCGCTGAGTTTCGAGAGTTTGTAAGACATTGGCACGGAAAAATATCTGATAAAAATAAATAAATAAATAAATAAATAAAAGTTAAACGATTATTACACATTTGATAGTTTCGATTGTTTCAAACACACAAAGAAATATTAGTTATTTTGTAGTATAATGTAGTACGTGATAATTTGTGTTGCATTTATTATTTGAAACCTGTATCAAGAAATATTCGTGATTTTTTTGTAAAACAAAAATTGTTTTAATCTCTTAAACCAACGACGTTAAATCAGTCATAAATAATTGTAAAACTGCATATCGTGCATTCAGCACATTTATGTAAACGAATAGGTAACTACCTACAATATTTGACATGATAAGAATGTAAACCATTAAATAAATTAAAACCAAAAAAAAACATTTATCTGATTACAAAATTCCTAGTATAACACTTTATGATTAATGCATACTGAATAATGTATGTAAATTTATATGCATATAATATATAGGTACCTATAAGAAAAAAAAATATTCGTGTGATAAAATATTTTTAGACTTTAAAACTACTTTTTCCACGTGTTTCACATTGTATAGTGAGTGTTGCGAGATAATATTTTCAATACTTAACCAGTATTTGTATGTAAATAAATAAGTATAATAAATAAATTAAGTATACATGATTAAATTGTGGACATAAAAATCGTACCGTTGAAATTAAAAAAAAAACCAAATTCAATGATCATAAATGATCAATAGAAATACATATACTTAATAACATCTTGTTTATTTTATAATTTATAATTATTAAAATGTTAAAGTTTTAAATAAATAAACTTATGTTTTAATCAAACATTTTCAGTGAAGTAAAACAAATATTTTGAACATGTATAATGGTCTTATCTATACCCGAGGAAAATTAAATATCTACTCAATGTTTTTGTGAATTTGAAGCATATCACAAATACGTTATTATACATATACGTTTTTAAATAACTATTACGAGAAATGTATTGATTTTTGATTATTTTTTGAAGTATTCGTTGAGTAAGAAAAAATTACTAACGGATTAAGAATAAAAGTGGTTTTAACGTGATACATTTTGATCATTTACCTTGACTTCAGTTATTTATTTAAGACGACCTTTAAAAATTATTTTCAAACTAAACATTTATAAACTTGGGCATTTTATGTTTTCTTTCTGTTTTATTAATATATAAATTACAAACCAATTGAAATAATATTTTTTAGTACGATTTTATGTCAAAAACATGCAATTTGAATTGAAGATTGACCATAAATTACTGTTACTATATAATAAAATTTTTTACTTTTTTTTACAATTTTGTTTAGATGAAACAAGTTTTATCTTTCAGGCCTTATTATTTAAACGGTTGACATAAGTTATTTTAATCATAATAATTCAAAATGATAAAATATTAGGTAGGTATTTGAAATTATTTTATATTTACATTTGATCAACAGAGACATTTTTTATTGTATGTCTGATTCAATTTTTTTAAATGTCTTCTAATTGCATTTCTATAATAGCTTTATGTACCTATTAACATTTAAAACTTGTCATTCCAATATGAATTATTATTAAATTCAATAAATATTTAAAATGTTTTATCATTATTATGATTCATTAATTCTTGTTATGCGTAACTTTAAACATTCTAAATAGGTAGTCAGAAATCACATATCGGGTACAAACATAAACTCAATAATAATCTGAACTCAGTTTTTTTACTACGACTACTTTTTATTATTTCATTCAAATGTAATAATTAATAACACACCACAATCGTGAACCGAAGTGAACGAAGTGGGCCGAGTGCTCAAAATCAGGTCTCTGCATATCCTGTCCGACTTTTTTAATAGGTGGATATATAATTAAGTACAAAACCAAGTTGTAATAAATAATAATAATATTGTATTAATATTTACCATACCAATAGTGAAGTATAAAAATATATATTTATACAAATAATTACGTAAAAAAGGTATTGAGCCAATCATTTTTTAAGACAGTAATTACATGTTTACCGTCATAATAATAAAATTTTAAGTTTAAATTTAAGATGGATATTTATTATTATTTATTATTTATTATTTATTAATTAATTCACGGAATAAAAAATTCCTTATTTAGTACAGTACATAACAATAATTCAGTAAAATAAGATAGCTAACATATACAAGGGGTGATGGCCTAAAAAATACAGCAGAATTACAGGCACAGTAAATATATACTAAAATAATTAGGACAGATATTAGGTATGTGTTATAAATAAATATGAAGTTTTTAGACAGGCGTATAAAGAAACAAATATAAATTGAACTATATTATACCATTCAACATAAACTCTGATTTGAGCATTAAATTAATATTTTAGTCATTCCAAACTTAAGGGGATCGGTGGAGGACAGTTTTTAAGGAGTTAAATATAGGGAATTTTCAAATTGCATGCATGCAGGTCTTGTAAATGTGTGCGTAGTAAGTGATCATTAGTGTGTGTCGTGTGACTATATATAAAAGAAATAACGGAGCGCTCCCACACGCACATGTACAAGTCACCACCGTGAACGGTCAACAATTTATGTTAATTTGTATGAAATTTTGTCCATCCATCGAATTAATAATGCGATAATATTTCAGAAAACTGATATGAATTCGTTATGTCTACTTGAGATCGGTCAGTCCACATTTTAAGATCTCTGATTTAAAATCCGAATAATCAACGTTTAAAAATTCCGAAATCGCAAAATATTCAAGCTAAATTTATAGTTGTTGGGAGGGGAAGGGGTGAAATTGGGAACAGTGAACTGACCGAACTTAAGTAGACATAAGAACGAATTTAAATCAATTTTAAAAAGTATTATCGCATTACTAGGTTGATCAGTATGATGGACACAAGATTGGTATGTTTTGGCTAAAATAAAAATAAAAACGGTTATAATTTCAGGGCTACAAAATATTTTATTGACACAAAGACACGTGACATATTATAGTATGACAACATATAAAATAAATATTATACACGTATATGGGTTTCTTGTGTGTTAGTTATGTACTTATGTATCGGAATGAACAACTATAATTTTGTGTAAAAGAACTTCAAGAACAATATAAATGAAGAATCCAAACCCCTAAAGTCTCTTTAAATTGTGTCTCATCGTTATTCGTTACTAAAAAGTTTGAATGTATCGTTGGCAATCACAATACATTCACTGCACTCTGTGTACCGTATTATAGTAGTGTGTGTTATTATTATATTCGTATTGCTACGCATACTAAACAACTAGTAAACACAACATACGTAATTTATCAACGTTAATAAATTAAGTACGTCATCTATTTAACACCAAGTTATACGATTTGCACGTAGGAATATGGCAGCAATATAAGTATTTTAACTTTTAAGTGATATTTTGTAAACTGATGAGATGTCTTATATCTTTCTACGAAGTTATAGCTTAACATGTATGACGTATACCTACGTATGTTTTTTTATAGCTACAGCTTAATGCTTATCATTGACTCATATTGACTCAAGACTTCGTACTTATACCGAATAATGTTATTTAATGTCAATTTCAGCAACGTAAATGTTACTATCATCTTATGGTTTTCTACTCAGAATATAACGTAGAAATCGAAATATATATATATGTATCAATTTTCTAATTCAAATTATTGGGAGTATATTATGATATAATAGGTACCTATGCATTGTTCTTTTGTCGATGGAAATTATAATATTTAAAAATTGATTATTTTAATAAAAATTATTAGATATATATTTATAATAATTTCTACTAAATATTTTTATAGACACAATTTAAAATGTTGTTTAATTCTGCGGTGTAATAGTACATTCACATATTGTGGTTTAGAATTGAATATTATACATATTTTGTTACTTCAATAGGTAACTGTAGAAACCTAATATTTATATCGATTATCATAAATAGTTTGCTCAAAAGGTAGGTAATCGATGTATGAATCGATGTATGTTGTGTACACTGTGTGGTGGTACAACCTACTACATTAATTGTAAAACTTAGTCTGTCATAAAGGACTATTTGTTGAATGTAATAATAGTGTTTCAATGTTATTTATGAAAAAACATAATTATTTAATGCAGTAATATAAAACGATTAAAACGACACGGATAATGGAATAAGCGATAATAGTATAATATGTACACTTGACTTGACTTTTTAATTGTTTTATTTATAAATACCTGTCAAAAGAGTAAGTGCCTATAGGTAATTAAAAAAAAAATACTCACAAGCCAGTATTTTATATTTTTGTAATTTATTCATTTGATTTTATCGTGCTTATTTTATATAATAGGTATGACAAAAAACAAAGTTAAAATTCAATTTTGAGCTAATAAATAAATAATAATATATATATAATATAATGGGGTACGTATGCGACACCATATAAGAGAAATAAGAAAATAATATTATTATTAATTTCTACAAGAAATCGTTGAAAACCGCTATATTAGTTTTAATGTACCTATTATATGTCCTAAACGTTTCTTCGTCGATTGTAAATTATGTAATATCATATTATCGGCGATTTACCATTCGAATCGTTATGAAAGATATACCTAGGTAAACTTATCCAATAACAAATCGATCGACCATGAGAGTTTTTATTTTAACGATGCCTTTTCCCGCATTACCGAATGCTCTCAACCTAAGCGTTCATAATATACAAAATTGGCGTTGCAGTCGGACAACCGTCTAGCACAATTATTTGCATTCCGTCTCACAACATACACGCGAGCCCCGTTATATGCACTACACATATACGTTATACGATTATTGCATTTTATCCTATATATTGTAAAATATGTGTTTTCATGGTACGAGCTGTGAATAAATTATAAGCGACGGCCGCCTCTTCTGTATTATAGTGCACGTCTTTTAAACAGACCGGCAAACCAGTTTGTATTTTTTATTTTGTCCAGATTAATCCAGCCGATGCGGCATAACGGGAAATCGCATATTTGTTCTGGCACGCGAATCGATAAAAAAAAAAAAACAACGGACACCAATATCAATCTGCACGCGTATAGAATAATATATGTTTGCGTTTCCGTCAACATTTTGTGCGTATTTTATTGTAATAAGATATCATATAAAGAGAGCAAATATTAACATTTCAATGACCCCAAAAAATAAAGCGTCATTTAGGAACGCATCTCGCGCACGGAAAAATCACATATATTCGCATATTGACGCGGGAGTAGTGCTGCAAACTGCAATGATGTGCATCTCCCGTCATAAACATAGTAATATAATGTTTTTTTTTTTTTTTGGTACATTACGCTACACGAGCAGCGGGTTTGTACACTTGTTCTACAAAAATGCTAAGACTACACTCGAAACTAAATACTTATATACATATTAGATACGTAGAGATGCCTCCAAAGCGTCGCGGACGCAGAAATTTGCTTTTTAAAAGTTCGCAGTGTTTTATATTATTAGCAGAAAGCGAACGTTCACCGAATTTAGACACTATAGGTCTATAGAGTGTAAGAAAAAACAATTTTAACCGTATTATGTATTGATTGTAGGCATGTTGCCAACTAACAAAATCTTTTTTTGTAATTTTTTTTTTTCCGTACACGTGCGAATAGAATAGACATTAGTCTCACACACACTTTTAAGGGGTAATATATAGGCAATTTTAAAGAAATTTAAATAATTCGAAGATTTTTAATGCTAAGGGTGTCTTTTTTCGTTCATTCAGACCGATTAGCAAAAAAAAAAAATATGTACCTACTTTAATTTTGAAAAAATTTTAGAATTTGTTTGTTTTTTATCTGTGTAATATAAGAAATTAATTTTTAGATCATTACAGTAAAAGTAAATTTTTAAAAACGAAAATTAATTTGGTACTACAGTAAGTTTTGTCTTCTGTGTCATTTACATAAATTTGGTTTCTAAAATGTGACTAAAGCGCTCACCGAGTGGTTCTTTTTCGCGAGAAACGGTTTCAACAAACAATTTATATAGAGGCGTGTGGCGGCGTCCTCTTAAGCATGCACATATAATATTATACGGGGTTTTTTCATCCCCGTTCATGTTATTGGTCACGAAATACCGAGTAAAAATACGTTTCATATATCGCCACAAAACGGGAGTCCCAACCTTGTCGTCGTCGTAACCGCAACAGTCCTCGACGGTCTCCACGCTGTTCGGTTCAGTGGACGAACACTCTGGTATCGGTGACAGGTATCCAGCCATGGCAGCGACCGGCTTCGGTCCGTCATTTCCTCCTCCGAAATGACGGCGAATGACCACCACGGGCACGTCTTCGTCGTCGTCTTGGTCCGGCTTTGCGCGCGTCAAAGCGGGACAAGACTTCGCCGAGGCGAACGTCACCAACCGTTCGAGTCGGTCTTCCGGTGCCGTCAAAATGTCGTCTTCGTCGTCGTCGTCGTCGTCATCGTCATCGTCGCCTTCGCAACAGCCGTCGGACGACGCCGACGACGACGTGGACAACGGCGGCGGCGCTAGCGGACTCGTGACGGACAACAGTTGTGACGGTCCATCGAAACCGTCGTGAGGTTCAGGGGCACCAAACACCCACGAGTAGGGTACCGCCGCGGACGTGGATATAGTCATCGTCTCCTCGACCGACTCGTACCCCGAACTGTGAGGCGAGCCGGGCTTGTCGTCCGGTTTGTCGATCGACCGTCCGCCGCAACAAACCGATTTCTCCGAGTCGGAACTGCTCCCGCAATCGGAAGACACTGCGCTGTCCCCGCCACCACCGACAGGAAGTCGGCCGGAAGACAACGATGCGGTTGTCGGCCGATTTCCCTGGAGGCCGCGGCGGCGGTGCAGTTCACCCAACAGTTTCTCCTGTCGCCTCTTGATCTCGTACTTGACGACAGGCGGCGGCAGCGGAGGCAACGGCGGCGGTAGCGGCTTGACCACCACTCCGCGATCGGGCACACGCAAGGGTTTTGGTATCCGTGTTAGGGTGCGCGGAGGCGGTGCTGGCGGCGGTTGCGTCTGAAACTTTTCGGTAATCTTGGACACCGTCCCTTTGACCACGATCGGGACGACAGCACAAGCAGAAGAACCCGCGGTGGAGGCGACGAACGGCGAACGCAACTGCGCGGACGTCAACCGTGACCGGCCGAGCAACGCTTTTTTCGTCTCACGCACACGGGAACCGCCTCGGCCGCCAGCGGCCACATGATCGGGAGGCATAAGTGCGTATGCAAGCAGCAACGGGACGACGCGATCCAGCGACGACGGCCACTGCGTCAACAGTACCGGCACCACGAACAGCGACGAACAACACCACCACCACCACCACTGCCACTGACGTCGCGGTGACACTACCGGCATAAGAAGGACACAGGCCGACGACGGCGACACATCATACAACAACAATAACAACAACAACAACAACAACAACAACAACGATAACAACAGCAGCGGCACTGCAGTATATAGTGTCACATACGTGACATATCACGCGTATTCGACACGAGCATCGACAACCACACATCCGGCGCGTCCGGACAAATCGACATAACTGTCCGTGTGTCCGGCGGCCGCGGCCAATGTCTCTCGCTGGACGTCCGCCGCCGCCGATGCGCCGTTTCGGTCCATTCACGAGCGCGCGTCGTACACACGTCGAAAACTGGTTTCGCGCCCGAACGACGACCTTCATACGCGTCGTGCGAGATAATGACCAACGAGTGCGTATAATAATAATAATAATAATAATAATAATAATAGACGACTAAAGGTATTAGGTATATATATATAAATATAGTATAATTGGTACCCGCGACGATTGTATATAATACTCAACAATCGTCGTGCCAAATAATAATAATAACGCGTGGAAAAAAAATCGTGACATTCCTGTAGCGAATATATATATATATTTATCATATTTACCTATATATAGGTACGCCAAAAGGTGCTATTACACGTTGATATATAATGTCCGCTGAACATCCCCCCGATGTTATAAGCTTACGAACGGGCAGGGGGGAATATCCACGCCTTGAGCCGCGAAACGAGTTATTTCGACGACCTAAAGTCATACTCGTCGTGCACGCACACATATTATAAGAGGTAGAGGTGTGTAAACACAGTTGGAAAGTCGAATATTGCCGAGGAATGCGCGTTTTGTTTTTCGTAAATCTAGTACGCGACCCGAGAGTAGGTACGCCGGCAGTATAAATAGGCATTATACCTCGTATAGTCGTATTGGCCTGTACACTTATACATACATACATACATACAACTGCAGGTGGAACATCATTAAAGCTCTTTGCTGTCGAAATCGACGCCCCACGATCGCACACGATTTCCCTCTGACCCAAAACTGACAGAAGCTTACGGCGCCGTATAACGTTTAACCGAAGCGTCGTTGTTATTAATATTTATTTATTTATTTATTTTGAAAGACGACTTCTTATTATGTACATGAAATACGCTATATGGGTGATCTTGAATTCGTTAAAAATATTTTTGGAATTTTTAAATATATAATATAATATACTCAAGGACCATTTATTAAAGTTCTTGAATTTTTTTGTACTACTTAAGGAGTGACTGTAGTGATACAAACTTCTATTTTTAAAATATGCATGAAAGTAGTACAAAAAGCCTTAATAATTTTAAAACAGGGTCTTTAAAGTTTAAATACCTATACATTTAAAAATTCCAAGATTTTGAATTACTGCATTACTGAATAAGAAAAGGGATCAGCATGATTAGTGAAACACCCTGCATAGAGAATAAAAAAATCATACTCCTATCAATATAAAACCTATCAAGTATGTCTCAGCCTGCGATTCTTCATTTGTAGATGTAAACTATTGTAATACATGGGAGAGTAATAAATAATAATTAATATGAACACGTATGTCCGAGATCAGAAATATTAAGGTAGACAATAAAGTATAGTTGCCGGTTCAAAGATCTAATTTTTATTTTTGGATTAATAACCAAGAACATTTTATTGAATAAGGGACGGGAAACGGTTAATGAGGGCGCGTTTGTTTCTTCTTTGGTTTTTGTCAAAGTTGTTTTCAATTTGTCTTTGTAAAAGACTAATAAATTAGGTATAAATATAATTAGGTACTATATAGTTGATAAAAAAAGTTAAACATGATTTTAAATTACAATTGTTTGAAACGTAGAATATATTATAATAACACAGTGGCTGCATATATATTTATCGACTGTATTTAAATCAAATATTTTTTTTAAATGTATTTATTATAAGAATATTTTTAAATTGTTAAAATTAACGCCTTACAAATATAGTAAAATATACCTATGGTTGTAATAACGTTATACACGAAATAATCCAAGAAAATTGCTTCAAAATTATATTGAAATGGAAAATTTGTTTCGAACAAAATTATAAACATAAATTTATTCTGCTTCGATAAAAATATATGTTATTAATATAACTATTACTTATAGGTAGTAATAAAACATTTTTATGATGTCAATATCTAATTAGGAGGAGAAAATATCAACCTGCTGTTTGTATAAGCAATTGTAGAATAAATTATAATAATTATGATTCACACAACTAACATTCAAAATTGTCAAACTGTACCAATATAGTACATTATGTCTAATGTTATCTTATAAAATAATTATCTTGAAAATTAATAAATATTCTATAAATTATAGTGGTATTCATACATTTTATTTGAAATGTTTTTATTTACTCTACTTTAACACTAGGTATATATTTATGAGCTAATGGAATACACATAAAAGAAATTTAAAGGAAAAAGTCGTCTAATTTAAAAGATATAGTACGACAAAAAAGTAATTTATTTTCATCGAAGTTTTTTTTATGCATATATTATATTATATGTATTGATTATTTGCAAAATTTAACCACGAATGATAAAATCATCGATGCTTAACTCTATACGGAAATTAGAACTTGCTAATTTGTGCTGCCCGGATTTTACTACCTTACACAAACTTAAAAAAGGTGGATAAGTGAATGTCGCTCTGCTGTACAGTAGGGTACAAGTGGGTCACTGTAATGGATGGTGTTAAATTTGAATTCAATGATATAATATCATTGTATAAGAAAAACGATTCTGAGCGAAAACGGTCAGTCAGCCTATGATATTACCAAGTATATTTGATGATATTATTGTGAATAAAGTAATTTATATATAACCTATTTACGTGGAGCCTTGTTTTAAATTTTAAATCCTTAGCCATAAAAGTTAAACATTTTATACATTTTTAACCACAAAATAATTAATAAATTATAAATTTGATAAATGTTGTCAAAATTTGAACTTTAAATGCTTATAAAAAAAAATTGTGCCTATGTATTTTTAATATTTTTCAACTGCTATTAGAACGATATATCAGGAGCCTTATATTAAATTTTCACGCTTTTTTACCCAACAAATAAAAATTTATTGTTATTTATAGAAAAAAAAACTAAAAAAATTGAAAACTGACAATGTCCGTAAACAGCTCAAAAAGAGTCAAAATATTTTCAACATTTTATGGTGTATAGAAAATACTAATATGAACATTCAGTGAAATTTTCAAGTATCTACAGTCATTTGTTTTTTAATTACAATAAAATAAGAAAATTGTTACATGAGAAATCGAGTAAATATCAAATGTTGTAAAAATATAAATTTCAGACGCTCATAAAAATTTAATTTAAGTTTCTTCTAGACATTTTTTTTTTGATAAAGGTAGACAAACTTATGAGTAATCTTATATTACATTTTCAAATCTTAGATTTAAAAAGAAAAATTTTTATGAATTTCAACTCAAAATAATTTGCTATTTTTCGTGATTTTTCCGTATTTTGTCAAAATTTGAACTTTAAATGCTTATAATTAAAAACTGTGACTAAGGATTTTTAATTTTTTTCATCTGCCTTTGAAACAATAACCTAGGAGCCTTCTATTAAATTTTCAAGCTTTTTTACTCAACAGATAAAATTTTATTGATATTTATAGAAAAAAAAACTAAAAAAATTGAAAACTGACAATGGCCGTAAACAGCTCAAAAAGAGTCAAAATATTTTCAAAATTGTATTGTGTATAGAAAATGCAAATATAAACAACCAGTGAAAATTTCATGCATCTACGGTCATTTGTTTTAGAGTTACACCAATAACCAAAATCGATTTTGTTAAAAATCGATTTTGCGTAAAAATTCCCGTTTTTCCTTAATTTTTCTTTTGTTTTTCACATCGCTTTTGAAAACTACTGGGAAATTAAAATTTTGACCTCCCCAATGCACCAACGATATTCACTTTCCCATCGAACAAGATACTGAAGTCGAAAATCGAAGCATTATTTCGACTACTTATCGTGTACACAGACACAAAAATAAAAAAATAAAAAAAAAAATAAAAAAAAAAACACACATCATTGTAAAATCAATACATTCATCGTTTCACTCAGAATCTAAAATAAGCGTGTAGCATAGCAAATAGTAATGTTTTTAGGACGGATATAAAACAATATGATAACAAATTGCTAATACGGTGAAGCTAATTAAGTGCCTGATGAATCAGATACGTACAATTTTCTAAAAGTTATGTATTAATAACAAAATCAGTACGACAAAACGTAAACTGTTGGATATTATTATCTTTTCAAATTAATTTATATAATATAATGAGCACGTTTAAAATAATTTTAAAACCATTATTAGCTAGTCTACTGTACAAGAAATTTTTTTTCATAGTAAAAACAGTACCATAATTTGTTAGGGTAAAATTTAAAATTGAGTTGAGTAAAAATCATTATTTTTTTATTATTTAATTATGTTTACAAAGTTATTATTTAGTATTGTAAATAAAATATTGAATAAACAAAATCATTTTATTAACATATTATGATATACAAGTCTATAAATTAGTAATAGCATTGAGTATAATATATTATACATACTCTCTGCCCTATGGTAATAGTTAATGATTACTGATTAGTACATTATGATGAAATAAAATAAATATAAATTAGGGCACCTAGCTACAGAAGTAAAATATATTATCTAATACTCAACTTTAAAAGAAAATAATAATGTCTTATACAAAATATATATACAATTCTTTGGTGTCTCTGTCTATACAATTATTTTTACTTTTTTCATCTCATTGCTCAGACGTGCATGACTGTGGTTATGTCACTTATTCATATAATAGAGACAAGGTCATCGTCTCTTCTTTTTTTAGATACATAAAAAGTTATCAATTTTCACTCAAAGTATTTCCATTGCTTTTTACGATTACGAATTCTATACGTATTTTTTTATTTTAGTACACTCATTCCCGTAATAAATTGAATGAAAACGTCCACAAAAGTAAACTAAACTCGAATTCGTCGTATTTAATAAGCTGCATCTAAGCTTGAAAATATTATCCACACTCGTTAAATACTAAAATGTTTTATTTGCAAAGATAATATCTCACGGTGTCTTTAAAAAAAAATGTATAGGTACTTAGAAAAATTACTTTAGGTGTTCTAAACACTAATCTATACTAGTACAAACACATGTGTTCATATTAAATTTAAAAGTGTAATGTTCTGTATTTTCTATTATTATATTTTAACACAGTCTCACACGTAATAAAACGTGGGAACGTTAATACCATTATTGTACATCCAACAATGTATACAAATTATTATGTGTTAATAGCACATCATTCTCTGGCAGAATCATCGCGGCATAATATAATGGTTTTATAAATTTATATTGGACATTTAAAACGGTTGTCGGGTAGAGTAAGAAAAAAATATAACATTATAATATTAAATAGATCCGTGAGGCGGCACAGATAGGCATTACGGAATTTCTGAAATTATAATTGTATTAGTAAAATAGTAGAATAGAATGCATACGCATAATATAAAATGGGACTTGAACCCGAGTTGATGTCGCAAATCAACCAGACTCGTTACTGATGGCGGGATCATCTAATGCAGTGATGGACAACCCTAAATTACCAGTGTCAGTTTTTCAAAATTAAAAGTTCAACAGGTTAAACATTGTATTCGAATAATTTTTTCCTCATATTTTTAGATAAAACAAAATTATCAATTTTAAAACGCTGCACGAGCCTTTCCAGCTTAGGTATGTTACACGAGGCACCCAATGTCGAGAATAAACGGCAATTGTATATTTTAATTGTGTGTATTATACTATGTACCTATTGAATATTTTACATACACGTATAAAAGTAGGTATGTGACTTTTATGTATTTCGAGTAGTGAGTATTGTATAAATAATATAATAATATTATATACATAGTATGTACAGGATTCACAAGTGTGCGGTGTGCCTATTTCATATTGTCAATATAAATTATTGCATAATATTAAATATACGATTGTCAATACTCGATACACATAATAATTATTAATGATTTATCTAAATCAACTAAACAAATATTTGCAATGTGACAAGTACAAACCGACAATACATTTTGGGTTATAACTTAGGCAATAACTAACATGGTATGTACTACCTACATACATTTCTAAGTAAAGACGTGAAATATTAGATAGTTATTAATTAAAATTTGAGTACGATTTGACTTTAAATTTGATTATTTTCAGAGTTATGGGACAGTTTCGCTTTCCGTTCACCGACTTACAACGAAACCATCATCAGGCAACAGGTATGTAACATTTGTAACCTTCTATATAAAAAAGTAAATATCTGAGAATCTACATAATTCATCAAGAGGTTGACTAAAAATTAGATTTAATTATAAATTGCATATAATAATTTAGTATTATATTAAATAGTTTTAAATAAAAAATTTTGGAACTCTGAACAGTTCATAACTAATTAAATTAATAAGTAATGTAGGTATTCAAATATTCAATCGTTTCTAATGTGTATGAAAATTCTTCTATAAATACACATACAAGCTACAACTACAGTTAATTTAGATTTCATGAGTATTAGAAGAAGTATTAGAAGTATTAGAAATACAATGATTGATGGATACAACAAAATAAAACACACGAAACAACATAATAAAATAACTGGAGGACTCGGAAGGAACATCAAGTATAATTGTATATTTTTTTAGAAAGCGGCACATTCAAAATTTTATACGATACAAATTCGTTTCATGATACTAACAACTCAACTAAAAAATTGTATGTTGCATATTTTTGAATAATTTACTAAATGTATATGATTTTAATTATTAATGCATATTTTGTTTATAATTTATTATAAATCAACAACAAACAAATTTCAATACTATACCTACCGAGTATTAAATGTTATTTTTTTATTGTTGGCCAGGTATTATTTAACATTGATTTAATAAAAAAAAATTATTTTTACAAACAGATCATAGCCTCCATAGTTTCGGAGGAAGTAGGATCTAATTAGATACTATTGATAAACTGTAGCTAATATAAAAAAATATTAAAAAAGCACAATCACGTAAACAAATTTTCAAAAATTACGCACCGGAATCCCTTTACCTCCAGATGCAATCATAACTCATTGGGGTACCTGGATTAATGCCGTATTTAAAGAATAATTATGCTTTTTCTCTAGTATATTCCTATATAAATACATATTATACTATCTTATAAATAAATAATTGCATATTATACTGCATATATTTGGCACTTTTTTTAGTGCATACGTAAATATTTTATAGATTTTCAAAGCCCATAAAGTTCCGAGCCCTATAGATTCATGCAATAAAATGTTTAATTCAACTACTGTACGCATTATTTTTATTATTATTAAATATATACAGACTGATATTATAACTGTACTCGGAAATATATTCTAAAACATTTGCCATCAACTTTTAACAGTTAGCCACCAGTGTTATCAATAAAGTGCCAAATACAAAGACGTGCACATATTCCTAAGGATTTTAATATATCAAATAATATTTATTTGTATACAAATTATGAATAGGTACACCCATTTTATCATTATAATACTTGGCACACTTCGCGCAAATATTATAAAAAGTAACATGATATCTAATCAAACCATAATCAATCACCAAGTATCGCTGAATTTTTTTTACGAACATAAGTAAAATATTATAATAATTAAAGACCGGATTCTCGTGCAATTGCAACATTTTATTGAGTGTCCCAAAAAGTATAAAAACAAGTTATAAATCCGAATCAAGTGAAGTAGATTAATTTAAACGAAGTTTAAAGATAGATAAATAAGATTTTATCAGTTTTTGAATTAAAATAGATATTAAAATTTTTTTCATTTAAAATGCACGAATTCATATTTTATAAAAAAGGTTTTTGGTTCATGATCTATTATTACAGGTATTATACATAATAAATATTAATATAATATTTTAATTTATAATTTCTGTTACCTACGTTATCATTCTTATTGAACTTTTATGTTTAATATAATACGATATAATAAAGATAACGACGATATTATATGTCTAGTATGTAAATTTAACTCAAATAGCATATATAGTGGAAAAAGTAGGAGATGGACTTGGCGTCTTAAACGAATTGGAAATGAAAACGAACAATAAATACTTAATGAAAAATGTAATTCATTGTTTGATAAAAATCCTGAATAGACGATATACGATCTTTTAAACAATACAATACTTCATTAAATGGAAATTACGTAAATGTAAACATATATCTTGCTATTATAAGCTGCTACAAACCAAGTTTAAAGCGTGTTTTCACAACTAAAACTCGTATTGAGTGAAAGAAGACACAATTTCACAGAAAACAACTTTGAAATGTTAAAACACATGATAATAAATTGTAATGAAATGTTGTAAATCAGATTATTCTTTATATTATACATACTACTTATACACAATAATAAATAATAATATAAAAACCAAATAGTAATAACCTAATAAAAGTCAAATTTAAATTATCTTCACAAAATTATTGTTAGGTATATATCTAATTCTTAATACAAAAAAAAATTTAGTTTAGATACTTGTTTTTGCACAATTTAGCATTATTTTTAATTGCATGTTTTTCAGGTGTTAGCTGCACAAACATCCGGTAATTATAGTCAAGCTTTTTTTAACTCTAATGAATATGTCATACGTTTGAGGCTACTTTAGTACTTTTAATGCAGTTATTTGTAATTATTTCCTTTTACTATGCAGTAAAATAATATAACCAACTTATGGTTTTAGTAACCATTTAAAGTTTTACGCTTAAATGTCATAAGCAGTTTGTACAATATGTTAATATAAAATTGTCGATTTTTACAAAATGTTATTTATTATACATATGCTATAATTCTGGAATGGGTTTTAGAGTGAGGCAATAAAAAGTAAGCCATTCACCACATCACTGAATGTAAAAAAAAACATATTTTTAAATATTTATGAGTTACTCTTGTCAAAAAAGTTAATTATTTAAAAAATGAATAACTACTAAAGAAAGATAAATTAATTGTTATTCTTTTTGGAACCGAACCTGAATCGGAACTCATACTTTATTAAGGCCCATCCATAGTTGTTATTATTTTTAAATATTTAAAAAATTAACACTTTTAAATTGAGTCTTGCTAATAATAATTTATTAATAATATCCCTTATTTATTAGAATAAAGCTATGTATGATATATATTATATAGTATGTATTTTATCTATTGTCTTAATTATTATTTTACAAATATTGCAAAATGTACACCTAAAAATTAGCCTCAAATATGAAACCTGGTAAAAGACAATACAACCAGAAACTACAAATATTTTACACTTGTCAAGTAATTGTCGTTTTTTTATGGTATACAAATTTACTTTTAAAACAAAATATTACGCATCAATATAAATTTAAATTTCATGCTTTTACAGACATTTTTAGATACATGTACCTATTACGTATAAATAATAATTAGTAAAAATTAACATTCCACATGTATACGGTGTTTAGTAAGAATACTCAAAACATTCATATTATTTATGTTATGACTAAAAATAAAACAGAATAAACATAACAATTAATAATATAAATAAAATTGTTAGTACTCGGAGTTTGATTATGAATTTGGCTGATTCATCATACTATAATATAGTCTTTATGTGATAATATTTCATACTTATATTTTATATTTTATACTATTCAAACATTAATGTAAGCAAGGGTGTCAGGGAGTATCTAAAAATAACAATTTGGTTAATTCAAACAAATAACCTATATTAACAATCGACAAGTAATAACTAAAATATAGTATTAATTTATAGTAACTAGACCTTTAGATTTTACTAAAATATGTATAGGATATTAATAAATAATATTTTACTTACTTGATTAATTCCAATTTTGTACAAAGATTCATCTATATCAGCTTTGCTCATAATCTCAGAAACACATTGTCGATGATCTTTAATTGTGTTATTTGAATCATCAGTTTTTAAATTAGTAGGCAGAAATGCAGCAAACTTGCGAATAAATTCAGCAATAAACATAGAAATTGGAAATCCTTGTTTATAAAACCGAATAGTAGGTAAAATATCAGCACCACGCATCTAAAAAATACAACATTATTGTAATATTTACATAATTCAAACAGTTTTTCAAAACTGAATAGTAAAATGTACTTGTTGTCTTAGAAGTGGTATGTCAACAGGTTCTGGATTTGGCTTATTGGAATTAGGGCTCAACGTGATTGATTGCAGTTTATTATACATGGAATTGAAAACTCTAGTAGCTGCAACATCAGTGCGGTTAGTAAAACCAGCTTCATGTTGTGCAATAAAACAATGAACAAAGTGCTGTCCAGTCCTTCGCAAGGTTTCAACTAGTCCATCCTAGCAAATTAAATTACAATACATAACGCAATGTTAAATGTATAACTCATTCAATTATTTATTATAATACTAACCACCGCAAATCTTATTTGAACACATGTTAACTTTCTTTTCAGTGTTGCTGCAGTACTGAGACTACCAAATGTAGCCCGTCGAATACTAGACATGCGTCTTAATGACTGGGTTCCGTCTACAATTGCTAGTGTACTCGTAAGACCAGCACCTCGATTTTTGGAGAATACAGTTGAAATATCAATACTGTATGAAAAAAAGTAATTTACATAAAAAAAATCTATACAAAATTATGAACTGACATTATTTTACTAACTTGGATGAGTCATGGAGTAGTGCTATTGCTGTCTTTGCCATACCATCACGACACATATTTATCCATCCATTAATATTATATGTAATTGGAATGGTTTCACGAAAATGAACCAAAGTGAATTCATTGGGTTTATTACCGTTCTTTAGAATATTTGAAAATGCTGAAATTGTAAAAAAAAGACACACATTAATATATCTTTGGACCAACCTATAAAAGTAATCTATTACAAATTATAACTAACATTTATCATTAGATATGTTTTGGATTTTTTCAATAAGATCTTGATCATTTGAATTAGTATCACCAGCTGTATCATCAAGAATTCTCAATAAACCAGGGCATGGTTCAGGCTTTAAATCTACCATTGATGGACTGCGACCAAAACCAACAGCTCCTTTAGCTCCAATAAATAATTTTAACATGTGATCTTCAGCACAAAACTCAGCTTCATAACTAGCAGCTGTTTCCACCTTTTCTATCTTATATTTTTCTAATGGAGCAACAACAGCATAATTATGATAACTCGATAATAGTCGCTCGTGAAGATAATTTGTCCAAAAATCAAACATGGTTAATGCAGACTTTGACTTAACAATATATCCTGGATAATCTGGAATTATAATAGAACAAAGAGAATGGATGGATGGAGCTAGTTTACTGAAAAAAAAAAAAAAAATAATAATAATAATAATTAATATTCAGTAGGTATAGTGAACAAAAATATACAATGTATGTATAAGGTTTTATACATTATAAAATATTTTCATAGAAATTGAAATATACAGATACATTTAAATATTATATGTATATTAATATAATATACATAATTATAAAATAATTTTACCGATTAATAATTGATGCTACAAGGTTGAATGTCTCTGTATACAGTCCAACAATCAAAGCATTTAGTTGGTCGCCAATATCACATTCAATAAATATTTCCACATCTGGAAATACCAAGCTAAACAAATCATCAGCATTTCCTGCGCCAAGACATTTTGCAGCTCGTTTTGCTGCATCAGAATTGCTCCAAGTCCATTGTACTTTATCTTTGAATATACTATCTAGATAAAAACATACAATGAAAATGTAATAAATATAAATTATTCATTTTAGATTTACTATATTTGTCACCTTTTTTAACTATTTTTGTGTGACTAAGATGTATAATTGCAGCTAACACAGCATAAATTGCTTTGAGTTCAGTGTTTGAAAATCCAAGAATCATCATAGCAGATTGAAGATTAGTGAACTCTACAGCTGCTTGACTTTTATCAACTCCCTAAACAAATAATTTAATTTTACAGTAATTTAAGTAATTTTTTAAAATATTTAATACTTTATTATTTATTACTTATTACACACCTTCAAATCATCATTGATTTGATCTAAATATAGTTCTTTACGTAGTGCAGGAATATTTTCTATACCAGCTAGTAAGTAATAGAATACATGAAAAGAGAATTCATTAGGAGGATGATCAATGAGCCTCCATTTGTCATAAAAATGCATTTGAATGGACATTGATGCAATTTGTCCACCTTGATCTAAGTCAATGCTATATAAATGTACAGATCTAGTAGCATTTGGATTATTTGTCGTCGCCGCATTTCCAAAAGCTTCTAAAACTGTCCACATGGCTTCAATCTTTTCAAGAGTAACAACCTAAAAGTATATTTAGAAAATGAATCGCATAAAATCAAATTACTTTAAATATTTTAAAATATACAGATTATCCTCTATTACCTTATTAGGAGATACTGCTGTTTGTACAAGGTATTGTAGTAAATGTTTACATGAAGTTGATTTTCCACTTGCTTGACATCCCATAGGAATTAAAGACTGATCGCGACGTGTAGTTACAGCTGCCATGTATACAGACTGTGCCATAGCATAAACATGAGGTGGTGGTTGTTTATTAATCTTATGAAGATTTTTAACCATATGCATAACCTCAACCATTACAAAAAATATTTTAACTATAGCAGTTAATTTCATTTTATTTTAAGTCACAAGTAATGTGTTTACCTTATCAGTGTATAAATTTAATGGAGATCCGGGATTAACAACTAGCATTGTGGGTCCAGCATATGAGTGGATAAGATTTGAAGTATATCTACTGCGTATTACATTTAAAATACTAGACTCATTTAAATAATTTAACTGTGATAAATCTTCAGACAACTGCATTTTTACTGGATTCATCTAAAAAAAAAAATCAATAAATGCACTACGACAAATTTATGAGTTCAAAATTATCTTTAAGACAAATAGTTGTTCCTGGCTTAGTTATATACTTTATACTTTATAGTCTAATGTTTGTCCACATGCATACCAGCTCACTTACTAAAAATATTATATGCTTCTTTCGTACATTTCAAAGCGAATATAACTATTTGAATGCTTAATAGAAACTAAACATTTAACTTTTAAAATTGTACTTAAATCAGCCTTTAATTTGGATTATCTCAGATGTTTAAGGAACACATCAACAATAATTAAATTATTGAAATTTTAGATTTAGGCGAACAGACAAATATTAGTTTATGTTTTATTTTTAATTGCCCAGGAATTTTCAATGAGGGAGGGGGGATGGATGTTATAAGTAATAATACATTTAAATTAATTTTCATGGTAATACCAAAATAAGGGTCTTCATGTTTCAAGCCATCCAAAATCATTTCTAGCCTATAATTTTGTACATTTGTGAGTTGTTCTATAATTAATATTAATTTAAATTATAACATACTAATACCAAATTATTTAAATAAAATAACACCATAAAACTGAAAAAATATACTGCATCTTTAAAAATGAACTAATAAAAGAGGGTATTTGGAAGTCGCTTTGCTGTATAGTAGGTTACAAGTGGGTGACTGTAATGTATGGTGTTAAATTTGAATTCAATGATGTAATATCATAGTATACGAAAAACGATTCTGAGTGGAGACGGTTGGTCAGACTAGGATATTTAATATAATATTTACGGTAGCCGTATTTTGTGACTAAGGATTTTTAATATTTTTTAAACGCCCTTGTAACAGTATATTAGGAGCCTTGTATTAAATTTTCAAGCTTTATTAGCGAACAAATAAAATTTTATTGACATTCATAGAAAGAAAATCTAAAAAAATTGGAAACTGAAAATGTCCGCAAACAGTTCAAACAAATCCAAATATTTTTAAAATTGTATCATTTATAGAAAATGCTAGTATAAACAACCAGTAAACATTTCATGTATCTACGGCCATTTGTTTTAGAGTTACACTAAAAACAAAAATCGATTTTGGGTAAAAATTCCCATTTTTCCTTAATTTTTATTTTGTTTTTCCGGGGCTTTAGTAAACTATTGGGAATTTCAAATTTTGATCTCCCGAATGCAACAACTATATTCACTTTCCCGTAAAATAAGATACTGTTGAAGAAAATCGAAGCAGTTTCACTGCCCCAAACGGTGATGACAGACAGAAAAATTAAAAAAAACACATAATTGTAAAATCAATACATTCATGATGAGGCTCCGCTCAGAACCTAAACTAAAAAAAGTATAGGAATTGATAAAATAAACATATGGTGTATATTTCAAGTATCTACGGTTATTCGTTTATGAATTACAAGAACATAAGAAAATCGCTATATAAGAAATCGGGTGAAGAATACTCAACGTTGCAAACTTCAAATGCTCATAAAAATTTAAATTGACTTACCGGTAAACATTTTTTTTTTTTATGAAGATAGACTAACTTATGAGGAATTTTGTATTAAATTAAATTTTTCTAACTCAAAATAATTTGCACAAAATTGTAACGATGTATTTTTAATATTTTAAACTGCCATTGAAACAATGTATTAGGAGCCTTGTATTAAATGTTCAAGCTTTTTGACCCAACAAATAAAATTAATAATTAATAAAAAGTAATGACTCTAAAAGAATTGTAATATCTAGTTGTTTTCTGTATAGGTCGACAAAAAAAACGACAATTTAGGTGGGGGATCTAACCTCCACCCCCCCCCCCCCCCCCCAGAGCACGCTCCTGCATATATTAGGTAGTCCTTTATGAAATATGAACACATTTAAAATTGAACACCAAATACATATTATAATATTATACTATATGTCAATATCTTTATTCTTTAGTTTACCAAAATAATAAGGTCAACTATAAAATTAGTATTTAATTCGTTATTCTAAAAAAAATGTTCTATTTAATTAATTTCAGTAAAGTAACAATTTTTATTAAAATAAACTTTGTTTTAATACCGTAACAATGAAACTTTTCTAGAAACCCAACGTTTTTTTAGCGATTTTTAAACGTTTTTACCACATTTTTTAGTGCTTTAATGTCCGTTTTTTAACAAATTTCCAATGGTAAAACAATAAATATACCAATATATTAACCAATCATACTTTCAACTTACCTTTTCTAGGCTTTCTTCGTCCACGTTATATTCTTTACCACCAAACACTTTAACCAATACTTTTGATGAACCGTCAGAAGTTTTTTTCCTTGTGTATTGTACAGGCGAAAATCCTTCATTGTGGACTAACCAATAAGCATCAGTATCAGGTGAATTTAATTCGGTTGGTGAATCATTTGATTCCGGTTCCGACTTTGAAACCTAAAATAAAAATATAGGTATGTATAAATGCATGGTTTTACTATGGAAATATATACAAATTATGTTGATGAATTATGATAGAATATTTGGAGTAAAATAAAACGTAAATAACCACTTCGGGTGGTAACATTCTCCGATAATTAAGAGAAAGTGAAAGAAAGTATTGAAAGTATTTGAGCCATTTGGGATTATAGGGTAACTATATTTGCGATTAATAATTAATCAAACACACACATTTCACATATACGCAAAGGTACCAATATTATACAACTGTTAAATTGTTATTATCAATGGTCAATGGACTTTGTTAACTTAGACAAACGATTATATCATTTAATTATAAACAAATTATATATATTATAATTATTTAAAAGTTATACAATAACACAAAATGTATTAAAACCAAAATGCATACAACAAAAATATGTCTCTATAATAAAAAGTTGTGATTTTATTCATACAATTATTAATGAAAAAAAAATATATTACGTTAATAATAAAAAAAAACACATGAGATAATAGTGAATAAAAAACAGTGTCAGTATGTCTGGCCTTAATGGTCAATGACCGCAACTGCATCTGCTCGAGAGATAAGAAAAATATTATCCTAAAAAATTTCTTAACATTAAAATAACAATGTGAATTAAAAAGTTCTCGGAAAGGTAATATTGTTAACAGGGCACACTGGTATAATTTTTTCTACTTTTTACTCGCGTATAATATAGTTTTAACCTCTCACCGTATTTCACTCATTATTGTGATTACATTATTGAAATTAAGGTATTAAAACCTTTTATAACAATTAAAGAGGATAACATCATCTGTGTTTTGTCAGAAGCTTTGTTTAATATTTTTAATTTTAAGAAAGTTATTAGTACTTAGAAAAATAACTAACAAACTAAAAAAAAAAAATATCTATAACTTTCTTAAAACTCAAAATATAAAAAAAAATGTCTGGATAAAACATACACATCATCCTTTAATCATATACTTTGTTAAAACAGGTAAATAATGAAACTTAATTTACTGATAGAGGTTTTTACTATTATTATACGTGTGTAAGGCAGTGGACAGTTTTAAAGACAATCCATCAATCCACTTTTTTTTAATTAGATGCGTACAATATACTTTTTGAGAAAAATTAAAAATTGTATTTATTTAAATCCAAATTTTGTTGTTATGATATATTTATCAGCAATATATCATCGTCAATAAATATAAATATAAGTAAGTACTAAGTACCTAAATGTAAAGAAACTATATATCATAGATAAACAATTGCTCAGCTACTAAAAGACAAAGGAAAAAAATATTTCAGATGTTTTAATTTTTAGCAGTTGTTACAACACTATAATGTCAGTTTTTTAATACAGATGCAACTGTATATTGTACAGATATTTTTGACCCTGGGTGAAGTACAATACAATTGTGAATAAACAAGAAACTATAGATTAGATTACCATGTTAGATGTATTTATGATCCTTGTTTACGTTATTATTTAAATTAAACTAACAAACGTATACATACTCGTATACATATTACGTACACTATAATATGCCAAAACATAAACAAAAATTAAGCGGAAAAAAACATTTGTTAAATTATTAATACATTTGTTAAATAGATATAATACATGCATTTTTGAGCTTTAAACTTAAATTATTATTTTTTTTTATTTCTTATAATCGTTTAACAGACACGAAACAAATGTTATTCGTAATACGTTATTGACTATTACAAAAATAAGACGTAAACAATAAATTAATACATTGTATAAAGTATCAATGATATATTATATTAGAATAAGTACCAAAAGAATAAATAAATAAATTATAAGAATAATAACATAATGACTAAATAGTGTATATCATGCATGGTACCTATGTATGGATAATATGTAGGTATATATTGTATATTGATATTATACAGTCGAATCGAGATGACTTAAACCTCGGTAACTCGAAACATTTTTAAGTCGAATTTATTTTTATTTCCTTTGGATTCGAGTTATCGAGACTCGACTGTAATCGGAAATAATTGATCCATCCTTAACTCATTAGATAACAATTAAAAACGGAAAATAAACTTTATAATATTTTTAGATAGTACGTAATATGTACCTAAACTCATAGGCGTAGTTAGGGGGGTCTTAGCCCCCAATTTAAATAATAGCCCCCACGAATCGTTACATGTCTGCCCCCGAAAAGACTAAATCCCCCCAAAATATTTAACCACCCTACGCCTATGCCTATACTGTGGCTCGTCTAAATAATTATAAAGTTAATTTTTACCACAAAATAATAAATACCTTTTATATTGCATTAAACTGCAATATCATTTACCATAGTTAAGTTAGGTTAATAAAAACAAAAAATTGTAAGTACTTATGTTACTGATGCATACTATTACTACCCCTCTTATGGATTTTCCAACTTTATTTGAACCCTTGAATCCGCCTCTGATTACTAACTAATTTCTTTATTGTCCCTTGAAGTACTATTAAGTATAAGTTGTATTTTAGGTGTATAACTCGAAACATTTTTAAGTTGGATTTATTTATTTCCCTTGAGTAATCGAGACTCAACTGTATTATAGGGAATTATATAGGTAATTATATATTATATAGGTACATATAAATATGGTTGTAGATAAAATAAAAAACGCCTTAGATTCATTTCGTTTACAATGTTAATATGGTTTAAGAAACAATGTAACGTTTAAACTTCAGAATACGGTTTTGGTTGTTTTTTTTTATCGGTTCGGTGATTTTATATTTTATTCCAATAAATACATCTTCCGAAAAGCATAAATTTAAATCAATGAAGCATTCACTAAACAAATAACTCGTTAAAAGGATAATATATTAAAGTATACCCAACTAGTAAGGGAAATAAATTTAAAAAACCAGATATATACAACATTAATAACTTGTTTTAACTTGATTATTTCAATTGCAATATTGTAATGTTCAACAAGTTGAAAACTGACCAATTGACAAATTGACAAATTAATTTACTTTGGTGGCAAGGAAAAAAACTATAAAAATATTTAACGCTGTTTCAATAATAATAAACCAAGATTTACCTATCAATTAAAAATTAATTGACTAGGGTATTGGGTATTACTTATTAGTTATTATATACCTACACTATGTTATAAAATAATCAATTTTAAATGTATAATAATGCAACAGCCAACGAGCGCATTCAATAAGTGCGTTGACGTGTAGTCATGTATAGTTTGGCTTTTTTAACGGTTCAATTGAACCGTATCCAATATCTTATAGGTTTCATCAATATATCAAACATTTAAATCCATAACTTTTTTTTATAGCTAAAAATAAACATAGTCATGTATTGGATATTTTATCGAGCACGAAGTAGAATTTAACGTTTAAACTTATTGTAACGGAAAACAATATAATTTAAGAAAAAATGTCTTTTAAATATTTGGATAACACATGTACACAAAGAATTAAGATTTTAAAAGATAATAATTTCGACTGAATTTCTTATACACACTCGAAAAGAGATTCTTAAAAATCAATCCCAATAATATGTTCGCCTAATTTTAAAAATTACATCATTTTAGGATATCTATGTTTTTATATTAAAAAACAGGTTTTTAAAAAAATATAAAAGGATTAAAATATTAAAAATAATATTTAAGATAATTTAAGAATAATATCGGTTTATATTTTATATAGCTAGTATATATATATATGAAATATTGAGTTGATAAATATAATACCACATGTCCAAAGGCCCGTGGAGTACGGATAACAACTATTATTTGGGAAATAATAAAATAAAATAAAATGAGAAATATAGTATATACGGTCCATGTAGTCATGTGGCATGTGGGTATAATTTTTCGATTCTGTACGAGTATATTATATACTAGCAATAAGGTATTTGAATGATTTAGGTTTGATCCTTTTACCGTGATAAAATCGAAAACCCAACATAATATAATAAAGTAAATGAGCGAAGAAAACAAAACTGGTAAATGCGCGTATTACAAAATTATATACAATATAATATAGGACATAGATACACACACGAGGTACACGACACACACATATTATATATATTCTAACAAGTGTGAGAAACGGGAATATATTATTATATTATGTAACATAATCTTTCCAAATGGTCAATGAGGTCAATAAATTCTTATGACAGCAGTACAATAATAATGGCGACCCGTCCGAAACAATGCATACGGCTTTTCATTAACATCAACGAATCCCGTTATATTAAATCGTACGAATGTAAGTAGGTGTACAGTTTTTAAAGTCGCCGCGGTTTGTGCGAACAAAATTAAAAACTAAATAATATAACCTAATGAAGCGATAACTTCCGGAAAGCCGTTTTCGAATTGTAAATTGTTAAACGCGCATAAAAAAAACAAAACGTGCGAGCATAATTTTATATCATAATAAATGTATTTGTGAGAAATATATGTCTATTATTATGCATTTATGGCGAGTGCGATGGTCGAAAGTCTGAAAACGTGTATTTATCATGATCGTAAAGTGTCGTTTTTATTTATTCCCAGACCGACCGGAAAACGGTCCAGAACCAGAGAACATGCATAATAATACAATATATAATATATACCTACGACGCAATTGTCGCGGGCACGACAGAAACGGATCGCAATAACGCCCAACCACGTGTAGGCATGATATATTACGAATATTATAATAACATATTATTATCACTCCACATAATATAATATATACATTCCCTGCGTACGCCGTTGCGGAGACGTGTCGAATACGATTCGATTTTTAGTTTTCAAAAACCAGTCGCACACACCTATACCTACAAATGATATATTATAATAACGCTCTGTATGTCACCCTCAACAACGATGCAAACTGAATAAAGTATATTATTATTATTATTATTATTATTATTACTATTATTATTATTACTATTATTATTATTATTATTATTATTATTATTATTATTATTGTTGTTGTTATTATTATTATTATTATTATATTAGATAGGTGACTTTTATAACGTTTTTCTCACTCTCTGACAATTTTTGATGCATGTCACATGAAATGTGTTTCAATAAAGTCGGAAAACATTAATTAACACTACCATTTTTTAAAAAAAAATTCATTACGCAGCCGCAATCAGATACTATGTAACTTATTTAAAAATGTGTATGTACCGTACATGAACAAATATTAAAATTTCCAACTATAGTTTAGGTAGGATTTTATTTAATTATTATAATATTTTACATGCTCATAACTGGCTTAAAAGTTTAAATATCGCAATAACCCACGAGGAAACACCGATAATATTCTTACAATCTCATCTTTATGGTTGATAGTAAGGAAATTCACTTTATTTAAAAAGATTATTACACAAAATTGGAACTGTTGAACACAAACTTGCTATTTCGTTAGTTCATAGGACGGAGACAACATGTTGTCATGTGCACATGCGGATGTGACGTTCTCTTAAAGTTTATATATATAAGAGTGATCCCTATACTCACTACAGATAATATCTATATCACCCTGTATATACCGTATATGTAAGCGTTTACAGTGGTGTATATACCTTAACACGTTCGGCGGACGTGGGCCGACGACACTTGTTGGACGGCTGCGGTTTCCTGCTGGAGCCGCCGACGACAGTCGCCACCGTTTTCCTGGATACTGAGGGCGGGACCGGTTTTGGTCGGATCGAAATAGCTGCCGACGGCCGGGTGGCTCTGGGGCAATGCGAACCGGCGGCGGCGCCGGACGACTTGCCGCGGCCGGTGGCCATGTCTTTGGCCAACACCATGGCCGCGGCCGCCGGCGCCCCGGACGGCTGTTGGCGCTTCCGACCAGGGCCCGCCGTAATCCCTTCGACGACGGTCGGCGCAGTTCCGGCCCCGCGTTTTAATATCTCGCCGACCACTTTGGGCGGGCCCGCCGACCGCTGACCTTGCAGTGCGCCCGGTGGCATGGTCAACATGTTTCGTGGACGGCCGGGGAAAGACGACGGAAACGCAGGTGGACCATCCGCGGAACGACGCGCAAAAACGCGAAATGACGTATAATAATATGATATATTAAATTAAATACATCAACCATGCAGGTATGTATTTATAATTATATAATATTTTTTTAACGCACGATTATTGTTTAGGTAAATTTATTATAGACGCATATAATAACAATATTATTGTAATATCGATTACAAGACACACTATGCGCGCTTTTATTTGCGAAAAATGCGCGACGCTCGACCGGTAAACACCACCACGATACACGCACGCTGGCTGCCGGCTCGACAACGGTCCCCAGAGCGACTGGCACGCGGACGGAACGACGGCGACGACGGCACGCCGCGAGTACGTACTGGCGGCCCGCTGCCGTATATTATATAGGTGTTGTGTGTTACTGCCGTGTTCCGTTTGATTTTTTAGATTAGCGCGGCCGGTTGTGTGTACATACGGCCGCCGCCGCCGTCAATGAAACGCACACTAGCAGTGGGATGGTTGGGGGGAGGGCGTGATATTCCACTCCCGGTGACGACGACGGCGACAACACTAGAATCCTAATGAAACGATAAACGGCAGCCTAATTGATAAAATATTAACTGCACCCGAACTCTGTGAAGAACCACATCCGAAAGCGCGTCGCCGGCCGCCGACCACCGTCGCGGTCTCTAAACGTATTTCACAGTCGTCGTCGTCGTCCATAATATCGCTGCACTCATTATATACACAGCATAATATTATTATACGCCCTGAACAAAACGTTATTCATTCCGTCCGACAACCGTCCACACGTTTTCTACTTTACGTTGCGTGTGATTCTGCTTCAGACACGCCAATAATTATTATTGCCTTTGTTTTCGGTTTACATTCAGGCTCGGTGACATACAATGACATTCTAGGCGCATTCAATGACTTTTAAATACATTACCGATTTACACCAATTATACATTTATACCGAACTGTATATACTCGGTAATAGCGATTATATTATAAACTGGCAACTATTTTAACAATAATTGCACGCAATACTTTATGCTAATTACAAATACATACCAAGGTTTTTCAATTATTATTGGAATATCTGTACCTAATAATTGAAGACTAGAACTATAGAGAACCCGAACAAGCTGTCGTTATATTATGATTAAAGCAAAGTGTACCTATGTATATATATTTATATATCAAAATTAATTAAAATAATGGATGAATGTAAAAATTGTAATTTTTTGACATTTTTATTTAACCTAACAAAACTGTAAATCTATTATAATTTATATTATAACAATTTCTAAATAGATGCAAACATATACTGTATAGGGCTATTACTGTAGGGACTTCGATTTTTTACAGAGATTTTTATATATTTAGGTAAATTTAATTATTATACGTATTATGTAACCTTAGTAAGTTATGATCCTACTCTAACTCTTCTTCTATAATCATTAGAAATTAATTTTTACTAGCTATAGGTAATAAACGTATGTATAGCTTACCATACTCATCTATTGAACATTGAATTTAATTTTAACTAATTATTTTTATACTTTCTTTGAAAATAACAAATTTGAAACTTTGTACCAATTCACAGTTCACACTATTAATGTTAATGAGTGGATGATGTAGCGAAAACGATTTGCCCAAGAGTTGAACAGCACGAAAAAGAGCGGTAAAAAGAGACAGGCCGACAGAATGTATACCGAGTGGTTATCCGATTGCTTGTGAATACGGTATACAATGTGGACCACGGTCGAGGCGGATAACTTTATGCCAGGGTATATTCCATTGTTGAGGGGATTGTCATGTGCATATGGGTTAAGCCTTGTTTCCACTAACCGTGTTGTATAGAGTTGAATACTATGAATATAATATTCAACGTGTATACATTTAGTATCTACCCACAAATTATTATTAAATATACGGAAAATTACACGACATGGTGTAGTAGAAACCTGGCTTTACGTTACTGACGATCGGATAAATACAACAATTTACGTTGGTTACTGGTCAGTTTTAAAGGAAAACGGTGGCCACCCAACATCTGAATCGTTCTTAATGATTTTATAGGATTTCAATCAAACCGTTAACTTATCGTCCGTTTTTCAAAGATTATACGAACCGAGTTAGGCGTGTTGAGGTAAGAAACAGTCATCTACATTAATCACGGGTTCCGTACTAATAAAGGACGCCTCTAATGTCTATGACCATTATTTAAAATATATTGATGGTAGTTGCCTATAATGTTGTAAATGTGTTTATGGGTCGCGCTCGTTTTAAAATAAATGGTTTGTTAGTTTTTAACAAATATTATTATCTTGTAGGAAAACTTTTTTTTTAAATTAATCTCATTATTTTTCACCGAACATGTAGCAATAAATACGTAGCGAAAAGTACTGTATCCTGATGAGGACTGAGGTCATGTTGTTAACTAAATTTATTTTTCTTACCTATTTAATTATATATTTTGTAGGGGGGGGGAATTATAAGCTCTCATAGTCTGATTATCTCATGAATGTATTTTTTTGGATAAAACATCTGAGAACTATATTATAAGATTGCAATATCAATGTTGAACCTATTATATTCCCACCACGATACCACGTCATGCATCACTTTGTAATTCTCAGTCAAAAATTATTATACCATTACTGAATATATAATTTATTATAATGACTAATGCAATCCCGTAGATAATAATTTGAACATTTATTAATATTATAGATTACATATTATCGTTATCGTTAAAATGTACCTATCACTAAATAAGCGATTGGTATGTTAAACTGATTATCCTCAACAGTGTAAATAGGCAACATAATACTAAAACGTATAGATGACGCATTTAAATTTATACATTTCACTATAACTCTTTATCTCTATTTATATTTTCATTAATTATAATAATTTATCTCGAATTATTCATTTAAAACATAAAACGTTTTTTAACTTATAAACCCAAACTGTAGGTATCTAACTATAAATAAATAGTCTCTAAAGGCGTAATAAAAAGTTACAAAATAGAAACATTATATTATGATGGATAATATTTTTAAATTTATTTTTTTGTCAATGAACACACATAAATATTTTCAGTTTTAATTTTGTTTAAGAGGATGCTACCCATGCATTTGTTGTCTCCGTCTTACACATATACGACATACAACATTTTCGTTCACTATAGTTTCAATAGCGTGCTGTTAGTTTTTCTATTAGAGTGATTTGACCTATTACCAATATTTTAGATAATAACATTATCTGTGTTTAAGCGTCGGCTTTTATTCGATAATTTAATTTTCCAGCCAGATATGAGCATTTCAAATTTTTGATATTTCACATACCCATATCTCGCTTGAAAATGAAAATTTCAAAAAATCGGCGACGCTTGAGCACAGATAATGTTCTTACCTAAAAGTCTTATAATAGGTCAATTCACTCTAGTATCAAAACTAACAGCACACTATTGAAACTAGTGAACAACAATTTGCTTTGTCGTGCGTGTGTAAGACGGAGACAACAAATGTATGGGTAGCGTCCTCTTAATCTATGCGAATATAATATTATATATTCAATATATACAATTATAATACCTATGTATATACAAACGTATGTTTTGTAACTTCATTTTATTTAAAATATTAGACCAATAACTTCGGGTTTATTTTTCCGATGGATGAAAACTAATATATAAATATTATAGTTACAAATATTATTTTTACATTTTTGTATTGGAATTCTGTAGACCTACCAAAAACATAACTTACAAGGTTACACTTAACATTTTTAAGATAATATATCATAAATAATTGTTAACTGAGTAAATTATGAGTCGTCCAAATGGCATTTCCGTAAATAGAGTTTAAGACTTAAGTGGATAAGGTTAAGGTATAAGCAGAGCAATTCAAATTTTAATTAATATAATAATAGTAATTAATATTAATATATTTGTATAATATACGATATACCCCTGTATAATTGTCTATTAATTTGTTTATTTATTAATTAATTCAACAAAACATTACTATAGTTAGACAAAACCCAAAATTTTTTCAGTAATATGACTTTCAAATTATTAAATTAATGTAATATATTAATATATTGCTTATGATATTGAATATATTTATACAGTCATACCTATGCATTTTATTACAATAAATTCTAATTTAATCGTGTTTTTAAATAAAAACCAGTTAAACAAAATTACAAGATTTATTTGCAAATAAATAATATCTATATTTTTATCTCTACACAATGGTAAATAACCGGCATCTTATACATTGAATAAGCGCACTAATGATAATAAAAAGAACTTTTTTAATTGTTATCCTTAAAATTATTGAAATAATCCTACCTATGAACAAAGACAACATTGTTTCTTTTGAATTTTATAATAGCACGTCAATTCGCTTTAATATAAAAATCTAATAAGACTAAACATATATTTGCTATGTAGCGCGCTTATAAGACGTATGTGTAAGACTCATATTAATTTTATAAGTATTTTGTTTCATTTATTATTATTCAAAAGTTGTAATTTCTATAGAAAATTTACTTTCTCAACACCAATTATTATTATCCAGATAGCCATACTAATAAGATTTAGCCATACTAATAATTACTAACCGATGTAATTAATGTTCTAAAGGTAACATAATATAATGATTTATATGTCAACAAATAAGAATATTCTGATTTCTGATTTTACCTACCTATATTATTTTTGAATATTTGAAAATGACAACTAAGTTTTTCCTATAATCCACCAACTCTACCCTAGTACCACTATAGTGTGCAACCTTTTGTGTACCACGATCCCCATCATTCCAACGAAAATTAATATATACCTTGGTATATAATACAGTGTACATATTAATATATATTATTTATTTATATTAATTATAAACGGGCTTGTGTCCTATAATGACCTAATAAGTACAATCAAAAACTACAAATACATTGGAAGAAGACATTTTTAAATAGAATCTTTGTTAAATATCTATTAAATTAAAACTATTATCTAAAATATTTGCTGCACTTTTTACTTTTTAGCACCATATAAAAATACACCAACAAACTCTCTAGATCCAGTCCAGAATCCGACCATAATCTCAAAACGTTTGGTCAAAAGTGATTATAAAAAGAGTTATTAACTTGAATAAAGAACACTATTATATTATATTGACATATTCAATCTTTATTTGATGAAAATAATTTAAATTTATATTTTAGTAACCGTTAATAATTTGTATATTGTTCATCTTAATACATAAATATTATTAGTATAATATAATGATCAATAGAAAACTAAGAACTATACAATGAATGTACGTAGGCAAATTCTATGACCTTCAACTATTTTTGAATACCTGCCATAATGCCATCACATTTCCACCAAAACAAACAACATTGTTAAATATTTGCTTCTTTGTGTGGATACATATTATTATAATATTATTATATTTATAGTGTATATTGAGTGTATTATTATGTATTATTTTAATTAAAATTAAATGGAACATTTAATACAACAAACAAAGAAATTATTATTTGTTTATTAACCTTCTGTTAATAGAAAAAGTCGACTAAAATTTAATAAAGTAAATTTATTCACAATAGAATAAAATGTAATGTCTATAAATAGCACAAAACATGCCAACATTTTTTGAAAATTATATATAATGTCAAAAAAAAATTTCTATTGTTATCAAAACTTTTGGATCAGCAAAAATCTTCCAGTTTTCAAATTCAATATAGTTCTGGCAGAAAACTGGATTTAGCTAGTAGACTTTGAGCCCCAGGTAAAAAAATCCTGTTCTTTTCTTTATAATTGGGAAAAAAACTAAAAAAAAGGTGGATAAGTGGATGTCCAGTACAGTAGGTTACAAGTGGGTCACTGTAATGGATGGTGTTAAATTTGAATTCAATGATATAATATCATTGTATAAGAAAAACGATTCTGAGCGAAAACGGTCAGTCAGCCTATGATATTACCAAGTATATTTGATGATATTATTGTGAATAAAGTAATTTATATATAACCTATTTACGTGGAGCCTTGTTTTAAATTTTCAATCCTTAGCCATAAAAGTTTAAAATTTTATACATTTTTAACTACAAAATAATTAATAAATTATAAATTTGATAAATGTTGTCAAAATTTGAACTTTAAATGCTTATAAAAAAATTTGAGCCTATGTATTTTTAATATTTAATATTTTTCAACTGCTATTAGAACGATATATCAGGAGCCTAATATTAAATATTCACGCTTTTTTACCCAACAAATAAAATTAATAATTAATAATTATTGATATTTATAGAAAAAAAAACTAAAAAAATTGAAAACTGGCAATGTCCGTAAACAGCTCAAATAGAGTCAAAATATTTTCAAAATTTTATCATTTATAGAAAATGCTAGTATAAACAACCAGTAAAAATTTCATGTATCTACGGTCATTTGTTTTAGAGTTACACCAAAAACCAAAATCGATTTTCTCAAAAATAGATTTTGCGTAAAAATTTCCGTTTATCCTTAATTTTTCTTTTGTTTTTCACGTAGCTTTTGAAAACTACTGGGAAATTTTTACTTTTGACCCCCCAAAGTACCAACTAGATTCACTTTCCTATCAGAAAAGTTACTGTTGAAGAAAATCCAAGCACTTTTACTGTCCTAAAAGGTGATGACAGACATAAAAATAAAAAAAAGAAAAAGAAAAAACACACATCATTGTAAAATCAATACATTCATCGCTTCACTCAGAATCTAAAAGTACGGGAAAACAGGGAATTCTTTGACAAAATTAGTTACTTTATTTTGTTGCACATAAAAAAGTATTTCAAATTCAAAACAAATAGAATAATTTAAACATGCATTGAATTATTATTTACCTTCTGTAAGGTGGAGCTGTGGGGAAGTTGGAGGACTTAGACCCCCAAATCAAGTCCTCATCAAGTACAAATAACGATTTTTTACAATTCTAAAAATAGACTTTTAAATTATTACTAATCTTTAGCTTTTGTTTGGTTCTGATTTCAAAGTTCTAGAACAAAGTGGGGGTGTCAACTTTACAAGCTCAAAAGTTTATAGCGGCCGCCTGAAAGATTTGCAAATTTCAAAAAGGGGCTTTCAAATACTTGCAAATCATTAGCTTTCGTTTGATACCGATTTCCAAGTTATCGGTCAAAACTGGTGGGCTTCGTGAAGTTGGCCCATCTTAAAATTTTTTGATTTCACGGTGAAAGTTTGAACTTGCAAATTCTAAAATAGGCTTTCAAAAACTTGCAAATAACATACAAAATAATGGCATGGATTTTCAAAAAATTGCAGTACTTGGGTGGGTATGGTACCTAATCAGTACTTAATTTCACGACCGTTTTTACTACCCAAAATGTTAATGACAAACAGAAAAAAACACGCATCATTATAAAAACAATAGATTCTTTCACTCTGCTAAAAATCTAAAATAAATTCAAAATTTAAAATGGCTATGAATATTTAATTCAAAATAATTTTCATATTTTTGTGATTTCAACGAATTTTGTAAATTATTATGGATTACTTTCAACTTTTGACCAAGCGAAAAATCTTTTTATTTTAAAATAGGAGTCTATTAGTCAATTATGTATTTGTACAGTTGTACAAATAAAATAATAATTAGGTTGATTTAAATTAGGCACTGTGGATTAAAAGACAATTTAGTCTCATTCGGTCAGTTTATAAATGCATGAAAACTAGAAAAGTGTAAAATGTATTTTATTGCGTTTATACCATTTTAGTTGACAGGGCTCCAGCGTATTATGTTTAAAGGAGGCAAATTTAGGCAATTCACATGACAACATTTGGCTATGTCTATGTGTAAGTAATAAATTAACATTAGTGTGTGTTTCCGAGAATCGCTGTAATTCCGCGTCAGGCAACCGCGGCGATATATTGTTACAATGACAGTTGAAAGATGTTAAAAATACAATCACAATTTTTTTTTGTAAGTATTTAAAGTTCAAATCTTAATAAAATACGTAAAACTAACGAAAATGTGCAAATTATTTTGCGTTAGAAATTCATAAAAACAAGATTCCTCCACATCGTTTGAAGTTCATATTTTTACAACATTGGATGTTTACTCGATTCCCCATGTAGCGATTTTCTTATTTTGTTGTAATTCAAAAACAAATAACTGTAAATACATGAACATCTCACTGAATGTTTATATTTTCATTTTTACACTATAGTTTTGAAAATATTTTGACTCGTTTTGAGCTGATAACAGAAATTTTCAATTTTTTTTTGTTCTATAAATGTCAATAAAATTTTATTTGTTGGGTAAAAAGCGTGAAAAATTAATACAAGGCTCCTGATATATTTTTCAAATAGTAGTTGAAAAATATTGAAAATACATAGGCATAATTTTTTTTTATAAGCATTTAAAGTTTGATTTTTGACAACGATTATCAAATTTTAAGTTTTAAAATGATTTTGTAGTTAAAAATGTATAAAATGTTCAATTTTTATAGTTAAGGATTGAAAATTTAAAACAAGGTTCCACGTAAGTAGGTTATTCTGTAACCAAAAAATTTTAAAAATATAATTGGTATACAATTCGACACTGACAAACCGTCTCCGCTCAGAATCGTTTTTCGTATACAATGATATTATATCATTGAATTCAAATTTATTACCGTCTATTATACAGTGGCCCACTATTGTAACTTACTGTACAGCAGAGCGACATCCACTTGCCCATCTTTTTTTTTAATTTAAAATTAGATGTGCCCAAAATAAATACAAAAGTAAAACAATTATTTCATGTGATTTTTGAAAAATATTTTATCAGAGTTCTTCATACCTGCATGTATAAAAATAAAAATTAGATATTCCGAAATATGATTAATTTACCACCGATTATTGGCATAAAACGTATGAAATATACGTATGCTGCGATCCCCTTAATATGTTATATATTAATATGTTCTACGAACAAATAGCTAGTGATATTTTCCAAATTTACCGCAATTGTATACAATTTTAAATTTTAGTTGTTACCTTAACTGTAATACTTTTTCACTAATCTATTGTCCGATACAGCGATACCTATCTATTTTGGGTGTAATATGTACGGTGTAATAAATAAACAAAAACTACTTAATAGGAAAAACTCTCGGGTCTAGCAGAATTATTTGAATTTGATAACTGTTTTTATCATCTGAAAGAATTAGACTTTTTACAGTCTGCATTAAACTCCAATTGTTTATTTCAAATATTGGTATAAAATAATTTGTAAAAAATTCTTAAAATTGTCTTTTTTCCAAAAACATTATAAAGTTTAATATTTAAATATTGTAAAACGAAGTTCAATGCAATCTGTAAAAAATTAATTTAAAAAAAAATAATTAAAGTTGGTTGATTCCACAGGGCAGGATCATTATTCATGTAGAACATATATTTGAGGATAAAATGACATTATCACAGAACGCCTTGGAAAGACACCACATACTCGCTTTTTTAAGGGGTTTGATATAGGCAACTATTTTTACTAATGATAATACTATACTACATGGCGACATAGGTACATCGTTTATCATGCATCAATGTTATGTTACTTAATAAAAGCGATTTTGTTGATTCTTAGTTTTTTCTTTTATGATTGTCAGTACTCTATATTTGGATTTATCGGTACTATTGACCATTCACTTCTCCCTATTAATATGACATGATAGTTGATAAGAAAACCTACCGGAGGTGGATCTAACCCAAAAATATCATCTCAAATCAAATTTTTTAATTGTGTGCTAAACCGAATAATTTATTGTAAATTTTTTTGTGGTTAGAATAAATTATAGGTTTCCAAATTATTTGTTAGTTGTTTTCGTTTTTTTTTTTAAACTAGGTTTGACTTTTAAACTGAAACTGAATACCTAAGATTCGGTTTAATTTTTTGAACTTCAAACAGTTCTACACCATAGATAATATAAGACTATATAACCTAATTTTGTATTGTAACATTAATAACTAATTTGGGTAGCCTTATTATTTTTGAGTCATTTTTCATCAACATCTATGGCTCTAAAATAAAATTTGACTAAACAAGAATCATTAAAAATATTATTATTATTATTTTATGTACGTTTTCAACATTTTTCAAAAACAATAAGTATTTATGACTACATTTTGAATGGACTAAATAATATTGTCGTGTCAAGTTTGGTACCAACATGTTTATCCAGATGTGGACTTAATACATAATATACAAGTTACATCACCGATGTATTTCCATAGATAATATAATATAACCTAACCTAACCTAACATAACATAACATATCTTATATTATCTATGTTCTACACTTCTATCTAATACTTCTTTAAAATGCACATAACTTTATGTGCAAATAACAGTTGTTATTTGTATTATTAAAAAATAATCTTAGTTCCAACCCTCATAAAGAAGGTTTTTAACTAAAATAATAGGCTTTTCTACTCGCAGTCATATTATAAAATATATTGTTTATTTTAAATGATTACAAAATAACTGTTTACTTACTAAATTATTTCCTTTTTGACTGCTTAAATATGTTTGACTTAATTCATAAAGCTCCAAAGCTGGCTCTACCTACAAGTAATATAAATAGTTAATAATAACAATGCCAAATGATAATTCTCATTTAATTTACCTTAACAGTTACACTTGTTTCTGATGACTTGATCATATCAATAATTTCATCTCTATTTTTATCAGAAACAGGACTACCATTTACTTCTAGTAATTTATCACCAGGAAGAAGTCCAGTGTAATGTGTTTTATCTTGTCCTGGTTCAGCAAAAATCACTGGTTTCAAACTTTTTGCTGCATTTTCTGATACAAGACCACGTCTTAAAGAGAACCCAAAATCACTACCAGGGCCTGCTCTTCTATTAATGGTCAATATTCGAGGTTCTATCTTTACAATTGGAACATATGGGAGTTTTAAGTTTTCATCAAACTCATCAGTTAAATAATCATTGCCAGAAGGACTAAGGTTAAACGGTGTAGCAAAACTGCTATTTGTTGTTGAGTCTGTTAGACTGTCAATACTTAATACTCTTGGAACATTTTCATACACGATTAATTCATTTTTTAATGTATTAGTTTGTAGAAGAGAATCTGAATCAAGATCCTGTAATGGTCCATGTTCTAAAATTGGTGGAGGTTTAAGAATACCTCTGCGAGGTGGAAGAGGAGGGGTTTGAACAGATTCATCAGTCTCATCACGATTTAATGGAGCAAAAAAGTTGGCACTGTAATCTGCAGTTATTCCACTAGGCAATTTTTGTTTTTCTTTACGCCTTGTACGTAGTTTTAATGATTTCCTCACCTGAAAAATTATACAAAATAATATATAAATCTATTTTGAAACAATATTATAAATGTTTTTCTCACCTCATCCAATCTTAACAAATCATCAGAAGACATGCTGAAACCTTTTTCTTTTTTTTCCTTGTCTTTACGCATTTTTTTCATTTTTTTTCTTTGCTCTTTTTCTTCAGATTGGTTATTGGATGAACCCTGTGACCCATATCCAGAACTACTTCCATTATTCACCACATTGTGGGAACCAGAACTTTTTTTCATAAAATTGAACATCACGATTGGCACTGGTAAATTATGACTCTAAAAATGTTTTAAAACTTACATTAATATCTTTTGGTCCAAACATAAATTATTTGAAATGTCTATAAAACATGTGGCTTTCTAAGTAAAAATGAATTTTAGAAAAATTTTTAAAATGTAAATATGTAAGAAAAACACTAAGTTAATTTCTAACACTATCATATGAATCATTTCTTCACATCTAACACTATAATATATTCAATAATAGTTAATAGTACTACATAACAAATACATATCTTGAGTTGGGGAAAACATACAACAAATATAAGATTTTATAATATGTATATAATACGTGCACATCATTATTATTTTCTACAGACAACAGTTCTTACCTGAAGCTACTCTGTTATTCCAAAAAGGCATTGAACCAACATTCTGGTAAGATCAGAAGTGCATTTAAAATGAAACTAAGCTTAGTAATCATGATTTTTTGTTCTAAAAAAAAAATAAAAAGTTATATTTCATGACAAGTTAAGTTGATTATTTTTAAATATATTAAATATAATACGTATATATACAGAGTGTAACAGGACTATTTGACAAATATAGCAACGTTTGTAATGGCAATTTGTTAAATAGTCCTGTTTCACCTTATATATATATATATATATATTATAAAGGTACATATGATAAATATTTTACATTTATAGAGCAATCCAATGTTCGGTAGTTATCAAATTAATTAATTTATAATTATAGATTTACAATAACTGAAAATAAACTGATCATTGATTAATTATTAAATACTAATGGTAATTAATAATTATTAAGATACTGGCACAACAAATTATTTTCATCCAATGAATACTCATAGGTTTAGAAAAAAAATTTAAAAACTACATTTAACTTTAAAATATTATTATTATTTTATTTTTTAGATATCGTTGAATACAATATTGACAGGCATTATTTCAACTTACGTTTGTAGGAATTATCAACATGCATAAACCTTCTAAACAAGTCTTCATAAAAACCGAAATTCAATCACGGTTTAATATTTAACTAAGGAACAAATAAATTGTTCTAGTAACTACATAAAAATAAAATAAAACCCTTTATAATGCCTATAGTATTATAACAAGAATTAAAGCATTATATACAATTTTTAAGAACACGGATAAGTCACTCTGTTGTATGGTAGTTTTAGAATAATATACCATTGAGTAGGTAGGTCACAATAATGCATGTGTTAAATTGAATTTCGATGATAGATCATTGCATATTATACAAAATGCTGATACTTTATTAGCCTTATAAAGAATATTTTATAACTTATTTATTCATAATACTATCAGTAGGTTGAACTAATTTTTTCCAAAAATATAATTATTCATATAGATTAATTGTTTTAATATTAATTATTTTAAAATTATATCTAGTAAGTATCTCACTAATAATATATAGTGATATTTAAGAAAAAGAAAAAAGTAACTGATACATAAAAGTTGATAAGCAATAACAATTGTTATCAATAATAATGAAAGTTATACACAGCTGTTGAACTGGATAATTTTTTAAGGTTGTTTTATAAATTCAGATCAAGGTCTCGTATCCATTCGATAGTGTTTGTACTTTGTAGTCAGTAAAGTTAGTTAAGTCCTTCTAACTATCATTATATTTTCTTATTTGTCTTATTTTTTTGATTGTCATATCCAAACAGAGTTTAGGGGAATGGTAGAAGACGGTGGCTTAGCCAGGAATTTTGTATAAGGGAGAGGGGGCTAAGTCTCAGAAAAAAATACAAATACTACAAATTTGTCAAAATATGTCTTTTAAATACAACTTTTATTTTTTTAAATTTTAGATTTATTTAGATAAAATCCTAAGGTCAACACAGTCAATGTGAAGGGGGCTATAGCCCACTTAGCCCCCCTCTCTACGCCACTGGTAGAAGAACCATGTGAGTTAAAAGGTTGGATGATGTTGATAACAGTATATTTTTTTAGCAGGTTTTTTTTCGTAGCAAGTATTGGTTCTATTTTTGAGCTTAGCAATCTTTACTAAAATAAAGTATTTTTTAGGGAATCATTTATACCATACTTGTGTGTAATTTATTATATCCGACAAGAGTGTATAGTGTAACTCTCGGAAATCGTTTGGTCTCACATTATTTATTTCCATTTTACCACGAGTTTTAGTTAGTTTAGACAGTTATTTTAAAAACACTGAATTTTATACTTCATACTCCCATCTCACGACTTTTTAACAATTTTAAAATTGCCACCAACATTAAAGATTGAAGCATTATTTTTCTCCAAAACATGATAACACATAAAAAATGTATTAATTTAAAGTGGGCAAATAGGTATAATCAGTCTGCCTTACTATGGGGTCGTGTGTACCTTGTCAGTGTAATGCAAGTATTAAATTTGAATTGAATGACAAATAATTGCATATGAAAAACGATTGTGAATGAATACAACATAGGTCAAGTATATTTTATAATGGTAGTCTGAACCGGCTAGACGCTAAGTCTATTTTGACTAATCCGTAAATAAACGATGTCTCATTAAACAATTTTCTTATTTTGTTGTTCTTCAAAAAAGAAAATGTATCGACTATTTTTGAGTTATTTAATATTCATAAACATTTGAGATTTTATCTACCTACAAATTTCAATATAACATTTTTTCAGTTAGCTTGAAAGTTGAATACAAGGTACCTACCTGATACCCTCACCCTCATAAGTTCAAATATATTAAAGATACATAGGTAGTCACGATTTTTTTATAAGCAATTAAAGTTCAAAATTTGACAAAATTCATCAAAAACACGAACATTTTTAAATAATTTTGTAGCTGAAATTTAAAACTGTATAAAATGTTCAATTATTATTGCTAAAAATTGAAAATTATAATACTTGAAACTTTTTTCAAAAGTGTATTATTATATTTTATACACAAAATAACATTTTCAAATGCAATTTTTTCAGCAAAAATAATTCAACCTCAATTTTTTCATCAAAAATTAATTCAACCTACCAACAGGATTATTAATGTCTAATAGTAAATTAAAATATTTTAATAGCAACAATATCTTCAATCAGAATTAGCTTTTAGTTTACACTATATCATCAAATTCAGTTTTAACACATCCATTTAAGTGACTTACACGACACCTTAAGTACCTACGAGCGGTACCCACCTCACTTCGCCACATTTTTACGATTAATACTTTTTGAATTAAAACAAAAAAAAACTCTTATATCTTTTTTTACTTCCTTTATTTTTTTTAATTCCAGTAATAACGGCTACTTATATTATAAGGACCCTTGTATTACATTTTTAATCTTTTTTACTGAGTGAAAAATATTTATTGAAATTAATAGGACAAAAACTTTAAAAACAATTTCAATTGTCTAAATAGCTTAACTAAAGTCAAAATATTTCAAAAATTATACCATATACAGAAAAAGCTAATATAAACATTAGATGAACATTTTAAATACATGTTTTAGTTATTCATTTTTGAATTAGGTACAACAATGAACAAAATAAGAAAATCAATTTTGTTTTACCTAATCTGGTTTTGCTTAAAATTCCCATTTTTTCTTCATATTTTAGATTCTGAGCGAAGCGATGAATGTATTGATATTACAATAATGTGTGTTTTTTAGATTATGAGCGAAGCGATGAATACATTGATTTTATAATGATGTGTGTTTTTTTTGTCAAATCGCCAATTAGGATAGTAAAAATGCTTGGATTTTCTTCAACAGTAACTTTTCTGATAGGAAAGTGAATTCAGTTGGTCAAAAGTAAAAATTCCCCAGTAGTTTTCAAAAGCGACGTGAAAAACAAAAGAAAAGTTAAGGAAAAACGGGAATTTTTACGCAAAATCTGTTTTCGAGAAAATCGATTTTGGTTTTTAGTGTAATTCTAAAACAAATAAACGTATTTTCATAAAATTTCATTTGTTGAGTAAAAAAGCGTGACAATTTAATGCAAGGCTCCTGATATATTGTTACAATATAGTAGTTGAAAAATATTAAAAATACATAGGCACAATTTTTTTTTTATAAGCATTTAAAGTTTAAATTTTGACAACATTTAATAATTATTTTGTAGTTAAAAATGTATAAAATGTTTAACTTTTATGGCTAAGGATTGAAAATTTAAAACAAGGCTCCACGAAAATAGGTTATGTATAAATTACTTTATTCACAATAATATCATCAAATATACTTGGTAATATCATAGGCTGACTGACCGTTTTCACTCAGAATCGTTTTTCTTATACAATGATATTATATCATTGAATTCAAATTTAACACCATCCATTTCAGTGACCCACTTGTAACCTACTGTACAGCAAAGCGACATCCACTTATTTTTTTTTTTGTTTTTCCCGATTATTTTGAAAATTTTGAGTTATGAATTTCACCGGTCAAAAGTACTAACTAAATTCAACTTTCTACCAGAAACCATTCTATAAGCGCCAATATACCTAAGTGTTTTATATTATATATTTTTATATTTTTTCAGTATTAAAAAAAAAATGTATTGTACTAATGTTTAATTTCCAAGAATGTCTGATGTGGTTTTATGGTCCCACAATATTATAATTGATAAAATTATAACACAAACATTGTGAAGAAGGGTACCCATAAAATAAATTTCTGATTTTATTGAGCAAGCTATATTATATATTTTGAGTATGCAGGGAGAAAATATGTGAAGGTTAGGTTCGGTTAGGTATTTTATTATAAAGGTGTTTTATACCCATACATTAATTTACCAAGTAAATACCACTGTACAGTATACACTGGTATACACAATATAAAATAAATACATTAAAAGTACCTACACATAGTATGTCAAAAATAGTAAATATATTGTAATATTTTCATATTAATATAAGTGACATATTAAATAAATTATACAATTAATATTCTATAGTTTTTGTCACCACTTGACCCCCCTCCCAAAAAAAATGTTTTTTATGTGGCCTGGTAATAATCTGAATAACCTGCAAACATTTTGGCAACAACAAAAAAAAAGATGAAACGACGCCACTAGTGTGACCAACCAACCGTAACCCCTTACAATAGCTAATGGTAGTTTGAATTTCGAAGACATTTTTTTTTTTTATAAAAGTAGACAAATTTATGAGTAATCCTGTATTGCATTTTCAAATCCTAGATATAAAAAGAAAAACTGTATGAATTTCAAACACAAAAAAATTCGCAAACTTTCGTGGTTTTTACGAACTTTATCAAAATTTGAACTTCAACGTTCATAAAAAAATTATTGTGGATAAACACTCAACTTTTTTTTTTATATTTCCACTAACAAAAACTTACGAGGAACCTTGTATTACATTTTTTATCGAAATTAATTTTTTTCAAAACTAATAATAATCAGACATTTCATAAGCCTAAAATAGCTCAATATGAGTCAAAATATTTAGAAAATATTACGGTGTATAGAAAATGCTAATATAATATTTTAGTATAATATCATATATCTACGGTAATTTGTTTAAAAATTACCCAAAAAACCAAAATCAATTTTGCGTAAAAATTCCAGGGTTTTTTTATTTTTTATTTCGTGTTTTCAGGCGCTTTTGAAAATTACTGAGAATTTTTAACTCTCGAATGCACCAAGTAGATTTACTTTCCCCCAGAAAAGACATTGAAGTTGAAAATCGAAACTTAATTTCGACAACTAATCGTGTAAACAGACACAAACAAAAATTGTTTAAAAAACACATATCAATGTAAAATCAATACATTTATCGCCCCGCTCACAATCTAAAATGTTCGACACGTTGGAGTCGATCGCACTTTAGATACAACACTGAGCCACTAAAATAAATTATATAGTATTCAATAAATTAGATTCAAAGAACAATAGCCATCATAATATGAATTATAATTGAATAAGTACCAATGTATCAATATGTTAATATTGGTAGGTACTTATTTATAGACCAAGAAACATTCGACCTCTTTAATTTTAGAATTTTTTTAACTTTTAATTCACAAAGTTAGTAACTCAAATCAATTATGATAGTGTATTGTATTTAACTAACTAAAATTATTATAGTCCCCAGTGAATTGTTTAATACAATGAAATTATACTTTAATTTATTCAATTTTTAGATTACTTTCCTAATATAGGTAAAAATGTTTTGATCTTTGAAAATAATAAACAACTATAATAGTTACTGTTATTATATTTCAATAAAAAAAATAAAAAATACATAGCTCAGAAGCTCAGAAGCTCAAATAAAAGACAATGTTAGTGCATTATGTAGTTTCTCAACAATTCAATAATATTATCTATAGAATTTTTTTTAACTAGGAACAAAAATTAGAACCGAATAGATAGGTGTAACGGTACTAATTACAAAGGACCACCGGAAAGAAAACTAACCAACGCTCAACTGAAATATGTTGTAGAATTAACAATGAAGACGATGTTATAATTTGTAGAAGACATAATAGAAACAGAAGCGTTATGTAGGTACACAAAACACAAAATATCGTTTTCAAATATAATATAATATTAATAACACTAACATATTTTACAGTTTTTAAATCCTAACCAAAAAAAAAAATAAAAACAGAATTAAAAAGGTGGGTAAGTGGATGTCGCTCTGCTGTACAGTAGCGGTGACAAGTGGGTCACTGTAATGGATGGTGTTAAATTTGAATTCAATGATATAATATCATTGTATAAGAAAAACGATTCTGAGCGAAAACGGTCAGTCAGCCTATGATATTACCAAGTATATTTGATTATATTATTGTGAATAAAGTAATTTATGTATAACCTATTTACGTGGAACCTTGTTTTAAATTTTCAATCCTTGGCTATAAAAGTTGAACATTTTATACATTTTTAACTACAAAATTGAAAATAGTTATTAAATTTTTAAATTTGATACATTTCGTAAAAATTCGAACTTTAAATGCTTATAAAAAAAATTGTGCCTATGTATTTTTAATATTTTTCAACTGTTATTGGAACGATATATCAGGAGCTTTGCATTAAATTTTCACGCATTTTTACCTAACAAATAATATTTTATTGATATTTATAGAAAAAAAACTAAAAAAAATTGAAAACTGAAAATGTCCGTATAAACAAAATAAGTTATATAGCTTTTTTTATGGCTCAAAATAAGTCAAAACATTTGGAAAAAGTTATATGGTGTATAGAAAATGCTAATATAAACATTCAGTCAAAATGTCATATACCTAAGGTCATTTGTTTTAAAATTGCACTAAAAACCAAAATCGATTTTCTCCAAAACAGATTTTTCGTAAAAATTCCCATTTTTCCTTAATTTTTCTTTTGTTTTTCACGTCGCTTTTGAAAACTACTGGGAAATTTTTACTTTTGAAATTGTATAAACGGTAGGTATTATGAAAAAAAATTAGTTTCAATTAATAAGTTAAATTTGTATTAGAATCACTATCTATATAAACCGAGATATAAACTATATACTTAAGTATACATTTTAAATAATCAGAATTTACGACCGTTTTTCATAGTTTTTGAACATACTTCAGTGTGTAAAAAGGTACGTAATATAAAGATAACCAATAAAAGTAATTAACATTTGACTTTATTATGAAACGTTGAAGCCAGAAATACATAAAGCATTATAGTTTATTGTTCACTATCTTGAAAATCGTGTAACTATATAATTTTTTTGTCACACATGTGGTTTTTTTGTTAATGTGGTTCATCGTGTAATATTTGCTTTTTTTAAAATTAAAAGTGCGAATTAGTTAGTAATAGAAGTAGATAAATAAATAGAATAAATAAAAAATTGAAACCTTAAAATTCTTATAGGTACATTTGTACAATATTCAAAAAGAAAAAATATGTGTAAATATGATTCGTTTCAGATGTACCTACAAACTACAAAATCAAGTTAAATGAAAATATGTGCCTGCATTTTAAAAACGATTTGAATAACTATAATTTGTTTTTAATTTCTATTGAATATAATAACGTACATACTACATACCTACTACATTAGATGCAAACTAAAAATATGGTCTATGTTGTAAAAATTCAAAAACTTGTAAACTATTCATAAACAAGATAGCTTAGATTTTTTGCCACTGGATAAAGTTCTAAATAGAATGACGTGATTGAAGAACACACCACCTTATGCAGAAGACCTATGATTTGATTTTGATTTTTATAATGTAAATCGAACATACGGGCGAGTAGGAACCTCCTCGTCCTTGCATTTGCGAAGAATACCTCCTATATTTAAACATTTCACATGGAATATCCATGCAATAACATCAAATGGTGGGCATAACAATATAAGACGTACATGTCCCCGTACCGATATAATGCGATTTTTGACTTTGAATTCATTCAGATTTTTTATAAAGTTAATTTGATATAATATAGTTGGTGAATTTACTGGGCATTTCAAATTCCATCAGAACTTAATTCTTACAATCGCATTATATCGGTACGGGGTGGGGCTGGCGACATGTGCAAATTTCGGAAATGCGTATAACAGACGAAATATTGGTTTGCAAATTTCGACAACTACCTTGCAAATCGTTGCTAATTGGCTGCTAAATGATGGTTCAAGAAAAATTTAAAAATGTGTTTTCGATGATATGGGTGGGGCGGGAGACACATGTCCCCAGCCCCACCCTTAGTTTTTTTTGTTTTATGACTCAACTAAAGGCTTGAAAATTGTGAAAATAGTCTTGCAAATTGTTGTTAATTGACTGATAAATGTTGAGTTGAAAAAAATGTTAAAATTTTTATTGGGTGGGGCTGGGAACATGTACGTCAATATAAGAATGAATTGGAATAACTGCTTTCCAAAGCTCTGTGGCCACAAACATCTAACAATTTGGAATTTAATTTTAAAATGCATAGCTCCGCTCAAAATTTAAAAATAAAATGGAAGTTTCTGCGTAACAATCAAAATTAGTGTTAAGTAATATAGGAGCCTATGCAAGTTTAAAACTTTGTCAGAGACATTTTATTGAAGATCGCTTAAAAATGTATGAGTACAAATTAAAAATAATATAATTAGTACTATAAATTTTTGAACAGCAGTAAGCCAAAACATTAGAAAACAATGCTATTCAATTTTCTTAAATTATTTATGTATATATCTATGTTTTTTCATTATATTATTATCTAATATTATGTACCTACTTATAACGTATAATTTATACTTGATTTAAACATTATTTATGGTGTCTGATTGTCAAATTTTAATTAATGACAATATAGAATGCGGATTGCAGCTAAACTTGTATAATTTATATTTATATAATAATAGTAATGTATAGTAGCCATTAGCCATAATATTGATTAAGTATATTATTGAATTATTTATAATTTGTAAACATTATTAATATCAACAATGTATAATAAATAATAATATTAGGCATTTATCTAAATTCGAGCTTCACTTAAGAGGACGCTACACGGATATTTGTTGTCTCCGTCTTACAAGTGCATAACATAGCAAATATACGCTCAGCAGATCACGTTTAACTCAGTTAGCTTAAAAATAAAAGTAAATCGACCTATTAAGAAACTTGATGATAAGAGCATTATCTGTGTTAGTGTTTGGGTTAGGGTGTTTTACGATAATTCAGTTTTTAAGTGAGTTATGAGCATTTTTAATTTACGCTATATTGTTTACGCATAACTAACTAAAAAATTGAACTATCGTAAAAACCTACATACAAACACAGATAATGAACTTACAATCAAGTTTTATAATAGGTCGAATTTTTAAACTAACGGGTTCTCCTAAGCGTAAATTTGGTATGTGACGCACTTGTAACTTGTAAGACGAAGACAACAAATGGCCGTGCATCGTTCTCTTAAGCTTCATCGCATGGGCATAGACAAGAGAGGGAACGGATCCCCCTGACCTTTTTATATATTCTGAGTGGAACAATAATTTTAAGATTTTACAATGTCTATTTATTTAATTTTTGTTTGTCATCCTCTTTTGGAACAGTAAAAATTCTTCAATTTTCTACTTCAGCATATTTTCTGGTAGGAAAGTGAATCTAGTAGGTATTTTGGGGAAAAGTTGACCAGAAGTGAAAAAAAAAATTTCTTCAAAATTTTTAAAAATAATAATAAATAATTACTAAATAAAACCTAGTATCAAATATAGAAATACAGTTATATTTTAATAATTATAATCAATAGAAGAAATAAATATTGTTTTTATTTTGGATTTAGCATTAACCTCGGTATTAAATATTAAGATGAGTAAAAAGAAAGGTTTAAAAATAAAAGGTGTATTTACCTTTGATGTAAATATGACTAGTCGTTAATTTGATTTTGAGACCATTTAGATCAGTGTTTCTCAACCTGGGGTTTGCGACCCCCCTTATGGCTCTCCAACTTATTATTTAGGGTTGTGTAAGAATTAAAATTCAACATTTAATACGTTTTTCTAATTAAAAATAATTATATTATTATTTTTTTTTTTTTTTTGTTTTTCAATTATATTATTATACGTATTTTATGTTGTGTACAATGTACTTAATAAAGGTACTTTTACTATTGATTATTAATAAAAATCTATATTCTATGGGAGTAAATAAAAAATATATATGAAGGGGGTTGTTTAAAAATTTTAATTCAAAAAGGGGGTCGGCCACAGTAAAAAGGTTGAGAAATTTAGATGACGTCAGCAGCAGCTGCACACTATTTGTTTTGTAATATCTCTGACCTACACGCGACATGCCTAATTTGTGTTAAGCAGAACCAATCTTGTGTTGTTAGCTTTAATACTAAAATAAACCATTATCAGACTTAGTTAAAGGTAGGAATATTATATTGGGCACTTCTTAGGCTTTAATTAAAATTTTAATTTTAAAGCAAGTTGATATTTCAGATTATTTTAAAATTATAATATTTATAACATAACATAATAAATTTAAAACATTAATAAAAGCCTATGAAGGTCCCTAGATAATATTCTATCTTTATGTTTTATAATAGGTCAATTCACTCAAATAACAACATAGGGTTGGTTCTGTAGAATGCATATTTTCTATGTTGTGTATAGATTAAAGAGAAAACAAATAGTGCGCTTACATTATCTTAAGAATGATTTTAAACTTAACAAAATGTAATATAGAGAACAATTAAGAAGAAAAGGATGCAATGGTTAAAGCATTGAATGAGGAATAACACAAGGGGTGTTACATAAAAACTTATTAAGTCCTTAAAGTAGCAGTTTCAGATGGAGAAGAATAGGAGAAAATCAAAATCATCTATTGATTGAAAAAAAATAATAAAGAAGTAGGTAATATCCATATTTAACCATGCACAACACATTACTCATTTCTACAGCTTCAAATGTTTCAATAAAATATTACAATTTGTCAATAAATTTTCAGGTATCTGCTTAGCTTCTGGCTTTTGTAAATCAATACTATATTAATTGCGTTTATAAAAAACCAAAGTAAATGTTTCACAAAGTAAAAAATTAAGACTAATTTTAACTTCTAGTTTCCATTTTTATAAGCAAATAATCTTAATTTTTCATTAGGACTTTAGTAAAATATTATTTTCAGAAATTAATTTAAAATGTTTACAACAATAATTAAAAGGGCTTACCTATTAAATATCTTCTTTGAATTAATTAATAAATGTAAAGGTAATAGTAGCAGTATGTTAATAGGTAAATTTAGACAAGCATACTTGATAGGTAGTAATTTTTGTTTAATAAATCACACAAAATAATTATATATTATATTATATCAATAATTAATTTTGCGGATATTGATAAGGCATATCATTAACAATAATTAAATTAAACTAATTGATTACCATTATTTAGGTGTTTACTATTTATAATCCCATGTTTAGTTTAAGTACAAACTAATTCAGAAATAGATAATTACCTACCGCATTATATTATTGATTTTTATTATATTTATTATAATTACTATAAAGTATTTATAATGAATAGGTATAACGGCTGGGATAAATTTAAATTATTTGAATTAAAAATGTTGAATAAATCCTGAACAAATGTAACAAACGTAATTAATCACAGAAAAGTAAACACTTTAAAGCAATGAAGAGTTATTAATGTTTACCTACCTACATAGTTTTATAATAAACAGAATATATGAAAATACTAATGGCAAATGACAACCAGTACATATTAGTAGGTACGTAAAGTAAACAAAATCGAGTTCATGCATAACAAAAATATATGCTTTGTCAGTGATATAAAATAAAATCATACTTTAGTCATTACTCGTAATAGAAGTGTCGAACGACGCAAAAAAAAAATTGTCGAGTACTAGTCATACGTAAATACGTAATAGGTAGTTCTTAGAAAAAAGACGAGATCGCATAATATTATATATTTATTATTTATATTATGCTATGATGCTATATACATATTTTGTACCTATACATATTATAAATTATCACCGAATGTATTCAGTACTGTGGATTCGTAAATGGCAAAAATAAACCAGCGAATACTTGTAAATTACTTACTAGTTACTCGGATATTACTGCAGGCAGTGAGATGAAATCCTTTTGGGGACCGTAAACTGAACGGGCCCTTACACACATTATTATAATATATAAATAAATATATTGAGTGTGTGTTTACTATTATAAACAAAACAAGTAGATATAACTATTTAAATTAATTAGCGTAATGTAAACAGAGGAATAATATTTAAAAAAAAAAAAAAACAAAAAACAAAATAAACGAAAATTGCACTAAGATGAAAACAAAAACAAAACACTCGGACCGTGAAGCGTTATCACGTATTTGTAATTTTGTTCCGAATAAAATACGTGCCGTGATTGCGACGGACGGAGGTGTGTGTACGCGCGCGAATGCACACGTACGACGTACTATGGTACGCGGGTCGACACTCGACCGCCTTGGAAGGAGGCCACCACCCGGCGGGGGTACTCGGCACCGGACGACGACGAAAATCCATTCTCCCGCACCGCCACTCAACCGCGCCACTATAGGCACCGGTGTTGCCAACCTGCTGGGTACCGGGACTTTCGTGGTCGCGTCGTTTGCTAGACGTACGGACGAATGGTAAATGGTAATGTACTTCAAAAAACACAAATTCGTTATTAAACGCGATCTAGATTCTAGCGCTCCAACACTTGTAAACGCAGTTAAATGTTAATGTGTTACGGTCGTCGTGAATACGTTTTACTCCTTCAACCGTATTTTAACGATAAATAGTAATAGATTTTTATTATTTTATTCGTATTTTCCGTCGCCATTGTGTCGCGCGCACATTCGTCTGGTGTACCGAAGTTCGAAGTGAACGTCCGGTCCGTACCGCCCGAACCGTCGTTGTCGTTGGGGCTCACTGCGCGCCATTTGTCTCGCGTTGTGTACTTGTGTGTTGACGACGTAAAAAGTCGTTGCATTCTAAATCCTGTGATATTTGTCTTGGACAGGTAATCCCGCTGAAAAATTATATATTGTGTGTGTCCCAGCATCAGATTGATCAACCAGGATTCGCCTAGGTGCGTCGCGATGTCGACGTAGAACGTTCGTACGCCGACTTTTCCCCAGCTCAGTACTGTTAGCCTACACCAACCGTCGCAATGCCAAGCATCGGTGTCAACCTACGCGTGACCGGTTACTGCAACCAGGGTGGTAGGAAGTACATGGAAGATATGTTTTCGGTGGCCTACCAGCAGACACCGGACATGAAAGACCTGGAGTACGCCTTCTTTGGCATATTTGACGGACACGGTGGTTCGGAAGCAGCTGCATATGCCAAAGACCATTTGCTCGACAACATCATTAAAGATGATGCATTCTGGTCAAAAAAACGATGATGATGTATTAAGAGCTATCCGTAATGGCTACGTAAATACTCATATTGAAATGTGGAAAAAATTAGGTACATACATAGCATGCATTCACTTATAGACTAACTCATGAATAACATATGTAATTGTTTAGAAAATTGGCCTAGAACTCCATCTGGTTTACCTAACACGTCCGGCACCACAGCAAGCATAGCATTTATAATGAGAGGAAAAATTTATACAGGTCACGTTGGTGATAGTTGTATAGTACTTGGTTATCAAGACGAAGGTAATAATTTTTATATATTTTGGTTGACAGTTTTTTTTTCAAATTTATTTACACTTATCTTTTAATGTTTTAGAAAACGGAGAGTGGAAAGCTAAACCATTAACACGAGACCATAAACCAGAGTCATTTGAAGAAAAACTAAGAATAGAAAAGTGTGGAGGCAAAGTTGTTAATAAATCTGGTGTTCCTCGAGTAGTATGGAATAGGCCACGCATTGGTCATAAAGGTCCTGTACGCCGTTCAACTACAATTGATGAAATACCTTTCCTAGCGGTAGCTCGTGCTCTTGGTGATTTTTGGAGTTTCAATTCTGAGCATAATACATTTGTTGTATCTCCAGAACCAGATGTTGAAGTTTTCAATGTTGATCCTTCTAAACATCGTTGTTTGATATTTGGTACTGATGGCTTATGGAATGTGCTTTCAGCAGATGTAGCTATTTCAAATGTGTATGGAACAGAAAAACATAATATTGAAATGAAATCTTTAGAAGTGAGATACCTGTACATTTTGTAAATAGATTTAATTTCTTTAATTGTATTTTTTTTCTTTTTTAGAAAGTAGATTGGTTAAATCCATCAAAAAATCTTGTTGACAAAGCAATATTACAATGGAATAAAGTAAGATTGAGGGCTGACAATACTACTGTTATCACATTAATGTTAGATCCACCTGGTCCACCTGCTCCACAAGTGTTATTAAAACATAAAATGCAGACTGGCAATATGAAATGTGAAGATAAAAATAGTTGCAAATGTGTTGATGGAGATCCACAAGTTCAAAGATTTGGTCGAGGTTCAAGTAGTGGATATGCCATATTCACTAGATATCCTACAGACCATCTAAGAGCATCTAGTGCTCTTGCCAGCACTTCAAACCCGTAAGTGACTTAGTATTTTTACTTTAATATTTTTCCGTGTCTAATGTTTTTACTTTTTTTTATATACAGATATCCTAATACTCCTATAGAAACACCACCTTTAAAAACAAATAAAGTACTCAGAACATCTGCAAAAATTAATAATAATAATAATAACAATAACAATAATAGTGCTAGTAAAAAGGATTGTCAACCAGCAGGAAAACGGTGTACACGGACAAGCAGTGGAAGAATTGTCAAAAAACAAAAATTAAATGAAAAGTCTACAACTAATGATGAGACTTCAAAATTTGGAAATAGTGATTCTGAAAATGAGCAAATGCCACGTGAACCTTGGCTGTTGTCTCCAACTAAAACAATTAAACCTGAAGATACTAAAGTGGGTGTTGTATTAAGAAGTTCTGGAAAAATCCAAAAGGTATGGAAATGTAATGACACCAAAGAAGATTCCACTCCAACTAAGATGACGACAATATCAAAAATTAAGACTCCTTTGACAGAACCAATGACTAGAATATTAAGGTCACACAAAAAGAAAGATAGTAGAAGATTCAAAAAAGTTACATCTAGATCATCTTGGTCCGCGGGCATGGTAACTCGTAGTCATAGGAGAAGTGTTAAATGTTAATTATATTGTCCCTATGTTTATTTTAATTAATTTTACCACATTTTTTCAACTACAAGAATCTTTCGATATGTTTATATTTTGTAGTACCTATTGTTTTTATTGTATGTTGTTTGACATAGCTTTGCTTATAACACAGAAATTATTATTGTGTTTTCCTTTTCTTATTTGTTTTACCTAACAAACAAAAATATTTTTTCAAACATAATATAATGTATTCTATTATGTATTTTTTAAACTAATTTAAAGCTTTTTGATTAGGTAATGAAAATTTATAATTATTTGTTCAATTCATTAGTCATGCTATTGATTAATATGTACATTTTATAAAATCAACAGTTTTATTATATTATTTTTTTTCTTTTAGAAAAATTGTTACATGATAATATTATAAAATTTAATTAATAGTTGTGTATAAAACAATTATATTTTTTTAAATGTGAACGTTGATTATAAACATATTAACTTTATAATTGTTTACAGGATGTGAAATGTAAATGTTTGTTGAAACTATTAAGAGTAAAATATTAAATCATACAAATTTATATTAAAATTTATAATTTTTTTCCAGAGACTCAATTATTCCTATTTGATGACGTTGAGTAACCACTAACTACAAAAAAAAATAGTAACCTATAGTAGTGTAGTGTATTTTATCTGAAATCATGGCTTTGTGCGTTGTTCATTGTACACGGCATAGACAAGTATATGGTCACAGACTAAGATATAATTGACTGGAAACAAGCAGCTTATCAGTGGTCACATATGTATTTTCAAGATGCAACAGAAGTGGGTCACTATTCGCTATGGGGGCCGAGGTTTACAACGCCATCTGTATAAAACACTGACTAAGATACAAAATTTGACGCCAAATAAAACCGGAAGCAAAAAACATTCAGTTCTCAGGTGTAGGAAACCACTTGGCGGCCGACCATGTCGTTTACAGTCCATAGTCTTGTACACAAGGGCATCCGCAGGAATTTGTCAAGAGGAGGGCAAAATGTTTCCCTTTTTACATTTTTTGTCTAACTATCCTATTAGTGATAAAGAATTTTTCCGACATGTTTTCTTTCATATAGGCAAGGAATGTAAAAAATATTTATGAATTATACATAGATAGTTAATTAAAACTTAATCGTACAGCATTAATTTTAATTAATTGTTATGTAATCTTAAATTAGCAAAAACATTTTTTTTAATAAATAAAATGTTTCTGTTGATTTTATAATTTTAGGTAATTTTTTTAATTAAATATTTCTAGCTTATTCAGTCATTGATAGCACAAACTTGAAAAGCTGAAACTATTGTAGGTTAACTATTCTATGAACATTTAATTTTTTTATCAAAAAAAAAACTTGGTTGACACCGAAGTATTGCACTACTAGGCCCCACCACTATATCTCATAATCTATAAAAGTTCATAATCAAGTGTAATAAAAATCACTGAAAAAAAAAAAAAAGTGCCATATTTTATATTACAGCGGTAATGATTGAGGTTGGGATTTCTATGTACTTTGCAATGTTTTCCAAATCTAGACGATACTTGTTATATTTTATGACGATTTTATAAGTCATATTTTGTATTTTAAAATTTGCACATGTTTTTACATGATTTTTATAATAAATATATAATCTAAACCTATAGGTATATAAAAAAAAAAATAGTTTATTATCAGATTAAATAAGAAGTCCAAAATGATAAGTTCTGTCTGTAAAACTTTTATACAATCCTAAAAAGTTTAAAGTGTATAATGTAATTTATACCGAATTTATATTAGAATTTATTTCTTTAATATTAAAAATAAAATAAAAATAATTTAGTGCACTATTTAGAATTTTTAGGACATTGTAATCATCAATAATAATTATGATAATCAACACAGAAAAAACCAAATAGGGGGGGAGGGCATCTGCCCTTACACCCCTTGTAGTTGTACAAATAACATAATATATTACAATGTGATATTCAATATTCACCTGTTCTGTGGAAATAATATTGAAAATATGATTTATTTAGTTGATAGTGTTTGCCACGCCCCTCTGGAGTCTGCGCGTTCAAGGCCTCAAGTCACCCGATTCAGACATGACACGACCGTTTACAGTCAATTTCACAAAATATGGCACTCGACGATAGTGCGTCTAGTGGACTTTTTTACGTAGTGCTAAAACATATTGTGTCAAAGAAGTCGCGGCAAATTTAAATTTATTTTTTAAATACTATATTTATTTATACAAATTATCAACAGTTCTGCTTTTTTTCTATCACATTTTATTTTGCGATTACAAATACTTCAGAATTAAAAATTAAAAAATAATAAAAGGTGGGCAAGTGGGTCACTATAATGAATGGTGTTAAATTTGAATACAACGATTCTGATCGAAAACAGTCAGTCAATCTATGATATTACCAAGAACATTTAGTGAATAAAGTAATTTATTTACCTTTTACGTGGAACCTTGTTTTAAATTTTCAATCCTTAGTTCTTAAAGTTGAAAACATTTTTATACATTTTCAACTACAAAATAATTTTTAAATTTTTTCAAAATTCAAACGTAAAGTGCTTATAAAAAAAATGTTTGCCCTATTTATTTTTAATATTTTTCAACTGCTATTGTAACAAAATATCAGGAACCTTGTATTCAATTTTCACGCCTTGACCCAACAAATAAAATTTTAATGATATTTATAGAAAAAAAAACTAAACAAATTGGAAGCGAAAAATGTACGTAAACATCTCAAAATATTTTGAACATTTTATCAAGTATAGGAATTAATAAAATAAACATATGGTGTACATTTCAAGTATCTACAGACTACAGTTATTCGTTTTTGAATTACAGCAAAATAAGAAAATTGCTACATGGGAAATCAAGTGGATATCAAATCTTGTAAAAATTTGAACTTCAAACCCTCAAAAAAAATGTATTTTAACTTTCCAGTAGACATTTTTTTAGAAAGGTAGACAAACTATTACGAGGAATCTTTTTTTACATTTTAAAATCTTTGATTAAACTAAAAAGTTTTATGAATTTCTAACTCAGAATAATTTGCACATTTTTGTAATTTTTCAAATGTTGAACTTTAAATGCTTACCAAAAAAAAATGATGACTGTATTTTTAACATTTTTAAACTGCCATTGTAACCATATATTAGGAGCCTTGTATTAAATTTTCAAACATTTTGACCCAACAAATAACATTTTATTGACATCTATATAAAAGAAAACTAAATAAATTGGAAACCGAAAATGTACGTAAACAAGTCAAAATATTTTCAAAATTGTATGGTGTATAGAAAATGTTTTTGAACTTTTCTTCCAATTATCCAGTCACTTAGTCACGGCTTCAACGCTTCATTCAAAAGTCTTTAATTTTGACGTCCGAAATTTTTTATGGTGACTTAACCTTTTACTTGTGCCAAATTAGCTCAATTAGATTGGATTTACAAAGGATATGGGGATATGGCAAGAGACGCACGATATCTAGTACCATTTCCATTCCAATTTGATCGAGCTTAATATAATTTTTTCTACTGTCAGTCACCATTTTTTTTATTTTGGATCCCCCCCCCCCCGCCCTGTAGTCGCACCAGGTACTATCCAAGGTGGATTTATAAATCCATAATCTTTAATCGTGGGGTACAATATTAACGATAGTATTATCTAAAGCACGGACGGTTGCACGACGGCCCATATTGGATCACAGCGCTGAGCGGCGCCGAATGTTCTTATCAATCTGACAAAAAGTAGACAACAGCAGGCTGCTACCACAGAAAACTGAATAGATTATAAATGCTATAATCAATGCTACTACCACCTAATAGTAAATAGTTTTAATACCTATTCAGTATTCGGTCCCAGTGTTATTTACAATGTACTTATGTTTGCTTTACTTAACCGTGGTTTAATAGTTATTAGTTTAAAAATTAATTATGGGCCGAATGCCTAGTCAACTTTTTTTCTGACAACTTTATGTTCTTAATTTTTTTAGTTATTTATTTATATTTATGTTAACCTATTTTTAATTCTCTAGTCACTCGATTTTATTAATGTGCCTTAAATTGTCAAGATGGAACATATAAAAACTCCAAAAGTAATTTATATAATTCCTAGTCGCGTCCTCATAATTATAAATATTGAAAATATACTTAATAAATAAGAGTTGGATATTTTGTTGGGTGCTTGTGGCTGAGGTTAACACATTATGCATGTGTGCTAGATAACTAGATTCCTTCTTAAATTATCTCAATCTACACAATCCCTAACCTACCCACCTGTAGTGTTTTATTATTCTATCCGGAGAGGTTATGGCAAGTGGTTTGTATTCTGTAGTTATTATAGTAGATCTAACCCAGGTTGTTGTGCATGCTTTTGTAGGACACGCAGTGAGTTGTGTGTATAAATCTTTAACACATGCAGTTGTATGGCCGAAAAAGACAGGTTCGTGTCACCGGCTGGCTTCCGTCTGTATCGTTTGTCATCGGCTCCCGGATCGTACTCTCTGTTCTGCCGCTTGAGGTCGTGGCTACAGCGTGAAGCTGCCATGGCCAAAGTGGCCAGGCAACAGCAACAGGACGGTTCGGTCATTAAAAAGGTACAACGTGTTATTCAGTTAAAAAAGAATGCTGATTAATAATTAAAATTATTATAATAAATATAAAAAAATCTACATTAAATAAGATTTTAAATAATTTATTCAGCTAATGACTTAAAATGTATCAAAATATAGTTGATTTGTCAGTTATTAATTAATAATATTTAATAAACACTCTTAATATTTACTTTATTTAAAAATAAATGTACTAATATACTTAAATAGGTATTTTTTAAATTTTAAAAAATAATATTGAAGACAACCAAGTTAGCATAATTATTAGTATTACAAAGATAACATTAAAGGGAAAATCATATCTAGTTTATATTATAGGACATTTATAAGATATTTCTATTTTAAACTTATTAAACATTTGAGTTTCAAGTTACCAAGTTATCACCAGTGGCGCCGACCCTATGTCCAAGTATGTGACCGAAACACTAGTCATAAGTGGGTTGTGGTGGTATACTACTAGTATTAATGGGCTCATTAAGTTTGATCTTTTAAGATGATAATTGTGGGTATGATAAAAATAAAGACCAAAAAGAATATAAAAATAAACAAATTAATAAGCATTACTTGCAAAGCTAATAGGTACAAATAGAATTGTATTATAATTATGAAAAGCACATTACAATCTAAAGCTTTAAATATTAAATAATTTTGATTAGAAAATTATAATTATTATTTTTATGGTTTGTAAATAAAGTTTTTGTTAGATTCACAAAGGTTTAGCTAGACATTTATGCATTATACTTAAACAAATTAAAGACCTATATTTTTAGTTTATTCATGTTCCAATTTAATTAGTACCCATAATTAATAAATAAGTGAATATATTAATTGAGGAGTGTGGAGGCCTCCACTCGGATCTGTAAAGATTTTGCAACATAACTTAGAATGAACCTCGGCACCACTGGATTCTACTGTACTTCATGGTCATAGTGATAACTTTTAAACCAATTTTTCTAAAACAAAATATTCATTAGATTAATTTTGAATTGTTCAAAGTAAGCAACACAATATAAATAAATAATTTTAAAACCCATTATTATAAAAGTTTACCCTATAACTGCATGATTTTGCATACGTCATATATGCATGAAATTATAACCCCTTATCCACTAATTGTGTATTCACATATTATATATTTTAAAAACAATTTGTCATAAGTTATATTTTAAACAATATTAAATTTAGGTGCCATGTTTTATTTATTTATTTTGTTAGACCTGATTCTTATGTAGTTTAGAATATTAATTTAACTAATTAATACAATTAGCAGAATAATTATATATAAAAACTATTTCACTAAAGCCAAAGTTTTACGTATAATTTAAGGATAGTTATTTTGAAAATATACTATCATCTAAATATCTAATACATACTATACTCGTTTTCACGAGAGAACGGGACCGTTTCACGCATGTAAAACGATTCGATTGGTACGTGATCACTAGGGGCCGGAATTATATTCTTTTGCATATTTTTTTTGAGGCTATGCAAGACGGGGGTTTGAAATCTTTACAAATCATAAAACCGGTTAATTAATGGCAAAAGTTTTTTTAGCATATTTGAGAATATTTCAAGATAAAAGAATATTTCGTACAATAAAGAATATTTGAGAATATATCGATTAATTTGTATAGACATTCAATATTTTTTGTTGCAGTGGCGTAAATAATATAAATTATGTGTCCGATACTAGTGATGTGATATTGATACATTATATACGTATTATAACCATCATATAGCATGCCTTAATTAGTAATGTACTGTAATATTCTGTAGTAGATAAGAGACTTATAAGTCAGTCAGTACTTAAATGTAAAGCAGTTTTTGACATAGAAACCATAGAAAAATCTAATGTGTCTCTTGTTGATTCGATAAATCTAAATGAAAATACAATTGGTCAACTTCAAAAAATACCCGGAGAAAATGGAAATAAAATAAAAATAAAAATTGATCAACTTCAACAAAAAAATAAAGGGCTCATCTTTATAAAAAACGTAGCTAAAGTTTTGAATGGAAATAATAAAGTTCAACTTATAGACAATTTTTCACCGGCTATGATTACTGATTTGCAAAATGCTCCCGTGACTTCAGTTTACGTCGAACGTTCATTTGGCACGTATAAAAATATAATAACAGACCGTCGTACAAATATGACACCAGAACACATGGAGCAAAATATAGTTGTTAACTGTTTTCAAAAATGTTCGTGATTAAAAATACCTTATTGTTATTAATATAATTTAATCAATTTTTTTTTTAACATGTATTATTTTGCTTACTTTTTGCATATTATTTTTTATCATATACTTTTGCATATTACTTTTTATCATATACTTAATTATATCAGTTTTTTTGTATTATTTTGCATATAAATGAATTTTTTTATCTCAAGAGAATATTTAAATAAAAAAGCATATTTTTTTGCATATTTTATTATGATTTTTAAAGAATATTGGAAGAATATTTTCAACTTTTTAAGAGAATATTAGCATCTTATTTTGGCTATTTTAAAAAAATATAATTCCGGCCCCTAGTGATCACACTTACAACTAATAGTTGGTGGGGGATGCAACGATCCTGTTCTCTCATGAAAAAGAGTATAGATATAATTCTGTAATGACTAAAATGATTTATCCTAATTTTAATACCAACTTAAGTGTGAAATATATAGATTTTAGAATAATTTGTTCATTTCCCTGCATTTTTTAGGACAGTATGAGTGATCCAAAACAAAAATATTATAGATCAAAATTAGAGTTGAAGTGGTACATCATAAAACCATTATTATATTTTGCTCTGAGGTGAGCAAATGCGAATCTGGTGTTCAACATTTGGTCCCGGTTTTTTGTAGTGATTATTTTTTTAAGCAATACCTTAATATATAATAATTGACAGAATATATTTATTAAAAATTTTAATAACATCTATTAATCACTAAACATGGAAAGATAATTATTAATTTGATGGTTTGTAAAATATTTTAATCCTATATGGAGGTGCCATTACACCAATATGATGTGAATATATGCTACAATGTAAATAATATAATCAGTATCATTACAATTTATATTATTAAACAGTTCTATGATCTTTAAAATAAGTTCAGTTAAGAAAAAGAATTTATTAATTTAACAGCATGTAATGAAGTCATTTTTGTTTAATTATTTAATTTTTAATAAAATGTTTAGTATTTAAGAATCAATTAAATGTGATTTCCCAACTACAATATTAATATGTTAATCTTAAATTGGAAAAATTGTATATGAATAAGAGAAAAACAATTTATGAAACAAAAAAATATATTTGAACAATTTATCAACATAATATTTATGTCTACTCTATTGTAAGAAATATTTAAAATTGTTTAAAAACAAACCTTACTTTCTAATTTCTTAAAAATAATAATAATAACAGAATCCATATTATATATATTACCATAAATTTCTCTCTAAGCGTTCTAAGTTCTAACATCCTCACAAGAAAACTAACATTATTAATCCTAGGTAAAATATTGAAAATAAAATGTAGTTATAATCTATGTATTGAATAGTTCTTAAAAATGAACCATTAATAGTTTTGTCAATGAGAGAAGGGGCCCCCTCTGTCATTCAAGACTTGTTGACCATAATTTAATTTTATATTTTAAGCTTAATACACCTTAATAATTTGGATTGTTTGCTTAATTCTAATGTAGTGAACTAGAAATGTTATAAAATTATTTATGTACAAATTTCAAATTAAGAATTCACAAATTAAAAAATAATTTAGCCACTAAACAAAATTTATCTCAAAAATATAGTTAGTAGTAATCGTCATTTTAACTTTAAAGATAAAACATAATAAATTAATATGCTTTTTAAAAATATGAAATGCATGGTATAAAATTTGAGATTAGAAAAAATCATGTGTTTTCAATAACTTTGTGTATTTTTTAAGAACTAATGTGGTTTACTTTGGAATATTCAAGATGGTATTTTGCTTTGTGACTAATAACACAATTATTTTTAGCTTAGGTATTGACATCTTTTAGATATAATTTAGATATGTATAAATTCAAATTAACTTTAATTTATACTACACATAGGTCAAAGCTGCCCTTCATAAAAATAAGCTTAAGTAGCTCACAATTTAAAATGCTATTTACTTGTGCTTAAAGTTCCATAAAGTATTAATCATTATATATTAAATCTGAGTTAATTGATTAAAATGTATATTTTTCTTAATTTCAGATAGAAAATGTACGAATGTTAGACCGATATAATTCCAAAAAAACGTCAGCTGGTACATTATATTTAACAGCTACCCATTTAATATTTTTCGATACTGAAAATAATAAAGAATCGTGGGTGCTGTTAATGCATATAGGCAATGTTGAAAAATTACCTATTACAACTACTGGTTGTCCAATCTTAATACGATGCAAAACATTCCTATCAGTCACATTTGTCATACCAAAAGAAAGAGATTCTCACAATATATTCACATCACTGCTTGTTCTCTGCCAACCTGGTTTGTATTTACATTGCTATTTAATTTGTAAATATGCATTAATCTAAAGATAATAAAATATTCATATACATTTTCAGCAAAAATCGAAGATGTTTACTGTTTTTTATATAAATCAAACTCTGATAAGATATCAAAAAGTGCTGGTTGGGATAGTTTTAATCTGGAAAAAGAATACCAAAGAATGAATGTACCAAATGAATCTTGGAGTCTTACTACATTAAATCAAGACTATCAGGTTGATATCTTTAATTAATTGTATTTTTATAATCCTGATATGTGTAGGATACATGATAATAATTTTATTACAATTACATACAACTGCCCATACAATTAATACATTATTTCAGTTGTGTGATACTTACCCAAAGTTCCTTTTTGTTCCATCGTCTGTGAGTACATCCATTTTAGTGGGCAGTTCAAAGTTTCGTAGCAAGGAACGGTTACCAGTACTTACATACTTACATGGAAACAAGGTATTATTACAAACATTTTTTGTTTCTTGAAGTATTCATTTTTTTACTTTTAGGCGTCAATTTGCCGCTGTGCACAACCATTATCTGGATTTAATGCTAGATGTATGGAAGATGAGCAACTTCTCACATGTATACTATACACAAATCCAGGTAGCGAGTACATGTATGTTGTTGATACCAGACCAAAGGTAATTTTATTGGCAAAATTATTAAACAAGGCTTATTACTCTATGTTATTATATGTACATTTTTAGATAAATGCCATGGCAAATCGAGCAACAGGGAAAGGATATGAAAATGAAAACTTTTATGATAGTATTAAATTTAATTTCTTAGGTATAGAAAATATTCATGTAATGAGAAATAGCTTGTCCAAAGTTGTAGATTGTGAGTTCCATTGTTGTACAAATTATAACTTAATAAATAATACTTACTTATCTTTTTGGTTTTGTTTAAATATTAATATCTTTTACTAGTATGTGAACAACGAAATCTATCTATGTCGCAATTTATTGGAGGATTAGATAGTAGTGGTTGGTTACGGCATATCAAAACTATTCTCGATACATCAGCTTTTATATGCCAAGCAGTTAATAGTGGGAAATCTGTTGTGGTCCATTGTTCAGATGGATGGGATCGAACAGCTCAAGTCTGTTCACTAGCTTCTCTAATGTTAGACCCATATTATCGCACACTCCAAGGATTCCAGGTAGAATTAAATATTTTACTAAAAAGTTGAAGTTATGTTCTGATTTTTAATTTTATTAAATACTAGGCGCTTATTGAAAAAGATTGGTTAGCATTTGGTCACAAATTTAGTGATCGGTGTGGCCATATAGCTGGTGACTCTAAAGAAGTCTCCCCAGTATTTACACAATTTATAGAAGCAACATGGCAACTCACAATGATTCAACCTACTTCATTTGAATTCAACGAACGATTTTTATTAATTTTACATGACCATGTAACATCCTGTCAATATGGGACTTTCATTGGAAATTGTGAAAAAGAACGCGTTGATCTCAAGTAATTTTATTTTATTTTATTTCATAAAGTTAGTTAAATAATTTATTTTTTTAACTTAAAATAATTATTTAGACTCAAGGATCGTACATTTTCTTTTTGGGGTTATGTTGAAGAACATAAAAAAGAATTTTTAAATCCTCTTTATAGTGCTCAAACAGAAACTATGAGCCCTGATTTATCACCACAAAATATAAGATTTTGGCGAGGAATGTATTGTCGTTTTGAAAATGGAGTCCATCCACGGGAGCATGTATATGATATTTTACTAGCGACTAGTGAACAGACAAAATCCATTGATGATCACGTAAAATTCCTACAAAAAAGATTATCATATTTTAAACGTAAAATAACTGATGGTGCAGACATGGTCAGAAACAGTTTGTTCTCAAAAGAAATATGTGTAGAGCCTATGAGCTACAATAAAGAAGAAAATATTATACAATCTATGAATGATGCATTTGATAATTTAACTGTTATGGAGCCAAAACTAGATGAAGCCCATAAGGTGGCTATTGAATGGAAAAGTTTACGAGAAGCAGTTTCTTGTGAATGCTCTACTGATTCTTCAACAAAAAAAGTAATATATTATTGTTGTAATATCAATGATTTAATTATATTGAAATTTATCTTATTACAATAACAAATAATGACCCAAAACGGGAACATTACCAGTAGTGCTTAAATAGTGTGTCGAGATTATGAACACAAATAGATCAGCTTAATAGTAATATCTATACACTTAGGGCTGTTCAGATTGGTGGGGGAGACAGGACATTGTTAGGGGCCCCTTTAAAGTATTGATGTATAATAATTAATAATAACCAACTGTCACCGTTATTGTTCTTATTGAGCTTTCTGTCCCGACAAAAGACTAAAATATCCTTCCTATTTTTATCATACTGTATTATGATGGTGAAGGGCCCCCACATTAATTTGCCCCTGACCCCCATAAATTTTGGGACGGCCCTGGATACACTATTTATAAGTGTGTTATTAACATATAAGACACCTATAGACACCTATTAGACCTCAATACACGACAAGGAAACAGGTGCCAAGAGAAGTCTGTCTTATGTCTTGTTGTATTCCTGCTACAGTTATGTTTGTAAACATTATCATTTAAGGACCCTGAAAACGTATCATTTTTAAAGAGTTGTGGTTAGGCGATTATTTTGTTTCTGCTGTCACTAATTGTCTTAGTGTGTGTAGTATTAGTAAATGATCATTAATGTGCATATATTCCCCACCAATCACCCGCATCAAACATATTACGCACCTGCGTACACATGTCATTTAGTCATTAGATAAAAATATTCAAAATCAATTTATGGACGTGAAATTGCTATACGCCTTACAACAATTTAAGTACTTCCAAAATTCTGATTTAAAAAGTGTAAAGATGTTTGAATGCATAAACAAGATTACTTTGCATCGGTCAGAGCACTTTTTCAATTTTAGCAAATTGTTGACGATAATAAATATTTTAAATTTTATACATTTTTCAATTTATTATATTAAATATATTAAAAACTATTAAAAATATTGAATATGTGCTCCGACCAATGCAACCAATGCAAAGTAAACTTTTTTATCAAAAATCTATACACATTTAAAAACAAACAACTAAAAGTACCATAATTGTTGTCAGTTGCTAAGGTCATTTGAATGAAAAATTTATAGATGGGAGCTCGGAAAATAATAATTATTGTTATATTTTAATTATTACAAAATTATACCCAATGCAGTGGTATTCTAATGGAGGGGGAATGCGGATATTCCCTTACCCTGCCCCCCTAGACATTTCAGAAAGAATTAATTTCTTATGAAATGTATTTTTTTGTCAATAAAAACTCCCAAAATTCAGTTTAAAGTATGCCACTGACCCAATATGATTCAACTTGTTTCCCAGTTCCAATAATTAGCACGTTTTTGTTGTTAATCTAAATAATTTCACAGCGCATATTATACATATTTTAACTATATTTTATTGTAGATTACAATAATTTAATATTTATATTTATACTTTATATTTAGTATCACTGTTGGAAATGTGGAAATGTGTTTTGCACTCGTTGTATAGATATGAATGTTTCATTACCTGGACACCTTAGTCAAGATCCTGTGCCTGTATGTCACGGATGTCGTAAAATTGTTTCAAGATCATCGACAGAATCTTCTTAAGTTCATTGTGTTATTATTCAACTAATTATTAGTTAATTTTACTAACATTAAGACCAGTTACAATATTTATACTTAAATCTGTAAATATAAATACTTATTCCAGTTATAAATTAATTATATTATGAACATATATATAGCCTAAATTATCTCATAGGTCTCCAATTTTTTAATAGTACCCAATTTGTCTTTTTTGTAAGAAATAAAAATGATCGCACAATATTTTCTTTATCACACCAAATAATATATAATTTAAATAAGCTAAAATGTAATGTCAACTTTAACTATAATATTCTGTGCAAATTGAGAAAAATATCGGCACAAATTGAATAATAGTTTATATTACATATTAAAAATTATTTTATTTTAATCATACTATTTATCAAAGTTTAAATAATTTAATTAAGTATTTAAATTACATTTATATAAAACAAGATCAATAATATTCTAATATAAAAATAAACATATATATTTAGTGTTTACTTCCTACATTCATTTATACATAAATATAAAACAATATTGATTACTGAATGATAATATTTTAATTGTGTTGTATGCCTAATAGTTTCAGTTTTAGGTATTTCATAAAGTAAGACCATACAACTATATTATTATTAACTTAAAATTTGAGTAAACCAGTAATGTGAAATTACTCATTATAATTTATAAATAACAAAATATATTTATACTACATGTTAAATTAAAATTAAAATTTCAAATTTGTTTGAAAATATTATTGTGTATAGGTACCTGAGATAATTGATAGTATATGATTTTAATGAAGTTTGTTTTACATTTATATTAAATAATAAACACTGAATATTACATATTACATATTCTGGTTGAAAAATTGGATCAAACCTATACAATTGAAAAGTGATATTTTAAGTAGGTATATACCTACAAATAATTAAACTCTAGTTTTTAGATTCAATAAAAATTTAAGTTTTAATAATGTAAATCCATTTCCTATACCATATTACTATATATATTATATTATATTACATTACATTACATTATTATAAACTAATAGATGTTGATTCCAGAACAATTATAAGTTTTTTTTTTTAATGTATATACTAAGCAAGGTCCTCGACATTTATTTTCTGTGCATAACTGTATAAGAAATGTAACACCACGTGTTGTCTCCGTCTTACAAGCGTAAAACATAGCAACATTTATTAAAAAGCGTAAAATATATAATTGAAAAGAATATTGATCGTATTTTTTAAAAACTTGTAAAATTTCCATGTTGTTTTAATAAGTATGTTGTATGTGTATAATCAGTAATCTATGTATTTACAGATTTCAGTACACTTGCCATTGGCGCAACTAGATGAATGCAAAAGCGTCTTTTAGTGCCCCTCGTATTTTTAGGTCCAACTATTATTTTTACAGTGAAATACCATACATTTTATGTTTTTTTAAATTATGATATATTTACTGAAAAAAAATTTAAACTATTTTGGCCATTATATTACCTAATTTATTATACATTTTTACATACTCCTGTTTAGACAATACATATTACGAAAAAGTGAATTGCTTATGAGCTATTATTATAGCCAATAGATCACATCATAAAACACTAAATATATTAATGGTATTGTGGACTGTGTATTACTGATAACCCTCCATAATTTTCAGCTGACCCACAGTTAATATTTGCTGATCAAATTGGCCTCTTTTCAGATCTTGGACACTTGGACCCTCAAATAATTACGCATATACCTACAGTATAAATTAATTGTTTTTGTTTTATATACCTAGTTACACAAGTTTAGATTTCTAATCTGGTTTTAATAAGTGGCCCCTTGAAATTTCCTGACCGACAGTTTCCTAACTCTGGATCCACCCCTGATCAGTCATTAGTGGTATTTAATATTTAAACATCATCATTGTTTAACAATAATGGTAAGTAAGTGTAAAGAATAGGAAATGTACGTAATGTAAAATAATATGGCAGGTCGCCAGGCAGTATATCACGATTATAATGCACTATTTGAGCGAAGCTAAACATTTTTTTAAGTAGGTGGGTCTAACACCAGCATTTTTTTTTCCCATAACATGAAATATAGATCGGCGCCATTGGTTAGATGGGAGAGGCGCCTCAGCTCTCTAAATTCCTAATTACAATTTACAAGACATTTTCAGATTACCTGCCAACCATAAATTTTAACTAGCTATAAACTAGCTTTAAAATTAAAATATAACAAAACGGCAAAATCCTATGAGATATTGAGATGCCCTAGATAATAATCTTACCTTTAAATTGTATAATAAGGTTTAAATTCATCCTTTTATAAAATTGCTCGTAAGTTTTATTGATAGAAGTTCAAAAATATCGATGATACATATACAGGCACGGTAATTTTTTATATGCATTTAAGGTAGAAATTCATCAAAATCCCGAAAATGTGCAAACTATTTTTAGTTAGAAATTCATAAAAGTTTTTCTTTTGATATTATCTAACATAAGACATTTTTATAGACACAAGTTTATCTACCTTTATTAAAATAAAAGTTTACCGGAAAGTAACGCTACATATTTATGGCCATGATATATTCTAAAATTTTATTAATTTTTTTTTTAATTATTAAATTTTATTTTTTTTACACATGAATATAGGTACTAGCAGGATGACACACTGTAGTCTCCTGTCAAAATCGTTTATCGTATGGAATTATTTATCATTGAATTCAAACCTAACACATCTATGATCTATTACAAATTACAATGACATAGGTATACTATACGCTTTTTATACATTACAGACTGCAGTATAGCATTTACATTTTAATGTTCATATTTTTACGAAATTCGTCAAAATCACTAGTTTTGTATAAAGTAGGTACCTAAAGTTATTTTAGTTATAAATCACTACTCAGTACTTATTTATTTATTTATATATAGACAATAAGTATAGTACATAAAAGCTATAGTTACAATAATTACAAATTACAATTAAATGGTATATTTAAACTTGTAATTCATATATATGTTCAGATTTGCGTGCTGCCGAGTTTTAAAATGTTAGATCAACACCATTTACTTACACGACAGTACAACCTACCATAATTACAATAAATTTCATCAATTTTAGTATACAAGTGCGATAAATGATTATCTATGTATTATGATTGTTAATTATTATTAGACAACTATATTGATTAATACTTTAATTGTTTTTTTTTTTTTTTAGAAAACAAGAATACCTATATACAATCTGTAATAATTTATACAATGGGTAATATGGGGGGGTACAAGTATACAATATGGGACGGCATGATAAAAAAGGGGGTCCAATAACCCTACTTCAAAATTCTAAGCTGGTTTTTTTTTATTAAATGTTAAGGAGGTATACTTTAATTGTATATAAATAGAATATAGATTGAATAGACATTTGAATGTTCTTATTTTCAAAAAATATATATACAATTTATATTAAATGATATAATTTCATTGAAAAAAAAAATTTTCAGAAATAATTTTTTAAGGTTTTTTTTTTTTGAAAAACAACATACATTTTTTATTTTATATTCCGAAGTGGAATATTTTTCAGAGTATTTTAATAAGTAGATAAAAACCAAATGTAGATGCGTATAGAGTATATAGTGAATATATATCAATACAATGGCAGTATGGCACAAATATATAGATGCCCAGAAAAATGTTGGTTCACTAATCTGCAGCTTACATAAACTTAATTTTTAAAAAGTAGGTATGCCTACAAGTTATAAGTTATAACAATCATAAATAATTAACTACTCTCGATTGAAATTCGATTTTTATGTATCAAACAATTCTGAAAAAATATTCTTCTTTAGAAATTAAAAATAGGTATACCTATATGTTTTCGTTGAGTCTTTCAATAAAGTAAAAAACTTTAATAATGATAAAAAATTAAAAGTTAAAACCTATTGGAGTTGGCAATGAGTGTAGAATTGACATCGATTACCTAGTACCTATAGCGTCCTATACACCCCAAGCAATAAAGTTTTTCACTTTTTTAAACTACGACTTGTAAATATCTATATCAACTCTAGAATTTTAACAGCTGTTAAATTCATGTGACTGTATATAATTTTTGTCTATAGCCCCAAATCCTATCTCCCTAGATAGATATGTACAGATTTATAGTCATAAAGGTCCGTTACTCCGTTATTCCTTTTATTATGAGTAAAAATAATTACAGCGTATTGCACGTGGTAGTAAACCATAGCCTTATACGTTATAACTTATAAGAGTATATATTATAAGGTCACTATGCAGTTGTGATAACTAGAGAGCGGAATTTCAGGTTCTTAAAAGTTTAAAATATGATGCTATTATATTTATGCTCTATAAAAAAACCTTAAAATATTCTTTTGATATTCCTTAAACATGTAAAATATGCTAAAAATATGTTTTTTTTAATTAAAATAATTTATAAAAGTTACAATAAGAAATATGTATTTGCCTTCATTACGTCATTTTACAATATTTACATTTAACATTAATATTGTACCTCATGTTATAATAATATACTAATATCACTGATAACATACCTTACATACCAACGTATCAAGTTGGAAAGTTGGATATTATTTAATATACATACGCATGGAGACATGGAGTACATACTATAAGCACGACTGCAACTACAATACGTCTGCGTAGGTCTATGCGTATATATAAACTCCGCCCCGGCGCCACGGACTCGTCGGTTGGTCGAGGCGAAAAACTACATGTTCCCTGCGGCCGTCCACCGATGTGCGCCCCACCCTCAAAAAGGGTCGTATACAACAATTTCACATGAACAAATTATACGATTCATTGTTTTATTATTATCATCATCATCAGCCGCGGAGTATAATATTATACTTGTCTATATGCGCGCAGCTACCCGTGCGCACGGCATTTCCGCACCGACCGCCGTCTAGCGCTACACACCGATCGACCAATGTCGTCGTCGTCTTCGTCAACCGCGGTCACTCAGCCCAGCCCGCTGTCGGACGGACTGTCTTCGTTGGTGTTGTCCAAGAGGTACCTGTCGTGCGCCAGACCGCCGCACGTGTACAAGCTGGAACGCGAGAATAATCTACTGGACGGTGGCGGCGGCGGCGGCGGCGGAGGAATCTGCGAAGACTCTATCGCCGCCGACTGTTGGCAATCCACCGCCTGGGTGCCACCGCCGACCGCGGCCGCCGCGGTGCACGCCCGCTACGAGCCCTCGGACGTGTTCACACCGCTGGTGTTCGAAGAGATGCAATCGTCGCCGCCGCCGCCGCAGACTCATCCGCAGATGTCCATGTGGTTACGGCCGGTGGAACGTAACAATCAGCAGCAGCCGCCGCCGCCGCCGCATCACCACGTGCAGGCGACGTCCGGCACGGGTAATATGCAGCAAAGGCGCCCGTTACAGCATTTGCCTCCGCCAGCACAATCATCGCTGCAGCCGACTACTAAGTCCACGTCGGCCACCGAACCACAACACCAGAACGGCAACAAACCCGGCGACTTGAGTTGGCTGGTCAACTTTCAAGTGGCGTCCATATTCGAACCAACTTGCAACGGTAATACCACCGGTAGCGGTGGTGCTGGTGCAGGAATTAATATCTTGAGCAACGAATGGCTGGAGCCAGAGACGCTGAAACAGAAAAAGAAAGCCACCAAGTTAGATCAAAAACGTGAGTATATTTTCTACATAATATTTGATTGAAAATACCAAATAAAATTAATTTTCAAAAAAAAAAAAACGAAGCAAGTTAGTAATTTAAGACGTTAGGGGAGGTAATTTTGCGTCTTCATAGGTGTCCTAAAATCTCACTAGTTTTACTGTTACGGTCAAGTCAGTTTTATATCATCGTGTTTCATGAATTCTAAGGCATGATAAATATACACATTCCACACTACCTTAATAGCTTTATGTAGAACATCATAAATTATAATATTAATATATACTATATAACTCAGTGGCGCCGAACTTTTAAAAAAGACCACAACCAATTGTCCATACAACTAACCTAAACTCGTAATTTATACAGTCATCCATATTATTTTTCACAAAGATTAGTTTTTTTGGTTGCTTATATTTTTAAATAAAAGTTTAATTATAATAACCATAAAATGTAGTTCGTTGATGTATATTAGATTATTCAAATAAATAATATGCCTATTATATTATATTTTGGTTTTCCGGTATTAATTGTGAGTTCAATGATAATAAATTTGATGTTCGTGTGTGTTGGCGTGCATTTTAGATAATATTTTCTATTTAGTATTTACACCTCCAAAATTATTTTCTATAATAAGACAATAAATAATTAATATAATAGCCGATAGGTTAACTTATCTTATATTGTAGCTTTAGCAATATGGTATATGTTATTACTTATTTACTTATTAGCCATTAAGTTGTTACCTTATTATCATACCGGTGTCATACTCTTATAGGTAGGTAGGTACGTAGATAGCTAATTAATAATAATTATTAGGGACTAGTAGTGGGGTAGGGCGGTAGGTACCTGTGTGCTAGATAGTAGATGTATTTTGTTAGATATTAATATATAACTATATGATCATATCAATTATAATTAATATATACCTATCTTAAGTTATACATTTATATTAAATTATTAAATAATACATTTTACACATTTAGATCACAATAAATAACAGTGTGTATTTATCATCTTAAATAACCAATTGTTGTAAATGTAATATAAAAAAAATAATGTACCTATTTAATAATCTGTTAAACAAATAATAATATTTTGTGTAGCTGCGTTTTAAATAAGATAATTAATAATTGTACTATAGTCATTGGTATACTCAAACAATACTATTGATAATTATTATTATTATTATTATTATTTAATGAGTAGAAATATATAATATACCTACTCTATTTATTATATAATCAATGGATGTTTTCTCAAATAAATGTTATTAAGTTGAGCAGTTATGAACAAAATTATCGGATTATGTAGGTACTTACAGTGGCGTATCCAGGGGAGTGGTTAGAGGGTTGTAACTTGTAATCTCCCCAGAAAATTGTTAAATAATAACAACATTTCGTTAGTAAATTATTTTCAGATAAAATTCGTCAAAAATTAATTTTAACTCGCCCCGAGTTTGTACTTACTCCAAACAACAAAATATCTCAGTTGTTCATTAAAATAATATTATTTGAAAATTTGGTATAAATATAAAGCATTTACTTAATTATATTGTTTTAGCTCCGTCCAAAACCAATCGAAAGCCATATAGAATGCCACCTTCAAGGCTAGATAAAGCTAATAAACCTGGATATACCTACACAGAAATGATTCATCAAGCCTTGATAGAAAAAAAAGAACTACCAGTGGCAGAAATTTATCAATGGATATCGTAAGTATAAATTATTATGTATATAACTTTCTTCTACTTATCGATAAGATAAATCCTAAATTAAATATTGTAAGTCCTAAACACATGATGATTTATATATGCCAAATTAACTTAATTAATTAAATTAAGATATAAAATATCCTTTGATTTGAGGACCTTTTAAAAAACCATTATTGTTGTGCATCACATAAGCGGTAATAGGAAAAAAAATCCCCAAAGCAAATACTTATATTATTATATAATTGTACATCTTAAAATACTCATAACTCGATTCAAAATTAAAATATAATAAAAAGCCTATTATATTGCCTAGATAATAATCTAACCTTTAAATTTTATAATATACACTCTAATTTTTAAACTATAACGTGATCTGCTGAGCGTAAAATTGTTCGTTAATTTAAATAAGTATTTTTATTTTTTTATATTTAAAATTATTTAAATATTTATATATTATGTTACTGTGTAAGTGTTTTTGTGGACACACAGCATATTATTTACCGTTTCCACTTCATGAAATGGACAACTTTTCATGAATAGATCAATTATTTCGTATACGAGTTATTATAGGTACTGTTTCCGATCAGACATCAAAATTATATTATAATAAATAATTATTAAATATGTTTGACTAGGTATTAAAAGTATACAACTAATACTTTAATTTTACAATAAAATCTAGACAAATATTTTGTTACTTTTGGAGTCGTCAAAATTACCTGCCATTAAATATAAATAATTGTACATGTAAATAATTTTTTTTTTTTTTTTTGTAGTGTTATTACTTTTTCTCGTCTAGATAATGTTATTACTTATAATAAATTATAAAATTTATAACTGTAGTATATTATATAGTAATACTATAAGTTAAAAAAACAATTAAGATGTTAGAAATCATAAACAAGAATACGATTAATTTTAAAAATATTAACTCATTTAAAACATTTTATGTTTAATTTCACTGTTATATTTGTCAAATTGAGATTCTACTTTCTGTATTATTACCTATCACTAAAGGGTACCTACCCGTTTATACATAAAAAATTAAATAAATATTTATATAGCAATATCAATATAATAATAATAATATAATAATTATTATTCAAATTTTATATTTTTTTATTATTATTATTTTTGACATCTGTATCCAACAGTTAGGCATAGGTTTGGGGATTTTTTTTCTGGGAATTTTTTTTCCTAGACTCACATAAGCACATTGGTATTTGTAAACTGCTAATTATGTGGAGTTTATTATTTAACATAATAGCCAATAGGGCACCTACACTAAGGCACTTCTAAAGCCTAATCTAAGTAGCCCTGCAATGAGTGCGTCTTACATAAAATAAATCACTCATCAGTCATCACTATATACAATAATATATATATACATAATACATTGTGTATACATATTTAATAACCTGGGTACCCTAGGTATCGCAACATATCAAATATTTTTTTTCCAATAAATTATACAACATCTTTATTATTTTTCCACATTTAATCGGCTGAGTTGGTTTTACAAATGGGTATGTAAGATTTTTCGGAGAAATTTTCTCCACACAAAACAGGAATACATTATCTATAAAACATAATGTACAACTGGAAATGGAATATATAGACATAGATGGTAAATTTATTATGGTTATTTCTGGAATTTCTCAATACATAGTTTTCTAGAAGCAGTCATATTATATAAATTGTAATTTTACATAGTAGTTTATAATGGGTAGCGTAAAAACAGCGAAGACAATTATTGACTAAGCCTACCTGTTTTAATTAGCAAACTTAATTCGGTATTGATTTTCAATGGAATAATTAATTTATAATTATTTTTATTGCTTTTATATTATTATTTTTTGGAAGATAGCAGTTACTACTCTATACAACTATAATCTGCCTAAACTATTACTCTTAATTTTGTTTTACATTTTTAAAATAATGTTTTATTAGAAAAAAATTCTTTAAACAAATATTTTAAATTGTATTACTTAACGTAATTTCAGTGAAATACCTATAATGGATACATGAACCCAGTCTGATGACATCTGCTGTAATAATAATATAATAAAATATAAATGCATTCATTACCTAGGTTAGGAGGTATATTATTAAATCATTATGTGATTTGCACATAAATTCTGCAGTGATTCAAAGTTAAACCTTTTTCATTTATGTTAACATGTCTTCACCACAATATTTGTGTTTAATATGGTCCCGTTGTGTTTGCTATGTAAATATTTTACTTACATTGCGTATAGTCATCAATTGACAACCACAACAGCTAAAACTCCCACACCCGTATATTTACAATAACGTCCCTCGAGCGTGCTAACACCAATTTTACGGTTCAGTGGCGGTGGAATCGCTGTTTATGTATCGCGTGACATTATGAGAACAAAATATATATATACGTACGACGTGCGTAATATGTATACGCTAGACAAGTGCATTTAGGGCTGTATGCCTGTAAAGTTATAATACTTAAAACGAAAATGAGGTACAAACTACAAAGTACAGAACCCGCGAGTATGAGAATACATTTTCAGTTATAAAATAAGAAATAATATTTGCTGGTAATTTATAGGTGTTATATGCAGTGGGTCTAGGTGAAAACCCTGTAAAAATAGTCAAAATAATATATTTTTGTAAATTTTGATAAGTTTAATTTATATCATTAATAAACAAATTTAATTTTATGCAAACTTTATATTAAGGCTTTTATAAGTTATAACCTGTAATTTTTAAATTAAATAGCAGACGTTTATTTAAATGTATTAAAATTAAAATCCAAAAAATTAATTCCATGCCTTGGTGGTAAATAATATAGATGATAATAATATGATTTTGTATCTAATTCATTTTGACACAAAGAAGAATAAAATTTACATTTTGTTATCACGTCTAGTCAATTGTAGCTGAATCAGGGCCGTATAAAAGCGCAAGTTTCATAGGCTGCAGCCTACATAGAGGCCTGCACCACAAAAAAGCCCGCAACAAAAAACATTTTTTTTTTTAGAATTCATTAAAACATTTGTGTGTTTTATAAAAAAAAAAATAGCGCGCACGCACATTACTCACCAATTCCCAATTTAACACCCGAGTTACACATATAGGTACTATTTTATAGAGCGAAAGCATCGTTCTACGATGTGCCCTCTCTGGGTGTCATAAGCAGCTCTTTATTGTATCGAGTTTTAAAGCTTGCAATTCTATGCTAAAAGTATACCGATTGGCCACTAGTCCATTTACTCGATGATTATATTTTTGTTAAATAGGTATATAATAATAAATAAATAATATATTAAAAATGTCTATGTATATTCAATATATATTACTGTACCCATGGTAGGACCCGCACTGTATAGGCTAGCCTATAGGAGCCAATATATTCTAAATAAGGCCCTGGCCCCTGAGCTGGCTAATGGCTATAGCTATATAATAAGATACTTACTACCTACTATTATTATAGTCATCATCATAATGTACATTAGTACATTATTATTGCATTTCAATACGATGATCTGAGTGAAATTTGAATACATGATATCTGTGAATATTTAAATATAGGTATTATTATAAATTATAATTTCCCATGACCCACACCCTCAAGTTAATATTAGCAAAAAATACTTCTCCTTTAGTTTCACTTCACCTGTCTATAAATTTCCCTTGCCACGTGTTAGTGTTTCCTGTGTAAAACTGTTTTGGAAACGGGGGTTATAAGGGTTAATAATGGTTTCTGTCTATTTGTTTCCGTAGTCAACCGGCCGTGAAACTTTTTACCTATTCCCACCCTGATGTATATGGATGATATTATAAACAATAATGTCGATTATAATTTTATTTAAATTATATCGTTTAAAGCCTCTAAACCTAATACGTATAATTATGAAGGTAGGCACCTATATTATACTGTGTAAAAACGACCATATATTATAATATGTCTATAGGTAGGTACACGGTGAATGTATACTGCAGGGTTTGATTGCATTTATTTAAAAAAAAATATATATTTCCATACACTTTTGATATTTTAAATTTTAATGCATTTAATAACAAAAAGTTACAGCCAGTAAAATATCTTTGAGTAGACTTTGACAAAAAGAAAAACTACAACAAATAAACAGTACAACAATTAAATTATAAATAATCGCTTGCGCTTAAATAGGTATAATTTAGACAATTTCTCCATTAAAAAACTAAACTAACACCCCTTACAAAATTAAACCTTTACACAATACTTCTTAAACTTATCTCGACTGGCCGCATACAAATTCGGGGCTCAAACTTAAATAAATTATAAAAATAATCTTAAAAATAATCTTTCGACTAATCACAAATAGTTGCACCATTTTATGTCTCAAATCTTATTTACCTCACGCATAGACTTACAAATTAAAACTTTTATAGATACAGACATACAGTCATGAAGTCTTGCACCCGTTACTATAAGTCTTTAAACTATACATTAAGTATTAAAAACCTCACAAAATATTGATCTTGACCAATTCCTGAAACTCTTCCCCGTAAATTACACCCAAAGAGAGTTAATTATCGCAATTTTTCCCGGGTTATTCAGCTAGTAAGTATATATATACCTTATACAGTACATAGGTCAATCATTCAATCAGTAAATCATCCATATAAGTACCTACTGTACCATTATAGTATAATACTGTAGTGTCTGTACGTCCATAGACGTTCTGTACATGAATAACTATAGCTCTATAAGTGCTTACACCTACTAAATTTGTCTAAATAATTTGCATGAGATTCATTCGCAGTGATGGGTAATTGATAAAATCGTATTGGTACATAATATACACATCGCCTATAGGTACTATTAATAATATTATTTTATATGTTTCATAATTTCATACACCAAGAAAAATCCGTTACCTAGATTTTATTTATTATTGTAAGATATTCAATCATATTATCATTGCCAGCCGTATAATAGTTATGTAGGTATGAGGAATTTGAGTGCCGACCGCTGAGTAGGTAATTGTTGTGAACAGTGTCTTTTAAAATCTTAAATTCTTCAATACTTTAAAATGCCTAAAGTGCAATATTTAAATAGTTTGCGTTTAAGAGCATTTAATTTGGAAGTAATAGGTATATATTTGACAGACAACACAGTCTTGTTTTATTTATTAAATTTAATTATGTTTCTTATTATTTATATTATACCAATATACCTATACTATTAATTTTGTGTCGTATTTTTAAACATTTTTCTTCATTGTATAGAGTTTTATCGTGCATTTTTAGGTTTTCAAGTTCCAGACCCTATATAGTTTTATACTTTTATAGTTCATAAATCATAAGTCGTGCCTCGTGCATACATAGTAAGCATAATATATCAGCTACATCCTACACGACTATACTTGAATATACATATCGAATAACTGTATGAATATTGACGATATCTGACCACAAATGTAGATTTTTTTTTTATTCTTCAACGCTACCAGTTTTCAAATAAAAAAAAAAACGATTTTGTTTATGAGTATAGCGTGTGTATGTTACCTATGAGTGAAAATAACTCACCCCTACATACGTTTATTGTGTTCGTACCACCCTGGTGCCAGGCACCCATTTGTGTTTCTTATAGAAATTAAAGAATAAGGTTAACTTTACCGAAGTCACGGTCCCCCTTTTCAACTTGTAGTTTGATATTATCCTACAACAATAGAGACCAGTAGACCATACCAATAATATTAGTAATTCTAATATAATTTCGACAATTCGACGTAGATTGTACAATTTATCAGATTAAAAATACATTTGTTTGTTCAAAAATATGAATTATAAATTATAATACCTAAATAATATATTATATACATAATGAATAAAGATTACTAAATTAGATGGGTAATAGATATTATATATAGTAGATAAGTATCTATAATATAATAGATCAAATTTTTTAGTAAAACAAACAAATACGATTTCTGATTAATTGAGCAGATCCTAAATTAGGGCAGTTTGCGTTTAGGCGAATTTTTAAAAATTGCAATGTGTCCGGGCCAATTGGCATAATGCGTATTTAGGCGAGTGATCTTACTACAATATTGCGTAATGTGTTTGGGTGACCTTTTTTTTAATATCGTGAGATGCTGTATTTTATCAATCCATTTTCTCTCTCATTTTGAAAGACTTATCTTTAAGACTGTTCGTGAACTCCACGAGTATGATTAAAAGTGGATTGTTTTTTTTGTGTGTGTGATTAAAAATTTAAATGATTAAAAATCAAGTTAAAATATTATTAAAATTATAGAAATACGGGAGTGAAATATAAGCGTGTGTGTAATTAAAAATTGAAATGATCTGCCATATTTAGATTGATATAAAATTCCCTATAAATTTTATGGAACCTTAATCTTCACAATTATTGTGTCTTTTATATTGTATCATAGCTCAATCAAATTTAAGAAAATCGCCCAAACACATTATTTTTATTATGTGGGTAAAAAGGTAATTCATCCAAACGCGTGACGCCCCCTAAATTACCTAGACACCTAGTTTAGATACTTAACCACTAGGTAGGTAAATATTAACTTGTATTTTATATTTTGGACAAGGGATGTTAGTATTGGTTTTACAAATTACGTGTTTGTTTTTGACTGTCATCACTCATCATGTTTTAGAGCAGAAAAAGCTTCAATATTCCACATTGAGAGTGGTTTCTGGTAAATAATTTTATCTAACTGGTATCATGGATGATCAAAACAAGATAATTCCCAGTAGGGAAAATTCGCTACTTTTTTAACAATCGGGAATTACTTACCTTTTAGTAACAGTAAGCAACAGGGTAAAACAAGGATACTTACACAACACCAGTTTTTTGTTATTATTTTGTAATTCAGAAAGAAATTTATTGGATAGGTACCATATTATGGACTTGCCATTTTTACAAGACATATTATCATTTTGTACCTATACGGCTATACATATTTAAAATATTATCAAAATATTTAGACTGTTTTTAAGCTGTATAAATAGGTATAGAAATTTCAATGGAGCCTATGAAGTATGAGTATCTATGGCGCGTGAATTTAGAAATATATTTTTTATTTTCTATTATGAAAAAATTAAATGAGTAGTATAATAATTACCTAGGCATCTTACTTCACAAAGAAATATAAACTAATATTAAATTGATTTATAATGATTAATGATTTAAAATACATAGGGGCGGATCTAGAAGGGGGGCCCTTCAGGAGGTCAGCTGACCCACAGTTAATATTTGCTGATCAAATTGGCTTATTTTCAGATCTTGGGTAGTTGGACACTTGGACCCTCGAATAAACACACATACAGCATAAATGAATTATTTTGTTTTATATACCTTGTACACAAGTATAATAGATTTCTAATCTGGTTTTAATAAGTGGCCCCTTGAAATGTCCTGACCCACAGTTTCCTAACTCTGGATCCGCCCCTGATTAGTACCTCGCAGGGCCCCTGACAAACGCGTAATTTTTAAGGAGTTGTGTTTAGGCAATTAATTCGTTCCTTGCGGACACTTTGCGGTCACTACTTGTCTTTTTGAGTGTAGTAGGTAAATTGTAAGTATTAAACCTTGTCAAAAAATTTGAACTTTAATTCTTTTGAATGACTGTATTGAAAAATAGAAATTAAAAAAAATAATAAGTGAGGAATTCTAATGCTATCAAAAATAAATATATTTATTTTGCAGAAGTCATTTTCCTTATTTCCGTGAAGACGATGAACGTTGGAAGAATTCCGTACGTCACAATTTGTCCATTAATCCTAATTTCCGAAAAGGTAGAAAATCTCAAGGGGCCGGTCATTATTGGCGGCTGTGCAATACCGAAGAGAGTCTGGGACAACGAGAGTATTCCATGGCCACCGAAGACGACACATCTTCGCCACAAGAGTCGTCTGAATTAGAACAAGCTTGCAAGTATTTAGAAGGCGAGCTACATCGAGAAGATAGTTTGGAAGATGTAAAAATGATTCAGAGTATCAACACAGAATTAGAAAATGGTATGTTTTTTGGTGTCTAGTCAACGAAAAAATTGTGTAATTGATTATTTACATACATTATTTTGTCTTAAAATTATATTAAGTAAAAATCAAAATTTGTATAAGTACCACTTTATACAATACAATATATTATTTCCTTTGTTTTAAAACAGCTCTACTATACTAAAAACTAAAAAGGGATAGTGGGTATTAAAACGATTGATAAATATATTATGTATGTATAAAGTTATCATTATTTACTAATACTATTCAATTAATTTTGATAAGTTCATTCAGCCATAACTAATTATTGATATTAAAAAATTATAACCAGATGAATTTATTTGTTTATTTACTTAGCAATATATATTTTTTTCTCTTGGTAAAATAATGTTTTAGTTGTAAAACATATTGATTAAGTATTATGTTTATACAAAAATACTTACTTCTAAGAATATTATAAAAATATCATAAGATCTCAAATGTTTAAACTTTAAAGTATAATATGATTTGTGGTTTTAACTTTAAAAATTATGTTGACACCAAATTAAAAATAATTATGTTATTGTTTTCCTAATGTACTTGTTATTTAATTTAAATTTTATTATGTTTTAGTAAAGAATAAAAGTCAATTTTATACATTTTTGTTTTTGTTTCAGAAATATATACCAATTCGTTTTTGATTTCCAGTCCGTCAAAGTATGTAAACGAACAAATCAGTTTATCAAATAATGATTTTCATTCATACAGTGAGAACCTGTTGGAGGAGTCCATTGACTTTCAATATTACAATTTATAAATCTTCCGGCTCAAACTACTTTGGTTTCCAAAATTCCAATTTTTTTTACATATATATTTAAGACTGACCAACAGGTGACCTTTTTATAAAATTAATTTTATTATATGATTGATTAATTACATCAAACATTCATATTTGTTCAGTTTGCGTTTATGTATGAAGCTTTTTTTTATGTTACCATTGTGTAAAAAATGTTTGATCATCCTGATTCTAGTCAATTATTTATTATTTAAAATAATTTTTGCTTACTTTTTTTTTTGCAAAATACACTTATTATTGAATAGATTTAAATATTATAATTATTGAAAAGCATTTTTTTTTATAGATATTAAGATGTTTAAAATAATATCTCGTGAATAGTATTTCATATTTTTATATATTATAAAAAAAAAAATGTATATAAAAAACATGTGAATTAAAACAACCTTATGTGTTTGGAGTTAGTTTGTTATGAATATTATTAAATTAATTTAAGATAGTTAGAAATTAACAGTGACCACGATCTTCAACTCGTTGTCTTGGTGCAGCTTTAATGATACAATCGACACGCAAAATCATTTCAGCAGCTTCAGCGGCAGACACTAGAACTTGTCTTTTGACAACAAAAGACTCAGTTATTCCAATCTCTTGCATACATCCTAAAGTACCTTTTTCCATATCTAAAATAAAATGTTTGATGTAATATAATAATAGAAAATTAAATATTAAAATATGATAACTTACCAAGACCCATTTTACTCTTGCCAAGAGCATGATTAGCTCTCAATTCATTGACAAGCTGTGCAGAATCCAAACCAGCATTGTCGGCAATAGTAGTGGGAAGAGACTGTAATGCCCGTGCAAATGCCTCCATGGCTACTGCTTCTTTTCCAGGTGTCTTAGCAGCTACAGCACTTACTGCATTTGCCATTAGCATTTCACTGCAACCACCCCCATACACAATGGTTGGTTCTCTGACAGTAGATGATAATACACATAAAGCATCGTGCAAAGAACGGTCGGCTTCATCAATGATTTGTTCAGTTGCACCACGGATGACAATGGTGCATGCTTCACCAAGAGCTACGCCAGAGAAACGTAACAATGTGCTTTCCCCAATCATTGTTTCTTCAATAAGTTTGCATGTACCCAACTTAGCTATGGCAGGAGAATCAAATGTTGATAGAATCTCCCCACCAGTTACAAGGGCTAATCGTTCAATACCATCAAAATCGGCATGTTCAATAGCCATAATACCAGCATCAGCAAAAAGTTGTTCAGGATAATTGTAGATCAATTGTCTGAAATAACAAAACAACAACATTATCTAAATTATAAATTGAAATTTGATTACTCAAAAAGTAGAATTGTACTTTAGTTTTATTTAACTAGAGAACAATAAATTAATATTTGAAAAATTGCTATAAGGTAGTTGCTATATTGTATTTTGAAGTTTAACCAAATTAATTCAGGATTAATTATGAATATTAAAGTAATAATAGTAATACCAATACTAAACAGTTTAGTAGAGATGTTCCGGATAATTTGTCAAAAACCGCTTACCGAGTATTGAACGATTAGAAATTTTAATACTAACCACATGAGGAGAATAGTAGAATGATTACTAATAAGTTATACCTAACTGACAATTGTAAAGTAGTAATATATAATATGTTTTGATTGCAGATTGTTATCATATAACTTATTAATAAACACGAGATTTATTTTTGTAATTCGTCAAAGAAAACACCATTTGTTAACAATAAACTGGCTATTGTAGATAGGTTCAGTTATTCCAAAATGTACCTACCTAAATAAATTATAATTTATTACATTAGATTTTTCCCGTTATATTAATATTTAATATTCTTTGGCCATCGAGAAAGTGCTACTCCGTAGCGATCCAAATTTAGCGGTGAGAATGCGCAAGAACAGACGATTTTTGGTCGCCGCCCAGAAGCACTGTCTCTATGGCTGGATTATGCATATATTTATGTACAGATTATCAGAATTTGCTAGTTAGGTACCAGATATGAGGTGAATAAAAAAAATATAGTATTAAGGTTCGGTAAAAATTTAGTATTACAATATGATAAAGAGTAATTTTTAAAGGTAAAAGTTTTTTCAAAATTAATTTAATGTAAGAAAGAAATGATAATGTAGTTACCTATCATATTAAGACAATTTTCTATTACCTGTTAATGAAAACATTACATTCATGAGAAAGTATTTTTCCTATTTTGTCTTTCATTTTTTCTTTTTCTGCTAATTCAAGTTCAGCTACTTTAGCCATAGAATCAACTTTTATACGAGATCCAAATACTTTAATTTTATCTGTATCCATAGGAGTATTGGCAATAAGTATACGGGCATTTTCAATACGTTTTGGCTGATGTTGGCCAGGTTTTTTGTCCAAAAGGAAACCTATTGAAATTAAAGTTAAAATTAAAGTTTTATTTAATGATGAGTATTAAATGTACTTACCTTCATCTAAAAATGAATCTTCTAAACATCCACCTTTCAGCTTTATAATCTGTATGGCTGATAAATTTCCAGAACCTTTCAGACGCAAAATTGCATCAACGGACAATTTAGCGAAATGTTCTTTGTGCTGAGATAAAATTTTAGAACTTAAAGTTGTACGAGCAATATTTAATAAATCTTCTCGGAATTTAGCTTCATTTTTACTGTTATCCATAGTAGAAGCTTGTAAAGCATCATGTGCGATGGTTGTTGCTTTTCTCCATCCAGATATAATTACTTGAGGGTGAATTTTTTGATCAACTAGTTTTTCTGCTTCACGTAACAATTCAGCAGCTAAAAAAAAAATAAAATACATTCTAAACTCATTAATAAGCAATAGATGGTTTTGTTTTCAAGTTTTAATTTTAATTGCATAAGATTTTATCTTCTTAACTAACATATTTATTATAATGTTTATACTTATTTTTCATTATTCATTTTAAATAGAATAAACTTACATGTCCAAAATAACTATCATTGTACCTAAATAAATAGTTCGAATAAAATATTTAAAAATTAGACTAACCCAAAATAGTTTAAAAGAACATTTTTTTTTCATTATTTTAAGATATAAGACTAGGAATTAATCAATTACCAGTTAAAATACAATAAATATATCATTTATATCAGCCCTTGGGATAAAAAAAATATTAGCTTTGGCTAAAAAGTAACACTCTAAATGTTATAAGACTTTAGTTGAGTTTATGTTTTTCATAAATTATAATCAAATATAAAAATAATAGATAAGTTGGCCCAGAACATTAATTAATTCATAATTCATACATATATTTATAATTACATGATAATAATTGTAAAAATGTAAATCATATTACCTAGAACAGTAACAGATGTGGTGCCATCACCAACTTCACCATCTTGAACTTTAGACATATCGACCAATATTTTGGCAGCTGGATTATCAACTCCAATATTTTTCAAAATTGTTGCACCATCATTGGTGACTTCAACTTTAGCATCCATTCCTCCACGTCCGGGTGATATAAGTATCTTGTCCATTCCTTTTGGTCCCAATGTGCTTTTGACCAAATCACCAATGGCGATGGCTCCAATGAAACTAGACAAGCGAGCATTTTCACCTTTGTCTTCTTCGGCTTGATGTTTCAAAATACGAACTGGATTTAAAGAAACCTTTGTTGGAAGAAAATAACCAAATAATATTACTATGTAATCTTAAGAGAACGCCTACATAAAACACTCTGGTTTTAGTAGGTTAACTGAACACACGAAATAAAAAATATTGTTACTTACCATTTTGACGATCTATAGAACGATATTAATACTGTAAACGTATACACTATGCCGAAATTACGGTGATTTTGGTTTTAGAAAAATGTAAAAAATGCAGTACTTTATTAATTGCTCATAAGATCACAACGAGGTATTATAAATTATAATATTGTATGGGTTGACCGGCGGTGGGTGGTTACTCATGTGTATGGTTGGTTAATCTATAGTTTATCACTGGTGCCTTATCAAAGATTGCAGTTGATCAGTGGTACCATCCTAACACAGCAACGTAAAGCACTGGGAAATTCGAAAACAAAACGCGCCATTTTTAAATTATTGCATTTTGGTAGCCGGAATTACGATTCGAATTATTCGAATCCAACATCTAAATTACCAATTAGATTTCTTCATTAAATATTTATTTATCTTTTTAGGCGCCATAGAATCCGTAAGTAATTTTGTCTGTGTTGTATATATAATACAGAAATATTATTGCGACCGGCTGTGAGAATCGTTGGGCGTTGACTAACAATCTGAGCAGCATAGGTATACTGCAAAGGTATATATATTTTTATTATTATATAGCTTGAATTTTGCAATATTACGATTATAGTTATAATTTTTTCATTATTTATATGTTTATTTTATTATTGTCTATTTTTTCCTACTCGCACTTGGCTGGTTTTTTTTTATAATAGTAGGTAATTGACTTTAAATTTGTGATTAGTTTTAAAATTTTACTTAAAATTGATCAATTAAAAACGTTATTATAAGCCTGCTATAAGAAATAAAATGATCCTTGTTTATAAGAAAAATAAGGTCTAAAATTGAGGTGGTCCGTGACGCATCGAAACTTCTCCAAGTGGTCCCGTCATAGTACCTATCTTACAAGTATATTCAATATATATAAATATATTTGTTTTTGTTTATACATGTTAAAGTAATACGTATTATATGTAATAGGCACTATACTATATACAAGTTTACATTACGATTTACGAGTACCTATGATTAAAAAGTAAAAACAATTAGGTATTTTACCCAAAATAGAATTATTGAATTTTTTCAATAAAAATTACTTGGTATTATTTGTATATAAACACTGAAATGTAAATATATAATTCTATAAAATTATTATAATATAATTTAATAATATGCTCAAAAATAATAAATAGGAAATCGTTTTTTTCCTTTTCGTTCACGATCCCCCCCCCCCCCCCCGACTTTAAATTATTGAAGTCACAACCCAGACAACGCCCTGGCTAGTATTATATTAATTTATATGTTTATATATTATATATCTTTAAGGTCATGTATAATTAATTAAATTACACAGTGTCTGAATTGCTTGCGAAGGTTTATCATTGTTGCTACTGATTAAGTTCATAATTTCAAAGTTGTGCTCTGTGCAAAATGCCAAAATGCACCTTGCTGTGTGCATTGATCAAAGGGTTTATCAAAATGCATGACTATTTCATTAAGTGTGGCGTTATACCTATACTCTTTCAAAATCGTAGTAAGAGCTGAATTATTGACTTAAGTCATATTTATACTATCACTATCCTGCTGCAACCATTGCAGATGACCGTCTACATAATTCTTATTGATGCAATCTCCGTCACAGTTACAACCAAATACATTACAAGAGCCAGTCGCGTATATACCCCCCCTATTTTTAATATAACCGAGCGAACACAGAGATTATGAACATAATCCAGTAAGCAAGTCCTTGATTATGTCCATTGACGACGGCATTCCAACTTGTCTTCTTTCGTAAAATATATATGAATAAATAAAATAAATGCATATGGTGAAATAATAAGGATATTTTATTCTGATAATTTGTAAAACCATTAATTTTGAAATAATTTTTGTATTTACCATCTAGGTCCTAGAACTTTGAGGCTTTATTGAATATTGTTTATCTATTAGAAATTGGAAAAATAATTTTTCCACTTTCTGTATATAAGACTGGCAAGACAATGGTTCACATTATTAATAACAAAGAATTATACATTCTATGGTTCTATCAATTAATTGTAACCTATTAATTTACTAATTAAATATCGATCATAAAACTATAAAACAAAGTTTAAAATGTTCTATTAGTACTTAGTATAGTATATTTAAAATTTTACAATAAAATAAACAATTCTACTAACATAGCATCTCCAATACACTAAATCAATAATTTTTAAACAATTTAGAACAATATTTGTACTATTAATAATAATAACAAAACACATTTACTATTTTTTTTTATAGATTATTTAGTGTTAGCTCGAAAATGCCGTAAATTAAATTAAGAAGAGTGAAAAATAAAAGAACAACCTAATTCGTTAAATTTAATTAATTTAAAAAAACTAAAATTTATTTTATCAAATTACAAGTACTATTAGTGGCTTTAATTGCCCGACATTTCCTATATGATTTATATAATATATATATTTTTTTTCCGGTTCAGCCATCATGCATCATTAATTGAATTACGCAATGTCCGAATTGATTCCGTAGCGTTACCATTGTTGCTACTGGTTAAGTTCATAATTTGTGCTTTGAGAAAAATTGTGTCTTGCTGTGTGCTATTTAGTTGATTAAAGGGTTTACCGTTGTAGTCAAACAGATTCTTATATTTATTGTGATCGTACCTTATTGATGGACCTGCAGACTAGCCTGGGAATATGTCGTAGGCGTATGTGAGTCTAATTTTCCATCAGTATAAATAGTATTTCTATATCGTGTCTTATCAACTATAGTTGATCTCCTAGCTCTTGATAAATTTGTATAAGTCAAATTTTTATTATCACTCTCTCGCCGCAACCGATGCAGATTACTGTCTACATATTCGTTATTGATGCATTTTCCGGCACAGTTACAACCAAATATATTACAAGGGCCAGTCGAGCAATATGACCCCTCCTTTAAAATATAACCGGGTGCACACAGAGAATAGGAACATAATCCAGAAACCAAGTCCGTGATTACGTCCAATGACGACGGCATTCCAACTTCTCTTCCTTCGTCAGTAGGTTCGAGTTCTTGTATTTCTGCTACAGATTTAGATTCAATGCCACATGGTAATGACTGCATATAAGGTAAATGGCAACACAATGAAGTCGTTTCAGAAACAAACAAATATAACACAACAAATATAGCAATCTGATATGCATATAATTCCATTTTATTCTTATTATTTTCTTTACGGAGATTCTCAAAAACAAACGAAACCTGCAGCGCTATTGAACTCGGATGTGTAAATTTCAGCAACTCACTCCAATGATTTTTCCAGTTCCCTATTTAAAATATATTTGTAATATATCCAAAGTTTTCAGCAAAACTAAATTGAAAAATTGTAAATTCTAAATTGTGGTTAGCAAGCTTATTGAATTCGTTGACCACGCGTTATTAATTAAAATGCCCAGATTGATGCTCTTACTTCCGAATTTAATTACATTCACTTCAGTAAACCGACTAAACTATGTTTTATCATTAATAAATAAGAATATTTAAAGATTTTTGTATGAAAATAATTAATAGATATTATTATTTTCAATAATAACACACACTTTAGACACTCACAATATCACGAAGCTCCACAGAGTAGTGATGTGTTATTCATAAATATTGTTCTTAATATAGTTTGTAAAATAAAAAAAAAACTAAAAATACACATGTTTACTGTATCGCTGTTCGGCCTTATCCATCGATAAAAAACCCATAATTTAATGCGTTATTATTTCGCATTGCTGTTATAAATTTATGTTGAAGGTATACAAAGGTCTATGGTTGTAGGTTATTTCTTATCTTGTCCATTATTGGGTTTTTTCATAGATAATATATTTATGAAATGTATTATCAATGGGTTTTATTTTGATAACAGACAAAACAAAATATACATTATTGTAAGACTAATAGGCCATAGGTGCATTTATTGCTCCCATCAGAAACTAAAAAAACACATAAATATACCAAAGCAAATTAATTCTTCGTTACAGATTCTATAATACAAATTACAAATTCTATAAAATTTGAAAATTAAATTTTATATCTCAGTTACTACCTTAATTATAATACTTTTCCACTAATCTACAGCTGACATCTCGATACGTATTTAGGGGGGGGGGGGAGTTGATACAGTATATTATATCAACGAAAATGAAGTACGCCTTAAACATTTTGTTAATACATAACATTAAATCATTAACAATCTACATACATCAATATTATACGTATACTGCTATACAATTGTTGTGTTTATAAACATGGTTTTTGTAATTCCAAAAGAGTGTTTATGTTAGGTCACTTAGGCACAGTTAAATTGTAAATTTCCAACTACCTAGGCACTAGGACTATAGCTTACTTATAGGCGTTTGTGTTTATGGACTGGCTACTAGGCTAATGGGCTAATGTAAAGCAGTATAGTAGGTACCCTTAAAATAAACTAATAAATACGATTTTCAGCCATAGCCCTTTGTAGTTCTTTATGTAAGTTTTCATTTCTTATGAACCATGGTGGCACAGTGTATTTGCTATTTTTTTTAGTAGGTACCTTACTTTGAGATAAATGTAAGGCAATCGTTAGTGAGTAATGAACGTAAAAATTACATAATAATATCAAGGGCGCCCGAAGAGGAGGGGTCAAAAGGGCTGTTGCATGAGACATTTAAACTACATGTACTTTAATACTTTTTATTATTTTTATGTATTGACTACTGATTTTAGATTCTGAGCGAAGCGATTAATGAATTGATTTTACAATGATGGGTTTTTTTATTTTAATTGTGCCTGTATACACAATAAGTATAGTCGAAATAATGCTTCGATTTTAAACTTCAGTATATTTTTCTGTTGTAAAGTGAATCTAGTTAGTGCATTTGAAAGGTCTAAATTTAAAATTTCTAGTAGCATCCAAAAACATCGGGAAAAACCCGAAAAAAATTAAGGAAAAACGGGAAATTATATGCAAAATCGGTTTTCTATAAAATCGGTTTTAGTTTTTGGTGTAACAAGAAAAAAAATTACCGCAGGTATATGAAATTTTCACTGAATGCTTATTTTAGCATTTTATCTACGAGGTGCATACGTTAATACGCGACTGACTTTGCTAATAAGGTATGATAGACTCATTTTCAAATTTCAGTGATTTTGGTACTAAGCAAGCTTTATATTATATGACTGTGCTCTTGGAAATGTTGATTTGTATTTTTCAGTTATTACGCCATAGAACATTTAGGTGAGCTTGTAGCCTAGGTTTAGGTATTACTACCTCGTTTGGCGTTGACTCGTTATAAAAAAGTATCGTACTAAAACATCCAAGTATCCAACTACTGCCTATATTATATTTTGTATTATGTTTGGGACTTGTATAGGCAACACATCGTACACATTTTTATCAATGTCTGGCTTGGTAAATCTAGGTTTATCTTTAATAATTACATAAAGCATTCGGTGAACTCGCGCACACTAATTATCATTCACTACATACACAGTAACACATCACACATAATCGATACAACCTGTGATTAGTGGCTAGTTTTAGAATTTACTGGTTTATAGAAACTATACGACACACGTAAGTAAGTAAATGTCTGAGATCTCTGAAATGTAAAATGTTTACTAAAAGTCATGGTTTACTATTACTGTTTTTATAGTTCACACAATATCAGGTCCATTTCAATGCCCCCCCCCCCCCACTTTCGAAATTTGAACTTCTGACCACGCCAAACGTTTGTGCATCGTTTGTGCAGAAATGTGCACCAAGTCCAATCGTTTGTGCACAAAAACTGAAAGCTCTATCCCTAAAACAAAATGGGGGGGCCATTGAAACGGTAGCCCCCCCACATTGAATATTTGGATTTTTGAATGTGCCAAACGTTTGTGCAACGTTTGTGCAGAAATGTGCACCAAGTCCAATCGTTTGTGCACAAAAACTGAAAGCTCTATCCCTAAACAAAATGGGGGGGGGGCATTGAAACGGTAGCCCTCCCACATTGAATATTTGGATTTTTGAATGTGCCAAACGTTTGTGCATCGTTTGTGTAGAAATGTGCACCAGGTCCCAACGTTTGTGCACAAAAACTCCCAGCGCTATCCAAAAAACAAAGTGAGGGGTATCAACACGAGGGTCCCCCTTTTTTGAAATTTTAAATATTTGTCATATTAATAAATGTTGTTTACGTACCTAATAGGTTTAATAGAATTTTACTATTGCCATGTAAACGTCTATAAATAGTAGGGCAGTAGGTTCATAATATATTATATTTAAATATTGTATTATAATAATATGAATAATAAAATAATATTATGTTTTAAATATTCCTAGGTTATTTAAAAATTAAATACCAGCGTTTCTAAAATACAAATACAAAAATCTAAATTTAAAATATCTAAAAACATAACTACCGCTTATAAATTATAACCACAGATTAGCAATACTAACTTAAAAATAAAAAGTTATAAATTAATATAATAATTGCTTAAGTCGTATACAACCGAACGCAACTTAACCTAATAACTATTAGTTGTTACATCTTATAATACGTATTTTGGGTATAACATTTAATTTTACACTTTTAATTTAATTCTGAATTGAAAATGTATCCCTCATACAGTTTTTTACTGTTACTAAAATAAACATTATTGTTTATATGTAATATTATACCCACTCAGCACTCAATATTTTTATAATTGGCAAAAAAACATACATTTGCACCAATAAACACATTATCTTTCTTTAATTACTGTTAGAAGCAATCATAATAAAATATACAGCAAGTTTATAATTTAAGTTAATTTTTTTAAAAAATATTAAAAATATTATCGATTTCTTGTGTTAAATTAACAAAATTGTTTTAATACTATATTAATTAAACAAACAAATCTGAATTCTTTCAGTACACACTATACCAGTGGTCGGCAACCGGCGGCCCGCTTTAAATTCTACGACAACGACATTTAATCGAATATTATATCAAAAAAATCATATTGTATAAAATATATAATTGAACGTTTCTATCAGTCATATTTTATAATGGTAGATATACCTTGACAGTTACCGATAAGATACCTAGAGTAGATACGACGAGTGTATTTGGATTATAATATTAATTTTCTATTCTGTTCAGTAAAGTAAAACGTTGCGTTTTTCAACTACTCGCCAATCCATTTAATATTGATCATGAAGATGTTGATGTTGAGCTTCTAATGGAAATAATAAATTTGCAGTCACAAGATATCTTAAAAGACTCATTCAAAGCATCTCCTTTACTTATTTTCGTTGAACTTCCGGCATCATTTTCAAAAATTAAAAATATAGCTGCAAAATACTTCAGTATGTTTGGATCCACTTACGTGTGTGAACATGCCTTTTCTCATATGAAAAAAATTAAAAATCCATACCGTTCACGTTTAATTAATGACCATCTCCACCATGTACTTCGAGCCAGCACAAGAAATTTTAATGTGGAAATTTAAAAAATAATAAACAATATCCAACAACAAAAATCAAATTAAGCCTAAAGCAGTTGTAATTTCCATACTTTTATATTATAATTATTATATTATTAAAAACTGTAATTTTTATGCTCTATTATTTTAAAGTTTTAAACAGTTATTTTTTTCTTTTTACCTTCTTCAAAAGGTTGCCGATCACTGCACTGGATACACGTCAATTGATCGTAAACAATTGATCGTGCGACAATTGACCGCAAACAATCGATCGCAAGCCAATTGACCGCAATTACAATTTACCGCACGACAATTGATCGGAAAATCAGGAATCGGAATCAGTAATAATTTTTAATTTGAATATATAAATATATTACATTAAGGTAGATATTTAATAAAAAATGTTGGTATATAAAAATGAAACAAATAAAACTAACAATTAAAAATTATACATAATATTTTTTTAAATAAAAAGATTTAATGAACCTACATTTAATTGAATATAAAAAATAATAATAATAAATACATTAAGGTAGGTACCTATATAAGTCACGTATAATATATAAGAATTAAACACTAAATATTAAACTTGCAATTGAAAATTGTATGCAATGCCACGAAGAAAATCTTCAATATTTGTATAATTGCTATAATTGGTACATATTTTTTTGATTTTAGCCGCTCTATCTCGGTAATTTTTTTTTTTTGGAGGCTCATTGCCACCTACGTACTGCACGATTTTGAATCTGTTTATGCTCTCTTCTTTTTTCAATGCATCTATAAACCGCCAAATTGAAGGATGCTTACCATTTATAAGTGATGTGAAACAATTGTGCCACCCTTCTATAGCATTATTTGTTGTAGCTAAATCTTGGATTACTCTCGAAAAACAATTCCATAATGTGATTGCATATTTTGGCGGTTTTCTTTTTCCTCTCCTATCTAATTTTCCTACCCATGTATTTTCGAAATAATCCAAACTGCACGTACTATGGTTTTAAATTTATATTCTAAGTTATAAATGGATATTATATAATATGAACTTTTGATTAATTAACAATGTTTAAATAATACTACCTATATGGCTATATAATGTTTTTTCATATAAATAAGGAAATATTTTAACACAGACGTTTAACGACTACATTAACAATGAAGTATAATTTTGACAATTTTATTTTAAATACTACTACTGTTAATGTAAATTTTGAAAACAGTTAACAAATAAGTAATAACAATGGTTATGATTTATTAACATAATTTCAAATTAACTCTGTGAATACCTAATTTATCCAAAAGGTATTATTTGTTGACTATAATAAACAAAAAATCAAATAAATAAATATAAATCTTGTAAATATATTTTAACTTATAAGTGTAACATAAGTCGTAAATGTATCCATATATAATACACTATATATTATATTCTGTATTCTGGAACACAGTTGTTAAATTATTATTTAAATCTATAATCTATTAGAATGTTAGTTTAACAATTAATATAATACTTACTAGAAAAAATACTTTTTAAGAGTATTCAAATACAGATACCTGTTTTGAAAAGTATGTAAAATACGCGTATTCAAGTGATTAAAAAGTATTTGAATACTTTTGCTCAAGTATTCAAATACTTTTTAATCACTTGAATACGCGTATTTTACATACTTTTCAAAACAGGTATCTGTATTTGAATACTCTTAAAAAGTATTTTTTCTAGTAAGTATTATATTAATTGTTAAACTAACATTCTAATAGATTATAGATTTAAATAATAATTTAACAACTGTGTTCCAGAATACAGAATATAATATATAGTGTATTATATATGGATACATTTACGACTTATGTTACACTTATAAGTTATAATATATTAACAAGATTTATATTTATTTATTTGATTTTTTGTTTATTATAGTCAACAAATAATACCTTTTGGATAAATTAGGTATTCACAGAGTTAATTTGAACACATTTTTGAATTTATCATGTATTAAAAAACTAAAAACCCAACCAACTATACCAACATTCCCTACTAATTATACGAATGGCGATAACAATATAAAAATTAATTTATGTAGGTATTCTATAAAAAAATATCTATTTCCATATTCAAATATTATTGAATAATTCAAAAAAACTTCAAAATCAATATTTAATATTCAATATTTATAAAGGCACCTGCCTTTTAGGAAACCAAAAAAAAAAATTTGAAAAAAATTAACTGTAAGAATACACATTACAAAGTACAAACTAAAATGCCCAGAATCTTAAAAAGAAAAAACTATTTAAAATATTTATATCATTAAACAAGGATTATTCAAGAGGTACTAGATTGTCAATGTTTAAAATATTTGGCTAGAGGTTAAATCCTAAAAAAAAAATTGAAGGAGGGTGTTGGCGCCTGCAAGCAAATGCATTTTAGAAAACAAAAAAAAAATTTGGAAAAAAATTTACAGAAGAAAAATACATTTCAAAGTTCGAACTAAAATGCCCAGAATATTAAACAGAAAAAACTTTTAAAATATTTATTTCAAAAACAAGAATTATTCAAGAGGTACCAGTATGTCGATGTTTAAAATATTTGGCTAGAGGTTGAATCCAAAAAAAAAAAATTGAAGGAGGGTGTTGGCACCCGCAGTCAAATGCATTTTAGGAAACCAAAAAAAAATTTTGAATAAATTTAACTGTAGGAATACACATTACAAAGTACAAACTAAAATGCCCAGAATCTTAAACAGAAAAAACTATTCAAAATATTTAGTTCATTGAAGAATGATTATTCATAGGGCACCAAGTTATCAATTTTCAAGTGAATACAAAAAATTCAACTAGAGTTACATTACTAAAAAGAAAAAATTGAAGGAGGGTGTTGGCGCTGGAGGCAAATGCATTTTAGGAAAACAAAAAAAAATATTGAATAAATTTAACTTTATGATTACACATTACAAAGTACAATCTAAAATACCCAGAATATTAAACAGACAAAACTATTTAAAATATTTATTTCATTAAACAAGGATTATTCAAAGGGTACCCGATAGTCAATGATTAAAAAGTTTGGCTAGAGGTTAAATCATAAAAAAATAGTTGAAGAGGGTGCTGGCGCCTGCAGGCAAATGCAATTTAGGAAACCAAAAAAAATTTTGAAAAAAATTAACTGTAGAAATACACATTACAAAGTACAAACTAAAATGCCCAGAATCTTAAACAGAAAAAACTATTCAAAATATTTAGTTCATTAAAGAATGATTATTCATAGGACACCAAGTTATCAATTTTCAAGTCAATACAAAATATTCAACTAGAGTTACATTACTAAAAAGAAAAAATTGAAGGAGGGTGTTGGCGCCCGCAGGCAAATGCATTTTAGGAAAACAAAAAAAAATATTGAATAAATTTAACTTTATGATTACACATTACAAAGTACAATCTAAAATACCCAGAATATTAAATAGACAAAACTATTTAAAATATTTATTTCATTAAACAAGGATTATTCAAAGGGTACCAGATAGTCAATGTTTAAAAAGTTTGGCTAGAGGTTAAACCATAAAAAAAAAAATTGAAGAGGGTTGTTGGCGCCGGTTTGTCAGTGTTTAAAAAATCTATATAGAAAGATCTAGATAGGAATTAAATAACAGAAAACAATTCTCTGAAGACTTACAAATTTAAAAATATTCATATAAAAATCAATTGAATTAAATTTATGAAAAAAAATTGAAAGGGGAACGTGGGCTACCGCAGGCAAACGCATTTTAAGAAGCAGATAAAAAATTTTTAAAAAATCATATTGCACCAGGTTGTTAGTGTTTTAAAAAAAGATATAATATATAAAAGAATCAAAAAAAGTTAAATATATAAAAAAATAAATTGAATGGGGAACGTGAGAGAACCTAGCCAGTCTCTTTTCAAATTATATATTATGTACACAGGTACTCAGCGTACTCCCAGGTATAGCCGGTTAATCTTGAAAAATATTTATACAAAAAAATCTACTTGAGTTCAATGAAGTGAAAAAAAAATTGCTTAAGAAATCTGGGTGAAATAACACTAAACAAAAGAATACGCTGGAAGCTAAATACTGCAATACACATTAACTATACAATCCAAAAACTAGGTGTTGTTTACATTATAATAATGCGAACAGTTATTATGATCAGAGGTGTATCACGGTAATATATGTATTAGAAAATGTATAAAAATGAATGTAAATTATAAAGGATGCAAAGAAATTAAATGAGAAAAGGTCCTGCACGGACTCTACTATGTGATTGTAATTTATGAAGGACATAAGATGTTTAATTTAAAATAATATTGTGTTTGGTGTGTCTACAGTCAATATTAAATTACAAACTATAAAGTCTAAATGCAAATAAAAACATAGTCAGATATCTGTTTTAGTCTTTGTAAATATGTGCGGAAAAAAATTGTACAATGTAAAAAAATGTGGAAAGGAAACCCTGAGAATTCTTTGACAATAGGATATTAAAACACAAAACCATATATTAAATTAAAACTATTGATTTTATACATTTTCTATTTAAAAAAACTCATAAGTATTGAAAACCTTATAAAACCCTGATAAAATAATATTTTGTTATATTTTAAAATACATTTTATAATTTGTTGTGGTAAAAAGTCATTATTTAATGTTGGCTGTATTTAAGTTTTTAATAACTATACTGGTACAACTCTTGCTGACAGTCTTTAAGACCGTGTTAAAAACTATGATAATTAGTTAACATCTAATTTCCTGCCCTATCCTAACCTAACCTAACCTAACCAAATTAATAATATTTAAATATTTCCTTTCATTGTTATGTTTACAATATCGATTACCTTGATAGTTAGTAGGAAAAGATCATGGTGATGGTAGTCGTCTATCATTACCATAGCTTCAATTAACCATAGGTTTACCTAACTAACCTTCCTATGACTTATTAGGACACATTGAATAAAAAGATCCTGATTTGCAGGTTGCTGAACTAAGTGTTTGATTATCAAGTTGATCCTTAGATTGTCGACACCTTAATCCATGCTATGGATGAAGCCCATAGATAATAAAGATATGGATAGTCCACGCCTATGTTAAATACATTTTATGCCGCGTTCCCGCGGAAGGCAATTGAGGCTCCTTTATATTGATAGTCGATACTCGATATAGGTATACTTTATTTGGCTTCAATTGTTCCCCTCGAAGACCGCTGATAAGACCATTATGTTATATCTTTATTATCTATGATGGAGCCATACCAAGCTCACTCGTTTAAACAATTTGAAACACATAAAAGCGATCAACGCGTCTCTATTAATGATTTATCAGCATCTAAGCCCAGCCCACCTTCATATTATTCTCTATGCAAAAAGTAAATTTAAGACAAATTTGTAAATCAATGCACAGTCTCTCTATTGTACCTACTAATATTTGTAATTTCATTAATTTTCAGTATTTTGTATTATTAGATTTGGAAAACATAAGACAATATAATTTACACAAGACTGTGGCTAACACAATCATACTTTGATACAAGTATATGATATAAGTACCTTCTATATTTGAATAAATCGTTTTTTTTGGTGGACGGCACTTTAACTACGGTCCCTCAACTTACTGAGGCAACCTTGAGGCATTTCCTTTTAGGAAATTAATTAAATCCTCAAACATAACTCTTAATTCAAGAGTTTGTAACTAATACAATCATAATATAATATGAGTATAGTACATTTCGTAATATTTTTTTATAATATTTACTGTTAGTGAAATATTAAGTTTGTATTTCTAATATAATATATTTTATTATATTTATGGACGACACTTGCACCATGGCACCTCGATATAGTAATGTGGCGACCCGGCACATCTCTTTTAGATAAATGATTAAATACTTAATCAAGTCTTCCAATTTACTAAACATTTATATTTTGTAGATGATTTGAAGAAAAATTTAAAATTGAAGAGAGACGTGTGAATTAACAAAATTTTTGGTATGAAATGTTTATTTGAACACCTGTTATAATGTGTTATATTGAACTTAAGTTAATTTTTTATAATGTACTATAGTAAACATTTGAACATTTATTACAATATACGTATATTATACATAGATTTCAAGTATGATTTTTTTAGTTTTTTTTTTGAAAGTTACCTACCTATTACAATACAAGACACTTTATTTTTATATTTTGAAGCAATATATGTTTTGGATTGTTTACATCTATATAAACTAAATTTCAGACCTATAGTTTAGTATTTAAAGTTTGTATGATCAAAGTCGTGGAACCAAATTTTATCAGACTCTACTAGAATGTTGTAGTTAAATTAAACTATAATAAGTATGTGGAATAAAAGTACCTAACCTTCTATGATAATTTGTTATGAATATAATATTTTAAGTAATAGCTCAAATTTAGCACTTTTACGGTACTTAATACATTTTCCTAATATTTTAACAGAAATTATGGAGCTAAAAATATAGAAATACCTATATTATTTCACGGTCCATTGTTCATAGTTTTGTTTCATTTATAATAATAATGCTTTTTAATATACTTTTTCATAAATTAATATTTATTACAGTTGGCCTTTATGATTTGTTTGAACTATTAGTACGTATTTTTTTTGGGAGATCCCTATTATTACAACACCGTTACCAATATGCGTTTTTTTTTGGTTAGTTAATATAATTGCATGTTTTCATGATTTCTTCGTATTTATGCTTATTTTCTTAAAATGTTTTTATATTTTCGGTTCATCCGTTATCTACCTACATACCTACCTACCAAGTGTGTAAATAAAGAATTTTTTTTGTAAACCAATTTGAATTATAATTTATTAATTTAAAAAAATATTAATAAAAACGTTTTCATTCAGTATTTTTTTGAATTTTAAGTGCATACTTTTAAATATTTCAGTGCATATATTTGTCTGTTTTTAGTGCATACATGCAGGCAAATATTTAACACTTTTCCATTGCATTAAATTCAAAGCCCTGCTAATTACTTTTACTTCCAATCATAATACCTACCACAGTTAATGTTAAATGTCAAATTGTCAACAATCAACTGCTTCTTCAACTTGATAACACTAAGAGGATGTCAGATTTTTAGCGCACCTTTTATTTCTCTCTCTGACCCAACCATTTTAGTGTTTTCTTAATCGTACATTTGGTATACTACGCGTGGGTCAAAGATGGAAAACAAATAGTGCGCTGACATCCCAACCGGCAACAAGTTTACACGAGTGAGCTGGGAAGGCTCCATCATAGATAATAAAGATATGGATAGGACATAATGGTCTTATCAGTGGTCTTCGAGGGGAACAATAAATTGAGGCCAAATAAAGTATACTACAATCAAAGGATCAACTCGATAATCAAACACTTAAGTTCGGCAACCTGCAACTCAGGATCTTTTTATTCAAAGTGTCCTAATGAGTCATAAGAAGGTTAGTTAGGTAAACCTATGGTTAGTTGAAGCCAAAGAGTCAATAGGGCCTTTGCAATTCAAAATCTTTTCCTACGTATTCGGCATTGTCAACATAACTATTTTACCTTTACACTTTTTCTTCCCCCGTCTCTCACAGCTATATACAGGTCCAGCCACTCTCATTCCACACCTCCATATGATCGGTATTCTGTCTATCCATCTCTTCTTCAGTCTTCTCGTCCATCATTTCTCCCCTAAATTAACTTCTATAGCCACTCTCACTATCTCTTATCATACAGTGACCGAACCACCTAAACCTATTCTCTCTTGTTTTCACTACAATATGTACACTACCCTACACTACCCTTAATTCATTAATTTCTTATTCTATCCTCTTTTGTACCTTAACACCTTACTTATTATTCTCATATCAGCTACTCTCACTCCACTTACCTACCCTAACCTTACATTTCTTTTTCATCTTTCCCTTTCATACACCAAACATTCTGAAATCCTGTTGACCCATTTCCTTATCTTCGCCATATCACACACTTCCTAATTCCTATTTCACTCAGTTACCTACAAGTCATCGTACTTGATTATCGGTGAAAATATTTAAATATCATTGAGTAAATTCCCTACTCGAAAGAATTGCTTAAAAAAATATCATACCTTACCAATTTTCTAATTTTGAACACGACTTTATTGATAGCCTGAATAGTGTTATACCAGTATAGTTACAATACAAATATTGAAAATTTTCGGGCAATACACCCCCTGATCAATTAACTATAATAAAAAAAAACCTACTGAGAAATAAGAAAATACATACCCCGTGACGGAATCAAAATCTGCTACGAAACTTAGTCTTCGAAACACTGAAACGTTCACACATTTCAATCTGCATATGATATATTATTCCCAGTTTGAAAATGTTCACTGACGAATACCATTTCTGAAATAACACGCATTTTATGCAGTAAAATGTTCTACAATATTCTAATGACCTAGTTACAGTCTACAGATATTATATAAACCTACCAATAAATACCTAATATTAATTTTTATTACACAGAGTTTGTATTTTTAAATGTTGTATTCAAGGATTTATTAGATTTACTTTTATACCTAACAAAAATTACATTTATTCACAAGTCAGTTATCAACTAGAACTCGACTACGAGTAAGACAGCGTTTGGATTGTTCGGACTGGCGTATAATTTATTATTATTATACATTGCGCCTTTGGTAGGCAGTAGTAAACATATATGCTTCTACGTTACTTAGTTAACAGATTTTCCGAGACAATAAATATTTAATTCAAGTCTAAAAAGTAAATGTAAGACCAAAATAATATAAAAACAAACTTACGCATAAACATCGACTCTTCCAGTGAAACCTAGCTGTACTGCGGGACACGCTGTCGTCGAAGAAACAGCTATCTTCATCCGTCTACATCTCGCTCCATCACCATCTCTCTCTAATTGAAACTTATCTAGTATACACTACTAATATCTTTATGATCTGTAATATATAATGGTGTTCGATGAAAAAGATTGAAATAAGATAAAAATACATATTTTTTTGGTTTTGAATATGAAAGCTGTGAGATGATTGATATGAGTTTTGTGAGAAATCTAGAGGTACTAGAAAACTGAGACGAGTGTGTTGAATGAAATAAATTAAAAAATTGATTAACACAACAATCGCTTAAAAATTAATTTAATTCAAATAATGAGATGAACCTTATTAGATCATTTAAATTTTCCAGAACAAGCCCCCAGTTGTTGGTCGCATGCCAATTTTAACCATATACTAGACCACAAGTTTATAGGCATTCTATAATGCATTCTGCTGCCGGTGGCCCTAGACACTGTTGGGGAAATTATAATATTTCTTTAGTAATTAAATTACGATACGAATTATAAGTTACGTAGGTACTTGTCCAATACTCGACTACCAGAATTTAAATTAAAGAATGTGATATACCTAGGTAACATATCGATCGATTCTAAAACAGAAACTTAACCTAGGTACAAATAATATCACAATATCAAATAGTGAAATGTGAAAATTTGAAGAAAATTTCCTATAGGTATATCCCGTAAAACCCCCAAAATAAAACGTACGTTTGAGGTGTTCTCTTAAAACCCAAATATTTAATGCCCGTATCCCGTATGCATAGAAAATGTATGTTTCACATTTAACGAAAACTAAAACTATCGTGACGGAACTGAATTACGAAGAACGTATAAAACAAAAATAATCGTCACCAAGTGATAGGTATAATCTGCTATGTACTTACAAATCATATTAAATAACATTAATCATTATGTATTTTCTTATTTTGTTAGGTAGGTATAAAAACCTACCTTCCTACTTATAAAAGCATTACCTAATCATTGATTTAAAATTTTAAAAATTATTCTACTATAACAATAAATAATTAACAGTTGTAGGCAAAGTATTATAATTTAAGCCATATCCTCCCCCCCACCCCTTGACAAAATCATTTGACTCATTCAGCTACTTTATGAATTAAGAACAATACATTGAACGTACAAAACTGTACCTACCTACATAATAGTTATCAACCTATTAATCCATCAATAATATTATATTTTTTATTGTGTACACTAATCGATTGGTATATACAAAATAACGTTAAGTTATAAATAGGACGTGGATTTAAATGCATTAAAAATAAGAAAAATGCCTTAAAAATACGATTTAATGTACTTATATTACAAAGCTTAATAAAATGGCCAGAAAAATTAAAATTCCAATTTAAACGATTATAAAATAGAATTTAGATAAGTGTATAGGTAGTGTATTCGTTATATTTTGAATTTCATTATAGCACATCAGTCGATCAGATGCTATTTAATATTTTAAAATAAAAAAATTCGACAGTAATTCCATATTGGCAAGTGTTGTTTTCTATAACTGAAGACTGAAGTTATAGTATCGAACATAATGGGTACGTAAAAAAATAGAAATATAAGAAAAAAAATTACCTTTATTTAATTGTATTTAATTTTTTTCTAATAAGTTTTTATAAAATTGACTTTATCCCATATAAATGTTCTAATTTCATTTTTCAATTCGTTGATAATATATAAAACTACTTCTTTACTTGGAAAGCAATGTTTTAGAAATTTCAGAAAATGCAGTTTATATTTAAATATTATAAATAATAATTTCTGATGTATTGATGCGGAAGAGTGAGGGGGTGGACAATCAGCCGAACCGAAATCTAACATCTTAAACACTTAATATAAACAATTTTTCACACACGCGTCATGGTATGAAAATAAAAAAATATTTATAATTCATGTTTACACCGATTTTCTACCGAAAAAATAAATTACTTTAATCTCAATATTATTTATTAGTCAACGATATCTTTGCTCAGAATCGTTTTTCGTCTGTTCGTTTTGTATTTTAATAATTTATACGTGGATATATTATTATTACTAATAATTATAGTAGTTGTGTTTGTTTTATTTCATTAATTTATTTAGTACTATACCAATAAATTATATATTAATTAATAATTTTTAAAACATTGTGTTCAAAAAAATAAAAAAAAAATGTGATTTTAATTAGAGTCTTGTAATGTACCTACCTATATTTAAAAAATAAATAAATATAATAATAACTGTTGAACTTTTAGGGACATAATAGGTAACACATTCGTGTATGTAGTATTACACTATTTATATAGGTATATTTATATACCTATACGAGTATATGAGTAGGTATATTATTCATAAGTGCGCACACGTCAGGATAGGCAGTTGACCATTCCGTGAATATATGTACTTTTATGTGTACATGGTTATACATCCCTAATCCCTATGATATAGAATATAGATATTAGGTGAACAATAGAAGTTAAGTATGTGACACTAAATTAATAGTTACCTATAACTTATAACGTTGTATTTGGAAAAAAAATTACCAGTTATTAATTAAAATTGTATCTTATGACTATTATCAGTCATAAGTCATAACATATATTTCTATAAATTAAACCAAAATATTTATATATTTATATTAAGTACCCTGTATAGGTATGCACCTATTAATTATAATTATTCTACAAACAGGGACTGGAAAAACGACGACGGCGTTTATATCTCGCGTATTTTATACATTTCTAGTCCGGAACTAAAATATGCGCCTACAACACTTGGATAGCACATTTTTCGTGACATTAAACATTTGTTTTAAGTCTTAAAAGTAAATTTAAGCCCCAAAAGAATATAAAAACAAACTTACCTTAATTATCGACTCCTTCGGCGGAATCCGTGACGTGTGTGAACTGCAACGCCCATGAGGAAACGCTCTAGAATACAGCCAGAACTTAGAATATTGTGATTTATGAAAAATAAAATTATACGAAACGCAGTAAGTTTTTTGCTCATATCTTCTTTGCTTATTGAAATTTTAGAATTTTTAATCGACTGTGTCTTCTGCAACGACTTTGAGATTTGCCATAGATTAAATAAATAAATGATAGATATTATACTAGGTACGTCAATATGATGAATCCACGGATATAATATAATGCAACTTTTTATATCAAAGAGTTCTGTGTTAAGGACCAATTTGTTCATTGAAATTTGATATGACAATAAACCAAAATACATAGTTTATAATTTTGAATTTGAATTATAATAATATGATATAGGTATTATTTAATTTTATTATTTTCGTTTATCAATTTAATTATTGATTAAGGTGGTGAATAGATATCAGAAGCACAAGAATATTTTTATAAGAGCATATTGTATTTTATGAATTATTAAATAAAAATGTGATTACTGGATTTTAGAGTTAACATAAAGCCATAAACGTATACAGTAAATTCATCAAATACTATAATACCAACTATATTTTTACAATGATGTGTGTTTTTTTTTTAATATTTTAAATTATTTTTTCTTGTGGTCTGTGTAAACGATAAGTATTCGTAATTAAGATTCAATTTTCATATATAATATTATATTATAGGCACTCAGTATGTAATCATATGTTTATTTTTAGTTTAATTTAATTGTAGGTATTTAGTAAATAATAATAGGTATACGAAATTGTGTTTTCGAATAGCAATTTATTGTTTGTATTAATACCTACACCATAATAGGGAACTAAAATTGTAAATGATGTACAAATGTATCTTTGGTATTTTAAGGCTGCTGTAAGATCAATTTATGAGAATCCTTGCCTTAAATTGTTAGGATTATTTGATATGAATAATTATTTTATTACATATAGGTTTATTACATATTGGTAAGTCGATCAGAAACTATATTTACACTGAATGTTAATAGTAAAAAGCTATTAAAAAATCTATTATTTTATATTTTATTTTATGTTTTTAATTTTTTAAATGCAGTCTGCACCTTGTGTCGGTGATTTTACACGTAATATAATAAAATTGATACTAGTGATGAGTAGGTAAGTACCTTATTGTTTAATCAAATTATTTACACGATTATTAACTAAAAAAATATCTATGAAGTATAAACATCCGCATTTCCATTAACTATAAATTCATAATTGTATGAGCTATACATGTTACATATATTTTTCGAAAAAACTATTTAAAAAAACAAGAATAATTTCTATTTGATGTCACACGGGTTGATCTAGCAACTGACTGCTACGACAACTGTGCAATTTTTTTTAAGCATAATACGTTTTGAAAACGTCCAAAAAAGAGTTTGTTTTAAGACTGTCTATCTTGATAACAACTAATTTAATTTAGAGTGTATTGTTATATTATATTATAATGAAATTAATAATTATAGTAAAATATATAATTGCAAGACATTTAATACCTATATCTATAGCCATCTAGGGTATAAACTACACTAAAAAAGGTGTAAGTATACTAATAAAATATATGAGGTGTATAATGTATTTATGTATATAAAAATATAAAATATAAAGATTTATAACATTATATTGTTTTAAATTCTACGCGCAAACCGAAGGTGATACCTGGCGTATAGTATAACATGCAAAAAGGTGCGTATTAAACTTGACGTGGTGAAACGAAGACGGTCTCGCGTATTATATACATTGCGCTATTGGGATTAAACTTATAAATGCTTCTACGTCGCCTAGTTAACAGATTGTCCGTGGCAATAAATATTTAATTTAAGTCTAAAAAGTAAATGTAAAATAGTAGGTAATAATTATATGAAAACAAACTTACTCGTAAACATCTACTCTTCCGGTGAAACGTAGCTAGAGTGCCGCCATCGCCGAAGAAACAGCTATCTTCATCCATCTTCATCTAATCATCTCACTCCGATGAGCTGAAACTTGAAAGTATCGAAATGTTTTATGAAAATAACCTGATCCAACGAAATTTGCGAGTTTTTGTTACAACTAATACGGTTTAACGAACTGTTCGTTTATATTTGTGGCCTATTATTTTTTTGTTCACTGAAATCAAAATATACAATATATTATATTTATAATACAATAGTATTGCTGAAATTATTAGAATTGTTAACCGTCGCCGACGAATTTCGACAATTGACGATTGCCATAGATATCATAAAATATATTATTTACTATGATAAATCCAAAGAACTTATATATTATTATATAAGTACTCAGTAAACCTATACGGTATATTTATAAATCGTATGTTCTTTTACAGAAATATCTTTGTGATCTGCAATGCATCTATTCTGGTTTTCTATTTCAATTATAGTTCGCATGCCAAATTTAACTATACAAACTGGTCCGCAAGTTTATAGACATTCTAATACATTCTCCCGCCAGTGCCAATAGACACAGTGTTTGAGAAGTTATATTTTTTTGGTACCTAATTAATTTACAATATGAATTATTATAAGTTACCTATGTAGGTACTTGTCCAAAACTTGACTACATGCAAATCATTGGTTTTTATGGTATAGCCTTACGAAGTTCACGATTTTCGGTGTTTTACGCACCCGTACAACGCTTAAAGTTTACCGAGCTTAAGTATTACAAATTAATTTTTTTTTTAATCTAGGTAAATCAACGTTTTAAAATTGATGATGCAAAAATAATTCTTACACCCACCCATGGTGGTTTTACATAACAAGTCGAGGGATGTTTTTGATTTTAATTGTTCGAGCAAGCGCAGTGTGGTACACCGGGTACATAATATGAAAATACCAAAAATTTCAATTAGTTATAATACATATAACTTAAAAATAAGACTGACCGCCAAGTTCAGACTTCCCTGTTGTTTTCAGTTAAAAACTAATGATTTCCGGCAATTATTTTTTGCAATATCGTTCTTAATTCGTTGTTACTTGTAATATATACATATGCCTATTTTAAAAATATTATTCGTGGGTAATTGAAACGTCTAAAATATATTATCATATTATACAAATACGATAATAAACAAATAATAATAATTCAACTTAACCGGTTACGGTATTAATAATATTTAATAATATCAATATAAATATAGTATACAATATCCTAGGCTGACAAATCGTCTCCACTTAAAATCGTTTTTTGTATACTATGATATTATATCATTGAATTCAAATTTAACACTATCCATAACAGTCACCCACTTGTAACCTACTGTTCAGCAGAGCCACTTCCAATTTTTTTTTTTAGATTCTGAGGGAATGTATTAATTTTACAATGATGTGTGTTTTTTTTTATTTTTTTTTGTGTCTGTCATCACCTTTTAGGACAGTAAAAGTGCTTGAATTTTCTTTAACAGTAACTTTTCTGATAGGAAAGTGAATCTAGTTGGTACTATGGGGGGTCAAAAGTAAAATTTTCCCATTAGTTTTCAAAAGCGACGTGAAAAACAAAGGAAAAAACGGGAATTTTTTACGCAAAGTCCGTTTTTGAGAAAATCGATTTTGGTTTTTACTTTTTGGTGCAACTCTAAAACAAATGACCGTAGGTACATTAAATTTTGACTGAATGCTTATATTAGCATTTTCTATACACCATAACATTTTCCAAATATTTTGACTTATTTTACGTGAATTCGTACGGGCTAACTTAAAAACGCTCCCCTGAACAATTACAAAAATTACATTAGAACCTTTTCATTCTGAGACGACGATAATACATTTATTAATATTATAATTTTAAACATGCTCATGCTTATTCTTATCTACTGTAATCAATTTTTTGTCACGCCTGCATCGAAAGTTTGGTTTTCGACCACGGTTGAAGCGTTCGAAAGCGTCCTTTTTCCGTCTAGCGGGCGGTAAAGTGGAAATCCCCAAAGTGCCGGGTGGAAAAGAGGAAATCCCCAAAAGTGCCGGCCGCCGGGCGCGTATCCCCTGCACAACCAGAAACTAAAATGTATACCTACCACGGTTCTTACAAAACATAAACTTTTGGTTACATCTTAAATGTATAGTATAACCTCCTTGCACGACGCATAAACATTTAAACATATTTAATTTGCACTGTTCCTAGATAAGTGCGTCGAACGATGCGTTAGTAAGTTTATTTCACGCAATTTGTATAATAATCTTATCAGTTACAATAATAAAATATACAAAGTGAAAATTGTAATTTTGAAATAAAATAAAATGTCTTCCATTAAATTGTTTTTATAGAATAGTCTATAATTGTTGCATAGATCCCTGCATAACCTTTTCCATTAACGCAGGGGCGTGACAAAAAATAGTATGTGTGGCTCACTTCCCGCCCTTGCCACACAATATACTATTTTGTCACGCCTGCACCGAAAGTTTGGTTTTCGATAGCGGTTGAAGAGTTGGAAAGCGTCCTTTTTCCGTCCAGCGGGTGGTAAAGTGGGAATCCCTATTAGTGCCGGGCGGTAAAGGGGAAATCCCAAAAAGTGCTGCCCGAACATTTCACGCGCGACGTGCGTATACCCTGCACAAACAGTCACTGAAATCTATACCACGGTCGTCGGTTCCTTACAAATTATAAACTTTTGGTTACATCTCATAATCATATTATATATAACCTCCATGAGTGACGCTTAAAATAATTAAAACCAAATCGGAGGGATGGCTCATTTTTTTTGGTCAATGAGGGCCCCAAGGCGAAACTTTTCGCCAAGTTTCAAATCTTTAGTATTTTTTGCAAGGCAAGACCTTTTTTAGAGCCTTATTGACTGGACTAAATTATATTGAATATAATATAATGTAATACAAGTATATTATACTCGTATTTATTTATTTATTTATTTATTTATTTATATACATTAAAGTATTATAGGTACTAGGTACTATACAGTATACAAATTTACATTACGATTTACGAGTATATAACTATACAAGTGTACATATATATATATGTATATATATATATATATATAACTATATAAGTACCTTATATAAAAAAATTAAAAAGTTTTAACAATTATTTTACACAAAATAGAATTATTGAATTTTCTTCAATAAAATGTACTTAGTATTATTTTCAAATAAACACTGAACAATGTAAATATATAATTTAGTTATATACAATTATTCTAATATAATGTTACGATATGCTCGGAAATAATAAATATTATAGGAAATCGTTTTTTTTTCTTTTCGTTCGCGTTGACGATCTCCCGCCGATCATCGATGTGCTGCAATTGTTGTGTAAACATTATACGGTATACCTATATATTATAATATTAGGGTATAGACATTTTACACGTATCGAACCTAATACTATTTTTAACGATCGCTGGGTATAATCCATAATATATTTTATATTATTAAATACAAATGGATTATTCTTCATGATGTCCGGGCGGTGCGGGTTCAGAGGTTGACTTCGCGGAGTTTTACATGGTTGTCCAGCACCTCGGTGAACCATTTCCGCTTGACTGGCTCGGCGAGGAACGTGGACACGACCTTGAGGTGCAGCCCGACCACCGACTGCTCGTCCATTAGGGCGACGATCTCGTTGCACAGCTCGGGTCGGTTCTTGAGCGCGTATAAGCTGATATACGTATGGCCCAGCTTGGACTCGACCTGTAGGTTGGTGTCGACCCATTTCTCCACCGCGTTAGACCCGACACTCATCACATGTCCCTGGTATTCGGTGTACAGTGGTGACAGCAACAACGCCGTGTCCGATTCCGAACAGTTGTTGAGCACGCACTTGTAGAACTTGTTGTAGAACACCGGAAGATACACCAACACCTATACGCAGAACAGAGACACCGTATATGTGGTTATCGTTATAATATTTTACCGAGTGATCCGTTTCACGTAAGACACTCATTATTTTAAAAACTATTAAGTTTTAAAATTTATTTTTTTAAATAATTTTAAGTCGTTGAAAACAAAATTTTTCTAAAAAAATATACGTTTTACTAATTAGTAATTATAATTTTTTTTACTTTTTTTATTACAACATGCATTTTAAATTTCTTATTCAAAAGTCACAGGTTTTTTGAAGTATTTTTATATTAATAATAATCAAATTTTGGAGGAGTAGTTTATGAGTTATAAATACTTTGAGCGGAGTGGAATGGTACAGGGATACCCCTAGTATATACTGATCAATTACTTCACTTACCACAACTTTAAGTACTTATAAGTTATAACAAATAATCTACTTGTTCAAAATTCGATTTTTATAGACAGAAAATCGAAATACTCCGAATTATATTCTGTTACGGAATATGAAATTAAAAATGTATATTGTTTTTCAAAAAGTGTAAGAAACTAAAATATTTAAATCGATAAAAATTATATTTTTTTTCCAAAAATATTTTCAAACACGTTAGTGTTTTCTGTAATAATGAGTATCTTATAGATCTCTACATATAATATACACATAATAATACTTAGGCATGTCGATAGCTACCTCAAAATCAACTTCCGGACTCTAGAGGACAAATTATACTAATATGTATTAAAAAATATAAAACAATAAAATATTATAGTATAAAAAGTTTTATTAACAATTAAATTACTTTTCTACTAATTTATATGCACTTTTTTGTACGAGATTTTCTTATTACCTTAAGAATGATGTAACCAGGGTCCCGACTCCCGAACCATTGGTTCACTCAGTTTATAAGGTCCTCATTGTTTGCTTCGATTAACAATTTCAACTTTGGGAAATGGTACATACTACATACTACATTTACCGTGACACAGTACAGCAATAAGCTCAACAATAAAAAACAAAGTACAGAGGGATGCTTATGATATGCGTTTACAAGTTTACAACAACTGCTGTACGCAGAAAATGTTTAACCAAGGATGAGTAATAAGTTTAAGTGGGGTCCCAAAGTCTCGATTTGGCACAGAGTGATTATCATTTTTTTCCTAAAGATTAAACAGTCAACTGCATCACAATTTATTATACTTTGCATACAATGAGAACCTGCTGAACGGAGTAAACCAATGGCTTGGGACCCTTGTGGCACCATTCTTTATAGATATTAGATATGGAAAATTTGTACCACGATACAAAAAGTGTATATAATTGAACGAAGACTATAATGAAAAACAATTGACCTAAATGTTAATGAAATATTTTTTGTTTTCTATATTTTTTTAAAATATATTCTGCTCTTTTTCCAGAGATTAATTTTGAGATAGGCTTCGTTTTATATTATATTTTAATCTGCAGTTATTATATATTTTACAATTTACGGGAGGTATGATTTAGATCTAAAAAATTGTGCTGATACAATATTTAGCACTTTAACAGGTGTTTAGTTAAAAGTCATTAAATTATATTACTTTCAAAATTGAGCCTAACAACTAGGAATAATGTTCACAAAATTATCTTTAAAAACAAAAAACAAATTTTTGGGTGTGTTATTTTTGAGGAATTCATAATAAATAACGTAGGAGATAGTAATTAGGACAAATCTTGAAAGGAGCGCGTAAGAAAGCCGAAAATATTGCGTCCGATACTCCGATCGACATTTTTGCCGAAAAATGTTTAATTGGTACTTATATTTAATTTAAAATTATTAAAAGTGTAGTTAACCTATACTGGCTATACCTGGAAAACAGTATCTCCTAATGTGTATTCATCAATATAATGTGATCCATGCTCCGTAATAAAATCCGTCACCATGGATTCTATACCAATGGACATACATTTAAATTTGTCAGATATTGTTGATTTTAGTTCTGCTACTTGTGTAAAGTTATCAAATGTTTTAATACGTTTCACCGGTCGCTTAAAAGACACAATTACGAATTTTTGTCCGAATCCCATTGCTATATCAGGTACACCAAAACGTTCAGATACCATATGTCGTGATCTACTTGTTGTCAACAGTTTCCATGGTTTATCGGTTAGATCAACTTGAAAGCCATCAAAATATACGTCAAATAGGCAGTCCAAATCGGGACAAAACGTGATGTTTAGTAGATTTGTATGGTTTTTTGTCACATTTAAAACTTCACTGAAAAAAAAATAATAATTTAAAAGATACAAAAACATTTGGCAAATACTTGATAAATAAAAAAAGAGTAAAACCTATGTCGAAATTAATATAGTACATTATAATATTATATTTGTAAATACGCAAAACGCAATATGTGTATTGATTTTTCAGTTATTTATACACGGAAAAAAAGTAATTTGGTTATAGTATTTATTTTTTTCCGTGTATAGGTATTTTATGATTCTTAATCCTATAATATTTATTTATATTTTATAATGTATACAGGCTCGTACAAATATTCAACCATAGACTAAATTAATGTACCTAACCAAAAGAATGATAGTTCTATAAAATAATTTTCTAATTTCTTATCGCTAGCCTTATGTCTATAGTTAGTGGTTATTCAACTATAGTCCAGAGGTCTTCGAAGTTCAAACCACAGCCGGCGGACCACATGTGCCTAACTATATTTGAGTGGACTGCTTAATCATATTATATTGATACCTACTGTGTATGTATATAATATATATAATATGCTCTTAAAAACACGAAGCCTGTAGCATGTATTCAATTCACTGCAGTACATGGTAATAAAAAAACAAAACGTTTAGAGCATATAAGTAGATATGGTACCTACATATAATAATGTATATACAATCTATACATGTAGGAAAAATTATCAAAACTGTACTGCGGCACACTGTGAAAAATATTGACCCGTAACGGTATAACACTACGTATTATTATAATTTACAAGTGGCGTATCCGTTCTACGAGGTGTGCCGCGGTCGATTCATTCATATGTTTTATACCTATAGGTATGTTATTATAATAGATATAAAATAGGTATAGCCGTTTATGGTTGTCCTAAAATGCAGTGGTATACGTACAACTGCTGCAGTTTTACAGTTATACAAGTCATATTGGAAAAGTGCGTGGGAAAAATATTTGTCTGGGATCCACACCCACACTCATTTACATTATACGTGTATAGCTGCAATGTATATCTGAGACTTTTGATGGTAGGTAGGGGTCCAGGAGTTTGCTTAAGGTTTAACGGCCGCTACACCTATACTACCATAGTATAATAGCTTGGGATGGGCTGCGTCATCATACCTACTCCGTCAAATAAACTCAAATTCAATTATTTCTTATACCAATAGTTAGGTACTACAATATTAAAGGGTTTAATAATTCCAGTACAATAACAATTGTCTATACCACCAGTAATCATCGACATTTTACGCCGGGATATTACCATTATTTATTGGTCTCGTGATTTTTATTAACAGAAGTGCTATTGAGCTTTACATTTCTAATTTCGCTTCAACACATAACCTATACCTACATCACAGTATTATATATTATGAGTTTATGACATATATCTACATGAAGTTTACATCAGCTAGATGAAGTAGTAGGTATAGTACCAAAATATAAATAAGTATATATGCATAAAAATACCAATCAATTTTTTACAAATGACAATCAAGTATATATTATTATAAATATTAAGCTGATAATATTTGGCACTCTATGTAGAGCAATATAAGCAATCCCCTGATATATTGCGTTATACGAATTGTTAATCCGAACCTGAAATCTATAATATAATATATCCTAGAACAACCTATATAAAATATAATAATATGTCATGGTGTGATTTTTAAAATAGTTATACACATTTTTTATGCAATAAGATCGAAGAATTTTCATTGGTATCACTGAAATGGACAAAATACACTACCTACTCCTAATTGAGAAGTCGAGGCAATTTAATTATGTATGAAACCAGTAGATAGTAAAAAACGTATTGTTTCATAAAATTGAGTTTGATTTAATATTTATAAGTATACAGTACCTACATGGATGATAGATATTAGTTATATGCCTATTGATTAATTATTTATCGATCCCTATAGTATATTATGCTATTTTTACTACATGAGGTCATAACTGCAAATACTGATAATAGGTACATGCATATGGTTAGTTATCCGATGAGCGCAATAAGGTCATTTATACTATATCGGTACTATACTACTATATATAGTATATTCTATACTATAGTGACTAACGAGTAAGTATAATTTATACGAATTTATAACAAAATATAAATATAAATGGTTATTATTATTAACTAGCTGATCCCATGCACTCCGTTGCCCATTAAAAATGCCAACTCTATATTAATAATATGCTTAAAATAATAATAATAGCTTTAAAACCCATAGCAACTATTTATAAACAAAAATGTCCATCGGATATCTCAAAATCCCTGTTTGAGCACCTCCTGGGGTTGGTCTTCTCCCTTTTTAAATTAGCCTATCTTCTGTCCAGAGGTATCTCTGTACCAAATTTCATCAACATCGGTCCAGTCATTTAGGAATGCATAAAGAACACACAGACAGGAAAACATTCATTTATATATATATAGATAATATTTAAATGTTGAATAAAATATAGTAGGAAGAATAACATTGAAAAAATATTCGGTGTTAAATGAGATGAATAAGAAATGTAATGTTTCGCTAACATTCAAATTTTAACATATAATAATGAAAATGTAACTTTTTGAAGCATTTTTTTTTCATATATTCCTACTTGAGTAATATTTATTGCGGTTGGTTAACCACATTAATCACCTGCGGTACCTATGTTTAATGACTTGGTGGCAAGGTTTTATAGTAGTATTATTTTTATTTTACATTTTCATGACATATAATATCATCAAATTTCATATTTTTTTTCAACATTTCTGTAAATAATCAAATTGACGCTTATTTCATAATTTTTTCTCTCCCTTTGTCATTTTTATACCGAATATATAGTATACTAATATATATATATATTTATGAGTGCTTTCAAATTATATCCTTAAATTATGATTCTAAATAAATTTAATTCTAATTGTATGTAGAGTAAACTGAGTAGACACATAAAATAAGTAAACTTTAAAAAAAAACAATTATGACTACTAAGTAATATGTAATATGTTTATAACTATTGACTAAAGTCAAGGTAAAATGTATTTGTGTATATAGGTACTTCACAATTTACCGCCAAAATTCACGATAAATATATCGTGAATTTAACCTATAGGTGCCAAACGGCTAACATTATAATTTATTAATTTATAATATAACTACCTACTAATTATACGACCCTATACCTAGTACAATTTTTTTTTAGTTTAGTACTCGTACTAATAGGCTTAGTTATTGGTAGGTTAAAAATGCATACACACCTATATTTAAAATGTATGAAAAGAATTTAATAAAACGTTCAGTATTTAAAATTTTTTTTTTATAAATAATAAGTTTTGTTTAAACTTTAAATCGGTAGAAATCATATAATAGGTATTATAGCTATTTTCCAGTTTCCTATTATAATTTTTTCTTGCACCAATTTCAACCAATGCATTTTTTGGTTTAGTCTATAGGTATTACTATTATTATAGTATAGGTATTACTATTTATTATAGACGACTATTTTTAAACATAGGTTATTATCATTGTGCTAGTAATATCGTTGATTGTGGATAATATATTATAGGTAGTATGATCTATAATCAATGGTATAATATACAGAAAAAGTTTGAAACGGGCAATAACTTATTCTCATGCAATCTAATTATTTTAGTTCAACGTAATCATAATTTAAAATCCTAAATCAGACTAAAATTGAAATTTTATTTCATTTTTGCAATCAGGCGAGTGGTATTTATTCTCATCTTAAGGTGTCGTAAATGCACGTACCTAGGTGCGTACCCATGTACGGTTCCTAATTCTAATTTTACTACGTTTCGCTTTGGTGTACGGTTAGAGTTTATCTTAACAATTATACCATAGACAATTAATAACCAATAAATTGTACGATTTGTACTGAATCGTTGTATATAGCGATAGCGTTATTTTTATCATAAAGGTGTGTGCGTGCGTGGTGCTTCTACACCAGCACAGCATTTAATTAACGTATTATAATATGTATTGTAAGGTGTATAATATAGATTATAGACATCATATTATATAGTACAAATATAGATTAAACCTAACCTAACATAGTAACATACCAATATCTATACGAATATACGTCTCATCCAGTAGTTGGTCAATTTTATGAGTGTATTATAGCTAGCACTGAATTTTCATTATGTTAGTGTTCAACCAAACTCCAACTGAAATATTTTATTCTTAAACAACAACTATTTGGCTGATATTTTTGACTATTAAAAGCGAAGGCAATGTACTTATAAGTAATAGACTACTATAATAGTCACGTTCGACGCGATTTGTTTACAATATGGACAAAATGTCTTTGGTTAGATTTACAAATGTACAATATTCTGTAAAATTTTCAAAAATAACGTTAAAATGATAACTCGGCCAGTTCATCTTGGCACTCGGCAACCGCTACAATTTTACAAAAATAGTGGTCCGAAAACTATATTTTTTCAGTATAGGTAATATAGTTTTTGAAAGAACGGTTGCCGAGTGCTAAGCTGAACTAGACGAGTTATACTTTTAAATCCAGCTAGTTTTTTTGTTTGAAAACTAAAACTATACAATAAAATGCTAAGATTTTGAACTTTGAAGTACCTAAAACGTAAATAGTACATATTTATTACTTCTAAAAATTAACACACATTATAACGTCATTACCTAACGAATTGCCTACTTATTTTTGATTATTGACTTAACGAGCTATTTTAAAAAAAAAATTAATCAAATAATAGGTACCTAATTTCAAATTAATTTTGTATAAATATAATATCTTAAATCAGTTCAATAGCAAGCATTTACCCAAAGATTATTCAATTGCCACTATTTTCATCCCGAAATTTAAATAGATAACAACAAAATTGTTGAACTTTTGAAAAAAATTCCTGTCGCTGTTGTTATAAAAATTTGACTTATAGGCTCATTAGTACAATATTATTTTTAAGCACACTCACGTGAAACGATCGGCCCCGTCGATTATGTCGTGGGTGACCGACTCCTTGGTGTTGGACACGTCGCCGTACAGCACGTCACCGATGATGCCGAACCGCTGGAGCACGTCCACGCCACGACCGATGTCCACGTTGGCGGCCGCGTCCACGCAGACGGCCGCCCTGAGCGCAAGCAGCAGGACCGCCGCGACGGCCAACGCGTCCATCGCGGTCGTCGGATCCGTGAAGTGCTGACACCGGATGAGTGGTGCCGTTAGCTGTTGTAACGATGCCGTCCGTCGCACGGTCCTCCGATATTGCCGTGTTCAGCAACCGGCAGTAGTATTGACGGCACCGTCCATCGCGTCCGGTCGGCCGCTGCGGCAGCTTATATATAATTATGTACAATAAAAACGATGTATCGAACGTAGGATTTGCGGGACCGTCAAGCGGGGGAGCGCGCGTATACGTTGGCACTAAGCGGCGATTCCGTTTGTACGTACAACACACGCGCACTGCGCACACATCACTTGCGCGTGCTATAGTTATAAAATTGTATTCCGCAAAATAATAATATTATCATAATATCATATACACGTTATGGAGCGAAAACTGAATGAGATATAATAATAGTTTTAGTATAGGCAGACGGCCGACGGGAATTTATTGTTATTATTATTATTATTATTATTTTTGTTATATCGTGTGCGTGCGCGCCGGAACGTTTTGAGTCACCGCTCACCTTATCGCCGGAGGTGTATTCGTTGAACAATCAAAATACAACGTTATTATCGCGCGCGCGTTTTATCCATACCGGCTGGCCTATACAGTAATTATTATATCGGAAGATAAACCGATCACCTCCGATACCGTTCCTAGCTACCTCTATTACATGCCTATAAATATGGCTATATGTATATTATGATTATATTATTGTATAATAATATAACATTATTAATATTAATTATTAATTATTCGTGTGCATTACCATACATCATGTGCGCGTGATCGTTTTACCGTGCTAGGGCGTGCACGCGTAGCGTCTCCTATGTCTTTTTGGTTGCGAGGAATTTGGCAAAAAAATTTTTATTTAATTTAATTTAATCATTCGATTGGTAGATGGGTAGGTGAATCATTGTGACGCAATAACTGATAAATAATAGCTTTTTTATTTTTTTTTTTTAAATATGTATACCCAAATTATTGTTTCGTCTGGTATACGTGAAATAATTTGGAATAACCAATAATATAATATTAATATAATGTCGTATTGGTACTTACCCATATAATGATCCATACGTAATAATATCTATGATATGTTCATTATATTGATCACGATATCGATGTAGCAGAGTTGTCTGAGTTCTTGTTTTCGTAACGCTAAATAAACTCCAAATATAGTGGCATTCAGTTAACATACGATTTTTAAACACTGGAATGTTTGATTTTCGTTTCACATTTCTCTAAACACTGTAGGTATATAACATTATATAATATTGTATTGTTATAATAATGCGTCATGTCAAAATAAGTCAAAAAGTTTAACATAAATACGCATTGGACATTTGTTTAAAAAAAAAAAACCCCCCTATTGAAAAATAAGAGTTGTAGTTAGGTATATAAAAATGATTTGAATTATTACCTACATAGTATAATATGTTGATCATTGTTTTGATCTTTCGATCATTGAGATGAAATTGAATAAAATAATTAAACAAAATGGAACATTATTCAGCCGCGCGTACTACATTATAACACTATATACTATAAAATATATACTTGACGATAAAGTTGCACGTCGACATCGCATCACACAAGTCTCGCTCGCATATCAGTCAATGACCAAAGAATTTATGATTATAATATACATTGATCATCGATGACGTCGTTTGGTTTATACCTAACCTAACCTATGTATAGAAGCTACACACACCAGGAGTGGCTTTTTTTTATAGGAATTTCATATTATAGCCCTCGACGTTGCTGCAGGTTTATTGTTCATCGTGAGTTTGACCTTTGTGTGTGCATTATAAAACCGACAACGACGGTCACTCATATAGTCATATAATGTAATCGAAATAATTGCGCTATAGATAGTGTGTATATATATGTATATATTATTACACGTTATGTGTTACATATAAAGACTCGTGGTTTGTATACCTATTATTATCCGATAATTTGCAATCGCCTATAGTATTGTTGATTTACACGTACATACCACGGTATACCTATATACAATATATATATATAGGTAGTTACTAGGCAGTAATAGGTATATATTATAGTTCGCACCTTAAAAGTCCTAAAACTATTTAGTATTTACACAACCCAATGTCCCAATTATACGTAGGATATATCAATTGTATAATTCATCATTGGTAGTAGCTACTCATAGGCGCAAATAGGGGAAGGTAGCCCTCCAAATATATCTTAAAAATTGTTTAAACTCTTTCAATATTATTACAGTAGGTCACCATCCCCTTCTCCAAATCTCTCTATATTATATGCCTATGTAAATTGTAGGTTCTATACTATATGCATATTGTATAGAAAGGTACATAACATAATAGTCAACCCAATTTTGAACTAAAAATCAAAGCTATATTAAAATTAATTATGATTGGTTTAAACCACCATGTAAGTACCTACAACGTAATATACATACAACAATTAATTATTTACTTACAAAAAACATATTTTCTCAACTTATCGGCTATCGCATTACAAAATTATTTAGTAATATCTACTAACTAGTACGTCCAGGGAATTAAGAACGTCACTTTTAATACTTAAAATAGACAAGTTAGAACACCAATCTTGAGTCACTGTAGTTCGCAATCTATTTTTTCGAAGCTTAATTTTTGAAAAATATCGTTCTCCGCTATTATATTTGAAAGTTTGAAATCAGATACCTATGCAAAGCAATTTTACATTCGGAAAATTAACTTATAAATTTGTCTTTGCAAAAGAACATGAAGAAAAATAATTCTCATGATTTTTCTTTTTACAATCTTTTGGGCGTAAGTTAATCAAACAATTAAACTAAAGTAGTTTCAAATCACCTGAGTACCTATACATTGACCAGATTTGTGGCAGAACGTAATATAATATCTGAAGGTTTTATATAATACAGTTAGCTGAAACACCTGAATCGTTGACATATTATGTCATAGGCTTTTATCCTATATCAGTCAGGGATGTAAACTGATCGATAACAGTAGGAAAGTTAATTGATTTTTTCCCCTGAGTGACCCGGTGTAGTGTTAAATGGCAACCTCGAAATGAAGAAAAAACAAACAAATAGATATCTAATAAATATTACATTTTATTAATAGGGGTCGTTTCAATTTTCAATTGAAAAAAGTTGTAACAAAAAGCGTGATAATGGCTGACGGGTGATGACTTTATAAGTGTACCTTAGTTATATCATACATAATAAGTATATTATGTGTTGCTAATATTATATGTTTGGGGGTATTGACCGAATGTATAGAATATTGTGGAAAAAATATACCTATATGTATATTATATCTAATTTTAAACTAATTAATTATAAATTAAAATCCTTAACACGTTTCCACAAACATTCACGTTTATTCATTTTTTTAAACGTTTTTCTCATTAGGTGTCTGCAGATACGAGTTTAATGTAAATTACATTTGTGTGTAAATATAATAATATATTACATTTATCACATGTACATGTATGATAGATAAATAATGTTATTTTTAATACCGTATAAGTTGTGTAATATAGGTATACAATGTATACGCTCTGTCCATATAAAACCTTTGTAACGGCTGTGTGTTGACCACTCTGGAAATCGTAATAATTAATGCTGCATGTATATAGGTATAAATTTATATAAGTAGATAATATTTGGACTTCAGTGTACCAATCAACAAGTACATAATAACTAAAAATTTAACTATGATGCAGCATACTACATATATACCTGTATACTATTTGAAAAAAAATAACGCGGAAAAATAAATGTTTTAATGATCTCTCAAATTAACTCACTTGTATAATATAAGACATAATTATTTAAAATAAATTTTGGACTTCAGTATACCAATCAACAAGTAATTACTAAAAATTTAACGACGATTCAGCATACTACATATAGCTGCATTGTTTGAAAAAAAATGAATGTTTTAATGATCTCTCAAATTAACTCACTTGTATAAAAGACATAATTATTTAAAATAAAAAGAATTACAATAATTTGTCTAACGTTATTTTAATCATGTTGACACCATTGATTTATTATTGTTGATCGATTATTTCTCAAATCAATTGTACGTGTTGAAAGTGTTACCTACTCATTGCTTTACTGCCCGGTGGTTTACGGTGATAAAAAAAAATAATGATATGATTACTTATGATTTGATTTAAGAATGTTATGATTCGTGAATATACCTTGACACCATATTATATTCTAGAACAAATTATATTTACTTCATCAATGAGCAATGAAACGAACCGTATTCAATTGTACGCACGCACGCCACATATTAATGGTTTTATAACAAGTTTACACAAATAAAAAAAAAAAAAATATCATATATAAATTATAAATATTGTAAAATAGCAAATTAATAAAATATTTGCTAATAACATAATATAATTTATACCTAGTGGAATAATAACATAATAACATAATATAATAATATATTATATTTATATAGACATATAGTATATACCTAGTGGAATAATGGATTAAATATATATAAATGAATAATGACTGAAAAAGTAACACTTACAGGCATTATATAAGTTAAAAATTATGTTTTACTAATTTCACTATTTTAAAAAAAAACTCAAAGTTTCTATTTTTCGCTTTAATTTGAATACAGTTTCGTCTTTTATTACATACCTAAGTCTTTAAAATAAATATTGTGATGTGTTGGTATTATTGTATATTTTATGATAGTTAAAATATTGTTAATAATAGTATTGTTTAAATTATCAATTTATCAATATTATACATATTATATCATGCTTGTATTAAATATCTATAAGTAATCATTAGTCTTACACGTCATAATTATTTTGTTTAATTCTCAACTGCTTATACAAAATTAAACTTTCATATGAAAAATTTAACTTCATTAAAAAATATTTACAATAATAACTAATACTTGAGTAAAAAATTACTACGTGCATGTTTCATTTAAATTCAATAAATGTTTTGATAAAATTAAGTTAGTGAAGTAGTAGTATCATAAAATGTAAAATATAAATGCATATGAAGATTTATAGAAGTACGCCTATCTATAATTTATATCATTAAATTATAAAATATTATGAAAATGTTATATTGATATATTATTATGTATGCATGTTTGATATTAAAATATTACAATGAGTAAAATATAATACAATTTGCATTTTTCATCAATTGATTTTAATGTCTATTTACGTTTTTATTTCCATGACAACTACGGCTAAACATATTGCTAAACAAAATCATAACAGGTAGTTAGGTAAAAGTACGTTGCTCCGGCCTGATAGTATTAAACGATCGTACGGATTGGCATAAGCGAATGGTGACCAGATACATGTTTTAAAAATGTCTGTTCATACGTCATTAGTTTTTACTATTTCAATAATAGTCTTAGGTAAGTTGATTATATAAATTAAGAACAAAAGTTGAAAAGTGAATAATTTATAACTTTAAATCATGATTTTAATTTAACACAATGTTTAATAATTGTTTTTATTTCTCTAATATATTATACTCTATACCAAATTTTTACCTTAAAACTATATGATGACAGTAATTTATATTATAATATTTACATTTAGTCAACCCTATAACAGCTATTGATGAAATATATATATCACCATTCATCTATGACGTACAAAATAATACTGATACAGTTATTCATATAAAAGGATTGGTACCTACAGTGGATATGATAAAATCTATTACATGCAATGTAATGGATTTGGATTCCCAAATCATTATGGTAATACAATTTATTTAATAGAAAATACGAAAAATGTAAATAAATAAATCTTTTATATTATCACTTATCAATACCTAATCATCTACAGTCAGAACCTATTTAGCACATATTTAAAAACAAAACCTGTTCTGCAAATTTTTTTCTGAATATTTGCCTATCTTGTAAACAATCAGTTGTAATATAGAGGAGCAAAGTTATAAACTTATACATAATTCTTGGAAAATATAAAAATTATAAACTACACATTATTTAAATGCATATTGCCTGTTTGTATTTTCGTATTTACATGACCTACTGTACACTAAAATATGGCCATATGGGATCCAAATTCCAACGAACCAAGTGAAGAATATTATTAAACCTTATATTATATTTTAAGTGTAAAAACTAATAGTAGTAATTACAAAACACTTACTGTTGTATACTTGTATATTAATTAACAAACTGAATGAACGTACTATATCATAATCATTCATACTATATCTGCATATTTCAAAATAAAATTATAAGGTATTAGAGTTTCAAAAACTATGGAATTTACTTTAAATCGAGTTTTGAAATTTGATATCTTAAAAATGTATCATTATTTCTGTTATTATAGAAAACTGATATAAATCTAAGTGACACGTTTACGATTTTGGCACGATTCGAAAATCCAACAACTTTAGGTGCTTTTAAGATACAATGTTCAAAATTCGGTTCACTTATGAACTTTTACGGTAATTTTTTACTTGTTAATAGTCTACATTTGATAATCGGAAACGTTGAACCAAATACAATAAAACTAGGAGAAAGTGTTTCAGTAAGTATATACAGTAATGCATATTCACAGTCAGTGGTGGATCCAGGGGGCATTTGCCACCCCAGTCGCCGTAGTTTCCCTTTGTTTTACACTGTGTTTAGCCAATTTTTGTACTTTTTCTACTTTTGCCCCCTACCAAAAAAAAAAAAAAAATTATGCCATGGATCCGTCACTGTATTCAGTTTCTCACAAAAACTATAGGTACCTACATACGATATCACGCTATTATATACTTGCACCCTATTATACTATATAATAATAAATTATTATTTTTCGTACAAATTACGTAGTTCAAACTGGAAATATTTAACTTGAGTGAGCCTGTTCCTTTATTATGTCATTTAACTGATGGAGAAGATTATATAATTTTACCAACAAACTCGATAAATGGAAATAAACTATCCACATGGATTACATGCCCTGAATATAAACTTAATAGAGCCGCTGAATACCAAATAACAGTAGTATATTCAACGGACGCAATTGATGCAATGTTAAGGTATGATAAAAAAATATTTTTTAAAATCAATTTTATAATAATTGTATATTATATTAATTATTGAAAACATAATTTGTCATAATAATAGCCACTGTACGTCTGTGCATTGTGTGCACATATATCGATATTATTGATAAACGTTTACCAGAATACGTGAAAAATACCTACATAGATGATGGATATAATATAGATACAATATACATTTGTACTACTTACCTATAACTTTATATTTATTTTATAAGTTATCTTATTCTCTAGTTCGAACAATTTTAAAGTAGTGATGGTTGAGGCCGATCGTCCAAAGGTAATGAAATCTGGATTTACTAAAGATTTGAGAACTATTTGGTTTCAATTTGATCAAAATGTAGAGGGACCAGATTCGTGTGAGGCCATATTCACGCCAGTCACATTAAATCAAATCGGCCACGGTATAATTAACATATATAATTTATGATAGTTGAACTTTTAAGGTGTTAATAATATTATTTTAATTTGTATAGATGCTGTTTGTTGGTTTTCATCAGATCATTTAACGGTATTCCTAGGAAATGTGAAAACTATTAAAGATAACAAACTTCATATTCAATTTTCTTCAAACAATAATATAAGGAGTTACCGGTCGTGGCCAAATTTGAGTACAGCTATGTTAAATATTGAAATTACTGTACCAATAATTCCTTCTGAGGTGATTAATTTATTTATACTCAAAATCAATTTTTTTAATAAACAGGTTAAAATTTAACATTTATATGCACAAATCCGGATTAAACCAACATATTAAATTGAATATAGTTAATATGTAATGCAAAATATTTCTATTTTATTTATGATTTGATCTTTAGACATTAGTGTGTAAAAAGTTCTTTTTATAAAAGTGAAGTACTGTAAGTGTAACTTGTTAGTTGAAAAGTTAAATCTGATTAATTGCGGAGTAGGAAGCTTAGGACTAGCTACAGTATAATACAATTGAAATTATGTTACAAACCACATATTCATGAATAATTGTTTTTTATTGATTCAATATTTCATAATACAATTGCCCTGAATATTTATTATAAGAATCGAAATATTTTATTTAAATGTAGGTATGTACGTTAGAAATGTAATTGGTTCAAGTTATATTATGTACCTATATTATTGTATATTTGTACATTGTACGTAATATATTATAGAATATGTTTTTTTTTATTGATCATTAAATACCTCGACATCTAGGTCATTAGTACAAGGGTTTTGTGTTAGGTGTTATTTACATTATTTTTTTTTTTAACTAAACTATACAATTCTGTTTTCTTTAAGAATAAAATTAAGTTGTTTGTGTCCTGTGGGTTTGGTCCAAGAGCTTGGCAGATTTGTACATTACGATTATGTATAATAACTAATAAGTAGCTATGTTATTATCTATAGTCCTACATCCTGATACCGGTATAAATGTATAATATTATTATTTATTATTTTATTCGAATAAATGTTTTTGTAATCATTCACATTAATCTATAGACCCAAAATTATTATTTAAATAATACACAAATACATAATTTGTTGGTTATTACACATTACAATAATAATAACTACGTACAAATATGTTGATAGGTTACATTGCCGGTATATTGGCTGAATGGACCTCGACAATTCTGTAATGTTGACGATGGCATCATCCTTGGAACTCAATCTTCCGATCAACCTGTATATGATTGTACTGGTTCTCAAGTTATAAGTGTGTCTACATCTGGTTCACCTATGCTCAGGTATAGTCCGATATTAAGCTTTAATGACCTATCAAACTCTGCACACATGTCAATAGACGAGTCTTCACAGCGATCATCTTTAGTGAGGAACAGTGTCAGAGGTCTTGTGATAATGATAAATCAACAAAACTTCACAAATAGCATTTGTTTAAACAGTGCTTTGGTAATTTTTATAAAAACCTAATATATGTATATTTGATGAACCTACCGTGGTTCATTGGATGGTAGTTAATTTACGTATTTAATTAATCACAATTCCTCAGATGTTACCGTACGTAGAATATACTTTAGAATTGTCGGGAACAAATATTTTGAACCAGTCAGGCTTGAAAGGTCAATTCAAATTCAAATTAATCGAAACCCATGGCATTAAATCCAAACCAAAATTGAAAATAATGGCACTTCCAATCATTGCAATCGGATCTGAAGCTATATTTGAAACAGTGTTATATCCAATTTGCGGAGAACCAATCGAGGACGATTATAATAATTTACAAGTAAAATGTCTTATTAAATATAAACACAATATATTAAAATATATCAAATACAAAAAGAAAACGGATAACTCCCTTCTGCTGTTTAATAGGGTTGTATTGTATCATTTCACATTTGTATCTACAATAGTCAATACGTATATAAGTCTACATTGCGTACGCATGTAAATTTAATAATAAATCATTGTAAACGAATCAGAGCGAAGGAGATGGATGAATCAGCATCTAATTCTAAGAATAATATTTTATGTTATAATAATATATAATTAATGTTATTATAATAGTATTTTTATTTTTAAATTCGGTAGGTTGAACAAGTTGTTGACGTAAATTTCAGATTTATAAGTCAATATACCGTACCGTAGAATGATGTGATTATAAATATATAATATATAATATATCATGGTCCAATAAATAGCTTAAAACAAGTTTAAATATTTTGAACATTCTTTATGTATAAAAAAATGAGTAATAATGATAATAAACCGATAAAGTTTGAACTTTTCAAGTCTCTACGATGAATATTTTTTAATTAAATGCCAAGTACTATAGTCGTATTTATCGAATTAATGAGGACGTTTTGATTAAAATTATAATCATTTTTTACTATATTTTTACAAGTTGCTTATTCCTATAATAGGTATCTAGTTTAATTATTTTGTACGTATGTATTAGGTACCTAACATAGTAACATATGTGTTGTGATCGTGATTTTTTCATAAATAACCGTCCGTTCTAAAAATGTATTTCTGAAGACAACACACATACAACACAACATACACATCCTAGTATTCTTTATAGTTTATTGTGACTTGTACCACCTATATGAGCTAATCATAATAAAGTAATGTTATTATTACGTACATTTCACCAGCCCCCCCAAATATAATTTTTGACATTTTTTTTTTTGCGAAACATTAGTGTGCCATTAGTGTGAATTTGTGTGACTATTTTCAGAATTTGTGCGATACTGGTTTAACCGTAAATTCAAAAATATATATGGGGGGCTGTAGAAATGTTCCCCAGCCCCCCCTCATAGAAAAAATTACAATTTTCAAAATTTTCTTTTGCCAAACATTAGTGCGTCATTAGTGTGAATTTGTGCGACAACAACCAGAATTCGTGCGACACCCGTTATACACGGAAAAATCGTTTTTCCATTTTGAGCATTTCCCCAGCCCCCCCTCATAGAAAAAATTACAATTTTCAAAATTTTCTTTTGCCAAACATTAGTGCGTCATTAGTGTGAATTTGTGCGACAACGACCAGAATTCGTGCGACACCCGTTATACTCGGAAAAATCGTTTTTCCATTTTGAGCATTTCCCCAGCCCCCCCTCATAGAAAAAATTACAATTTTCAAAATTTTCTTTTGCCAAACATTAGTGCGTCATTAGTGTGAATTTGTGCGACAACAACCAGAATTCGTGCGACACCCGTTATACTCGGAAAAATCGTTTTTCCATTTTGAGCATTTCCCCAGCCCCCCCTCATGGAAAAAATTACAATTTTCAATATTTTCTTTTGCCAAACATTAGTGCGTCATTAGTGTGAATTTGTGCGACAACAACCAGAATTCGTGCGACACCCGTTATACTCGGAAAATTTTGAGCATTTCCCCAGCCCCCCCCCCCCCCCCCCCACCAACCCACCATTATGGAAAAAATTACAATTTGCAAATTTTTCTTTTGCCACCATAAATTTTTGCGCTGTCTTCCAGGTAAGTCGAAATATTAAATTTTAACATTGGATCTAAATCAAAAATTTTCATATTCAGTCATCACCAATATTACTTAATGTATTCAGATATAAAATAAGACCTTTTATATATTGCATGCTTGTTTAGAAAATAATATCACATTATTGTATTTTCAGTATAATTTTAAATACGATTTTTTGAGATTTGTGTATCATGAAGATACTTATATAGATAAGTACAATCAACTATAATGTTGCTGTTATATTTTAAGGTTAAAACATTTGAGTATTTGACAAGACACTGAGTTGAACCGAATACAATTTTGTTTAATGTAGGTAAATTTAAATTGAATGTAATGTTATAATATATTTTACTTCACCGATTACTAGATAGCCACTAAGCCAGCAATGAAACAATACTGCTTTGGGACGCGTATAATATGTAGCGTGTCAACGAGGTCCGTTTCGCCAGCACTGCCACTTTCGAATCATAATACCAAACCTTAATAGTATTATGTACTTTTTTTTGTACAAAATTGTACAACCAAAATTAAATTTTGTACAACCCTCCTAACCCGAGAAAACCCGGTTTTGTTATGCGCGTGCTGGAGAAACGTTTCCCCAGCACTGCCAATGTCGAAAATCTAAAAAGTTCAATTTTAAACTGTACAGTATTATGTACTTTTTTTTGTACAATTTTGTACAACCAAAATTTAATTTTGTACATCCCCCCAAACACGACCAAAACCGTTTTCCTATGCGCATACTATTATGTACTATACTAATTGTGTACATTTTAATTGAATGACAAAACAGTTTTTCCATTTTTCAAATCAATTACCTGTATTTTCCTTTATTTCCTATGCCCATACTATTATGTACTATGCTTGTGTATATTTTAATTGAATGATGATACAAATATAAAATACATAAAACGTAGTAGGTAGTATACTATTTTATTCCTCTTTTACGTAATACTTAATATACCTTCCATTCTAATTTATTATTTATACACATTTTATCATACCTTTTTTTATCCAATAGATAATGATAAATACTTAATATACTTGCTTACAGTCTCTTCCGTGTTTGAAATTATGTCATTGATATTTGATATTAAACCATTTAATTTATTGACGTGAATGATGTGATTATATTTTTAATACCAAAAGTCCGAAATGTAAATTTATCATTTTCTTTATAAATCTATATCAAATATTTTGGTAAGAATAAAAGTATGTTTGTAATATTAATATTTTTAATTATTAAATAATCATATTAAAAATGAAATAATACAGGACAAAAACAGTAAGTATAATGCACCACTGTCATAGCACATAAGAGTACTGATAGATAATAATATTATGCGAGTCTTCACTCACTTCTAGTTTTAGCTACGAGTTAAAACTAAAATAGCCAGTTTAGACGTAAAAAATCTATAGGTATTTGATGTCACGATCAAAACAATATTACACACGTTTACTGCAGTGAATACATGGTAAATTCGTAATATAATTTATTTGAGTGTTATTTTTTTTCTAAAAGATTAAGCCAAAATGTGATATAATTATACGAATGAAATGATTATGAGGTACTCTTAAATATATTTGATTAGTTCAGTCGAAAGAAAATAAGTTCATTAATAGTTATTTAAATATTTTAAGTTAAACCAAAAATTAATAAATATTGCCGTGTATTATAATATTATATGGCCGCCGCCGCGGCGAACGAATCCGTAACGTCACCCGCAATGTCAAAATTTAACGTATGAACGAATAATCATAAACAAATTGTCGCACAAATTCACACTAATGACGCACTAATGTTTGGCAAAAGAAAATTTTGAAAATTGTAATTTTTTCCATGAGGGGGGGCTGGGGAAATGCTCAAAATGGAAAAACGATTTTTCCGAGTATAACGGGTGTCGCACAAATTCTGGTTGTTGTCACACAAATTCACACTAATGACGCACTAATGTTTGGCAAAAGAAAATTTTGAAAATTGTAATTTTTTCTATGAGGGGGGGCTGGGGAAATGCTCAAAATGGAAAAACGATTTTTCCGAGTATAACGGGTGTCGCACAAATTCTGGTTGTTGTCGCACAAATTCACACTAATGACGCACTAATGTTTGGCAAAAGAAAATTTTGAAAATTGTAATTTTTTCTATGAGGGGGGGCTGGGGAAATGCTCAAAATGGAAAAACGATTTTTCCGTGTATAACGGGTGTCGCACGAATTCTGGTTGTTGTCGCACAAATTCACACTAATGACGCACTAATGTTTGGCAAAAGAAAATTTTGAAAATTGTAATTTTTTCTATGAGGGGGGGCTGGGGAACATTTCTACAGCCCCCCATATATATTTTTGAATTTACGGTTAAACCAGTATCGCACAAATTCTGAAAATAGTCACACAAATTCACACTAATGGCACACTAATGTTTCGCAAAAAAAAAATGTCAAAAATGATATTTGGGGGGGGCTGGTGAAATGTACGTGTTATTATTTTCGTTTTACGACACGTAAACGATATCTGATTCTTTATAAATTATTATTGTTTCGGATTTTCAATTATCCTCAAGTATGGCCTTAGATTTTATCTTTTAATTGAACTATTAAATGTATTTATTCAAATGGGTAATTGAATTTTATCAATTTGTATAAAATATTGTCAGAGGTCACTTAAATTCGTTAAATCACCCTATATATATTTCGTAACGAATATCGGAGTATGGCATAATATGCAATATATTTATATATGTACTGGGTAAAAAATTTACATTTGTATTCAGACGTTAAACTTTGTCAAGTTATTTTCCAAACAAAAAACTATAACATAATATTTCTACCTATAGATATATCTTATTTTTTTCAGTACGTGCCTTTTTAAATAAATACTAATTTTTTTAAATGTTTGCAACTCACATTGTATTGATGAAATATATTTCCGTACCTATGTAGTATAGTTGGTATATTATAACCGAAAACAGTAAATACAATATCGTCGGAGTGAATGGTCCAGTACTGATATTAGACACAAAAGGACTAACTCGAGGCAACAATTATACAATCGGTTGTGAATTGCACAATGGCATCGTTTTCCTGGAAAAAAAAACTACAGCAATGGCGAAGGTAAATTTTTACTATCATAATACAAGTATTTATTTTTTCCATACATCTACAACTATACCAAAACTTACTGTCTACACATAAGTATTTAGCCCTACGAATATTTATTTATTTTTATCAAAACATATAAATTATATAATCTGTTATACATAAATATAAACAATAAGCAATAAGTAACGTAGATGACAGAAGATTAACAACGATGACACAAAACACATGAAAGGGAGACCATTAAGCAATAGAACCTCAGAATTAAAAGTCTAACATATTATAATAATAATAGTAAATATCGTGGCAGATTAACAATAAAAATATGTAAAACAAAAACATTAGATAAAACTTAAAAGAATATTGATAAAACATTGCGCGTATACAAAAAAAATATTTTACCTCAAGTCAAGTACGTCATTCCATATCGTAAATTTTAAACAATGGAAATTACGTTGTAACTGGTAAATTATTATTTATAAATATGACGTATAGTTATATTATATGGGTCGTCGTTTGCGTACTATTAAATCTTATCAGCTTTATGAATATCACTCGAGAGCAATATTGTCTATATTGAGCAATAAATTATTGTTTTTGACCCAGACGTAGTTTTTTTCAGTTACCTAAATCGAACTCTGCGAAGGGAATTAGCGAATTGTAGAGTGGAGATGAGCTCAGCTCACAATCACATAATATTTCTTCCACGTGTACCTTACCTTATATAGGTATTCATAATATAATAGTTTCGAATGTTTAATCAAATACCCTAACAATTTTAGTTATGGAAATTGAATGGCAATCGACAGTGGCGTTACGTTGCCTATATGAAACTCCTTTTCGTTATAATTGGTGTTATTATTGTTTAATGTTTTGATATAAAAAAGACACTGCGGGAAGTCTGGAAATCGCTAATTTATTATGGATTAAAATTTTAAATAGGTATAACTAATTTATGAACCCTATTTGTCTATATTTATAGTCATACAGATCTGTGATCTTCAATTAAAATGTTTCTTCATTATTTTTTTTTTTTTTTTTATTGATCCTTAAGCCCGGCATCTATGGCCATTAGTTATTAGTAGGGTTGTATTGTGGTGGTGGTAGGGTTTTGAAGTGGTGAGGTTTTTACACGTGAGTGTTTTGGGTTTGGCAAAATTTTTGATTGGACACATGTAGGTATCTGCCATGCTCGAGTGGGGGATGGTGGCACTCGTTCTCCGGACACCGTGGCCCCGAAGAAAAATGCCACCCGTTACCAAGGAATCGAACCGACGCCTTAGACCGCTCGGCCACTCCATCTTCCCTCTTCATTATTTATAAAACAATTTAAACACCATTCATTTTTAATAATTTTAAAACAAATACAATTTTATAAATAATTGAAAACAATATGTTTAAAAATATAAATACTTACATGATATTATAATATTTACAATGATATAGGATGAAATCCAATTTGGAATTGAATCATTTGATGCAAAAACAATTATTATGCCACAGCAAATTGTGGTTGGGTTTGGTCGATCCATTCACTTAAAGATAAGACATCAAAATTATGTCACAATGAGAGATATACAAGTATGTTAAAATCTGTTGTTTTAAATTAAACCTTCCAGTCTTCCACAAATAGGTACACATGTATATAATTAAATTAATTCAGTTTTCCGTTGATTTTTTCAATAAAACATTTTTATATTCATATTCATATCTATACGTGCATTAATTAATTTTACTAGTAACAATTATTATACCACAGCTAGTACCTATTTGTTTGTTATAGTATAAATGGCTATGCAAAACAACTAATGGTGATGATTGTTTAATTGTTGGGAATTATCCTGAGCTAAAAGAAGCTATGGATGAAAAGTCATCATCAACATCGTCAGAATTAATAATCCGTGAATTAACATTGCAGCCAGGAAGGTATTTAACTTATTTAAAAATTTGAATTATGTTTTGTAGCCTATGCATAATAGATTTAAAATTAGTGGTTTATATAAATTTACTTTTTGTAACATAAACATCCTGACGTTTTAGAAGTTATGTTTTATTTAAATTTTAAACTACATGAAAAATATTCACAAATATTATAAAATGTTTTTTATTACCTGGAAAATATTCACCTCTTTGTAGGCTTATAGTGGACTAATGAGACTGAAGAAGACTGGTATAATATTTTAACTATAGAAGATACTAGTTTAGCATTTAAATGATGATTCATAACAGAGTTCAATACACAACAGTAGAATAATCTATAATATTATATAATATATTAATATGCTATAGTTTAGAAAAATATAACTATGCAAGCATCACATTATAATACTTAAATTTGTTGGTTATACTTATATATATATTTTTTTTTCAATATTTTATTAAGCCTACAACACGTAATCTTAAATAATTCACCTAATTTAAAAGCATACGTTTCGGTGGTAGTTGTACAATTCTATTGTCTTGACGTTGCTACAGACGTAACGATAAATTGTGTAAGGCTCCGTTGTGTCGCTACCGCCACAGTGTGTGTGGACCTTTATATTATCATAGGTAATATTATGTATACCATGTAATTTTAATTACAAAAATTATCATTTAGGTATTACTTTGTGGTTCAAATATCATTAAGTGGCGTTCCGATTGACTCAGCTGTATCCGTGGTTGTGGTTTCTTTTGAATCGGGTCCACATATAATGTTTTATTGGCCAGATGGAGATTTAAGCCCAAGTACAATCCCCGGAAGTAGTATTGTAATGGCCGCTACTGTCTCCTTATTAACTGCCAGTTGCTTAACTACTTGGACTACGTCATCAGATTCTGGATACAGCTATTTAACGTCAAAACATATGGTAGGTAAATACTAAATACCCAACAACAAAATACAATTTTTTCTTCTTATTTTATGTACCTACCTATATGTATAATATATAGTACAAACTACAATTAGTGTTGAATTCGCTGTACATAATTTTTTATTTAATATACACAGATTATATTTTATCAATCGATGAACAGTTCATGATTAATAATTTGAGTGTACATTACTTAATATATAGGGTGGAAAAATTAAAGTCATTAGAGAATTTATGCCTGGTCGAAACGAAACATTTTCGCGTGATATTCGTATTGCAGTAACATTGCCAAATAAAATTAACCAAAATACAGATTTCTTACTGAAACTTAATGTCCATTGTGCCTCTTTGAAGCATTCAATGTTTGGGGTAGTACCGGTTTCAATAGTTGCTCCGCCACGAACATTCAAATTAGAAGTACGTGTTTTTATTAACTCTATTTCAGCTGTTATGTAATTAGACCAATAAATTAGACGTTAGTATATTTACATACCTAACACTATGAGTTTATGACCTATATAAATTTGTATTATTGATCATTAGGTAACGCCAAAAGAAGGAATTGGTATTTTAACTAAGTTCAAATTTTACACCGATACTGCATATGATAGAAAATCTAGTCACCCAATCCGATATAGTTTTGGATTTTATCTACCAACATTTACAACCGTTCCAATATATTTTTACACATCAACTTTCAGGTTACAAACAGAAACAATTCTCCCATCAAGTTAGTAAAATTATTCTATGTGTAGATCGTTACAGTGGCGTATTTACAGGGTGTGTGGTGTTTCGGGACATTGGAGATATATCACCCTCCAAAGTCTTTAGATTCTGAGTTGGGGTGAAAAACAGTTAAAATGCATATCATTTTTAATTTTAATACCTATAACTTATAAGACTTGAAATTACATAATATTTAAATTAAATAACACATGCAAACGTTTTAAGCACCAATAGTTGTACCTACGGTAAACAATAAATAACTCTAGTCTAGTAATCTCTACGCATAAACATATAAAAACTAAAAAATCAATGTCATGTTTTAAGTAAAATCATTGCTCATATTACTAAATCTCGCCTTAAGATAAGATAACAAATAAGGTGGGACAGAGTTCCCTGACAAATTGACGCACCGATGGAAATCTTAAATACGCCACTGGGTCGTAAGCCGATATTTATGTGTATGTTTTATATGAAGCTAATAGAGTTTATTCCTTTTCTTATTAATACAGTAAATTTGGACACAATATCAAGGATTAAAACTATTTTAAAAGTATGCAATGTTTACGATAGTTGTAGTACGATTGAAGGTCCAGAAATATCTGTCCATCATCCAACACAGGTTTCAGATGAAGATATAACGTAAGATTAATTTTATAATAATATAATATTCCATGGTTTAACTATATAAGTCATTCTGTTTAATCAAACCCTGCAGGGTTCGTAACCCTGTAGTATAGTGCAAAAGGACGTTCCCTTCAACTTTCTATTGCGTGACCATGTCTATTATTATTTATTTTACAACACAATTGCTTATTGTATACAAAATACCTATACAGGTTGTAAAATATATTTTCTACTCGTATATTCAGAAAAAAAAAATTTAGATTATAAAAACATAACTGTTTTTGATTTGAAACGATGTAACTGAATATAATAATTTATAGTTATAATAATATTTTCATGTAGGTTCTTTGTACAAAAATACAGTCGAATGTTAATGAAACAAATGCTAACTGAATCGGAAGCATATTTATTCTCATATATGACAACATTAAAAACTTTCAAAACTGAGGTATATGAAAAAACTTCTAATGAACTATTTAACGTTATTTCAACGCATATCAATAACGACATTATAGAAAGGTATACCCACTATTGTTTACATTTTTTTTTCTTTAGAATTTAAATAGGTACCTAGTATTATTTAATTAGAAACAATACTATTATTAATTATTATGTATAATAAAATTGTATAGAGTATCCTACGGGATAGAATACATTCCATATGGTCTGGCACTTTTAGATTCAATTTCTCGTACTTTTTTTGTACTTCCAAAGTTTAATAATATAATTGTTTCGCAATCGTTAGTATCATTACGAGATCGGATATACACAAGAATAATAGGTACAGCATTTTGGTAATAATTAAACTAATAGAGAGTTTATATAAAAATGTATTGTAATATTTTTACAGCCTACGATAATGCACCAACGTCAAATGCCGTAAATAACATGAGATACATCATAAAAAATGTGAATTCTAATATGCATAATATTTACTCGAAAACAGAGATAAACACCGAAGTGGTGCGTTAATTTATATAAATATAGCAGAAGATTATAATAAATTCCGACGGAAGTCTGTATTATATTATGTCGATTATTAGGTGAAATCATTTTTACAAGTCTCAGAAATCGTTATTCTAAACAAGGACGATGGACCTGATGGATTAAATGAAATGAAAAAATTGATTGATAGTGTTGAAAATTATGCTAAACATGTTTGTTTGACATTAAACGAAGAACAAGAAATATATGTGGGTTAGTTAAAGGAGAAATTAATGTTTAACATTTTATCAAGAATATTTATTAAAATGGTAAACATGTATTTCTATTTTAAATTGTAATATATAGGATCATTAGTTGGAAGTTTTAGCGTACGACAAGTAAGAGGCGTCAGTTCAATAGAACCATATATTGAGATGCCTACTTGTGATTCGGATTTCCACAAAAAATGCATCAAACAAAAATCTAAGGTAATTTTTTTTATACGTCATTATTTTTCTATTATATTTCAAAAACTTGGTACAATAATTGGAGAGTTAAAGTAAATCAATCCAAGTCACTACACACTACCTTTACTCTTCGCATTGCTCCCTGCCCTGAAGTTTCCTTAGCTGACATACCTATACCTGCATCTCAATCTGTAAAGTACTTAGGACTAACCATTGATCGTCGCCTCACCTGGGCGCAACATGTAAGGGAAAAAAAACTCGCCCTAAATGCACGCATCCGGTTGCTCAAAACACTATTAACTAACAAACACACTAAATTAAATATCAAATTGCTTATTTACAAATCTTTAATTAAGCCTATGTGGACATATGGGCTCCAACTGTGGGGCAATGCCAAAAAATCCAATCTCAACAAAATACAAACCGTACAAAACAAAATCTTGCGCTCCATCACCAATGCTCCTCCTTATGTTTCAAATTTTACTCTCCACTCTGACTTAAAAATGAAAACTATACACGAAGAAGCCAAAACGTATTACAAACGTTTTTTCAACAAACTGTCTGCTCACTCAAATCCCCTAATATCCGGTCTGGCCACTCACACGATTCCTGGAAACCCTCCACGGCGCCTAAAAAGAAACTGGTGTAGAGACCTGCTTAATGAATAACGGAGGAAAAAAAAAAAAAAACAATTTAAAACAATTAAAAAAAAAATGCAATAATAATTAAAAAAATATTTAGTTACACAAATTAGGAAGTGCTATCACTGGATGGTTTCTTCCCTCACCCTATTCATGTATTTTCTTTTTAATGTAGCACATATTCTCATTATGCCTATGGGTATAGATTGTATATTCTCTAATAAAAAATAAAAAAAAAAAAAAAAAAAAAAAATATTTCAAAAATTAATTTCGTAAATATTTCATGTATATATTTTTATTAGCTTCCAGTATATTTTACTATGAATAATGAATATTATGATAGATTATATTAAATATACCTATATAAGTAAAATAGTTTTAAAATTATTTAATGATTAAAAATAATCTAAATCAGATTTTATAGGTAATTGATTAAATACTTTATAGAAACTACTTTGAACATTCATAGTACATTAGTACCTATATATATTTGTGTGTGTTAAATGACTGTATATTAAAAATAAAATAAATATGTAGTTTAATTTAACATAAAATGTGAATTTGGTACAAGTGAAAATTCTTTTTTTCAGAATTTTCTAAATATTATATATACTTCCTTTAATAATGTAATAATAATTAAGTAATGTATTTTGTTTTAAATTTAGGTTATGATCAACAAAAACCTTTTTTTATCTCATAGAACTGAGTTTCCATTATGTTTTATGGGTTTTCACTTCTATGACGATTTTTTCACCCAAGTGTATGGTAATAAAGGACAATTTCTTAAAAGGTAAAAATAATTAATTAAAATTAGATATACATATTACTACATGTATTGCTATCAGTGTTTGGAAGGAACGAGTTCCAAAAGGAACGGATTCCTGGAACGAATTCTTTTTTAAGGAACGGCACGTTGAACGAATTCCTTTTTATAAAAAAAGAACGAGAAAATGAACGAGTTCTTTTTTTCAAGGAAAAAGAACGAAATTTTTCGTTCCTTTCAAGTTCCAATTTACACAGGTATATAAATAATTGATATTGAAATATTTTTTTTTTTAGTGTGTATATTTCCAATATTATGATCGTTATCGAGTATCCGAGTATCAAACTTCACCGTTAAAGTGTTAGTCCTTAATCATTAGGTAGGTATTCTGGTACAGGGTACTCATTACTTATTGGTCATTAGAAACTTTATTAATATTTCTCATAAGTCATAACTCATAAGTTATAACTTAATATATAGAAATGGGTATAATATACTATTATATTACATTATTACGATATAAAATATAAATCCTTGTCGTTGCGTCGACGGAAATTAAAATAGCACGAACACCGAAGACTGAACAATAAAATCATTTATGAATTACGATGCGGGTCGGGACTATTGTAATACCTAGTACTTACCTACAGCTAAAATGTATAATAATATATTACCATATTAATATGACGTTACGATATTATTTTAATGATAATTATTTATAACAACAATAAATGATAAGATAGTTGACATACGAATAGATTATTAAAATACGTCATTTGATTATACCGAAAACCCCAAATGTCTGAAAAGTCAAATAATCGTATAGTCGAGAGTCGACAGCCGGTATCAGTGTTTCATTTTCATATTGTGAATAATGTGAAGACTTGAAGTGAATTGTGATTTGCATTTGTTATACAGTACTACAGTAGTTATAACCGTATAAAAAAAAAAAACTGCAGTCAGTATTATTTTCTTAAACTTAATAGTAAATTATAAATTTACTTGTAGGTATGTATAAGTATAATTAAAAATTAAAGTACCTAAATATATCTGTTAAAAAAAAAAATTGATGGTTAAATAAGAATTTTAATTTTATCTGGAACTAAAAAAGGAACTAGTTCTTTTTCCAAAGGAACGACAAAGGAACGAATTCTTTTTTTTTAAAAAGGAACAAGGAACGGAACGAATTCCTTTTTTTTTAAAAGGAACAAGGAACGGAACGAATTCCTTTTTATAAGGAACTTGACAAACACTGATTGCTATATAGTATTTACTATACCATAGACTCACAAAATTTATATATTTATCAAATTGTATATTTTTTAATTTGGTTAATCTTTGTCAACTGTGGCCATTAGATTTTTAATTACAAATCGATCGCAACATTAAATACAATTTTAGTTTAATATTGGCTTCTCGCTTTTTATTATCGTAGCCACTATGTCGTAGGTGCTGGCTAACAGCATTCAATTGAAAAATGTTTAACTGTTAGGTGGATAATAATATCCATTATTCCCTACAGACGTGTAGATACTGGTAATTTACTAATTTCACTAAGAACCGCCGTGAAGTATTGATTGATGAGTGATAGCTGTAATGCTGTGTATCCGAAAATCTCCAGAGCCTGTTGATGGAAAATAAAATGTTCCTTATCAAAACTATATTATTCATATTATATTCATAACGTATAGTTATATTTATAGAAATATTAATAAATTATACGAATGTCGACTGTCGTGTGTTTACTCTGAAATCTGAATATGTTACCTATTCATAGTAATATTATTTGAAAGTTATATCATGTATTTTTATTCAGGCATAGCGGATTATATGGATTTCATATTATGAAGATGAATAATAGAAAATCCAACTATGAAAGTGTAGTATCAAATCCATCGAATGTATTAAATGTTATTGAAATTCCTTTACAATCGACAACTGATACCCAACTAGAAGTATTAAACGATAATTTAATATCTTAATTACCTACCTAATTACTTAAATCAATGCTGCAAATTTTTAGTGTAGATATTGGAACGGTGTATTAGGTTGGACTAATGAAGGATGTAAGTTTCTTGGTGTTATCACAAAATCATCTAATCATTTTGCTACTTGTGAATGCCCGGCATTCAAATATTACGGGTAAGTAAGTTAAACTATGATATAAATGAATCTCGAAAGTATAACTAATATTATAAGTTTATTTCATATCACAATATCACATTTTTTCAGAATATTTTCTATAGACGTAACAAATATTTTATTCGATAATTCTGTATCGGATTCAACACACAATACAGTCGTATATGATAATAAAAATAAGAACCAATTTTTCAATAATTCTTCGATTACTCAAAGATCTCTTTCTGATATATGTGTAGCTTTCAAGTAAGAAATATTATAATTAAAAATACTATCTAAAATACTAATTATAAACATTAAATTGTCTCGAATAATATTAATTTGTTCATCATGTATTCATCATGGTATTCGTGGTATTTTATAATTTAATATTATATACATTTTTTTTTTTTGTCATAAATAAAACCTATTAAAATACTAGTGTACTGTATAGAATACTGCATTCAAAAAATTAGAAGGTACTAGGTAGGTAAATTGTTTTTTTTTTTAAATATCTAACGATTATAGGTTATAGGTACCTAAGTATTTAAATACCTAGGTACATAATAACGTTATACTAATATTATTCGTGATTATAATGTTATAATAATATAATTAAACAAAAAATTGCTATCTGGGTTGCAGTGTGTCCATTCTACTGTCTAATGTCTTAAGCTTTTAATTAAACAATTACATTTTGTATCAAATATTTATGTAATTAAATACATATCCAAGAATAATAATTGTTTGTACCCATGTTAACAGAGTAAATGGGGATCCTGCTGATTTGTATGATCAGGATCTTAGGGATTTAGAAAATTCTTTAAGTCGACAACTGACGGAAAAAATTATATCGCTTTCTTCAGTTTTGAAAGAATTGAAATTGATTATGAGTAAGTTCTTAAAAAATTAATTACTTATGCTAAATATTATAATGCATTATAAGTTATATAACTGGATTGACCAGTTATTTAATCTAAATTTCTGAATCATCAACCATAATTATAACAAGTTACAAGATAAATCTTATAGTGGAATCCTAATTATGATGAATTATATTGTATTTAAATATTTCACATAATACTATTAATTTATTATCTTACGATATTTTAATAGTTTTTCGAAATTTGTAAATTGTTATAAGTTTATAACTTGAACATTTTAAATTTGTCAACTGTTCATATATAGTAATTTATGAATATTATAATTTACTTAAATAATTACTATAATTTATAAATTCTATTCGTGTTTTTTCATTATAACTAGGTACCTATAGTATTTGCACATATTATTAAAAACGTAGTACTTTGCAATCGTAATGTACAATTATATAGTCTTGTGCACGATTATGTCACGATACCTATACCATATTATAATATTTAATTACAAAAATAATTTAGGATTCAATATATTTTTCATTATTATTGTAGGTAAACCGATGTATATAACTTTACATTTAATGCAAAATGTAAATATTACTACAGATGAATCTATTCACGACCTTGTTAAAAAACTAGCTGATGGATCTTTAATTGTATATGACTTGCATAGATTTAGGTTATATGTGCCAGAACAACCGTTACGAATTATCCAGCCACGTAACTTAGGTAAAAATTAATAAAATTACTTTTTTATAATCTATTATATAAAATTAGAAACAAAATTCAATAATCTTTAACACAAAAAACATAATTTATTTATATTTATATTTAACAAAAATTATATGTATTTTTTTAGAGTTTAGCGAAACGGGGAAAAATATTGCTTTGTTCTTCGCCATATTTGTCGCTTTTCTCGCCTGTTTTGTGTTTGGTTCAATATTATTCAAACGGCATCAACTTCTTACCGAAATTTCAGATGTTCAAGTAAAGTAAAAAGAAATGCATTATAGTTTAGATCCTACTTATAATTTAATTTAATATTTATGAGATAAACCAAATAAATTTTTGCTTGAGTTAAACTATTTGTCTATTTATATAAACTAAATAAGGTATATCTATAAAAATATTAAAATAATCCACCTTAATAAGAACAATAAAAAATATGCAATTCCTCATGTTTCGTCATTGGAAATACTAAATAGTGGATGAAACTGAGTTTGCACATAAATAATATCAAAGGATTAAAATAATTGGTTTTAGTAGTAAAATATCATATTACAATGTAATTTTGAGTTGCGTATATAGGAATTAATTTCTTGGATGGGAGTTTGAACACCAAACACCCCTCCCCCATATATAGTACTGTCTGTGTGAATACATAATATTCAAATAGGAGTTCCTATTAATGATTTTTACATAAAATACTAAAAAAATATTTTTTTCAGCAAAATGTAAAAAAACTAGATCCTATAAGACGACCAAAATATAAGAAATTGGAATCCACTGAATTGATTGAACAAAATACATCCTCAGAACAAAGATTTCGCCATTTTAACAACAGTAAATGAAAATTATTTATAGTAGCTAGTAAAATATGAAATAATCTGCTATTTATAAAACTATAATTATTAATTTATAATTTTCAGATGTAGAACTTTCGGACTCTGGTATTACTCTACATTCTGATAGGACACAAATCAATTTACTACAGCAACTTCATTAGATTATAAGTTGTATACAGATGATAAGTTATGTTTTGTACTAAATAGTAAATAAATATAATTAGGTATTAATATTTATATTTGATGCCTTGATGGGCACTTTTACATACCAGCTATGTGTACATGTATATTATGTACCTATCCAGTATAGTGTCACAAACAATTTTTAATTTAAGAGAAAACATTTAAGCTGTAAATGCTAGTGCGTACTACAGGTATCTATAATTAATGATAATTAATATTATGTTATATCAATTGCATTTTATTTCATCCCCTGTTCAGAGTCGTACGTCAACCATCCCTTGCCAAATCACAGCTTCTATTGTTTTCAGTAGGTATATACTGCTCAAACAGTTCGTTAAAAAATGAAGATCGTGATAAATAAAATGTACCGATCGATAGCATTTTTCTACTTTCAGAGACATACAAAAATGTAATAAAACATTTTAAAAATAAACCATAGAAGTCCTGCTGTGTAGTACGTGTCTAATCATTGAGTAACTGAGTAATGAATGTGTTTAATTCGAATTTAATGGTAAATTATTGTACCTAACTATTATAGTACATATAATACTACCTACACGAAAAACGAATCTCAGCATAGATCGTCTTCTAAGGATATTTTACAATAAAATTATACTGCTATTTGTAACTAATTATTTTTTTTTTAAATATATTTAGTAATATATGACAAATCGAACTATTTTGTACCGAAAACTAATCGTATATACCTATATTATATACATGCCTAGTGGGCAGAGAGTAGAGACTAGTTATTACTATATCATATAATAGAAATACCTATACATATATGTACCACAGAACGTTGTGAATATAGTAGTATAAAAAGTTTGAAATTTGTATGAATATAAAAAAATTTCGATGTGTATAGACGTATAGTACTTAATAGTACGCCTATACTTGGTGGTAAAAAATGTCGGTTTCCATTAAATAATATTTTTTTAAATTACAACTAAATAACTAAAAACGTTATTTTTTGGAATTTCGTCCAAATTGGAACCTTAAATGTCTATAACTATAAGTCATAATTTTCAAACCAAAAGTAAAATTAAAAATTGTATTAAACTTAAATTAAAAATAATTTGGAAATTTTCGTAATTATTTGACGAATTTTGTCAATATTTTAACTTTTATAACGCTCATGAAAAATTTTATTTAAATTTATTGCTATAAAACAACTTATCTTGTGTTACATTTTAAGTTGTTTTACTCAAAAACAAAAATGTTTTCATAGGTTAGGTTTCAACTTTCTATACATAGGTATTTATTTTTGAATAATAATAAAAAAAATCAATTTTATCGAAATCTGGTTTTGAATAAAAATTTTGTTTTTCCAGATTATTTTTAAAGTAGGTACTGCGAATTATTTTTATTTTTAAGCTTCAAAGTACCATCTAAATAAGGTTTTCTACCAGAGGTTTTGTACTACCCTAAAGTTGAATAGATCAAAGCATTTTTTTGACTATATTATATGTTTAATGTGTTTAATTTCTTTATGTGTTTTCAGAAACAACAAAATACACATTTTTTAAAAGAATAGAGGCGCATTCATTGCTCCACTCAGAATCTAAAAAAATACATTTTACTAAAACAAATTATATTCATCGTTACACTCAGACTTTGAATCGAATACACCCTTAAAACCGGTAGGGTTAAACAATTGATCATGTAGACCGTGTGGCCTAATGGATAAGGCGTCGGACTTCGGATCCGAAGATTGCAGGTTCGAGTCCTGTCACGGTCGTCAAATATTTGTTATTGCCAAACAATATTTATTTACGCTAAACAAATACTGTTTTCACTTAAAAATTTTATAAATTTTGAAGATTCATTTAATTTTTATTCCAACACATTTTTTTCAACGTTGATAACACATATTTTACTAAACATAATTAATTACATAATATTATGTAATAAGTAATAACCTCGACCACTTATTAGTCAACTCTTTGAAATAGGTAAAATAATAACAAAATAGAATTACTGTTCGCATATTTTTAACTCATATAACTATCATATAATATATTGTACATCGCATATCTATACGTATCTAGGAATTATTATACGGAGGTGTTATACAGATGTACTATACCGTACAGTATTATGGAAATAATGTAACTCCGTTCCTCCCCAAAATTATAAAACTCTTGGATAAATTTAAACAAAAATGTTCTATATTATTATAGTTTAAACATTACAATATAACATCAACTCTATTCATGGGGGTTCCTTTAAAAATAGTTGGTAAGTAGTCATGATTTAGAGCTAGAGTTACGGCCTCACCTCTATAATTCTAAATTCCTTTAAAAAAATCAATAACTTTCAAAAAAGACCTGAACCACCAAAAAAATTGAAATTAGTGAAAATTATATCAATTATGATTATTTATAAACATTTACATTATACTCACTGGTTATTTTGTATTTCGTTACTTTATTAACATCAGCTATAATCTGTATATTAAATAAATATATTTATTATATTTTTGTATCATAACCTCTTCATTTATGTTTTACATCGTTACTCAATAACCATATAACCATATATACTACGTCTACGTATATGTTGTAACTATCATATTATCAATACTTTATACGATCATAAATTATTATCATCTAATTGTATGTAACTAATGTAAGTCTGAGATGTTATTACTGTGTAATTAGGCAACCCATCCGACGGGCATTTCGCTTTTGATTTTTTGTCAATAAAAGTTGTTCTCTCTCTTATCAATAATTCACTAAATATAAGAAATATATGAAAATATTTTTACCATAGTTAGGAAATATTTGTATGCTGTGATTTTATGGTTATTATAATATATTAGTATCAATCTAGCTGACGTAATTAGTTGACCTAACATTTTTACGTCGAAGTTTCAAACAAGTTTTCGTACCAAAAGCATTTTCAGATCGTAAATCACATGATCGAATTCCCTATACCCACCGTAGGTACTAGGTATAGTATCTCTTCTCAGATGATATTATATTATAACTGTGTTATTGTGTTAATAAATTATACTCGCGTTTGTAATAAATAATAATATATTAAATATTTATGGTACCTATACCTAACTACCAACTACCTATATGAAAGAATAAATAAGTTTTGAATTTTTGAGTGTAGGTCGACGTACAATATTAAAATAAATGGAACGACTAGACGACCTTTCTTATAAAGTTATATTGTTATATAATTAATAACTGTCGATCCAGGTTAAACCTCTGCAATCACCAGGCCACACAAGGTGATTTTTTAATCATGTTCAGTATTGCACACCATATTTTATGCTTAAATTAAGCATAATATGTTCAAATTCTGATAGGAAGATTTTGAATAGAATAGAAGTTTGTATCTCTACAGTACACTCCTTGTATATGTATAACAAATATCATGATTTTTAAAATATGATCTTTAGGTATACTTATAATTCTATAAATCAGAATTTGAATAAATTTATTATTAAAATAAAAAAAGGTGGGCAAGTGTGTGTAGCTCTGATGTACAGTAGGTTACAAGTGGGTCACTGTAATGGATGGTGTTCAATTTGAATTCAATAATATAATATCATTGTAGAGAGAAAAACGATTCTGAGCGAAGACGGTCAGTCAGCCTATGATATAAGTATATATTTGATGATATTATTGTGAATAAAGTAATTTATATTTAACTTATTTACGCGAACTTTGTTTAACATTTTTAATCCTTAACTATAAAAGTTGAACATTTTATAAATTTTTACCTACTAAATAATTTGTAAATTTTCAATTTGATATATTTCGTCAAAATTTGAACTCTAAATGAAATTAGACAAACTCATGAGGAATCTTGTATTAAATTTTCAAATCTTAGAAACGGAAAAATTTTTATGAATTTCTAACACAAAATAATTTGCACATTTTCGTGATTTTTACGTCTTTTGTCAAAATTAAAACTTTAAAAATTGTGACTATGTATTTTTAATATTTCTTAACTGATATTGTAACAATATATCAGGAGCCTTGAATTAAATCGTCAATCTTTTTTAACCCGACGAATAAAATTTAATTGACATTCATAGAAAAAAAAAACTATAAAAATTGGAAACTGAGAATGTCCATTAACAGTTCAAAACAAATCAAAATATTTTGAAAATGTTATTATAAACAACCAGTGAAAATTTCATGCTCTGCGGTCATTTGTTTTAGAGTTACACCAAAAACCAAAATCGATTTTGTCGAAAACCGATTTTTGCGTAAAATATCCTATTTTTTTTTGTCAGCTCAATGCACCAACTAGATTAACTTTCCTATCAAACAAGATACTGAAGTTGAAAATTGAAGCATTATATCAACTACTTTCGTGTAAACATACACAAATAAAAAAAAACACACATCAGTGTAAAATCATACATTCATCGCTCCACTCAGAGTCTAAAATTTCAAAGTTCCAATGTCTTCGAATTGGTTATAGGTAGATAGCTTAAAAACTAAAAAGTAGCAAAATATTCCGAAACTGTTATTATATACCTATAGAAAATCTTTATACACACATTTGGTGTACAATTTCAAGAATCTAGGTCCTATAGATTTTTGTTTTTGAGTTCCACCAAAAAAACAAATTAATTTTGTCAAATACTGGTTTTGCGTGGAAATTCCCATTTATCCTAAAAGAAAAAAAAAAAAATGTTTTTTCTATTATTTTGAAAATTTCAAGAAGTTGAATATTAATCTTAAATATATATGTATTAGTATAATAAGTAACCATTAATATTTAATTGAATATATAGATACCTCGTATCTAGCGGGAATTGGGTAACTTTTACATTTTATTCGTTTCTATGGGGATAAACAAAGCGTTAGAAAAATAAAATATCTGCACCTACCCATCCCTAAAACATATTCATGTTAAAAAACCATAGCATGCTACTCGATATTTTTCCTCTGCAAGCAAAATCTATGAATCATAACTCATATAAGTATACGTTTTAATCAGTAACCATAACAATGAAAACCGTCCGAAAATACGGTCAGAAACGTATTTATGTTAAAACACACATAGTAAAATCAATACAATATACATGATGAGCTCCACTCAGAATCTAAAATTTGAATTCTCTAAGTTGAAAAGAATCAGTACAATTTTGTAGGTAACTTAACAAAAAAACAGTAAAATATATCATATTTTACTTTCGTTGTATTATCTATACTTATGCTCTTTAACTTTATATAATGTTTGTTAAAACATAAAATCAATAATTGGTAAAATAACCAAACTGATAAATAAGTTGTAAATGTATAAAAAATATTCCCTTATACATTGATACTTATCTTTTATTCCTACAAAAAAATCTGGTCAAGTACTGCAATGTATCAATATAAAAAAAAACATTTTTTAAATATTAATATAAAATAACTTGGGTTTAAATCTATAAAAATATTAATAAAGAATGTAGATCGTATTTTGTATAAATTGTGAACAATGTTTTTTTTAATACGAATTATAAAATAACTAATAATTACGATTGGCAGTAAAAAAAATTTTTCGACCGTGACAGGACTCGAACCTGCAATCTTCGGATTCGAAGTCCGACGCCTTATCCATTAGGCCACACGGTCTATGGAAAATTGTGGGGAAACTGGTATATTTAACACAAGGGTGTCATGTAGGAAACTTATGGACTAACCTTAGAATAATACTGATATATTATATAAATATATTATATTATTAATATTTTATCAATATTTGTTATATTACATTATTTACTTAAAGTATAAAGTATACCTAAACTAAATGTTGAAACTGATTTTAAACGTTTTCTGTTCATTTGTACTGAAAATAAATACCTACCTAAATAATTATACGAATACATGACCATTTTAAATTGATTACGATATTTATAACTTGTTAGGATTTTATATGATCAACCAATCATCAGAAGTCTAACTGTTGTAGTGTCACAGAATTGCAACTTGCTACATTACTACAGTGTACCTACATATTATATTTTGAGCGTTCTATGTAATTTTTTTCGTACTTGTTCATTAATTTGTTAAACCATTGAACAAACAAATTGTTCACGAAATATTATTTGCTTTTGTTAATAATGTAGCCTACAGGTAGCAAAACTATCCATATGACCATATTATACCAAATCATAATGCCTACATATTATAATATATTACATTTAATTAAATAAGTACAAATATAGGTAGGCACATAAATTATTGTTTTTATTTCTTAGCACTTAATTTCACAGTTTTTTAACACTAAAAGTTATACACATATATCATATATCAACAAAATTAAATATAACTAAACAATATCATAAGGAATATATGTATTATTTCTCTGAGGAATTAGGGCTCCATTAGCAATCATTGCAGATAAATAGTTTTTTTTAATGCTTACATATTTAATATAATAAAAAAATTATTAATAGGAACATAAATTATACTTCCCTTATGGCGTATGACTTTAGGTAGGTACATTGCACAAAACGTGAAATATTATGTGATAATTAATAAGTTGTGAGGCTTATCAGGCCAATCATTTTTATCAATATTTTTTTATTTAACTAAAATATATATATATAGGTACTTATAATTTATAAATAGTTAAAAATATAAAATCATACATTTTTGAAAAATTTTAATTAATTAAACATTTTACTTCATCAGATACTAACTGCGTTGCCAGGAAAATAATTGCGATTGTTCAACTCTTTTTGGGTGTAACACGCTAAAGCAATGTCTTTTTAAGTGTAAATTATATTATATTTGAATTTATAGCCATCCCGACAAAATGTAGCATCATATCTACTTCCCCAAGATCTGTACCAAATTTCATCTCAATCGAATGGTTTACGAATGCATAGTGGACAGACAAAGATTCATTTTTATATTATAATATTATACAGGTAGGCCAAATTGAACATAATATAAATGTTTAGGACTTTAGGTCTAATTTGATTCGACTTTGAGATCAATGTTTTTACCTCTGAAAAAAAATCCATATTAATTAAAACCACGATTTAAGATATACCTTAAATATCTTAAATCGTGATTAAAACAATGCTTAATAAATAAAATTTTAATTTTAAACGCCATGGAAATTAAATACAAATTGGTGTGAAAAAATTGCAAAAAAACACATCTGCGACCGTGACAGGACTCGAACCTGCAATCTTCGGATCCGAAGTCCGACGCCTTATCCATTAGGCCACACGGTCTACATAGCACAGATTGGGAAACTACTCCATTTAAGTGCATTCGTTTTATAAAATATAAAATAATACATTTCTATTATGCTACAAATGCAATACGACAAAATATTAGTAATTAGTACAAGTACATAGAACAGTCTATTCATAAATAGCTATTATAGTTAACCAGTTAGGTAACTTTAAGTTATAACCTGTCCTAACTTAAAACGGTTATAAAGTGCACCATTATATAAATCCTATTAATTTCAGTTTGTGGACCGCGCCACGGTGGTAGTGTGGCAGCGTGATAGGAAATAGGAAATTATAATACAGTCAGTGGTGTTTTACATAATATTATTATTTATTTATTATTATCTATCGACTATTCGACTATCAACTATCGACTGATATTAATTCAATACCATGTTACCATTGTGATACCATATTATTATACAGTGATCCAAAACCGTGGTATGGTCACAGAAGAGGTGAAATGATAAGAGATAATAACTGATGAGTGATAACGTTTAATCATTTTTATTTTTAAAACAAAATAATTAAGAAAATGTGATATTTAAATTAATTTAAATTAACATATTATTACCCATTCTAAAAAGGAACAACTTTGTTTTCCATATTATTATTTTTTTATAGTTAATTAATTTATATTTTGTTAAGAATGGCTGCACATGAAGGGCTAGATTATGATCCTGCAGATGGACATTATTCTGATGTTGTGTTAACCATTAGAATACTTATGGGAAAGGTACAAATATATGAATTTATATTATCAGTAATTATGGCTATAATATAGTTATACATTTTTGTGGAATATTTCCATAGACTAATGACGGGTTGCATAAACAACCACTAAACATTAAATAGATCAATAGTGAGCTAATGGTCCCTTAAATATGATTTAATGGCATAATTGGTTCATCCAATTTAAGTAAACCATTAAATAAAGCAATTTTATGTGACACCCTATACTATATACCTAAGTCTAATACTAAATTGTGTATAAAAAATGATGAATTAAATGGTTTACTAAAATTTAGTAGACCAATCATTTTTAAGTGGCCAACATTAATTCATTAGATGTTTATTTGTTGTGTATGCAACCCAGTATGTAAATATTTAATTTGTAATGTAACTTATAACATCTTTAAATCACTAATTGTATTTATATCAATTGTTTTAGGAAATCCTTCCACTTATTGGAGAATATGGAGAAGTTGTTAGAGATCTTAGAAACCAAGTAATTATACATTACAAGTGTTTATGCAGTACACCGGTATACCATAGGTGCAAAATGCAAATAGGCCAACTTTTTGGTAGAACTGACTCAAGTCCTTCTTAATATCGGCTTAAAAAAATATGGAGTGTAGCTCATCATTCCCCTCTCCCCTTCAACTATAGTTATTGAGATACAAATACAAATTATTACTTAAATAATTTACATTCAATAGATATACTATATTGGGAAAACTTAGTAAAATATACAGGTGAAAAACATATAATTCTCTCAAAACATTTTCTATGGAAAACACAACACTTCTTATTGTATGTTTACAAAATTAAATTTTTTTTCAATTACATTTATTGGGTTAATTTTTTTAACTGTGAAAAAAAATTTATATTTATTCATTTATGTTAATAGAAAATACTAGCACATATTATCTATATGATAATTTTGAGTAGGTAATTTATTTATTTGAGTTTCCAAATGAAATAAATTCAAAAGTACATAATTAAAAATATATTAGACAATATACAAATTGTTCATACTTTCAATATTTTACAAAAAAATAGCATAACTTTAAGTTGTGATGAAATGATTTAAAAATCAAAAATTGGTAGTGGTTAAATTAAATTTATTTAGTACTTACTTGATAAGGACTTGATGTGGGGGTCCCCCTATTAACACCAATGCGATGAGGCATTTTATAATATACATTAACAGTATAATATAGCAAATCAGCAAATACCATTTTAGTATTATATTATTATTACCTAATACGTGACAAAAATATATTTAATTAATTAATTATATAATTCTTCTCTTTTCTTTTATTAATAGTCTGAAGCAACAATTACTATCACTGATAGCTCAACCCCAGAGCGTATAGTGACTGTCACTGGAAACATCAATATAATACAAAAAGCATTTGCATTAATTACAAAAATTTTAGAGCAGGTAAACCAATTCAATAAATTTATTAAGTAATGGATTAAATATATTTTACTTGTTAACATAAAAATTAACTAGACAGTTGACTTATACCATATTATAAGTGTTGTACAACTCTTACCATTCATTTATTGTAGGTATACATTTTAAATTTAAATTTTAACACTTAATACATTTTTCAACAATAGTAATACTATTATTATTTATTTACTGTGTATAAAAACTGTAAATTGTATACACATTTATGAGTTATTTTTCTTTTTATATTCATGTATACGGTTCAGTAGGGTTTTTATATTTTTGTAATTTGCTAGTGAATAAATACCCTATACAATGTTCATAATTTACTTAACTCATATCTTTTAAAAAATTTTCAATATATAGAAGTTTTGAATATAAAGAAAATGTTGGAAGTATTGTAGCTATGAACCTTATATTTTCGTCCATTTTAATATTATGTTTGTTTTTTGACTTAAAGCTATCTAATAGAAATTAATTTTCTGTATGTAGGTATCTCTTAAGTCTGCAATATACAAGTCATCTCAAAAATAGTTTTTAGAATTATTGTTCATTTGATTTATTGAATTAATATCATATTTTGTGTTACTTTTATAATTTCATTACATAACATGTCTATTAAATATTAACATATTATTTGTTATTATAAAATTATAGTCAGTGTGGTCAGATAATGAAAATATAAAACTTCTTTAATTAAATGATTTTATTTTTTAACAATATTTACAGAATTCCCCTACACACCTTCAAAATAGTCGAAAACCATCGAGTAATAATTCTACGACAATAAAACTTATTGTACCTGCCTCTCAATGTGGATCATTAATTGGAAAAGGAGGTGTAAAAATTAGAGAAATACGTGAAGCTAGTGGAGCTATGGTAAATGTAGCATCAGACCTATTACAAAATTCTACAGAAAGAACGGTTAGTATTAGTGGTACTGCAGAAGCCATCACCGAGGCAATTCATCAAATATGTATTGTGATGTTAGAGGTATGTATAAAAGTAGTGATAATTATTACTGTTTTAATATTAATTGATAATCTTAATGTCTGTTATTATGTTAGACACCAGGAAGAGGGCCTACAGTTGCTTACAGACCTTTTGTGTCACAACCAGGGCCTGTAGTACTTTGTGGAGGCCAAGCATATACTCTTCAAGGATCATTAGCAATTCCAGCAGTTGGTGATGTAAATATATAGTTTATGAATTAAGGGGATTGCAAACGGACAATTATTTCAACAAAAATGTACCAATCTTTTGTCAATCATACCGATGGACCAGATAGCGCGATAAGACTTCTGAAATCTGATTTGAATTTGTTATTATGTCTACTTGAGATCGAACAGGCCACTTTTTTAAAATTGTCTTCCTAAATTCCTGTAAATTTTGTTTGAATATTTAAATATCTTGAAATGTGATCGATCTCAAGTATCTAAAATATGTCTATATTAACAAATTAAAATCAGTTTTCAGAAGTCTTATCGCGTTATCAGGTCCATTGGTAGGATTTACAAGAAGTACGTATACAAATGAACATAAATTGTTTACCGCCCATGTGTGCAACGCCATGGCAGTGAATTGTATGTGCTAGTCCGGGTGCGCTACATACACATTTCAAGACATGTGTGCATACAATTGAAAATTGCCTATTTTGAATTCTTAGTAACTGTCGGTTTGCAATCTCTTTAATATTATGTTACATACATTTATTTCACAGCAAACAGCTTCAAATGCAGCATTAAATACTATTGCAAGTATCGCTCCAAATTTAATTGCCGGTTCTGGATTAGATCCATCAGGTATTTTAAATTTGTTTTTATATTCCAACCTTGGTAATTATTATATAATGTTTAAATTAATTATTATTTTAGTGCTTGCTGCATTAGCGGGTAGTCAGTTGCGAGGTGGTGGTGTCAGTTCAAAAACTTCACAACAGCATATTACACATGAGATGGCTATTCCCAATGACATAATTGGGTGTATTATAGGTAAAGGAGGAACAAAAATTGCTGAAATTAGGTAATTTATTTTAGTACACTACTTTTATTTATAGTCTATTCTATAAAAATATGATTAAACAATTGTTTGGGTTACAATTCACTTATTATTTTTTAGTAATCGCATAGAGAAATTTACTTGTTATCTTGCTACTAAAAATTCCTACAACCATACTGTTTTTGCATGCATCCATACTCTATTCCAAATAAGTTTGGAAAAAAACCTCATTGGCTGCCATCAGTGTGCCAACTATTGGCCAATTACAGTGGTCCTACTTTTCCGAGGCCCCGCAGTGTTTCTAAACTTTTTTTAGAATGGAGCATAGGCCTCTATGAGGCCATAGCCTCCCCTAGTATTTTTTAATTACATGTACTAGATATATATATATATACATAAATATTACTATAACTAATATTAAATTTTAAGTAATCTTTATCTTGCCTCGGGTGGGATATTTTCCTGTGGGCGCACTTGGATACATACATGATTCATCATATTATATCTAATACATGTTTAACTGTTTATCCTAACAACTGCTGACCGAAACGCTTACACCACAACACATAGTACACACACAAGTTTTAGGTGACCGGACATGCATCTTATTATTATATACTTCCAAATTTTATGTTTTCAAATTTAAAAATTATGTTATCTTAGGTGCAGTCCCAATTAAAAATAAAATAAATATTATAATTATTATATATTATGTATATACAGAAGAATAAGTGGGGCCATGATAAGAATTTCAAATACTGAAGAGCATGAGGCTTCTGGAAAAATGGAAAGAGCTATAACAATAAGCGGACAAGCTGATGCTGTTAATGTGGCTAAAACATTGATTAACTTAAGGTTGGTAATAATTTAATATTTGATAAGATTCAATAATGTATTTATTGTTTTGTTAACAGTGTTGATCAGTATAATAAATCATCTGGAGAATCAGTGGATTATGATGAAGAATTTTCATCTAATTTTACAGCAGATGCAAAAACAACAACTGAAACTTTGGCAACATTATTGTCAAATCCAAATGGTTTAGGGGCTTTAGGAGCATTGACTGGACTCAAAGAACTATTAGGAAGTATTAACAATAAAAAACAAATAAATAAGAAAAGAGATAAAAATGATAAATTTTCACCTTATTGAACATTGAAGTACATGAAATATCATTATATAATTTAAGCACATTTTTAACTACTTGTATTGATTCCACATGTATTTTATTTTTTAATATTACTGTAAAACTAATTGAAGATAATGATTGAATATATAGTTCCAAAACAAGTCTATTAGTTACCTAATAATGATTGTATTATAAATATTTCCTTTGAAAAATTTGAATTTGTACAATACTAATAATACTTAATAATATTTAATAAGGTAACAAGTATTTTATGTATAAACATTATATTTTGTGTTATATCATTACTAAAATTGTTGATAGAAATTATAATTGATTAATAATACGTACTTATGTACTATATTATATATTAACCCGTCGTTGGTATTGCTATGCAGAGTCCTGCCATTGGTATTGAGTGAACGCTGAGATCATCTCGTTGTTTTTCATCATTATTTATTATACAATGAACAAAAAGGTGGATAAGTGGGTGTCGCTCTGCTGTACAGTAGCGGTGACAAGTGGGTCACTGTAATGGATGGTGTTAAATTTGAATTCAATGATATAATATCATTGTATAAGAAAAACGATTCTGAGCGAAAACGGTCAGTCAGCCTATGATATTACCAAGTATATTTGATGATATTATTGTGAATAAAGTAATTTATATATAACCTATTTACGTGGAGCCTTGTTTTAAATTTTCAATCCTTGGCCATAAAAGTTTATTAATAATAATAAACATTTTATACATTTTTAACTACAAAATAATTAATAAATTATAAATTTGATAAATGTTGTCAACATTTGAACTTTAAATGCTTATAAAAAAGAATTGTGCCTATGTATTTTTAATATTTTTCAACTGCTATTAGAACGATATATCAGGAGCCTTATATTAAATTTTCACGCTTTTTTACCCAACAAAAATTTTTTTATTGATATTTATAGAAAAAAAAAACTAAAAAAATTGAAAACTCACAATGTCCGTAAACCGCTCAAAAAGAGTCAAAATATTTTCAAAATTTTATGGTGTATAGAAAATGCTAATATAAACATTCAGTGAAATTTTCTAATATTTACAGTCATTCGTTTTTTAATTACAATAAAATAAGAAAATTGTTACATGAGAAATCAAGTGAATATCAAATGTTGTAAAAATATAAATTTCAGACGCTCATAAAAATTTAATTTAAGTTTCTTGTAGACATTTTTTTTTTTGATAAAGGTAGACAAACTTATGAGTAATCTTATATTATATTTTAAAACCTTAGATTTAAAAAGAAAAATTTTTATGAATTCTCAACTCAAAATAATTTGCTAATTTTCGTGATATTTCCGTATTTTGTCAAAATTTGAACTTTAAATGCTTATAAATAAAAACTGTGACTAAGGATTTTTAATTTTTTTCATCTGCCTTTGAAAAAATAACCTAGGAGCCTTCTATTAAATTTTCAAGCTTTTTTACTCAACAGATAAAATTTTATTGATATTTATAGAAAAAAAAACTAAAAAAATTTAAAACTGACAATGTCCGTAAACAGCTCAAAAAGAGTCAAAATATTTTCAAAATTGTATGGTGTATAGAAAATGCTAATATAAACATTCAGTCAAAATTTCATGTCCTACGGTCATTTGTTTTAGAGTTACACCAAAAACCAAAATCGATTTTCTCAAAAACAGATTTTGCGTAAAAATTCCCGTTTTTCCTTAATTTTTCTTTTGTTTTTCACGTCGCTTTTGAAAACTACTGGGAAATATTTTTACTTTTGACCCTCCAAAGTACCAACTAGATTCACTTTCCTATCAGAAAAGTTACTGTTGAAGAAAATCCAAGCACTTTTACTGTCCTAAAAGGCGATGACAGACACAAAAATAAAAAAATTAAAAAAAAAAACACACATCATTGTAAAATCAATACATTCGTCGCTTCGCTCAGAATCTAAAAATATTGAAACCAACAACAAATTATTTATATTTTAATCTTTTACAAAAAATGTTTTTACAATTTTTCTTCATTATAAATTGTTAACCACTAAAAATTAATTTATAATTTTTCATACATAATATAATCATTATCAGTCAACTTGGCACTAGTGGTCTAGAATATTTTGATGATTATTATGCAAGTATGCATATGAATATTGTGTGCTCCTTAAAAATCGTTCCGAGTTTACGAAAAAGTCGATCTATTGAATGAGTGCAACACTGCATTATTGCAACGCTCAATTTATGGATATTAACATTGCATGTCGATATCTAATCAAGAATTATTTATAAATTTATAATATTCGCAAAAGTATATTTAAACATGTGTCGATTGAGAGGTATAAAGAGTATCAGATGAATCAAGTAATAAATAAATAAGTGGCTCTCAAAATACTAACGAGGTGAACGCGCGGTCACTGACGGGTTAAATAAGCGAAGAAAATGTATAACCCTTCTGAATTCTGATCCAAAAACTGTTTGGCTAAGAAGTAATATCAGAAATGTGATTATTATCTGATAAATATATTCAGGGCGTATTTTCAATTTTTTTCTGGGAGGGGTGGGAGGTCCAATAATTCTAACATAATCTGACATGATTTAATTTTTAATAGATTATAAGAATAGAAAATATTATAACTAGTTGTTTTATTAAATTTTAATAGGTATTAAACTTCATGGGCTAATTATAACCCAAGTATATTTTATAATTTTAAAGTACAAAATCTAATCGTCTTTTTTTACGAAGTCCATCCGAAATTTCTTGTGGTAAGAGAGAATCTTTAAATTGTAGAAATTTGACATGACAACAATCATCCATATCACTATAGCTAATCTCTGTAAGTCAGGACAGAAAATAAATAGTACCTACGTAGGTAAACATGGTCCTAGATGAACACTAATATTGTCGGCCAGTTAACGCCGCGCAAATTACATTGATGTTGTTATTAAAAATAATATATTCCTTACGAGTTATCAGATCAATGAGCTATTATTATTATTTACTAATTTATCATATATTTATTTGGTACCTACTTACATACGTAATAGATACCTATTATCTATTTTATTGGAGAAAATATATGAACTGTACTTGTAACAGCCGCCGTCGTTCGGCAACGAAATACAAACATGAAGTAAATGACAATAACTGCCTTGTTTACAAAGGAAAAAATTAAAATAGATTAATAATAGCTACCTATAGAAATAGTTTATTGAAGAATGGTGAGCGTCGTCCATTTCTTGCAATGTTTCTTGCAATGTTTCTTGCAATGTTTCTCGACTGTTTCGAGAATTATTGCGATGTTTATCTAATACGGGTATTTTACTAAGTGGTAATACATACAAATATACGATACAAGGAAAAGTTTAGTTACGTGCGTCGGCGGGTTTTTGAGCGTTCGACCGCGTCCGTTACCTAATTTTATATTTCATTTAAATATTTTGTTCATGGGAAAAATTTTGTCCGCGCGTGCTTACATAAATCGGGCGGGGTCTGCAAATATGTAAAAATGTTTAGTTTTTTTTTTTCGGAAAGGTTCTAGGGGGGGGGTCCAGTACCCCTAAAAATATTTATCAAGTTTCAACTGTCAACTATAGTCTATAGTAAGCAAGACGTAAATTTCATACAAGTCTTACCAGAATAAATTCATTTTTGAAAATACATTGTATTTCCTAAAATTAACTGTTATTTTTCGAAAAAAGTATGAACTACTATTGTATGAAAGACCTTGTATTAAATTATCTATCCTTAGCTATCCACATTAAATATTTTATAAGTCTTGAACTATAAATTAATTAACTGTGGTTTTGACAAAATTTGAACTTTAAACTTATTAAATTTATATTTATTTTAACTTATAAAAAATAATCATGATGCCTACATGTATCGTTAATATTTTAGCTATAAAAAAACATAGTATTACATTTTTAAGCTTTTTGTCTGGATAAATAATTTTTTATTGACATTTATACATTTTTTTCCTAGATTCCTATTTGTTTAGTTTGTTTATTTATATTATTACATCAGTTGCGTATTTAAGGGGGGGGGGGCAAAATCATAGTCCTCGGAGGTTTATTTTATTGGACTTGTTGAGAAATTATATTAGTGATAACACAGAATATAACAATGGTGATAACCTGTATCCTTATATAATATCTTTTACATTTCTATATACATATTTCTATCAGGCCCGGCTCAAGGGGTAGGCGACATAGGCCCACGCCTAGGGCGGCACTTAAGCTGCACTTTAGTAAGAGGGCGGCATTTTCAAAATACTGATAATATTCTATTGTTAAGGGCGGCAAAATTTGATTTTGCCTAGTTCACTATTTTTGCTTGAGCCTGTCCTCATTTCTATATAATATAATGTATTTTATTATATTGTCATAAAAAGACAAAAATCAAAAATAATAATTGTTTATTTGATTATAAAAGTTGACTCTTTATTAGGAATAAATAGAGTGGTAATGATAAAATTAAATCATTCTCCTCTAAATTAGTTGAAGCATAAATGCAATAATATACATTTTGGGTTATCAGTTTTACAGGGCTTGAAAAGTTGAAACCGATTGAAAAAATTTCGATTTTACATACCGGTTTCCAATTTTTTTTTGGTTTCGGTTTTGGATTTAATATCGGATTCAAGGCCTGGACTATTTACGTTCATTCTTAGTTTATTATTTTTTTTGAATCACCGGATCAAGCGTTTGAATCGCCTGTTGTGTAAAGTAAACTTTTCAAAATGTCAAGATACAAAGATTTTCAAAAAAAATACTAACCGTTTTAAATAATATTTTTCTAATTATAATACCGGTATCCAATTTTTTTCTGTTTCGGTTTTGATTTTGTTTTCGATTTCGGTTTTTCAACGGTTTATATCTACTGGTTTCAAGGCCTGCACTTTTAACGGAGAGAAAAAGTAAATTGTAAATTGGAGAGGGGCTTGTGAAGTTTTTTATGACAATGAGTAAAAAGAAACTGAGATAAAAAGGGCGTCAAAATCGTAAATACGCCTACATGCAGTTTAATAATATTATTTTATTATTTCTCCATAGGAAAATTGTGTTTTTCTCCGCTATAAAATTAGGAAAGAGACAAAGAGTTCTACATTATATACAAAACATATTATTTTCAAGAGTCAAAATAATAATACGATAAAATATAAATTATAATTTAGAATATTGTTATAACTATTATGACTATAACGATCCTATATGTGATATGTCTATTGTAATATTATACCTATATTCAGGGGCGTATACAAGGGGGGGGATGTGGGGGTCAGATCCCCCCCCAATAGGCCTTTTTTTAAATTTTATAAAATAGTGTTCTTAATGACTTAATGTAAGGAAATTACAAGGAAAAAAATGGCAAGGATTTTTTGTAAATTTTTATTTTAACACGTCATGCAACAATTAATTAAAAATAATTTACTTAATATTAATCAGTAATCATATATTTATTTCATATTCATATAATCGTATTATGTGATATTTGATAATATGTATATTATATATTATACAAGTATAATAAATTATTATAAGATAATAATATGTGGCAGACCAGCCACGGGCCGTCGCCAGTCGCCACCGTCACCGATATCAACGCGGCGGAGACGACGCCCGCATGTCCGTGCGTATAATAATACATTTTCCTATACATTAGAAAAAGAAATATAAAAATAGCTAAAAATAGCTTAAATAATAAATATTATTATCTAAAAACAAAAATCAACCACAAATATTATGTCAGTTGTACGAACAAGTCATAACTACATATAACTACTTGTAGAATTTAAAATAAAATGTATTGAATATATATAATATGTTTTATCATTTATTAGGTATTTAAATGTGCACATATATAGGTTTAGGTATTTTTGTTCCATAATAATTTGTTTGCAACTGATCCCCCCCCATACAAAAGTTATGTATACGCCACTGCCTATATTAGTATAATAAATAATAATTATTGATATTTATTGGTATACCGTTTACTTTATTACGTATTAACCTTTACGGCTTTACCTCTATGTTGTTTGAATAAATCGTGTCATCACTTATCCGGCATTCAGTTAGCCTTATCATCAGCCAACCAAATTCGATTACATGTAAGCAGGTAAGCACGTTGAGGTTAGGACGTATCACGTATGTAGTATGTTATTGTTATCTTTTGCTTTTAATGTTTACATGTTTATGTCGGGCGCTTTGGAGACAGTAAATATTAAATTCAGTAATTTACTGTGAAGTACCTATCTATGTAATATTATATTCAAAATTGTAAATGTGTAATGTGATAATATGTGTATAATAGAAAATATTAATTTTTGTTTAATGTTTAAATGTTTATAACCTTTTTTTACGCATTAAATGTTACAGCGTTATGAATTATTTTCATTAAACTTGTTTTATTTGGGATACTTGTATTTCTCCTAAGAAACTTATAATTAAAAATGGCGAACATTAATGCATACGGTAGATATACATCATCGGAATATGACCATAGTAAGATTTATTTTTATTTTGTTTTACTACTAAATATTTTTGTTACAAACACAATATACAAATTTACAAAATCTATATAAATACCTGTACCTATTAAATATAATATTTTTTTACAGGAAGAAGGAATCCATCTGTTAAACAGAACCCAAAAAAAAATAAACGGAGCTATAAAAATAATGGTAAATACCCCTATAAATACCTAGGTTTTTTTAAAAATATAGGTAAACATAGTTTATCTCCTCAGTGGCAAAGGAAGTTTATGGACAAAATTAAATTTCCAATAAGAATTGTTCCGTATACTTCATAGTTAAATTTCCGAGAAAAAGCTAAAATTAACCATAAATATCCCTACTTCAGTATCCCTACCAAATTAATTAGACATTAAAATATTTCCAATTAATAAATTAATTTTTTCCAATTTATTACATATTATATCAATTTAAGATTTGTTTAAATTTTTTTCATTTTATCTAACTAATTCACTTAGTTATTCATTTTTTTCAGAAAATTATCATCAAGCAAGTAGTAATAGCACATAATAGTATAATACTAAATATAAACAAAAATATATATATATAATAAATAATTTTAAAATGGTATTAATTTTGATTAATTTGTAATCTAGAATTAAACTTCATTTGAAATAATAAATGTTATATTGAAGTTATTTTTTTTATTGAATAGTAAACAGGTGTTATTAGAGCTACAAATTATTTGATTTATGGTGCATTAACAATATACCTAATTCTACCCTTTTTTAAATATTTAGTATATTATTTATTAATATACCTTTTTATAATAATGTAAAATGGCATATGCTTTTAATTAAATAATTATTACATTTATTATTTCAAGTTAAATTGTAATTAATAATTAATGTTATGTTTCAGATTCATCAAACTTTTATTTTATAGTTGGTTTGATTTGTATTATTTTTTTATTCACACGTGAATCAGAAAATAAAAATTCTAAAAAAGGAAAATATGTTACGACTATGATTGATACAAAATGGAGTATGGTACCACTTGTTTTAGAAATGGCAGAATATATGGCTGAAGAAAATCCATATTCTTTATGGTTGTTTGTGGATAGTATATCACAGCTTAATCCAGCTTTAAGTGAACTTGGTATAGAATAAGAATATAGTATTAATATAATTTGTATTATAATTATAAAATCTTTAATCTTTAATTCAATTTTTGTAGATAATGATCAAATCAAATACCAGATTGCATTATCTAAGGCTGAATTATTATTATCCAATTCTAAATTAAGACTATTAAAATTTTCTCTATCCATGCATATATATTCACCACGTATTGAAATGTATGCTCAAATGGCAGCTGATCGAGGAGTGCATTGTTCCACTTCTGTAGAAATTGATGGTGAACTTGTGTGTTCAGTTGAAGAGTTAAAAAAAGTTTTACAACGGATAAGTGTTAGTTTTTGTTCAGTCTTATGCAAACATCATCCATTTAAAAAAAAAATGAACACAATCTTTTTTATAGGCTGAAGGTTCAAAACATTTGTGTGAAACATATCATATAGATCATCATCACCCTTCTTCTAAAAACAGAAGTAACATAGCGATATTGTATGGTGAATTAGGAACAGCAGAATTTGCTTCTTATCATACAGTATTAAAACAATATGCTCAAGAAGGATCTATAGACTATGTTCTACGTCATTTTGTAAAAGTAATTTGTTTAATATATGTTGTAATTACAATTGCATGAACCAATAATTTCTGTATAGGAAAAGAGTGAACAGAAGGTTCGCCTATCTGGTTATGGTGTTGAACTTCATATGAAATCAACTGAATATAAAGCAGAAGACGATAGTGTAGTTAAAGATAAAAATGATTTGAATAGAAATGAAGATGAGGAAGATATTTCAGAAATTGAAGGATTTGATTTTAAACGCCTTGTGTAATTTTAATTTATTTTATTAGTATTTACTGTTTATTATTGTTACTGATAAACTTTTAATCATTTAATTTAGTGAGTTATACCCCGATAGAAAGCAGGATTTATTAAAATTCAGAACTCATTTATCCGAGGTTAGTGGTGAACTAGCCCCTCTTAAGGCTTGGCAATTTCAAGAATTGAGCCTACAAGCAGCACAGAGAATTATGAGTGGCCCACCTCAAGATGCTATTCAAACTTTTATTCACATTGCTCAGAATTTTCCAACTCAAGTAATGTTGAACAAAAATTTATTCCATTGTTTAAAGTATAATTTGCATGTTAATTTATTTTAGGCTAGATCATTGGCTAATGTTAAAGTTAGCAAAGAACTAAGGGATGAAGTATCAAAAAATCAAGATAGTTTTTCAATGGGATTGAATTTACAACCTACTGATACAGTTTTATTATTAAATGGAATGTATTTTGATATAGACATCACAGATATGTCAACTATATTAGATTCAGCTACTCAAGAATTGAGTATAATGGAAGGGTTATATTCTATAGGTAAATAATATTTTTTTTACTCAAGAAAAAATGTTGAAATTGTTTTTTTGGTTATAGGCATTACAGACAAAAAAGCTATTTCTTCTATGTTAGCGTTGGATTTTGGAAGTGTTAAAGGAAAGTCATATGCTGTAGATATTAGGGACTCTGCTATTCAATGGATAAATGACTTAGAAACTGATGCTACATATAAGAGGTGGCCTTCTTCAGTTGATGATTTGCTTCGACCAACATTTCCTGGCATGTTACGAAGTATTCGTCGTAACCTGTATAATCTAGTAATTGTTTGTAATCCAGCTTCTAAAAGTTCATGGCCTTTACTAAAACTAACTGATTCATTTTTAAACCATCAAAGTCCTTTACGAGTTGGGATTGTATTTAATGTTTCGCCAAAGCCAGCCATAGGACTAAACGATGCTAGTGTAGCCATATTGAATGCTTACAATTATATTGTTGAGCAAACATCTAAACCATTGTCTGCATTTAATTTCATAACTAATATGTATACATCTATTAGTGAAGACAGAGATGTTATTGTTGATGATGTCTTAAATGAATTTAAGAAGCAGTACCCCAAAGCAATTATTGATGAAATATTTGGAGAAGACAGTGATTACGATACTGCCCAAATACTGGCAAAAGAGTATGTCGCAAAGACAGGGTTTAGAAAATTACCTCAAGTATTACTTAATGGGGTTCCATTACAAGAAAAATCTTTGGTGGAGGAAGACTTTGAAGAAGCTGTTTTAGTAGAATTAGTAACTCAAACGCAGACTTTACAAAAGGCTGTATACAAAAGAGAATTGACTGATACAGACAATGTTGTAGATTGGTTAATGACACAACCAAATGTAATGCCAAGGTAATTAACCAAAAAAAAATTATTATTATTTACAATTAATTATGTGAAATTAAGTATATTGATCCACACAATAATTGTTATAGACTGAACTCACGTGTACTCAATACAGACTCAAGTAAAAATTTGCAATTATCAGATAAACATGAATTTGTTTTGAAGTCAATAAATTATACTACTTTTACTAAGAAATCTACTATTAATCCAATTACACACTGGATTGTTGGAGATTTTTCTAAACTGTCTACTTTCAAATTGATCAAAAACACATTTGAACATTTGGTAAGCAAATAATTTACAATATTTAATCTTCAAATCAAAATATAGTATTTATTAATTTATAAAATATTAAGTAATAAGTTTTTTGTAACATAATAATGTATAACGTAACTTATAATATTTAAACATATTCTACTAACAATGACCTCTGAAGCTAAAAGTAAAAAAAAAATAACATAATGTGATATTTATTTTTCTATCAATACCTATTCTCAATAAGATGTTTTCTCTGTAGTCTGACATGTATGCGGCGGTGTTTGGTTATTGGAAAATCTGGCCTGGGTACTGGAAAATGCATATATAATAAATTCAAATTGTATGTCCATTCATAAATTAGTTAGAATTAAATATTTTCATTTTATAGGTTATTATTATTAAGTATTAACATTACATACTACAATTTACATAATTAAATAACTTCTTTAATTTAAATGTATGAGCCTTCTATCATCTAATTAATAAATGTAGGCCATTTTTTATCCTGGAAGTGACTTTTCGGTACAATGAACAAGTGTATTGTGTAGTATTTTAAATTTTCCAAACATAACACTTTTATCAGTGCAAACCACTTTTTAATGTTTTTCTAGAATCTAACTGTCAGCAGTTTTTATAAGCTCTTCAAATTTATTTAAATTAGCTTGTATATCATATATTGGTAGTACAACCAACTCCATAAAATGTAGCATGATTATTTAATTTTTCACCATTGTCAATTTTTTTATAATTTTGTATTTAGTTTATAAAGTGAATATGTTAATGTTTTATTTCCAAAATCTCTATACTCTACAAACACTACAAATCATTTGACATATAAAGTGTCTAAAACTACACTAATGTCTAATACAGATTCTCTTATGTACTAGATGTTTAGATTAGGCATTATCAAGGATTTTACTAGCCTATTTATTTTATTGTCAATTTTATAACATTATGTTGTGACACATAATTGTGTTCGGTGCAAAAATACAAAAGTTATTAGAACTAGAAAATTGGATATGTGGAATATTGTACAACCCGATTACAGATATTACTATTAACTATTATTTATTTGAAACATAATTTAAATTGTATAGCATATTAACATGTTTTTGTGTTATATGTTATACACTAAGATAATCATATATAAAAAAAAAAAAAACTATAATATAAATAGAAAACAATAATATTTATATATTTTTTAATAATTTTAAAGAATTGTGATTTTAAAAATATTACTAATTTTATGGTACAATGATTTAGTAGTTTTAAAAGGTTATGTTATAGCCTAAATATGAAAGTTATCCCGTTATTTATTACTCTTCTACGATAACGATAACAATTATAAGTAATTTTAAATTAAATGTTGGTCTTTGTTCCATATTTTCTCTGTTTCTTGTAGTCTATTCTATAATCCATATACATTTTGTAAATTTAGGATATACCATAATTACATTTGTTTTAACTTTAACTTATTCTTATGTAACATTTTTCTTACAGAAATCGGATTCTGAATCACGTATAGGTGTAGTTCCGAATCCATCAAGTAACGATGAACATATAATCAAAATCAATAAAATAGTTTTTGAAGCTTTTAAACAGGAAGATAAATTGAATATATTAGTTAAGCATTTATCACAAGCAATTAATGTTAATAAAAATCATATTGAAGTCATAAATTCACTACCAGTAAGATTTATATCCTTTGATTATAGTAATCTAAAATATTAATATTATATTTAATTTTGGGTAGGAAGAGATACATTTTGATGTGTCAAAAATAGATATACAATTGTATAGAAACTTTGCTTTTGAAGCATTGAATTTTGAAAGTGGACAAAGCGGCATAATCACAAATGGACGTATTTTGGGTCCATTTGATGAAGATGAAGATTTTTTAACTGATGATTTTGCTTTATTAGAACAACATACATTAAAGGGCAGTGTAAACAAAATTCTTAATATACTTAAAGAATCAGGTACGTTAAAACTTAAAAATATATCAATTACTATAAATATAATTTTTAACTGTTCTGGGCATTAATAAGTTTAAAAGTAATATAGTTATTTTTTGTATTAAAACTTAATATTTGACATATTAAATTAAACATAATTTAAATTAGTTTATATTATTTATAGATGTAATGGATATTACAAGTGATATGATAATGAAAGCGAGTGCCTTAATTAGTAGCCGTTCTCAAACTAAAAATCGACATTCTATACCTGATGTTTCTACTAAACACAGGTAAAATATCATAATATTTATGGCATTTTATAGCCTTATTGCAATACAGTACAACCCATACTTAGTAAAACTTAGTAGTACTTAGTAACTTTCATTATAAATGTTAATTTTTTCATAATTTTTTTTTTTTTATGAAGTGTTATTAAATTAACTGCCAGCAACGAAGATGAACCAGTTTTTGAAATCAATGTTATTGTTGATCCTGTGTCTAGAGGTGCTCAGAAAGTTGGATCTATTATTTCTGTATTATCACGAGTACTCAATGCTAACATAAATATATATTTTAATTGTGTTGATAAGAACAGTGATATGCCTGTTAAAAGGTAAGAATTAATATAATATATTCTAAAATGTACATGTTTTTATGTATTTTATATTTCAGTTTTTATCGTTTTGTGCTTGAACCTGAAGTCATTTTTGATAAATCTGGCCATTTGTCCCCTGATCCAATAGCAAAGTTTTCTAATATGCCTACTAGTCCATTATTAACACAAATACTTCATGTACCTGATAATTGGTTGGTTGAATCTATTGAATCTCCATATGATCTGGACAACATTCGACTCGAAGATGTTGAAATGGGTGTTTATAGGTTTGTAAGACTAATCATAACCGCTTAAGAGGACGCTAAACAGACATTTGTCTTAGTCTTAAAAGTGCGTAACATAACAAATTTATGCTCAGGAGAACGCGTTTAGCTCCTTTAGTTTAAACATTTGAGTAAATCGATCTATTTTGGAACTTGATGGTAAGTATATAATCTGTGTTTGCATGTGGGTTTTTTACGATAGTTCAATTTTTTAGTAAGTTATGAGCATATAATATAGCGTAAAATAAAAATGCTCATAACTCACTTAAAAACTGAATTATTGTAAAAACCCACTTACAAACACAGATGATGTTCCATAATAGGTCGATTCACTCTATTTTTTAAACTAACTGAAATGTGATCTGCCGAGCGTAAATTTGTTATGTTATGCACTTGTAAGACGGAAACAACAAATATCTGTATAGAGTCCTCTTAATGGCAAACTAACATTTCATTATTTTCATTATTTTAATTAATTTAGTCGGTATGAATTGGAATATCTGCTGCTTGAGGGTCATTGTTATGATTCAGTCAACATGAATCCACCTCGTGGTCTTCAAATGACACTAGGAACTAAGTCAAATCCAGTAGTGGTAGATACAATTGTTATGGCCAACTTGGGTTATTTCCAAATGAAAGCTAACCCAGGGGCTTGGATGTTAAGACTTCGACAAGGCCCTTCAGCTGATATTTATGACATTATTTCTCATGAAGGATCAGACCGTTCTCCAAACAGTATGGATATCAAAGTATTGATCAGTTCATTTCGTTCTCACATAATTAAAGTCAAAGTTGCCAAAAAACCTGGCAAACAGAGTTTAAATGTCTTGGGTGATGATGATGCTGAAAATAAAGGTTTATGGAATTCAATTACCAGGTGAATAAAAGTGAACATTAAACTTCTTTACATATTTTATTATTGATGTGGTGGTGAGTAAATGTAGCTAATCATTTGTGTCAGTCCTCACTCATCACATTCTGTTTCTTTTTATATGATGCCAACATATCAGGAACTCTAGGTCTTTATAGTTTATATAATCTTCTGATGAGTTAGCTACTTATTTGTTTGTTGCAAATTACATTGAAAATTTTTAGTTTTTTAATTTTTTATAATTTGAATACATTATTATGTTTTATGAGGTAAATTTAGCCCTAGATCTTATATTATATATTATTAATAGGGCCTTTGAAACTTGTAGTATTTACCTAGTCTTTTGAAAAACCTTAACATAATCTAAGTAAGATTCAAATTATTTTATACTTAAATAAAGTTAAATATATTTTGCACTTTCCTAAAAATTTTAACTAAATCATTTACAAACCGAAAAAACTTACTTTTCCATTTAAACTATAAAACTAATTTTTGCTGAAATGCTAATTTTTTTAGCTAAATTTCCGTTGGTTTTTATGATTTCTATTAGTTCTAATATATTATCCTTTCTTAAATAGTTATTATGTTATATTATTATATTATTTATTATACATTCTTTCATAGTTCTTTCGGCTCGGGTTCACCTGATAAATCAACTGACGAAACTATCAACATATTTTCTGTTGCTTCAGGCCACTTATATGAAAGATTTTTAAGAATTATGATGTTGAGTGTGTTAAAAAATACTAAATCTCCAGTAAAATTCTGGTTTCTTAAAAATTATCTTTCTCCAACTGTTAAGGTATTTATATTTTATGTAATGAGTTTATAATTCTTGTTTTAATAATTAGTGTGATTAATGACTATTATTGATGTATTCATTTTTTATTTTAGAACTTTCTTCCTATTATGGCCCAAGAGTATAAATTTCAATATGAACTAGTTGAATATAAATGGCCTCGTTGGCTTCATCAACAAACAGAAAAACAGAGAACTATATGGGGTTATAAAATATTGTTTTTGGATGTCCTTTTTCCATTGGATGTTAAAAAAATTATATTTGTTGATGCTGATCAAGTAGTCCGAGCTGATATGAAAGAATTAGTTGATTTAGATTTAGGTGGTGCACCATATGCGTATACTCCATTTTGTGAAAGCCGTAAAGAAATGGATGGCTTCAGGTTAGTTTTGTCTAAAAATAGTATTTACCTTTATTTTAAAATGCATTTGTTTAAAGATTTTGGAAACAAGGCTACTGGAAAACTCATCTACAGGGTCGTCGTTATCATATCAGTGCATTGTATGTAGTAGATTTGAAACGCTTTAGAAAAGTAGCAGCTGGTGATAGATTACGAGGTCAATACCAAGCTCTTAGTCAAGATCCAAATAGTTTATCAAATTTAGATCAGGTTAGATAAATAATAATAATAAAATAAAATATGACACCTTAATTGTTATATTTTTAAAGGATTTGCCAAATAACATGATTCACCAAGTTTCTATTAAAAGTTTGCCACAAGAATGGCTTTGGTGTGAAACATGGTGTGATGATGCATCCAAAAAATCAGCCAAAACTATTGATCTTGTAAGTATTAATATTTTAGTAAATCTTACTTTTATAATTGTAAAAATTACTTTTAATACATTGTTTTTTATTAAAATGATAGTGTAATAATCCATTAACTAAAGAAGCCAAGTTGACGGCAGCAATGAGAATTGTTAGTGAATGGAAAGATTATGATAATGAAATTAAAAGATTACAAATTAAGCAAAGTGAACATGAAGATGAAGTTTTCAATGTTGAAACTCAATCAAAAGGTAACTGGCTCTTGAAATTGTATGAAGATAAAACAAAAGTGCAAAGTACTATCTGTCTAATATAAGAGTAATCTCTGGTGGTGACTGATATTTGTCTGGTTTGGTCAGACCACTTTCCTTGTTAAATTGTTAAATCAGTTTTCGTTATCTGCTTCTGTTTCCGACAATTGGTCGCAGCTGAAAAGTTTCTTTACCATATAAGTGGACGCCATATCTATATGTTATGCGTTTGTAAGACGGAAACAACGAACGAAGGTATTAATGTTTGCAAAATGAAGCTAGGCAGTTGTTGTAACTTGTAAAAATAAAGTAATACCCTTGAGAGCATTGTACTTGGCGCAAATTTGCTGCAACCGTGTACAAGTTACTTTTATATTGGACGGGGATGACAATTTTGTAAATTTTAATCATTATATTTATTCTATCGGTTTTTAAAATATATTATTTTTTCTTATTTCAGGACCAGAAGTACACACAGAATTATAATGGATTTATATTTGAAAACTGTTGCATAGAATTCAAATGATCTCCAGTTTTATTATGATAATATGTCTATTTATTTTATATCTATTGAAACCAACTATTCATTGTTCCATAATTTTTACAACATTAGTTGATAACATTTTTGATTATATTATAATTTGTTTAGGAATAATAAATTAAAAAATAAAGATATTAAATTTATTTTAATTGTGAAAAACTTTTTCCATTTTTATTTTTTGTGTTTATTTACCACATGGTTATAAAAAAAAAAATATTCTTTCACAAAATAAAATCTCAAATATATATATATATTTGAATCATTACAATTAATTACAGATTTGCCTTTTTACTAGGCTAGTACAGTTTTGACAATTTACATAACAGCACCAATGGTATTTGCATTGACAGCGCTCCGTCTGTTCAATAGTTTGTGTAGTGTAGCCTCGGCCACAGCACATGGCTAGACAATTTTCAGTACCAATTGTTGTGGAGTTACATTTTCTAAGGGGGAAAAAAAACACATTAATAACATATTAAATATGAGTAAATGCTTATAAATCTATGACATTTCACACCTGCCAACTGTTCCATAACTGCCCACTCTCTGGTCATAATTACAATAATCTGAAGATTCGGTAATATATACTAATGAACTGTCTGTATGTTTTGGAAGTCCGAATCGAATGACTTGAACCATTTCCACTTTCAACGGTGTTTTATTGTACAGTTTCAACAACTTGATGCCCACCCCAATGAATTTGTTCGGCAGACCCCTCCAACACGTTTTCACGTTACACGATCCCGACATGCCGTGACACTTGCAATGGGTTTTCACACTTGACATGACCACCTGAAAAAAAAAATTAAATAAGAAAAGTTGTAGCAACATGATCCCCTTGCGAAACGGACCGCCGCGCCTGCATTCCTCTGCAGGTTCTCGTCCGCTGTGAGCGTATGCGTATTGTTCCTACGACGCACGGTTCATTATGCATAATTAATATTTATTGATTTATCTATAGGATGCGATACAGTCGGTCTTTTTTTTCATTCAATCTTATTTTACCAACATCTAAAACATAGATTTTGGTTAACAAAAATGGTTGGTCCGTGCCACTCCGCGCGTGGACACAAATCAAAATGCTATGCCATTATATTTCGCTCAAAACATTGTATTGACAATATCGACGTCCAAAGAAACATACGGAACATAGGTAGGTTCACGAAAAGTCGATACACCAGCTATTACCTAAATAGGTAAGCGTACGCGTATACCGTTAATGGTTTCATCACTATTCACAATGTAGTATTCAAATAGCTATAACTATACCTACTTATATTTTGAAATTTTGTTTTTATTTATTGAACCAATTTTCATCCGATAGAAAATATACAATAAAACGAATAAACTATAGAATGATAAAAGTCAAAATCGTATAGATACATTTTGGTATACCATATCTATTTTAAAATAAATTGAGATAGGTACCTATCGAACATTGAATCTTCTAACCTATTAGGACATTAGGTAGGCACATAGATTCAAGACTCAACCTACTCAACTATAAATTTGCCTAACGTTTTACGTATGGGATAAAAATTAGATCTGTAATTCTATCTGTTACAGGCTGCAGCAGATCTCTTGTCAATCCAAAAACTTGGGGAGTTGTGTGCACACTATAAATAAGTGGTGGTTGAATGGTAGGCTCCGTCACAATCGATAGGTAGAAATATAGTCAGTCCCGTGAAAACAGACTTTTCAAGGATTTTCTTTAGCAGAAAATAAAAGTGAACTGAATAAGATTAATAATAATATAATATGTAATCAATTGCAACCATTTAGATCACTGATCGTCGCCGGCAAACACGCATAGGTAACTTTTTTCTGTGGCCCCTTCAATTATATATCTTGGTGTTTAAAATTTTTTTTTTATATATTGAATTGAATCATGTCTATCATATTTACAACGATGTTCTTAAAACTGCTTTTAAAGAAAGTACCTAATGGACTAAAAATATTTTTATTCTAGTCTTTCAGAAATAGATAGGTATTAAAAGTTTTGTTAAAAGAACAATTACTGCTTTCAAGTTTCGGTAACACTTATCTTTATATGAGCAGACATTTTCAATAGTTAAATATCAAAAAAATAAATATTATTCACGATGAAGCGACGAAAACTTGAATGCAGTTTTAAAAATATCAACATCCGCAATATGAAAGCGGATATAAACAAATGAGCGGAAAAATTCAATCTCAAAAATCACACTAAAGAAACTAAATAATTATATCCTTTTGCACTCAAATTTTAAATTATTTTTTCTAATGTATTTTATTCAAATCTATAGTATAATATGGACAACCTCGCGATGTGAAACTCATAATAATATTATGATTGTTGCTATCCATAAATATATTAGGTTGTATTATATGATACAACTGTATTTTTAATAACGTTTATTTTAATTTTGAAGCGGCCCTCAACGAAAAGCTGATAACAAATATGGCCCACGAAGGTAAGTAAAAAGGTTTACAAACCATGATTTGGATAAACAAAAAAAATGTTCTTTTTTCGTAATCTGAAAATAATGCATGTGTGAGCTACCCTTTAGCTATACCTATAGGAGTTGACAAAATAAGGTATAAATAGTAAACACCCTCCAAGTTTCAAGTAACCCAGTGGCGTATTTAGGATTTTACATATTTGTATCAATGCTCTCCCCCTGGTTTTTTTTTAGTGGCAATTTTTCTTACCCATACAACAATGTACAACACTTGTTATAATATGGTAATAGTACCTAGCATACTGTATAAAAATCTATTTAGTGCCCCAGAATGTTGAATATCGTAGGTACTCTCAGTAGCAACGAATAACGAAATAATCAAAGCAAATTTTAAAATGTATTAATTTTTTATCTATTTATTAAATTGTAAACATATTAAAAATTAATATTTCTTGAAAAAGACATCGATAATGGTCGCATAATGAAATATGGTGTTATGGCTTATTGCATTAAAATCATACCTAGTTAAAATTAATATAAATATTTATAGTAAACGACCAAATCGTCTAATGATAATAATTTATTATAATTTTTAATTTAAAGAAACATCGTGTATTTGTATCTACAGTTATTTTTTTAAGTTACACCAAACAATCAAAATCAATTTTGTCAAAACCTTGTGTCTTGCTGAAAAATTACCGTTTTTCCTTAATTTGTTTTTGTTTTACTCATCGATTTTGAAAAATACTGGGATATTCTTTAAATAATTACCAACTAGATTCACTTTCCCACTAAAAAAGAAAGATACTGAAATAGAAAATCGAAGCAATATTTAAACTATTTATCGTGTGTATACACACACACAAAAAAAAATCATCACACATTATTGTAAAATCATTGTCTTCATCGCTCAGAATCAAATAACATTATGTATGAAATACAATAGTAATATTACTGTCATCAGTACCCAAGTTATTTATTATTAGAAAAGTATGTCAATATAAAATAGTTAGGTACCTAGTTAATAAAATTATCAATGCAATAAATAAGTCCATATCTTAAAATACCTATCTATTGTTTTTATACAAAAATACTATTTCTGGTAAGTTTAAGTTTTTAAAAAGTACATAATCAAACTTACAATAAAGTTTCGAATACAATTTGTCATACTTAAATGTGGTTAAAGATATCTTGCAAAATAAAATTACCGTAGTCTGTAAATTATTAAGTATTAAAAACGCTCTCGTGTACAATAATATACCATTTTTGATATATGGCCCTCTTGTACTGAAATTACGTCAGTACGATGTTACTAACATCATAGCCAACAATAAATGTTTAGTTTAGGCACAGAACAATAGGTTTAGGTATTCGACGACAAACCAATACGACCGCGTATTATCAGATTTGGAGATTGATTGCCCAGAATGGCTTTGTTTATATTTAAATATTAATTGATCATCTTGTTGACATTGAATCGCCTAACTGCCTATAAGTCAAGGCTGGGTAAGTTAATGATTTTTTTTAACTCAGTTAAGTTAAGTTAATATGCATCAATAACAAAAAGATAATTTAACTATAAGTTAACTCAGTTAAGTTTAAAGTTAATACACACTTTTTGATAACTTTTTATTTAGTTAAAAAAAAGTTAATTTGTTTATACAACGTTAGAGTACTTAATTTTTTTCCAACCCAAAACTAAATTATAGACTATAGTGTTTATACAGTATTTACATATTAGTTGGATTCGAATGATATACATTTTTTACTTTAAATAATTCACGGTCAATATTGTTTGACATGAAAACGAAATAGACGGAAATAGTGAAATATAATAAAACTAAAAACAAAACAAAATAAATTAACTTAACTTACTTCTTGAAATGGAAAATTAACTCGTTAATTTCACGTTAATTAAAAAAGAAATTTAGTAAGTTAACAGTTAAGTTAATGAAAAGCCAAAAGTAACTAGTTAAACAGTTAATATAATATAACTCGTTAATGCCCAGCCTTGCTATAAGCCATTGTAAATCTGTTTTCAAAAAAAAAGCTCCCTCAAAAATTTGCTGTCCCCCAAAAAAGTGCTGCTTGGGGCAATTTCACTCAATCCTCCTCACACCACTGAAGTAATCTATTGATATTTAATTTTAATTGAAAACAACACAGTAGTTTTCTGAGACTATTAATTTCGGATGAACCAACATCCAAGTTGGATAACCTAACTTTGCCCGTGAAGGAACGAAAGAATACAAAATATAGGCAGAGGCGTATTTAAGGAGGTGGCCCATGGGGCCCGTGCCCCCCCCCCTATTCACCTTATTTTATACTTTTTTATTATTGAGAGCATTATAACCTATATTTAGCCTCTCTTATTTTTCACAGACGGGCGCAAGGTGACATATTATCATGATACGATATCATTGATATTTATTACCACTTACCACTGATTTAAATTATGAGATAAGTTATAACTTATAACTGTGTATAATTTGAACTTTTTGTTTGTGCCCCTCCCCTACATAAGACATTTATAAAAATACCCCTCAATATAATTATATCTTGATTTTGGTGTACCTCAGTTTACAGTCAAATTTGCGTTAGTGTCCATCGCTTCGTGGTGGATTGGATATAGCATTTGGTAAAAATCGAACGTGGTAAAAACTACTCTGTAAACTTTCCTGATATATTTAAGAACAATTTGAAATGTTCACAAAATCGGTTAAATATTTTTTGTGTACCTATATAAGCTAAAAATATACATTCAACTTTCATACATTTTGTTTTAAGATATACATGATATACATGACTTGATGACTTTATTCCGTTATTCGAAACCAATCGTGACAACCTGATGGATGTTTTTACCTCATCTGCCCGAGTAACCAATGGCAATCAATTATATACAAAAAAAAAAAAATACTAATTTATACCAATTATTTATCCTGTAACCAATTTCAACCATTTATAAACAAAAATTTCCATCGTAAATCTCAAAATCCCAGTTTGACCACCTCTCCGGGTTGGACCTACTGCAGGGTCCAATTGTGAGTCTAAATCATCCAGTGATCACTCAAACACACAAACAATTTCATCAATATTGGACCAGGCGTTTATGAGGAGTTCAAATAGGTAAAAAAGTACAAAAGAGTTATATTACTTATATATATATATATATATATAAAGATAATATGATATAGGTACTAATTATATAGTTATATCTACTAACGGGAGTTTACACTAGTGAGAACAGCCATGACTCATGAGGGTGGCAACATTAGACGGTGTTTGTCCGACATATTATGTGTATGGTCGCAATATGGAATATAGGTGGTGTGGTTAAATACTCCGATACCACTGCGGGGCATAAGTAGTAACATATCATACTTAGGTCCAGTGGCGCCGATTCGACTACTAAGTGGGGTAAATGTCCCAGAGCATTTTTATTGAGTGGGTGTCCCGTACTTCCGTGGAGCCGTGTAGGTGTCACATCGGGATTTTAATTTTCTATAATGTCAGTAGAAAAATATGTTTCCAATGTAATATGTACCCATACATAATATTAGTATATTACGCATGTATTATGTATAATACAATTATCATGTACTATATTATATATATGGCGTCATGGTGACATAGCTACCTACTTTTGAGGTGGGTTTGGTGAGACTAGACATTTTTATTACCCCAACGGTTTACAAATAAATTGACGTTACTCAGGGGGGCTTTTGCTTTAACCTAACCTTTGGCATCTCCTGTCGTCTTAACCACCAATAATTTGTATTATAAATTACATAATCTAAAATAGAAAGTTATAGCCTTTTTGAGCACCTCTTGTTAACATTGTCTGGATTCACGCCTGGCGCCACCACCTAGGTATTTGGGTACCTAGTCACCTGTTATAGGTATAAGGTTTCGTGTACAATGTACCAAAGTATTTAGTGTCTTACTTTTCGGCCTATTTTGTAATTGTGTTCGTCGACTATAGACATAGCTCTCTGTTCACGCCGTACCGCATCTTCGTTGGCGTTAGCCGACAAGTCTTCGTCGCCGTCACCATTGTATTCGCCCGACGCCAAAGGGTTTTCGTTCTTCACGAACTGTCTGGCGAACTTGGCGCCCCATCGGACGTTGTCGTCGCACCCGCTCCACTTAAACGTGCCGTCCGTGTCTTCCGGGTGGGTGCCGCACCCGCAGCTCGGCAACATTCCGGACGCGCAGTCCCTGGTCATGGTGTACGTCAGCGCGGCCGAGCTGAGCGCGTACGCGAACGACTGTTCTTTCGTGCCTGCAGCAGTGTATTAGATTATAATTTATTATGTGCCGACACCGGGTGTATATGTTTTCGTCCGAATTCGACCTTTTGGTTTTCGCCCAAAATTGTTATAATATAATATAATATTATAAATTTCACCGTAAACAAAAAAAAAAACATTTTGGTCACCACTGTTTTTTTTTTATTGAAAATGTTATTTAAGCTTTTAATTGATAAAAGTTAATGTCAACATATACCTACTTATGTGTAAAAAATTTTTAAAAAAAAAGTACAGTGGTAACTAAAATGTTTTTTTCGCTTACGATGAAAAATATTACTTTTTTTTTTGTTGAGTTTAGGTAAAAGAGGTCATTTGGGCGAAAATCAAAAGGTCGATTTTGGGAGAAAACAGATCAGACTATGGTATTAAACTGTATTAGGCATGTAATATTATATTGTTGTCTCGTGTTATAAAATAAAAAATAATCATTTGTGAGACGTTTGCCGTAACTCGTATACTTAAGTATATATTATGGTGCAGGCCGCAGGGCATAACTACTATAGGGTACCTACCTATTTACCGGCTGAAAGAGTTTACCCCATAATTATAGGGGCTTAATCGTTTCCTCGATTAGAATCTATAAGAACTGTACCCCTCCGACCGTCCCACAGATCTGGCACTGATTCTTAATACGATAAGGAATCGAATAAAATAATATTATTTTAACTCATAATTTTTCGCTGCTACAAGATTTGTTATATTATAATAATATAATAATGATGGCTCATTTGATAACACTAATATAGTATTTTATTATTTTCAAAAATACTTTGGAATATTAAACAATTTCGTATAGGAATCTTGATAATATACCTACCTAAATGTTAATATTGTCTTCTGTGAGTTAGGGTAGGTATGCATACAATTCTGATTATTATAACGATTCCCGTGTGCAGACTGCAGGGGTGAATTTAGGAATATCTAATGGGGAAGGGGTGATGGATAATCTTCTAATATAGCAAAGCCGAGCCGGTCCATTTCCCGAGCCGAGCAAGCATACGACATCCCTTGTTTGGTTCCATGTCGTCTATTGTTGAATTATATAATAATTATATTATATATAATACACAAATACACAATAGGTTTCAAATGTCTATTGGGGAAGTTGTAAATAAGGGAGGGGGTTGAATCGAGTCCCCTTCATCGTCCACCATATATCATGATATAATTACGCCTCCACTAGTGTGCCGTTTGTAATAAATACACTGTAGATAATATCTATATTATAACATGTATATTATATAATATATATATATATATATACATATATATAGAGAAAGAGAAAGAGAGAGAGAGAGTTCATACTTCAAACGAGTATATAATATATATATAACCTATTAATCCCGCGCGGTATGCACCTTTAGGATATGACGACTGTCGTCGACTTGTATACAACTTGTCACGTTTGTCCGTGAAAAAGATGTATGCGTTTTGAATCAGAAATAAAATGCGATGTTAAAACGCGCCTATATACATATGCCGCACGCATATAATTAAAATATTTATATATATATTATTATATCGTTACCCTAACAGCAACAACACGTATCTGCAAATTTTCGATTTTTTTTTTATGTTATCAAAATATTTAGAATCTCTTTGCGCACATGTTTCATTGACTATATTTTCCGTAAACAAACTGATAATCTCAAAAAATAGATTATAGTGACAACACGTATCTGAATTTGATATGTGACAACACGTATGTACAAGATTTACCGTAGTGTTTTGTGTTACGAACGTTTGACTGTTGCCGTCTACTTAAATACCAGGTAATTATTATTTAAGTTATTTTAAAGTCATAAATGATCATTTATTTACTATAAAATCAATCAAACATAACTTCTAAAGGAAGATCTACGTTAATAACTGACATTTTGTTTGTGTTTTCACATACGTGTTGTTACAGATTTAGAAATTTACAAATAGTGACAGTTAAGTGGTATTTCTATTGGAATTTTATCAATGCTGTTTTCTTAAAAAGTAAGTTAATATTCTATACTTAAATAATTAATATGCAATATGTAAAGATATTACATCAATATCTAAATTTTAATTAAATTATTAAATAGTGTGCTAATTAACAATAATAATATAATATTATGATACAACAAAATTATCTTGTTAAAGGGCATACCCAAATGCAGTGTGACAGTGTTCACAGCCTTATCGAGAGAAAACTTAAAGGACAGGACATACACTTGCCTTCAGATTACATTAGAATAACCAAAGCAGCAAGAAAAACTCCTTCACAACTAGGAGCTATATTGTTAAATTATGACTTTTTTTTAAATTTTAAAACACATCAAACCTATGCATCTATTAGGCCTGGTCGCACAAAAGGGGATCCTGAAGTTAAGGATATTAGATGTTTACTTTATAATCCAACTACAAAGAGAATTATGTACAAATTATTATTTGATGAACCTTATGACGATATACCTGTTGGGAGAATACCAGTATTAATGCAAAATGAAATAAAATATGAAAACCTCTATAAAAAACCATTAAGTATCACTTTATCAAAATATCAAGATCTTCAAAAACTCAAACAATTTCTTCCACCAGACACACATTCATTTTATGACAGTTTAGAGCATGCTTCATCTTTCAAAACTAAGAAGGGTAAAATTTAATATTTTATTTAATATTAATTGTTATTTTGTATGATTTTTATTTTATGTACAACCAAAAGACTGGTTATTAAATTGTTTAGTGTAATTTGTATTGTTATACTAACTTATTTTTATCAATTTATAATTATATTAATATTGTTATTGTATATGAAACCAAAAGACTGGTTATTAAATTATTTAGTGAAATTTGTATTCTTATACTAATTTTTTTTTTTTTTATATAATTAGATTAATATTGTTATTTTATATAAAACCAAAGGACTGGTTATGAAATGATTTAGTGCAATTTGTATTGTTATAATATTTTTTTTTATCACTTTATAGTATGTTAATTGTTATTTTAATATGATTATTATTTTATATGAAACCAAAAGACTGGTTATTAAATTGTTATTTAATCGTATTATAATATAAAAACAAAAAACTGATAAAATAAAAAAATAATGTTTTTATATCATACTGTTATTATTTAAATTGTTAAATATCCACCCACTAATTGAAATGATTAGAACTTATTGCTCTTATATAAATGTGCTATATTTGATGAAATATTTAACTTGAAAATCAAATTTAATAAGTTTTATTCAACAAAAAAAGGTAATTTATTATTAATTTAAATGATTAATACAATTCAGTTACGTGCTGTTATACCCTCAAATGTATGAATCAATAACATGTATCTACTAGTAACAACTACACGTAACTGAAAATAAGTTGTTAATAACTCGTATCTACACTAAATAATCTAATAACAATAATAAATTAGTGTTTGTTATGTATAAATGTGTAAGTATAACTTAAAAACTTAATTCAGAATCAAAAGTTGCTAACATTTTTAAACTTTCAAAATTAAACAGTTTTTTGGTCTTCCTGTAAAATTGTACTTTTGGAGATAAGTGTTGTTGCTGTTAAGGTAACGATATGTATTATATTCGGACACGGAGTGAATGCCTATATAATATATTATACAGGATGTAAAAAAAATAACAAATGTAAAATTATATTATAATAAGCGTATTCAGTGTTACGGTGTATATTATATAGGTAATAACTATTGAGTCTAATAATTATTTGTTAAATATATTTTTTACTACGTACACAATAGTTAAACTGAAATAAAACGTGCTTTAGATAATAATGATTATAGAACAAAAGTTATTACACGATAATAACATGGTTATAGTTACGATCGCAATAACATTATTTGCAAGTCGTTTCTGACTTCATGTTACACCCTGTACACGTCGCATGGTGTTTCAAGCTATTATGATAATAATGTGTCGGGGAATACGCCGGGAACGTTTAAAATAAAAAGAGAAAAAAAAAACTGTTGGAAAAAAATAACAAATAAACTAGTTTGTCAACCTTTGACCAGCTCCGGCGTGAGTCCCGGCGCGGACCGCACCGACGAACAGTTCCACCGTCTGTTTTGCAAGACCGACTGGCAAGCGACCACGGCCAACGCGGCGGCCCGGGAAACGTGCTGCATGACTGGACGCCAAGACTTGCAAATGCGCGCTTGACGCGAGTCCAGTCCGTAGGTTTTGCGCAACGTCCGGCAGACGCCCACGTCGTTCCAGTCCACTTTGCCGGCCGCTTTCTGCATGCCCCTGTAGCGAACGCACGTTATAATAATAATAATAATAATAATAATAATAATAAAAATAAAATAATAATAATAATAATAATAATAATAATAATAATAATAATAATAATAATAATAATAATAATGATAATAGTCATACGAAACACAATTTATGTTACCGTATAGTCTAATCTGTATACCGTAGTACTGTAGTATAGTAGTTACCGTAAAACGATGGGAATAATATAGAGATTCGGGGTATAATGAATAGGCAATTGCTTCAAATTAATGATTAATCTAAATGTTTTGAAAATATCATTGTGTCTATTATATAGTATAAAATGTAAGTGAAAGCTAAGTCCCCGCGGCCACGAATAAAGTTTTTGAATCACAACCAATTAATTGAAATCGTTATTCATAATAATTTCGTCTAAATTATTTAACTTAAAAATGTGTCCGTAAAAAAATTTTACTTATACATTTTTTAGTTACAGTATTAAATATTTTTTAGAAACTTTGTATTCATTTGTCAAGCCTTCCCTATAAAATGTGAACTCTTTTTAAATTTCTAGCTACAAAATAATTTGCAAATTTCCGTGGTTTTGATGAATTTTATCAACATTTTAACATCAAATTTTTAGAAAAAAAACTGTGCCTAAATATCTTTAATATTTTTAAATGGCTATAATAAAAACTTATGATGAACCTTCTATTATATTTGCAAGCTTTTTGACCAGAGTGAAATTTTTCTTTTCGATATTTATTGAAAAAAAATTATTTGAAAATATATTAACATTTTATAGAGTCAAAATATTTTGAAAATTATACCATGTAGGTATAAAAAATGCTAATTTAAACATTATGTGGAAATTAAAAGTGTCTATGGTTATTCGTTTTTGAATTACCTACCACAAAAATAAAAAAAATATGAAAATAGGTTTAGTCGAAACTAGTTATGCGTAAAAATGTAAAATTGTAAAAATTCCAGTTTTTTTCTAGTTTATCTAACATTGGTCTTATTATCAATAGTTCTGGACATTTCTGATTTTTACCTCCCGAAAGTACCAACTAGATTCTTTTTCCCATCAAAAAAGATATTGATGCGTTGAAAATCAAAGCATTTTTCTTCTACACATATTATAATACAATAATGTATATACACACAATTAAATATAAATCATTTTAAAATAAATACATTCATCGCTGGAATCCTAAAATATTTAGTATTTTATTTATTTTTTGCGTTCTCTTATATTTGTATGAAATGTAGAGGAAGTATATAGGTAACCGTATGTATAATACCACAACAATTCACGAGGTTTGTGTGGGTTTTGTTACAAGTATATATTTTTGCTCAGTGTTTGTGATTTTGGGAGAAAAAAATTATTTCCTTAAAAATTTAACGAACAGAACAGATTAGCTTGTAAGGATTTTCCTGCATATTTGTATCATTGGCTTTTTTTCATTTAAAAATTTGCTTATCGAATACATTTATGCGGAAGGGGTAGGAGTGATATGTAGGTAATCTAATCAAAAATATGTCAACAATTTTATCTAGGTGTTACCTACGTTTTATAAGAGAGGAAGTTTTACATTTGCTCAGTGGTTTTTCCGTCAACGAGCGTAAAAATTAAAAATAAGACTAATAAGCTGTCAAACAAGTGTCGAGGCTTAGTTAAAAAATTCCTATTTTTACTATTATTAAATATTATTGCTTTCAAATTTAATATAAAAATATCACAACATATTCAATTAACCCGTGACGATATGATCAAAATGAGATGGTAACACCTGTGACTTTTTAAATTTTGTATACGAATAATATAATCACTATCCGCCTATTTCTCTCGTGTTATTAGATTTGCCGCGCCATCGAGTTTGAAACGAGTTAATTCCGTGTCACGTGCCACGGCGTGAACTACCTATAGGTACTTATATCTTCAGATATATTATACCATATGTAGTAAGCATATTATACGTAATAATATTTTTATTTGTATACCTATTATATATATACTATATAGTATTAATATATTAATCAATGTATACATAAATTGATAAATACGCATAATATAGGTAATATACATATTAGTATATTAAGCATAGCAAGTGTACACTGTACACAAGACGTGTCCCACCTCGTTGCAATATAATATATAGGTTACCCATCGATGATTTTTTAATACAATATTTTTTAAAACTATTATTATTACTTTTATCAGCATTTATAATAGATGGCCATATTAACAATTATTTATATTAAACTAAAACCCAAGCCGCGTAATAGTAGGAGAACCTAACCTATGTGGCTATGTATAATATAATATCTTGCCTGCAGTATAAGTCATAATTAATTAAATATGAACTTACACTGCAAGCCGCAAGGTCTGCATATCGGGACCTATTGAAACTAGATTACACCATAACATTGACACAAAATGATTCATAAAAAAAAATTATATTTTTAATACATTTATAATTGTAATTGTAATTTGTATCAAAAATATTTAATTATCCTATTTTAACTTAAATAATGGATTACTTGTTTGTCTATTCTCTCATTCTCATATATAATATAGTCTCAAATCTACAGTGTATAATCTCAAATCAGATGCAGGGAGGTATAATTGGCACAGGATGGTGACTGGTGAATGAGGTTCACGGTCTGAGAAGTGTCTTAAACAATTAAAACTTTCAAAAAAATTATAGGTTATACTATTTTTTATCATGATAATTTTTTTTTTTTTAATAACAATATTACACATTTTCAATTTAATTTTATATATTTTGAAGTTAAATACTTTTAGTTACAGTTTTTCGATGCATTCAAATCAAATTCTTGAAGAAGTAGGTATAGTTAAGACATAGTGGACAAATATCTTGCAGGAGTGACTTATGATGGTGCGCATAATAATGAAATTTCAACTAACGATAAACTATTACCACTTTTATTAATAATATGATAATGATATTATGTTTCTAATCTTGGTTAAAACCATAGGCGTTAATCCATTACAATTTCAGGGGGGGGCTAACATTTTTAACATCATTATGAGCGGAGGGCTTCGATCCTACACAGCTAAAACTGTTTATTTTTGGGGGGCTAAGCCCCTTTAGCATCCTTGCGATTTGCGCCCATGGTTAAAACCACGGACTGAGATATATATCTTAGTCCTTTGTTAAAACACGTGATTTTGTGGCCAATTGAGTAAAGTATGATTGTATAATATTATGTTTTTTAAGTTTCAAGTTTACTGCAGTGCTGTATAGTTTAATACGATTTTATATTCTTTAATGGTCAAAGTAGGGGGGGGCTGAAGTCCCTTAGCCACCTCTTGGGTATGCCACTACTATAATATGTATAGGTATTCTAAGTACATATTATATTAAGGAAATGATTTGGGCAGCTGCGAATAAATAAATATAGGTATATAGGTAGAAACGGTCGAAACGGATTAAAATTACAAACAAAACCTGTCAAATCGTTAAAATTTCACGATCGAAATCAGTTTATCGTCTTATTTTCTCGTTCGGTTTATACGATTTAAAAGAGTTAAATGCTTTAAACTATATACATGTTTATTTTATAGTGTGTAATAATATGTATATTTATTTTATTGTTGAATATTAACATTTCGTTCGCGTGTCTTGATGATTATCTTTTTAAAAAATCGTAGGTATGTACCAACTATAATACCAATGTCCAATACATAAACCGCGTATGTCGATCGATTTTAAATATGTATACTAAATATAAATTATAATAATGTAATATGTATGGTCAAATTTTCTACAGTTTGGTTTAAAACAATTTCGAAATTTATAATAGTTTTCCTTGAATCATATACCGTGCCAACGGCGGTTACATTATAGCTAAACTTGTATAATAATATATAATATCGTCACCGTCATATGCACTTTCGTAACCATTAATCATATGTAATGGTAGTTAGGTATAGGCACACATCAGACATCTCCAGTACATCACACTAGAGTACTATATAATACCGATACGATCTCGTGCCTGTACCCGTGTGGCTTGTATGTAGGTACCTATACTAGACATATTTTTTTTGTAAGCTTTGTAAACAAACTTCATTTGTTCAGCCTTTAACTATACATATAACACGTACCTATAATATCAGGACAAATATTGGTCGGAATTTCACGTACCGAACGCGTGTTATTCTAAAATGAAAACGAAATATTAAATTACATAGCAATGACTGCATGGCTAGGAATAATGGACTGTAATCAGAGTAAGACGCACGCTGTGGGGTTCAAGTCAATATATTTATTTCTACCGAGAGTGACGTAGCGCGAGAAGTAGGTAGGTAGATATACTAACCATAGGTACCTATATATGTATATAGGCTAAAGATATTTATCGGAGCTACAATCAAACATGAATAGAAGTTTGAACTACCTACCTATAATCTATATAGGCTAGGTACATATAATATACTAAACCGTATATACATGTCATGCGTATCAATATATGTGTTAGATCTGTAATAATATGTCTATATAACTAAATCCTGTATATTATATATAAAATATGAGTGACTCGAGATCTACTTAACGAACGCCTAACCGGTCCAAGTCCACAGGACGATTGAATAATACATATATTAGGACGTATGTGCAATAACCTATATCTGTATATACTGTTGTACGTGAATGAGAGGTACATACTACCTACCACCATGCACAATATAAAACCCCGAAAACCGGCATACGCATATTTATTAGCCATCAATGTATATTTTCACCCCGAATGTCCAATTAGGTAATTTATGTTTAGGTGGTACACCATATATTATAAACATTATTGTACGGGGTAAACTCTACGATGCCAAAAAAAACCTTTTTCTAATTACTTCCCCAATTAAATTTTATTTGTTAGGTATTTTGTAAGACCACCGCCGCCGTTCTGTTGCATTAGATATAATACGTATGCAATATATTATACATAGGTATCTTATTAGCCATCTTATTATAATACTTATCTTATATCTTTTGTCATCGATCTCTCCGAACGATTTCCAGTGAACAATTATCTCTATGTGAGTACACTGGGCTTAATATGTATTCTATAATAATATACTTTATATAATATTATTATACGATAATCCAGTCATGCGACGGAAAAAAATATCATAACATTTAAATTTTACCATTTTTACCTCCCGCGGTGTTTAAAATAATATATAACATGGGTATATATTATTTAAGTTATGCTATTGCAGATCACTGATAATTTAAGTAGGTACATAATATTATGTCTTGGGGCAAATAAACACGTATCTGTACAGAATGATTATTTTGACAGTGAGCACTCGTCTTTTTGGAAAGTACTAATGTTTTTGAAAATATTATTTTACATAATTTGGAGTCATTGCAAAAGAACATTAAAAAAAATATATTATAGTTTTTAATACTTAGTATTGCTCATTACGACATTACCTCAAATTTTACTTTTTAGGATGATAACAAACATTTTATAACATGTGTTCCAAAGCGGAATATTTTTCTGAAAATGTGTATGCTTAAAAATCGTATTTTTAACTAGTGAGCAGTGTCCAGTAGGAGTAGTAGGATAGTTGTTAATTATAAAATGTTTGTATGAAGTTAAAATAATCACTTCTTTTATTTTTTAAATGTAGGTACAAATGTATAATATAGGTACATTAGTATTTACTATTTACTATTTAGTATGAACTTATTATCCTAACTTGTTCGAGCAATTATGTAGCTATGTCAGTTGTAGATATAATTAAGAACTAAGAAGTTCTTATTAAGTATCTAACTATAATGTAGGTATAGGTACAATATTCGTCTAAAATCTATACCTAAATAATTATTATAAAAAACTAAAGTATTAAACATTACTATAATTAATTTTTTTATAGTTTCTACTTAGTACTTAAGTGCCATTATAATGTATATATGTAATGATATTTTGTCTGTCAGTGGTCATTGAAAAATGTATTTACAAGTGGAGCTGTCATATAGTTGATGTGTTGAGATTACAGTTTTTTTTTTTAAGTTCTCATTGGGTTAGGTCGTGTAATACCTATAGCGTATAATATGTTGTGATTTATTCATGTTTGGAATTAATTTCAATTTATAAACTATATTAGGTACATAAAAATATATGTGACCGTGAGTGCGCGATTAAAATATAGCTAAAAGCTATACACTGAAAGAAACAGACAGCAAAACATATCGAAACAGTAAGTACGCGTAAACGCGCCTTTAAATTATGTGTAAAAAATAAGACACACATACAGTTGTAGTAATGTATTGCTATTAACTATTGGGTATTAACTAAATTGATTCGGGTGCGTAGTGCCGTAGTGGAATAAATAATGATGATATATTATACTTGATGGAAATATGATGCATTGATACAGTACCTGAATAATCCCTTGTATTATGAAATGTATAATATGGTTAAGTTGACGAGTTATTGAAACACTCAACTGTTAACACTGCGTATTAAGCAGAGTATGGAAAACAATCTCGAGTGAGTTTTTTTGTCGCGTAAAAAACACGTACTTGTATAATAATCACTAATACATAATTTTATAATATTATAATTGGTCAAGGCGTATATGTAGGTACAGTAATTCTTAACGATTTTTATCGTAAATGTATTGCTTGTATTAATATTTTGCAATTATATTGCATGTCGTCATCTCTGTCTTGTATCGTTTTAAATGTAGGTACCTATTTATTTTATTCAGAATAAGCCTCGAAAGTTGGTGCTAAATTTAAAAAAAAAATTCTGAGCATAGCTATGTGATTTAATCGTGTCTCATTGTCAGGTCCCAGCGAATCGTGTTAAACTTTTGTCTTGGATTTTGAGTAGCTCGGCATCTGTGATTAGTGAATATATGTGTTTAATTGTATCTAGAACATTTCGACTTATACTTATTGTTTCTTCTTCTTTATTACTATATATAGTACCTAGGTACCCGTGGGTGTAATGTGTGTACTGTGTGCCCTATTATCCACCGATGTATTAAGCGAATTTGTTATAATATGTCAGTTATGACTTATGAGTTTATGTCTTTAATTTATCTTATATCACAACTACATAAATACATAATACATCAACATTCTTTGACTTATCTTTTGCAGATCCATTCTTTCATTTCCTGTAACGTCATAGTGCCCTGCTATCCATACTAATATTATATCACTGGAAAAATATATTTTAAATCAGCAAAGTTATCAAAATTGTTGGAAACTATAGCGATTTAAATTTTTAGGCAATGCATTATGTGCCAAATAACATGTAATACCTATATATGTAATTTAGTGTATTGGAATTTGTAGAAATAAAATATTGTTGCATTTTTGTGGTATTAAGTACATAGTTTCCGAGCAATATTTTCAAATCAAATACATTTTGGCGGGAAGAAAAACAAACCGTGCCATGCGTAAATTTGTTAACCTGCTTTTTGGCGAAAAACGCGATAACGTCCCACAAAAAAATTATCAATTTCACGCATGTCACGCAATAAGTTCTAATTTTATATGAATATATGATATTTGCTGTGGTTAGTTGACGCTTTTAGACATGCTATATAAATACTGGAGGATTCAACTTTTATAGATAGTATATATATTAAAAATAAATATTCATTGTATAGTTAGGTATGCATTATACAAGTATTATAGGTACATATATACTAAAATAATATAAATATACGTTTGAAAAATGTCTCGATTATGAGTGTACCTATAGTATACACATATTTATTTATGTACTAGTACTATACCTACATTATATCCACTAAACAGGCGAAAATAGTTATATTTTGTACTATGCAGTATGCACTGATTATGTACCTGATAGTTGAGGCAGCAACAACCTACAGCCTACATCCCCCCTATCGAAATTTTTAGGAACACCAACTAAGCGCAGTTTCATATGCGTTGGAGCCTATTCAATTTTTTTTCTATTCTTATATATTATCTGTAACCAAAAGTTCATCCAGATATAAATAATAATAAACCAATTAAGACTTACATACTTAAACATAAAGAAACAAAAAGCCATACGCGAATGAGTTAAAAATATGTATCCTAAAATTATGCATGTCATACTGTTTTACCTTTTAAGCACCACCGCGAATACGTATAGATTGCTGATGCCAAAACAGATAACATTTAATATCACACATGATTTTAGGTTATACTGTTGAGCTAATTAACGCGATGTTACTAATTTTTTGTTATTACTTATTATCATCTGCTAATCGTAAAATTATCAATATTGATTTAAAACTGTTGTCGGTTCATTTAGTATCATTTTTCCAATATTTTGCTTATTATTTACCTAAAGGTGTGTACCATATACTTACATTAAATTAATTATTTTTACCAGGCCCCCCAGATCTTTATATATATCCATAAAGCATAAAGGTATTAGTTATTAATAATAGGTACTTATTTTATAATAATAAACCATAAATGTACACGAATATCGTATTTTTATACATATAGTTTATTAAAGTTATATATTAATATTTTAAGTACTATTTTGGTTTGTTGACTGTTTTACATACATCTAACATCTATATAGGGCAATACCAAGTATGCTACCCCCATTATTTAATTGCTCCTTTAATTATAGGTGCGTATCATTAAGTAGACTTAAAAATGTCCAAAGATCATAATTTAAATAAATGCAATATCTAAGGATAAATTGCTAGAGTAAATGCTTGGTAAACTATTATGAATATTTCAGTATCAACCAGTAAATCACATTATTTTGTATACATCATTTTAACATGTGTTTTCCACTAAAACGTCGATACAGTTTTAAAAACTACTGCAAGTATTCAAAATATAAACCTAAGTATAGTAAAGTACTACACTACTAAACTTATAGTTATCCACTGAGCTGTGCATATTATATAATTTAAAGCGGCATATAGATACAACCAATATTACTATTGTAAGATAATGTAAGTATATTTACTTGTATACCAAGTTGTGAACAAAATATTTCATTATTTTTTATTTTATTAACAAGTAAAATAATAAAAACCACTGAATTAAGTATTATAAATTATAATGTATTCAATTTTATATTTTAATATATATTTATCGATGAAGGATTTAAAAACCGGTCAGAACTATGGCAATATAAAAGGGTAAAATAAGATATACATTGCTATATATTGTTATACATTTTATTTTATTCATCCAAATATTTCGATCCGATAAAAACGTCAATTACACTCATATGCATACAAATGGTACTGCTCTAAAATCAATAAAGGTTTAAATATACTAACGGTTCATAAAAACTGATTATTGGGTGAAAACGATCTAAATAATTGTCTTTAAATTTATACAGTCTAGGTACTATAGCTCCTTAAATGAAGAGAAAGGACATTGAGTCATTGTCAATAAACCTTGGAGTAAAACTAAAATCAGAATTTTAACAGGACCTATATTATATGCGTAAGTACGTAACAAACTTTTTACGATCTTCCGAAAATTAAATAGGAAATTTATAGTCAGTTTCCTGTATGATTCTCTTTCCTAATTATTTAAAATACATTCAACGCCCTTTGACGCACACGCAGGGGAATTTAACAAAAAATAAAATTAATTCATTAAGATCATTGATTATATTGATAGGCTTAAGGTAGTAAAAGGGAATTTATGCCACCCTTGTTATAAATATAATTTAAGGGATTTCATTAGAATTATAATAGATTAATATATAAACGATCTTAACAACTTAATAACAACATAATATAGCAGTTATAAACATTTCTGTTTTTGATGTTATAGATTTATAAACTATATACCTAACGCATCTACTTCAAACATAATAATAATAGGTCCATACTGGTTTGCATATAACTGCAAATAAATGATTTTTTTGGAAGAACTGAATGTTCCACAAGCTATTATCAAAAAAAAAACGTGATGATACCCACGTGACCCCACATCGTCACATACACATCAAAACCTAACTAAAAATAAATTTATTTTAGTATATTATATATTTTTATACAATATCACATTGCATATGGAAAATACAAGAACAACATTCACAATAAACTATTATATATTAATTATGATTAATTAAATCGTATTTTTATTTGTATAAGTATTTTACTATAAAACGAATTGTAATACCTATTAATGAACTCCGTATACCAGATACGAGATTATAGCTCAGTTGGTATTCGAATATAAAAATATACTATAGCTTGTATTACGGTATTAGGGTTATTGCAACAATTTATCATTTAACAGATCAATTTTGTTAACAAAACCACTCCGATTTTTTTCAGTGTCTTATCAGCTATTATTAATGTAATTTATTGTAATTATTTAATTGTATTTTTAATATCATTTTTCTGAATAAATAAATAAATATTAGTGAAAATAAATATATCATTTATAAGTATGCTGCATGCTTAAAATAACTATTTATATCACTTAGCACTTATCAAAAATACAGTGACACAAAAATTACATTTTAAAGATATTTTTAATATTTAAAAAATGTATTATCGGATTAATTTTCTGAATTTCATGCAAAAATGAAAAATAAGGTACCTACTTAATGAGGACTTGATTTAAGGGACTTACCTCCTCCCCCCACCCATTACCAAGCCAACTTCCCTTAGCTTTTAATAAAATTATGAATATACTCAAATGCCATTTTTTATATTTTAAATTTATAGGTGTGGTTGAAAATGTTAAGGACTATAAAATCTATATACCATAAACGCAAAATTTAAGATACCGTGGACTTGAGAGCCAACAGAATCTTACAAACCACATTGTTGAGTGGTTTTGTAGAGTAAACGTGTAAATTTAACAGTGCTGGAATTGTGTACACATTCCAACGATTTATTCAAGAAAATTTATGTAAAAAGTAACACTTATATTACCAGTGCGTGATTAATCGTCTAGATACGCACGCTATAGGTGTACAGTAATTTACATTCACGTTTTCGCTTGTTGTGAAAACATTATTATTTTCAAACATTCAAACACTTGAAAAATTATGATTTTCTTATAACATCGAAGCCCTTTTTCAAAACCAAATTACTATATCGTTGTAAACATTAAGTTAATAAGCTGACTTTCTAACATGTTTGATTTAACTTCGGTTAAATCAAACAAGCAGCGATTTGTCACTTAAATAGTATTATAGGTTAAATTAACTTATATAAATATAAGTCATATATAATATATAAATCAAATCAAACCTAAAAAATAAAAATCATTATTACGTATATTTAAAAATATCAGAGCGTGAATATTTAAAAACTATCGAATTGAAATATTTTTGAATTATTTATTTATAAATTATAATATTAATAATATTTCTCTAAAAAATATGTTTAAATCTGGATTTATTAATATTTTAAGAATATCCTATTCATTCAATGTATAAAAAAGGCACCTATATATAAGATATGACTGTTAGTTGAAAAGTTTTATTTCGAAAAGTTATATATGTATGAGCTATAAATAATATAATATAACTCAAATCAAAATGGCATAGTTATTGCGTTTTCATAAAATAATATGGTATATTATAATAATAATAAAAATTATATGTGCGCATACTATAAAAATTTTAACTATAATATATGGAAAAAAACAAATTATTATAATTTAAACTGTGGTTGTTTTGTTTAAAATAACTATAAGATTATATCATTTAATATTTTAAGTGTTTATTCCACCTTGATTGGATTTTTATTTTAGTTAATGTATTTAAACAAGGAAAAAAGTGTTGTATATAAACGAATATTGCATTAGAAGGTAATAGTAAATATAATAGTAAATAGATATACCATATATACATATTACATATCATTACATATATTATTATCTATAATCCATAAAGTGGCATTTTAGTAATTTAGTAATCCATACCTACTAGCCATCGAGTCATATAATGTTTAAACTCATTCCGTCATTATTTATTATTAATCATTGAACACAGAATTAAGATGTCTAAAATAAAACCAACACTATAAACACACAACATATAGGTACCTATATTGTTATTCTGGTGTAGGTAAATAATATGAAATCAACTAGACGCAATGATTGGGTTGAATATTTATTTAGCGTTTCAATGCTATTACCTATGTATTTATAAACTAGTAGGTATTAATTTTAGTTATGAACATAAAACTAAGTTATGCAACTTAGGTATATGAAAAATATGAAAATTAACTCTAAATGGTTATTGAAAAAAAAATTATAAAAATTAATTAACTCTGTAGGTGGAACAGAGATCTGAGAATAGATATAGCTATAATATGATATTTATTCTATTAGTAAAAGAGTAAATAATTATTGATATTATGTGGTAATCTAGGTAGTTATATATATTTCGCGGCAGTAATGCGAAAGCAATTCCCGCGGCGCCGTCGGTTCAAAACGGAAAAAAAAAAAAGATAGTTATATATATAATAATTCAGATTTAAATCTGATTGATATATTTAACTATAGGTAATAAAGTCTGGTTTTCATGGTTAGGTAAATGTATAATGCGTATTATAGGTACCTATTGTAAATAATAAGGTGCGAATAAAATAGTGAAAATAATCATAAAAGTAAAAAAAATTAATAGCAAGCCATCACATTTTAGTCATATCTGATAAAGAAATTGTCTTCTTACAAATTAAAAAAAATGGCTTGGCTTTATTTCAAACTTAGGAGACGACTGACTTTTAACGCTAATCGTTAAATATTTACTTATTGTAGTTTTATAATTTTTACGTCGAAAATTGTATAATATAAACTATATAGGTACTAAGGTACCTATTGGTATAATCATATCATATAATACCATTATACCTGTCTTGACATTTATGTAAATTCAAACTTTATAATAAATAATATAATATGTATAGGTATAATTTATAAACCATAAACGCATTTTTTCAAAATGATTTATTACCTGAAAAAATCATAAATATAGGCTTTAATTTTAAAGTAGGTAAATTAAAATATAGTTCCCTAATAACTAATAATCAATAATTACAGTATGAATATTATTTTGCATTTTGTTTCAGATATTAGTTTGAAAAAACCTATGCGGCATTTATTGAGTTATTATCTGCAATTATCTATAACATCAACTGTTCACATAATATAGTTCTCCGCAGATTTACAATTAAGTTCACGTGTATAATATAACACCACAAAACCGAATAAAACTTTGTATTTGAGTAATTAGATTAGTAATTCCATTAATTGTTGTGGAATATGATTCGTATTTTAATGTCTATATTAAGGGTGTTTTATTATACGTTTAAATCTGGCATGTAGGTATACAGAAAAAAGACAGGGAGGGGGGTCATAAATAAAAACTCAAACATTTTTATTGTTAATCTAAAATGCATATTGTAAAAAAAAATTGTATATAACTACACATATGTAATAAATTATAAATATAGCCATAGTAAAAATATGTAATTAAAATTAATCTTCCATGACTATGTTAAAACATTTTTTTTTTTTTGGGGGGGGATTAACCCCGAACCATCTCCTGTATAAATGCCTGGTTCAAATATGTGTGTACATTTGATTTATTAGTAAGAATTTCGCATTCATTGTATTCGGCAGCGTATCACATATGATGATCTATGAATTTGTTAACCGAACAATTGACTAGAGATGACAGGAAGATATAATGGTATCGTTATTCGTTATATATATCATATACCTATATCATTATTTATTTCATTGTTCTCATTTCACTTATTCGACTAACATGATGTTATTATCAAATCAGCATTATACATCCTTTTGAATTCACTTTTTATTTATAAAACGAAAGTGTCTACTCATGTTTCGGAGTTTCGGACAATAATAATTCAAATCTCACAAATAATAGGTTAGGTAGGTGGTTATTGTTTTAAACCATTTGAACACTTATATTTGGGTAGGTACCTAAAAATAGATTAGTTGGGTATCAAAATTGATGAATCTAACCGTCCCTCAAATTCTCTTAACATTTTTCTCCTTCGTAGTATTATTGTAAGCAATAAATTATTATAACTACCTATTTATAATAATTATTATATAGTATATAAGTATATAGGTATATAGTTTTATATAAATGTCTTTATTTACATCAATTAATACTACCAACAAATTAACTACCTAAGTAATAACAACCTATTTTATTTTCTACACGTATAGGTTAAATATATTATATTTACCGTTTCTGTATTGCAGGGGCGGAGAATTTAGCTTCAATCAAACTTTTAATTTCCTCCCCCGCTGAATCAAAATGATACAACCAGCGTTATGTAGTTTATTGGTGCTATTTTTACTAATTAGTAGGTACTTAATTACAAATATTACTATAATATACGTGTGTGAGCGTGCGTCATTTTTATGTATTTTTTGTTTATTTTTTAGCGTTTAGGGTGTGCCCTGGCGCATACTTGACACACCCGTGGCTCCGCCTATGAATTTGCATCGACAAATATTAAATTTTTATTAATAATTTCTTTTATTGGACTTAAAAGTTGTCAACATATTTGAAAATAAATTAACATTTAAATATTGTATTGAAACAAATATATAAAGAATTAAGTGAATAAAATTATAATTAAAATTTGAATATTAAAAATAAAAATAATAGTTCAAAATTACAAAAAGTGGGATATAAAAAATGATTTAAAATTCGTGTTAGATATTCAGATTTCTGATGTAGAAAGTTTCTAATAAATTAGATCAATCTTTATTACTTGTTAAAGGCAAATGATCGCACTTTTTAAGAATTTAAGTTGTGTCCGCTGGTATTGTCTTCGTCTTTCTAACGCACATGGTACATTTTACGTTCAACAGAATCCATTTAACTCCATTATTTTAATACAAGGGTACAATTTTAAAATTAACATAATTCAAAGCTTCAAAATATCAAAAAATCCTAAGTAAAAGCTTGAATAATGTTCATACTTTCAAATTTGATAATTAATCAGTTCACTCTAATATTAAAATAACATAGTAGAATGGATTCTTCTGTCTGTACTCTGTGTTATGAGTTAGTAAGACGGAGATAACATAATCATGCGAGTACGACGTCTTCTTAAATAGATAGGTTATTATTATTAGTATAATTTATTAATTTATGTATTTGAATGCTTAACATATTAAACCAAGATGATTATCCCACGTGCCTATAAATGAAAAATCGTGGGTGAAATTGATAAAGTTGTTTTGATAATTTATTTTTGTAATCATTGTATTAAAAAATATCATAATAGATCATAAGTAGATTTATTGATATCAAAACCCTTTGAACATAACATAGCAATATTAGGTATACATTTATTGACATTTTAATTAAATACCTAGCAATTATTTTTCCGTTTTTTCTTATACAGCTATAGTTTATAGATACTCGGGGTAAACACGTTGGCCCTGTTTATTTTGCACAATTATATTAAACAATAGTAATTCAGTAGGTAACGGTCCTTTTTAATATACCTAATATTTTAGTGCAAAAATATTGATATTAATATAGGTGCTAAATAAAAGAATGCCTACATCGAATGCCCATTAAATTGTGTTGCGTTGTTTGTACCTATTATGGGTTATAGGGACCTACATCGTCATCATAAAAAAATCAAATTTTCCCGGTTGTTAAATCTCAAAAGCTTAAAGTAATTAAATCATGCCAAATCAATTATTAGTATACGTATAAACTTTAATGAATAATACGTAGGTAAGTACATACAACTCCCGTAGCCGTAATACCTAAACAAAAAATTAGTACAGCCATTCTCTACTGACTGCAATGTAATTATAATACATTCTAATATACACTCTAGCTTGATAAATCAATTTAAAAAAAAAATGCATATTAGTATTTGACATGTAAATAAATTTAAATTAATAATGCCATTGCGTTGCACCTATATTGAAACAATAAGTGAATATAATATTATAACAAAATATAACTTTTAACGATGACAAATATTAATAGCAGTAGGTTATTTAATACCTACGCATGGGCTGTTAACAGAAAAATAATCTAATCGTAGTTCATCCATTAAAAATGTGATTTTGAGAAAAATATATTATTTTCCTTTTTTAAGTATACGTAGGCCGATGGTTCCGTTTACATTTTATTCTAATATACGTCTAATAGGTATTGTTTATTATTTTTGGTGGCGCATTATTACTCCTCCTTAATAAGCTTTCATTGTTTTGATCCCAAATAAAGGTTTGTCAATTATTTTTAAATATAAATGTACCTTTCACAAAATGTACCTATGCATATAATGGATATTTAAAACCATTTTTATATAACAATATAAAAATTTAAAAACTAGAAAGTAATTAAATAATAATATTAATTATTTTTTAAGTTAATTCTATATTTAACTTTGTTTCATTGACAAAAATCATAAATTAATTTATTCACGCCCATCTAATAAGGCCAATCCAATCGCAACCGTCTTTCATTATAATATTACGTTTGTTTATTTGGCGAGGTTAAAGATGTATTTCAGATGTTCAGATTAAGCTATATATTTAATAGATATTTAATACTTATGATTAATTCTTTTTTTAATGCAGACAGGTGTACACTACGTAGTTTTAAAATGTAGTTACGCAGTTGAACAGTTCTTATATTAATGAGATCATAGAGAGATTGACATAAATAGGAATATTTAAAAAAAAATACAATCGAGATAAATGGAAATGATTGATTTGAATATACGTTAATTGTAATTGGTATATGCCAACTATTGCAGAATATATATTATAATCCACATATACGAATATCGAACAATACAGAACGCCGAATAGAAAATGCAAAATTATAATTTCCTTTACGTTATATTTTATATGTATTATTAAGGTGTTTTTTAAAAAATTTATAATAATATGCATGTATAGAATATACAGTTTTATTAAAATCATATAGGTTCCTGCAAAATACATAAAATATCAAATATTCAAGTTTTAATTAAAAACTTTAATTTATCCAAGACACTTCCCTTAAATATATAATTAAATCATATATTTGTGGACAGAAGATTTTTAAGTTTAAGTAAAGGCATGATTTTAATTAAAATATCAGACATGTATTGTTTACAAATATTTATAATTAAATTTATTTTTCTTATTGGTTATTGAATATCTACTTTAACTACCTTCTAATTAACTATATATAATTAACGTTATAAAAATAATAATTTCATATAAATTTCCGCATTTTTTAGTAAATGTACGTACCCTAGACGAATGATTTCATAAAATAAATTAGTTTAATACCTATTTCTCAGAAATTCAGAACCTACTACAGTACATAATACCAAATATATTCGAATAAATAATTTATTTATATTCAAATTTGTATAATTTAAATATAATTTATACCTAAAATATAGACTTTATAACATAGGTAATTTGTTATTAATATATAAACGATGTATAACTTAATACAAGTTAAATAATTAGAAAATAAAATTGTTAATGATTTTAAAAATATTATTGATACTTAGTAGGTACTTACAACCATTGAATACTGTTTATCTGCATGATTAACATTGGCAGCACGATGAATATGGATACCCGTTTCCACATTACGAGTTCAGTTAGTTTTTTTCAAGCACAGTCTTTTTAAGAATAAAATAATTTTTTGACGCATAAACCAGAATTCTGAAAATCATATCTCTTCAAACACCTCGGAACTTAACACTTTTTTCTATTAAAAATAGTTTAGTTGATTCATCCTTATTATAATATTAATATATAATTTTCATAATTAGTCACAATCTTTCAGGATGAATTCAAAATGTAATTAAAGCAATGTTAAAAATATAACAATAACGAACATAGGTATTAAAAAAACATTAATTTGTTTATTATTAAAAATAATTTATTGAAAAAAAAAACAATTTAACACTTATGCTATTTAAAATTGCATTCTATAATAAATTATGACAAATATATTATTATATACTTATTACTTGGTGAATATAAATTTAATTTCTTAAATTGCAAACTATGTGTAATAAAATAATTATTCTTTTATGGAATAAAGAATTAACGATATTCGGAAGACCTTCCACAAGGATACAGACTAACAGGTATCTTGTTACACGCACAACTGAGTTGACACTAGATGGTAAATTACTCTCTTATAGACGAGTTTTTCTTACTTTTGTTTAACGGCCCAAATTATTTCATTTGGGGGTAATGTGTGTTTGTGAGTGCGTGTGTGTGTGCGCGTTTGTGTGAGTGCGTTTGTGTGTGTGCGTTCTTATGTATATAGTGTATTTGTAAATTTAATAAAGATTTATGCAAAATAAAATAAAATCACAGGTAGCGATAAAGAAAAGAATCCGTGGTTCATTAAGTATAAATAATAACATGCCAACACCAGAAAAAGAAAATAAACGTAATCAGAATAGTGATGTGGGCTTCGAAGTAAAATTTAAAGACAACGATTAATCAAGGAACTTTTAAAATGTTAATGATTAACATGATTAATACTAAATTACACAAAAAAAAATAAATAAATAAATAAATACAATAATACAACTTATTATGTACATTCCTGCAGTGGAAATAATGATACGGCTACAATATAATATTATTAAAAAAATGTTTGTAATATATATTAGGTAGGTACTAAATATATTATAATACCTGCTAACTATGAGTTTTATAATTTCTACAGTTTCAGAGTATAAATTTAATTTAGTTCTTTTTCGAAATTAAATGAATACATAACGAAAAATTGTGGTGATTAGTCTTGCATTTAAATACTAATTCAAAACAAATTAACTTAATATAAAAGACTTATAATCTTATTTTGGGATATAAAAATTACTAATTAGGTTAGTAAGTACTTACAGTAATAAATATATAATAATTGTATATATACCTATACATTTATATATTTATTATAATATATGTATAAAGTGATTTTTTTAAACATAAACTATAATATGATACAGATATCAATAAATATATTACATAAATTCGGTTTACTTATTTATTTAAGGGAGAGACTTAAACTATGTGCAGTACAAGCTTAAACACACGTAAAATACGAAATGTTGGATGTGCAGTGGCATGCAGATTGTATTAAAAAATTCGATATTATTTTTTCATTTAGTATTTTTAATTCATACATTTTGATTTAATTGTAAAAATATGATTTCGAATGGACCGCGCATTCAACTAGGTATGTAAAAAGATATTAATTCATTAGCTTAATTATTAATTTCTAGATTTTATGCACAAAACAAATGTTGTGCGGGAATTGCTTTTTCGTATTTTAATAATTTTAATGATCATACAATCCTCAGTTAATTTATAAAATGTTTAATATTTATTTAATTAAATTATAAATCTACTCTTATAATAAGCTAGAAAAAAGGTTGATGAGTTCAGTTGTTTTCAAAATTAAAATTAGTTTACATTTAACTGTCAATTTTTTCCGGAACAATTGAACTATAATTTACATTCTACATAATCATACATTATCGTCACAAACTGTCACACTGATATTTGGTTGATACATATTATTTATTAAAAACTTGGGGATGTTGTATATACGTAATGTAGGGTGATTAGATATGTCAGGTGGAAGAAGCTTGTCATACCTTGTGGCATGTATATTTGTAAAGGTTTCAGAGGAGCTAGCTCCGCGATTTTTTTTATTTTATTTCAGGTCCATAATAATATCCAAAAACAAAACAAAAACTCAACTTTTCCATCATAGATGAAACATTTGAAACTATATGAAACTATCTAAATTGTTTTTAAAATATGAATACTATTTTATTTTTATTTTGTTATTTCTTTATGGACCCGGCTTGAGATAGACCTAACTTCTAGAATTTCCAATGGGAGCTACGCCTTCAAGAATCTTTTAAATACACTATATATTACGGATATCGGGTTAATATGACATTTTAATTTTCAAGTTATATATGAGTAAATTACAACATTTTATATACAACGCTTATAGAGCAAATCAGTCTATATCTATCTTTTTTTTTTTTTAATTTAGAATATTTTTTATGCTGTTTTTGCATAATTAATATATATTTGTATCTAAAATCTCTTATTTCATAAAAATGCATCGAGTTGTATAATTTCTAAATGAGGATATAGGTAATTGTAATTTTCAATTGATGTAATTTTCATGTTTATGACAATATTTATGTTTGTACTTAAATCATACAATATTTGGATTTTTGGATATTAACAATAATATTTATGGGTGTTTTCCTGTATACAAAATGATCAAAATACATGAAAATAACAAACCAAAATTGCAAACATCTAGAGATATTATTGATTCACATTAAAAAAATTCTAGACCTCACCTCGTCTTTACTTACACCAGCTATTTTCATGTTATTATCTATTATTTTATACTATATATTTCCAATATTAAGAAAAATAAATAAAGAAAAAACTGTGAGTTTTCTGCATGTATTCATCCTGACGTCAATTAGGTATGTTATGTGTAAAGTACTAACTGGGATTTTAATTCTGTTTAGGTTTTAAGTATAATTTTGCATATGAATATAATAAAATGTAAAAAAATATAAACATATCTACCTAGTTAGCTATCAAAAAGTTAGCAAAAAGAGAAGATCTACACTTTTATATGTTTATAATTAGGGCGCCGATGTTGTAGTAGTAAAAACTAGTACCTACCTAACATTTATTGCAGTATTGCACTAAAAAATACCGACAATTTTACTTCAAAATTTAAAATTGCAGTAATATTAACAACAATGTTTCGTATTAAATGTTTTTAATTTATGAGATACATTATTTCGCAATTATTTTCATCTTTCTTTTTTCTAAAACAATATTTAAATTCAACAAAGAAAATAAATATTAATCAAAACTACTACCAACATCAAACATAATTTATTTGGACTAAAATTGTTTGTTTTAAATGAACATATTCAAACGTTTTTCAATTTGGAACTAATAAGTAGAAACCAAAGTAAAATTGCGTAAACAAAATTGAAAAATTGTTTAAATTGTTTTATAAATGAATAAATTCAACAAAATAGCTATAAAATTGAAAAAAATTGAACTTATATTGTTTAGATTTTAGTTCATACCAACCAGTGGCTGTCAAATGATTTTATCAAGGCGGAGGGATGTGCCTGATATTTTAACATGCACTATTTGGTTATTAAAAATATAATTGATGGTTATCAGCTCTTAAATAATGAAAAAAGGTCATGGGGGATATACTCCCTCTCACCACCACCACCGACTGCTACCGTTTGAACGTCACTTCGTGAAACAGATTTAAAACTTGCTTAGCAATAAATTGTAACAGTAGAAAAAAGTTGCGAATCCGAGACCTATTCGAGACTTATTTATAATATACAGGTGATCCATTTAAGAGGACATGCCACTGACAATTTAATACACTTTCTCTACAAAGGAAAATACATAAAAATGTACTTATTTAGGTTTGGAATTTCCATAGATTTAAAGGCTTTAATTGTGTTTAAACAAATGCTATTAACTTAAAATAATAGAACCCTAGGATTTAAAAACAATTAATAATCAGTTTTGTCCATTATTTAAATTTTAAAAGCATAAAGCAAATAATTTAGGTGAAGTATTCTCTTAAAAAATAAATATTTTATTAGAATGCTTATAAATGTTAGTCAAGTCAATAGAAAGTGTCACTACTGGATGGCTTCTTTCATCAATCCCAGTCATGTTAATGTAATATTTTAGCCTATATTCTTATTGTGCCCCCAGGGTACCAGATTGTATATTTCATTTAAAAATAAAAAAAAAAGAATGCTTATAAATGTATTATTTTAATTTTATGAAATTAAAATGTTTTAAAAAAATTAACAAGAAATATTTTAGTCATACTTTTTATATGGTATAATTTGAGTAAAAATATTTTCTATGTAAATTGTGTTTTAAAATGTTTTTATAATTGAAGAAAAAATATCAAAGACCTAAATTATTTTTAAAACTTCAGGATCTTTTGCTATCTTTGTGTGACATTAATTTCTTTAATAATTACTTCATGCAGATCTCTTAAATATTCATAATGTGTAGAAGGCAGAACTATGAAGAAATATGGAATATAACGTTCACATGTTTATTTTAATCTGCTGCACTAACCTAATCTAACCTAACCCGTTAATGAGGTATTTTTATGATATTTATTTAATTTAATTTCATATATACATGAATACTGGGCCCCACTGAGATGGCTCGTGTGGGGGCCCAGGAAAATATTACTAATAAATAATAATAAATATTATTAAACAGCTGTCCGGATTAATGAGGTTTTACTAAAATTTCTATTTTTTATGATTTAAATATATTCTGAAATAAAGGGTCTTGTCAAATTAATCAGTTTGAATTTAAAAGGAAGTTGAGCAATTTTATCAATTTGCTCTTAAAAAACAATTTATACATATTTTTAGTTTTAGTTAGTTTATGCTTTTTACATTAATATTATTAATTTTATAAACAATTATTGTTCATTTTAATTTACTATTGATCTGAACGTATTTATATTAACAAGCATTTATTTGAGTGCATATATAAGACAGTAGAATAATGCAAAGCAAAGTAGATAAAGTAACTGTACAGTTCCTTGTTCTACCACTATAATACTACAAGTTAAAATTTTTTCAAGAAGTGCAACTATTACAATACATATTATATTTTATAAACATAAATATATATGTATAATATATTAATACTATTCTAAATTAATGTAAAAATAAAAAAAAAGAGGTAATAATCAATAAATAATTATAATTTAATTAAGTGGTTATTCATATTCAATTAGATGGTCACTATTTTAGAAGGGTTATGTAATAAAGGCAGGCAAGACATTATATTGATTACCAATCACTGATAGCAATTGTTATAGCATTTATAAAACAGTTCTGAGAAGAGATCTTTTAAATCTTTTAAATGGATTTTGTACAATTTGAGTACATGTGTTGTTTTAAATTATATAATTTAGGCAAAGTATTAAATTTAAACTGAAGTTTCATATTTTCATATTTTTTAATTTATTTTAATTAGAATAATGTGGTTGGATTAATACTGTAAATAAATAATATTTTTTTTTTAACTGTTGGTTATCTATTGACAATTTTACAACTTTGTAATTAGAAATAAATGTACAAACAATACTTCACAGTTTAAATAAATATTTTGAAGCATTCATAAAGTTTTAAAATCATTTAAAATAACTTAAGACAAATTTAATAAAAGGAAATTTTTTTAAAATTTCTCCAAAACTACCAGCTATAAATAATTAAATTTTTTTAATTGATAAGGATTTGAATAAAACTATATTATTGTCCTAAAATGAAACATTTTCCAAAATAAAACCATCTTCTTCATTCCCACTCAGAATTTAAAATATAAAGAATTAGCATTTAATTGTAAATAAAATAAATATAATTTTATATCGATACAGACTTTCTAAATAAGAATAAATGTTTTTAATAATAATAATTTATAATAGTATTTGGGATACTATTGTAAATGAAACATTTTATTATAATTAAAACAATTTATTAAAATCCTAGTGTTTCTGTCATTATGCTAAGAAAGAATTTAAAATACCATAAGTACTATATGAAATTTTAATATCATATCTTCAAACAGAAACAATAAAATATTCATATTATTTGATTTTTGAGATCTTTATTTAACTGTTAATTATACTGAATCTGATAATTCATTGTTAATTGCATCACTATTCCCATAGAAATTTAGCAAAAGGAACAGCAAATATTAGTTTTAAGTAAGCTTCTCATCTCAAATTCTTTCAAGTAAAGTATACATTATTTATGACTAATGTAAAATAAGTTAGTACGATTTAGTTTAATGACAAAGCCATTAAACATATTATAAATTGCTTATTATATTTAAAAACTATAGATTGATAACAATGTTAATAGCAGTGATGTATTATAACAACTATAAATGGTGAAAGACCTACAATAGGCATAAAGATTTACTGCCACCAACAATACATGAAGCACTCAAGTGAAATATTCTCGAGTAATAATAATGACCTGTCATGATTTACGTCCTTTTTTAGTAGTTGTCTTGCGTTTTGTCCTGAGCCTTGTTGTTGTTGACGCTGTATTACTTTTTGAATTTGGTTTATTAGATTTTGATTTCACCTGTGTTTGATTTGTAGATTGAGACTGTACAGAAAGTGAAAGCTGTGCACTTGTATTTTTTTTTTGTGCGCCCAAATGTTGTTGAACTAAATCAGGTAATATACCTTTTTGGGCTAACATAGTTAAAAACGTGCATATAAACTGATCATAATTGTGTGTACGTCGACAATCGTCAATTTTATATTTATTACGTTTTTCATTCTCCTCTCGTAAGATACCTAAAATATTAAATAAATATATAACTTGGTGAATATTTTAATATTTTAAATTAAATTACCGTCACTCATGTTTATTTCAAGTTCTAAATTTTTCACTAGAGCCAATAAGTCTTTAGGAGAAAATGTATGATTGGATTTTATATTATTTTCCAATTTTTCATCATTATTATCTTCTCTATCTGAAGAATGACTTGAAGGTGTTTCCCATCCTTTAGGCATAGCTCCTGCTTCTAGACATACACTTTTTATGTCTTTTGGATTTCCATCACCTTCTGACCCACCACTTGATGATTGTACACGGATTACTACAATATTATCTGATTCTGGACACGTCTGAAAAATGATAAAAATCTAATATTAGATGAAGAAACAAAAATATTTATATAAATTAACTTTAAATATAATTTTAATATTATTACAGATTTTATATGAAAATAAAGCTGACTTGGGAACATATTGAACAATTAATTTTGAAGGCAACTAATATTTCAGTAGCGTTAGAAATCTTTAGAAAATGTAGCGTTTGAGGTAAAATTTGATTGAGATACTGAATTAAAATTTTTTTAATGGCTTTAACTTACCGCATAATAACTTTTATGTTTATAAATGTTTGGTAGGTATTGTGTTTCTTTGTTTTACTTCTGTTATATAGTTATATCATACGAATATATTATTATGCAAATTATAGTGATACAAAAATATACAATACGTTATACTGGTTTTAAACTATAAATTATTCAGTTTGATTTAATATGACTATTAGATCTTTGCAAAGGTGGGCAAGTTAATGAAAATAATTAACTGCGGCAAGTTAAATTAATTCAATTAAATTGCCTTCAGTTAAGTTAAAAGTTAACATAAAATAAAATTTAACAAGATAAGTTTAAAGTTAAGATAGAAAATAAAATGAACTTATCTCAGTTAAAAAAAAGTAATTTTTTTCAAGGTATAATATTTTTAAATAATAATAAATTGCCATAGTATTTGGTGTACACAAACATTTACCAAGACGTTTAACACGCTATGTAAAAAATTAGATTATTATAATATATAATTCGAAAATAAATGACCAAAATCAAAAAGAAAATTAACTTAACTGCACAAAAATAATAATTGACTATAAAAAGTTAAGTTACAACAATAAACATGTAAACTGAATAAGTTAATAAGTTAAAAACAAAAATAATTAACTAGTTAAGTTAAAAAGTTAAAAAAAAATTAACTTTTTAACAAGTTAATGCCCGCCTTTGGATCTTTAAATAAAAATAAGTCACCCTGGAGGCTGAATTTAAGAAAATAATATTATAATGTATCAAACAATTTTATGAAAATTTAATTGACACCGACAACTCATCAACAAATAGATTATTCTGTATGTGTAAATTAAATTATGCATACTAAAAGGGTTAAGTTTTTTTTGAAGATTGAAACAAATCATATCACCTTTTCTTCATTATAGTCTTTTGATGTGCCAGGAATGGGTGAAATTTCTTTTTTTACACATTTTGGCGATTGATCATTATCATTGATTTTTCTTTTTTTTTCAAAATCATCTACTAGTACAAGTTGTTGTAAAGCTTCTAATACAATTCGTCTATTTGTTTTGAGCATATTTAATTTGTGGGTAATAGCTAATCGTTTGTCTGGAACAACAGCCATCAGATTGAACCGTATATCACTATACTCAGCTGCTGCTCCGAGTCGATCACTTATCACTCTTCTAAACTTTTCAGTCCAATCTTCATCTTCAGCCCAAGGCCCATGGTCCATGGGATATGGTTTCAATCCATCCAATTCATATAAATGACCATTTATGGGTACATAACTGACAAAGTGATATGCCTCACCGGTAAACCGTCCAGTTGTTAACCCCGGCGTTTTATCCATACGTGGTCTACTTTTTGGCATAGCATGTGAATTGTGTGCTCGTGCTAATTCAGGAGTATTTCCAATAGCCCATCCTTTATTTTCTGGATTCATACCTCGAGTATGTTCCTTAAGATGTCCCAATGTCTCACCTAGATGTATATCTGAGCAGTTTAGCAAAACTGACAGCAGGGCATGAGTAGCACAACTATTAGGTATCATTTGCTGTGCAAAAAATATACTGTTAATAGCGTCGTCATCTTTGACGAATATGTCTGTTTGGTCTACAATTTTTCTGCGGCTACGACGCTCCTCAATCCATCGGAACAAAAATATAAAACCATAAACTGGACCGTCCAATGGTTTCTGAAGGTCATAAATCTCTTCTAACTGAACTCCTTTCACTCCAAAATCTTCTAAAAGCAAAGTAAACAAACCAGGATCGCTTTCTAATTCCAACCATCCTTGGATGAGCCTATGTAAATCCACTGGCATTTTAACAAAGTTAACATAACAAATTATTAAGAATTTGAATTTTGAATTTTACAGAAATTATTATTATCATACATCATACATCATCTATCATTTATTAAGTACACAAATCTTGATAAGGCATTATTTATGCCATGAAATTGTAATATTATAGGTTATGGTTTTAAATATTAAAGTTCGTTATTTAAGAAGTAAAAACTAAAAAGTAATATAATACGATCCTCCATAACATTTGTCATTTTGTCATGATAAAAATATAGCTAAATTCACTAAACAGTAAATTGTTGTTAACTTGTATCTTGTAACAATGTTACTATTTTTATTGGGCTATTTATACTTTGTGACGACTTGTAACTTTCGATTCTTTTTTATCTGACAAGAATATTATTGATATTATTAAGTTGTTACCGTCTGTGACTACCTACGGCATATTTTAAAATGATGACATTTAAGACTGGCTTTGTATTTCTCACATTCGTATCTGTAATTCACTCACAACCGAACAGTAAGTATATTGATTTATAATTAAATATTTTAGGTACTTATAACTTCAGCAGAGTATTATATAATAATCTTTGCATATATTTGCATTGCAAATAGTTTCAATTTATTTTATCTATATTTTATTATTTTATACTATCACTAGATAACGGCTGTAGCCTATCTACATGCAGATTCAAGGTTAATACTTGAATTAAAACGTTTTTTTTTCTGATTTTTCTGATTTTTAAATTGTGTATTCGTTTCTAATAAAATGTAATCAAATACAATACGTACTTAGAAATAATCAATAGTAAACGTTAATGAATGGTTTTTATGAAAATAATTAAGAATATGCCTAAAAAGTTTCGTCTTTATTAATCAGATTATTTATGTATTCTTCCCTTAATTTTTTCAAGCGATTATATGTTATTTCAGCATTGACTGATTTTGATTTTCCAAAAATATAATACTATATTACTATGTCTTAATCTAAATCTTGAATCAGACCAGTTGTACAATTAAAATTCTTCTTACCAAAGTCCTTTGATAATCATATCCTGAAATCTTGTAAAATATTTGGGAAGCTTAAGTATTTGGTATGTTAGCAAACAAATCCCTTGTCCCTTCATCCTAATTTGTTTTACCGTTACATTTTTTACTTTTTATTATGTTAACAAAATCTACCAAAATGAACAAAATAAAATATAAAATATTTTACGCATCTAGAACATGACATTTTTTAACTACCGTCTATCTTAAATTATGATGTAATTCAAATTATTATTTTGAACTGTGCACGTACTTGAATCTCAAAAGTTCGATTAGCAATTTTTTCATACTAAAATTGTAGAACCATACTTACGTACTTCTAAAGTACAGATCAATTGAAAATTTTAACCATCCATTTTAAAATTCAATGAAATTTAAAAGAAATTTCCTTTCACCATAATATAGTTCTCTATCTATGTTTTATGTTTCATAAATAATTGCTCGAACAATTATTTTTTACACACCTTTAATGTTAGTATTTTCGTTACTTTTAAAGACATACGTTGACAAGTGTTAAAATTTCGAGTTATACCTTTAGTTATGGAGTTACGACAAAATAATTAAAATTAATTTCATGATTTAAAAATTTACTGTTTTTAGTCATATTTTAATGCAGTAGTTTAATTATTTTAATTAAATTATTTGATGGGGTCTAAGCCTCAGTCTAGTAAGCTTCCAATCTCCACTTATCCTGCTCATTCATAGACTTTTAACTGAAGAATCGGTAAATTTATCGATATATTTAGATATTCAATTATGTGGGTACTATGCGTTTTGATGATTATATATTTTTTTTATTAGAAAAAATTATCATAAAAACAATACTATTAATACTAAATTTTTAAAAGTTGTTTTTAATATTGTACACTTTGTTTACATATTTAGAAATTTAAAACTTAACTCAATTGATGATGATAAATATTAAATATAAGTCTATACTAATTTGTTACATTTGAATCAATTATTTAAACAATATTTATACAGGTTTAGTATATCCAGTCAATGCAGAAGATACAAAAAATTGTTGTTCTTTGTTTGAAAGAAAATACTCATTACCTCCAATTTATTGCTATGCAGGGAATGATAAAAGTGTACTTAATGTTTTTCAAACAATTACAGTAAGTACAATATATTAAACTATTTATTGAAAAATTATGAATGAATATTAATTATATTATTTATTGTATAGGTGGATTTAATAATTGAAAAAACGGATGACTTCATTGTGTATCAAGCAGCAGATCAGTATTTAGTCGAAGAACAAATGCTGTCTGATGAGGCTATATTATCTTTGAACAAAATAATATCCTATGTTTGGAAACGGAAAGATTTCAAATTGGATCCATTTCAACCATCTTGTTTTAGTATCAAAACAAATGCAGACTTTAAAATAATAATTCACTCTATTGGTATAAAGCATTATATTTAATATGTATTAATTAACTATTAGTATTATAATATGTTTGTAAACATTAACCATAAATATTCATTTATATTTTTACAGCTTTAGATATTAAGAGACTAGCAATGTTTATAGTAGGTATTTGTCTATTTGGGTATTCAGCTCGATTAAGCCATAATTCATTGTTTTACTACTTATGTGGAATTACAGTTGGTGTAACTGCGTCATTTGTGATTATAATATTACTTATCGGTCGTTTAATTCCTAAGGTATGTATATTTTATAATTTCTTTAATATATATTATATACATATAAAATAGTGTTAATACTTTTTTTTTTAGAAAAGAATGATGGTTGGATATTTAGGAGCAAGTTGTATGTTAAGTCTCTATGCTATTCAGATGTTGATGGAGAATCTCAATATGATATTGCTGTTATATTATAAGTATATAATGGGGTATATTGTTTTCTCTATTTTCGCCAGTTTTGTGGTTTGCTATAGATATGGACCAGTAACAAATCCAAGATCCATTGACCTCATAAGATGGACATTACAGGTAATTATTATATGTATTATTAATATTATAAATTAAAATAAAGTATTTGTTATTAAACAATTAAACAAAACATACAATTTACTATACAAATATTCATATTTAATATTCTGAATAGAGCAACAAATGTATTTAATTTTACAATGATGTTTTTTTAAATATTATTTTTGAAGGACACTTTTTATACTAAAAAAGTGCTTCAATCTCCTGTATTTTTCTTAATAGGTACAAATAAAAAATAAAAATAATAGTGATATTTATGCATCACCTATTTTCTTTTATCATCCTGTTATAATATTTTATAAAAATTAAAAATCATCAACATTCATTTATATTATTATGATTATTTATTTCAGTTAATTGGTTTGGCTTTGGTTACATCATGTAGTTTTCATTTAGAAGCTATGGTTTTAGTAGATATTTTATGTATTATACTCTACTACACAAAGTTTTCACTGCCTTTTAGGTAAGTTAACAATTATTATTGCTGTTAATATCAAAAATTTGTTAATAAAATACCACTTATTTTATAGATTATTACCTAAAAGTAAACCAAAACCACGGTTGTTATCTGAAGATGAGTATATACAACAATCTTTGATCGAAACACCAAAAGCCCTCGAAGAACTGCGAAAATACTGTAAAAGTCCAAATTGCGATACATGGAAAGTTGTGGGCAGATTACACGATCCTAAAAAGTAATTACAACTCAATAAATCAATTAATATAAGAATAAAATATTTTTAACAATATTCTAGATTTGCTGAGTTCATGGAAACATCTGTTCATATTAGTACAGAATCAGTTAACGAACATGAAAAAGAATTAGAAGATTATGATACAGAATACAATGAAGAATCAGAAGATAATAGTTTGTCTGACGATGTACAAAAGATAGACTACACGAGTGACAGCGAATAAAATTTGATAACTTACCTAATGTCTTTTTAATTATAAAATTTTAACTTCAATACTTTTTTTTTTTATATATAAAAATGTAAATAACCTGTGTTGTTATTCTAGTGTTGTTAATATTATTATTTTTTTTTTTTTTATTGGCCTTAATAAATTAAAATAGTAAGCAACTGAATAGTATATAATATTTATTTTTAAGCTACATGTTGTTATGCACATAATAAACTAAATAAAATATTAAACTTTAAATATTAATATTTTTTGCTTAACAATGGATGGTTCTAAAAAACTTTTTTCAGAGACTATGTTGTTAAATCCAATTAATGCTGATACATTTAATGATATAATTTATGAATCAGAAGAACAGCAAAAAAGTGTTGATGATAGTGATCTCATAATTGTAGACAACTATGGATGCATAAAAGTAACGGTTTATTTCAAATACCTAGTTCAGTATTAAACTTTGTTCTATAAAGGATGATAATGGACAAAATGTCAGAGTGACAAAATATACTTTAAAGAATGAACAAAAAGTTGTTATTGAAATCATTAATTATGGTGCTACCGTTATTTCCTGCTGGGTACCAAATGCACTGGGTGAACTAGAAGACGTTTTACTTGGTTTTGACTCAATTGAAGGTCAGTAGTATTATAATATGTGAAACTTTATGATCATTATGTCAATGTGTTGATCAGACTATAGGTTACAGAAAACACACTCCATTGGTGGTACATTAGGCAGAGTAACAGATTATATTAGTAATGGTCATCTCGAAAACGACAATGGTGAAATATATGAACTCATCAAAAATCGTGATGGTCATCACTTCAATGGTGGTGAAAAAGGATTTGATAAGGTCATGTGGGATGGGTATGTGGCGGATGATGAACTGGTATTAACTTATTCAAGTAAAGATGGTGAAGAAGGCTATCCAGGAACATTTCAAGCTCGGACAACATTTCGTTTGACGTGCAAAAATGAATTAGTTGTAAACTATGTTGGTATGACATCAAAATCAACTCCAGTAAATATGGCCTCAAATATGTTCTTCAATTTAGCTGGACAAGTAAGAACTAAACATTATTCCTGGTTTAATATTATTTTATGCCTGGAACCAACATATTATAGAACACCGGAGAGCCTGAACTCATGAATCATTCAATAATGGTCAATGCAGAAGAATACGTGGCAATAAAAGAACCAGAGCGAAGACCTGTTGGTTTGATTAAAAATGTACATCACACATGTCTTGACTTGCGTGTTCCAAGATTATTAAAAAAAGCCTTTCCTCTTGTTCCTGGTTTTGGATACAATCATACATTCAAATTGTTTAAAGGAAAAGACCGAAAAGCATTTAATTTAGCAGCCAGGTAAAAATAAATTATAATTGTATCGCTCAAAATACTTGTGTGCAGTGTAAAACATTATTTTATTCAGCTTAGTGCATAAAAAAAGTGGTCGCATGTTGGATATTTACACGGATATGCCTTGTATCTATGTAAATACTGCTCAAGATTTTCCAAATTATGGTAAATCGTTATTCAAAGAAGAGGTCTTGAAAGTAACTAATATAGAAGCACCGTTAGCAAAATTTGATAAATATGAATATGAACAAGAAAGTTTTATCTCTGAAGAATATAAATTTACGAGTGACGCAGAACTAGTAGAAGAAGAACACAATTTAGATTATGATATTAAACAGCCTTCAACCCAGGTTAACCATGACCAGGAAATCAAGCCCATCAAAGGAAAATTAAATACTATATATAACAAGCATTCTGGAATTTGCATACGTCCACAACTATTTCCAGATGCTGTTACACATGTAATTTTTTTTGATTATTGTTAATTTGTACATAAACAAAATTAGTTTTAATATTTGTAAATGTTCTAGAAAAACTTCAACAGTATTATTCTTAAACCATCAAATATGTATAGCCAGCAAGTCATTTATAAATTTGGAGTTATTGCGTCAACTGATTAAGATGTTTGTCAAAAAATAATATAGTTTACCGGATTGAAAATAACTCATCATTTATTATAACTTCAGAAAATTAACAAATTGACAATGACTATAGTAAGTAACCAAGAGTTTATAAATAATAAAAATGAATGAATGTTTATATGTGGCTTTAAACTTGGAAACTACTGAACCAATTGGCTCATTTTACACACATATCCCTAGAGACTATGGGAGTGTTCATAGCATCGTTTTTCAACTCCTATAGGTTTCCATAGGGTGGCTATGTCTCACACATGAATTTTGTTTTGGCTCATGAAAATCGATTTTTTTAAATTTATATACCTATAGGGTTACCATTGATAACAGAAATAAGAGACTAATATATAATTTTTTATATGTATATGTAAATTAATGTTTGTTTGTCCTGTATAGACTCAAAAACATCGATTATCAGCTAACTGAAATTAACATCTAAGAAATAAACATTTAAAAAATAAAAAAAAAAAGAAATAAACATCATATAGTTGAATTTTATTTTTTTATAAATATAAATTATAAAATAGTATTTAAAAACAATGTGAAAGTATTCTCTACTTTATTATAAATAATTTGATTAGAAATGTGTACAAACTTTAAAATTGATACAAGCATACTTTTGAGTTTTAATTGATCATTAAATATCAGTTTAATAAGGTTTTAAAAATTTGTAAAAACTATTTGGAAAGTAGTTTAATTGTGCTTTGAGCAATAAACTTTAGTTAAAAATCTAAATGTGGCCATTTCTTCATACAACCAAACTAATGTTGTTAGTAGAAACAATGTACCTCCTATTATAACATGTGTAAATTTTTTTTCTTCATAATATTTTGCCTAAAAAAAAGTAATAACAAAATATAAATATATAATCTTTTAGTATATACAATATTAAAAAAAAAGTTTAATTCAGTATTATTTATTTAACTACACTAAGATCTTCACACAAAATGTTTTTACTTAAGATAATATTTAAGATATTTCTTTCCTTTCATAAGTAAGAAAAATATATATACCTGTTCCTATAACAAATTTATATTTTTGTTCGGTACCTAATCAATAAAACTATACTCACCTCAGAATACATTGTAATAACAGTTGACATCATTAAACAACAAATGAATGATTTTTTTGGCTTTAATCCATTAAGTGGATTGTAATTTGTACCTTTATATTGAGATAGAATGTAACGACCGCTAGAAAAGTTATACATGATTAATACTATAAACATTATTGTGTAACCATAAAATATGTTTTTACCATTGAATGATTCTAAAAGTGAAATTACAACAATTTGCGAAAATAAAACCAATTCCGCCAAAAAGTGTAGAAAATAACAGAGATATAAATAAAAATATCACAGATAATATAACCATTTCCACATTGTATCTAAAATTAAAAACAAAAATATTATACAAATTATATATGTTTTAGACTAATAAAACAAATTGCAAACGAACTTGTTTAATTCAGAAACATTCATGGTAGCTGACGCATAACATTCAGCGATACCATTAACGGCTAAAAATAGAATGGCCAAACAATGCATTTGTAACAGCACTGGTCCAATTCCAGTAGCCAATGTTGATCCTCCATAGAGAAATAATGCTAGTTTAGCATATGCTTGTCCAAAACATAGTGCAATTAAACCAATAGAGCTATTAACACGTAACAGGCATTCCAGAACGCTAGCTGCTTCTTTTATGCGATTAGGATCCTAAGACATTGTGATTATGACGTTTGCATACCATAAGTCATTCATCATATTGTATACCTGTTTAATTTGTGTTTGGATTGGCACTTCTCTTTGAACGAGTTGACTAAAATAGAAGTATGCAGCGGTTTCTACAGGTTTGAACAAAAACCTAGCAGCTAATGATCCCAAATTGTTGACAACATCGTATACACCTTGTTGATCAAATCTTAGTGTATTAAAAAATGTCATTACATAACGTTCACCATCAGTCAATAGTTGTTTCATAAATCCTTGTTTCAAGAAACTCCACAACAACTTAAGTAGAGAAAAATCCATACATTCCGACAATTTCTAAAATCAATTTTAAATTTACTATCAAATGTTGATTTAGACATTTAGTTGAATGTGTACAAACTTACTTTTCCAGTAAAATTTGGAAAAAATTCCCACATGGTTTTGAAAGGAAAATCTTTTTTGTCTTTTTTTGTATAATACCAAAAGTATATGTAAAATGACATTGTGTATGCTATGACTGATGCAAGTTGTGCAAATGAAAACGCTAGTACAGCATTCTGACCGTTCCAATACAACACCATTGTAGTGTAAACAATAGTTCGAACAGCAATGTTTATTATTTCTAATACAACCTAAAATCTGTTCAGTATTATTTACAAAAAAAAAAAAAAGAATCCATTGTTTGCAGTATAGCTCAAAAGGACCTTTTTTAATATTCTGTATAATATGTAATATACTTATTAGATACCCACATAATATACACAAAAAATATTTTTTAATTACCTGCAACTTGACAAATAAGAATGCTTGCGCTACAATATACAACTGTTCGCAGCATAGTTCGATGATACAACTTATAAGAATTGACCATACACCAAATTCATAATATGTAGTAACAGTAATATCAGGTTGGCTTAGCAAGTGAAGCCAAATATAACCGCATATTCCACAAATAGCGGCACATAATGGTACACTAAAAAGAATAAAATATATATATATTATTCAAATTTTTAAATCCGGGTAACGCCATACGAGAACCAAATGAGATTGATGACCTTCAGCCAATTGTGATGCAAGGTATCTGTTAAACAAGCACGACGAAATGCTTCTCTGCTCAAAAACAAAATTGTTGACTCGAGTAATAATAAACGGACATTTGTAACTCCCAATTCATTTTGAGAGACATGTCGCAAAACAAAAGCGTTTACAACAAATGTCAAGCATCGAAATGCAACCTTAAATTATTAAAAAAATAACCAATATAACAGTGAATAGTATTTTGAGTATAAAAATAATGGACATAACATGTAAACTAACTTGCAAGAGTATGTTGAGCGATGCGTTTTCAACGCTACTTTTCAAAAAATTTTTCTTCATTTTAGTATATTAGTCACCAAAATGTTGCATGTTCACATAATTTATCTTTCGTAAATAGGTACCTAAATGAATTCATTGAAAATATTTTTTTTAATTTTTAGTGTGAGACTCCTAACTATATAACACCATCATAATTAATTATTATTTACACAATGAATACCGCCAACTGAGCAATGGTATTTTAAATAGAACATTTTAACAATTCACCCCACTCGACAAAATTTTACATTATGTAGGTAAATTATTTGGAATTAATTTATCAGTAATTCAATTTTAAATTGAATAGGTTTATATTTTATACTACGTGTCTGCGTTGTATTTTATTAGATAATCGACATCACTTTTTAAACTTTGTCTGTGAAGAATTTGAGGTACAGTTTGTCTGAGATGTGAAGTTTGAAATATTTTATCTATGCTCACTGCTGTGAAAGTGTGAAATGTGAAGAATCAAGAATACGAATTGAAGATGCTTCCGACGTAGGAATACAGAATAACTGTCGTAGTTCCGATTCCAAATTTCCGAATTCCAGTAGATTTGACACTAATTAGTTATCACTTATCAGTTATCAGCTTAAAGTGATAAGTGATAACTTACTGATAAGGTGGTAACTGGTAAACGAAATCCTACATATTTAGTTGCCTATGTATTTATTAAAAGGAGTTAAAGAAAGGTTCTAATATTCATATTTTTTCATAATTTTAAATTTTAAAGTGAATAAATAATTATTATGAATTTGTCTATTACACTTGGTAAAAATATGTGTGATTAATATAAATATTTCGCTCCCCAATAAGCAATATGCTTCTAAAAAGTTATTATTTTTTTTTTTAATAATTTTAATTACAATTTTTATTTTTTTAAACGTATTATTATTACTTACTAGCTTAAATAATTTTGAAATCTGAATGTTTTAATATATTATTGTGTTCACCATGATTGATGAAATGTGCAGATTCGTTCGTCAGACACTCGTAGGTCGATGGATGGGTCAGCCCAGTGCTTTTACAGGTTTACGTAAAATATACAATGTGGTGATCATTGTTTCATACAACAACAAATATAGGTAGTTAATAATTATTATACATATTATAATTATTTTAGATTCTGAACGGATCGATGAATGTATTATTGATTGTACAATGAATAGTGTGTGTGTTTTATAAGTTTTTTTTTCTGACTGTCATCGCCATTTGGAGCAGAAAAAATGTCACCACACCAGTTAATTTTTACTTTTACGTACCTAGCCAAAAACCTCAATATACATATTATTTTTTTTATTGATATTTGGTAGGTAGGTAACAAACAAATTAATGGTTAATTCTTTATACCAAGTTAACGAGCATGTTCAGTAGGGCCCAGTGGCGTAACATTGACAGTGTTGACCTTAGAATTTTATCAAGATTAATAAAAAAATAAAAAGTGTAAATAAAAGAAATATTGTATTCATCTATACTTAGAAAATAATAAATATGTAACTCAGTAATGATAAGTAGATGGGTAATTTAGCTATAATATAAAATATTGATGAGAGGAATTTGATATCACACTCAAGCGGTATAACCACTTGAATTCATAAAAACGTCGGCATGAACAGTCCCAAAATATCTATTTTTAACTTTTCTCCTAAACTAAGATAGCTAGAAAGTTGATTGATAGCTTATTAAAAAGGAATTATCAAGTAAATACTAAATGTGGAATTAAAATTTTTTTAAAAAAATTATTTAATTTTTCATAGATAAAAAAAAGAGTTATTTTTCGTTCGATTTACATTTAACGAGGTAGATTTCCGAAACTGGAGAATGGATTTTGTTGTTTGGGGTCTTGTTAGATTCATATTGACTAGGGAAAGTGCAGTGAAGATTTTTAGAACTTTATTTCCAATCGTTAGTTCACTACAAAGCTGTATAGCTGAAATACATCAAAAAAGGTCCAATAAAATTTGTTTCAATTTTTTTTGAATGTTCTGTAATGAATTAACTATTAAAGATAAAGTTCTGAAAATCTTCACTGCACTTTCTTAACCAATCTGAATCTAACAAGACCCCAAACAACGAAATCCACTCTCTGGTTTCGGAGATCTATTTGTAGGGGTGTTCACACCGACATTTTTCTGGATTCAAATTGTTATACCGCTTGGGTGTTATCAGTTAATAAATTTCTAAAAATTAAAAATCAAGAAACTTTACATACCGATCCCTGACTTGGCAAGTTTTTTTTTCATATGATATTTCAAGTTTTAGCTTAGCATTTGGATTTACCGTGTTTTCGCATCAAATATATTGGACTTTCCGCATATTTTTTCATTTTAAATTGAATTTGATATAGCTTTTAATAGGAACTACGCTATTTTCACATTAAAAATCGGTATAAAACCATTAATGTTCGACTTTTACGAAAAATGGAGTCATCCTGTTTTCACTTAGCACGGCAAATTGGTAGTTATCTGATTTCGTATTTCATGCTGCATTTTATTTCTTTTTCGTATGGACAAATGGACAATAATAAACATTTGATAAAGTTGTCAAACATTTAAAAGTTAAAACCTTAATCCAAATAAAGTATACGTTTATACTTAAATATATTTATCTTGAATAAGTTTTCAGTGTGCTTATGACGCATATGTACTATGTAGGATATTTTACTATGACTTGGAAAGTTGGAAATTAAATATTTAAACGAAGTAAATAACGATGTTAGTTACTCCGTAGTCCGGAGCTACATTCCCTTATTCTTTTTAAAACAAACGTCCATTTGGCAATTTCCATGGACCGCATAACACTATTCAAATAGAAATAGAGATTTATTCTATCCCATATTCCCATATCCCTTATAAAACGACCTATATAATAAACAATTTAAATATGTATTTAACTGTCAAACCATAGTTAGGTACTTAGGTATAAGTAATGTCTTGATAAGTACTTCAGGTACCTATAAAATAAAATAAGAATAAAAAGTAAATATTATATTAATATAATATATAGAATCACGGTTATCTATAGTCTATAGTGGTTCCCAAAATGTTACGACCACGGCACCCTTAGGAAAAAGTTTTGTGTTCCGTGGAACCCCAATGTCTGTAAAACGAATATTTTATAGCAATTACCTACTAGTGACTATTATTTATTGGTGAACTTTTTTCTCCAAGTATAATATAAAATAATTTTCCCAATATTCACATATTATAGGTACATTTGGCGGAACCCTTAGATTGTCCCACCAATATCTCGCGAGTCTTGTAAGATTAAATATATTCATACCTCATATATTAATAATTTTATTATGTTTATAGAATCTGCTGAATAAACTTGATATATTATATATACCTATATAGTTATATCTAAAATCATGCCGTTTCCTGCAGTTTAAAATATTTAAGTATAATGTACATAGGAATTTTGTTTAGTCCCCCCCCCCCTATTTCGTATTTTTTTTTTAGTTAGATTTTTAAAATATAATATGTTGTGTACCAGAAATATAATAAGTTATAGCCCCCTAAATAAATTCATCACGCTACGCCTATGATAATATATAAATGCATAATAATGTATCGATTTACCTAACTATTCTGCTATTATATTATTGTAATATGTGTATTCTACCTATATATTTTACCTTCTTATGTACGTATATCTGTTTTGTGTTTAGTGCTGATCATTATTATTAACTTAAGACAATATTATTGAATGTTGTAACATAATATTATTATATTCGATATTGTATTATATGTTTAATTTTTTATATATTATATATATGTATAAAGTAATAAGTATATTATATATGATTTTATTTTAAACATCCAAAAACATTTAAATAGGTACATTACATCGTTATATTAATATAATTTAAAAATATATTTGATATAAATATGTATAGTAATTTTAATTGGATAATAGTATAATACAATAATACATAATATATTATACATTGTATTTTACTTCTGTATAATTAACTTACAATATCGATTATCAAATTAAATCTGATTAAATCAAATTTTGATAATCAGCAGAAAAACATTTCGTTGTATTGATTTTCCGTTGGATATTTGCAACCTAGCTGGTTAATAAACTTTAATGTGTGGATATCTAATTGAAGAAATTTAAAGTGCTGTACTATATGCCTCCAGATAGTATCTTTGCCAGGTGTTTTATTATGGCACCAAATAACTGTTAACGGATTGCCCTTGTCAACATTACTTTCATCAACTAAAATTAAAAAAAAAAAACAATTTAGTTATGTAACATGTAATTACATTATATTAAATGTAATTATTAATGACCTCTTATACAACGAAATAATGTATATTTAAATATCGTTATAACGTAGGTACCTAATGTATACAATTCACAGTCTCACAAAAAATCGCGAAAATGTATATGTTAGGTTTTAACAGTTAGACTTAGACAATACCCTGGTACCTACTAAAAATACTTAAAAGTTAAAAGTAATTTATAAAACTAGAAGACGTAGAAGAAAATATGCTCCGTTATATCATATATGCCCTAATGGCGAATACTAACTATATAACACTATTATCTAATATAATAGGCTCTTATAATTATTTAAATATAAATTCTTACTTTCAGCCATTGTGGTGATCATATACCCATCCTTCTCACTAGAGCCGATAATGGTCATTCTATACCTTAGAAAAACTAAAAACAGGCATATATTATCAATTATTATTTTATTATTTTTATTGAATGATTAGGTATGTTTGACGTTAAACCCCGATCATCTTATACGTGCTTACATTTTTGTCCAATAACATTTTCAGTAATTGAGCATTCCGATGCTGATATTACGCTCAATGGCATTGTAGCTCCTAAAAAATAAAATATTATCTGTTGTTAGTTGTACTTTTCACATAAAAATTGATTTTTGATACATAATAAACGAAAATGTAATTAGATTTTATAAGTTGTATAGTGAAATAATCGTGCTTGAAACTTGAAAGTCGAATAAACTGGGAAAATTATAGAAGAAGACAGAGCATGGCCGTCACGGCGTATAGACCATAGACCATAAGCTGCAGGTATAATTATAGTATAGTGACCAGAGTCCGAGTGGGTCTTGGATGGAAATACAAGAGTCGACAATTTGCAGATTCGACTTTAGTTGGACACTATTATTAATTGAATATTGCTATAATATAGATACGATTATAAGATTTTATTTACAAATAAATAAATTTCTGACCTCAAAATTTTGGCACTGCCAAAATACTGGCGCCCGGGGCAGTTGTACCCAGCGCCCCCCCCTTCCCTAAATGCGGCCCTGTACATAGGTACAATGTATAATTATTATAATATAATATGCTTATTGCTTACGGCTGTAAATAAAACCTTGTATGATTTTATCGTCGGCTGATGGTGCTGCACCTCCCACATCGATTGTTATTGTAGTGGACCTGGAGATAATAATAGTACGCGAAGCGTATGAAAAATAGTTTCCATTATTATAATAATACAAATTAGGTACAATTTATGAGAAGTCCAGTTGTTGTCCGGTCATATTTTAACTTTTGGGCACATGAAAAACTACTTACTGTTTGTTGATCGAATTCATGTACACTAGCCAACCATTCTCCTGGAGAGCCATAAAGTATGCTGATGTACATTCGCACGGTTTTTCGTTATCTATTTATGAAACAAAATTATATCTACATTTTACAGTTTGAAGTTTTAAACACACTAATTATTAACTGATTATTAATATATTAATATTGTATATAAATCGTTGACGTTATAATATGTTAAGCTACATATTGGCCATTGGCGCAAAAAAATTTCTTCCGCGTTATAGGTATGTTGTTCAAGTGTTCTACACAAGAGTACAAGATATTAAATTATTTAGTTATTTTCAAATCAATCAGAAATGCCACTTGACCTTTGTGCTATTAGATTTCAACGCCACAAGGGCACAGAGAACAGTATTAATATTAAAATATAACATACTACTATATTGCAGTTGTATTAAGAGGATGTCAGCGGACTATTTGTTTTCTCTCTCTGGTCCACACGCAATATGGACAAAACGCAATTACACAGAATCATTTGTTATATATTTTTAAGAAATCTTAGAGTATCACCCATTACAAAAATGATAGAGAATGATATTTTTGAGGGAATGACATATCGATTTGTTTAAATATTGTCTCAAAACAATTTAAACATAATTTAAATTTACAAGATTTTTTGTTTATTAAAAAAGTCGAATACAAAGTCAAATAACAATAAAATATAAAATCGATATGTCATTCCCTCAAAAATGTTACTCTCCATCTTTTTTGTAATGGATGATTTTACTCTAAGATTACATAAAAACATAGAAAAAATGATTCTGCGTTAATGCATTTCGTCTATGTTGCGCGTACGCCAGAGAGAGAAAACAAATAGTGCGATCATCCTCTTAATATAATATTACTATACTCTAAACGTGATATCATCGTTGTCATAATTTAAGCATATGAGTATTGCATGATTTTTATAATATAAACATTAACAAAATATATTAGCGAAGGTTTTTGCTTTTAATTACACAAAAAAATCATACCCATAATATGGTCAATAAACCCTATATTTATGGACCACCCCACGTGAAAAATTGTTCCTACGCCACTGGGGAAATTGAAACGGAAGTCCAAGCAATCATATTGATTTGTAAATAAAAAAGAAGACTCATATTATTAGTTTAAAAAAGTTTGTTTTTTTTTTACTTTTTTAATTATTACCTTGATTATTACTAAAAATAATAATTTTCTAAAAAATAAGTCAACAATAATTATTATTAAAAAATAATTGTGTGTGTATTAGGGAAAAATACTGTTGAATATTTTTGTGAATGTCTCCTTACGGTGTCTCCACATTGTAATATTTTAGGTGAATTACAATTATTTTATCACCTATTCACCCGGATTTCAAGTATTAAGATATGCTTAAAATATAAAATTAACAAATTTAAATGTACAATACTAGTATTTTAAATGTGTTTAAACAAAACCGTACTTGTGAAAATATTACAGTCTTTGCCGTCTTGGCATCCAGTCGCCATAACTGCATACCACATGCCAGTGAACTAAAACAGTAATACAAATGCCAAGATCATTTTAAATTCTTGAATTATTTTTTAAAATTATTAAGTTTTTATTGATAAACCATTTTTTAATAAATAACTTAGAATAGAGCTCCAAAAAAGTTAAATTATTGATTGAAATATAAATATGAATGATACTTATTATGTGGCTATAACACGATTCCGCAAATTTGCGGAATCGTGTTGATTTTAATAGTCATTGATAAACATACACGATTCCGCATAATATTAAATGCAACGTTGCCATTCCGAAAACAAAATATATATTATTGTAACATAATATCATATTACAAATCATTTAAAATTTTTTCTTTAATTTTATTTGGTTGGTTAGCGCTTCCATCTAGCGGGTTACTTAATCAATTGTTCAATATTATAAAGTTTAACAACATGATGCTATAATGTATAAAATAATATTAAACAAAAAAATCATTAAATATAAAAAAATATAAATATATTATAGTTGTCACTTGTGAAATAGATATAGTAATATGGTATACTGTTATAGAAAGTTATCAAAATTAAAAAAAATTATTTGAAATATTATAGTTGTCACTTGTCAAATAGATGTTATAGAAAGTTATCAACATTAAAAAAAATTATTTGATATATTTAATATATATTATAGTATTTTAGTATTTTCATAAATTCCCACATTTTAATGTAGGTAACTACTTTGGCTTTTATCTTTAAAAAAAAAATATATTAATGGAAAATAGAATCCACTTTTCAACCCATGTATTGTGTATAACTGCAAAAAATATTTAGGACAATACTCAAATGTACCATCACCGAATAATTCTTTGTAATTTTTTGTTAAAAATGAAATATTATTAGCCGTTGATATACAAACAAATTTCTCATTTGGTGGAGCATGAATAAATTGCTGGTTTTTATACATAAAGCTATTGTCTCATTGCAAATTTCTTAATTGTTCTAAAGCTTCATCTAATAATTTGGGTAGTGTGGGCATTTTTTTTCTTTTGTCATACATAGACTTTCTTATTGATGTAATATCTTAACATTTAATTGCTGTAGGGACTTGTGACTTCAGTAATTCTGTTCTAATTATTTTTACTGGCCTGCTTGAAATGGATTATTCTGCCTTCCGTTTGCAGTTTTCTCTTAAGACTTGCCTATCTAATTTTGTCTGAGGATCTGCATCATGATAATGGCTGCCAGAGACGTCGCAAACAAGAATTTTTTCAGGTGTAGAAAAAATGAGCGCCGTACAATTTTTACTACTTGAACACCTCCATTTCAGTACACCGTATTTTTTACTATACCCAACAAATCTGTACTTATATAAATCTACTAATGCTAATTCTCATCTTCGCTCCAAACTAATTAACTGTATACGTGAACCGATCATTTTTAAAAAAGAACTCAATGGTGTCAATATGGAAGTATGACACTGACTAAATTCATTTCACCTGTAAATGTTAGGATTTGGGAAAATATTGGAACTAATTTTATCTCAGTGCAGTTGAAATGTAGAATATTATTATTATACGTTATTAATACTACGTTATTACGTAGCGTAAACGTAATTTACATATATCTAATACTTTATATGCAAAATTAAATTGATGGACTTTTAACAATTGGTATTTGATAATGTGGATGTCATATGAAAAAATCTAGTTTTTGTATCGAATTAATGCTTATGAAATTTATCGATATATATCATCATAAGGAAACAATATTAACCATAAGACAAAGTTACAATATAATGTCTAAAATGTAAACTAAAATCATGTTTTCCCAAAGTTTTATTTTCAAAAGCGCAAATCGAAAAATATACGAGTAACTTTTAATTTAACTTATCTTAGTTATTTTAAAAATAACTTAACTTAACGAGTTAAAAAAAAAAATCGTTAACTTGCCCAGCCTTGCAAAATGATTTATCATTATCGGTTACAATAATATATATTTTGTTTTCGGAATGTCAACGTTACATTTAATATTATGCGGAATCGCGTATGTATTTCAATGGCTATTAAAATCAACACGATTCCGCAAATTTGCGCCACCGTATTATGTACACAACTAGGTAGTTTTTATTAAAAATGATTAAGAGATAAGATTATATTGTAAATTTACAACCATTAAGAAAATATTTGAATTGTCAACAAAATAAAATAATTATATTTATACGCATAGTTATTTTTTAAAACAGAGAAATAATTATTTGAAAGTATTTTTTTTACAAATTCAAATTTGTTATCTTTCGAATAAGCACATTCACACGCTTTATTTTAGAAGAATTGATAAGTACTTGGCGTACATACACTTCGAAATAAGTAATAATGTAATTAAATGAATTGAATAATACATTACATTTGTAGTTTCAATAGAAAACTCTGCATTAATGCCATGGAAACATTCTCCTCCCAAGATAATTACAATTGCCGAAAACACCGAAAGCTTATTCATTGTATTTGATTTTTTTTTTACGACGCTGATCTGGTAATTTGCGTTATTCAAAATAAAAATGTATCCATGTCATAATATGTTATACAATCATGATATCGAAGTTCGAATGACTAAGCTGTGTGATTTGAACAGTTGCATGGTATTGTGTATTTAGATAATTATAAAATTAAATCATATAATATTTTGTTGTTTAAACAGATGCGTGATTTTGAATTTATTGTATTCCATTTTATACATAAAGAATTAAAATGCAGGAAAAAGTAAATATTTACTTCATAATTATTCAAAATTGATTAGTGATCTAATTGTTTTTAATTTTAATTAATTATTTCAACAAAAAATTATTTAACACATTAACACGTTATAGGTTACTTTATATTCTACTTATTTACCGATACATAAATATTATTAATTGCAATTCATTTTAGAAATGCAGAAAATAAATTATAAACAGAAATTTGATGTAGGTAATGTTTTTATTAATTATGTTTTAATAACTGTTGAAGAGTTGAAAAATTACAATTTACAATTTATAATATGTGTACCGTAAAATTGTATACCTACGAGTCTACGAATCACATTTATAATTATCATTCATATCAAATAAACTGTACCCTTCGGGACATAGAATTCACGAGGAATCTATTGTATTCAATTTTCCAACCTTATCCTAGGTATTAAAATTATAATGTTTTAGGAATTTTTACCTAGAAAATTATTTGCAAATGTTCGTGATTTTGACGAATTTCCGTAAATATTTTAACTTCATTTTAACTGTGGTATGGACAATTAATTAATTAGGTATTAATATTTTACTTTCTTGATTCTTAATCAAGTAAGTATGGTAATTGAAATGAAAAAGTCTGAATTTTGAAAACTTCAAGAATTTGTGCTAAATAGGAAAATAATAAAAATGTTACTCAGTAATAATTAATAGGAGAGTAATTTAGATAGCTTTAATATAAAATATTAATAAGAGAGATTTGATATCACACCCAAGCGGTATAAGTATAACCACTTAAATCCATAAAAACGTCGGCGTAAACATTCCCAAATTTTCTATTTTTTTAAACTTTTTTCCCAAACTATGATAACTAGAAAGTTGGTTGATAACTCATTAAAAATGAATTATCAAGTAGATACTAAATGTGGAACTAAAATTTTTTTTAAAAAATTATTTTATTTTTTTACACATATAAAAAAAGTTATTTTTGGCTAGATTTACATTTAGTGAGGTAGATTCCGAAACTGGAGAATGGATTTTGTTGTTTGGGATCTTGTTAGATTCATATTGGCTAGGAGAAGTGCAGTGAAGATTTTCAGAAATTTATCTCCAATCGTTAGTTCACTACAAAGCTGTAAAGCTGAAAAACATCAAAAAAAGTACAATACAATTTGTTTTAATTTTTTTTTAATGTTCTGTAATGAATTAACTATTAAATATAAAGTTCTAAAAATCTTCACTGATGCACTTCTTCTAAATGTGAATCTAACAAAAACTCAAACAACGAAATCCGCTCTCCGGTTTCGGAGATCTATCTCACAAAATGAAAATGAATTTTTGTGGGGCTGTTCACACTGACATTTTTCTGGATTCAAATTATTATACCGCTTGGGTGTGATATCAGTTAATACATTTCTAAAAATTAAAAATCAAGAAAGTTTACATGCCGATCCCTGACTTGGCAAGCGTTTTTACTTGTAAACAAAATATGGTGAAAATATAGAATGTGAAATAGGTATGATATTGCTATTGAAATTTTATTTTATGTCATTTTATGTGATATATGTAGTAATGATTCATAAATCATAATACATACTGCATAGCCACGTATAGCTGGTAATACCATATACCTGCAGCAGTGAGAAATGCAGGTATACCTCCGCGGGTTTGGATATCGGATTTGTTGGTAGATTAATTTAACGTCAACGACCGAGCAATGTATTCGATTTCAACATTTCCAAATTTTTAGGGAAATTATTACATTATCCGGCATATGTCATAATTTCCATTATTGGTGTCTTTGACAGTTAGGAGCATATAATATTATAATTATGCGTACAAAAAATAAATATTTAAGACGTACTGGCTAGCTACAGCGAGAGAGACCTTTTTTTATATTCTGAACCATATTTGAATACCTAATATCAATGGATATTCTTTTCTGATAATGTATTTTTTTTTCTAATATAAATTAAAAAAATCATAGCACGTTACTCGATATTTTTTCTTTACAAGAAAAATCTATGAATGATAAATGGTATTTGGACGTTTCCCCTTGGACTGAGACATTTCCACCCTGAATCATTATATATTTTTTTCCACGTGAAGATATGTTGCAAAATAGGTTTTTTTTGTTTTACCTGAAATATACGATCATCATAACAGCATCTATCGACTATCATAATTCTCCGTTATGGATTTATTAGTTATTATCCAATTAAATGGGTGATGATTGATAAACCAAAGTTATATGAAAGTATTATTGAATTATTATATGTATATATTAAATTAACAATTATTTAATAAAAAAATCTCTAATCAGTTTATTTATTTATTTGCATTTATAATTTGTATATTATTGTTTAATATTTTTTTAACATTTATATTAGTGAATTTTGTGTTGGTAATAGAGTTATTATGACGTATTATTGAATTATATTTATATATTAATTAGTACTAATTTAATCAGTTATACATTTATTGATTTACATTGTTATTATTGTTTAATAAACAAAAATAATAATTTAATAATTTAACTTAACATATTTTGTCCGAGGGGAAAACGTCCATGGAACCATGGGGGGGGGGGGCGTCCTAGAATCATCTTAAATAAGTTTTTTGTTATTAAGTAACAAATTCCTTACAATAAATCAACCAGAAACAAAAACCCGTGTATCCAGCCAAAAAACATATTTATGTTGAAATAATTTAATAATAACTTAAAGTATAATAATAATATTATTATAATATAAAGGTTTTTCTGGCTCTCGAATTTTTTTTTTCAATTTATCTGTACTGCAAATTATTTATACAATTTAATTGCCGAACCCATGTCCTATATTATTATACGCCAGAGGCTCAACGACCGGCAGTATAGCTATTACAACTTCTGGTGACCAAATGTCCCATCTTAATATTTGACGGGGATGAACCATCCGTTTACCATGCCTATGCGACACAAGTTTAGTACGTACATTAGGTTTTTATTTATTATTTACGTTTTAAAACCACCACATTTCCTATTTCCAACGAATGTGGAATTTATCGTTTAAAAAATGTTGTTACGGTCAACTACTATAAGGCAGTATAAAATAAAATATAATTGTACAATAGAATAATGTCTTGTGAAAAAAAATTACCGAGACCTTTTTTTCGTAAAACGCTGTACGTCTTTTTTCAGAGTGATTTTTTTTTGGTGTGATCAACGACGTTATTGGTGGTATATTTGGTTTTATTATTTATGTGGGGCTGCAACAAGTAACAACACATGTGTGTATTAAACATTTATACTGCAGCAGTATTGTGTTGGTTTCTTTTCAATGCATATACAACGGTGTAGCGGTCGGTCAGTTCTTGGAATTCTTACTGTATACAGTGTAGGGGTACTGTAGTATAATAATAATAATAATATACAGGTAGTTTCATCTGTACAGTCACTTTTCATTGTACCTATATTGAAAAAATTGAAACGTATTATTTTTTGCTAGCAGCGGGCAGCGAGTATATTTTATTTTACTACATTAGACGTATAATATAATACAATATTTTATGTGTTTCATACGTCCAAAAACAAACCGGATGTGTTTTTATTCTGTAACCGTAGCGTGCCATAACCATACGCGTATAATATATAATATTATATAGATTATAGATGGTATTATAGTCCAGGGGGGGTCAAACTTTTTTCGATAAAGATATACCGAAAATATTATATTCCTCTGAAGGTTTTGGTCTCCTCAAATACAAATTAAATTACAATTAAAAATAACCGATTGATCGGTCGTTCGCAATCGACTGCTTGCCCCTGGGTTATAGCAAATTACCCAAAAACGTAATGTTTTTTTAATGGATGGCAAATATTTACACACCAATACCAAGATAAATTTGTGCGCACAAAAAATTCTAATAGGTACCTACTCACGTATATGTAGAATTCTAAATTCTTTTAAATCATTAGAAATAAGATCAGCAAAAAGGGAACTAAAAGCTTCAAGTTTCAAATTATTTGCAATACAATAATACGTTTTATTAGGTACAATAAATATTTATACAGCTGTATGCTAAATGATACCTTAATACATAGTAAGTATATTATAATTTATAATAATAATTTCGACGACTTTTTTTCATCATACATTATGGTACCTTGTTCAACCGTGGGATTTTTAAACACAACACTCGCACAGTGAATAAGTTACCTTGATGTATGACAAAATAAATAATATGAGCAAACCTAAGCAAACACCATTGCGAAGATTATAAATTTAAGTTGACTTATTCAATATTTAACAGCAAAAAAGAATAAAAAATAAAATAAAATAAACATTATTAAAATATTTTATAAACATTAATAATTACAATACTATATTATAGTATATTACAAACATGAATATATTGTGTTTTAAAAAATAAAATCTACATACGATAAAATAATATAATAATTATAATACTGTTTAGTGTTAATACCACGAGAAAGAAATCGACGTTTTCTTATGAAATTCCGTAGGTAACAATAACATCTTTAGATTTCCACAAAAAGGCTAAAGACGTATGTGTTACCAATAGGAATCTTTCACAAATAATAAATATTCCTACGGACGTAGATTTGTCAAAGTCTAGTATTTTGAAATTTAAGACAGCTGGTATACGAAACAATTTCAACCGGCTCTATTAAATCCCAAAGAATACTAAGCCATGTGCCCGGCCCATGTACGCGCAGTCGAGTTTTCGAAAAATATCCAGAGTAATGGCGGTAGTGGATACAGAATTATCTTTGGATATTTATAAGCGTATATAACGAATCCCATAGAAAATCCGCATTCCGTTACCTACCTCGAATCCAATACATAATTTCAAAAAGTAAAAATTACAAATAGTTTTTACCAATCCGTTGCTTACATGATGCATCATAGAGTAGTAAACATCTTTAGCAGAATATGATTTGTATGTTACTAGCAAAAAATGTTTATGCTACCCCAATGATTGCTCATTACTGCAGCTATGCATGCCTATATAATATTATACAATATTAAAAATTAAATAATATTTATATTTACGCGTTTATAGGTATTTTAAGTATAATAATATTATATAATTTTTAAGACAGTATATAACGGAAACTAAATTTTGTACGTATATGATAATATAGAATGTTTCTAATTCAATAATATAATGTAAGTAAACAAGTTTAAAAAAAATTGTGTTTGAATAATTATGCATTTAAATTGTACATTCATATTAAATAAAAATACTAAACATTAAGGTTAGCTGCTAAATACAGTCGTTTTTCATGACGTAAAATTAAATAAAATAACGGTTGCGAATGTCGCGGTTACCATCAATCGGTAGTATAAACTCTAGTCACAATTTTAAAATGCACTGTTACTAAGAGTTATACTAACAGTCGATAGTCACCTCAGCTGTATATTATTTATTAGTTATTACAATACGATTTACAAACCTATACAATAGTTTTTAGATACACAATTTTTTTTTTAAATAATACATTAATACAACGATAATTAATAAACAATGCGGTATATATTATAATATAATTATTAAGATTACCTCGAGGATTTCCTGCATGGTGGCGAATTCAAGATATTAAACAACTCGTCTCTCGACGTCCGCATTAATCGGTTTCTACGGTTCAAAACACGATCTTATACTGACCCCGAACGCAGTAAGAGCGTGGGCGCGCGCGTTTAGCCTTTGTATTGAGTGTAGAAGGTCAGTCAAGCGAGAAGGGATGATGATGATGCTATACCAGCTACCTGCTTGCGCCAATGGTCGTTTACAGGGCGATTTCACTCAATTCCTCTGAAATATGTAGAGAACGAAATCATGTGGTTTTACAACACGATAACATGTTTTCAATACCTATTATAGCGACTCGTGTTCAATAACATGGTTCTTACTTCTTAATAATTTTGTATTATATATTCGATATACCTATCAAACTACATCTATATAATAAATATAGTATATACTATATATACTTATAAATTATATTTTATAATATGTTTTAATTTTTAGCATACATTTCATTCACGTTATCTATGTGCGGGCAATCTAAATTATCCATCGTTTTCGAGTATATTGTTGCCTGTTGGACATCGTGAAAAAAATACAAATTAAAAAAAATGTCCCGAGGACAGAGTTCGTTTTGAAAAAATTTGGACAAAAAGTCCAAAAATACAAAATATTTTATTACATTTTTTTAAAATCACATAGGTAATTATTTAAGAAAACGTAACTTATTTTAAATTGTTATTATTATTGTATAGAGTGCAATGATCGATGTCTGTTTTGACTATTTTTTATAAATTGTTTATAATATCTGTAAAAGCCAAAAGGTTTATATTTTTTCTTATATATTTTACAACTTACTATTATACTGACCATTATTTTATATTTTTGTATGGAACTTTAATATTTGTATCTGTAGGCAAGTAATAAGTATAAAGTATATAACTGTATAACTGTATAAGGAATAGTAATCAAATATAATACGGTACTGCAGTGTACTCTCGGTAACTCGAAAGTCTCGAACAAATAAAATTACCCTTCATATAACAATAACACATTAAGATTTTAATAAGTCGATTTTTTTTTTCCCCATGAGCTTTGATGAGTTACTGGGATTACACTGTATTAATATATTATATTAATATTGTATAAGAAAATTAGTTACATTGTTTAAATTAATATTAATTATATATGAAATAACCTATGTGGCTATGTCCTATATAGTACCTATATAATATATTATAAACCTAATTATAAATAAAAAATGTAATAGAATATTTTATATTTTTGGACATTTTGTCTGACAATAAAATAAAAATATACTGACTTCAAAATGGACTTTTCGTCCAGGATTCATCCCCTATACCTATTTTAAAAGTTTATTATTTAATATGAAGTTATTTTTTTTGTCTTAATACAGAAATCCAAATATTTTTACTATTATGTTTATGTAAAATGATATATTTACTTAATTTGTATAAACATTACTTTTTATTGTGTGAAATAGATATTAAGTAGGTATGTATTATAATTTATAATAAGTACTTGATTTAAACATTACTTTTTATTTTTTCTAGTAGACAATTATCAAAATAATAGGTAGGTACATCTATAATTTATTATATTTATAAAAATATTTGGAAATTTATTCTGTATTTATACAAAATACAACAATAGAAAAAAAAAATAATTATATTATATTATTAAATAATAAACTTTCCAAAAAGAAATGTGTGGAAAATGTCCACATAAAAAATGAGGAGGATGTCCTACTACACCGAAGACAGCCGGGAGGAAATGTCCGCGATTTCTCACTTACATAGTTGTTGTGACACAAAAGGAAAATTGTAAATTTTTTTTTTTTTATAATTGTGTTTTATTATTAATTGTTCATTAATATTGCTATCCACGGTCCATAGAAAAATAAGCCGAGATGTTTGACATGCCTGATGTAAGTGTAATATGTGACCTTCATATTAAATTTATATTTTACTTAGTAGTTAGTACCTAGTTAACTAGTTAAACGGTTGTTGAAAGTATATAATTTATATACCTACTCACTTTAAAAATATTTAAAATTACTTAAAATTCATAAAATTGCATGAATTTTAAGTAAAAAATTCACATAATGTAACTTAATTCCAATTTTAATTTTAATTTTACCGATTAAATGTTTAGTGTTATGCGTTTACTTAATATTACTGTACTTCTCATTGATGCGTAAAGTTCATAAACCATAAGCACTTTAAAGTTTAAATAGTTGTGCTTGGCAATATGGTCTGGGTAAGATACCAACTACCATCTACAAAGTACAAAATGTAGGGGTTAATTTAGTGTTTCTACATATTATTCGTTTTATTAATAATAGTAATGAATAGAAAACAGGTAAATGTTTTAAAAGCGAATAATTTATATATCTGTAAACATAATATAGGTAACACTAAAAAACATCGCGTCCGAAATCGTTTTCACCAAGACTAAATACCAAAATTAATTTTCTATGTAGAAAATGTAATATTGCGATGTTTATAGTTTATATTATATATTATTTCACAAAATGGTTTAAAGAATGTAAAGAGGTACGTTTTATTATACGTATATAGGTACCATTGGTGGTAGTGTGGTACTTATAATATGTATTATGGATATACCAATATACATGGACCTATGCCCTACTACCATAATTCATCACGAACAATTCAATTGTATTTTGTATAGTGACAAGTATAACCATGTAGACCTACCTGCAATCTTGGGTGAAAACTCAAAATTCGGGTTTTGAAAATATCACAGTATATCATATTGTGTGCGTGCGTGCGTTGTGTTGTGGGAGGGTGTGACGCGTGTATAATATAATATATATATATGTATAAATATATACGTGTATATTATTCACCGTCAGGTGTTCACCATCAAACAGGTACTTCTAAACGCTGTGTGGACTGAACATGCCTGTTCAGCCTGTGCTGTGCTCTTTATTGGCATAATCTGTAAGGTGAATAAATAAATATTTCAGTTATATTTGCAAAAAAAAACATTTAGGTACTTATCAAATCACTATATCGCTATTTTTTTTTAAAAAATTCTTTGTCACATATTTAATTAAAATCATGTGGTTAAGTATAATAGGTAATTTTCGTTGTTTAAACAAATAATAATAAAGTATTATCAATATTGATTAAAGTGCAATAAGTAATTCATGAATTCACACATTTGACACACAAGCCATATAAAATAAATACTCAGATTTGTAATTTTTACAATATCATTATTTTATTTAACCTATCGAGAAAATTCAACAAAACAAAATTAATGCCATTTTATATCATGAGTATAGATTTTTTTTTAATAATTATGATAATTAGATAATATAGAATATACTATATAGATACCTACATATATCCGAAAAATATATAAAAGAAATAATATGAAATATATGAAAGAAATGGTTCAGAAACATAATATTTTTATGTTGGTATTTAAATGAATTGCCTACCAATAGTTGACTATACGGAAGGGCCGAAAAGCAAAACATGTCATCAATATTGTTTTTGTATACGATTTTATTATACATAACAGTTACCTCATATTCATATTATTCTGATTGAAGTAAATAGTAATACAAAAAATATCACAAGTTTAATATTATTATTTTATATTATAGATAAAATTATCTCCCTTAATAAAATACGTTAAGTAGGTATTTTGACATTTCGTTTTAAATACGGGGGAATCCTGGCTATAGCTGCGGTTTGCTTACAACTGGTTCAATACAGCGTTTGAGCTATGTGATTTTAACGAATGGCAACTTATACTAAAAGACTTTAAAACTACACTCGTATAAATGTATAAGTATAATCGTATGTATTTGGGTTTTACAAAATATATATTAATTATGAAATAGCAAATATTTTATAAACTAATACAACTATTACACTTTTTATTAAATGTATTGTATAAATTAAATATTTAAAAGTGTAATTTGAGCAAAATAAGTTGATATACGTTATAGTATTTTAAAATAATCACAAAAATTACTTAAAATTATGCAATAATATTTTTTATAGATTTGATCGAGCTATCGTTATTAATTGCATTATATACCTATAATTATTATTTAATAACGAATAAGTAATCAAAATCTCTAAACTTTACAAATTATTATGTGAGTATTTAAAAATTCACAACATTTTCAATTTAAATATTTTAGAATGTGATTCTTAAAGAAATTTTAATATGTAGGTACTTATATTAAAGAGACATGTGCACAATTTTATTTGATGGAATTGTTTTTTCGTTTACTTACGAAATATTAAATGTATTGATTTCAAATAGATTAAGTACCATTGCAGCAAAAATAAGTTCTCATGTTTTTTTAAAATAATGACAGTCAGTTGTTGTTTATACGCAAGTATTTCATGAAAAATAAAATCAGTCAAAATATTTAACGCATCATTACTAAGAAAATATTATATACTAGCCGATCTATAAGGAAAATATTATTTTAGAATAATTTTTTATTTGTGTTTATGTGGGGCTTGAAATACTTTTGAGTGGCCTAAGTCTTGTACATAATTTACGCAGGGAATACGAATACGCGACATGTCCCTTACATTATGTTACATAGGCGTGCGCAGGGTTTTGTGTCGGGTGAAGCATACATTTTTAACCGGCCCTCAAAAACAATAAGCAGCCCAATTATTTCCTTTATATAACCCCCCCCCCCCCCCGAATTCTGTTTAGCACCACTGTGTAAACATTTAATGTTTTATAAGTTTATATAATCTATATAAACTATGTATAAACACAAATGGTTAATGCGCTATTGTCATTGTGTCTGTATCTGTAGAGTGTAATCTAGTGTGTACGTCGAATTTCTCCAATAATACCCATATATTTTTAGACTTGTATTGATAAAATAGTATTATAATTTTTCATTTGAATAACATTGAACATTTACATTTTAATTTAATTATAAACTCAATATGTTTAAAATTATTCACTCTATGTATACCTTTCAAATAAATATCTACTAGCCCACTAAATCCAAAATAAATTGTCGTGCGCAAGCCTATGCAGTTATGTTACTCACAGCATAGATCAAATAACACAATATCAATATAGATTATAGTCAACGCCAATCATTTATCGATCATTATTTTAATTTGGTTTGACTCAGAAACATATTTCATTTCTTAATAGTTAATTTTGCCATTTTTAGAGTATTTGATGGTTAATGATAAGATTAGTAAGCAAATTGAAAATTTAGCCATAAAAAAAAAATACTTGGTACATTTGTACCTCTTATTATGCATATTTATTTTGATAGGTTAGGTTAGGTTAGGTTAGGTTACTTACTTATTTACTTTGTATTGTACATTTGTAACCATATCGTGTTAATAAAATCATTAGTTGACAAACAATTTCCCGTTTTTATTGATAAATGTTTAATAAAATACCTATTTCTATTTATGAAAATTGTGAATAAAGAAAAAAATAAGTGCATAGGTATTTGTATGTACTTTTTTAAGCGCATTATATTAAGTCCGAGCCCTAGTTATAACGATGTTATATTAATTATAAATCATAAATAAACATTGAATTAAATGTACTAATGTAAAATATCTTTTAATTTATTTGATACCTACTTACGACTTAATATATGCGCCCATCAGCCATCACAATATTGTTCCGTCTGGTAACCACTAAGTACCTACTGACTATACTAAGCCAACTGACTGTACTAATACTAATTACTGAGTACTAACCGGTGATTCGGCGATCACAGAGCCAATGTCCACAATCGTCGCTCTTATCGGAACGGGGTTTCCCAGACGAGTAAATGATGATTTGATTGCTACACATTCTTAGCCAGGCGGGCACAATTAATAATTATTATAAGCAATTGCCTGTTGCCAGACACTATAGAGTATAGACAGACGTCTTCGAAACTAATTGATATGGGTACTATATACTTTAATACTTAGGTATATCAATATTATCACAAGAAGATACCGTATTTTTACATCGTTTAAAGGTTAAAATAAGATTATATTATAAACATTAAACGCATGGAGCATACCTAAAGCAGTAAAACGTTTAAAATGTAGGGAAATATTTTGTATCGTATTCTTTTTTCTTAAATGTTTAGCTTTTACAAAAAAATAAAAATGATGGGATTTACCATGATGATACTACACCGCACATCACTCTACTTATAAACTTTAAAATGTATTGAAGAATTTTTTTTCAGTATACATCTAACCACCAAGGTAAGTTTATATCACAAACTAATTCACCCCAGTGGGGCTATAACGTTGGGGGGGCTGTAACTGCCACCTGATATTACATAAAAACTGAAAAGTAACCCCTGGGGGTGTTGTTACCACACCCATAATATATTCACTTAAAAATATAAAATTATTAGCAATGTGGCATTATACCTTATAATAGTAATTAGTAAAATAGTAAATATGTATAATAAAATATAACTTAGAAGTATATAATAGATAATATTATGTTAACTACAGTCGTTGACAGAGCACTATATGGTCTAATTAGACCAATTAGCTTAAGTTTGTCAAACTATAGGTTAGGTCACCCGTTATATAAGCTTAAGTCTGCACCCACGTGGGTACCCAACTCTTACTTTTTTTAACTGGAGAACCATATTTATGGACTTATTATTTATTGGTAGGTACTATAATATAGTATACTTTATAGAAACAACAAATAACCCCCTCCCCCACACACACAAATATAACAAAATACGCCACTGGGGAGCTCCTAGTTTATATACTTTTTACATCGTAACTGGTAAGGTTGAGCCAAGAGGTCAATAGGATCTCAAGTTTTGAGACCGGGGACCTGTTATTGGTTGTTGTCTAGCCAAAAATAATTACAAAAATAGTTATTATAGATTAGTACCTATAACATATAATGACAATATAAGAGCGGAGTGCGAAGGCGTAAAATCAGTATTCAAAACTTCCTTGGACTAAAACTTCAAAACAAAGTCCGGCTAACAAATTCCCCATTGTTTTCAGTATAGTTAACTCTTAACCACATGTCTAAAAAAGAAATTGCAAAAAAAAGGGTGTCCAGTCAAGTTTTAATGTTCCTTTAATTATGCCTCTTTCACTTCTGGTTTTAATTGATTTTCTCTGTTTACTGCTATTGTACTTTTTAATTCTCTAGACTGCAGAGTTGTGCAGGACTATAAGATAATACTTTTAAAGATGTATTTCTGTACGGTTATAAATAGGTAGGTACTCAAATATGCTTTTTCCTATATACTTATTTTTCTTTAGCATAGCATTGGCCATTAGCCATGCCAACCCATTACTTTTTAACTTTTTAACTTTCTTAAGGATTATAGATTGTTATTATTCTTTATTCTATGGTTATTATATATTAGCATTTATAATACCTACATGTAAATTCTAAAATTCCTATACTAGATCCAATATTACATTTAGGTATATTTTATATTTTTGTAATTTTGTCAAATCATTTTTAAGGACTATTATCCTTGGTACAAACATTTTAACAATTTGTCCTAGGATGTACACAACATGTTTAGTAAAATCCAAAACAAAATTATGATTTTCAGCTTTTACTGAGTACAAACAGTAAATCCTAGCTTTACCTGGAGATCAGGCATTTACGGTAACATATATATTCAGTCCACATCGAGGCAAATATTGAGGTATCAAACTCAACACTATACAATCAATATCATTTATCGTAGAAAAATATCAAGTTAAAAATTGTGATCATATGACGTTTATCTTTCAGGTGTTCAATATTTACCTGTTCAGTGGGGGTGTAGCGACTACCGGTATTAGGGACGGATCATTCTTGTAACAGAGTTCACGCACCAATATTGTTATCTCTCATTGATTATAAATAGGGCTCGGAAGTTGTAGGAGCTAAAAAAGGTAAAATATGCATGCAAATATGCACGAAAAAATTGCAAAATATGCATTAAAAATGTTAAATATGCAAAAAATATTATTCTGAATTCCAAAAATTAAATACATCAGTGATGTTGTTTACAAATTAATCATATACATAAAAATTATTTATAACTAAAAAAAAGTATAACTGGTTGGCATTTTGATATCTTATTGAGCTGAAAATAAAATTAATAATATTTTTTCAGTATTTTTTAAATTACGAAAAAAATACATGTTTTCTAATACCTGTTAAGTTATTGCATTGAACCACCAATATTTTCTTAAGATTTTCTATTTCAAATGAACGACGATTATTCGATAGAAGATTTTTATATCGAGAAAACGATCTTTCAACGTTAGTTGAAGTCATCGGTTAATCGACAGTAACGATAAACGAAGAAACCATCATTATATTTATGATAACTTATCGACGATAAGATAGTACTACAAATAAGTATTTCGGCATACTAGCGTGATAGACTAAATGCGTTTAACATTAGTACACCACTGTTATTAACTCCGTAATTGACTATTAGTCATTTTGAGTTTTATATTAAATATTAGTTGAAATATACAGGTTAAGAAAGAAAAAAATCAATTTTTTTTAGAAAAATATGAAATATGCATAATATGTGTATAAAATCAATGAAATATGCACTTTTTAGCTAAAATTGGCAAAATATGCATTTTTAATTTTTGTATTTAAACTCGTCATTGTATAGAACGGATTTATAGCTTGGTCTGCTATAAATTGAGAACATACAGAAAAATATGCAACTCCTACAACTTCCCAGCGCTAATTATAAAATATAAATAATATATAGGTCTACCTATCCTCTTAAGGTCTTTAGATAATAAGTTCTTATAAACAATCGTAGACATTTAATTTTTTTAATAATAGTCTTTATTATTGTATTTGATAATACATGGTACGAGTGTATAACGTTGCACTATACACTGAAAAAGTTCGTTAGCTTTTAAGTATCTAATAATCAGTCCTTCTCACTTAACTAGTCATGCTCTGGTTTAGCGTTAAAAATTATTACTATCAATGTGTAATTAAAATGTATATTAATATAACACTATGTACATCAATAGACAAAAAGAAAATAATATTTTGGGTCATAAAGGTTACAATTTGGTAAATCATATTATATAAAATTGTCAATTGATAATTATAATATATATAACATTATATAATATTGTGACAAATTGGGGTACATTAATGATAAAGATTATTAAGGACTTGCTGGGTGTCAAGTTGCACCTTAACAAAAATACTCTTACCCATATGAAATTTGAGTGCTAGAACCACTGTTAAATCTCCGCCACTTGACACTGATTTAATGACTGTCTTCAAGTTCATTTTTAATTTAATGATGGTAACTTAAATTTTATTACTATCATTGTATAGGATAAATAGTCAGTTTTTCAATTATTACATAATAAATAATAAAATAAATGTACATCTGACATATCAGTTGTTTTATTGTTTTACTTATCATCAAATATGTAATGAAAAAATGTCCTTATATTACAATCTAAAACCCTTAGAAAAAAAAAAATATAATAATAATAAAATAAATATCATAAAAAAGTTATTAAGTAAATACATTTAAGCTAATGTAATTTTCCGTTTTGTTGATAATAATATGTATGTACATTGTTTACGAGACATTTAGACACTGTATACACAGTGCAAAAATAATTGGTCACTAATCTTCAGGATAAAAAGTACATTTTTTTAATTAATTTTTACATTGGTATTCAATAGAAACTCAAACCTTTGTTGTGTAGTATATTAAATAAGAAAATGAAAAATAATCGGTTATCAACTCAATATTATAACCCTAAATATAGAGTATAATAATGAATTGAAATATAACTTTTTCTGTTTTAGATGGAGAGATCTAGAAATAAAGAAATATAAAAAAGGTTTTTGATGAATATAAAATACAAAATGGCACTTAAGCAGTGCTAGATGATGATGTTTGTTGCCCAGGTACTGAATACTGGGGTCTAAAATTGGTGAAGTTAGTGTTGCCGAATGCACCATTTAATTGTCCATTTTGAAAACCATTAGGATATTGATTGCTTATGGTTCCAACTAAAAAAATATTTTATATTTATTATGATGCAAATTAATATATCAATTTTAAATATAAAATAATATTTACCTCCAGATTGTTGTTGGGAAGTAGACGTAGCTGAAGATGTGGTAGCAGCTAAACGAGATAATATAGATCTCTCAGACATTTGAAGTCGCTGGGCAACAGGTGGTATACGAGCCAGAGTTGCTGGCAATCTGCTTACATCAGATTTCATGTCTGACAAAAGTTCTTCCAGTTGATTTAATACCTAAAACAATGTCAAACATTTTAATTTGGAATCTAAAATTTTAAAATTTTAATCATACTTTGTGAAGAACAGCATTGGCTGGTTTGTTTCCAGCTAAACTTTCTTTAGACAAGTGTTGGTGTGATTCAGCTAAGCACTCCACCTCAGCAAACCGAGCATTCAATGACATTGCTGGATGATTTGGATCTTGCGTAAGGTTCAAATAGGCAGCTCGCCTAAGTTGTTCCTCAATTACAAGTGCTTGTTCCAATAATTTAAATCTTCTTGCCAAAAATTTGTTTTTGATTTCTAAGAAGTTTCCTTTACCTACATCCATTTTAAAAGGCTCATTGATAATAGCAAAACGGATATCATTCTGAATATCTTGCCAACGTCCATAACCATGTGTTACAATACCCGCCAATAACCAATAATCATGTCTTAAAAAAATAAAACAATACAAAATAATACATATAATGTAATAATTTATAAGGTATACACATTTACAATAATTTAAATTAAGGCTGGCGGTATTTTCAGTATACTGGTTTTAAGAAAATAACGATATCCAGTATTTTAAGTATTTTAGAATACCGGTTTACTGTGAATCGGTAACTACACCGTTCTTACCCAAAATACCGTATACCTACATTTATTATTTTTATATAATCGTAATGACATAATATAATAGCCCTATCATAGGTTAAAAACACAAATAAATATTCCGAGGTTATAGTATTTCTAATAATTACTGAGGGACAAATCGTACAATATTTTCAGTAATTACCAAGGTGCAGTATTTACGATAATTACGGAAAATACCTTACACAACCGGTAATACCGTAGATACTGCTAATAAACAAATACCGGTTTCATCATATGAAATACCTTCAGTCCTAATTTATATGTTATATTTAAAACATTTTAAATGACTTTTATTCTTTAGATAAACTCTTACCTTCTATGCCAGATTTCATATTCTCGTCCAGGAACTGCTGCTTTTTCTTCATTAACCCATAAAGTATGGAGTTCAGTAAAACCACCATCAGCGATGTTAAACATGAACTTCCTAGTAATTTTATCCTCTTTATCGTTTTCAGTTCCGATGCCAGCTGCCACTTTAGCTCTTTCAGCCTCCTCTAATAATTTTTTCTTAGCTTCATCATCTGCTTGCAGTGCCTTTGCTGAAGCCTCAGCAGATTTTATTTCTTCCTGTAAAGTTGAAAATTGTTAATTATAAAATTATAAATAAATGAAAAACTGGCACGTACTTCTTTTTTATCAGTAGATGATTCAGATTCCTTTTCCTTTTCTTCTTCTTTCTTTTCAATTTCAGATGTTGCTACAGAATTAGTTTCTTTTGGTTCTGTTGATGAAGTATCAGGCTGTTCAACCTTAACAACCACATTGTCACTTTCTTGGACGCCTTCTTTTTCTGGTGTTTTTTCTTCTGTTGGTTTTTCTTTTTGAAGATTCACTGCTCCTTCAGTTTCTTCTTTAACAACGACCTAAATAAAGTTGTATGCAATGTAATACTGGGCTAGATTCTATAGCAGAAAAGAACTAGAGATATATAGACACACATGGTGCATAATATCTATTTTATAAAATAAATATTAGGACAAAGAAATAGATTGATAATTATTACAAAAAAAAGGTGATGAGCTCACGCTAATCGTGTAAATTAAAAAAACCACTCTCATTAAAATACCCAGTGGCCTAGCCCAGGTAGAGAATATTATCATATATAAGGCCTATTAAGATCTATTTTTGTCTCCAAGTCCTCAGCACTTTTATACCAATCCAACTATCATTCATCAATGAAGACTCAGAAAAGTTATGTCACTTGACATAATTTTTTAACTTATTTTAAGTAAAATATTAATATTTATAAAAATGTACGCTAATTTTAGATTCTTAGCGAGCAATGAATGTATTGATTTTACAATGATGTGTTTTATTTTTGTGTGTCTTCACCCTTTGGGGTAGTAAAACTGATTTACTTCATTGATTGGTAAATTATTGATTGACCATGCATACAACAATAATAATCAAAAATCAGATACTATTTACCTAGCAGCAAAATATCAACAAAATTCTTGCAAAAAATTATTTCATCACCTTTGAGTTAGATATTATAGCAGACGGGTACTAAAAACAATATTTATAATTATAACCAAATCAGATACTATCTAGCAGCAAAATATCAATAAAATTCTTGCAAAAAATTATTTCATCACTTTTGAGTTATATATTATAGTAGACGGGTACTAAAAACAATATGTATCATAATAAACAGATAAGATACTATCTAGCAGCAAAAAATCAACAAAATTCTTGCAAAAAATTATTTCATCACCTTTGAGTTAGATATTATAGCAGACGGGTACTAAAAACAATATTTATAACTATAATCAAATCAGATACTATCTAGCAGCAAAATATCAATAAAATTCTTGCAAAAAATTATTTCATCACTTTTGAGTTATATATTATAGTAGACGGGTACTAAAAACACTATGTATCATAATAAACAGATCAGATACTATCTAGCAGCAAAATCATAAAAATAATTCATTGCATATCAGTTATACATCATTTCTGATTATTTTGTGACTAAAGTAAATAAATGAATATATTTTAATGAAAAATAACAATTTAATTGCAAAATAATGTTACTTACAGTTGTTTCTTCTGGTGTATCAATTTTAGCAGATAATTCATTTTCTATTTTAACAGGAGATGTGACAGTACTTTCTTCAGATTTAATTTCTATTGGCTTATCGTCAGTAGTTGCTGGTGTTTCTTTTGGTTTCTCCTCAGGATCCTTAAAAATATTAATAAACAAATAACAATTTACAATATAATAGTTTAATAAAAGTTATATTATTTGTTTAATTATTTTACTTACTTTTGGTTTATTTTCCGTTTCAACTTCAGTTTTTTCTGAAACAGTAGTCGTTGGTGTTGAAGCTTCAGAACGCGGAACAGGAGTTGAACTAGTAGATGCATCAGCTGCTTTTATAGTCTGAATAGGCTTACGAATAAGCTCTGGCATACTGTAGAAGCCATTTATTTCTTCAAACTCTTGAACCTTCAATTTAAAAATAAAGATAATATTAATGGAATTTGAATAATTTTAAATAATATAGGTATACTATATTATAATACTTACTTTTTTACGAATTAGTGACATAACACCAATTCTTGTGAGTACATGTTGTCGACTTAAACCTTCACGTGGTACACCATCAGCAAAATTTTCAGAATTATCAGCACCAGGTTCACACAAGTGACGCATAAATAACGAAACATATGCTTTGAAATTTTTTTCTGATTTTCCTCTTAAATCTCTTACAAGCCTAGTATATTAGTATAAAAATGAAAAAATAAATGATATAATAATTGATACAGTTAATAATATTAATGTAAATCCAATATTACCATTGAGAATTAAAGGCATCTTGAGGTGGCATTCCATACCTCATAATTGCATTTAAGAAAGCCTTTCTTTGCCGAGCATTAAATCCAAGTACCTTAGAAAATAAGAAAATGCATAGAAAAAAATAAATAATAATTATAAATCATTATGTACTTAAGAGGACACCTGAATTATTATGGTGCATTTGTTATTTCCGAATGTAAAATTTTCTATTTAAAAATATGTAACAAAAAATCTTTAAATTGTGTAATATGGTAAAAATTCACAATTTTTACTAGTTTAAAATGTATGACTTAAAAGATTACTGACAACAATCCGAAAATGTGAAAAGGGAAAAATATGTAATTGCACAAAAATTTGAGCCCTAGCTCCATTTGATACCCATACACAATTAACTGAGTCACTGTTGTGTTGTTAATTACTCTTAATGCACGCGGTTTATTGTTAAGGAGATATATTGTGTGAATAGATGTGACTTTGTATGGCATCCAAAAGTGTTATCTTCTAACTGTTTATTTTAATAATTATATTTTAATGTAGAAATAGGCCTTTAATAAAAGCACAGATCACTTAATATGCTATTATTCTAAATCTGTTTCCTTTAATTTTCCAACTAGGTAAACACAACATTTTATAAACTCTAAATGTTTGATTAACCCATACTTGGATTAATATCGACAATATAGTTATATTATATTAGATTATATAGTTTACTACTTACTTCAATATTTCCACCAACTCTAGCCAATAATGGAGGTAATGGCCGATCTCTTTCTTCTTTTCTTTCAGGTTTACGTTTAAGTTTTTTACCAGCTTCCCCATCTTTTTCATCAAAGTCGTCATCTTCTTTGTCATCATCTTTAAATTAAAAAATATCAAAAACAAAAAAAAAGGTTTCCTAGTTCAGAAATCATACCTGATGGAGCAGAGAAATCTGAATTATAATCAGATAGGTTTTCTTGCCAGGTAGTATCTTCACGAGTTGAATCTACTACACCACCACCATCATTGTAGTTAACTTGTTTTCTAACTCGTTTTCCTTTGCCTAATGTTCTAGACATATCTTCTTGATGTTGCTCATAATGATGACGAAGCAATTTAACCCAATATGCAGGATCAGTATTTTCAGCTTCTTGTTTTATTACTTCTGTATTAGCTTCTTCTTCTTCGTCTTCCTCTTTAGTAACATAACTAGCCACTTTAAAAGATGACAAATATTCATTTGACCAATTTTCTTTTTGTTCAATACCAATTTTTGAACGGTCTAATAGTTCCGCAACTGCTTTGTCATCATAATGAATAGCTTCTTCTTCTTTACCCTAGTATTTACAATAATGACTGCATAAGTATAACAATTTTCTTTTTCTAATAAAAAAATATTAATAAATACCTCTTCTTCTTTAAATAGTTCTTCAGTACCAAATCGTAATATATCATCTAATTCTTGTTTAGTAAAATTAGTCTGTTTTCCTCCCATACCAGGTCTTACAACTAAATGAGTCAACATCATTTTTCTTTTGGCTACTTGGGTAACTCGTTCTTCAACTGAATTTCTTGTCACAAAACGATATATCATAACCTAAAAAATATTATCCGGTTTAATAATCATAATATGTATTTGTATTGAAAATACATATTATGTACTAAACAAATTATTACCTTATTTGCTTGACCAATACGATGAGCTCTTGAAAAAGCTTGTATATCATTGTGAGGATTCCAATCAGAATCATAAATTATGACTGTATCGGCAGTTGCCAAATTAATTCCCAAACCACCAGCCCTTAAAAATAAATATAAAATATAACACTTTTGCATACAGCATGAATTTGTATTTGAAATATAATATATTCATTATACTAGCTCTTAAAATTATTCTATTAGTTTTATACTAATATAAATAAAAATTAATTTTATGAATATAATTCTTATTCATTAAAATACCTGGTTGAGAGCAAGAATACAAATTGTTGAGCACCAGGAGCATTGAATCTATCAATTGCTTCTTGTCTTTGATTTCCTGTTATAGAACCATCAATTCTTTCATATTTATAACCTTCTCCTTCAAGATAATCTTCAAGAATATCCAACATTTTTGTCATTTGAGAAAATATTAAAACTCTGAAAGTATTTTAATAGGTTAATGTAATCAACTAGATAAATACATAATTTCTGAAATTAGTGATTAGTAGGGAACATATTTGAATCCAAATTGCATTTATTTTTGAATATCCAAAAACATTGACTTTCAAAGTTCATTTCATACATCAATGAATTAAAAAATGTAAATTTTTAGAGCATTTTTATATTTTAAAGTAATTTTTATATAAGAATGGATAATATGTTTATAAAAATTTATTCTAAAAGAATAAAATTAAAAATGATTTATTTTGCCTTGTCATACTTCTATTTTTATTATTTGTTATCTTTTTACCGATCAGATAAATATGACGCCGTCGCCACCTATGATACGGTTTGTATGATTCATTTTTTTGGAAATAATTTTCAGACTAAAAAGAAGATAGGAGAACACGAATAATAAGATGTTAAGAATAATTATTAATAATAATCATTAATTAATAACAAAACAAATTTTTCAATGTCAAAAACAATTTTTAAAAAAATGTCTGTTATGAGTGCATTCTTTTAAATTTTTCTTGTTTTTTTAGAGCATTTTACTCCATTCCCTAGTGAGTTTAAATAATTTCTTTATTTTAAGCTCACATTAGATGGATTTAATAAATTAATATTCATTATGTATTTTTAAGTTATACAATATATTCAATTTACCGGTGATTTGTATCATGGAGTATTCTAAGCATTTTAGATAATAAAACTAATTTTCCAGCTGCTCTAGTGAGACCACCAATTTCATAACTTCCATTGATAGCTGTTGGAGCTTCTTGAGCAGCCGCAGGGAAAAGGTATGGATGATTACAACACTTTTTTAAATCCATCATAATATTTAATAAGGACACTTGCTGTCCTCCACCTCTTGGATTTAGCGCTTCAAAGTTTCTTGTTAATATATATTTATAGTATTTCTTTTGCATTGGAGATAATTCAACACGTACAATAAACTCTGATTTTGAAGGCATATTCTAAAATTGTATTAGTAATAAATAGTAACACATATTTTTTTTTGTAAATAAAATAAAAATGTACCTTTAAAACATCAGCTTTTAATCTTCTGAGCATATGAGGTCCTAACATTTCGTGAAGACGTTTGACTTGTTCTTCTTTTGAAATATCGGCAAATTCGTTTTGAAAAACTGTTAGGTCATTAAATTTCTCAGGTGTCAAAAAATTTAATAAATGGAATAACTCTTCTAGATTGTTTTGCAGAGGAGTACCAGTTAAAAGTAGCTTATTACGTATATTGTAGCCAGCCAAAAGCCTAAAAAACTGCATTTCAACAATAATATTAAGTTAAATTAAAAATATAACCTTAACTATAGATAGTTTTTATTTAATTACTTTTGACTGGTTGCTTTTAAGCCTGTGAGCCTCATCCACAACTAACACAGCCCATTCAATTGATCCTAACAATGGGGCGTCTATTGAAATTAGTTCATAACTTGTAAGTAATACGTGGAATTTAACTATGCCTTTTATCTTATTACAACGTACACCAGAACGAGTATCATCAAATGAAAATTCATTTTCTCTAATTGTCACTCTAGAATCCTTGTCTCCTACATAAGAGACAACATAAAAGTCTGGTGCCCATGTTTCGAATTCACGTTCCCAATTAATAAGTGTCGATAATGGTACACTCACCTGAAATTTAAACAAATAAAGCAATAAATAAAAATAAAAGATTAACAGTCTTGTATCACACTCACCAAAAATGGACCTTTGCAATGTCCTTCTTTATAAAGAGAGTATAAAAATGTTATAGTTTGAATGGTTTTGCCAAGCCCCATTTCATCAGCTAATATAGTATCAATGCCTTGACCCCAAGAATATCTTAACCAGTTTAAACCTTCTAACTGATATGGATGCAATTCCATACCAGTATCGTTGACATAATCTGGTTGCTTTTCGTACTTCTTTTTTAAATCTGATACTGGCTTATCAGGGGCTCCAACGAATTTGCGACTGAAAATAAATGTAATGAAGATGTGATTTTAAGTTAAATAACTTAAAAAAATTATTTGAAGTAAAACAATGTAAAATGTTTCCTTTTATATTTTATAGGTCTATTTTACTATAAAGATAAAAAACACACAAATACAACCACATCCGTTCTTTATTTATGATAAATATTTAATAACATACCAAGTTAGCCCCATTGTTGCTTTAGGTGTTTCTTCGTCATCAACTGAATCTTTTTTGCTACTGCCCTTTTTACCTTTAACTTTTTTGGTTTTCTTTGATGTATCACAAGATGCTCTTAGTTCCTATTAAAAACAAAATATAAATTACAAGTGCATAATTTAAGAAATTAAATGTTAAATTTACCCAATAATAATCAATGAATGATTTTAAATCAGTATATTCAGGATTTTCATGCTCCCATGTAGCTAAGCTATATGGCAAGTCTCGCCATTTAACTAAATACATCATACGTGCATCTCTTAAATGCTTATGATTTAGAATCCTATGGACTAATAGCCATTCTGGTTTTACACCATATCTAAAACACACATATATTTTTATAATAAATACAGAACAATATTATATTGAATTTAATGCTAATACCTGTAAAATTTTTCTTCTAAAGCAGTTTGATCACCACCAACTTCACGAAGTCTTTTCCATCGGTTGTCCAATTCATCTAATGGTTCTTCTAATTTAGGCGGTTCATCCATATCATACTTTCGCATATAACTTCGAATAGTAATTGGATGAAAAACTTCCATCTGTATAATGTTTGATTGTTTAGAATCAAAAAAAGTAATGATAAAAATTTCAATATTATAAGGGAATATTACTTGAACTTCAGACACCCAGTCACATTTCCAGTAACTCTGATCTTGCCATTTCACAAAGTACTCGCGTTGCCTTTGTTGCTTATTTCGCCGCCTGTTAATCTTTTCAGATTGTTCATCAACTGGTTTATTAGGATCTTCTGGTATTGGTTTCCAACGCCAAGTTAAGATTTTTGATACTTTTCCAGGTAATGGTTTTGCCTAATGGTATATCATTATAAAAGTAAATTATTATAATATGAATTGTTAAAACGAGTTAATTGATTTCAATTCATTCTTACCGAACATCGAGGACACTTCCAATCACCATCAGGTACATCAGTAATAGGTGGACTTAAACAAAACGTATGATAAGCAGCTGGACATGAATCACAGCATAAAAGTTCACCTCCATCTTTACATACTCTATTATTGTAATAAATAATGTATTAGTTTTAAGTTAATCAAGATGTTTTTTTTTAGATAGTAAAGATTAAGTACCGGCAAAATTCTTGATGTTCATCTTCTTCTTGTTCTTGACCACCTTCGCTTTCACAATGTGGACAAGACCATTTTCCTTCAGGGGTATCTTCTAACTCTGGATCTAAACATACAAGATGATATGCTCTTGGACAAGTATCACATAAGATAATCTCCCCTCCTTGTTGGCAGACCTCACAGTAGTCTTGATGATCTGTTTGCTAATGTTAAAATCATTGAATATATTAAGGTTTTGTCTTATACATTCAAAAAATATTTATAATTATCAATATAGACTTATTACACTTACTTCATATCCTTCTTCTCCATCACCACTACCATCTGGGAATTTGGAAGTCATTTTGGTCTTTTTCTTCTTTTTGGACTTGTTACCAATTTTAGTTTTTGCTTTCTTTTTAGGAGCATCAGGATCTTCAACTTTCTTTTCAGGTACTTCAGCTTCAGCAGATGCACCTTCTTCAGCTTCTTGCAGCATTTGCTCAAATTCTGCATCAGAATCACCTTGAGTGTCTCCAGTCCCAACACCTTCTGCATCATCATCCTAAACAATAAAATATAACAATTATAAACATATCAGCAAGTAAATGAACATTTCATAATTTCCTAAGAAATTAATTTTAATTTAAACTAACAGAACTTGCTTGTTTGCGTTTTCCAAGCCTAATTTTTAATGTGGGAACTTTAGAGGTTGATCCTTGTGAATTTCTCTTATTACCACCACCACTACGCTTAGCGCGATTACTTCGTTTTTTACTCTTTTTTTCTTCTACTTCTACTTCTTCTTCTTCTTCTAATTCATCTAATTCATCCACCGATCTTGACTGAAAAATAAATAAGTTATATAGTAAAACTTAATTAACTTATGCAAGTTTAAATTGTGCATTTCATTTAAGTTATAAAGTGCAGATATTTGGATATTATAGTTAAATTTTATTTAAAACTGTAATTTAATGCTTCTAAATATTTATTCTTATACAACACACACCTTGTGTCTAGAAGTTGAACTTTTAGGCTGGTATTCAGGTTCTTCATTTGCTTCAAATTCTGGCTGTTCTTGATGTGGGTTTTGTTGGCAAAAGTCACGCCACTTTGCAGCAACTAACATCATCATTTTAGCAATCACAACCTATAAAGAAAAAAATTATAATACCTATCTAAATTTAAGATAATATTGAAATTCCTACCTTAGGATTTTCCTTGGCAAGAATAGGCCTAACATGTTGCTGAAATAATTTGTAAGTGGTTAAATTTTGATAGTCAGCATCAGTGTAGTCAATTGAAACATCTTGTAAACCAAATGTTTGACAGACTTCTTCAACTGATGGCATTCCAGCTAAAATAAGTAATAAAAAGGGTAAGTTTTTATTCACTTTTATTAGCTAATATTTAAAAAAAATTATAATTAAATTAAGCCGTACTGCCATTATTATCTTGAGTTGTACTGGATGTACTAGGTTGATGATGCTTAGAAGACGAGTTTTTTGATTTCTTAGACTTACGATTGGAATAATCTGAGTCATTAGCGGCAGTAGTTTCTTCTTCAAAATTACCAAAATCACTTTCCTATAAAAATAAATATATCTAATTAGATACCTACAAACTTAAGGTGAGATTTAATATTTAATTAGAACAAATACCTCAGCGCTATCTCCACCTCTTTTTCTTTTCTTCCTTTTCTTTTCTTTTTTAGAATCACTCTTTGCTTTACGCTTTTTACCTCGCTTCTTTTTTCGACCATCAGGATCATATTCATCATCCTCCTCCTAAACAAAATAAATAATTCATTAACAAAAATAAAGTACCGATTAAAAATATATGAACCTAATTACAAACAAATTTATTAGAAGAGGTTAAATTATAATACTAACCTCTACACGTTTTTCTTCCTCAGAATCAAACGAGTTTTCTACACGACTTGATGGTTCATCAAATTCTTCTAAAAATAAATTAAATGTAAATTATTTCACAAAGTAGATAATTGTACAACATAAAATAAATTGTATTTAATAATAGAAATCTAAAACTACAGGAGTACCTACCTATTTATTATACTGAGATAATTATAGACTTGCAATTTTATTTTTATGAGTAAATATTGGCAAAATTATAATAGACATTAGGCAAGTATTAAAATAAAAAAATACAATACCTATTACAAAGTATATACTGATTAAGCTACCTACCTACTTACTTCTTTATATAAAATACATGTGTACATTTAGGTACCTACTTATATTTATGATAATCTAATCTATGACTTAAAATGGCTACCTACTTTTATTTATATTAAGACTACTTAATAATTATTTTGAAATTAAAGGTTTATATATGTACAGCGAGATCAAAGATGAGTTAAGTGATCAAGGGTTAAACAATTGAGTCATCATTTCCATAGGTACAATTTGTTTTTTGATATTTTATACTTGTTTAACTAACAGGATCTTAAATTTATCTTCAAGTAGGTACCTAAATAACCAATAAACTGGATGGTCAATAACGGGAAGGAACAAGAATACAAAATTTAGGTACATATGAGTGAAGTCACAGGCTAATTAATGATAGTTAACAAAAGACACAGAGTTGGGTAATGGGCATGTTGGCCAACATTAATGAGTTGATAAGGAATTGGGCAAAAATTTCAGTACGTAGAAAAACTGAGTTGGCTCGTGAGAAATCAAAGTTGAAACCTTTTCAATTTTCAACGATAAAATCAAAACGTAAGCAGGAGTGCAGGACGAAGAAAAATCAAATTAGCGTTGGCCGGTGGGGGGGGGGCATTCGGACAGGTAAAGAGGTAAACCTTGTGGGTACGAGGTAACGTGAATAATATTGGGAATAGATATAGGTAGGTAGTGTAATTATTATCAATATTGGCCTAAGCAGTGAAAAATCCAGCGGCGGCACCGTTCCACCATTTTGTTTACGGTTGGCCCCATTCGCGAAAACTCGGCGGCGGCACGGCCCTAATGAGCCGATTAGGCGACGGTGAAGGGGAGGGGGGTAACGAGACGGAACGGCGGTGGACGGTACGCGCGCACCGCGGGGACGACGAGACCGGCGGCGAAAAACCGTCGTTGTCCTCGTCGACGGGACAGAGTATTATTACCGGTGAAAGACTCCTCGACTTCCTCGTCCGATGCCATTGCGTTTGCCGGTGATCTACTGGCCGCCGCTGTACACGTTGGATATCACCATCGGACGCGGACACCACGACGGACGGAGCAGCGAATGCCGTGCGGTCGTACTTGAACAACACGCGCACCGTCGTTGTCGGTGTTTGTCGGTTTGTTGTGGTTTTGTCGCCGTTGTAGTTGTTGTTGTTGTTGTTGTTGTTGTCGTAGGGCGACGGACGCGACAACCGTTGGCGACGAACAGCGGTGGACGCCGGGAACGGAAAACACGAAACCGCCGAAATGAAAAAAAATTAATAATAATAATAATAAACGATATAAGTGTAATATCGCGTTGTAGACGGTTCGCGTTGTTTGGTTATTGTCTTTGGAGTACCCACACGGGGGAAAAAACGCGATCGGCGTTTGTGCGCGTGCGCACTGGATGCCGCGTTTGTGGAAAACAGCGCCGCGGTTTCGGGTGGTGGACGATTTCGGAACGACCGCGTCCAAGACCTGACCGATCGGAGTTGTGCGGTGCGCGGGGGAGCGGTTCGGCGGCGCGGCGGTGTTGTTTGTGTCGACTCTTTAGCTACACCGTTGTACACAAACACACGTACGAAGTGGGTGAGCGGGAAATAGTGGTGGTGGTAGTTACGTCAAATGTTGGGTGGAGGGGGACAGGGAAAAATTATTACGGGGAAAAAGAGAGTGAAAAAAAACGGAGGAAAAAAGGAAGGGAATCGCGTATACAATTTTTTAATATCATGCTCAATGCTCATGCCATTGCTCCGGCTGATGGTTCGCGCTCCCGATCTGGGCGATGTTTCGAGTCAGGATTGCAATGATTGCATTCATTATTTATCAATAATAATATCATGACTATATAAACTTATTTCATTTCGTTCAGTTCGAGTAGGACATCTATACATAATTATGTAAACCTATTCTTTACTCTATGATGTAAACAAAACATTTTTTATTTATCCCCGTTGTATAACAGGTTTTTCGTCCAAAAAATTGTTAATGAAAATATATTGTAAGGTTCTGCCGCCGTAGAGTTCCGCACTAAACGATTTCGTTGTATTTCCTATTCTGTATTTCTGTATTCAGTTATAATGTACTCAGTATTGGTTATAGTCTATAAGTTCCTAATATCAGTTCAGCCGGTCACATACGAGTTACAATCTAAAAAAAAATGCGGGTGTGTTGAGCTAATATTATGCCATAATATGCCCATATTACTATAGCCTATGATGCTATCGCCATGATAAATATATAATATTATTGTGGATTCTTGCAAAATACTAATGGGTATTCGGCACCGACGTCCGACCACTCCGACGACAACGCCTACCTATATAGCATGCAAGAACTAACCTACAAAATACAAATGTCGAATGATTTGTACTTTGAATAATCTAAGACTGTGTGAATAATGCATACGTAAATAATATGATATTCGTTTGCATGCGTTCCCGAATGTTTTTGAGTACCTAGATAGGTTTCTAACCTAACCTAGAGGTACGATCGCTAGCAGATATTAGATTCGTTTATTGAAATAATCAAAAATACAATAATTATATCACACCCAGAGCTCTGCGGACCGGAGACTGCCTACCTAACTTAGCGGATTCTAATGAGTGCATAAGCGCAGATTCCAGAGACCTCGCAGTGGGTGTACGAACGTTTTTTTTTTTGGTGGGAAAGGGAGTTAGACGGGACATGTCTCGACTTACTATTTACCAACCTTACATCATTCTTGGTTTTGGTACTGGTTTTCCTTCGACCAGCGTCCGCCACCCTAGACATACTACGCTGCACGTGTGCTTCCTTTTCATAAGCCGGTCTGAATAACAACTGAGCCCGTGCTTTAGACTTCGCATTTAGGGGAGAGTGGAGATCTCTCCACGTGCTGACTGCCGGCCGGAGTTTAAATTATAATAGCTGTAGACTATATTATATAGGCATATAGCCTAATTATTAACCAAACGATCAAACATGGGCAGAGGTTAGTCACCCTACCACTGATGATGATTAAAAACGTCCCAACAAATTAGGATTAACATTATTCAGGGTTAAAAGTTGGATGAGTATGCTTACACAATCGTCAATGATCAATCACTGTTTATACATTAGGTACTTATACATTAGACATTATACATATTATTATACAATATGATATATGGAACGCTTAATGCTGTTGAAAGAGAGTCGTTTTTTCGTGCGTTTAGACCAATAAACGAAAGAAAATATAATATACTTCCAGAAGTCCAATTTCAATTTTGAAAAAAATATTTAAATTCCTCATTATACTTTTTAGGTTATGTAAGAAATCGATTTTCGATTTTTTTTTTTCATTAACACTAAAGGTGAATTTTGAAAAAATAAGAAAATTAATTTCATACTATACTATTTAAACAATACAAAAAAATCGAAAATAGATTTTCTGCATAACATAGAAAAGAAAATAAGGAATTATGTTTTAAATATTAAAATTGGTAATTTTGGTACTGGGTGAATTTTTCCTCTGCTTTTTGAGACTTTTATGTTGAAATTTTTTTGATCGCAAAATATAGTGACGTGTGACTGCGCGTATGTATACGTTATGGATTCCTAAGAATCTCTTCTTATATAGTTTATCTTTAATTACATAAAACATTCCGAGAACTCACGCACACTAACGATCAGTCACTACACACACAGTCACGCATCACTAATGATGGATATAGTATATTGCCTAAGTCCGACCCCTTAAAATTGGTACGCGTTCAACAGCTTTAAAACTATAGGGATTAGCCCCTATGAATTTTTTTCCCTCTTTAAGCCCTGCATGGCTGCATAGTGCATATGGGTAAGAACTAAGAATACATTAGACGGTGTCGTCTTTGCTATATATGACCGGAGTATCAAAATTATGTTAGATGAGTTAAGTCTGAAAAATAGAAAGTTAGGTTTTTTTACTATAGATGTACATTACTATATGTAATATGTATGTTGTGTGCATAATAAAGTTATTATCAAATACCACATATATTTTGTAATAATATAGGTTCATGTACCATATTTTGTTTTAGTAAAATATATTTAACCTTTCGGGTAAGTAACTAGAACCGTGGTTGACTTTGTTTATACTTTTGCCGATCGTTATCACTATCCATTGTATCACTATCACTTTTTATGTCATACACCACGACCACGGTTATAAACAAAATACCCTACTAAACCAAGCGCTCACGAACTTCTACTTTTTCAACGTTTCAACGTTGACGTTTGTTCTGCAAAACGTTTTCTCCGCTATAGAATTTCCTCATGCTAAGGTATGTCTTAGGGCCTGTTTTACAATCATAGTTTAAACCTCGGTTACGCTTTTGCTGAAGCAGGACTATTGGCAATTGGCAAAGATGCAACATGCAAACGCAAAGTAGCAAGCAGCAAGCACAAAGCAAGGTTTTAATTATGGGTAAAATGAGCAGATTATCTCACAACTTTCATCCAAGGATAGCCTTATTTATATAATTATATTTTATCTAAGGTATAATAATACAATATATATGACGTATGCGGGTTTACATTTTTAAATGGATTAACCACATACGTCTATACTAAACTAGAAAATTAACTTATAACATAAAATGAATCTGGTTTCACCATTTTGTTAGTTGACCAATTAACATTTATATGTAGATAAATAATATGTATATATTTGGCATTTCAAAATGTTACATAAATAGTTTGCAATTTTTATATCCATGGCCATTTTACCAACCCAAAACATTGCGGATGAGCTTCAATTATTTTTTATTCGTTTTATTCTGAATACATATGATCTAGTGTAGTATCTATGGAAATGTATGAAGTTCAAAGTTCCATATAGATAAGTAAATGTTGTGGTAACGTTTTATAACGTATAATTAATTCTGTTTGCTAAGTACGTTTCGTACTTATAATTTATTATAATAATGATAAAAATTGTCAGTCAAACTTATTATCTGCAGACTAGGTATACAACTATTACCTATATAGTTTTAAACATGATTTACTATTACTACCTAAGGCAAAATAAATAAATTATTAAAAATATTTAATAAATCTGTTCAAAAAAATCTAAGGGTGAATAAGGATCGTCATCATCCCACCGTAAATTCGGTTCTGGTCCATTTGGTAGGTACTTACTATAAGTTAATAATTTTTCGGCTCGCTCAATAATTTCCTTTTGGTCATTAATCGCTAAGAAAAAATTCTGACAACTATAATCAAGTGTTTTTAATAATCATTATTATTTTTAAATAATTCCAGAAAGTCTAGTTTTATTTATTAGAGTCCACTGAGAATCGTTACCTAATCTTTCTGGGCCCCCACACGAGAGTCTCAGTATTCTTGTTTCTGAGAAATAAAATAAATAATAATAATAATATCAAATTTACAAATTTTAGTTTTGTTTCTTACCCGAAATTTATTACTAATGAATATTATATATCATATTATTGTTAGACTTTCATGCTAAACATTGATAAGTCATAAGACATAATACGTCTTACTAAACACAAAGTGTTCACCTCCCCCCCCACCCACCATACAGACATGGAAAGAATATAAATGTATTTATTATATTAATTTAATCGTTATATTATAATATGTCATTATTTATTATTATGATAAGCCCACCATATTATAAATTCCTGTTTACAGCACTTGTGTACAACCTATAACAATAACAATTATGAAATAACAATGTTGTACATTTTGTATATTATATTATAGCGAGAAGGTAAGTGTTGGTATCATAGATTATATTTATATACGCCTAGTAGATAATAATATATACTCGTATTATCTATATTTTGTCTTTTGTATACAATACAATACAGATTATAGGATGGTTATTGTTTTGATATTTGATGATATTTTTAATTATACATTAATTTTATTATTTTTATACTTGATGAACGTGGATGTTTGTACAAATATTATTTCATTAACTACCTATATATACTTATTACTAATGGAATTTAAATATTTTTAAACACAATAATTAAAGACATTCAATTTTGATAAAATATGATACCGTCCTTCATTATTTATTGAATTATTTTTTTTTTATATTTATTCGACTTGTAATACATACGTTTGGACAATTGTACATGACTACATAGGTCATCTAAATTTGCATAGTTAACCTTAACCGTATTAGTTTCTTGTTTGTAAATTAAATTCGAAAGAAAAACTGGAAAAAATACTATTGATAAACATGGTATTTTTAATATTAAAATACAATACCCATATAGATATAATATATATTAGTTACTAGAAGCAAGTAGTTTTTAGTGTTTTAATGTTAAAAACGTTTTAATTGATAGGACTAAAATATCGAAAAAACTGAAATTGTTATTTCTATTACCTATATTAATTATTTCTAGTTGATTTTTTTAAATAAAAAATGAAAAATGAAAATGGAATTTATTAGATTTATTTAATAGTTTAGGTAATTTGGTATTGAAATTATAAATGTTAGAAGTAATTACATATGTATAATATGTTTCCAATTAGTTAGTTCAATTGTTTCTATAGAAAATTTCAAAATCATCTATCAAAATAATGTATTGTTATATAGTTTTTTTTAAACTGAAGTTGTTTTTCGACTGATTTTTATCAATTTGAATTTAATTATCTATTAATTATTACTTATACTAATAGGTATACTTATAAACCTACTATATAAATATTCAACATGCAAAAATGTATAAATGTTGGGTTGGTATGGTTTTCAAAATGGAAATTATTTTATAAGAGTTAAGACCAAACGAAATATCTCTCGATACAAAACAAAAAAAAGAGGCCAAGAGAGCAAAGGCAGATGCTCCTGAACAGATTATCGATCGCTCAGTCTTGGTTTTTAATGAAAATGTATGTACATAAACGAGGGTGGGATTGGTAGAGGCGGGGGCCATTCCCTCTGCACACCCCACCGAACCTTTGACTGGAATAAGAGAATCATCCATAATTTTTTATTAATACAAGTGTGGTAACTGTATCTGGCCAAAAGGTCTTGGTATAACTGTACAGTTATGCCATTGTCATTTATCCCTTAAATCTAAAACAATAATTATATCATAATCTTATAAACCTATATTAATATAGGTATTATTAACCTGAAATATTACAAAAGTTTATTTATTAGAAGTTATGTTTAAAAAAAAATTGTATTTTTAAATCATTATAATTCGTTGTATATGACTACAGTTAGCTTACAATTAGGTAACTGCACGTTTATCCATCATATTATTTAAAATGTTTTGAATATTTTTCTTTACGCTTCTAATACATCAGTAAATTCATTACATTTTCTTTTTTATTGATTTAATTACAATTTATGTTACTATAATTTTGCGATCAGTTATAATTTTAAATAATTTTTTTTTTTTTTTAAATTAATGTTATTTTTTAGAAATTTTGTCAAATAAATTGTTTTCTATAAATTAACGTTTTGCCGTTTTGATGTTTTCTTATTATCTACATTTTAATATAAGCTTATATCTATAATCATCATCCACTTAGACGATTATAGTATTATAAATTATAGGTTATAGGTACCTAAATATATTATATCATTATTATTATTAAGACAATATATTTATTGGCCATCGTAACCCGCATCCGCACGATATGTTGTCAGGTTGTCTACTTGTCTCCGTCCTACCATTGATTATAAATATTATTTATAATAAATGGTCCTATATTAACAGATAAAATAGCATAATATTTTACGTTCAGAAGAATCCATTTTCCTTTGTTATAATGCTATATTAGAGTAAATTTACCTATTATCAAATTTAAAGTTAAGAATATTATTAACGGCCCCAAGTATGCTATGTATGAAATTGTAATTTTTAAATAAGTTAGGTATGAGCATTTTAAAATGGTAATTATTTTGTTAAATGCTCATAGGTAAATCACAACAAATAATATTCTTATTTTTAAATTTTATAATATGTCAATCCATTATAATTTTAAAAATAACAGATGGATTATTCTGAACGTTAAGTTTTCCATGTAGCTACATACGTATACGTTAGTAAGACGGAGACAACATAGGTACGCAGGTACTACACTACGACACAACAACTATAAATTATATCTAATCTAATCTATTAATAAATCGAAGAATTTTCTAATTATAAATGCAAATTTGTATCTTTAAATAAATGTGTATAAAGTATGAACAATGAACTACCTAATCTACAATAGGTAATCGTTTGGGTTTGACATTCGATAATAATATTAGTATTGTGTAGGATAGCATAATCTAATTAGAAAAGTGCATTCAAATATTTGTAAAATTGTAATATTATATTATAAGAGCTGGTAGGTTCATAGACGATAGACATAAATACATAATATAATATTATATTATAATTGACTTACATAGGTACCTATATATTCCTTATCAATTAATTATCATTTCAATAAAATCATAGTATCTTTTAGTCACTCATAGTAGTTAAAATTATATTGATTCATTATAACATTATGCAGAACTCAAAGACTAGTACACTTCAAAGCGCTATGAAAAAAAAGGATTATCTATACTCAATAACAATACACAACAATATTCCTATTATATTTACAATAAGAAATATTTGATATTATGTAACCATAAACTAATGTCATGCGTTATATTATATGTAACCATACATAATGTTATTATTTTTTTATTTACTATTTTGTCATACCTAGGTACATGACATTTTGATTTTTGACTTTATTTTTCTAATTAAATTTGATTAAGTATCTATTAATATTATGATTTATATTATAGGATGTTTTAAGAATTTGCTAAAAGTTACTACTCAGGAGAGTTTTAATAACATAATGTGTTTATAGATAAATCATTGTTAATATATTCATATCAGGCATCATAGCTATTCGTCAGAGTTTGACTTGTTATGGTGAGAGGAGGAAGTCCTCAACTATTATTACAAAATATATTCTTATTTTTGGAGTTTATCAAATGAAGATTAATAAAAAATGTTTGTTTACAATGTTGAATGTATTTTGTTAATTTAGTTGAAAGGCAGTCTTGTAAATGATACTTTTAAAATTGTATTTAAATACAGATACAAATACATCCATTCAGAAAGTATTTAAAATACATTTCAAATACTTTTAAGAAAAAGTATTTAAGAACAAAATATAAATACTTGCCATGTATTTAAATACTTTTCAAATACTTTTTTTTATTTTACTTTTCCACTAGTTAATTTTCTAAATTAATTTTACTACTACTTATTTAAAATTGTCATGATACATTCACCTAGGTATTACTAGAACTTTTTGTACCACTTTCAATTGTATACTGAAAAATGAAAATAAATAAAACTTGTTATATTATAGAAATTCTTTAATAATAGGTACCTAATTAAACAGTTCTTAATGAAATATAAATGATGTGGATATACAGAGCTAGGGGACAGGAGTTCTCAACAATTATGAAAGAAAAATATTTTTATAATTTATAAATAAAATAGTATAATAATTTTCAAAACAAAAAATTGACGACCGACGAATAATTTGTTTGAATTTTCAAAAGTATTTGATTTTTAAATACAAATACGTCCAAGACAGTATTTAAAATACTTTCCAAATACTTAAACCAAAAAGTATTTAAAAAGTATTCTAAATACTATAAAAGTATTTAAATACTTTTACTCAAATACTTTACAAGACTGTTGAAAGGTTAGGCACCTCCTGCTTGGTCGTTGCATGTTTCTTGTTATAGTTAGAAATTGAGAAGATAATACAAAAGACAAAGACAATTTTTTGTTTATTAATTAATACGTACCACGTACGTGATTATACATAGAATTACAAAATCAATCCATATGACTTTATGTATACGGGCAACGAGCCTACAACGATCATAAATATTTGTTGGTGTATTACCAAGTATTACTAAATCATTTCACTATAGTAACAATGACTAAGTAATAAATGTGTTGCGTGTGGCGTAAATGATCAAAATTCAACGATATTGCAGTAGGTACTAGATAATTATTATAAATATTGTGAGTATTTTTAATTTTTATTATTTACGAAACAGATGATAATATATATTTTCTTAATTTTAAGATTAATAATTATTACAAATATTAATATTCAATAATAAATATTTTTTTAAATTATTTTGTATGATTGGAATAATAAAATGCAAAAAGTTATAATAGGATAACTTAATAAGATATTATATTATGTATTACATATTATATATAATATACTGTAAGTTTGTAACATAATGCATTTTAATAGAACGTTTAAAGATATAAATAGACAAGAAACAATTGACAAATTTTAATTATTTAATATTAATTTGCTACCTATTTTCCTTTCATAATTTTAGCTCCATCTAGGATCATGTTACGAAACTACGTGCTAGCTCTTTTGGTGTTTATTGATTGCATATCCTTGTCGCCGGAACACAGTGCAGCATCCTGGTTTCATTTTTTTTTTCATGCTACCTGTTTCAAATTTTTGTAAAACGCCCATTATTTTAACAATGTAGTTTTTGTTTTGTTTGTTGTGTCATTTTAATGTATTGAACGGATCGATTAAGTCTATAAATTTAATTAGTTCATAACGCACAAACGATTTTCGACGTCGTTATATTTATTATTAACTATATTATGGCGGTGTGATTTCTTTCGGAAGCTGTTGATCAATCATAATAATTGGTGCGTTTTTCAGGAAAGTAGGCATTGATTGGCACCCGTGAGAAAGAATCAGCGCGAAAAAGGAAGCGCGTGCCCGTGGCGAAAGTAGTCGAAGGTTGTCGAATGATAATATACTTAGGTATAGTATTGTGTTATTTTTTTCATCAAGTTCACTCGTATATAAAGCAGTCAGTCTCTTTAAACGGATACTAGTGTAGTTTTAGGTTCTCGACAGTTGCTTTACTTACTTGTAGTGTGTCTTAGCTTATTTTTGTTTACAATTTCCGTGATACATTACAACGCTGATCCTTGTAAATAAGATTCTTGTAAACTAACGTGATACATGCCATTGCGTGTATATATTATATTAGACGACTTCTAATAGTACAGTAAGTTTTAAAAAATGTCACATATATATATAATTTATGTACCTATACATTTACACATTATTCATGAGCTAAAAATACTCACCATTAAAACAATTTTTTTTAAATAATTTAAAAATCATATTTTATTTTATAAAATAAATATTTCTAGATATATTTGGATTATTTTCGCTATTTCACGAACAATAAACATATTATTAGAATTTCTATATTTCTGAATATCAAATATATTCATATAATCATATTGAAAATTGAGAAATGTATAAGTTTCTACATAAAATGCTTACAACTTTATACTTCGAAAAATATATATACCTACCTATATAAATATATAATATTTCTGGATTCAAATTTATAGTATTATTAAATAATTACAAATTGTGATTTTTCCTTTTTGTTTATGTTTATTACTATTGTAATAGCTATATACCTGAATACATTTTTTTAAATTTTAATTGCATCAATTAATTTATTAAAAAATAAAAAAGCTGATGAATAATGTAGTTTAAATTTTAAAATCGTAGTTTATTATTTTTATTTTATTACATAATAATATATTAAATGTATAGTTGGCGTACAAATGAATGAATAATTAATTAATTAGTTAAAAATATGTGTGTGTGTATGTGTATAAATAAATACTCGTGAGGTCTCGGGGTCAAAATAAATCAAAAAAAAATGTTAATTGAATAATTTTGAACATTTTATTTTGGAAGTTTTTTTAGAACCAGTTCTTTGTAGGATCTTTGCTAATCTTTGGTAAATTCATCTCTGCTCAGAATCATTTTCCAAATGCATTGATGTTTCAATGAGTTTAAATTAATAACATTCACAGTAGGTAATAAACTTTAGGTTCACCTATATGGCTATATGCTGACTATATTTTGTTACTTAAAGAACTAAACTATTTACATACTTCATAGTTCAATAGGTATTGAACAAATAATTTAATGTTAACCTGTATATGAGTTGCAATGAATCACATATTCAATAATCTAATAATCTACGCTTTCACTACCTATAATATTCAATTAATTAAATAACAATTTAGAAAGAAAATAACTTGGGCAAGGTACGTTTGAAAATTAAAAATTACTTTTAAATACTTTTTTTGCCACAGTTTTTAAAAAATTCAAATAAATTACCTTTTTGTAAAGTACAACTTGTGTCCAATATATTATATAGTGGCCACATTAGAGCATGACATCTTTTGAGGCTTTTTAATATCTTATGAAAAAGTACAAGCGTATTTTTAATATGTTACAAACAAATGCAAGCGTATATGCGCATGGAAACAAATAGGTTTTTTATTAAAAACTTTTTTAATAAGATAATTACATTACTCAACAATTCTAAGGGGGTATAATGAATCAATTTTAAATTCTTCGATCAATATAATTTAAAATGTTTACAATAATTATTGTGTTCAAATTGTTTTCAATAATATATTTTTTTAGAGAGCCGTTTATGAAGATTACAAAAACAACATGAAAACAATTAAAATTAATATTTTATACACCAAAATTAATTGTTGGATAAATTATGAAATGGGATTTTTATAAATTGAAATAAATCATGATGACGAATAATTCTCCTACGACCATAACGTGTAAAGAAGGGTCTCCGCTCAGACCATGTAATGATGATTTAGAGGTTGGAAACACAAAAGTCAATGAGGTGACAAACAATGGATATTTCGGGAGACAGTATCAAAAAGTACCCGATGTACGGATTACATCACCTGACGAACGACCATCCAAGAGCAAGTTTCGTGTCCGTGACGTTAGCCCTATACAAGTGCCTAGACATAAAACGAGCTCTACGTGTTATCGGATATTGGTACCCGAAACAAACACGGAAAAACTAGTACTTTTCGTTTGTCTTACAGTGTTTTTCACCTTACTCGTCTCGTTGGTGTATTTTTTCGTGAAAATAGAATGCACATTTGGAGCTAAAGATCAAAAATGTAAAAGTAAGTATATATGTTACGATAAATTTATTGATTTCATCATTAAATACAACATTTACGATATAAAAACTAGGTAATAAATTGACTAATTTCACCGGTGAAAAATATATACATAATAATATATCAAATTCATTTTCTAATTATAATTCTAAATTATGAAAGAAAACTAGTGGAAACATTTGTTCATACAATTGTTTTATTATTATTTAAAGTTTTTTCATCAACTATCTATTATGCAATAAAAATGTAATTGTGATTTTGAATACACGAGATTTAAAATGTATTAGCATTAATTTTTGAAAAAATTATTAACTTAAAAATTAAAATGTATTATGCGCATGTTCACAATACATTTTTGTAATGCAATAATAATTGATCCAAAATTTATCAGGATAAGAAGTATTACTATAATTACAACCCCTATAGTCGCTTCTATAACAGTCTAAAGAATGTCCACTATATTTTGTTTATATCATTCAAACAATTTTATCGGAAGTAAATAAAATAACCTTCAGTTATAATTCAGCGTTAAAAATTATTGCCGCCCGATTCGTACTTATAATATATTTCTATAAATTACATCAAGAAACCTTGCTTCCAGACTCCAGTGTCAAAAATTACAAAAGCATAACCACAAATAGCTATAAGGTTATACTTATACATATCTATAAAGTATTAAATCAAAACACACAATGTTGACAATAGTTCGAAAAAAACCCGTATCAAGTACATAAAGTGTACATTATTTGTCAAAATCTTTCATAATAATATGACTTGTACAACTTTTAGTCATTAAAAATGCCTATAGGACATCAATGCGACCGGTTTTAATTGACCTTGACACTATTAATATTAGCAATCATTAATCAATATTCAATAACAACGACATCTTACACTGATTATTATTATTAGATATTATTATATTTAAATAATATTTATAATAATTTCATTGTATTATTGTTTAATTATTATAGGTAACTGGTTCTCAAACAATGAACCCAACATATGTATGAAAGAAGAATGTGTTAAAACAGGTAGGTAAATATATTTACATATTAGTATATTACATTTATTTTTATAATTTTTATTATTAAAGATCCCCATCGAATAAACGAAAAAACACGGTGTGATTAGATTTTCTTGTAACAGTGTTATAACTTGTATTAATATTTAATACAACTCATCATTAAGGTTTTTTTTCAAATCTATTGAGTATTTGAGTTAGTATTTTAAATTTTAATAGAATGAGATTTATAATTTATGTACAATTTAAATTACATTTTACTATTAATAAAATACTTCTATAACACATTTTTACATAGGTAAAATTACTTAAATGAATTTTTAAAGTTAATTGACAAAACGATTTTTTTTTTCAAATACGACATTTATATTAATAAGTTTTATTACACAATGTATTGAACAATATTTCGTTAAATAATTTTAGTGTTTTATAGTTATGCTGTCTTACATTTTTACTTCTCCAATTAAGATTTAACATTAAAATCATATATATCTAAAATTAATTTATAGTATCTCAAGTACTGTTATTAATTCTCTTAGGTGTTTTTTTTTTAATTTCATGAATAAACAAAGGTAGGTAGCAATAAAATTAATACTGTACTGCCAATTGAGGTCTAAAATAAAAAAAACTAGGATGCAGGTAATTAGTTAATTATTTGTAACTGGTTGGATTAACTATATTATATAAGGCACATAGTAACTGCACTATATTGCATTTATTTTTAGTGAAATAGTTTTATCTTAATGTTCCCTATTATTATTAAAAACAAATAATTGTAATGTGTAATGTAATGTATAAATATTATGTGCAATTATTTTTATCATTATTCATTATATATTTTATAGCTGCTTCATTATTGTCAGCAATGGATCCAACAGCAGATCCGTGTGACGATTTTTATCAATATGCTTGTGGTACCTGGGATAAAAGGCATTTAATTCCTGAAGATAAAAGCAGTATCAACACATTTGAAGTGCTTGCTGATCGATTACAAGTTATTTTAAAAGGTTAGTTGTCCATATAAAAATTATTGATTTCTAATTTAAAAATTAAGTATTGTATTTTGTAATTATACCTACTGAAATTTTAAGGAACTGTATTATTTACAGCGTGATTTGCCAAATATATTCATTTTATTTTATACTTTGATTCTAATTTTTGGTATTTTTAATATAAATCAAGACCATATATTTTCAAATATCTATTTTGATTTTATATACCATTTTTCTTGTGGTGATAAAAAGTTATTTTAGATTCTGAGTGCGGCAATGAATGTGTTGGTTTTAGAATGATATTGTAAACCGGTATTTTTGATAATTTCGTTAATTTTATTTTTGTGTTATCACGTTTTGGAGCAAAAAAATGTTTTCAATAATCAACATAGAGTGTGGTTTCTGATGAGAAATTGTATCTAGTTGGTACTATAACCTATAGGGGTTAAATCCCTTTAGAAAATTCCAGTTATATTTAAAATAAAATTACTTAAGTAAGATTTTTTTTTAAATATAAATGAATGATTGAAGTAGATATTTTGAAATTAGTATTTTATTAGCTAAGCCGCTTGTTTGACATTTAATACAAGATTTCCTATCAGTTTTCTAAAAATATCTAAAATAAAATACAAAAGCACAATCCATTTTTAATTAGACGTTCAAAGTTTAAAAAAGTTTTACGTAATCGAATATTCAAATAAAGAACTACGATTTTTCCTCTAACGATTTTATATTGATATTTTATTTTAATTGAAACTTTTTAGCATTACGTATATTATTATTTTTATCTATGTCTACATATTGAAGTTTTCAAATTATTTAGACAAATTTTAAGGTTTTTATATCACGCAACTTTTCACATTTTTCTAGAGCGCGTCGGTATTTACTTATAACTTATAAATACATAACAATAGTATAATATGTATTATAAAACACATAATCAGGACATCTATTGTTAACAATATTTTTAAATCCTTGGATATAAATGGACCGTTCGTCAAAAGATTAAAGATTATTATTATTATATATTGATTCCTTAGTGGTTGAAAGGATTCAATGCAATTTTCTATAATTTGCTGCTTATTCTCTATAGGTTCCTTGTCCTCCATATGATTATGACTCTATCAGTAAAGTTTATACATTTATCTAGTCATGTTCATTCGAGACATATTGCAAATATATAATTTCTTACTAAGCTTTTACCGAACTCAATTGAAAATTTTAAATTTTAAAGTTCCACCTCGTCATACTATTCCCATTATTTATCACATTTTATTAATTTAACTATTTATTATATTTCAGCTCTTTTGGGTCATTTTTTCATATTTTTTCGATATTTTTAATAACTTTCGTCAGTCAAAACTTTGTACATATATTTTATGAGTTAATTTAGATTCTGAGAAATCTATTTTGAGTTGTGACAATCTAATTCTGTAGAGGTGTAATATTATTTATTTATTTATTTTTATATTTTTACGCCAATCGGCAGTTAACAATGATACATCATTAAAATCATAGCATCTACTCTCACATCTTTCAACCTACCTATTATAATTGATTATTATCCTTAGTACCTACAATACATAGTTTAATAATACGGTAATTACTTACTGATAATTATACTACTAAGTTTTAATTTGTTATAAAATGAGGAACAACTAAAATATTACGTAGAAAATCTGAATTTTGAATTTTTTTCTTATAAAACTTCGAAATTTAAGTTCTTTTAATTCAAATTTCAAATTACTAAAACAGCTTCAACCATACAGAAATATAAATTACTTAAAGCTTTATTTTAAAATTTAAAAACAAATGTATATATTTTATTAAAGTATTACGAGTAGTAGGTATTAAAAAATAGTGTATAATACAGGCCCTATACTTGTATCTATACATATCTTTAAATGTACTTTTTTTATTTAGGTCTTCTGGAAGAATCAGTAAATCGACTTGACAGTTCAGCAACAATTAAAGCAAAGCTATTTTATAAATCATGCATGAATATTAGTAAGTACCTACCCATATTATTTTGAGGGATTCTGAATATTAAATTTAAACATATACCCCCTTGAGTTTAGCTCAAATCAGACATATTGGAGACATGCCTATTCGCGAGCTCTTAAAATCAGTTGGAGGCTGGCCGGTGATCGATTCAAATTGGCGACCACCTGATTACAGTATTGAAGTCTTGCTCGGTCGATTGAAAAAAGAATTCAATGAAGGAATCATAATTGAACCATGGGTTGGGCCAGATGATAAAAACTCTTCTGTAAACATCCTTCAGGTGCGAAAAAAGTAAGACATTAATGTAGTCGCATCTACATAGTAAGACCAAACAATTAGACAATAAAACAATATTATTATCGTATTGGCTTTTACATTTATGCTTAATTAAGTGTTAAGTAAAGAATATTATTACTACTGTTATTACCATCTTTTTACGTTTTTTTTTATAAAATTTAGTTGGATCAAATGCAACTGGGACTACCAAGCAGAGATTATTTCTTAAAAGACAGTAGCGCTGAAGCACTACAAGCCTATCATAAATATATGTCTGAAGTAGCTGTGTTATTAGGGGCAAATAAGTCAACAGCACCTTTTGAACTATTAAAAATTATTGAATTTGAAATTGAAATAGCGAATGTGAGTACATTTAGTGTCTATTAACTACTTTATGTTTTAAAATGGTTTAATGTTAAATTATTATAATATGTAGATTACACAAACGGAAACCGATAGACATGACACGACTGGCACATATTTAAAACTTCCACTGAAAGATTTACAAAAACATGTTCCAGAATTTGATTGGCAATTATATTTGAAAACTATTTTGCAAATTAAACTTTCTGACCAGGAACCTGTAGTGAGTTATGCAATGTCATACTTTACACAACTCGGTCATCTATTAAAAAAAACTGACAGGAGGTATATTAATGACTGAAAACTAACGGGAAACTATTATATTTTGGTTCTTGATAACAGGACAATTTAAAATTTATTTTTTATAGGGTTATTCACAATTACATTATCTGGAGACTAGTTCAAAGCACTGTACTTCCGCATATGATTGATGATTTTCAGTACAAAAGATTAAACTTTAAGAAAATACTTTTAGGAATTCTTAATGAACGGAGTAGGTGGAGAGATTGTGTTGATTGGACCAATAAACGACTTGGGATGGCAGTTGGTGCTTTATTTATAAGAGATAATTTCAGCTTGGAGAGTAAAGTACGATTAAAACTTAAATATTTAAAAAAAACTAATTTGAAATATATTTTACAATATGAAGTAGAAAATATACGGTTTTATCATATATTTTTAATAAGGTGACTGCTATGGATATGATAGAATCAATTAGAGAAGCATTCAATGAACTTCTAAATGAAAACCATTGGATGGACGAACAAACAAGAATAGTGGCCAAAGCAAAGGCGGATGCTATGAAAGAACGAATCGGATACCCAGAAGTGCTAACAGATCCGGACGAGTTGGAAAAAGAATATATAATGGTATATTTCAAAGGTTTAGGAATAAAATCTTTTCCATTATTTTGAATTTTTGTATATTATTAGTTAAATGTCACCGAAAATCAGTTTATTCTTAACGTGTTCAATGTGTTAAAATTCGACGCTTATCAAAATTTAGAAAGACTAAGAAAACCAGTTGATAAAGATAAATGGTCAACAGAACCTGCAGTTGTTAATGCATTTTATAATCCGAATAAAAATCATATTGGTAAGTTTAATTTACATATAGTCAGTAGTCATAACATATTATGTAAATGTATAATACGTAATAAGTAATAATAAATTGGATTTTAATTTATTAGTCATTCCTGCTGGTATTCTTCAACCTTTATTTTATAGTCAACATTTTCCTAAATCCTTAAATTACGGTGGGATCGGCGTAGTAATCGGTCACGAGATCACTCATGGATTCGACGATAAAGGTACCTAATGGCTAATGTTTTTATTGCCTAATGTCAAAGTATACCTACCTCGTTTGCAGATAATTAATATTACTTGAATATTTCAACACAATTTAAATTTCTGTTTAAAGGTCGGCAGTTTGATAAGAATGGTAATATGATCGAGTGGTGGGATTCTAAAACAATATATACGTTCAGGGAAAAAGCTCAGTGTATGGTGGATCAGTATTCAAAGTACAAAATGCAAGAAGTAAATTTACACGTTAATGGACGCATGACTCAGGGCGAAAACATAGCTGACAACGGTGGACTTAAACAGTCATTTCGGGTATATATATTTAAAAACTTTGTCAGTATAGGAGTTCGGATTTGAAGGCAAATGGATTTTTTTACGGACAGGATAGAAAAATAATTCTAATGTAAAAATGTGTTTAATTTAATTTATAAAGTAATAGATAAAAATTTTTGATTTTTTTGTGTTTAATTAACGATTGATCATAATACTTTTATACAAATTTATGGTACAAATCAGCAAGAGCTTGAAAAAACGATGCGTATGGTCGATGTTATGTTTAAAACTTTAAAATAACCTTTAATGTGCTTTATTATCGACTATCGAGAAAGTATTTGTGTAGGAAAAAAAATTTTAGTCCCAACTGTCAACTTTCTTCCGAAGACAATTTATCTAAGTATATGGTAATGAATTTTTTTTAAATAAAAATTAGTCGATTTGGTTGAAACCTGTTAAATTTTTTAATTGATTTTTTATGTTATATATTATGTATATAATATAAAGGCTTTTTTTTGTCCCTTTTCACATTTTAAGTGATTTTTATTATTTATATTGCCTTGAAATCCAACGTATTATAACCTCGATATATAAATACGACTATAATATGACGTGATGAGCGTATTGAACAAAAGTGGTACCTAAAACGGTGCGAACTCACAAATTATATTTGATAATATGGACGGTTGTTGTGTACCTATATAAAGTGTCCAGTCTATAATAGAAACTTTTTAGTAGACAATAAAATGTTTCATTTCCTACAATCTTAATCTATATTGTATAATATGAAAATTACTAAAAACTAAAAAGTGAATTGACGCTCTTCTCATATCGACCGTCCATATCTTAGAAACACATATATTGGGAACCTTACAGCAAAAATAAATTGTTTTCAGGCCTATAAGAAATGGGTGACCAAACATGGAGAAGAACCATTACTTCCTGGTATTGACATGACACACGACCAACTGTTCTTTTTAAATTACGCGCAAATCTGGTGTGGTTCAATGCGACCAGAAGACGCACTGACTAAAGTCAGATCCTCCGTGCACTCGCCGGGGCCCACAAGAGTTTGGGGTCCCTTGTCGAATTCCGATGATTTTGCCAAAGCATATGAATGTCCGTCTGGATCTCGAATGAATCCCGTCGATAAGTGCATTGTTTGGTAGAATTCGTTACTACTAGGTTATGTTTACATTTCATATCTGAATTCTATTTGTTTTTGATCAACCATTAATTTTATTCCCACGACATTTTAGCTGTTTACTTGTAATACAGGGCAAAGTGCGCGTAAATCATATCATATTAATAATAGACAAGTAATTTGATAATAGGTTTATCATTCACTATGCTAATACTTTTATCTGATATTCTGACTATTGTAATAGTATTCATAAATCAAAAGTACCTATTACGTATAAATTAAAAGTTAAAACTCGATACACCATCGACTATATTTACTACAACTTAACAATAAATTGCTTATAAATCACCAAAACACTTAACTTTTTTTTGATGAATTAATTGCAAATGCGTATTTAATGTAGGTATTATTTGCCTTGTATTGTAGTTTGTAAACAGACCATCAACATATTTTAAATTTAGATGTAGGATTTTTTAAACGTGTGCGTGTTTTGAATTGATTTATAAATTATATATATAAAGTAGTGTGGATAGTAATGAGAACTATTAATTCAATAACTTAATTCATTTTTTGGCTAAAAATAAATTTGAATAGTAAGGTTTGAAAATGATTCCTTATTAATTTGTTTTTAATTTAATTGTGTTTAGTTATATTTAACGTAATCTGACTTTTAAAATTTTCTTTGTTTATAAACTCTAATAAGGTAGTTGTTATAGTAGTTATAACAGTAGGCACTTTTTAATTTTTATTAATAATAAAGATAATTTAGTACAACATTTAAAATAGGTACTGAAAATCCGAACCTTATTAATAATAAAAGATTAAATCAATACATGTTAATCGATGAAAAGTGTTATCTGAGAGGACATTTTAATTACCAAATAGTATAAATATGACCACAAAAGAAGAAACAATTGAGGGTAAAGACAATCACGGGAAAAGGATTTCCAGGGGTTATTATAAGTGCCAATATATTATATGTTTACTTATTTTTTAAGTTAGGTAAAAATATAACTTAATCAAAACATTAGATTTAAAATATTTTAAAATGTTTATGATAAATCAAATGCACAAAATTAAACAAATTTGGGTCTTAGCTATTGGTAATTATTGTTGGTAATTGGTAGATAAAATTTTAATGTTTTCAGATGAGTTATAATAATACTTATAATATTTTATTGTAATAGTTAAGTGTGAATTTGCATATAATAATAATAATAATATAAATATTATATTAATAATTGTTTTCTTCCAATTTTGCCAGAGTATATTTATTTTGTCATTAATATTTAAATTTAAATGTTATTTTTACATCTACTTTATTAATAACTGATAATGAAACTAATTTACCTACTATTTGTGATCTCAATCTTAAGTTTCAATATATTATGTTTATTATTAAAAAAAAAATACTTATCTCATGATTAAATACATTTTTTTACTAATTGTACATGCACTTTTATGACTTAATTAAATATAACCATATATATATTAAACCTATATGTTAACAATTCTAGTATGTTCATGTTGTTTTCGACATCTCAACCTTTAAGAAAAATAACAAATTGTCCGCTTTTAATACATATTATATACATTTATGTATTATGTATAAAAATAATATATTGAAAAAACTTCTGACGAATGTTTTACAAAATGATAATATTGTCTGTTGTATTTACTTTTTAGAAACACACCTATATACAGTTTACATATTGTTTGCGTCGCGCGTATTAATTAATTAGAGATGATTTCCGTTTTTAAATTATGAATGTTTCCTCTATCTATTAAAAATTCCATATAAATTGAGTTTTAATTCTATATGTTTGTATGAAAATCGTAGTGATAAATTTCTCCACTAATTTGTGATATCGCATTATTATGTAAGTTATGATAGATTTGTAGCTTAATAGTTTAGTAGGTGCCTTACTGAATATTGTAAAACTGTTACTATTATTATGGAAAAAACGGATGGCCAATGTAACTAACGATTTAAAATCCCAAATTAAAGATACACCGCCTCACATAGTCACATGTAAGTTCTTCCAATTATTTATAATTATAAATTATATTAACTTTAATCATGTATATTGAGGGTGTATACAATAGGTGTCCGGTGTAGGATGTTAATTCCACTTAATATGTTAAATATAGCGAGACAATGAGACAAATAAGACAATATTGAAGTCTCTTGTGTTTCATTATAATATACGAATGGATAATTTAATATTAATTATACTTTTACTAACCTACCTGAAGCTATTATGCTAATAAATTGTTGAGATTAACAATAAATTATTTAAATATTAAAAAAATATAGTACAACTTTGATACATTTGCTAATTATTGCTTTACAGCTCGCGATCACAAGCCACATGTTGTGTTTCTACCTATACTGACCATAATAATATAATATAGGTACCTAATTATTTAAATTAAAGTATAATACCTAGGTTCAAATTCAAAGTTTATTAATGAAAGCTATTATGCAATCATACGAAATACTGAACACAATAACAATAGACGGAGGAGTTTACGTGACACATTGACACTGGATTTTCGAGTCCCTCAACAAAACAATAATGTATTTAATAAACTTGTATTTTCTTATTTTTAGATAAAGATATCTAACAATCAACGAAATAGCAACTCGTCATTACAAAAAGTTTCACTCCAAACTGCACTCGAACCAAAACCCTCTAATTTCCCGCATGTCCTCTATAACCATCCCCAACAATCCTCCGAGGAGGTTAAAAAGAAAATGGCCAAGAGACGCTCTTGCCTAACGGTCTCCATATTATATGAACCCATCAAATTAAATAGGAGGTACTGTTGATAGACGGTTTTCCCCCCTCAAGACATTCAAGTCATTTTAATTACCTATGTTATCAAATTTACTTATTGTACAAATTGTATAGATTGTAAATATGCTTAAATAAATTAAATATAAAAAAAAAAAAGATTAAGATATCTACCATATTTTAATCTCTTAATACGCGTCGGAGCCGGTGCGTTTTTTAGTACAAAAATATTCAATATTTTTTTTTTATTTAAAAATAAAAGAACATTTTGCAGGTCGGATCAAAGCCCGATTTTCAAAGTTATAATTATAGAAGCTAAAAATATGCTATTGAATAATGCACAATATTTGTTCTTTTTAAAACGTATTTTTGTGCCACTATTTAAAGTAAAATGAAAATTAGGCCTTTGATCGGTGTTCCCTTCTTTTAAATAATAAAAAAATTAACGAAACCGACTCCTACAGGGCGTGAGAGTTTTTTCTGTTAAGTCATTTTCATTGATATAATACACCGTATCAACCCCCCCCCCCCCCCCCCCTAAATAGGTATCGAGGTGTAGATTTTTGGCTGAGTATTATAATTAAGGTACTAACAAAAATATAAAATAGAATTTCCGAAAATTGGTAAAACCGGCACCGACACCCTTAAAGGAAAAAAGTAATTTCCGTGACTATAATTTACTTTAACAGTTTTTGTTGTGGAAAATTATATAATATGATTTATTCATTAAAGTTATTTTCCTAGTTACAATTAAGGCAGGGGATGTAAGAGCGAACACTAAGCGTCAACCGTATACGACACCTATAATATATGACCGGTGGAATTTTTCAATAGCCCGTAGGCCGTAATCCACAGCATACATATTTGATATTTCGTAGGGAATTATCCCTCTGAATTTGGAGCAGTGGTGACTCAACAATTGTTTATTAGAAAATGAGGAAACGCGACGATTCACCCTGCAGTATAGTGTACATAATATAATATACAGTAGAACCTCGATTATCCGAACCTCCGTTATACGAACCCTCTATTATCCGAACTATAATTAGCGTATACGAACGTTCTGTTATCCGAACATGAAAACTTGTATCCGGCAGGTATTGATAATTATGTCAAAAAAATATAATAAATGTCATGTACAGTAGAACCTCGATTATCCGAACTAATTGGGACCGCACCTAGTTCGGATACGCAAAAATTCGGATATTGGAAATATAAAATAAAAAATGTTTATAATATTATGTATTAATTATTTATTATTTTTATAATTAAATATTTATTATTATTATAAATATTTTATTAGAATTGCATTACATATTACATTACATTATCAGAAATACATTAAATTATTAGAAATACATTAGGTACATACATACATTATTAGAAATAAATAAAAACATAATCAAATATATGACATTTATTATATTTTTTTGACATAATTATCAATACCTGCCGGATACAAGTTTTCATGTTCGGATAACAGAACGTTCGTATACGCTAATTATAGTTCGGATAATAGAGGGTTCGTATAACGGAGGTTCGGATAATCGAGGTTCTACTGTATTTGATTATGTTTTTATTTATTTCTAATAATGTATGTATGTACCTAATGTATTTCTAATAATTTAATGTATTTCTGATAATGTAATGTAATATGTAATGCAATTCTAATAAAATATTTATAATAATAATAAATATTTAATTATAAAAATAATAAATAATTAATACATAATATTATAAACATTTTTTATTTTATACTTCCAATATCCGAACTTTTGCGTATCCGAACTAGGTGCGGTCCCAATTAGTTCGGATAATCGAGGTTCTACTGTATTATTATAAATAGTTATGACTTATGACGGCGATTATAACTTTCCGATAATTGTTATCGTACTAAAAAACGGTCCACGGTCATGCATTGCTATATTTTTGTATCATATTATATCTATCGTTAAATAAATATCGACTTAGTACGATCTTAGGGGTAAATTGTAAACAGAAATAACACGATAGGTACTGTAAAAAAAGGAAAAAAAATCGTGGAACTAGCTCTGTTGTATAGTCTACAGTATAGTGAGTAGAGTATACCATACAATCTGCACATCATTGAGTGAGTAGGTGACTGGTTATCAATGGTTGGTTTAGGCATGTTTTATGAGTGGACAAAGATAATGCAGCTGCTGCAGCTGCAGCTGTGATCGCGTATTACACTATAGGTATTACATACGTGCAGTGTTTTCCTCAATATTTGCTTGCACTATTATCTATTATATTTTATATCTTATTTGTACAGTTATATACATATAAGTATCCATCAATTGTACCTAATTATTACGACTTTGTTTTTCTAGATTTAGTCCAAACTGACTTAAGGTTTTCTTACATATCTTAACCACACAAAGTACTTTGCACTTTTGCAGTGTCGTGATTCAGTGTTATTATAATAGTCGTTGAGATCTAAACTTAAATAATCATTATAATAATTAATAAACAAAAACCGATCACTTTAATAGCAAAATGAGTGACAATATGCATATTCAGACTCGTGTAACTGTGTAAGCGTGTATCCCTAAAATTTCAACGTTTAAGTTTTAAATTTAAGACGTCAAATTTTAAACCAAATATAATAGGTAATGCTGCATTGTAATACTGTTAAAATAAACCTCCGTATCGATATTAACATTATTATGTAGATTACACCAAATATATTTAATTTTCCATAACCGTCACAAATATTGTGAAGACGATCGCGTCCAAAATTGGTCGAAACGCTGAATCATAATATAAACACGGACTATAATATCATGTTTAGATACGGACGCAGCTGTTGCTATTGCGCATCGAGAAATGCCGAAAAAAGGCCTGCTGTCGAACAATGAAATGATATATACATTAGACGATGACGTGTAGCAGTAATATCAAAACAAAGTGCGTTGTGTCCTAAATGCGTACATATTATCGCGTGGTGCGATGTGACAATAAAAATAAAATAAAAAAAAAGAACAGAAACAATAATGTGTTTTAACATATTATTTTAACAATACATACATAATATTTCGACGTGTGCGAGAACAAACGTTTAAGTTATAGGTAGTGAATAAGTACCGCCTACCTTTTATATGAGTCAAAATCGACATCACGGAGAGTGGCACTGTACATTATACTCTTAAAACCTGCATTGATATAATTAAAATGCAATCGCGTGTTTTGCCCGTGCAAATATTTGATTATTTTTTGTAAGTCTCCCGTCCGCCCGCTTTTCCGTCGCCAAGTATAGCGTGGTTGTTGCCGCGACGACCCGCACAGATGGCGCTCCGTCGTCCGCTCGCCGCCGCCGCCGCCCTCCGGCGTACAAGCGTTTTGGATAGACGGCGGCGCTCCGGTCGATACGCAAACGAACGCGCGCCAGAGGTACCTATGTTATAAATACGTCGAGCTCCGCGTCCTCCGGCCGCAGATGATAATATGTAGCCGCGTCGCGTCTCACCACTGCGGCCGATCCGATCGCTGGATCTCTCCTGTGTGCTAAGTAGTAAGTGTTTTTCGCGTATATGGTACCTTCTCCGGGTACATGGCCGTCGATGTCGCCGCCGCCGCCACCACGATCGCAACCACCACCACCGCCAACACCACCCCCGTTCGTCCCCGCATAAATAATATTATTTTATCGTTACACAAAAACCACGTTACGCTTTACCCGCGCTAACCACCCTCCCCCACCGATCGGCACACCAGACGTCTCCAATCCGTCCGCCCGCAATACCGCCCATACATACCTATCATACGACATAGTAATAATATACCACCAGTGGTCCACAAACTGTATGTTGTATGCTTCGGATCTGCTGGAAAAAAGGTACCGACGACATCACAATATCACATTACAATATTATACGTAATATAATTATTACTACATTATTATTCAATATTGTTTTTACTTTTTCACTCGTTTACGACACTTTGAACCGTCGTTGTATAATATTATATAAAATATACAAGTAGATATACCTACGTGCATTTGTGGGGGTGGTGACTGGTCTCATCAGCTGCACCTTAGAATATAGATAATAACCTAAATGCGGCACGCGTATATTATGTATAATATTAAACTTGGGTTGCGCGCCATTTAAGCCAACGAAAATAATATTTTGTTATATTAGTGCGGTCTACACAACTTGCTATCGACAAATGTCTCTGTGACGACGGTATGTTGTGGAATAACTATATAAATATTGTAAAATATGTATTATAATATTATTATAGATACTTGTTTGGCTGTCGGGGTTACATTTATGTACGCACCCCGTTTTCATGACTAAACACCTATAGGAATAATAATGTTATGAATTATATTATGGAAATGTTTACGGAGTGTGTATCGATTTTATTTACATCGTTAGAAATATCAAACGTATACCTATAAGATAATAATTATCTGCTGCATTAAACTCAACCTGCACCCTGTCACTAAAAACAGTAAAAACACGTATTCTGTACTATGTACAATAAATAGGTTGCATGTATTTTACAAAATTTACTTTAATCTAAAAACATAAGTATTTGGTTCATAAATCATAAGCTATTGTATGTATTATTATTAATTCAAGAATAAACAAACATATAGGCGTCAAAAGATGATTGGAAGAGAAATTAATTATAATTCTTGATTTATTTTGTATCGTAAAAATACAGTTTAAATAATAATAGGTACGTACTTAGGTTAGGTATATATTTATAACATCAATTTAGTTATTTTAATTATATACCTTCTTAGTTGTTAACATGGTGAATATGAAATTATAACTTTTAAGTTAATACTTAATACTTCGTTCATAATCGATATAACTGTGTAAGAAAAGTGTTTTAAATAATTATATTTTACTTCTTTAAAAATAACATTTTATTTAGTCATTGGAAAACTTTTCCGTTTACTGATGTTGTATAGTATATTTTTTATTTATGAAGGTAGATATTTGATATAGAATATAGATATATGGAAAATGTTGTAAATTATATTTTATCATTATCTAAAATAGATGTCTATTATACTCTATAAGTACCTACATAATAATATCAGACATCAGTTCACTAGCTGATCATTTTCCACTTATTTTAGTAACTATATTAACAAGTAATTGAAGAGTTATAATCAGAAGTTTTTCAAATTTCACAGATTTTTTGTAGGCCCTCCCAAATCACTTTTTTTTAAAAAGTGTTACAGAATAGACCAATAATGGTATAAATATTAGGTACGTGCTTTTTTATGGACGTATCAATTGGTTTTTTGATCACGACTTAAATCTATTTAATCATTTATACGAATTATGCTGTCAGGTATAAAGATAATATTTTGGGACTTTGGGTATAATATAAAGTAAACGATTAGATTTAAAAAATAATATATCACTTATTGTACCTTTTAATTAAACACTCACGAAATATATTTGAATATTCTGAATGTAACATTACAAAACTTTCGGAATTATTTCAAAATATTTTCTTCAAATGGTGTTTCAGACGAAAAGTATGAAGCTAAAGTTATACTTAAACAATAAATTATTCGTAATTTCTGATTTTCTAGATATTTTTGTTAACTTAAAAATAAGCTCAATATATCTTCTTTAGAACATATGAGAGCCAGATAGTCCGAATAGTCGAATGGGATTTTTTTTATTTTTATAATATAGCTAATAGCTATACATTTTACAATTTAAGTCAAACTGTAATATTATTAATCAGGATTTTGACCGTGAGTCTTGTTTTGTTTGTTAGAATAAATAAGAACAATAAATGTACATATTATAATCATTGATTATACATATACATAATGTATACATCAGAATTGTTAAAAATTTAAGTTGAAATCTGTCTGATTGATAACCAGATATTTGTTAACGGTTATACTTAATTATTACACTATTTTACTACTGCCTAGAAATGGTTTTTTTTTTAAATATACATTATTGTAAACTAGGTAGGTAAGTTTTCAGAATTTATGTAGGTAAAAAGTTTACTCCTAAGAATAATAATTATAGGTCCATGAAACCTGCATTATAAACATTTAGCGTTTAGTTGAAATTCATATAATAATATAATGACGGGAAAACTAATTTAATTTAAGGTAAATATGTCACACTTTATAATAATATGTTGAATAGACTTTAGGATAGTAACCTTTTTAAAATGTTTTTAATAGGTAACAATCACATTAAGGTTAAAATATTTAGATGGGAACAATGATAGAATAGGTATATTAATATTATGTATGTAACATTATTGGTATTCTCAAGAACTTGTGGCAAAAATAATTATTTTACAGAACTTATTCTTTATGTCAACTGTCAAGTATTAAACAAACACACGTGCTCTTTATTGCCTATAAGCAATTATTAATATCGATTGACTTATAAGTTATATTGGATTGGATTATCATCCTATGTATCAGTAGCATAATAGATAATTTATTACCTATCAGACATTTAGACTAATAAGTAATAACTGTTTGTATATTATTGCTATATACTCATTCCGAACATTTTAGATAAGATTTTTTTTCTTTTTAATATCTGAATTTACATATATAGGTATACATTACATTTTACTTTGGTCTTTAAAATTTTGATTTATTATAATATTTTTTAAGTTTTGACTGATCAGAAATCGTTTCAAAAAATCAACTACCTGCCTACCTGATTGTAGTCTAAGATGTAGGCTTAATTTTATACGTCTTTGTTATTTTATTTATTGAGTAATTATATTATTACTTTGTAAAGTTGTGTATTATTTGTATAAATGCAGGTATAGTTCTAACCTATATGGGACTGATATTTTTTTAATATATGTACACGTAATTCTGAATATCTAAAAAAATGTATTGAACAATTTAACTTTAGTATGAAGTTCTTCCTATAACTACTTAAAACAGCGATATTTAATGTATCAAAATTGAAAAATATCCATGTACCTATAAAAGACTAATGTTTACAATTATTATTTTATGTATAATACTAGCTGATCCCGTGCACTTCGTTGCGACGTTGCCCGTTAAATGTAGGTACCAACTCTATATGACACAAACTTTGTTTAATTCGTTATTTAATATTCGGTGTATGGTGTTCAAAATTCATCTTAACTTTTCCGTTGCCTGGAATAAAAATACTGATTCGCAGCAATATATTATCAGGTAGGCAATAGATCGCGGTAGATCGCGGACTCCGTGCTGTTTGTACGTAAGTGTATAATGATTTAACTCTTAAGTATCACAGTTGTATCAAGTTTGTCGTTTGTACTTAATTCCACCTACGGTGATTAATATGGTCAATTAATACAAAATCCTAACCTAGTCTAACCAGACATTAATTTATATATATATGTATATACTAGCTGACCCGGCAAACGTTGTTTTGCCATATAAATTATTTCTAATGAATAATTTGGTATAGTCAAATAAAAAAAAACTAAATTATTGTAATTGTGTGTTGATGTGTTATACTGGTATATGACTGAAAGAGGAATGGGGCACTCTGAACAATAACAAAACATCAAATATTCATTTTTTTGAATTCATTGTATTTTTAATATCTTGACTAATACATTTCAAATTACATCTCTATCACATATTATGAAAATTAAAAAAACACTATCAGTCTCTTAGTGCAATGGAGTGTACGATATTTTTAGTGAGTCCATCTTTGACCAACAAAAACAAACTGGTTGGTTTACCCCCTCGAGAACATGCCACGTATAATTGTCCGTGTGAAAAACTCGGTGTACCCAAATCTAAGCCACAAACAGACATCGTTTGGCCTTGAGACTTATTGATTGTCATTGCGAATGCCAATCTAATTGGAAATTGAACCGGCTTGAATTCAATTGGGACATCTGTGGTAATAATAGGGATTCGTGGTAGTAATACATCTTCTCCTCGGAAATTGCCATTCAAAATGCTGGTGACGATAACGTTTTTCATCAATTTTTCAATGACTAATCTTGTGGCATTGCACAGCTTTTGTGGGTTCAAATTACGAAGTAATAATAGGAGATCCAACCTTTAGTTGTAAATGGTGTGGTGTTATGCCTGGAAAATCCAATGAGTTCGAAAATTCTGCTGGAAAATTTACAGTTACATTGGTATTGCAAACTGTATCGATAGATTTGTATGACACCAAGTTCCCTAGCAACAACTGTTGTATCTTGAAATTTAAATCGTTGACATCCACATTTTTTGCTGTCAAAATTGCTCTTTCTGCCAGCCACTCATGGTTCAAGTATTGTGTGTGTATATTGGGAAATTCCGGGTCAATGAGATAATTTTGCGAATTAATGATTGTGCAGAAATCGTTTGGAAATTTTATGCATCCAGTATTATCATGTAAAGCTACTTTTCCATCGCCGATATCTAACAGTTTTGAGAATGTTTCAGCGGATGGACCTTGAAGCATTTGAACGCCATATTTGCTTTCAGAAATAAATAGATAATAAATGCAATTAATAATAGTAATAATAATAATAAATAAATAATAATAATAAATAAAATAAATATTATTCTCAAATCCTATAACCCATAACAACCATTAATAAACAAACATTTCTATAGTAAATCTCAAAATTCCTGTTTGAGCACCTCTAGGGGGTGATCAATTCCCTTTTTAAATTAGCCTATAACGTATTCTCAGACCTACCAAATATACACAGAAAATTTGATCAAAATCGGTTAAGCCGTTTCGTAGGAGTTCAATAACAAATACTGTGACACGACATTTTTATATATTAGATTGACAAAAAATAATAATACAAACCTACAAACATGCCCGATTAAACAATAACAACCGATATATTATAAATAATTCTTATAATTATTATAATTTATAATACACTATTATTATTTTAATAATATGCAACAATAAACTAAAATTTTATTTTATTATTTAGTTGATTATTTCTGGACAGATAGCGACACTATTGTATTTTTTATATCCAGATTTCCTAATTTTCCTAAAATTTTCTTTCGTAAAAACCTTCTCTTGGCAATTACGAACATCTTAAAAAAAATTTGAGCCAAATCGGATCAACCGTTCTCGATTGATGAGGTAACATACATTTTTCACGCTCCATTTATTATATTATAGATTGTAGTAATTTATACCTATTATATTCAATATATTATGTTACCGCAAATTAAATTTTTTATAATTAAAACAATATAACATTATATTATGTACTCATAATATGTTGTATAATATATAATATATAATATATAGGTATTAAATTTATCTATTTGTGTGGTATAATATGGTACTTCCGTATATTTTAGTCAAGTTTATGAACCACTACTTATTTGAATATGGGACGTAACTCAAATATAATTCGTAATTATGAATTATCTGATAATCGGAGACAACTAGTGTATATTATGTATACCTACCTAAAAATATATTAATAAGTTGGATACAAAAGAATTCATTTACTTGTCGAGAGCCTATATATTAATGATAACACTGTAGCTCTATAGTCTATATATACTTAAGTAGTATCCAACATTCCAACCTTATTTATTCTACGTCCAGAATGTAAATTTTTAAAAATCTCACACCCCATTTTGTTAGCGGTACAAAATAACAGTACAATATTATACAACTAATGACTTATTTCTTTTTTCATCATTTTAAAAATAAAATATAAATCAATTTAATAATTAATAATATTATATTTTTATATTTTTTAATTCAATTTTATAAATATTTCTGTTCTATATTATACACCTATGCATACGTTTAATATGCATAATAACTATTTTGAAACCTATACCTAATTTTTTTTTTTAATTGATCATGAAGCCTGGCAACTAAGGTCATTAGCTGTTTGTTTTTTGTTTGTAGGGGAGGCATTGTAGGTTTAAAAACACGTATGTTTTTGGTTTACCAGATTTTTTAGTGGGCACCCGTAGGCCGTAGGTATCTGCCATGCCTGGGTGGGGGATGGCGGCACTTCTCTCCGGACACCGTGACTTGCCCGAAGAAAAATGCCATCCGCGGCCGGGTTCGAACCGACGACTTAATCCGCTCGGCCACTCCGTCCCCCCTATACCTAATTTATCATTATACCTTAACTAACCTATTACAACTATATAAAAACCAATTATTCTTCAAGTCATGGGGGGCATTCACCATACTTGTAATCAGTGGCGTATTTAAAGCCATTACTAAATATAATTTAAAGATTTCATAGTTCTGACTAAGAAGGGATCATTATTTATTAGACAATTTGAAAGGGAAGTTGGAATATGGAAGGTCTTGTTGGATCTTGCAGATATTGTTCAGTCCTATTCAGTGTATGCAAACAATTCTTTTACAGCCATTTGTGTTCAAATGACGGTCAACTCATTTTATAGCCATAATGTTATGTATAAGGTCAGCTATCACCATAAACAGGTACGCTTCAAACTCGTAAATGGTTCAACATTTTATACTTTGTAAAAGGATAGTGTAAAAATAAGTATGTATTACAGGATTTCATGATTACATAATCTTTACATAGTGTTTATCTGTATAATATCATCGACAATGAAAATAAGGATACGTTCAACGTATTGTTATCAAAGCTTGTATACAACTCGTATAATATAATATTATACCTATATGTATATACACTTTGCTGTCCTTGTCAATCATCACTTATACGCAGTTCATACATTTATCTTACATTTGACGAGTTCCTAAGTTTATTTTATTTTTATTTTTATAAGATACGCGGGATACTTAAGCACAAACAAAGTAACATAATTTATTATTTGCCAACGTGCAAATTTTCGATTTAAAAAAAAAAAATAATAATTTTGCACTGCATGGATTTTATTCACACGGGTCAAGTAAGTGATCACAAACGTAATGCCGTAAATACGCAAAAAACATTTTCGAGTATCACAACTCGCAACAATAAAGCCACCCACATTTTATTTTACTTTACGAATGATAAAAACAAAGAGTATTGATTTTTCGGATATTCATTTAAAACCTATTACAGGTCGCTCACTTATAATGAACCTGTATAATATACTTATATACATGTAATTAAATATATCAAGTATAGCTAACATAATAACAAAAAAAGTTATCTATACTACTTTATAGGCAGTTTCATTGTGGGGATTTAAGGAATAAATCTCCTACTTAAACTTTTATTTTTCTGATATCGAACTTATCTTATTATTCAATATCATTTTGCGCCACGGTCTTAGAATTTTGCGCTGGTAGACAATGGGTGTTTTATCAGTTATCACTAAATAGTAACTGTCATTATTATAGACATTAATCATAATTAGAAATACCTTCTGATAAAATACCTTCTGTTAATCTTGACAATTGATAATTATATGTTAATTCCATTTTAACTTAATATCTAAACTATATTTACGTCATTAACTATTTTAAAATGCTATATTATAAAATTATTGTTTTTTGTTATACATATTATGTAGGTACAAGGTACCCAATTGTGTAACCGTTAGAATGGAACCTATTTTGGTCAAACAAATACATAATTGTATTTGTTTTATGATAATATAAAATATAGTTTAATGTTATAAAAGTTCACCAATAGTTTCATCGGCAGGTACGATACTGTCTAATACGTAATTTTGCTAGTAATTTATTGAGATAACAAAGTTATAATATTTTTATTTTTTTAATTGTTGATTTGTTTAATCAGTGAATTTATTATTAATAATGATAAATTCAATACATTCAGTCGTTACAATACCAATTCAAAGATTTTTTGGAATTGTACATTTCTTATTAGCAGGGTTTTATAGTATTATTATAAAATACATTCATCGTTCCACTTAGAATCTAAAAAACAATATTATATTTGGCTAACTGCGTTCAATCACGAAATTCAACTATTATATTCCATGTCATATTTTGGTATACATAATATTACATTATCAAATACAGTATTACTTTTCAGCTAGCAGTTATTAAAATCATAAAACTTATAAGTTATAAACATTTTATAAAATAACCGGATGTGCTTACATATAACTATACTATATAGTTTCACAATTACAATATAGGTATATTGTTATTTCGATGAGTGTTCGTATTATATTTTATTTATTGGGCCTACGTGACATCTTTGGCAAATATCAAGTGATTAGTTCAAGAGGAGTATTTCAATATGCTTGTCAAGTAGATATTGATATAGGTATAGTAAAAATAATTTGCATCGATAAAATATAAATTGTTGGTTTATGTTTAATTTCTGACGAACATTATATTTATATTGACTCATTATAATAATACCCAATAATGAGCATAACAATAAAATTAATGCGAATACAAAAATAGGTACCTATGTTTGAATTGAAAACCAAATAATAAGGTGTACAAGTACTGTTCCGATTTTATGTAAGTAGGTTACTAGGTTGGATACGTTGAATGTATAGTGTGACAAATGACAATGATTATTGTATAAATATCTTTTATTTCATATTATGTTGAAAAGTATTTATCTTGTAGGTATACCATTGTGTTTAGACGACTAACGGACTAAGGCAATGAAAATGAAACTTTAGTTTATGTTTAATAATTTAAAAAAAAAAAGGTTAACACGTAATGGGAAGTGTTAATGTTAAATGTAATAGTTAAATTTGAATTCAATAATATGATATGATATCATTGTATACGAAATACAATTCTGAGCAAAGACGATCAGTCAGCATGTATTATAAAAATACTTTTAAATTACAAAAAAATAACTGAGATCAATATTCTTTGTTTAAATATCTAATTTCGTCCAAATTTGAACTTAAATAGCAATAAAAAAAACCTTTGGTTATTTTACGGATGTCAGAGTTATTTTGTTGTAGGTACTATTTACTATTTAGTAGTATTTCATATAGTAGGTACTGTACCTAATGAAAAAATAACTATTATTTTTTGAAGTAAAACTGTGTCAATCTATTGAGAATGCCGTGTTCCTTATAATGGATTCTCCAACCAAAAATTATAATGATGATGAAAACCATAAAAATAAAATAATATTCTTGATTTAATGTAGAACAATTATAAAAAAGTACCTAGCATAGTTTTTCAATATTAAATCATATTCATAAAATATAATTAAATTTAAATTTTCCAGTTGAAGTTTTTAATAATAACCATCTATTATACGGAATATTAGTAATGTCATAAGAATTAAAAATACTATTTCAATTATTCCAAAACATGTTTTATGAGAGTTTAAAAATCTGTACCTGTCTAGAAGATTGAGATTTTCAGGCTAATATATTTAAATGTATACATTTTAGATCAAGATGTCAACCATATCAAGTTTTTGCGATATTTTGATGGTGAAAGTGGTTGGAGACCCTGATTGGAGGCAGAGATTCGTCGTGCTCAGCAACAGTACACTATGGATTTATGGGTAACCATGACTGTCCACTGAAATAATAAAAACGATGGATAAGACAATTCCAAGACATTTATTAGATGTATTGTTTGATCGTTTTAGCAGATAACACTTTGAAAAGTATACAAGTATACAAAATAAAGTCTATAGCGGTTTTAGCAAAAAAATAAATCACTGGATACGAAAAACGATTCTTAGTAGGGACAATCTGTTAGAATTTAATTTTTTAATAATAAAAAAAAATCGATTTTGTCAAAAACTTTTTTTTTATAATATTTCCCATTTATCACAATTATTTTAAAAAAATACTTGGATATTTTTAATTTTAACCCCCAAAGTACCAACTAGATCCAATTTTGAAATACCACGAATGTGGAAAATCAAACCATTTACTGCACCTTAAACTGAAGTCAGATACAAAAAAACACAGAATGGTAAAACCAATATATTCATCACACGTTCAGGATTTAAAAAGCTTAAAAAGAATAAAGACAATGCAAAATTCTAGAATCACAAGTATCTATAATTTTCCAAACATAACATTTTGAAAAATAATGAATTATAGTTAAAAGAATCACTTAGAATTATATTTATATATATTGATTTAATTTACAGGGACGATCAAGATCCGCGAAGGACGAAAATTCATGCAGTTAGAGACCTGGCAGTATGCCGAAGAATTTGTGACGGAAGTCACCTAGTTTTGCATATAAAAAACATAGCTAAATTAGATTGGTTTAAGATTAAATTCAACACAGAAAAACAACTAATCGCTTGGAAAAAACGTTTGCGACAAGTAAAAGAAGCTTGGAACGAAGAGACTTATTTTCAATACCTTAATCAAAAATCTCAGCTTAGATGTAAATGGAATATTTTAAATCTCAAATTAATAGTATGTTGATTTTTCAATCGGAATTTTGTATTTTATTTACAGCTCCATATGAGCCATTGACTAGGATAAATCAACAGGTACGACAATCATTCTTACAAATATTATAATGTATACACAGATATCTATATTTTATATAATAATATAATATGATATTATACTCTAACATAATATATAATTATATAAAATGTATATCTGGAAGATTGATATGAAATATTCAAATGTAATTTCAATCACAATTTTAAAATCATCTAGATAAATTCTATAAAGTATATAATATTATATTTATTATCATATAGATAAAAAAAAGAATATTTTATTGTTCATATTAATTAATTGATTTACAAACGTCCAGGTGTCCAGTAATAAACTATCAAAGCCTCCACGTATGCCATTCTCTAGGAGCCGTTCATTACAAGAAATAATAAGTTGGGAAAAATTACCTATGACACTTACTCAAGTAAACAAGGGTAAGCTAACCAAGTTAAATTAATAATTAACTTAATGCCATGTGTTTAATACTTAAATGCACCCACAAATATTTACACTTACACATTACATTTATTATTATTATCATCATGAGTTACAATCGCCGAATATTTTTATTAGAAATGCTTTGTGGAATAAACGACATAGATGCAATTTTAGTCAGAGTTCGATTATCAATCTTGGAAAACGAAATGGCTTACAACAGAGAAATGGACAAAATGTTAGTCGCTTTTAAAAAACGAGCACTGTGGCCTGATTATTTTCTGATGGATGATAAATCGTTAATTGAACAAACGCTATCCAAATGTAAGCAAGAGTTTGTTTAATTATCTAACAGTTATATCGTAATTGGTATTTGGTATATTTAATATTATAATGGAAAGGAGTATGGTTCATTTTTTTTAGTGAAGGAGAGTTCAGACACTCTTTTGCACGATGTGGAAGACATGTGGCCAGACGCTCCTATGGTATTACAGAGTTTGGACGATCTAGCTGATTTATTAATTAAACACATGAAATCAGTGGCGAGGACCCGAATGATTACCTACTGCCATCTTCTACGGGATTTTAGGCCTTTCTTGCGAAATAACTTGTAAGTATAGTATTTATAACTAATGGTAATAGATATTGGTAGATTTTAGTATACGATGGTGGGTTATTCAAATTTTAATCGTCTACGATCGACGAAAATAATATATATCAGCTTCAAGCTTGTAACGTATACGTTAGGATCGTAACAGTTAATGATAATTATTAAAAAATTCAGTCATTAGTCGAAGGATATAAAAATACTATGCAATACCCAAAAGATTATAAATTCAATGTTATATTAGATTTTTTCTTTTTAAATGTACCGTACAGTTTTATAACGCCAATTTTCACACTTTCCGCCTGTCAACATCGAATACCTAAATTTTAAAATAACGTCCACCTTTTTTATTTTACCATCAACAGAGAGAGCGTGGACGACATATACGCGGACGTGTACAGCGAACACTTCTATATGGAACGAGCGCTTCTGCCCATATTCCGGGTGTACAAGCTAAAAGGCATATCCAAGAAGCTGGCGGTCATGCTAGCCACCGAGGAGGACGCCAACAGCGCACGTTGGAACAGGCTGTTCGACCTGTGTCAGGAGGTACGTGTGAAAAGTCCGCAGTAAATCGCATTTAAAACGGACATTGTCATAATATGAATATAATATTATAACACTACATTGTCGTATAACAGTTGTATGCTTGCACAGAGATATCGCTCGAAACGCAATCCGCAATTGGTTGTTTATACCGGTAAACTCGAGCACACTTAAATGCATTTTTTTTCTTCTGTTCTATTTTCCCGAACAAACACCCGACCACCGAGGCCGATATCGATTGTAAACATAATCCATGATATCTACTGTCTTTGCATAATATATTTTATCATTTCGCCCAATATAGGCACCCACTATGGGTATAGCGGCGGTATTCATTCGAATACAGCGTGCTATCGTGTCAATTTATAGACGTAATTTAACGTGACGTATATTAATTGCGTGTGACGTAATTTATTTCAGTTATTAAGATATTGTCTGCAGTAGGTATTTATAATGTGTGCATAATTTGTGCTCGAAAATGTAATCGTATAGACTCATGCGTAATCAATTGATATAGATTTTAAGCTCTGTTTTTGAAATTGTAGTGTTTTTACTGATTGCATTACATAATAATATGCAGGCTGTAGCGTGAAGATAATAATTGTTTTAAAAATCATGTATTTGATTGAGTACTCGTTTTTTTTATCATCAACATTTTTACCAGCATACAGACAGTAAGTCGAATTAAATAAAACCACACTATATATTTGAAACTAAATATATATATATTCAATTCAACCATTGAGAATCGTTAAGAATAAAATATTTGACGATTATAAGAATAAAGAATTCGTTTGTATTTAAATCCTTTAGCTACTTCTTTCAGGAAACCAGTGTGAATGACATCGTTATTAATATTGATATCTAATGTAAACTCTTCTGATAAATTCTTTACAAGTCATAAATCAAAGAAATTGTTTTAGATTAAAACAATAATAATATCTACAATACAGGGTGATTATTTTATCATTGAACACTCATTATTTCAAGAAGTGTAAATGTTTTTGAAAATATTATTTTACATAGTTTCAAGTTGTTTACAAAACAATATTTTTACTAAAATATTATATTTTCAAATATTTTTCATCTTTATAATTTTTAAGTTTTTTACTTTTTTGAATCTAACATAGAGTTTTAATTTCAATTCTAAAGCAGAATATTTGTTTAAGTATTTGGAAACATAAAAATCGAATTTAGGGCGAGTAGTTAATGAGTTATAAGTACTTAAAGTTTTGATGAGTGGAGTGGTACGGGGTTACCCCGCGAAATGTTTGTCCACTACTCCGCCGTCAAACTTTAAATACTTATAACTCATAAACTACTTGAAATTATGTAAAATAATATTTTCAAAAACATTTACACTTCTTGTAATAATGAGTGTTCAATGATAAAATAATCACCCTGTATACCGCGTTACCACCCGTACCTACTACTTTTTTACACAAACGTTTGCAGTATACCTACCCATTAATCACTACTTATATTATTTTTCTGTCCTAAAGGTTACATCGTGATTTATTATTTCATAATATAGGTAATGGATTATAATCTAACCTAACTATGAATTCAGTTGATGTTTATGACTCCTACATCGACAAACAAAAAATGCATTTTAAATTCATATTATATACTTATACCTGTTGCAAATGTATCATACAATATAAAGTAACGTATAAATTATGTAGTCGCGTAATTTATCGTGAAAGATCAAAATATTCAAGAAACAATGTTTATAATCGTCACGAAAATCATATAAAAATATATCGTAATATAATATGCAGGATTGATGACAATTATAATGTTAAAAATACCTACTGAAATTAGATATAGCACCATCCGCCACAGTTGGTTACACATAAAGAAAAAAAAACGGTTAAGTACTCGTTCATATTTCTTTGTATAACGTCCACATAAAATAATATACAGGATGCTTCGATTTGCTGTCCCTATCAATAAAATGTTTGCCAATTTTTTTTTAACAAGTACCTATTCATTTTTGAAATGTATTATCTACTATTCTACTATTCTATTGTATTGTAGAGAGCTACAAATTACAATATTGTTATAGTTGATGGTATATTTTTTGATTCTCTACCTACTCAAATTAAAAAAAAATTTAAATTTTTGACGCGGGTGATCTTAAAAATCCAAAATAGCCTATTTATTAGAGTAGTATAAGTTTTAAAACACAGTCTTGCAATCATTGAGCTTAGACAAAAAGACGAGACGTGTAGAAGAGTATAACGTGCTATAGCTAAACATATTGTACCTTTGTGATATCAGGTGCGTACCTATATCGTATACCATGTATGTACAATTTAAACACACTGTATACACCATTTGAATGCCATGACATACGAGAGTGGATTGGGTTGGATTGTATGTGTAGTATATAATATAATATGTAAGATAGTATAAGCTTACATTAATACATTGCACTTAAAACGCTTATGCTCGTCATCGCTGCAGCAGTGCATTGCGCCCGTGCATCCGCTGCATATGAGCAGCAGTAGCGACCGAATAAGAGTATCACGACATATAATATCGTTTTTCGTGTGTAATTGCAGACGCTGACCGAGACGTACGGTGAGCTGTCCAGACTGTTCGGCGACTATTACGCGCTGAGCGTGACGCAGTTGTTCGCGTTCAGCGACAAGCACGCGGCGTTCGAGCGCAACGGCAACATGAGCCTGTTCGAGAAGTTCGAACTGGCCAGGGAGGTGAGCGAGATATGCGACTCGGTGGTGCCACTCATCAAGGTTGTAATCGTGGAGGGCGGCAAGAGGGGCGACGGCACCGCCGCGGCCGTGTCGGACGACGTGGTGGCCGCTGTGGAGGCCGCGGCGGCCGGTCAACGGCGCAGATGTGGCGCCGACTGTTGGGACGATAATAACGGGCGCCGGAAGCTGGACGGGGCCGCCCGACCGTCTGAGGAAATTGCGTGCAAAAATCCGTTCGGTACCATCATGGAATACGACGTGGACAGAAAGTCGTCATGCCGGAAGAATTGCGGCGTCCGCGGCGGAAACAGTAACGTCAAAAACAAGCAGAGGAAGACCGCAGCAGCAGCGTCCGGAAAGTGCATCGAACTCAAGGTGTACTCGCGTTCGGTCAATTATTTCCACGAACAGATCGACGAACAAGCGGTGGCCTGCAGCGGTTTTGTCGCGACGCGAATGTCGTCTTCCGCTTCACTGCCATACTGATGGGTTGCATATAATACAATATTATAATTTTATGTATAACATACATGACACGTATTAGAGAAAGACAGTGCTTGATAGTAGGAGGGATGCGGTGGTCTCATCCCCTGCAATTACAATTAATTGAATTTATTATTCTATTACCGGGCGCGTCTGAGACTAACATATTTCTTTTAAAATAAACATTACGCCTACGCAATATCACACATCCGCACAGACACAGACGTAGACGCAGACACGGACACGGGCACATACACGGACACAGGCACATACACGGACGCAGACACGGACGCAGACACGGATGCACCTGTGTTCGCGCGCCTGGACGCCAACATGGTACGGCAATATCGGCGCTCAACAATATAGGTACACGCCGGTACCGGCGTGGTCTACACGCATTATGTGCGGCGCGCGCCATCCGTATACTGATATTTCCAACGACCGGTGCAACGTATACCGGAGACGGACGATTCGCCGCAGTGTAATAATTCGAGAGGAATGCCGAACGAAGAGACCGGTGATTTTTTTCTTGTTGATATTTTAGTGCCGGACGCGGAGAGAACAAGATTAGCAATATTGTTGTACGAGTTTGGTCGGTATAAAATTTCTTGTAGGTACCTATAATAATCGTTGGCGAGTGAGTATTTCGGTAATTTTTGGACGAGGCTTTTTTACAATAGCCGATGCACGGTGTCATATCATTAAATAGCAATAAATTAATCATATTCATATTACGATTTTTAAAGTTGATGAATACAGAAGGGACACTGCAACGTGAGTTGAACCTAACGCAAACAAAATACTAACAATACCTATATAGAGAATATTATATTTCGTTACAATTGTAGCTGTAGCAATAGTTCGTATAACCGCGGTGTGTAATAAGGGTTACTCTAGTCGGTTACCTATGGTAGATACGGTACCTAGCTATACCAATCTAGTTCAACTAGTTGTATAATTTTTTATAAAAACGCCCACGAATACGATAACCAAAAAAAAATTGTTATTAATTTTAATAGGCCATGTATCAAAACTCGTATCAATAAAATATTATTATAGTTGTATAAGAACGCAAACGCACACATTTTGTAAACGCCATTATATTGTTAATAAATAAATAAACGTTCACAGAGAGTTCAATATGTTATAATTATTATACTATAGATACTATAGTAGATCAATTACAAAATAAAATACAACAATTGAAGTACGTGAAATGTTTATGAAAATTATGTAATAATTAGGAAAAAAGGACCTATTGCAGAAAAAAAGAAAAATAGTGAAAAAAACTAAGCTGTCGCGGGACACTTGGCAGATGTGAAACATCAGAAATTTTCTTTTGCTAACAATGTTGAAAATTGAACATTATTGTTAATAATTTGTACATTTTTTATTACGATTGTAGCCCGTATAAAATAATAAGTGAACGATGGACAGCTGCTTAAAAATGTGATTAACCTCTAGGCTGAATAGTGAATAGACAAATTAAAAAATATGTCAAATTTTCACTTATATAAGTTTTTCTTTACTTATACTTTGCATAAACTTCTTTAAATTTTCTTTTGATTGCAACAAAATTGGATGTTCCTTCATTTGTATTATTGTTATTAAACCAGTAACAAGTAATATTAGTATCTGAAAACAAAAATATATTTTTTTAATCTTATATATATTGTACTCAAATAAATTAAAAAATAATTACACAATTACTAGAAAGAATACTTACCGATACAACAAGATTTAAATTTATATTGAATATTCCAAATGCTGTGAGTTCGCTTGATTCAAAAACTGATATTTGGTTCATAAAAAATTTAACCTAATAACATAGAAATATAATACCTATTATAATAACTTCAATGGTCCTATGGCTTGTGTTGGTTAATAAATAAATATCATATCATCTTTATTAAAGCTTACACGGATTAACGCTTACACTGAGGAAGTACAATATCATTTAAATTATATATAATTACACTTTTTATTTTATTTACTTGTGTTTTTAGGTTTGCCGATAAATTTGAAATCTTTATCAATCTTAAATATGATATCATCTTCCTTTTCTAAAAATATATGATTAAAACTATTAAAATGTTATCAATTCATATTAAAAACGATAATTACGTAATAAAATATGGTAAATGTTGTGTGAAATATTTTTTAATATTTGGCGTAGTTTGGTATAATAATATTGCTATTAATTATCCTAATAGTAATAAAAAAAATTGCCAATTGTCTTTAATGACAATCAAGACGAGACCATTGATGTAATTAGAAATTTGTCTTATAGGGGTTAGACATTTTTTTACACACAAAATACTAAATAAATAAAATAAATATACATATATAATAAATACAAAATTTTGAAGTAGAGTGGTAGCTGGGAATATCATATTTATCAAAAATCATAAAATGCACTTTTAAATATTGTTAAACTTAAATATTATCAATTAATACATTTAACACCTATTCCGAAAACTTAAAACTTCAAACTTAAAACCAAGATGTAAAGTATTAACATAAAAATTACAATTTATTGAACTTGATTTAATTTAGAAGTGTCCGCTAAAACCATAGATCACTCTCACAGAACCATAGGGCTCCACATGGCTACTCTAACTTTATCACTCCTCTAAAACATATTCACAAAATTTAAATTTATTTTATTTTAAAAATAAGAAAAGGGCCATAAAACATAATACATTTATTTCTGTAGATCTGTATATCTATATTGAATTATGAAGTTATACATTTTAATTTAATCAATTTACTTAAATATGGTTACATACCTAGGTACTATAACCAATAATATAACATTTGTATTGATATTACCTTTTCGTGTACACGTGATGCAGCAATGATAATGGACAGAGTCCATATGACATTTTGTAGGTTTAGTAAGTATGGTATACATTTTATTAAATAACTGTCAAAATTTAATTCTTTTGGCACGCTACTAGGATAAATAATAATGGAATAATACAAAGAGAGTATCATGTTAATAAAACTGAATACAAAGAATCCTAATAGCATTTTTCCGAAACCTATACTGAATATTCTTAATAAGTCCGACAGTTCAGCGTGTAACAATCGTACGTTATCCAGTGTTATTCCTGTTATGGAATGTGTCAATTCTTCAGGAGCGGCTAGAAATCCGGGAAGAAGATATTCCCAGGAATCATTCAACGTTTGGAATCTATACTCCAACTGTTGTAAGAAAAAATATGATAAAAAAATGACTGTAACGTCCACGATGAAATCTATTCGAATAAAGTACAAAACGATAGTAGTGATGTCCATAGTCTTCGGTGGCCATAAGTACACCATCAGGAATGTATTTGCAATATAATAAATTAACGTGAAAATAAAGATTATGTTCCAGTAGTTTTTCTTCGGCAAAAGCTGGCGAATCATCAAACACCATGGGAGTGATGTTAGTTTTTGATCGTACTCGATGACGCCATTCATCAACCTAGGCACAAGAACGTAGTGTAAAAAAGTAGGTCAGCGCATTTCGGTGGTGGATGTTTGTCCATCGTCCCTTCGGGCCTCGGACAGGATAGTGTAATTTTACTGTATTCGATTTGAATGCAATGATTGCATTCGATAAAAAACGATTCTGAGCGGACTTTCTTTAATTATTATTGAGATTAATATTATTTATCTTACTGTATAACCCATGTTTCTGATATTCTTGATGCAATAATGACGGTCCATAATTTAAATAAAAATATTTTTTGAGTAAAATAAGTACTCGTGTGTATTGAGTACGTGATTATTATTAACATGAACATCCGTACAATTTCAAGACATTTATATATTGAGTCTGTACTTTGGATTAATAACCCATCTGAATTTAATAAGTAAGTTATGTTAATTATGCCAACAAACTTGCACAAGTATACAATAGTCCTTACAGTTGTTTTATAAACAAACGTCATTTAAAGGGAATTTTATTTTTGATACTAAATATTGAAACGAAATATTTTATACCTAGAAACAAATATTTGTTATTGTAATGCAATTGATTTTGTAATTCAAACGATTGAAATAATTGAAAAATAAATTATTACAACCATTTCACGGGGAATTATTATTTATTTAGGTAGGTAAATAAATATTATTATAATTGTCACAGTCAACAACACACATGGGCGGATATGCCATTTTTGGCCTAGGTACCGGGAAATATTTGTTAAGGCCTCATAATACCAATAATGAAATATATATAAACAAAGGCCTCATTATTTCAAATATATTATTTTTATGCAAATAATTCTTTCTTCCCTCTTTTTTGAAATGCAATTTCAAAAAAGTGGGTCAGTGGATGTCGTTCTGCTGTACAGTAGGTTACAAGTGGATCAATGTATAATGGATTGTATTTAACTTGAATTCAATGATATAATATCATATTAGAAAAACGATTCTGTTCAGTCTGTCAGTCTGAATATTTTTTTATATTGTTATTATAAATTATAGCCTGTAAGTTGAATTAATATTAAAATATTATTTTTTTTTATTCGTTTCTATGGTGATAAACAAAACGTTAGAAATTAAAATCCCATTTTTATCGGTTTTTCATAATTTGTCAGTGGTTTTTCCCGTGGCATTAAATAACTATTGAGAAAATCAAAAATTACCTCCCTAAAGTGCCATCTTAATCCAATTTGCTAAAAGATAAGATACTATATGTTGTCAATCACTCCTTCTAGTAAAAAATTTGTATACAGGATAAAAAAAAATAAAAATAAACACCATTGTAAAACCACTAGCTTCCTCGCTCAGCTCAGAATTTAAAAATGTATTAAATTATTATAATACAGAATTTAAAATGTAAAAAAGCTAGAGAAAGTATGCACCTGACTTTTAGATCGTTTTGAAAGTTATATACACGAAAATATTAGTTATACCTTTTAAGATTGTATTTTCCTGAGACACTTTATTGAGAAAACATAAATTATATTCTTAATTGCCCATATCTCTTATTACGTATTATTTACGTATTTACGGATTTACTCTTACACATAACCTATGCCCCAATATGCATATCTAGACTATCTGCTGTAAGGCTATTATAAGCTTCTAGATTTCATAATTCGTATCTCTGCCGATTTTCAATTACTCACTCCATTAAACACTCTTTTTTGTTCCTCACTACGTCCAATCCTTGAGTATGGCTCCATACTCAGGGACCCGTCTACTGCTTCTGCTCGTATCATGTTCGAAAGGGTCCAAAGAAGATTTCTCCGTCACGCTGCTTATAGATTAAATAGATCCTCTCCACTTCACGATTACACCCCTATCCAACGTCTCTTCTCTTTAAAAAGTCCAGCCGTTACTCAGCAAATTTATCCTTCCTATCTAATCTCCTTTCCTCTAGATTTGACTGCCCAGAACTACTCTCTCGTATTTCTTTCTTTCAGTATCCCCTCCCGTCGTACACGTTTTTTTGTCTCATTCCATATTCCATTCTCATCCTCAAACTATTATCTCAACTCTCCAATAATTCGCCTTATGCGCATTGCCAATAACCACCCATCTTTTTCCCTTTTATATTTGAGCCAAGTAACCTTATTGCATTTTATTTGTATTTGCTTTAACTATTCTATTTACTATCATTATATAAATTGTATTGCATTTAGTTATTATATTATTACTTATTATTAAGCCATTATAAATATCTTTATACACTTCATATTGTTTTGGGCCCCGGCCTGTAAAATGAAATAAATAAATAAATTTAAGCAATTTATTTTAATGTTCTTGATTACTTAAGTTTAGCCACATGGAACACCTTCCTTCATAAAAACGTATAGGTACATGTTTATGTATTCAAGTACCTATTCAAAAATTCCAAAAAATATTTGTTTTGGAATAATGTCTTAAAAATACATGTTAGCATTAAAATTTTTTTTAAAAAAGACAGATAAATAGTTAAAAAGAATTTTGTTGGGAAAAATTACTTTTCATTAACTTGAAATTATAGTTAATTCTTTTGTATGCCCCATTTATGTTTTTATTCAATTATTGATATTTGGAATTTTTAATTTAGTTTATAACCTAATTGTAGAGTAAAAGTGTGTTTTTAATATATTAGGTACGTCTTAATTTACTACGGAAATAGCGATATCTTAATTATGATTGTACAAACGTATAGGTATATCTACGCACACATTGCCGTATGATTTATATTTTATAGGCAACTTAAATTAATTATAAAAAACTGCTATAGAATACTTCAATAGTACAAGTAACCTGTGAATAATATTTATATGATTGACTGATATATGTCTTATCTTGACGTGCCACCACCCTAAGTTTGTTGTAATCTCTGGAAAATAGACTGGAAATTAAGTTTCTTGCAAATTATACGCAAACAAGACTTGTTTCCCCGGAACGTCGTCGCACTGCACAACGTGCTTTTCGCACTCCATCACAGTCACTCGAAAACGGTTTGATTAGGATTTACTGTTTATTATATATTTTACATTTTATAGCGTATTATACACATTTAGCTTTGTAAAATCCAAGTAAAATATTTGTAGTCTTTTAAGCTTAATATACTTATCGTGGATTAGGTTAGGTTAGGTTAGTTCTTACAACATTAAAACAGCTATAAAATGATATGTGTAATAACTTGTAAGTTTAAATGTACATACACAATGGTAATAATCACTAACAAAAACCGTAAAATAACTCGCCGGGAATTGAATCTCAAATACAATCTAACATAAGATAAGTTGCGTTGAGTATAGAAAAAAAAGAAATATAACATATGCAATTAATTTTAATTTTAAATTATATGTTATTAATTATGATACATAATCAGATTGTTCATAGATATAAAAAAAAAAAAAGAATATGATAAAAAAAAACTAATATTAGCAGCGGCCAAGCCCAGTATCCACGCGTATCTTATTTAATATATTAATAATAAAACAACTGATTTTTTTGAATAAAAAATACATCTTTACTACAAATTCAATTTACGAGTTATAAAAAATAATTATTATTTGCATGCTGATTAAAATGGTTTAAGTCTTCTATGCCATTGTAGGTACAGTATATTAAATAGGTAATATGTTACATTTTCTAAGTGAATGTTACGTTGTTAAAACTTTTTATAAACTTTTGTATTTGTTGATTTGTCTGTATTATCATTGAATGTTCTCTTATTTGTATTAATGTTACTAAACCATTTACAAGTAATATTAGTATCTGCAAAAAAAATGTGTTACATTTCTTATATCATTGTATATGTAAATTGTGATCGAATAAATTAAAAAAAAATTTTTTAATAATTACAATATCAGTGAATTATAATATGTATACGTATACTTACTGATGTAACCAGATTTAGATTTATACTGAAGATTCCAAAAGCTGTTATTTCGCTTGATTCAAAAACTGATATTTGGTTCAAAAACAATTTAACCTAACATAAAAAAAAGGAATTATTATATTTAAATAACAACAATGGTTTTGTGACGTGTACCTATTATTAAATAATAACAAACATATTATCGTCTTTATTTCACTTATCATTAACACTTTATAGTATATTATTATTTACTTGAATTTTTAGGTTTGCCGATAAATTTGAAATCCTTAATAATCGTAAATGTGAAATCATCTTCCGTTTCTATAAGTATATTAGTAAAAAGGTACAATGTCATTATTTCATGTTGAATTTATCCGTTCTGTGTTAAAAAGTTTGTTTTTTTCAAAATGTTATATAGTTTTACTGAGTTTACCCTTTTTGTATATTAATAATATTATGATAGCATAATAACATTATAGGTACCAAAAATGTCTACGGAAAATTAATAAACTCTAAGATAGACATCATAAAGGAAACAGATCACTTTAATTTTATCGTTCTTTTAAAAATCTGTTTGAGTTAAGAAGGACTCCTGTACTTGTGAGTAGTGCCTTATATATTCCTAGGGATTTCTGAAGTAATTACCTATTTTAAAAATATTAAACATTTATAATGGATAAAACACACCTAACACACAGTTGCTCCAAAATCAAACAATTAATATGCAATTAACATACCTTTTATGGCTTGTATTTTTCCTAGACATTTCATTGAAACAACATAAATTATATTCTTTATTATGCATGGCAATGTGTTCGTATGGGCGTAGGTATAATGGTTAAGAATCATAAATTATGACTTGCAAGCTTTATATTAAATGACATGTCAACTTTCACAAAAATATTATGACATTGCTTTAAAATTTTGTCATATCAGAATATACTGACAATAATATAATGATTTGTGTTATTTGTACATCAGTACAGGTGTGATCAATATAACAAAGTAAAACTTTAGTTCGGGATGAAAGTGATAAAGAATACCTAAAGTATGACGCTATCCAAAAATTTGATTCAGGCAGTCAGTACCTTGTGGAAAATGAATGTAAGCCATTGAAGTAAATAAAATCAAAACAGAATTATATCTATACTAAACTATGACGTTATAAATTATAATTAATAAATTAACTTCAATATATATAAGGGTATAGATGCTAATAATTAAATATTTGTATTAATGTTACCTTTTCATGTACACGTGATGCAGCAATGGTAATGAATAAAATAAATATTACATTTTGTAGGTTGAAAACATATGGTACTAAATTTCTTAGAAAATTTATAAAAACGAATTCTCGTCTTAACGTATAATTAAAATGAATAGAAAAAAAAAAGAAATTAGTATATTAATATAGCTAAATACAAAGAAACCTAAAAGTATTTTTCCGAAACCCACACTGAATATTCTTAACAAGTCCGATAGTTCAGCGTGTAACAACCGTATTTTATCCAGCGTCATTTCTGTTATGGAATGTGTCAATTCCTCAGGGATGGCTGAAAATCCGGGTAAAAGATATTCCCAAGAATCATTCAATGTTTGGAATCTAAACTCCAATTCTTGTAGGAAAAAATACGAGGAAAAAATTACTGCGAAGTCCACAAAGAATTCTAATCGAAAAAAATACACAGAGATCGTTGTGATGTTAATAGTTTCAGGTGGCCATAAGTACACAAATATTAATGTTATCGCAATATAATAAATTAACGTAGAAATGAAAATTATGTTCCAATAATTTGTTTTATGTGAATGCTGGCGAATAAATAAAAATCTTGGAAATGATGTTACTTTTTGGTCGTACTCAATAACGCCATTCATCAATCTACAAAAAACAAAACGAGAACGTTACTACAATAAACTTTACTCTTAAGTATTTAACACATAAATGGTATCCTACAAATATACAAGCTTATATATATAAATCACTTAAAATATTATAGTAATTGGTTTTGCATAAAAAATTTTGTTGTTTTCTTGATGCTTTCTAAAACTACACGGAACTTTCAATTTTGACCTTCCAAAAGTACCAACTAGATTCACTTTCCTATCATAAAATATGCTTATCTCAAAAATCGGAGCATTTTTATTATCCAAAATAATGCTGACAGACAGAAAAAAAACACCCATCATCGTATAATCAAAAAGGTGGTTAAGTGGATGTCGCTCTGCTGTACAGTAGGTTACAAGTGGGTCACTGTAATGGATGGTGTTAAATTTGAATTCAATGATATAATATCATTATATAAGAAAAACGATTCTGAGCGAAAACGGTCAGTCAGCCTATGATAGGAGCCTATGAAATAAGTATATTTGATGATATTATTGTGAATAAAGTAATTTATATATAACCTATTTACGTGGAGCCTTGTTTTAAATTTTCAATCCTTAGCCATAAAAGTTAAACTTTTTATACATTTTTAACTACAAAATAATTAATAAATTATAACTTTGATAAATGTTGTCAAAATTTGAACTTTAAATACTTATGTAAATTGTGCCTATGTATTTTTAATATTTTTCAACTGCTATTAGAACGATATATCAGGAGCCTTATATTAATTTTTCATTCTTTTTTACCCAACAAATAAAATTATATTGATATTTATAGAAAAAAAAACTAAAAAAATTGAAAACTGACAATGTCCGTAAACAGCTCAAAAAGAGTCAAAATATTTGGAAAATGTTATGGTGTATATGAAATGCAATTATAAACATTCAGTCAAAATTTCATGTCTCTACGGTCATTTGTTTTAGAGTTACACAAAAAACCAAAATCGATTTTCTCGAAAACAGATTTTGCGTAAAAATTCCTGTTTTTCCTTAATTTTTCTTTTGTTTTTCACGTCGCTTTTGAAAACTACTGGGAAAATTTTACTTTTGACCCCCCATAGTACCAACTAGATTCACTTTCCTATCAGAAAAGTTACTGTTGAAGAAAATCCAAGCACTTTTACTGTCCTAAAAGGTGATGACACAAAAATAAAAAAAAAAAATAAAAAAAAAACACACATCATTGTAAAATCAATACATTCATCGCTTCGCTCAGAATCTAATACATTGTTTCACTCCGCTCAGAATCTCAAAGTATAAACTTTTTTAAAGTATTTCTAATTAATAATGGGTATTTGTTAAAATATATATATATATTTTTGAAAGTTATTACTTTTTAAACGTATAATTCTGACTTCAAAAATTGTTGACATTTAAAAAAATTACAAATTTTAGCTAATTGAGTAAAAATCAGATATACAAATTTAAAAATAAATTATTTTTAATTTTGCAGTTTATTGATAGGTATGACTGGTATATATCTTACTGTATCACCCATGTTTCTGATATTCTTGATGCAATAATGACGGACCAAAATTTGAACAAATATATTTTTTCAATAAAAATGATATTTATGTGTATAAAGTAAGTGAATATGATAAACATAATTATTCGTGTGAATTCAAGACATTTATATATTGTTTTTGTACTATGAATTAATAATCCATCAGATTCTAATATGTATGACATGTTAATGATGCCAATAAACTTGCACAAATATAAAATATTTCTCAGAGTTATTTTATAAGCATCCGTCATTTTGAAAAAATGTTTTTTCGATACTAAATATGGAAGTGAACTATCTTATACCCAAAAACAAATATAAGTTATTACTTTTAATATTCCAAACAATTGAAATAATTGAAAAATAAATTAATATAATCATTTCATAAGAAAATATTATTTATTTATAGTTAGGTCAATAACAATTAGTCTGTCACACTCTACAAAATCGTCAGAATATTACTATTATCTTGACTGGAATTTGTTTACACTCATTAGGTCCAAGAGATAGGTGTCTTGTGTATATGTCCATCATATCTATAAATATAATTACATCGATTTGACAATTACTTATAATAGTCCCGGTGCCAGTTTTTCAAATTTTCCACAATTCTACAAAATTTGAAAATTAAATTTTATATTTTAGTTGCCACCTCAATTATAAGACTTTTCCACTAATCTACTACCTGATATCTATTTAGAGGGGGTTGATAAGGTTTATTATATCGAAAAAAATGACTTTACGGGAATAACTCTCAAGCTTTGTAGAATTGTCGGATTTTGATGACTATTTTTTTATCTGAAAGAAGAAGACTTCCTACAGCTCGCATCGATCTCTAATTTTGTATTTTATTTCAAATAATTGTATTAAAAAATTTGTAAAAAAATTCTTTCTATCCTGTATTTTTTTTAGACATATTATAAAGTTTTAGAATAAAATATTGAAAAACAAGGATCAACGTGGGCTGTAGAATATTTCACTCTAGCAATTAAGAAAAAATTATGAATTGTTTTTGGCTATAATAACTAGTCATATTTATTTTAACTATTATCATTGCTGCATCACGTGTACATGAAAAGGTAATATTAATTATTAATACAGATATTAAATTATTATAGTATCTATGTATGTTAAGTAAATGTATAAAATTATAGTTTCTAACCTCATAGTTTGATATGGATATAATTCTGTTGTGGGGGACGGAGTGGCCGAGCGGTCTAAGGCGTCGGTTGCGACGCAGCCGACGCCGGCTCGATTCCTTGGTCACGGGTGGCATTTTTTTTCGGGCAAGTCATGGTGTCCGGAGAACAAGTGCCGCCATCCCCCACCCGGGCATGGCAGATACCTACGGGTGCCCAATCAAAAACTCTGCCAAACCCAACACACACGTGTTCCCCCCCCCCCCCCCCTACCGACATTAAAACGTACAAAACCAATACAGCTAATGGCCATAGATGCCGAACTTAAAATCAAAATCAAAAAAAAAAAATTCTGTTGTATTTGTATTTTCTTGTATGGCTCTTACTCTATATCATGTTGATTTTTATATATATTTAACTTATAACTTATAAGTCATAATATAGTGACTCATATCCATTTTATATCATTATTCATTACAAACATTGAAATATGTACATAAGTTATTGTGCGCATTATGCTCTCAATTTTATCTCTTGTTAATTTAATGGAAGTCTTTTTTAAAAGTTAAAACTAATTAAATTAAGAATATAGTTCTTGTTTTCAAATCAAAATAGAAAATATATTATTAAAGCTGTTGAAAGCGAACCATATTTGTATAGGGTAGGATTTAGACAATATTCTATATCCATTGTGAGTAATGTGTGACTTTGTGTGTAGTGACTGATCATTAGTGTGCGTGAGTTGTAATTAAAGATAAACTACGGTCTACGGCCAAGATTTTTCAGAACCAGTAACGTACATCCTCGCAGTCATATGTCACTATATTTTGCGATCAAAAAAGTTTCAACATCAAAGTCTTAAATTCACCCATGGTATACTGCAGTACCAAAAGCCCGATTTTAATTTTGAAAACATATTTGAATTCCTTATCTCTTTTCTAGGTTATGTAAGAAATGGATATTCGATTTTTTTATATTGATAATATTAGTGTGGTACCGGATAAATTATTTTTTCAAAATTTATCTTTATTTATTACCTACCAAAAAAAAAAAAAATTAAAAAATCTATTGCTATAGTGTCTAAATTTATATAATTTTTATTTGTTAATTAACGTTTTAGCGGACGTAAATTTTAAATCAATTTTAATTTTGTTGAATTGAAAATAACAATAATGATTTATAAATGATGATACGAGGATTCCACAACTCGTTCAGTCGTTGACGAGCCCGTGGTCGCCAGGTCGCGTGGAGGCAACCATAGATATTAAAGAATAATATATACATGGAGGCAAAATGCTATCATCGATTAACGATGGATGGGTTATCTATGTATAGTGTACCGTGCCAACACACGTAAACCAACTCCACGCGCCGTATACATTTGATAAGAAAGCTGATAAGCCGAAAATATACAAAAACTTGAAAAAAATATATATTTTATTTATATTACCTATATATATGAAAACATTTAAACTAATGTATAAGTTAATTATGACAGCACATTTTATATAATTTTAAATAACATTTTTTAAGTTAGTGGTGCCGTTGCACACTCTGCCCCCCCTCCTAAATGACGCCCCTGCCTAAAATAAAAATAAATATATTTAATTAGAACTTTTTCATTCTTGTTTATCATTGTTAGCTGAATCCTTTTGAGAATAATGCTTTCTCATTGCTACCAATCTTCTATCACGAAACAATGTAATAATATTATGAAACATCGAAGTCTGTATCTCGATCGTAAAATTCTGTTGAATATGAATAAATGTAATAGTTATTAGGTTTATTATTGGTAGTGATTAATTTAATTAGAAGTTAGAAACTTTTCATACTATTGTATTGTTAATAATAATTTGGTTCTATTAACCGAGCGTTTTCAATTTGATTAAATTGTATTTATAAATTAATTTTTGGCGATTTAGAACCTTTTACTTCTAAAAAAATTGTCAATAATGATCGTATAATCATAAATGTTAGCTTAAAAGATACGCCTTTGCATTCTAAAACCATTTTAGTTAAAAAGTGACTTTTGAAAAAAATGCGATTTAGAACCTTTTTATTCTAGACCCACGATACACTGCTATATGATGATGGCTGTGACCGCTCCACCCAACCTCGCCTACTTGTAATGCTCCGTCTATGAGTATAAGGTCTATGGGGCTTCGCGTACAATTGCCGATAGCTATTGTCTATACTCTATAATATAAAAAAAACATTACCTTAAGGCACGACGATTTGAGTACGGCACAATTACAACAGTAAAAACGCTGGCGATTCGCGCCAGAGAATTATAATAAAAACACGGTTGCGTTTACGGTAACATTTGACGACATCTACCTTGGACCAGTACGTAATAACACAAGAATATTTTATATTTATTATACAATATTATAAGACACATGACACATACAATAGATAGTATCTATATTCTCTACATCGTGCATACAATCTTAAATAATAATATAATACTATTTATAAAAATATGGGTCGCACGCAATCAACCGGCGGTATAATTCTTAATATAACAATAACACTAACTATTAGTAGTAGGTAGTATGTACTCATTCGTACTATTTGTTATTTATTATATTTTATAATATGTATTACATTTCAAACCTTGCCCATCTCATACTATGCCAAACTGTTCACGGAGATAATTAGTAGGTATAATAGATACAGAGTTACTGACGCTCATAAAAGATAATTGTGGATTAACGCTCACGTCCGTGAAGTTGGCCCTTACACTTTTTCAAAAAAAGTTTTGCACAGTGCCAATATTTTGCAAGTAATTAGCAAGAATTTGCAAGTTCAATCCCAGAATTTGCAAGTCAAAAATAAAGGAATTATAAGGCGTGGAACCGAGGAAAGGCTAACTTCACGTAGCCCTTACTTGTTCTCCAAAACTTATGAAACTAGTGTCAAAACACTCGTTATAATTAGCAAGAATTTGCAAGTCCACTCCCGAAATTTGCAAGTCAAAAATCTCACCCCTACGATTTTTCAAAGTATTTTTCCCAGCCCTGACTTGTCAGAAACTTTCAAAACTGGTCCACCCCAAATAATTACTTAGAATCATTAGGTTTGTAACAAATTAAAATTGGTATTAACATAGTTATGAGTTTCAGTTTGATACCTATTTAATTAATGTGTACAGTAATTTATTTTGATAATAAGAAAAAAAAATTAAATGCTTCTAAAGATATCAATGTATTCATTTTTAATATGTCAAATGTAATATTATAAATTATAATGTTTATTTAATACTTGTTTTTCTAGAGATTTAAGAGATAAGTAATACATGAAACCAGTTGGCCAACTTTAAGCGTTGTACGGGTGCGTAAAACACCGAAAATCGTGAACTTCGTAAGGCTATACCATAAAAACCAATGATTTGCAGGTAGTCGAGTTTTGGACAAGTACCTACATAGGTAACTTATAATAATTGATATTGTAAATTAATTAGGTACCAAAAAAATATAACTTCTCAAACACTGTGTCTATTGGCACTGGCGGGAGAATGTATTAGAATGTCTATAAACTTGCGGACCAGTATGTATAGTTAAATTTGGCATGCGAACTATAATTGAAATAGAAAACCAGAATAGGTGCATTGCAGATCACGAAGATTTCTGTAAAAAAACATACGATTTATAAATATACCGTATAGGTATACTGAGCACTTATATAATAATATATAAGTTCTTTGGATTTATCATAGTTAATAATATATTTAATAATATCTATGGCAATCGTCAATTGTCGAAATTCGTCGGCGACGGTTAACAATTCTAATAATTTCAGCAATACTATTGTATTATAAATATAATATATTGTATATTTTGATTTCAGTGAACAAAAAAATAATAGGCCACAAATATAAACGAACAGTTCGTTAAACCGTATTAGTTGTAACAAAAACTCGCAAATTTCGTTGGATCAGGTTATTTTCATAAAACATTTCGATACTTTCAAGTTTCAGCTCATCGGAGTGAGATGATTAGATGAAGATGGATGAAGATAGCTGTTTCTTCGGCGATGGCGGCACTCTAGCTACGTTTCACCGGAAGAGTAGATGTTTACGAGTAAGTTTGTTTTCATATAATTATTACCTACTATTTTACATTTACTTTTTAGACTTAAATTAAATATTTATTGCCACGGACAATCTGTTAACTAGGCGACGTAGAAGCATTTATAAGTTTAATCCCAATAGCGCAATGTATAAAATACGCGAGACCGTCTTCGTTTCACCACGTCAAGTTTAATACGCACCTTTTTGCATGTTATACTATACGCCAGGTATCACCTTAGGTTTGCGCGTAGAATTTAAAACAATATAATGTTATAAATCTTTATATTTTATATTTTTATATACATAAATACATTATACACCTCATATATTTTATTAGCATACTTACACCTTTTTTAGTGTAGTTTATACCCTAGATGGCTATAGATATAGGTATTAAATGTCTTGCAATTATATATTTTACTATAATTATTAATTTCGTTATAATATAATATAACAATACACTCTAAATTAAATTAGTTGTTATCAAGACAGACAGTCTTAAAACAAACTCTTTTCTGGACGTTTTCAAAACGTATTATGCTTAAAAAAAATTGCACAGTTGTCGTAGCAGTCAGTTGCTAGATCAACCCGTGTGACATCAAATAGGAATTATTCTTGTTTTTTTAAATAGTTTTTTCGAAAAATATATGTAACATGTATAGCTCATACAATTATGAATTTATAGTTAATGGAAATGCGGATGTTTATACTTCATAGATATTTTTTTAGTTAATAATCGTGTAAATAATTTGATTAAACAATAAGGTAAACTTACCTACTCATCACTAGTATCAATTTTATTATATTACATGTAAAATCACCAACACAAGGGGCAGACTGCGTTTAAAAAATTAAAAACATAAAATAAAATATAAAATAATGTTGTAGTAGAAGCTGGAAACTATAGTTTATTTTAATTTATAATCCAATTAATGTAACCGAGAATGTAACTATTAAATTCATCATTGGATGATTATTCAGAGATCACTTTGGGATAAATGTAAATGTAAATTAAAAATAATTAAAAAACATTTTGTGAAAGGAACAAGATTACTGCTAATATTTAAGTCTTAATTATTATTAACAAATAAATACAAATAATAGATTTTTTAATAGCTTTTTACTATTAACATTCAGTGTAAATATAGTTTCTGATCGACTTACCAATATGTAATAAAATAATTATTCATATCAAGTAATCCTAACAATTTAATGCAAAGATTCTCATAAATTGATTTTACAGCAGCCTTAAAACACCAAAAATACATTTGTACATCATTTACAAAATTTTAGTTCCCTATTATGGTGTAGGTATTAATACAAACAATAAATTGCTATTCGAAAACACAATTTCGTATACCTATTATTATTTACTAAATACCTACAATTAAATTAAACTAAAAATAAACATATGATTACAAATATATATGAAAATTGAATCTTTATTACGAATACTTATCGTTTATACAGACCACAAGAAAAAATAATTAAAAATATTAAAAAAAAAAAAACACACATCATTGTAAAAATATAGTTGGTATTATAGTATTTGATGAATTTACTGTATACTTTTATGGCTTTATGTTAACTCTAAAATCCAGTAATCACATTTTTATTTAATAATTCATAAAATACAATATGCTCTTATAAAAATATTTTTGTGCTTCTGATATCTATTCACCACCTTAATCAATAATTAAATTGATAAACGAAAATAATAATTTAAATAATACCTATATCATATTATTATAATTCAAATTCAAAATTATAAACTATTTTGGTTTATTGTCATATCAAATTTCAATGAACAAATTGGCCGTTAACACAGAACTCTTTGATATAAAAAGTTGCATTATATTATATCCGTGGATACATGACGTACCTAGTATAATATCTATCATTTATTTATTTAATCTATGGCAAATCTCAAAGTCGTTGCAGAAGACACAGTCGATTAAAAATTCTAAAATTTCAATAAGGAAAGAAGATATGAGCAAAAAACTTACTGCGTTTCGTATAATTTTATTTTTCATAAATCACAATATTTTAAGTTCTGGCTGTATTCTGGAGCGTTTCCTCATGGGCGTCGCCGTCGCAGTTCACACACGTCACGGATTCCGCCGAAGGAGTCGATAATTAAAGTAAGTTTGTTCTTATATTCTTTTGGGGCTTAAATTTACTTTTAAGACTTAAAACAAATATTTAATGTCACGAAAAATGTGCCATCCAAGTGTTGTAGGCGCATATTTTAGTTCCGGACTAGAAATGTATAAAATACGCGAGATATAAACGCCGTCGTCGTTTTTCCAGTCCCTGTTTGTAGAATAATTATAATTAATAGGTGCATTCCTATACAGGGTACTTAATATAAATATATAAATATTTTGGTTTAATTTATAGAAATATATGGTATGACTTATAACTGATAATAGTCATAAGATACAATTTTAATTAATAACTGGTAATTTTTTTTCCAAATACAACGTTATAAGTTATAGGTAACTATTAATTTAGTGTCACATACTTAACTTCTATTGTTCACCTAATATATTCTATATTCTATATCATAGGGATTAGGGATGTATAACCATGTACACATAAAAGTATATTCACGGAATGGTCAACTGCCTATCCTGACGTGTGCGCACTTATGAATAATATACCTACTCATATACTCGTATAGGTATATAAATATACCTATATAAATAGTGTAATACTACATACACGAATGTGTTACCTATTATGCTCTAAAAGTTCAACAGTTATTATTATATTTATTTATTTTTTAAATATAGGTAGGTACATTACAAGACTCTAATTAAAATCACATTTTTTTTTTATTTTTTTGAACACAATGTTTTAAAAATTATTAATAAGTATATAATTTATTGGTATAGTACTAAATAAATTAATGAAAAAAAACAAACACAACTACTGTCTACTATAATTATTAGTAATAATAATATATCCACGTATAAATTATTAAAATACAAAACGAACAAACGAAAAACGATTCTGAGCAAAGATATCGTTGACTAATAAATAATATTGAGATTAAAGTAATTTATTTTTTCGGTAGAAAATCGGTATAAACATGAATTATAAATATTTTTTTATTTTCATATCATGACGCGTGTGTGAAAAATTGTTTATATTAAGTGTTTAAGATGTTAGATTTCGGTTCGGCTGATTGTCCACCCCCTCACTCATCCGCATCAATGCATCACAAATTATTATTTATAATATTTAAATATAAACTGCATTTTCTGAATTTTCTAAAACATTGCTTTCCAAGCAAAGAATTCGTTTCATATATTATCAACGAATTGAAAAATGAAATTAGAACATTTATATGGGATAAAGTCAATTTTATAAAAACTTATTAGAAAAAAATTAAATACAATTAAATAAAGGTAATTTTTTTTCTTATATTTCTATTTTTTTACGTACCCATTATGTTCGATACTATAACTTCAGTCTTCAGTTATAGAAAACAACACTTGCCAATATGGAATTACTGTCGAATTTTTTTATTTTAAAATATTAAATAGCATCTGATCGACTGATGTGCTATAATGAAACTCAAAATATAACGAATACACTACCTATACACTTATCTAAATTTTATTTTATATTCGTTTAAATTGGACTTTTAATTTTTCTGGCCATTTTATTAAGCTTTGTAATATAAGTGCATTAAATCGTATTTTTCTTATTTTTAATGCATTTAAATCCACGTCCTATTTATAACTTAACGTTATTTTGTATATACCAATCGATTAGTGTACACGATAAAAAATATAATATTATTGATGGGTTAATAGGTTGATAACTATTATGTAGGTATAGGTACAGTTTTGTACTTTCAATGTATCGTTTTTAATTCATAAAGTAGCTAAATGAGTCGAATGATTTTGTCAAGGGGTGAGGGGGGGGGGGGGTGGACGTGAAAATGTTTAAAAAAAAACACGAATTTATTTAGTTATTTTGTTATTTAGGTAATACATATTAATTAATAGGTATTTCTTAAATTTTTTTATTATTTTATTTGAAACATTATTTTTAAATATTGGGATCAATAAAACTATTTTTATATAATTACTATTTTATATCAATTAGAATTTGTTTATAAACCAAGTAATAAATAAATGGTTACCAAGTAAAAAAACCGTTATCTATATTATAAATTTGAATTCAATTTACCGCATTTGCGTCTAGTAGAAACAAATAAATGTTTTTTTGAAGATAATGTAAAAATATCCATCATCCATCGGTTAGGACCATATATATATTTTCTATGATTGGGACGGTTAGGTTATAATTATAAATAATCTATGGCAAATGACAATCGTTTGAGACGAACAGCGATTCCAATACGTACTCACATATTTCGTTAGGTGCTATTAAGCATATTAAACTAGGTGCCTATTTTTATAAATGTCATTAATCTCAATACTTCCAGACTGAACTTTTGGATCGGATATATGAAGACGCGCGCTGCATTTTCCTTGACGGAGACGCACAGCTCTGACACTAGACAATATTATGCACTCAAAGGGACCGCGTTTCGTCGGAAGAATAAATAATTACGTAAGTTTTTTCCTACTACTCTGTTGACGCGGTAGACCTAATGTAAATATTTATTGTCAGACAAACTTATATACCCGCTAGACGTAGAGTAGTTTTTAAAATCCAGTTGTTATAGGTGTACAAAAATTAGGATATTATGAAAAGTACCTTAAATTATAATACTTTGCCTACAACTGTTAATTTATTGTTATAGTAGAATAATTTTTAAAATTTTAAATCAATGATTAGGTAATGCTTTTATAAGTAGGAAGATAGGTTTTTATACCTACCTAACAAAATAAGAAAATACATATTGATTAATGTTATTTAATATGATTTGTAAGTACATAGCAGATTATACCTATCACTTGGTGACGATTATTTTTGTTTTATACGTTCTTCGTAATTCAGTTCCGTCACGATAGTTTTAGTTTTCGTTAAATGTGAAACATACATTTTCTATGCATACGGGATACGGGCATTAAATATTTGGGTTTTAAGAGAACACCTCAAACGTACGTTTTATTTTGGGGGTTTTACGGGATATACCTATAGGAAATTTTCTTCAAATTTTCACATTTCACTATTTGATATTGTGATATTATTTGTACCTAGGTTAAGTTTCTGTTTTAGAATCGATCGATATGTTACCTAGGTACATCACATTCATTAATTTAAATTCTGGTAGTCGAGTATTGGACAAGTACCTACGTAACTTATAATTCGTATCGTAATTTAATTACTAAAGAAATATTATAATTTCCCCAACAGTGTCTAGGGCCACCGGCAGCAGAATGCATTATAGAATGTCTATAAACTTGTGGTCTAGTATATGGTTAAAATTGGCATGCGACCAACAACTAGGGGCTTGTTCTGGACAATTTAAATGATTTAATAAGGTTCATCTCAGTAGGTTTTTTTTATTATAGTTAATTGATCAGGGGATGTATTGCCCGAAAATTTTCAATATTTGTATTGTAACTATACTGGTATAACACTATTCGGGCTATCAATAAAGTCGTGTTCAAAATTAGAAAATTGGTGAGGTATGATATTTTTTTAAGCAATTCTTTCGAGTAGGGAATTCGCTCAATGATATTTAAATATTTTCACCGATAATCAAGTACGATGACTTGTAGGTAACTAGAGACTGAGTGAATAGGAATTAGGAAGTGTGTGATATGGCGAAGATAAGGAAATGGGTCAACTGGATTTCAGAATGTTTGGTGTATGATAGGGAAAAATGAAAAAGAAATGTAAGGTTAGGGTAGGTAAGTGGAGTGAGAGTAGCAGATATGAGAATAATAAGTAAGGTGTTAAGGTACAAAAGAGGATAGAATAAGAAATTAATTAATTAAGGGTAGTGTAGGGTAGTGTACATATTGTAGTGAAAACAAGAGAGAATAGGTTTAGGTGGTTCGGTCACTGTATGATAAGAGATAGTGAGAGTGGCTATAGAAGTTAATTTAGGGGAGAAATGATGGACGAGAAGACTGAAGAAGAGATGGATAGACAGAATACCGATCATATGGAGGTGTGGAATGAGAGTGGCTGAACCTGTATATAGCTGTGAGAGACGGGGGAAGAAAAAGTGTAAAGGTAGAATAGTTATGTTAACAATGCCGAATACGTAGGAAAAGATCTTGAATTGCAAAGGCCCTATTGACTCTTTGGCTTCAACTAACCATAGGTTTACCTAACTAACCTTCTTATGACTTATTAGGACACTTTGAATAAAAAGATCCTGATTTGCAGGTTGCTGAACTTAAGTGTTTGATTATCAAGTTGATCCTTTGATTGTTGACACCTTAATCCATGCTGTGGATGAAGCCCATAGATAATAAAGATATGGATAGTCCACGCCTATGTTAAATACATTTGAAGCCGCGTTCCCGGAGGGGATGGCAATTGAGGCTCTTTTATATTGATAGTCGATAGTCAATACTCGATATAAGTATACTTTATTTGGCCTCAATTTATTGTTCCCCTCGAAGACCATTGATAAGACCATTATGTCCTATCCATATCTTTATTATCTATGATGGAGCCATACCCAGCTCACTCGTGTAAACTTGTTGCCGGTTGGGATGTCAGCGCACTATTTGTTTTCCATCTTTGACCCACGCGTAGCATACCAAATGTACCATTAAAAAAACACTAAAATGATTGGGTCAGAGAGAGAGATAAATGGTGCGCTAAAAATCTGACATCTTCTAAGTGTTATCAAGTTGAAGAAGCAGTTGATTGTTGACAATTTGACATTTAACATTAACTGTGGTAGGTATTATGATTGGAAGTAAAAGTAATTAGCAGGGCTGTGAATTTAATGCAATGAAAAAGTGTTAAATATGCATGTATGCACTAAAAACAGGCAAATATACACACTGAAATATTCAAAAATATGAACTTAAAATTCAAAAAAATACAAATGAAAACGTTTAAATGAAAAATTTTTTAAATTAATAAATTATAGTTCAAATTGGTTTACAAAAAAAATTCTTTATTTACACACTTTGTAGGTAGGTATGGAGGTAGGTAATGGATGAACCGAAAATATAAAAACATTTTAAGAAAATAAGCATAAATACGAAGAAATCATGAAAACATGCAATTATATTAACTAACCAAAAAAAAAACGCATATTTGTAACGGTGTTGTAATAATAGGGATCTCCCAAAAAAAATACGTACTAATAGTTCAAACAAATCATAAAAGCCAACTGTAATAAATATTAATTTATGAAAAAGTATATTAAAAAGCATTATTATTATAAATGAAACAAAACTATGAACTATGGACCGTGACATAATATAGGTATTTCTATATTTTTAGCTCCATAATTTCTGTTAAAATATTAGGAAAATGTATTAAGTACCGTAAAAGTGCTAAATTTGAGCTATTACTTAAAATATTATATTCATAACAAATTATCATAGAAGGTTAGGTACTGTTATTCCACATACTTATTATAGTTTAATTTAACTACAACATTCTAGTAGAGTCTGATAAAATTTGGTTCCACGGCTTTGATCATACAAACTTTAAATACTAAACTATGGGTCTGAAATTTAGTTTATATAGATGTAAATAATCCAAATCATATATTGCTTCAAAATATAAAAATAAAGTGTCTTGTATTGTAGTAGGTGGGTAACTTTCAAAAAAAAAACTAAAAAAAATCATACTCGAAATCTATATATAACATACGTATATTGTAATAAATGTTCAAATGTTTACTATAGTACATTATAAAAAATTAACTTAAGTTCAATATAACACATTATAACAGGTGTTCAAATAAACATTTCATACCAAAAATGTTGTTAATTCACACAGTCTCTCTTCAATTTTAAATTTTTCTTCAAATCGTCTACAAAATATAAATGTTTAGTAAATTGGAAGACTTGATTAAGTATTTAATCATTTATCTAAAAGCGATGTGCCGGGTCGCCACATTACTATATCGAGGGGCCATGGTGCAAGTGGTATTTATGGACGAATAAATATCATAATATATATTATATTAGAAATACAAACTTAATATTTCACTAACAGTAAATATTATAAAAAAATATTACGAAATGTACTATACTCATATTATATTATGATTGTATTAGTTACAAACTCTTGAATTAAGAGTTATGTTTGAGGATTTAATTAATTACCTAAAAGGAAATGCCTCAAGGTTGCCTAAGTAAGTTGAGGGACCTGTAATGAAACGCAATTGGTTGGTAATAAATTGTTTTTATTTATTGAAATATCATGTTTTGAACCAATATGCTCCTCATCTTAGTTTTGTATAATTCAAATGTTTTGTACAACAATATTTTATAAATTATTTTAAATATACTCATCAGAGTGTACAATAAAAATATTTAATGGGGTTACATAAAGGGGTGGGAATGCGAACATATAACTCACAGTTTTCGGTAGCTGGTGAAGTATGCTCTGCTCTCGATGGCGGCGTACTTTCAATAACAACGGCTCGTACAGTGGCACGGTAACACTTTATAGTGACTTACCGGCGTGGACGGTGAATGGGGTGTAGATGAGGACGGCGGTTAGGTTGGCTCGGCGTTCTCGACTCGCTCAATTGAGTATAACGATCGGACGGCGGCGGCGATGGCTCGGCGTTCTCGACTCACTCAGTGGAGTATAGAGTATAACGATCGGACGGCGGCGGCGATGGCTCGGCGTTCTCGACTCACTCAGTGGAGTATAGAGTATAACGATCGGACGGCGGCGTCGATGGCTCGGCGTTCTCGACGTACTCAGTGGAGTATAACGATCGGCCGGCCGCGGCGATGGCTCGGCGTTCCCGACTCGGCTGACGGATTGACTACTGAGGTGCCTGGTATTGGTCGTCTCACAGAGTGTACGTAGAGCAACGAGCGACAACAGCACACTTTTTCACAGCGCACGGTCGTTCGGAGCGGAAAGGGAAAGCCGGGACAGACTATTGAGCATCCGTGTTTTGTCCGATATTGTCCGGCTTACTCAGTCTGGGGGCAATGCTGTTATCTGTTTGGTAATTGGCGTCCGTGTATAACGATGTTCTACTATCGTCCGGCTCACTAATATACCGCGCTCAGCGGGGAAACTGTTGTTTTGGCCGTGTTTCTGGCTGGTACTTTCATGACTTTCACGGGATGCATAAAACATGTAATAGGTTTTTGAAGATTTCCATGTTTTCTTTTTAACTTAAAACCCATTGAAATCTATTATCGATAGTTCGGAACATGCTGATTTCAATGATGTCTTCAAAAGGGTTTTAAGTTGAGGGGTTCGGTACGAACATGAGCTTATTAACTCGGGCGGCGTGCCGTCGCAAAGCAAGTTTGCTTCTTCACGCGCTCTAGGTTGCGTCGTGAACGGATGTTGCTGCATTCAGCGGGCGTAATGTGTTATTGATGCGCAAAAGCGCGTCACGGTACTCGGTACGCGAGAATAAATGGTTAGTGACGAGAGTGCGCCACGTGAGTGGGGCGTCCGGTTTTGTCTCGTTACAGTCCGTAGTTAAAGTGCCGTCCACCAATAAAGTAGATAGAGACTCGTTGATCGCTTTTATGTGCTTCAAATTGTTTACACGAGTGAGCTGGGTATGGCTCCATCATAGATAATAAAGATATAACATAATAGATAGGACATAATAGTCTTATCAGCGGTCTGATCTTCGAGGGGAACAATTGAGGCCAACTCGAGTATCGACTATCAATATAGAGGAGCCTCAATTTCCTTCCCCTCCGGGAACGTGGCCTGCAATGTATTTAAAATAGGCGTGGACTATCCATATCTTTATTATCTATGGGCTTCATCCATAGCATGGATTAAGGTTGTCAACAATCTAAGGATCAACTTGATAATCAAACACTTAAGTTCAGCAACCTGCAAATCAGGATCTTTTTATTCAAAGTGTCCTAATAAGTCATAAGAAGGTTAGTTAGGTAAACCTATGGTTAGTTGAAGCTATGGTAATGATAGACGACTACCATCACCGGTCGTGAGCTTTGCGATGATCTTTTCCTACTAACTATCAAGGTATTCGATATTTTAAACATAACAATGAACGAAAATATTTAAATATTATTAATTTGGTTAGGTGAGGTTAGGTGATAGGGCAGGAAATTAGATGTTAACTAATTATCATAGTTTTTAACACGGTCTTAAAGACTGTCAGCAAGAGTTGTACCAGTATAGTTATTAAAAACTTAAATACAGCCAACATTAAATAATGATTTTTTTACCACAACAAATTATAAAATGTATTTTAAAATATAACAAAATATTATTTTATTAGGGTTTTATAAGGTTTTCAATACTTATGAGTTTTTGTAAATAGAAAATGTATAAAATCAATAGTTTTAGTTTAATATATGGTTTTGTGTTTTAATATTCTATTGTCAAAGAATTCTCAGGGTTCCTTTCCACATTTTTTTACATTGTTCTAAATCTAATTTTTCCGCACATATTTACAAAGACTAAAACAGATATCTGACTATGTTTTTATTTGCATTTAGACTTTATAGTTTGTAATTTAATATTGACTGTAGACCCACCAAATACAATATTATTTTAAATTAAACATTTTATGTCCTTTATAAATTACAATCACATAGTAGAGTCCGTGCAGTACCTTTTATCATTTAATTTCTTTGCATCCTTCATAATTTACATTTATTTTTATATTTATTTTCTAATACATATATTACCGTGATACACCTCTGATCATAATAACTGTTCGCATTATTATAATGTAAACAACACCTAGTTTTTGAATTGTAGTAAGTATAGTAATATGTATTGCAGTATTTAGCTTCCAGCGTATTCTTTTGTTTAGTGTTATTTCACCCAGATTTCTCAAACAATTTTTTTTTCACTTCATTGAACTCTAGTAGATTTTTTTGTATAAAAATTTTTCAAAATTAACCGGCTATACCTAGGAGCACGCTGAGTACCTGTGTACATAATATATAATTTGAAAAGAGACTAGCTACGTTCTCTCACGTTCCCCATTCAATTAATTTTTTTATATATTTAACTTTTTTTGATTCTTTTATATATATCTTTTTTTACATTAACAACTTGGTGCCATATGATTTTTTTTTAATTTTTTTATCTGCTTCTTAAAATGCGTTTGCCTGCGGTAGCCCACGTTCCCCTTTAAATTTTTTTACATAAATTTAATTCAATTGATTTTTAATATGAATATTTTCAAATTTGTAGGCCTTCAGAAAATTTTTTTCTGTTATTTAATTCCTATCTAGATATTTCTATATAGATTTTTAAAACACTGACAAGCCGGCGCCAACACCCTCCTTCATATTTTTTTTTGTAATGTAACTCTAGTTGAATATTTTGTATGGTCTTGAAAATTGATAACTTGGTGCCCTATAAATAATCATTCTTTAATGAACTAAATATTTTGAATAGTTTTTTCTGTTTACAATTCTGGGCATTTTAGTTTGTACTTTGTAATGTGTATTCCTACTGTTAAATTTATTCAAAATTTAGAGGCTTACACCCTCTTTTAATTTTTTTTTTATGATTTAACCTCTAGCCAAATTTTTTTAACATTGACAATCGGGTACCCTTGAATAATCTTTATCTTTAATGAACTAAATATTTTAAATAGTTTTTTTTGTTTAAGCATATGGGCATTTTAGTTTGTACTTTGTAATGTGTATTCCTACTGTTAAATTTATTCAAAATTTTTTTTCTGTTTCCTAAAATGCATTTGCTTGCGGGCGCCAACACCCTCCATCAATTTTTTTTTTAGTTATGCAACTCTAGTTGAATATTTTGTATTGACTTGAAAATTGATAACTTGGTGCCCTGTGAATATCAGTCTTTAATGATTCTGGGCATTTTAGTTTGTTCTTTGTAATGTGTATTCCTACTGTTAAATTAATTCAAAATTTTTTTTTCTGTTTCCTAAAATGCATTTGCCTGCGGGCACCAACACCCTCCTTCAATTTTTTTTTTAGTAATGCAACTCTAGTTGAATATTTTAAACATTGACAATCTGGTACCCTTTGAATAATCCTTGTTTAATGAACTAAATATTTTGAATAGTTTTTTCTGTTAAAGATTCTGGGCATTTTAGTTTGTTCTTTGTAATGTGTATTCCTACTGTTAAATTTATTCAAAATTTTTTTTTTTGGTTTCCTAATCACATTTGCCTGGGGGCGCCAACACCCACCTTCAATTTTTTTTTTACGATTTAACCTCTAGCCAAATTTCTTAAACATTGACAATCGGGTACCCTTGAATAATCCTTATCTTTAATGAACTAAATATTTTAAATGGTTTTTTTTTGTTTAAGATTCCGGGCATTTTAGTTTCAACTTTGAAATGTGTATTCCTACTGTTAAATTTTTTCAAAATTTTTTTTCGGTTCCCTAAAATGCATTTGCCTGCGGGCGCCAACACCCTCCTTCAATTTTTTTTTTAGTAATGTAACTCTAGTTGAATAATTTTGTATGGACTTGAAAATTGATAGCTTGGTGCCCTTTGAATAATCCTTGTTTAATGAAATAAATATTTTAAATAGTTTTTTCTGTTTAATATTCTCTGTATTTTAGATTGTACTTTGTAATGTGTATTCCTACTGTTAAGTTTTTTCAAAATTTTTTTTCGGTTTTCTAAAATGCATTTGCCTGCAGGCGCCAACACCCTCCTTCAATTTTTTTTTTATAATTTAACCTTTAGCCAAATTTCTTAAACATTGACAATCGGGTACCCTTTGAATAATCCTTGTTTAATGAAATAAATATTTTAAATAGTTTTTTCTGTTTAATATTCTGGTTATTTTAGTTTGTACTTTGTAGTGTGTATTTCTACTGTTAAATTTATTCAAAATTTTTTTTCTGTTTCCTAAAATACATTTGCCTGCGGGCGCCAACACCCTCCTTCAATTTTTTTTTTAGTAATGCAACTCTAGTTGAATATTTTAAACATTTACATTATGGTACCCTTTGAATAATCCTTGTTTAATGAAATAAATATTTTAAATAGTTTTTTCTGTTTAATATTCTGGGTATTTTAGATTGTACTTTGTAATGTGTATTCCTACTGTTAAGTTTTTTCAAAATTTTTTTTCGGTTTCCTCAAATGCATTTGCCTGCGGGCGCCAACACCCTCCTTCAATTTTTTTTTTAGTAATGTAACTCTAGTTGAATATTTGTATTGACTTTAAAATTAATAACTTGATGCCCTATGAATAATCAGTATTTAATGAACTAAATATTTTGAATAGTTTTTTCTGTTAAAGATTCTGGGCATTTTAGTTTGTTCTTTGTAATGTGTATTCCTACTGTTAAATTTATTCAAAATTTTTTTTCGGTTTCCTAAAATGCATTTGCCTGCGGGCGCCAACACCCTCCATCAATTTTTTTTTTTAGTTACGCAACTCTAGTTGAATATTTTGTATTGACTTGAAAATTGATAACTTGGTGCCCTATGAATAATCAGTATTTAATGAACTAAATATTTTGAATAGTTCTTTCTGTTTAAGATTCTGGGAATTTTAGTTTGTACTTTGTAATGTGTATTCCTACTGTTAAGTTTTTTCAAAATTTTTTTTCGGTTTCCTAAAATGCATTTGCTTGCGGCGCCAACACCCTCCTTCAATTTTTTTTTTATAATTTAACCTTTAGCCAAATTTTTTAAACATTGACAATCTGGTACCCTTTGAATAATCCTTGTTTAATGAAATTAATATTTTAAATAGTTTTTTCTGTTTAATATTCTGGGTATTTTAGATTGTACTTTGTAATGTCTTCCTACTGTTAAATTTTTTCATAATTTTTTTTTTGGTTTCCTAAATCACATTTCCCTGGGGGCGCCAACACCCACCTTCAATTTTTTTTTTATGATTTAACCTCTAGCCAAAATTTCTTAAACATTGACAATCGGGTACCCTTGAATAATCCTTATCTTTAATGAACTAAATATTTTAAATGGTTTTTTTTTGTTTAAGATTCCGGGCATTTTAGTTTCAACTTTGAAATGTGTATTCCTACTGTTAAATTTTTTCAAAATTTTTTTTCGGTATCCTAAAATGCATTTGCCCACGGGCGCCAACACCCTCCTTCAATTTTTTTTTTAGTAATGTAACTCTAGTTGAATATTTGTATTGACTTGAAAATTAATAACTTGATGCCCTATGAATAATCAGTATTTAATGAACTAAATATTTTGAATAGTTTTTTCTGTTAAAGATTCTGGGCATTTTAGTTTGTTCTTTGTAATGTGTATTCCTACTGTTAAATTTATTCAAAATTTTTTTTCGGTTTCCAAAAATGCATTTGCCTGCGGGTGCCAACACCCTCCATCAATTTTTTTTTTTAGTAATGCAACTCTAGTTGAATATTTTGTATTGACTTGAAAATTGATAACTTGGTGCCCTATGAATAATCAGTATTTAATGAACTAAATATTTTGAATAGTTCTTTCTGTTTAAGATTCTGGGAATTTTAGTTTGTACTTTGTAATGTGTATTCCTACTGTTAAGTTTTTTCAAAATTTTTTTTCGGTTTCCTAAAATGCATTTGCTTGCGGCGCCAACACCCTCCTTCAATTTTTTTTTTATAATTTAACCTTTAGCCAAATTTTTGAAACATTGACAATCTGGTACCCTTTGAATAATCCTTGTTTAATGAAAGAAATATTTTAAATAGTTTTTTCTGTTTAATATTCTGGTTATTTTAGTTTGTACTTTGTAGTGTGTATTTCTACTGTTAAATTTATTCAAAATTTTTTTTCTGTTTCCTAAAATACATTTGCCTGCGGGCGCCAACACCCTCCTTCAATTTTTTTTTTAGTAATGCAACTCTAGTTGAATATTTTAAACATTTACATTGGTACCCTTTGAATAATCCTTGTTTAATGAAATAAATATTTTAAATAGTTTTTTCTGTTTAATATTCTGGGTATTTTAGATTGTACTTTGTAATGTGTATTCCTACTGTTAAGTTTTTTCAAAATTTTTTTTCGGTTTCCTCAAATGCATTTGCCTGCGGGCGCCAACACCCTCCTTCAATTTTTTTTTTTTAATTAAACCTTTAGCCAAATTTTTTAAACATTGACAATCTGGTACCCTTTGAATAATCCTTGTTTAATGAAATTAATATTTTAAATAGTTTTTTCTGTTTAATATTCTGGGTATTTTAGATTGTACTTTGTAATGTCTTCCTACTGTTAAATTTTTTCATAATTTTTTTTTTGGTTTCCTAAATCACATTTCCCTGGGGGCGCCAACACCCACCTTCAATTTTTTTTTTATGATTTAACCTCTAGCCAAAATTTCTTAAACATTGACAATCGGGTACCCTTGAATAATCCTTATCTTTAATGAACTAAATATTTTAAATGGTTTTTTTTTTGTTTAAGATTCCGGGCATTTTAGTTTCAACTTTGAAATGTGTATTCCTACTGTTAAATTTTTTCAAAATTTTTTTTCGGTATCCTAAAATGCATTTGCCCGCGGGCGCCAACACCCTCCTTCAATTTTTTTTTTAGTAATGTAACTCTAGTTGAATATTTGTATTGACTTGAAAATTAATAACTTGATGCCCTATGAATAATCAGTATTTAATGAACTAAATATTTTGAATAGTTTTTTTTGTTTAAGATTCGCGGCATTTTAGTTTGTACTTTGTAATGTGTATTCCTACTGTTCAATTTTTTTTAAATTTTTTTTCGGTTTCCTAAAATGCATTTGCCTGCAGGCGCCAACACCCTCCTTCAATTTTTTTTTTTAGTAATGCAACTCTAGTTGAATATTTTGTATTGACTTGAAAATTGATAACTTGGTGCCCTGTGAATATCAGTCTTTAATGAACTAAATATTTTGAATATTTTCTTCTGTTTACGATTCTGGGCATTTTAGACGTCCGTGAAAGGGCCAACCTTACACTTTTTCAAAAAAAGTTTCGCACAGTGCCAATTTTTTGCAAGTTATAAGCAAGAATTTGCAAGTTCAGTCCCAGAATTTGCAAGTCAAATTAAAGGAATTATAAGGGGTGGAACCGAGGAAGGGCTAACTTCACGCAGCCCTGACTTGTTGTCAGACACTTTCAAATTAGTTCACCACAAATAATTACTTAGAATCATTAGGTTTGTAACAAATTAACATTGATATTAACATAGTTATAAGTTTCAGTTTGATAGCTATTTAATTAATATGTACAGTTATTTATTTTGATAATAAGAAAAAAAAATTAAATGCTTCTAAAGATATCAATGTATTCATTTTTAATATGTCAAATGTAATATTATAAATTATAATGTTTATTTAACACTTGTTTTTCTAGAGATTTAAGAGATAAGTAATACATGAAAATATGAATTTTTGAAACCATACCAGTTTATTTAGCTCTAAAGCGATTTTTGTGAATTTTGTTTTTTAAAATGTGTGTTTTTATAAGCATAATAATGACACTTTTAAAAAAAGTCGGTTAAATTTTCTTTGGAAGTTATGGTTAAAAATCTTCAAAATCTTATTATTATTAAAATTCTGTTTTTTTAGGGTTCCGTAGCAGAAAACGGAACCCTTATAGATTCGTCATGTCTGTCTGCCTGTCTGTCCGTCATAGTGTCACTGCCACTTTTCTTCGAAACTATGAGAGCTATACTGTTAAAAGTTAAAACTTGGTAAGTAGATGTATTATATTAACCGCATTAAGATTTTCACACAAAAATAGAAAAAAAAATACATTTTAGGGGTTGCCCATACTGAAACTCAAAAATTTTTTTTCATTCAACCTATACGTGGGGGTATCTATGGATAGGTCTTCAAAAATGATATTGAGGTTTTTAATATCATTTTTTTTTAAGCTGAATAGTTTGCGCGAGAGTCACTTCCAAAGTGGTAAAATTTGTGTCCCCCCCTATAACTTCTAAAATAAGAGAATGATAATACTAAAAAAAATATATGATTTTTGACTTGCAAATTTCGAGAGTGGACTTGCAAATTCTTGTTAATTATAACGAGTGTTTTGACACCAATTTTGAAAGTTTCTGACAACATGTCAGGGCTGGGAAAAATACTTTGAAAAATCGTAGGGGTAGGAATTTTGACTTGCAAATTTCGGGAGTGGACTTGCAAATTCTTGCTAATTATAACGATTGGTTTGACACCAGTTTTGAAAGTTTCTGACAACAAGTCAGGGCTGCGTGAAGTTAGCCCTTCCTCGGTTCCACCCCTTATAACTCCTTTATTTTTGACTTGCAAATTCTGGGATTGGACTTGCAAATTCTTGCTAATTACTTGCAAAATATTGGCACTGTGCAAAACTTTTTTTGAAAAAGTGTAAGGGCCAACTTCACGGCGGTTTAACGCTCAACTTTTTTTTTTTAATTTCCAATAACAATTATTGACCTTATGAGGAATCTTGTAGGTATTAAATTTTCAAGCTATTTTATCCAACAAATACAATTTTATTCACATTTATAGAAATAGAACTAAAAAAAAAAAAAATGAAAATGAAACTCAAGACGAGTCAAAATAATTTTTAGATATTATCCTATATGTATATAAAATGATAAAATATAAATATTTGATACAAAAATCAAGTATGTACGGGGTTTTTTTAGAGGTACGTATCAATAAACAAAATCGATTTGGTCGAAACTCCGTTTTTCCTTAATTTCTTTTTTGTTTATCCAAACGCTTTTGAAAACTACCATAATAATATGTAGTAGGTATGTAAAAAGCATTAATTAAAATCAATACATTCATCGTTCCGCTCAGAATCTAAAATGGTAGAAGACGTTATTAAATAAACAAAACTATTTACCTACTAAAAAAATTTGCAAGTAAAATTAATATTAACACCTGCCAATAGCTTATGGTTCCAACAATTTTACAAGTTCACCTGTATGTTCTCTCCTCCGATAGGTTGGGAATGAATGACAAAAGTGCTGCCTTCCGCTGCTGTTGTACTAATTGCTATTATGGTTTCCGTACGTGGTGCCACCTGGATTGGCTCTTCATTGGTTTGCGTGACTCTCGAAGCTTGATAGTCAATAATAAGTCCGTTGTCAACCAGAAAAGGTTTGCCCAAAATACCCTCATGAGGCACTGGAAAATCGTCCCGAATGACTTGGAAGCTCGTTGGCTGCACCTTTGTTCCAAATTGCACGTCCAAAGTTACGGACCCAAGAGTGTGGACTAGATACTCATTTATTCCCTTCAGTTGGTAAATCTGGGTTTCGTCGACAAATACCTCGTCAAGTAGGCTAGACAATTTTATCATGTTTAGATCACTTCCGGTGTCCAGTAGAAAGTGTGCACTACCCTGAACGCATTGTGGTATTTGTAAAGAGACATGATTCTCCACTAATTTTGCTTCGAAAAGGAGAACCCCTGCAGGTTGAGAGTGGCTGTCTTGATTTGTCCCACCGGGCGTCCGCCACTGGGGCCCGGTGTTGATTCGTTTCCCGATGCCGATGCTTGCTTTTCCTGTTCTTTCTTCGCATTAACATATTTGCGTTTTCGACATTCTTCCAATGTATGATTTGGTTTTTTACAGTACCGACATGTAATTGTTTTCACATCGCGTAGTTCAGTTTTTCCTTTCTGATGTGACTCTTTATACCGAATTTTCTCTGCTTCTGACGCACGACATTGTCGAGCTTGGTGGTTTGTTCGTCCACATAGGAAACACGCGCCACTTGACTTGCTGTGAGATGCCGTCGGATTTTGATTCGATTTGTATTTATTATCCACTTTCTGGTGAATGTTATTTTTACGCATTTCCTTTTGTGATAAGCGTGACGTTTCCTCCTCGATTGCGATCTGAACAGCTTCGTTTAAATCGTTCGGCTTTCTAGCCTTGACTATTATCCTAGTGTCGTGAGGCAGGCCCTCTGTGAATGCAGTCAGGATCTGCATCGCTGTTATTTTTGATATATCATCTGGGTTATCTAGTCTACCCGTAGATATTGATGTTTCGAGAATTTCGTAAAATAATTGTTCTGCTCTATCTGCGTATTGTTGTATCGTTTCTCCGTATGCTAATCTGAACATCGATAATTTCGTGTGTAAGTGTGATAAAGTGAATTTTTTTTCAATCATTGAGTTTAATATTGTTTTCAAGTCTTCATATTTCTTAATGTCTTTATATCGTATTGCACGATATGCCTTACCAGTAAGTCTTGTTGTAATTCCTTTAACAAAATTCTCTTTTTCACTCGGGTCAATATTTTGCAGTGCAAAATCGCAGGAATTTTGGAACGCATGATTAGAATCTGAACTTTCCCCGTCGAACATTGGGATTAATTTTAGTGCTTGTTCTATAGACATGTGTTTAGACATTTTTACTACTTGATTTGACGTCGGTTTTCTATTTGATTGGAGTACTTGTGTTGACTGCTCGATTGCAATATCTACGTTACCTAGTGTCGCTTGAACTTCGTGTAAAATAGTGTTCGATTGTTGTATGTTTTTTTTAGTCTGTCGTTGATTCGGATTCTGTGAATGGGTTGATGGATGCTCAGAATTATTTGGATGCTCTGGTTTAGTTGGATGCTCTGATTTGCAAAGATGCTCTGTACCTGCTAGATGTTCTGAACTAATTTGACTTCGTAATGGATACCTAGATGTACCTACAATCTCCCCTGTTGGATCTAAACAGTCCCTTTCCCTATTTAAAACTTTGTGTGGTATGTATAATTCCCCACTAGAGGTATCACTAGCCGGACTAGATAAATCTATTAAATCTGAATTATCACTATCGCTTGCCCCCGGATTCGACATGCATTAATGAGAGACAAGAGTACAACAATAATAGTATTACTATAAACTATATTACTAAATATTATACTATATATTATATTACTAATATTATTATAATAATATTTATTAAAACTTACAAAACGATGACATAAAAATATTGTTGCATTATGATTGATGTCGACTGTTGTTGTTTAACTTGATAACGCTGCTGCTGATAATGGCACGGTGTTGATATACTGACCCACTGACGCGGCGGCGTTGACCTTGCCCTACTCCCTTGCGGCAACGCGTACAGGAACTGGGCGGTGGCACTGTCCACACGGCGGCGGCAACGACGACGACGATGACGGCGGCGACCGAACTCTCCTTGTAAATGTGCACGCAGCGCTGTCTCGTATAATGATGTGGTAACGTGTTGTCCCGGCGGCGGTGATGACGTCGACGACGAAGACGACCGAACTCTCCTTGTCTGTGCTACTACGTATCGGCGGCGGCGACAACGCGTATAATAATGTGGCAACGTGTTGTCCCGGCGGCGGTGACGACGTCAACGACGAAGACGACCGAACTCTCCTCGTCTGTGCTACTACGTATCGGCGGCGGCGACGACGCGTATAATACGAATATTATATTACGTGACAATTATGACAACACTTACGAGTGTTTATTCCGATTCCTTGATATTGAAATTAAATTTCGACGACGATAGCTTACGTAGATTCGTTAGTGATCTCCAAAATTGCACTGCCGTAGAATAAAGTACAACAGTTTTTCTCTTTTGGAGATCCCACCGCTGCCACCAAATGATGTGTGCTAACGCCGTATTATCGTTGAAATCAGGAATTAATGATTTATAAATAAAAACACTAGTTAAATTACTTCACGTACACTAATTTTATTATTTCTACTCAAACACGATTTAACTTATAACTAAGATTTTCTGTCTACACTATAGAGGTTCTGTCTAACTCGAGTCCGTACTCCGACAGCCGACACGGCCCCGTCCGTGGGAACCGTATCGGTCCTTGCACGGCGAATTCGCTGACCAACGCACTTCCCACAGTCACGTAGGCCATTGCGTTATCCAGCGAACGCACATATCGCATACAGGGTGTCTAGTATATACAGGGTACAACATAATCTACTAATCTGAATAAATACTAATAATAATACCTAAATCGCTGCTTAAACTAACTTTATACTATGCATTACAAATATGTATGTTACATATTCCCTTATTCAACTTTTGTCAAATTGTTCAGAAACTTCATTACATTTTCATTTAATTTCAACATAACTGAATGTTCCTTCATTTGTATTATTGTTACTAAACCAGTAACAAGTAATATTAGTACCTGCAAACAAAAAAATAAATATATTTTTTTATATTATTATGTAATTTTCTAATCGTATAAATTTAAAAACAAATACTACAAATCATTACACAGTTACTGAATTTCATACTAACTGACATAATAAGATTTAAATTTATATTGAAAATGCCAAAAGCCGTGATTTCGCTTGATTCAAAAACTGATATTTGGTTCATAAACAATTTAACCTAAAACATAAGTACCTACTATTATAATAACAATATTATAATATTATCAATATGTTGTGACTTGTGTTAATTAATAACAATTATTCAATCTTTGGTATAACTTATACGGTTAATTAATACTTTAATTAAGGAAGTATAATTTAATTTAAATAATATAATTATACGTATTATCTTATTTACTTGGATCTTTAGGTTTGGTAATAAATTGGAAATCCTTATCAATCGTAAATAAGATATTATCTTCCGTTTCTGCAAATATAAATAGGTATGTTATTAAAAAATTTACAATTTCATCAATTTATTTTGAATTTGTCCAGTTTGTGTGATACAATTTGTGCACTTGGAAATTCATTGTATAAGTTTCAAATAAATATTTTCAAATATTAATAACATCACTGTCAATTGCAAGATTTATGAAATTTGTTTTGATAAAGTTTTTAGAGTATTCACTACTTTAGTATTATATGATAACATCCGGTTATTGCTAAGTTGATTATCTTTATTTATTATCAACTAGCTTTATCTGTTCTGTCCTTTAATTCAAGGCATCCATATACTTTTAAAATAAGATTTCACACGACTACTTAATATTACATTATCTCTTGATCGTGGTATGCGTAGTATTACTAATTTGTATGATTTTGATTTATTTTTCAATTATCTAACCTTTATATTGAAAATTATAACTTTAATTATTTCTTTTTATTTGATTCTGAGTGAAGTAATGAATTGAGTCTGAAATGTGTTATTTTTTTTGTGTCTGTACTCTGTAGACACTATAAGTAATTGAAATATTGTTTCAACTTTCAACTTCAGGATATTTTCTGGGGGTATAGTGAATCGGTGTATTCCCAGTTCGCCGACACCCAATTTGAAGAATTACAGAGGAAACCTCGTTGTGCCAATTCAAGACCATGTGGTCCGTGATTATGTGTCTTAGACATAACTACGACGTTTGAACGTCTTAATATTGCACGGCTGCCGCAATTATGCACACATTTATAATATTCGTTGTCTCCTCGTATAGTAAGTCCTGATTCTTTTCCGACTTTAATTTAAACCACTCCATAATGGGGAAAAAAAATTTTATTGCAATAGGTACCTACCTCACGCAATGAAATAAAACTACTAACTAAAATCATATTCATTATTTGAAAACCACAGTGGACTTATAATAATATGTTATATAAATATATTTATAATATATCGATGGATGTCAATTATCATGTGATAGGTACCTATAATACTATCTTATACTCACCATTAAAATAAGTTTACAGATATCATAAATTTGCAATATAGATATCATAGCCGATAGGTACCTGCAGTTCTTACTGCACTTAAATAAATGTACAGATTATGATAGTACCTATTATAGTTTTATTGCAATGCAGCAAAGCATGTCGTCAATATTATCATTTGTCGGCAAATTGGGCTTTTTTTAAAACCCATTAAAAACTGGTTTTTTTTATCAAAAAACCGGGTGTCGGCGAATTGGGTGTCGGCGAACTGGGCATAAACCAGTGAATCTAGTTTAAGATATTAAATTAGATTTTATTAGAAGTTAAATTGAAAATGTACAGTAATTCTCAAAATCGTCGCGAAAAACCAATTTTACTCTAAACGCAATATCAAACGTCTCATCAATAAAAATATAATAATGCAGAATGTAAAAAAATGTTCTGTTTTGTAAGCATAATTAATGTTTTTGACACGTTTAAAAATAATTTTTTAATTAGTAACATGAACAAAAAAATATATTATACTCAAATCTATCGTATTAAATAATAAAAATAAACATTTAACACTTAAAATAATAATTGGATTATTGATTACTTAATAAAATGTACAATAATAATTGTCATTCAGCATACTATACTTGTGGGTACCTGTATTTACTATTTGGCAAATAACGAGGCTACACATAACGAATAACTTAAACAATTCAAATAAAAATAGATACTAAAATTAGAAAATAGCTATTATAAAATTGTTTGTTACCTTTTCGTGTACTCGTGAAGCAGCAATAATAATAGATAAAATGAATATGACATTTTGCAGGCTGAAAATGTATGGAAGACATTTTACTGTGAGATTGTTAAAATTGAATTCATTATTTACTAAGTCATTAGTAGGGCTTAGAAAAATATAATAAAAACAAATCAGGATGTTAATATAACTGAATACAAAAAATCCTATTAGTATTTTTCCGTAACCCACACTGAATATTCTTAAGAGGTCAGATAGTTCAGCGTGTAGCAACCGTATCTTATCCAGCGTCATTCCAGTTATGAATTGTGTCAAATCACCAGGAGTGGCTAGAAATCCAGGTAGAAGATATTCCCAAGAGTCATTTAACGTTTGAAATCTATGCTCCAATTGTTGTAGGAAAAAATATGTGGAAAATATTACTGTAACGTCCACGACGAACTCAATCCGAATAAACATTTGCCCGATAGAATATATGTCTATGGTCTTTGGCGGCCATAGGTGCACAAGCAGTATTGTAATTGTAAAATAATAAATGGAGGTAAACATGAAAATTATGTTCCAATAACTCTTTGTCGGTGAAAGCTGGCGAATCATTAAAAATCTTGGAAGTGATGTTACTGTTTGATCGTACTCGATGATACCATTCATCAACCTACGAAAATCATAATGAGATAAAAACCGATTAGAAACTTGTTTTAGATTTTGAGCGGAGCGCTGAATGTATTGGTTTTACAATGATGTGTGTTTTTATTTTTTTATTTTTGTGTCTGTCATTACTTTTTGGGAAAGTAAAAGTGCTTTGATTCTTGTATCTTGTTTGATGGAAAAGTGAATCTAGTTGGTACACTGGGGAGGTAAAAATTTCAGGATAGTCAAATTTCACTTATTACCTAAAAAGAAATGGTCGAACTGCACTCGTTCAAAAAAAGGAGGTAAAATTTAAGATCTCTGTGGACGTTCACGTTAATTATTATAATAATATTTGACGATTTAAAAAACAAATTACTAAAAAAAATGATAAAAATGAAAAAAAAGAATAATATTTGACGATTTAAAAAAAGAATAAAAAAAGTAGGTCAGCGCATTTCGGTGGTGGATGTTTGTCCAATTTAAAATTATTTTAATGTTCTGGCCTCGGACAGGATTGTGTAATTTTACTATATTCGATTTGAATGCAATGATTGCATTCGATAAAAAACGATTCTGAGCGGACGAGGGAATCTTTTTTATTTAATTTTATTCGTTTCTATGGTGATAAATAAAGCGTTTTAAGAACAGTTTAAGAACGATTTATATAAATAAGTAATTTATATAATTATAATTATAATTTATAATTAGGAAATATCATAAAAATGAAAAAAAATATAAAAGAAAAGAAAAAGCTCATAAGTTGCTCAAATGTTTTGAAAATTTTACCATGTCTAGGTAAGGCTAATATAAGTAAGCAACTCAAATTTAAAGTTTTTACGAATGTTTTTAAGTGAATTACAACAAAAAAAACTACCAAAATTTAAATGTCTATAAATAGCTCAAAAATGGCTAAAATTTTCCGAATTTTAAACTGTAACCTAACTGAAACAAAATTCAAAATACAACAAAAAATATCTCTTGTCATTTTTCATTGGAAGCGATATTTCTGGTAGAAAACGTCGTCCGTAATTATTTAAAATTATAAAATCATGAAATCTTACGTTTTAGATTCTGAGCGAAGCGATGAATGTATTGATTTTACAATGATGTGTGTTTTTTTTTAATTTTTTTTTTATTTTTGTGTCTGTCATCACCTTTTAGGACAGTAAAAGTGCTTGGATTTCCTTCAACAGTAACTTTTATGATAGGAAAGTGAATCTAGTTGGTACTTTGGGAGGGTCAAAAGTAAAAATTTCCTAGTAGTTTTCAAAAGCGACGTGAAAAACAAAAGAAAAATTAAGGAATAAAGGGGATTTTTACGCAAAATCTGTTTTCGAGAAAATCGATTTTGGTTTTTGGTGTAACTCATGAAATTTTGACTGAATGTTTATATTAGCATTTTCTATACACCATAAAATTTACAAAATATTTTGACTCTTTTTGAGCTGTTTACGGCCATTGTCAGTTTTCAATTTTTTTAGTTTTTTATCTGTTGAGTAAAAAAGCTTGAAAATTTAATAGAAGGCTCCTAGGTTATTGTTTCAAAGGCAGATGGAAAAAATTAAAAATCCTTAGTCACAGTTTTTGTTTATAAGCATTTAAAGTTCAAATTTTGACAAAATACGGAAAAATCACGAAAAATAGCAAATTATTTTGATTTGAGAATTCATAAATACTTTCTTTTTAAATCTAAGATTTGAAAATGTAATATAAGATTACTCATAATTTTGTCTACCTTTATCAAAAAAAAAATGTCTAGAAGAAACTTAAATTAAATTTTTATGAGCGTCTGAAATTTATATTTTTACAATATTTGATATTTACTCGATTTCTCTTGTAACAATTTTCTTATTTTATTGTAATTGAAAAACGAATGACTGTAGATACTTGAAAATTTCACTGAATGTTTATATTAGCATTTTCTATACACCATAAAATGTTGAAAATATTTTGACTCTTTTTGAGCTGTTTACGGACATTGTCAGTTTTCAATTTTTTTAGTTTTTTTTTCTATAAATATCAATACATTTTTATTTGTTGGGTAAAAAAGCGTGAAAATTTGATATAAGGCTCCTGATATATCGTTCTAATAGCAGTTGAAAAATATTAAAAATACATAGGCACAATTTTTTTTTATAAGCATTTAAAGTTCAAATTTTGACAACATTTATCAAATTTATAATTTATTAATTATTTTGTGGTTAAAAATTTATAAATTTTTAACTTTTATGGCTAAGGATTGAAAATTTAAAACAAGGCTCCACGTAAATAGGTTATATATAAATTACTTTATTCACAATAATATCATCAAATATACTTGGTAAAATCATAAGCTGACTGACCGTTTTCGCTCAGAATCGTTTTACTTATACAATGATATTATATCATTGAATTCAAATTTAACACCATCCATTACAGTGACCCACTTTTAACCTACTGTACAGCAGAGCGACATCCACTTATCCACCTTTTTTCTCTTTTAACCGCTTTTATTTCGAGTAGCGTTTCGAAAATCGAAAAACGACCTCTAAAGTACCAGCTCAAGAACATTACCTTTCAGGAAAGATGCTATACTTGATACTTTTGAGCAAGTTTAGAGGGAGAAAAAGTGTTTACAGAATAAAAAAGAAATAAACATCATTGTAAAACCATTACATTCCTCTCTCCGCTCAGAATCTAAAAATTACATATATATTATTACTACAAAAAGATCAATATTAGTTACAAAAAAAAAAGTTATAATAATGTCAATTATAATATTTGATATATATATATATTATTATATTAACATAATGGACAATGGTATGTATAAATCAATCATTTTTAAATATGCCAATGATTAAAATCATTGTCAGTCCTAAGCGGCTAAGCCTGTAATTGGTAAGGGAAATGAGTGTTTTATAAACCTTTAACCCATTCAAATGCATGATATTTTTGTTGGACTACCTTTTTTTGAGCCCAAGTGCAGTTCGACCATTACCTTCTTTAAACCCGAGGCAGTTTGACTAAAATAAGTGCAATTCAACCATACCCAAACATTTTCATGTAGCATTCAAAAGCGCCGAAGAAAAAAAAACGGGTAAGTGGATGTCGCCCTGTTGTACAAGTACAGTAGGTTACAAGTGGGTCACTGTATTATAGATTATATTAAATTTGAATTCAATAATATTATAACATTGTATGCGAAAAACGATTCTGAGCGGAAATGGTTTTTCAATCTGGATACCTATTTTATATTGTTATTATATTTTATTATAGCCTGTAAGTTGAATATTATAAATTACAACAAAATAACTAAAATACATCCAACTTTCACTGAATATTAACATTTTCTGTAAATATTCTGGTTAATAGACTGGTTTGAGCTGTTTACGGACATTTTCAGTTTACATTTTTTGCTATAAATGTCAATTTTATTTTATTCGTCAAAAACCGTGAAAATTGAATACAAGGCTCATGATATATTATTACAATATTAGTTGAAAAATATTAAAAATACATAGGTACGATTTTTTTTTACAATCTGTCACAACTCGAGTTATATTTCTATAATGACTTGAGAGTCATGTGGTCGAGTTAGGTCACCAACCACGAGCCGAGACCCAAAAGGGTCGGAGAGTCGTGGATTTTTGTAGTATTTTATGCCAGCAATGAGGAAACGACAGGTATCCTAACAATAATAATAAAAAAAAACATAACACACTATTTGATAGAAAAATCTTTATATTATTAAGGTTGGCGTCGAGAAAGCCGTCAGGCATAAAACTCGGACAGAAGTAAAAATAAAAAACAAACACCATAATAATAATAATAATAATAATACCTAACAAACATAGTGCTATAACAATAATAAACCCTTAGCCAATATGCCAATAATAATAATAGTAATACCTAGCCAATATAGCAAGAATAATAATAATAATAATAAATGTAAAGTATAGGGATACCGGCCACGATGTTAAATTAATATATAATATATTTACAAATAAAGGTACGTTACCAATTTACCACCCCGATTGCGCGGCGGCGAAATGGGGCTCTATACCCCTTCAACATCGTGAAACGGCGTACGCAAAAAAAGTGTCGTCCGTCGGCTTAGTCGACCACTATCAATCACGGCTATGGATAAAGGAGCCTCAATTGCCTTCCCCTCCGGGAACGCGGCCTCAAATATATTTAACATAGCCGTGGCTTATCCATATATTTATTATCTATGGTGTGCGTTCGCCGCACCCATGGACCTATCAACTAAGTTTAACTTAATACCGGCAGGTATTATCACAGAATAATATAATGGTAATGTCGCCGATCGGTGGACTTGGACCCACGGGACAAAAGTCGGTATCTCACGCACACGGAAACAATATTTATAAATGCAGCCTAACGTGTAAAATCGATATGGTAAACTGGTCACCCAACTCTGGTCGTCACAAAGCATTTTAAGTTCAAATTTGGACGAAATTACTTATTAAATAGCCAAGAATAACGATTTTAGTTATTTTTTTTTCCATTTTATAATAATAATTAAATTTATAATAATATAATATTTATAATATAAAATATCCTAGACTGTGACAAACCGTCTCCGCTCAGAATCGTTTTTCGTATTTATACAACGATACCTATTATAATTGTTATATCATTGAATTCAAATTTAACACCATCCATTACAGTGACCCACTTGTAACCTACAGCAGAGCGACATCCACTTACCCGCTTTTATAATTTAATTATTATGTTGTAAAAGGAACTTGAAACGTACCACATAAAATAAGTTTAACACTTCTACCTATCATACTTCTTATAAATTATTACTAAAAGTGAGAATTTTTTATGAATACGTTATACAAATATATAATCCTTTGAAATTGAACCTGACATATTATTGTCTTTGCTCTGAATCATTTTTGGCTCGCAATGATTTATTAATGTTTGTTTAGCCAGCCCTCCCCCCCTCAAATATAGATTCTATAAAATAAACCATCCAATTAAATAGAAATGTGTGTATATGCAGTGAATTTATAACTTATACGTTATATGTACGAGTATGAATGTGACCTAATCTTCCAAATTGATGACGTAGTATACTCATAAAATAACGTGTGGTAAGCTACAAGTGGATTTTTAAGTTCCTTATTATTTATTTTACAATTCAATTTTTTTTTTAAAATTTGTTAGTAATTGCCAATTAATATGATTGGTGTTATTTATCTTACTGTATCAACTGTGTTTCTGATATTCTTGATGCAATAATGACGGACCATAGTTTAAATAAAAATATTTTGTGAATAAAAAAAGTATTTTCGTGTACAGAATATGAGAATATAATTAACATAATCATTCGTGTAAATTCAAGACACTTATAGATTGTGCATGTACTTTGTATTAATAATCCATTTGATTCTAATATGTAAGACATTTTAATGATACCAATAAATTTGCACAAGTATAAAATATTCCTTAAAGATATTTTATAAACATTCAACATTTTAAGAAAACGTTTTTTAAACACTAAATATTGAAAGGATATATTTGATTCTTATGGACAGTTTTTGTTATTACAATGCAAATTATAAATTCAAATATTGCAAACAATTTAAATAATTGAAAAGTATAAAAATATAACCATTTCATTATAAACTATTATTTATTTAGGTACTTAAGTTACCTAATATTTATTTTTGAATTAGTCGACAAAATCGTCAATATATTAGGTACGATATATTTTGTGTTATAATATTTACTTTGCTGATTATAATTTATAATAACAAAAAATTCAATGATGAATGTTTTTTTATGTCACCAATGTTATAGAGACTACTAGCCGCCCTAATAAATGTATTATTTATATACTAAAATTTTGAAAACTTGTTTTATTTTATACTTAAATTTCCTCCATTTCAAAATCCTGGCTACGCCACCATGGAGAATAGAATAATGATTGCTTGATGTATATTTCAGTGTTCAGTCATATAATTTGACATTTTAGATCTCTACATGTATTTATATGTATTCATTATATAAAGGTAGGTAAAATTATTAAAGTCTATAAAAAAAATCTTTGCAATAAAATAAAATATTAACCTATTTGCTTTCTATATTAAATATTTCCGCGATATAATTGACCCAGTGTTTCATTCCAAATCATGGTTTTTTTATAATTATATTTATCATTGACACAAAAACAATGAACATGTAATGATAAGGGGTCGTCACTTGTTTGACAATTTTACTACAGACAGTCATCACCACCGGGATATGTTCTATGGAGATTGGAGGGCGATAATTGAACGTTAAATCCATAGAAAATTGATCATTTAAGGAATAAAATTCAAAATGTTATATTATGTTAGTGACATTTATGTTCTAAATTATTTGAATGCAAGTATTTACATGTTTCCTTTTTTTAAAATATATTTATTAATATTATTAAATACTGTCATGTTTAAATTTTCTATTACAAAAAAAAAATATATGAAAAATGTAAGAGTTAGTTCACTAAATTATCATACATAATGCTTTCAAAGTGTTATAATTAACAAATAATAATTATTAATTATTAATTAATATATTGATTTTAAATACAATTCATAATATGTTGATATTGAGGTTAATACTATAGTATTCATATTACCTATGTGCTACCAAAATGCATATATATTATTTTGAATACCTTTTTATAAGCATTTATTACTCAGTTTTACCTATCATCATTGATTTTATAATATATTCATAGTATTTATTGTACATATTATAAAATCAATCCTATTACCTATATATTATTATATATTAACCGAGATACTGGGGATAGAAACCGGTGGCTGGCAGTTGTCCGAATAATGATAAAGACCGATAAGAGTGGTTGTACGGTGGTTCACCTGTGGTTACCCTGTGACCAACTTGAGGTGGTGTTGCACAGCAAGTCGGGGGATATTTTCGATTTGCGGAGCGGAGCGACGGCGCCGAGGAGCGTAACGACGAGTGCCGCTAGCAAGGCATCACTGTACAATGCTTTTTCAAATTGGTGTCACTGGAATATGCTGGTATATGCTGGTACGGTATTGTGGTATAAACTTCCTTATCATTTTTCGGACAACTGCCCCCAACCCTTTAGTAGGTATATACCTAATTTAGAAAAAACAATCAATAATTTTGATTAAGGGGGTCTTGACAGTTTTACATTAAATTTAGGGAGCCTCATGACAAAAACAATTGAGAAGCACTGTACTAGATTATACTGTAGAATATCTAAATGACTAAATATATATACAGTAAAACTCGCTTAAGACGCTCTCGCTTAAGACGCTTTCCCGCATAAGACGCTGTTTTTAGTCGGTCCCTAGACATTTCCTATACTAGTCAATGTAAAAATCACCTGTTAAGACGCTCAGTTTTTCTCTGTCTAATCGGGTAAAACGCTCTTTTTTTCAGCAGATTACGATAAATTTTAGTAGTTTTGTGAAAATAAAAATAGAATTTTTAGTATTATACGTGTTCTTATCGTTTTATTTTATCGCTATACCTATTTTATCATTACTTATTATAACAGTTTTACTGTATTTCATCGTCTTATGAGATTTAGTAAGTGCTGTTCGTTCGCATGTGTATAACCGTAATTTCGTTATGGCTAGTGGTATAAAACGTAAAGCGCTAACGATTTCGGACAAACTCAACATTTTGAAAAAGTACGATGAAGGATTGGCTGAGAAAAAAAAACAAAAAGATATTGCTAATGAACTGGGGATACCTCCTTCCACTTTAAGAACTTTATTGAAAAACAGACATGAAATAGAACAAAGCAGCTTGTTAGGTGGCAGCAAACGACAAAAATTAAAACACGGGACTTTCAGCTTCTGCAAAATTTTGCTGATTATGCAACAGTAGATGATGAACTCGTAACCAGTAGCACTCGGACTTTAGATGAAATAATCGCTGATACGAACTTAGTGGACAATGAGAAAGAAGACGACGATCAAGAAGAAGAAGATCAAGACTTTCCAGTATCTACTCCTACAATAACTACTGGTTTGCAACATTTATCGGAAATTCGGAAAGTATTATTCTGTGTTGAAAATTCCGAAGAAATGTTAGGTTGTCTTAATAAAATTGAAAACTTTCTTGCTGAAACACATTGTCAGAACCTTAAACAATCAAAAATAGATCATTTTTTTAATAAACAATAATAAAATATGTATGTAATAATAATATTTTTTTAAATTAAATTCAGTAGCACAAAAATATAAGTATGTATGTATATCGTAATTATAATTAATTTTTAAGTGTATTTCTCATTAAATTATGTTTAATAATAAAAAAATAAACTCGATATTTCAACCACATCATTTTGTTTCATTCCCGCATAAGACGCTTTCCCGCATAAGACGTTTTAGAGAGCTGGTCCCTTAAAGAGCGTCTTAAGCGAGTTTTACTGTATATATATATAATTAGGTTGCTATCTCGGTAAAAGATCATGTTTGTAATGTTGCATTTCAATTAAAAAACTAATATACATTTTTCACTGTTTATTTTTCAAACATAATTTGTAGTTATTGAAGAAATATATAAACAAATATTTTGACAAAGGTCAGTTGCTCAATACACAGCTAAATATTAACCAAATATATCATAATGCATTATGTCAAAACAAGAATGATATTCACTTGCAAAAGAAAAAATGAGTAAGTTGCTAAAAACAAGAAAATATCAAAAAACTTAACATTTTTTTCAAAATTAGTTTGAAGTTTATAAGATAACTATTATTGAATAATATTATAATATAAATAATATACCTAATCATATAATAAAATATGCAAAATATTTTAAACATGTTTTTAGAGATTTTATGAGCACTAGAAAATAATACACCACTCTACTAGACTACCATTAATATTAAGAGCAGAATCATAATAGTCATATAAATTTAAAGATTTTAAGAAGGATGCAAATATCCAAAGAAGTGACTGAATTATATATTATATTTTATAATCGATGTCTACTCGATAAAAAATATTGCAAATGATTAAAATGTAAATGTAATGTATAAATCAGGCTAATGACCTAGCTGTTGAAGCCTTTAATACTAATAATAAAAAAAAAAAAAAATGTATAATTACAGGCTCCAATTTATTATGCCAACTCGATTAAAAAAAAACTTATTATGATTCAATATTGTTTTTGTAAATAGGTACTAACTTCAATTTAAAAAAAGGTGGATAAGTGGATGTCGCTCTGCTGTACGGTAGGTTACAAGTGGGTCACTGTAATGGATGGTGTTAAATTTGAATTCAATGATATTTGTATAAGAAAAACGATTCTGAGCGAAAACGGTCAGTCATTCTATGATATTACCAAGTATATTTGATGATATTATAGTGAATAAAGTAATTTATATATAACCTATTTACGTGGAGCCTTGTTTTAAATTTTCAATCCTTAAAAATAAAAGCTATAAAAGTTATAAATTTTTAACTACAAAATAATTAATAAATTATAAATTTGATAAATGTTGTCAAAATTTGAACTTTAAATGCTTATAAAAAAAAATTGTGCCTATGTATTTTTAATATTTTTCAACTGCTATTAGAACGATATATCAGGAGCCTTATATTAAATTTTCACGCTTTTTTACCCAACAAATAAAAATTTATTGATATTTATAGAAAAAAAAACTAAAAAAATTGAAAACTGACAATGTCCGTAAACAGCTCAAAAAGAGTCAAAATATTTTCAACATTTTATGGTGTATAGAAAATGCTAATATAAACATTCAGTGAAATTTTCAAGTATCTACAGTCATTTGTTTTTTAATTACAATAAAATAAGAAAATTGTTACATGAGAAATCGAGTAAATATCAAATGTTGTAAAAATATAAATTTCAGACGCTCATAAAAATTTAATTTAAGTTTCTTCTAGACATTTTTTTTTTGATAAAGGTAGACAAACTTATGAGTAATCTTATATTACATTTTCAAATCTTAGATTTAAAAAGAAAAATTTTTATGAATTCTCATCAAAATAATTTGCTATTTTTCGTGATTTTTCCGTATTTTGTCAAAATTTGAACTTTAAATGCTTATAATTAAAAACTTCTATTAAATTTTCAAGCTTTTTTACTCAACAGATAAAATTTTATTGATATTTATAGAAAAAAAAACTAAAAAAATTGAAAACTGACAATGGCCGTAAACAGCTCAAAAAGAGTCAATATATTTTGTAAATTTTATGGTGTATAGAAAATGCTAATATAAACATTCAGTCAAAATTTCATGTCCCTACGGTCATTTGTTTTAGAGTTACACCAAAAACCAAAATCGATTTTCTCGAAAACAGATTTTGCGTAAAAATTCCCGTTTTTCCTTAATTTTTCTTTTGTTTTCACGTCACTTGTGAAAATTACTGGGAAATTTTTACTTTTGACCCCCCAAAGTACCAACTAGATTCACTTTCCTATCAGAAAAGTTACTATTGAAGAAAATCCAAGTACTTTTACTGTCCTAAAAGGTGATGACAGACACAAAAATAAAAAAAAAAAAAAAAAAAAACACACATCATTGTAGAATCAATACATTCATCGCTTCGCTCAGAATCTAAAAAATAGCTTAAGTTTTAAGACATTTTGCATTTAACAGTATGAAGCCGTCATAGGACAGGAAGCGCGCTCTGCTGACTATAGAACTGTGATAATATTTTCAATCAAGAGTGTATACGTATAGTGCAGAGTGACGACACCTTATCAATACACCTTGGTTTCGTGCTAAAATGATACCATAACAGCAGTGGCGTTTTCAGGAATTTTCTATGGGGTGGGTTCTGAAAATTTACTAGAATTCAATAGTGAGGGACTCTGCCCCCTACACCCCCCATAGTCATAATATTTACAAATTTTGTGTTATTATGTATTTTACAATTTTAGTAGTCAGTACCTAGTAAGCTGTACTTAGTATATCATGTGAATATCAAAAGTAAAATAATTCAACCGAAAACTAAGCTTTTTAACATTCATACTTTAATAATCATTATAAAACCATAATAATTTACCAAACACTTCAAAACAAAATTTTTTCAAGTTTCAGTTCATGATCTCTATCCATTCTCTTTACCGTTGTATACAGGTCCATATCAATGGCCCCCCACTTTTGAAATTTGAACTTCTGACCACGCCAAACGTTTGTGCATCGTTTGTGCAGAAATGTGCACCAAGTCCAATCGTTTGTGCACAAAAACTGAAAGCTCTATCCCTAAAACAAAATGGGGGGGGGGGGGCATTGAAACGGTAGCCCCTCCACATTGAATATTTGGATTTTTGAATGTGCCAAACGTTTGTGCATCGTTTGTGCAGAAATGTGCACCAAGTCCCGACGTTTGAGCACTAAAACTCCCAGCGCTATCCAAAAAACAAAGTGAGGGGTATTAACACGAGGGTCCCCCTTTTTTGAAATTTTAAATATTTGTCATATTAATAAATGTTGTTTACGTACCTAATAGGTTTAATAGAATTTTACTATTGCCATGTAAACGTCTAGAAATAGTAGGGCAGTAGGTTCATAATATATTATATTTAAATATTGTATTATAATAATATGAATAATATAATTATATTATGTTTTAAATATTCCTAGGTTATTTAAAAATTAAATACCAGCGTTTCTAAAATATAAATACAAAAATCTTAATTTAAAATATCTAAAAACATAGCTACCGCTTATAAATTATAACCACAGGTTAGCAATACTAACTTAAAAATAAAAAGTTATAAATTAATATAATAATTGCTTAAGTCGTATACAACCGAACGCAACTTAACCTAATAACTATTAGTTGTTACATCTTATAATACGTATTTTGGGTAGGTATAACATTTAATTTTACACTTTTAATTTAATTCTGAATTGAAAATTTATCCCTCATACAGTTTTTTACTGTTACTAAAATAAACATTATTATTTATATGTAATATTATATCCACTCAGCACTCAATATTTTTATAATTGGCAAGAAAACATACATTTGCACCAATAAACTTATTATCTTTCTTGAATTACTGTTAGAAGCAATCATAATAAAATATACAGCAAGTTTATAATTTAAGTTGATTTTTTTTAAAAATATTAAAAATATTATCGATTTCTTATGTTAAATTAACAAAATTGTTTTAATACTATTAAACAAACAAATCTGAATTCTTTCAGTACACACTATACCAGTGGTCGGCAACCGGCGGCCCGCTTTAAATTCTACGACAACGACATTTAATCGAATATTACTACTAACTAATGACCATCTCCACCATGTACTTCGAGCCAGCACAAGAAATTTTAATGTGGAAATTTAAAAAATAATAAACAATATCCAACAACAAAAATCAAATTAAGCTTTAAAAGTATGGAAATTACAACTGCTTTAAGCTTAATTTGATTTTTGTTGTTGGATATTGTTTATTATTTTTTATTATAATTATTATATTATTAAAAACTGTAATTTTTATGCTCTATTATTTTAAAGTTTTAAACAGTTATTTTTTTCTTTTTACCTCCTTCAAAAGGTTGCCGACCACTGCACTATACTATATTAATAACTATCAGGCACATCATTAGAACTTTTTTTCAGGGTGTTCTGAGTGGTTCAGATACATTTTGTACATGAACAATGCCACAACAGACAACAACATTTTTTTCATAAGCTACAGTGATTACTTAGATAAATAATTTAATTTATTTTAACACAACATAGGTAGAGTAGCACTGCACGTACTATGGTTTTAAATTTATATTCTAAGTTATAAATGAATAACGACTTATGTTACACTTATAAGTTATAAGTTATAATATATTTACAAGACTTATATTTATTTATTTGATTTTTTGTTTATTATAGTCAACAAATAATACCTTTTGGATAAATTAGGTATTCACAGAGTTAATTTGAAATTATGTTAATAAATCATAACCATTGTTATTACTTATTTGTTAACTGTTTTCAAAATTTACATTAACAGTAGTAATATTTAAAATAAAATTGTCAAAATTGTACTTCATTGTTAATATAGTCGATAAACGTCTGTGTTAAAATATTTCCTTATTTATATGAAAAAAACATTATATAGCCATATAGGTAGTATTATTTAAACATTGTTAATTAATCAAAAGTTCATATTATATAATATTCATTTATAATTTATTTAATTTCAAATTAACTCTGTGAATACCTAATTTAACCAAAAGGTATTATTTGTTGACTATAATAAACAAAAAATCAAATAAATAAATATAAGTCTTGTAAATATATTATAACTTATAAGTGTAACATAAGTCGTAAATGTATCCATATATAATACACTATATATTATATTCTGTATTCTGGAACACAGTTGTTAAATTATTATTTAAATCTATAATCTATAAGAATGTAAGTTTAACAAATAATATAATACTTACTAGAAAAAAATACTTTTTGAGAGTATTCAAATACAGATACCTGTTTTGAAAAGTATGTAAAATACGCGTATTCAAGTGATTAAAAAGTATTTGAATACTTTTGATCAAGTAGGTACTTAATGAGAATTTATCATAGCTGATCTGAGTTCCAAAAATTGAACTTAAAAATACTTGAAATCCTAACTTCATCAATATTAGTCTTATCGACTTGAAGTCTTTAAGATACAACGCAGTCAAGCCTTTTAAATTGTTTTATATGTTTTTCAAATTCGTATTATATCGAAAACGTAGATCATTCAATATTGTCGTATCGACTTTAAGTCTTCAAGATTCAACGCAGCCAAGCCTTGAAATCAAATTTATATTCTCAAAAAAGTATCGACATTAAGATTGACAAAAGAAAATTTCCCGCCAAATTAATTTTTGAATAATTTAAATTTTGAACACATTTTTGAATTTATCATGTATTAAAAAACTAAAAACCCAACCAACTGTAACAACATTCCCTACTAATTATACAAATGGCGATACCAATATAAAAATTAATTTATGTAGGTATTCTATAAAAAATATCTATTTCCATATTCAAATATTATTGAATAATTCAAAATCAATATTTAATATTCAATATTTATAAAGGCAACTGCCTTTTAGGAAAACAAAAAAAACATTTTGAAAAAATTTAACTGTAGGAATACACATTACAAAGTACAAACTAAAATGCCCAGAATCTTAAACAGAAAAAACTATTTAAAATATTTATTTCATTAAACAAGGATTATTCAAGAGGTACTAGATTGTCAATGTTTAAAAAATTTGGCTAGAGGTTAAATCATAAAAAAAATTGAAGGAGGTTGTTGGCGCCCGCAGGCAAATACATTTTAGGAAACCAAAAAAAATTTTGAAAAAAATTAACTGTAGGAATACACATTACAAAGTACAAACTAAAATGCCCAAAATCTTAAACAAAAAAAAAACCATTTAAAATATTTAGTTCATTAAAGATAAGGATTAATCAAGGGTGTTGGCGCTCTACACCAAGTTATCAATTTTCAAGTCACTACAAAATATTCAAATACAGTTACATTACTAAAAAAAAAAATTGAAGGAGGATGTGGGCGCCTGCAGGCAAATGCATTTTAGAAAACAAAAAAAAAATTTTGAAAAAATTTAACTGTAGGAATACACATTACAAAGTACAAACTAAAATGCCCAGATTCTTAAACAAAAAAAACTATTTAAAATATTTATTTCATTAAACAAGGATTATTCAAGAGGTACCAGTATGTCAATGTTTAAAAAATTTGGCTAGAGGTTAAATCATAAAAAAAAATTGAAGGAGGGTGTTGGCGCCTGCAGGCAAATGCATTTTAGGAAACCAAAAAAAAATTTTGAAAAAAATTAACTGTAAGAATACACATTACAAAGTACAAACTAAAATGCCCAGAATCTTAAAAAGAAAAAACTATTTAAAATATTTATTTCATCAAACAAGGATTGATCAAGAGGTACCAGTATGTCAATGTTTAAAAAATTTGGCTAGAGGTTAAATCATAAAAAAAAATTGAAGGAGGTTGTTGGCGCCCGCAGACAAATGCATTTTAGGAAACCAAAAAAAATTTTGAAAAAATTTAACTGTAGGAATACACATTACAAAGTACAAACTAAAATGCCCAAAATCTTAAACAAAAAAAAACCATTTAAAATATTTAGTTCATTAAAGATAAGGATTAATCAAGGGTGTTGGCGCTCTACACCAAGTTATCAATTTTCAAGTCACTACAAAATATTCAAATACAGTTACATTACTAAAAAAAAAAATTGAAGGAGGATGTGGGCGCCTGCAGGCAAATGCATTTTAGAAAACAAAAAAAAAATTTTGAAAAAATTTAACTGTAGGAATACACATTACAAAGTACAAACTAAAATGCCCAGATTCTTAAACAAAAAATATTTATTTCATCAAACAAGGATTATTCAAGAGGTACCAGTATGTCAATGTTTAAAAAATTTGGCTAGAGGTTAAATCATAAAAAAAAATTGAAGGAGGGTGTTGGCGCCTGCAGGCAAATGCATTTTAGGAAACCAAAAAAAAATTTTGAAAAAAATTAACTGTAAGAATACACATTACAAAGTACAAACTAAAATGCCCAGAATCTTAAAAAGAAAAAACTATTTAAAATATTTAGTTCATTAAAGATAAGGATTAATCAAGGGTGTTGGCGCTCTACACCAAGTTATCAATTTTCAAGTCACTACAAAATATTCAACTACAGTTACATTACTAAAAAAAAAAATTGAAGGAGGGTGTTGGCGCCTGCAGGCAAATGCATTTTAGAAAACAAAAAAAAAATTTTGAAAAAATTTTACAGAACAAAAATGCATTTCAAAGTTCAAACTAAAATGCTCAGAATATTAAACAGAAAAAACTATTTAAAATATTTATTTCATAAAACAAGGATTATTCAAGAGGTACCAGATTGTCAATGTTTAAAAAATTTGGCTAGAGGTTAAATCATAAAAAAAAAATTGATTGAGGGTATCGGCGCCCGCAGGCAAATGCATTATAGAAAACAAAAAAATAAATTTGGAAAAAATTTACCTTAGGAATACACATTACAAATTTCAAACGAAGATGCACGGAATCTTAAACAGAAAAAACTATTCAAAATATTTAGTTCATTTAAGAATGATTATTTACAGGCACCAAGTTATCAATTTTCACGTCAATACTAAATATTCAAGTAGAGTTACATTACAAAAAAAAAAATATGAAGGAGGGTGTTGGCGCCGGCTTGTCAGTGTTTAAAAAATCTATACAGAAAGATCTAGATAGGAATTAAATAACAGAAAAAATTCTCTGAAGATTTATATTAAAAATCAATTGAATTAAATTTATAAAAAAAAATTGAAAGGGGATCGTGAGAGAACCTAGCCAGTTTCTTTTCAAATTATATATTACGCACACAGGTACTCGGCGTACTCCCAGGTATAGCCGGTTAATTTTGAAAAATTTTTATACAAAAAAATCTACTAGAGTTCAATGAAGTGAAAAAAAAATTGTTTGAGAAATCTGGGTGAAATAACACTAAACAAAAGAATACGCTGGAAGCTAAATACTGCAATACATATTACTACTTACTACAATTCAAAAACTAGGTGTTGTTTACATTATAATAATGCGAACAGTTATTATGATCAGAGGTGTATCACGGTAATATATGTATTAGAAAATAAATATAAAAATAAATGTAAATTATGAAGGATGCAAAGAAATTAAATGATAAAAGGTACTGCACGGACTCTACTATGTGATTGTAATTTACAAAGGACATAAAATGTTTAATTTGGGGGACGAGGTGGCCGAGCGGTCTAACGCGACGGATTCGGCACAGCCGGTCCGAGTTCGATTCTCGACCACCGGGCGGCATTTTTCTCCGTGCAAGTCACGGTGTCCGGAGAACAACAAGTGCCGTCATCCTCCAACCGGGCATGGCAGATACCTACGGGTGCCCAATCAAAAATTCTGCCAAACCCAACACACACGTGTTCCTCCCCCTACCGACTTAATAACCTACAGTAAAACTAAAAATAGCTAATGGCCTCAGCTGCCGGGCTCAAGATCAATTAAAAAAAAAAAAAAAAAATGTTTAATTTAAAATAATATTGTGTTTGGTGGGTCTACAGTCAATATTAAATTACAAACTATAAAGTTCAAATGCAAATAAAAACATAGTCAGATATCTGTTTAAGTCTTTGTAAATATGTGCGGAAAAAAATTAGATTTAGTACCTACAATGTAAAAAAATGTGGAAAGGAAACCCTGAGAATTCTTTGACAATAGGATATTAAAACACAAAACCATATATTAAATTAAAACTATTGATTTTATACATTTTCTATTTACAAAAACTCATAAGTATTGAAAACCTTATAAAACCCTAATAAAATAATATTTTGTTATATTTTAAAATACATTTTATAATTTGTTGTGGTAAAAAAATCATTATTTAATGTTGGCTGTATTTAAGTTTTTAATAACTATACTGGTACAACTCTTGCTGACAGTCTTTAAGACCGTGTTAAAAACTATGATAATTAGTTAACATCTAATTTCCTGCCCTATCCTAACCTAACCTAACCTAACCTAACCAAATTAATAATATTTAAATATTTTCTTTCATTGTTATGTTTAAAATATCGAATACCTTGATAGTTAGTAGGAAAAGATCATCGCAAAGCTCACGACCGGTGATGGTAGTCGTCTATCATTACCATAGCTTCAACTAACCATAGGTTTACCTAACTAACCTTCTTATGACTTATTAGGACACTTTGAATAAAAAGATCCTGATTTGCAGGTTGCTGAACTTAAGTGTTTGATTATCAAGTTGATCCTTAGATTGTTGACACCTTAATCCATGCTATGGATGAAGCCCATAGATAATAAAGATATGGATAGTCCACGCCTATGTTAAATACATTTCAGGCCGCGTTCCCGCGGAAGGCAATTGAGGCTCCTTTATATTGATAGTCGATACTCGATATAGGTATACTTTATTTGGCCTCAATTGTTCCCCTCGAAGACCGCTGATAAGACCATTATGTTATATCTTTATTATCTATGATGGAGCCATACCCAGCTCACTCGTGTAAACAGTGTGGGTCTGGGCCCCATACTCTGATATTAAAAGCCCAGCCCACCTTCATATTATTCTCTATGCAAAAAGTAAATTTAAGACAAATTTGTAAATCAATGCACAGTCTCTCTATTGTACTAATATTTGTGATTTCATTAATTTTCAGTATTTTGTATTATTAGATTGGGAAAACATAAGACAATATAATTTACACAAGACTGTGGCTAACCCAATCATACTTTGATAAAAGTATATGATATAAGCACCTTCTATATTTGAATTAATCGTTTTTTTTTCGGGTACTTTATTGGTGGACGGCACTTTAACTACGGTCCCTCAACTTACTGAGGCAACCTTGAGGCATTTACTTTTAGGAAATTAATTAAATCCTCAAACATAACTCTTAATTCAAGAGTTTGTAACTAATACAATCATAATATAATATGAGTATAGTACATTTCGTTATTTTTTTTTTTTAATATTTACTGTTAGTGAAATATTAAGTTTGTATTTCTAATATAATATATTTTATGATATTTATGGACGACACTTGCACCATGGCCCCTCGATATAGTAATGTGGCGACCCGGCACATCTCTTTTAGATAAATGATTAAATACTTAATCAAGTCTTCCAATTTACTAAACATTTATATTTTGTAGACGATTTGAAGAAAAATTTAAAATTGAAGAGAGACTGTGTGAATTAACAACATTTTTGGTATGAAATGTTTATTTGAACACCTGTTATAATGTGTTATATTGAACTTAAGTTAATTTTTTATAATGTACTATAGTAAACATTTGAACATTTATTACAATATACGTATGTTATATATAGATTTCGAGTATGATTTTTTTTAGTTTTTTTTTTGAAAGTTACCCACCTACTACAATACAAGACACTTTATTTTTATATTTTGAAGCAATATATGATTTGGATTATTTACATCTATATAAACTAAATTTCAGACCCATAGTTTAGTATTTAAAGTTTGTATGATCAAAGCCGTGGAACCAAATTTTATCAGACTCTACTAGAATGTTGTAGTTAAATTAAACTATAATAAGTATGTGGAATAACAGTACCTAACCTTCTATGATAATTTGTTATGAATATAATATTTTAAGTAATAGCTCAAATTTAGCACTTTTACGGTACTTAATACATTTTCCTAATATTTTAACAGAAATTATGGAGCTAAAAATATAGAAATACCTATATTATGTCACGGTCCATAGTTCATAGTTTTGTTTCATTTATAATAATAATGCTTTTTAATATACTTTTTCATAAATTAATATTTATTACAGTTGGCTTTTATGATTTGTTTGAACTATTAGTACGTATTTTTTTTGGGAGATCCCTATTATTACAACACCGTTACAAATATGCGTTTTTTTTTTGGTTAGTTAATATAATTGCATGTTTTCATGATTTCTTCGTATTTATGCTTATTTTCTTAAAATGTTTTTATATTTTCGGTTCATCCATTACCTACCTCCATACCTACCTACAAAGTGTGTAAATAAAGAATTTTTTTTGTAAACCAATTTGAACTATAATTTATTAATTTAAAAAATTTTTCATTTAAACGTTTTCATTTGTATTTTTTTGAATTTTAAGTTCATATTTTTGAATATTTCAGTGTGTATATTTGCCTGTTTTTAGTGCATACATGCATATTTAACACTTTTTCATTGCATTAAATTCACAGCCCTGCTAATTACTTTTACTTCCAATCATAATACCTATCACAGTTAATGTTAATTGTCAACTTGTCAACAATCAACTCCTTCTTCAACTTGATAACACTAAGAGGATATCAGATTTTTAGCGCACCATTTATTTCTCTCTCTGACCCAATCATTTTAGTGTTTTTTTAATGGTACATTTGGTATGCTACGCGTGGGTCAAAGATGGAAAACAAATAGTGCACTGACATCCCAACCGGCAACAAGTTTACACGAGTGAGCTGGGTATGGCTCCATTATAGATAATAAAGATATGGATAGGACATAATGGTCTTATCAGCGGTCTTCGAGGGGAACAATAAATTGAGGGCAAATAAAGTATACTTATATCGAGTATCGACTATCGACTATCAATATAAAGGAGCCTCAATTGCCTTCCCCTCCGGGAACGCCGCCTCAAATGTATTTAACATAGGCGTGGACTATCCATATCTTTATTATCTATGGGCTTAATCCATAGCATGGATTAAGGTGTCAACAATCTAAGGATCAACTTGATAATCAAACACTTAAGTTCAGCAACCTGCAAATCAGGATCTTTTTATTCAAAGTGTCCTAATAAGTCATAAGAAGGTTAGTTAGGTAAACCTATGGTTAGTTGAAGCCAAAGAGTCAATAGGGCCTTTGCAATTCAAGATCTTTTCCTACGTATTCGGCATTGTTAACATAACTATTCTACCTTTACACTTTTTCTTCCCCCGTCTCTCACAGCTATATACAGGTTCAGCCACTCTCATTCCACACCTCCATATGATCGGTATTCTGTCTATCCATCTCTTCTTCAGTCTTCTCGTCCATCATTTCTCCCCTAAATTAACTTCTATAGCCACTCTCACTATCTCTTATCATACAGTGACCGAACCACCTAAACCTATTCTCTCTTGTTTTCACTACAATATGTACACTACCCTACACTACCCTTAATTAATTAATGTCTTATTCTATCCTCTTTTATACCTTAACACCTTACTTAAAATTCTCATATCTGCTACTCTCACTCCACTTACCTACCCTAACCTTACATTTCTTTTTCATTTTTCCCTATCATACACCAAACATTCTGAAATCCAGTTGACCCATTTCCTTATCTTCGCCATATCACACACTTCCTAATTCCTATTCACTCAGTCTCTAGTTACCTACAAGTCATCGTACTTGATTATCGGTGAAAATATTTAAATATCATTGAGCGAATTCCCTACTCGAAAGAATTACTTAAAAAAATATCATACCTCACCAATTTTCTAATTTTGAACACGGCTTTATTGATAGCCCGAATAGTGTTATACCAGTATAGTTACAATACAAATATTGAAAATTTTCGGGCAATACATCCCCTGATCAATTAACTATAATAAAAAAAAACCTACTGAGAAATAAGAAAATACATACCCCGTGACGGAATCAAAATGTGCTACGAAACTTAGTCTTCGAAACACTGAAACGTTCACACATTTCAATCTGCTTATGATATATTATTCCCAATTTGAAAATGTTCACTGACGAATACCGAATACCATTTCTGAAATAACACGCATCTTGTGCAGTAAAATGTTCTACAATATTCTAATGACCTATGCGTTACAGTCTACAGATATTATATAAACCTACCAATAAATACCTAATATTAATTTTTATTACACAGAGTTTGTATTTTTAAATGTTGTATTCAAGGATTTATTAGTTTTATTTGCATACCTAACAAAAATTACATTTATTCACAAGTCAGTTATCAACTAGAACTCGACTACGAGTAAGACAGCGTTTGGATTGTTCGGACTGGCGTATAATTTATTATTATTATACATTGCGCCTTTGGTAGGCAGTAGTAAACGTATATGCTTCTACGTTACTTAGTTAACAGATTTTCCGCGACAATAAATATTTAATTCAAGTCTAAAAAGTAAATGTAAGACCAAAATAATATAAAAACAAACTTACGCATAAACATCGACTCTTCCAGTGAAACCTAGCTGTACTGCAGCACACGCTGTCGTCGAAGAAACAGCTATCTTCATCCGTCTACATCTCGCTCCATCTCCATCTCTCTCTACATCTCGCTAATTGAAACTTATCTAGTATACAATACTAGTATCTTTATGATCTGTAATATATTCTGGTGTTCGATGAAAAAGATTGAAATAAGATAAAAATACATATTTTTTTGTTTTTGAATATGAAAGCTGTGAGATAATCGATATGAATTTTGTGAGAAATCTAGAGGTACTAGAAAACTGAGATGAGTGTGTTGAATGAAATAAATTAAAAAATTGATTAACACAACAATCGCTTAAAAATTAATTTAATTCAAATAATGAGATGAACCTTATTAGATCATTTAAATTGTCCAGAACAAGCCCCTAGTTGTTGGTCGCATGCCAATTTTAACCATATACTAGACCACAAGTTTATAGACATTCTATAATGCATTCTGCTGCCGGTGGCCCTAGACACTGTTGGGGAAATTATAATATTTCTTTAGTAATTAAATTACGATACGAATTATAAGTTACGTAGGTACTTGTCCAATACTCGACTACCAGAATTTAAATTAATGAATGTGATGTACCTAGGTAACATATCGATCGATTCTAAAACAGAAACTTAACCTAGGTACAAATAATATCACAATATCAAATAGTGAAATGTGAAAATTTGAAGAAAATTTCCTATAGGTATATCCCGTAAAACCCCCAAAATAAAACGTACGTTTGAGGTGTTCTCTTAAAACCCAAATATTTAATGCCCGTATCCCGTATGCATAGAAAATGTATGTTTCACATTTAACGAAAACTAAAACTATCGTGACGGAACTGAATTACGAAGAACGTATAAAACAAAAATAATCGTCACCAAGTGATAGGTATAATCTGCTATGTACTTACAAATCATATTAAATAACATTAATCATTATGTATTTTCTTATTTTGTTAGGTAGGTATAAAAACCTACCTTCCTACTTATAAAAGCATTACCTAATCATTGATTTATAATTTTAAAAATTATTCTACTATAACAATAAATTAACAGTTGTAGGCAAAGTATTATAATTTAAGGTATTTTTCATAATATCCTAATTTTTGTACACCTATAACAACTGGATTTTAAAAACTTCTCTACGTCTAGCGGGTATATAAGTTTGTCTGACAATAAATATTTACATTAGGTCTACCGCGTCAATAGAGTAGTAGGACAAAACTTACGTAATTATTTATTCTTCCGGCGAAACGCGGTCTCTTTGAGTGTATAATATTGTCTAGTGTCAGAGCTGTGCGTCTCCGTCAAGGAAAATGCAGCGCGCGTCTTCATATCTCCGATCCAAAAGTTCAGACTGGAAGTATTGAGATTAATGACATTTATAAAAATAGGCACCTAGCTTAATAACCAGAATGGAACGAAATATGTGAGTACGTATTGGAATCGCTGTTCGTCTCAAACGATTGTCATTTGCCATAGATTATTTATAATTATAACCTCACCGTCCTAATCATAGAAAATATATATATGGTCCTAACCGATGGATGATGGATATTTTTACATTATCTTCAAAAAAACATTTATTTGTTTCTACTAGACGCAAATGCGGTAAATTGAATTAAAATTTATAATATAGATAACGGTTTTTTTACTTGGTAACCATTTATTAATTACTTGGTTTATAAACAAATTCTAATTGATATAAAATAGTAATTATATAAAAATAGTTTTATTGATCCCAATATTTAAAAATAATGTTTCAAATAAAATAATAAAACAAATTTAAGAAATACCTATTAATTAATATGTATTACCTAAATAACAAAATAACTAAATAAATTCGTGTTTTTTTTTAAACATTTTCACGCCCCCCCCCCCCCCCCCCCTTAGGAAATTGTGTCACTCCTCCTTAGAGTGGTGCGCCCCTTAGGTTAAGAGCCTTTGAAATAGTGCATGTTAAAAAATCAGCCATATCCTCTCCCCCCACCCCTTGACAAAATCATTTGACTCATTTAGCTACTTTATGAATTAAGATCGATACATTGAATGTACAAAACTGTACCTACCTACATAATAGTTATCAACCTACCTATTAACCCATCAATAATATTATATTTTTTATTGTGTACACTAATCGATTGGTATATACAAAATAACGTTAAGTTATAAATAGAACGTGGATTTAAATGCATTAATAATAAGAAAAATGCCTTAAAAATACGATTTAATGCATTTATATTACAAATCTTAATAAAATGGCCAGAAAAATTAAAAGTCCAATTTAAACGAATATAAAATAGAATTTAGATAAGTGTATAGGTAACGTATTCGTTATATTTTGAGTTTCATTATAGCACATCAGTCGATCAGATGCTATTTAATATTTTAAAATAAAAAAATTCGACAGTAATTTCATATTGGCAAGTGTTGTTTTCTATAACTGGAGACTGAAGTTATAGTATCGAACATAATGGGTACGTAAAAAAATAGAAATTAAGAAAAAAAATTACCTTTATTTAATTGTATCTAATTTTTTTCTAATAAGTTGCATGAGGAAACGCTCTAGAATACAGCCAGAACTTAAAATATTGTGATTTATGAAAAATAAAATTATACGAAACGCAGTAAGTTTTTTGCTCATATCTTCTTTGCTTATTGGAATTTTAGAATTTTTAATCGACTGTGTCTTCTGCAACGACTTTGAGATTTGCAATAGATTAAATAAATAAATGATTGATATATTATACTAGGTACGTCAATATGATGAATCCACGGATATAATATAACGCAACTTTTTATATCAAAGAGTTCTGTGTTAAGGGCCAATTTGTTCATTGAAATTTGATATGACAATAAACCAAAATAGTGTATAATTTTGAATTTGAATTATAATAATATGATATAGGTATTGTTTAAATTATTATTTTCGTTTATCAATTTAATTATTGATTAAGGTGGTGAATATATATCAGAAGCACAAGAATATTTCTATAAGAGCATATTGTATTTTATGAATTATTAAATAAAAATGTGATTACTGGATTTTAGAGTTAACATAAGGCCATAAACGTATACAGTAAATACATCAAATACTATAATACCAACTATATTTTTACAATGATGTGTGTTTTTTTTTTTAATATTTTTAATTATTTTTTCTTGTGGTATGTGTAAACGATAAGTATTCGTAATAAAGATTCAATTTTCATATATATTTGTAATCATATGTTTATTTTTAGTTTAATTTAATTGTAGGTATTTAGAAAATAATAATAGGTATACGAAATTGTGTTTTCGAATAGCAATTTATTGTTTGTATTAATACCTACACCATAATAGGGAACTAAAATTTTGTAAATGATGTACAAATGTATTTTTGGTGTTTTAAGGCTGCTGTAAGATCAATTTATGAGAATCCTTGCATTAAATTGTTAGGATTATTTGATATGAATAATTATTTTATTACATATAGGTTTATTACATATTGGTAAGTCGATCAGAAACTATATTTACACTGAATGTTAATAGTAAAAAGCTATTAAAAAATCTATTATTTGTATTTATTTGTTAATAATAATTAAGACTTAAATATTAGCAGTAATCTTGTTCCTTTTACAAAATGTTTTTTAATTATTTTTAATTTAATTTACATTTATCCCAAAGTGATCTCTGAATAATCATTCAATGATGAATTTAATATTTACATTCTCGGTTACATTAATTGGTTTATAAATTTAAATAAACTACAGTTTCCAGCTTCTACAACAACATTATTTTATATTTTATTTTATGTTTTTAATTTTTTAAACGCAGTCTGCACCTTGTGTTGGTGATTTTACACGTAATATAATAAAATTGATACTAGTGATGAGTAGGTAAGTACCTTATTGTTTAATCAAATTATTTACACGGTTATAAACTAAAAAAATATCTATGAAGTATAAACATCCGCATTTCCATTAACTATAAATTCATAAGTGTATGAGCTGTATATGTTACATATATTTTTCGAAAAAACTATTTAAAAAAACAAGAATAATTCCTATTTGATGTCACACGGGTTGATCTAGCAACTGACTGCTACGACAACTGTGCAATTTTTTTTAAGCATAATACGTTTTGAAAACGTCCAAAAAAGAGTTTGTTTTAAGACTGTCTGTCTTGATAACAACTAATTTAATTTAGAGTGTATTGTTATATTATATTATAACGAAATTAATAATTATAGTAAAATATATAATTGCAAGACATTTAATACCTATATCTATAGCCATCTAGGGTATAAACTACACTAAAAAAGGTGTAAGTATGCTTATAAAATATATGAGGTGTATAATGTATTTATGTATATAAAAATATAAAATATAAAGATTAATAATATTAAATTGTTTTAAATACTTCGCGCAAACCGAAGTGATACACGGCGTATAGTATAACATGCAAAAAGGTGCGTATTAAACTTGGCGTGGTGAAACGAAAACGGTCTCGCGTATTTTATACATTGCGCTATTGGGATTAAACTTATAAATGCTTCTACGTCACCTAGTTAACAGATTGTCCGTGGCAATAAATATTTAATTTAAGTCTAAAAAGTAAATGTAAAATAGTAGGTAATTATATGAAAACAAACTTACTCGTAAACATCTACTCTTCCGGTGAAACGTAGCTAGAGTGCCGCCATCGCCGAAGAAACAGCTATCTTCATCCATCTTCATCTAATCATCTCACTCCGATGAGCTGAAACTTGAAAGTATCGAAATGTTTTATGAAAATAACCTGATCCAACGAAATTTGCGAGTTTTTGTTACAACTAATACGGTTTAACGAACTGTTCGTTTATATTTGTGGCCTATTATTTTTTTGTTCACTGAAATTAAAATATACAATATATTATATTTATAATACAATAGTATTGCTGAAATTATTAGAATTGTTAACCGTCGCCGACGAATTTCGACAATTGACGATTGCCATAGATATTATTAAATATATTATTAACTATGATAAATCCAAAGAACTTATATATTATTATATAAGTGCTCAGTATACCTATACGGTATATTTATAAATCGTATGTTCTTTTACAGAAATCTTCGTGATCTGCAATGCACCTATTCTGGTTTTCTATTTCAATTATAGTTCGCATGCCAAATTTAACTATACATACTGGTCCGCAAGTTTATAGACATTCTAATACATTCTCCCGCCAGTGCCAATAGACACAGTGTTTGAGAAGTTATATTTTTTTGGTACCTAATTAATTTACAATATGAATTATTATAAGTTACCTATGTAGGTACTTGTCCAAAACTTGACTACATGCAAATCATTGGTTTTTATGGTATAGCCTTACGAAGTTCACGATTTTCGGTGTTTTACGCACCCGTACAACGCTTAAAGTTTACCGAGCTTAAGTATTACAAATTAATTTTTTTTTTAATCTAGGTAAATCAACGTTTTAAAATTGATGATGCAAAAATAATTCTGACACCCACTCATGGTGGTTTTACATAACAAGTTGAGGGATGTTTTTGATTTTAATTGTTCGAGCAAGCGCAGTGTGGTACACCGGGTACATATGAAAATATCAAAAAATTAAATTAGTTATAATACATATTACTTAAAAATAAGACTGACCGCCAAGTTCAGACTTCCCTGTCGTTTTCAGTTAAAAACTAATGATTTCCGGCAGTTATTTTTTGCAAATTCGTTGTTACTTGTAATATATACATATGGCTATTTTAAAAATATTATTCGTGGGTAATTGAAACGTCTAAAATATATTATCATATACAAATACGATAATAAACAAATAATAATAATTCAACTTAACCGGCTACGGTATTAATAATATTTAATAATATCAATATAAATATAGTATACAATATCCTAGGCTGACAAATCGTCTCCACTTAAAATCGTTTTTCGTATACTATGATATTATATCATTGAATTCAAATTTAACACTATCCATAACAGTCACCCACTTGTAACCTACTGTTCAGCAGAGTTACTTCCAATTTTTTTTTTATATTCTGAGGGAAGCGATGAATGTATTGATTTTACAATGATGTGTGTTTTTTTTTTTATTTTTTTTTTGTATCTGTCATCACCTTTTAGGATAGTAAAAGTGCTTGAACTTTCTTTAACAGTAACTTTTCTGATAGGAAAGTGAATCTAGTTGGTACTATGGGGGGTCAAAAGTAAAATTTTCCCAGTAGTTTTCAAAAGCGACGTGAAAAACAAAGGAAAAACGGGAATGTTTTACGCAAAGTCCGTTTTCCAGAAAATCGATTTTGGTTTTGGTGCAACTCTAAACCAAATGACCGTAGGTACATTAAATTTTGACTGAATGCTTATATTAGCATTTTCTATACACCAAAACATTTTCCAAATATTTTGACTTATTTTGAGCTGTTTACGGACATTTTCAGTTTCCATTTTATTTTAGTTTTTTTTTTATAAATATCAATAAAATGTTATTTGTTGAGTAAAAAAGCTTGAAAATTTAATAGAAGGCTCCTAGGTTATTGTTTCAAAGGCAGATGAAAAAAATTAAAAATCCTTAGTCACGGTTTTTATTTATAAGCATTTAATGTTCAAATATTGACAAAATACAGAAAAATCACGAAAATTATCAAATTTTTTTTCGAGTTGAGAATTCATAAAAATTTTTCTTTTTCAATCTGAGATTCGAAAATTTAATACAAGATTATCCATAAGATTATCTACCTATATCAAAAAAAAAAATGTCTACAAGAAAGTCAAATTAAATTTTTATGAACGTTTGAAATTCATATTTGTACAACATTTGATATTCACTCGATTTCTCATGTAACGATATTCTTATTTTGTTGTAATTAAAAAACGTATGACTGTAGATACTTGAAAATTTCAATGAATGTTTATATTAGCATTTTCTATACACGATAAAATTTTGAAAATAATTTGACTCTTTTTAAACTGTTTACAGACATAGTCAGTTTTCAATTATATTAGTTTTTTTTTCTATAAATATCAATAAAATTTTATTTATTGGGTAAAAAAGCGTGAAAATTTAATATAAGGCTCCTGGTATATCGTTCTAATAGCAGTTAAAAAATATTAAAAATACATAGGCTCAATTTTTATTTATAAGCATTTAAAGTTCAAATTTTGACAACATTTATCAAATTTATAATTTATTAATTATTTTGTAGTTAAAAATGTATAAAATGTTTAACTTTTATGGCTAAGGATTACAAATTTAAAACAAGGTTCCACGTAAATAGGTTATATATAAATTACTTTATTCACTATAATATCATCAAATATACTTGGTAATATCATAGGCTGACGGACTGTTTTCGCTCAGAATCGTTTTTCTTATACAATGATATTATATCATTGAATTCAAATTTAACACCGTCCATTACAGTGACCCTGCACTTGTAACCTACTGTACAGCAGAGTGACATCCACTTATCCACCTTTTTTCAATTGACCTCCCTTTTTATTTAATTCCTGATAAACGAGTTTTGGATAAGTACCTACCTACATAATAGGTACCTGTCCTACCTATATTAATTAAAAACTATTTTTAACACGACGTATTTACTTATTATTTTTGTCTTTTAGTTTATCTAATTTTGTATGATTAAAATATGTTTCCTCTATACCCAAATAATTTTTAAGTACCTACAAATAATATAGAACTCAATTTTATTTTAACAATAAATACTTTTATTAATACAGTGTTGACTTTGTAGATGGGTAGTAATAAATTAACTGTACATTCAGGATTACATGCATTCAGGTGAATAATTATAAGATTGCAATGATATATGTAAGATGTAAGATGTTAGATGTAAGATTTAAGATGTATTGTTGATTCATCAATACGATGCTGGGTGGACTTGAGGACTTCCCATGTTCAGCGACCGGCGTCGACCCGTTTTGTGGCACAGCGGAAACTTCGTACAGCTGACTGTTCGACAAAGACACTGTAATATTATTTGAAAAATATTATTTCTTCTTAATCGGAATAACTGGGTATAATGAGTTTAATATTATATTATATTATAATAAATATTAAGTAGGTACCTATATTATTAGCTTCTAATAATTGGGACGTCATTTTTGTAGATATTGATCCGGACAAAATGATGCTGGCCCAGCGCTATGCCACTTTTTTATTTATTTATCAATTCTTGATAAATTAAAAATATTTGAAGATTTTATTTGTCATACGTTTACATGGCAATAGTAAAATTCTATTAAACCTATTAGGTACGTAAACAACATTTATTAATATGACAAATATTTAAAATTTCAAAAAAGGGGGACCCTCGTGTTAATACCCCTCACTTTGTTTTTTGGATAGCGCTGGGAGTTTTTGTGCACAAACGTCGGGACCTGGTGCACATTTCTGCACAAACGATGCACAAACGTTTGGCACCTTAAAAATTTCAATTTTCCAAAAAGGGGTTGTATCGTTTCAATGCCCCCCCCCCCCCACTTTGTTTTATGGATAGCGCTGGGAGTTTTTGTGCACAAACGTCGGGACCTGGTGCACATTTCTGCACAAACGATGCACAAACGTTTGGCACATTCAAAAATCCAAATATTCAATGTGGGGGGGGGGGGCTATCGTTTCAATGGCCCCCCCATTTTGTTTTAGGGATAGAGCTTTCAGTTTTTGTGCACAAACGATTGGACTTGGTGCACATTTCTGCACAAACGATGCACAAACGTTTGGCGTGGTCAGAAGTTCAAATTTCGAAAGTGGGGGGGCCATTGAAATGAACCTGTTTTACACTACCTACTAACTACTTCTGTAACTTGTCAATTTATAGGATATTGTGCATCGCAAACAAGAATAAATCTTTTTCTTTTTAAAATTAAATTTAGCTATTATTAGCAAGAATATATAGATGATCTAAGTTGGAACTCTCAAAATGCAATGATTAGAATTTTGTTAGGTATATTAAACACATCCGGGTAGCGAAATCACATAACATTCCACACAAAAGATCAGATGGCAGAATTATCATACAATACTGCGTATTGGTAAAAAGGGGCCAAACATATTTTGGATATTTAATATATATTCACTGTTGAGTAATTAATGTAGGTATATATATATAATTTATATATATATTAGGAGCTAGGACACACTACATTATTATAAACCATACTATGGACAGCGCTGTGAAACTGGATGTCCAGGAATACAGGACAGGAATACGGTTGATTATTCAATCTATCGCTAGTTATTGATACAATTTATTAGTTTAATTAAATAATTGATATATTATATTATATATAGGTACAGTTTTAATTTAAAATAACAACCATAATATTATAATAGGTACAACTTTGTAATCAATTTGAATAGTGGGGTAGAAAAGATCTAACTGTATCTGTACCTGATTGTATGTGCTATTTTTTATCGGGAGAAGCCATTTTCTGTATATCCTCTTCTGTAAACAATGTAAGTTACTTGAAGTCCAATGTAGCAACTACATTCACTCTTTTACCATAAAAAATGATGAATTATAAAATCGAAGCGTTTTTACTGCCCCAAAACGTGATGACAGATTCAAAATAAAATAAAAAAAAGGTGGATAAGTGGATGTCGCTCTGCTGTACAGTAGGTTACAAGTGGGTCACTGTAATGGATGGTGTTAAATTTGAATTCAATGATATAATATCATTGTATAAGAAAAACGATTCTGAGCGAAAACGGTCAGTCAGCCTATGATATTACCAAGTATATTTGATGATATTATTGTGAATAAAGTAATTTATATATAACCTATTAACGTGGAGCCTTGTTTTAAATTTTCAATCCCTAGCCATAAAAGTTAAACATTTTATAAATTTTTAACCACAAAATAATTAATAAATTATAAATTTGATAAATGTTGTCAAAATTTGAACTTTAAATGCTTATAAAAAAAAATTGTGCATATGTATTTTTAATATTTTTCAACTGCTTTTAAAACGATATATCAGGAGTCTAATATTAAATTTTCACGCTTTTTTACCCAACAAATAAAAATTTATTGATATTTATAGAAAAAAAAACTAAAAAAATTGAAAACTGACAATGTCCGTAAACAGCTCAAAAAGAGTCAAAATATTTTCAACATCTTATGGTGTATAGAAAATGCTAATATAAACATTCAGTGAAATTTTCAAGTATCTACAGTCATTCGTTTTTTAATTACAATAAAATAAGAAAATTGTTACATGAGAAATCGAGTAAATATCAAATGTTGTAAAAATATAAATTTCAGACGCTCATAAAAATTTAATTTAAGTTTCTTCTAGACATTTTTTTTTTGATAAAGGTAGACAAACTTATGAGTAATCTTATATTACATTTTCAAATCTTAGATTTAAAAAGAAAAATTTTTATGAATTCTCATCAAAATAATTTGCTATTTTTCGTGATTTTTCCGTATTTTGTCAAAATTTGAACTTTAAATGCTTATAATTAAAAACTGTGACTAAGGATTTTTAATTTTTTTCATCTGCCTTTGAAACAGTAAACTAGGAGCCTTCTATTAAATTTTCAAGCTTTTTTACTCAACAGATAAAATTTTATTGATATTTATAGAAAAAAAAACTAAAAAAATTTAAAACTGACAATGGCCGTAAACAGCTCAAAAAGAGTCAAAATATTTTCAAATTTTTTATGGTGTATAGAAAATGCTAATATAAACATTCAGTCAAAATTTCATGTCCCTACGGTCATTTGTTTTAGAGTTACACCAAAAACCAAAATCGATTTTCTCGAAAACAGATTTTGCGTAAAAAATCCCGTTTTTCCTTAATTTTTCTTTTGTTTTTCACGTCGCTTGTGAAAACTACTGGGAAATTTTTACTTTTGACCCCCCAAAGTACCAACTAGATTCACTTTCCTATCAGAAAAGTTACTGTTGAAGAAAATCCAAGCACTTTTACTGTCCTAAAAGGTGATGACAGACACAAAAATAAAAAAAAAAATAAAAAAAAAACACACATCATTGTAGAATCAATACATTCATCGCTTCGCTCAGAATCTAAAATAACGCACATTATTGTAAAATCAAAACATTATAACTTCACTCAGAATCTAAAATGGAAGTAGACATTTTTAAACAACTAAAACTTTTTACTATAGAAAATTAGTAAATAAAATTAATATATAAATAAAAAATAATCTGAACACCTGAAAAAGCTTATGGTACAAGAACTTATACAAATATATACAATCTACAAATCTTAATAAATAAGAATAATGATTAAAAAGGTTGAAGACCTATCTAAGCTTATACTATACTACAAAAATATGTTACATAATATTCTGATATTTTCTTAAGTCGATTCATGATTCAGAAACTTATTTATATTTTCATTTAATTGCGAAAACATAGAATGTTCCTTCATTTGTATAATTGTTACTAAACCAGTAATAAGTAATGTTAGTATCTGCAAAGAAATATATTTTCATTATATGTACATAATGTTATGTAATATTGTACTCATATGAGTTAAAAAAAAAAAAATACAAATCGTTACACAGTTACTGAATATCATACTAACTGACATAACAAGATTTAAGTTTATGTTGAAAATTCCAAAAGCCGTGATTTCGTTTGATTCGAAAACTGATATTTGGTTCATAAACAATTTAACCTAAAACAAAAGTACTATTATAATTACAATATTACCAGGTGATCCCGTGCACTTCGTTGCCCGTTAAATGTATCAACTCTATATGACTCAAGCTTTGTTCTATTCGTTATTTAATATTTGGTATATGGTGTTCAAGATTCATCTTAACTTTTCCGTTGCCCCGAATAAAAATTCTGATTCGCAGCAGTACATTATCAAGTAAGCAATCTACGTGCGGTAGATCGCGGACCCCGTGATGTTTGTACGTAAATGTATGATTTAACTCGAAAGTATCCAAGTTATACCAAGTTTGTCGTTTTTACTTAATTCTACCGCTACGGTAGATTTATATAATCAATTTATACAAAATCCTAACCTAACCTAACCGTACTAAAACCCGATGAATAAAAAACAAATTTAACCCTTTGAAAATTAACCTATCTTCTTCCCAGAGGTCTAATCCATCCACAAACATTAATTTATATATATATATCTAAATATATAAATACACAGACTATAGGTATTAGGTAACTAGTATACAGACTAAACTCTGGAACTATTTATCAGATATATGTATATTGACAAAAGAGAATAATACAAATCAACAAACATGATTAACCAATAGCAACCAATATATTATACACCGGTGGATTTTCCTAAAATTGTATTTCATATAAATCTTCTCCGTGAAATACTCTTTCGTTTAAAAAAAAAACCAAGAAGATCTGATAAGTAGTTCCAGAGTTTAGCCTGTACAGAGATTAGTTGGATATTATATTACAATTTATATTTAAAAAGTAAATCAAATAGTTTTTTATTATTATTATTATTATATAGCTTAAAAACCCATAATTGCTTATAGAATAATAATAATACTGATTGAATATGACGTATATGTACAATAACAAATCGTCGATGTATATAATAAATGGTTTGTTTGTTATCTTGGCAACGAATTAAAACGATTCACTATAATTTTGTATTGAAATTTCTAGAACGAATCATTTTATACGACGTCACTCGTGGCAACCATTTATAAACAAAAATTTCCATCTGAAATCTCAAAATTCCCGGGGTTGATCCTCCCCTTTTAAAATTAGCCTATCTTTTAAGTTCGGCCAAATTACACACATTGTAAATATTTCATCAAGATCGGTCCAGTAGTTTCGGAGTTTATTCCGGACAAAGACGTGACACGGGATTTTTATATATAAGCTAATATTATTATCAATGATGTTGTGACTTGTGTTAATTAATAACAATTATCCAATCTTTGGTAGAACTTAATATACAGTTAATTAACACTTTAATTAGGGAAGTATAATTTCATTTAAAAAATATAATTACATATATTATCTTATTTACTTGTATTTTTAGATTTGGTGACAAATTAGAAATCCTTATTAATCGTATATAAGATATCATCTTCCGTTTCTGCAAATATATATTAAAACACAGTACATTGTAATCAATTTGTTATGAATTGGTGCATTTCGTGCTGTAGGAAAACGTAACGGTGTTTGTTTGCAGGTTATTAATTCTGTTAACCAGTGTTGTGCTTTAACTAAATTTATCTGGATAATTCACAAAATTCGTAACTAATAAGTAATAGGTCCAGGGTTGGGAGTTTTTACCACTTAAAATTGCATAATTAATATGCGCTATAATATTACCTTAAATATCGCTAAATATGCAATAAAAACAACAAATCCACCCAACAATATCGCTAAATATGTGCTAAAAATATGCAATAAATATGTTACAATAGCAATTAAAAAATATTAAAAATACAGGCTCAATTTTTTTTTATTAGGATTTAAAGTTCAAATTTTGACAAAATTTATTGAACTTAAAATTTAATAATTATTTTGTAGTTAAAAATGTATAAAATGTTCAAATTTTATAGCTAAGGATTGAAAATTTAAGACAAGGTTCCACGTAAATAGGTTATATAATATAAATTACTATTTACTCACAATAATTATATCAAAAATATTTAGTAATATCATAGGCTGACTGACTGTTTTCGCTCAGAATCGTTTTTGATTTACGATGATATTATATCATTGAATTAAAATTTAACAGCATCCATTACAGTGACCCACTTGTACTGTACAGCAGAGCAACATCCACTTACCCACCTTTTTTAAGTTCTTATACTCATTAGAGTTTACAAATTATAATATTCAATGATACAATATCTACATACAATTATAATAAGCAGATTATAACACGAAATAGTAACATTTCCATTGCTCAAAACCATGCCGGATAAGTAGGCACTACTAGATAAACAACGCAGAGGTGCTGTGCCACTTCAAAGGTATGAACCTTACGCACTCAACAGTGCTTCAAACTGGTCAAAGCGTAGCCGACTACGTATACGTGTAGCTATATTTATTATATTATGAGGCTACATATTAATAATTATAACTCAATGAATTCAAAATATATAAATATGTTATGCAATTAAGATATTATAATCAATATAATAGAAATATTATTAATAATAATTACCTTATCATGTACTCGTGATGCAGCAATGATGATAGATGAAAACAATATGACATTTTGTAGGTTGAAAAAGTATGGTAGAATTTGTTTTGTAAGAGTGTCAAAATTAAATTCATCGTGATATAATATTCGAGGACGAAAAACAGAAAAATAAAAACAGATCAGCATGTTAATATAATTGAATACAAAGAATCCTAAAAGCATTTGTCCGTAACCCACACTGAATATTCTTAATAGGTCCGATAGTTCAGCGTGTAACAACCGTATTTTATCCAGCGTCGTTCCAGTTATAAATTGTGTCAAATCGCCAGGAACGGCTAGAAATCCTGGTAGAAGATATTCCCAAGAGTCGTTCAACGTTTGAAATCTATACTCCAATTGTTGTAAGAAAAAAATTGTTGAAAAAACTACTGTAATGTCCAAGATGAAATCAAATCGAATAAAAAATTGGCTGATAGATAAAATGTTTATGGTTTTTGGCTGCCATAGGTGCACAATCAGTATTGTAAATGTAATATAATAAGTTAACGTGAAAATGAAAATTATGTTCCAATAACATTTCTTTGGGGAAAGCTGGTGAATCAATAAAAACCTTGGAAGTGATGTTAGTTTTTGGTCATGCTCTATAATGCCATTCATCAACCTACAAAATATAAAATACAAAAAAAAAGCGATTAGGTACCTAGGTAGGTACTTGTCTTTGTGTACAGCGTACACGTAAAATTATAATATGATTGTCAAACCGTAAAATAAAAATGCAATATATAATATTTATTGTTACTTATTTATTTGTCAATGTTTCTAAAAATAACTTTTAGGATGTGTGTGAGAGATTTTATGGTTTGATAGTGTATTTTGATAAATTGCAATTTATATACTATACAGGATGGTTTTTATAGGTATGATTAGTGCTCACTTTATTTTAATGCTTAAATTTTGAATAAATTCAAATTCTGATTTTCAAATATACTTAAATACCTACATACTTTTGTACCACTTAAGGATGATCATGTGACAATACAAACTCTCTTTTCCCCACTTACATCAATTAAAAAATATCGATAATGTGCACGATTTTTTTTAAGCATTTGTCGTATACCTACAAAATTTGAATACAAACATATTTTAAACAGAAAACGGTAAAATATATACGATTGTCATTAAAAAGATATTGATTGAAAAGACTAGATGAAACATACCACATAAAATAAGTTAAACATAACATTATTATTATTTTAACATATTTTTCAACTTAGTTGATTTGTTCGCGAATTTTTATGAATGGCGTTATATATCTTACTGTATCAACCGTCTTTCTGATATCCTTGATGCAAAAATGATGGTCCATAATTTGAATAATGGTATTTGTTCAATAAAATAAGTATTTGAGTACATAAAATACGTGAATATTATAAAAATAATAACTCGTGTAAATTCAAGACATTTATAGATTCTGTTTGTACTTTCTATTAATAATCCATCTGGTTCTAATGTGTACGAAATTTTAATGATACCAATAAATTTGCACAAATATAAAATATTCCTTAAAGTTGTTTTATAAACATTAGTCATTTTGAGAAAACGTTTTTTACATACTAAATATTATTAAAACGAAATATTTGATTCTTATAAACAGTTATTTGTTATTGAAATAACAATTTAAATAATTGATAACACAAATTAATTTCATGCGGAATTATTATACTTATATTTAGAAAGGTTAATATTGATAATAATCATTATACTGTCACAGCAAACAAATTCGTCAATAGGTTAGGTTTGAAAATTATAATATTCGTATTACATAGTATATTATGGTATTTACTTATATGGGCGGGTAGGCCATTTTTGGCCTGCCGGGAAATAATTAAAAGAGGCCCCCACATGAAAAAAAAAGAATGTATAACAAAACACGTTTTTAAATCATTTATTTATTTTTTAATTTTAAAATAATAACATCCTACCAAATACTGGGCTCCTAGCTCCTAATTTATTAATGATGTCTTCAGAATCAATTTTGTTCAGAATATCTTTCTCTACATTCATTAACAACATACTCTCTATACATTCTGACCTGTATTATCTCTTAAATAATTTTTTACAAATTTTAATCTAGTTCACACCCTACTTGTGTAATGGATAAAGTAAACATAAAATATGTATATGCAAAGTGGAGGCCACAATATGTATTTGCGTATAAATTATACACGTTGTAGTTGTTGGTGGCAGCAGAGCGGCGGCTGCGGGTCGATAGGCGATAAGAAATCTTTTGTAAAATAGATATAAGATTATAATATAATATAATATTTCAAATTTCTATTGTAATTGTATAATTAATATAAATTAATGAGTCATTGCGTTAACCATAAAAAGGGCCCCATTATCAAAATACGATGGGGGCCCACCGGGAAATGTCCGGTTTCCCGGTAGGCCTTTCCGCCCATATTTACTTAGTTACTTAATCGTTACAAGTTAGGTTAGGTAGGTAGTGGTATTACCTAGCCTATTCATATACGACATTTGTGTGCTTATTAACAATACTTATGTACACAATACTTATGTAGTATTTCATACTTTATAGGTAACGCATTTTGCCAATTATACAAAAAAAGTTGAAAACTTCAACAGTTTAAATTTAAATTACCATTTAGATCCATACAAATACAAATGTCTAACATTTCTTATCCTCTAGCCTCTTAAGTCTAGCGGGTAGGGAGCGAATCTAGTGGCGTAATTAACTGGAGGAATATTCTCGATCACTTTATCTTAGGTGGGTGGGTAAAAGTGTTTACACCTTATCAATCCATACCTTGATTGGTCCAGTAGTCTCGAAGATTACCTGTTGCATTACTTTGTTCACGTTAAGAATGAACCGCTTTCGCGCACGAAGACTGATCTACGATCACTGCTTGACCCCCCCCCCCCCCCCCAGACGATCGCTTTGCGTTCTGTGATTGGCTGACAGTCCTTGGCAACCGTCGTGCATACAGAGAATGATGTGGTGGGGATGGGTGAACAAGACAAGTTTTGGTCGGCCAAGTGGTTCATTCTCAACGTGAACAGAGTATAACAAAATTAAATTACACATTTATAAATAGTTACCTTAGCAGTCTCCACGCACTTTGTTGTCCATAAAAAAACTGTTAAAATAACTGTTCAATTTGCTAATTAATAATAATCTGCAATTAATAATCATTTAATAATCTGCAATGTAATGACGTTCAAAAAAATAAATAAAATGGATTTAAGTTAAAGGTTTATTTTAATTATATTTAACAAATTAATCAAATAATATAGCACATTTCATCATATTCATTGCGTTTAACTTACATTCAAATTTTTATTAATTTATCTTATAAAATGACATTGAAAAAAAAATAATAACAATATCGCTCACAAATATTACATGTCTGTAATACAGACTCTGTATATTGTCAATTTGTGTAAAAATATAAAAGAAAAAAAATGTGTAAGAATGGATTTTCATTTATAAAATATTTGTGCTTCTACGGACGTAGGCAGTTTTAAAAAATAACGATCTTCTTTCTGCTCTAAACGGTTGAAAACGTCTAGGCTTAATAGGTAGTTCTAATCTATATATATATATAAAAATGAATTGCTGTTCGTTAGTCTCGCTAAAACTCGAGAACGGCCGGACCGATTTGAATGAATTTTTTGTATACGTTTGGGTGACGCTCGGATGGTTTAGATTCTCAAATCATCCCCCTAGGTCCAACCAGAGGATGTGCTCAAACGGGGATTTACAGATTTACGGTGGAAATTTTAGTTTATAAATGGTCGCCATATGGGTTTTAATGCTATTATAATAATAATTATTGGTTGCCGTGAAATCAGTGTATTCATTCAATGCATTTAATTTTTTTGTACGCTGTGTTTTGATATTATATGTATCGGTGGTTAATACACCGTAGGTGGAATTAAGTAAATCAATTCATTATTAAATTAATTAACCTGTTATAACTTATTGATACTCTAGAGTTAAATCATACACTTACAGCACGGGGTCCGCGATCTACCGCAGGTAGATTGCCTACCTGATAATATACTGCTGCGAATAAGAATTTTTATTCCGGGCAACAGAAAAGTTAAGATAAATCTAGAACATCATACACCGAATATTATAAGGCATTCAACAAAGTTTGAGTCGTATACAGTTTGTACATTTAACGGGCAACGAAGTGCACGGGATCAGCATCAGCTAGTATTTTATAATTACAATACACTAAAAAATGTTTACATTTTCACTTATTTAATTCTTCCCTTCGACCTTCGTTGTATTTAGTATGTAGTTCCTAGTATCTTCTACTGATTGCTTAAAATGAAGTCGGTAACCCCCATAGCATAATAATACGTAATTTCATCGAAACTGAGACGACGCGGACGATTGCTGACCAACAACCTATGCGGGTATTATTACTTATTTACTTAAAATTAATACTACATAATAAATTACAATCGTTCCAAGTTATGATAATAAGTTAGTAAAATCTTACGAATTTAATTTAATTTTTATCACAGAATATTTTTTTATAATTTATTTCTTAATTCAGTTATTAAATATGAATTTTACAATTATAACAATTATTGTATATTAAGTCACTTTAAAATTTTGTGGGCCAGGGGGTCTAAGACCTATACTTTGAACTTCTGGGGAGGGCTTAGTCCCCTCAAGCCCTCCTCCGATTTCCGCCTATGGTCTTGACAGTTTAGACATTGTATAATGTCTCTTCGTTTGTGTGGTTCTTCTACTCTTACTTTTGTGTTGAGTATTGATGATATATTAAATATCTTTGTTGATTAAGGCTGGCTCAAAAAAAAAATTGGAAGTTTCACTTTAGTAGCTTTTTTAAAGACGTTAGTAACTTGTCGGACTGAAAAACCTAGGTCTTCGATGGCATTTACGATCACGATTTAGATGGATGTAGGATTCGGATTACTACACGAAAAGACTTTTTTTTTATTGGTGATACTGTGCCCAATTTACTTTCAAAAAACGAATTGTTTTACGGTATGATTCAGGATAGCTGTTTGGATTTTTAATTCATTTGTTGACGATTTGAAGATGAAATTGTCAGAACCGATTAATTTAATAAGGATGCTGCGAAAATCGATAAATTCCAATAAGCCTTGGATAAATATTGGTGGTGGACGTTTTGCTTTTATATATTGCTCATCTCCTTAAGGTTCAGTATCATTTACTTGACTACCGTGTGTGATATTTGCGTTTTCTTTTTCGACTTCAACGTCTGATGTAGCGAGTGGTGCAAATCTGTTGGCTGTTGTGAATTTCGATTTCGATTTCCTTAATTCAAGTGAAGTAGTAGATGAAAAGTTACGCTTTGATGTACTTACTGTTCTTTTGGGTACGAGATTATCCTCCATTTCAGCGGATGATTTAAAAATGTCGCTTGAGACGCTCTGTATGTAACTTTTAGAGTTAACTTTATTTAATACGCTCTTGCAACATGGCTGATCCGTCACATTGCAACGGACGAGATGGAAATCTCACCGGATGATGAGATGGTAGTACTAGGTGATACGGAACAGGTCAACTTGCGACAGGACGATGTGGACCTTGACGCCACGTTCCACTCCACCGCCACGTCACCAGCACACGAGAACTGAGGTTGACGGGTCACCACCACTGGCCAAGCACTGCTGTAAAAAGCAGGAGAGCACGGCCATGGACAGACAACCAACCACCTACACACCACCTTGACTGGATATTTGGGGGTGGGGGTGAGTATTTCCGTCACCCAGATTGTTGCCAGACACTCGCGTTCGACCGCGGCGTACCTTTCTTGCGTGTATCTAAACTTTGTAGGTGTTTATCTGTCTTTCTTCTGATCTTTCACCCCTTTGGTGAACCAATTTATTTTACCACACATATGATCGGATGCTAATCCTAAGTCAAGTAACCAACTTTCCTCAATACCGTTTGTATTAACTGTTCCAGAAATAAATGCACTACCATCATCACTTTTACTTGTTTCTCCGCGTGTTTTCTTAATTTCTTGATTCTTCAAGTATTTTCTGCATTGACTTTTTCAAAGCCCTGGTAAATTGCAAAAATAACAATTACCTGGTTTTCTGATAACATTATTTTTATTCCCAGATAAGATAGATTTCTTTGGATTATTTGCCTTTAGCGCTATTGACCTTTGATTTTCCATCACTGTCATACTTCTTTGATGTACCCTTGATTCTTCAATTAACCATCTACTCGTTAAATTATAAATTGTTTTATCACCTGCTGGAATAGAGTCCCAAGCACTGTAAAAATGATAATACCTATCAGGTAAAGTCATTAATGTTTTCCTCATAACCATATTGTCAGCTACTGGTTCCCAGGTTATCATCTGTCGAATCCATTGAATATGTAAAAAACTTCTGTTGAAACAAATGTATACTTTCTACGGACTTTTTAACGTAAATACTGAGAAGTTTTTCCCACATTTCAAACGCACACTCACGGTTAATCAAATTTTGTAATGGACCATTGTCCACTGAAGTAACAATTAATTTTTGACCCTTACCGTCGGCTCTATTCCAGTCATTAGTTGACCTTTACCATCTAACTCTAGCTTCATTGTCAGTTTTCTTTTCTGTCTTTATAATTCTAGAACTAGGCATTTTCCACTCTGTCGTAATTATTGGCGTTAATTCAAATGAGTTGAAAATTACCTTCATTTGAAATTTCCAAAGTGGAATTTTTCCATATTTGATAATTTTGTTATTTTCACTGAATCGTTCATCCTGACTTTCCTGTTTATATACCTTTGAAGAATAACAAAAATTACTTAAATAGAGAGTAGTTCCTTTGAAGTCCAAGTATATCCAGATAATGTGTCTGGGCCCATAACCTGCTTTTTTTCAAAACTTTAAGCTAGAATTATTTATTTTATTTTATATTTTAATTAGAGTTAAATCGATATCTTCAATTTTACTATGGTAAAATGAATGCACATTTAAAAATGCATTTACACCTATGTATCTAACTGTCGGATTAACTTAATATAATGTGCATTTTACATTTGCATGTAAATATAATAACTGAGAATATAAAGGTGTTTAAAAAGTTATAAATAATTAATTGCTTAAACAAAAAAATGTTTGTATCGGATTAATTTTAAATAATATTAGTAGTTTTTTTTGTTTATTTTTTTATTGAACTTGAGCCCGCGGCATCTATGGTCATTATCTGATTGTAGAGAGGCTATGGTTGTATTCGAACACGTGTGTATGCGTGGCAAGTATGTGTCACTAAAAACCTCGGTGGTCACCCATCCGGGAACTGGTGACACCAGCTGGTGTTTGCACTCAGAACACTTTCGTGACAAGATGCAACCACCGCCCCACACCGAACCAGATATTAATAGTTTATAGATAGGTAAAATGTAATATTATAAAATTATGACATGAATAATATAAGTATAGGGATTTGTATTACCATTGATATTGTATAATCAATAATGGTATTACTGACATTATAAGGAATTATTCGTGAGCGTAGTTGTGCAGTTTTGATGAAAGTTTGTATGTTTAATGTAGGTAGATACGTAAAATCATTTATGTGTGAATAAATAATAATAACAACATACCCAGGTAAGTAGATAGGTATGTAAAGTTAATATATTTTTATTTAGATCAAGATTAATAAAATAGTTTGGTTTAAATTCATTTAAATAAGTTGAAACATATTATTATCCATGGACATTGGCACATTGCATATGGGTAGTATTGATCTAGAGTCTCGATACTGGCGGAAAGTTCAAAAATAATCTTTTTTTTTTTTTATAAAAACCACCTACCAATTTGAAGTTTTTAAAAACATAGATAGCTATGATTTACATAATATAATCAAGTGTTGCCAAAGGAATCGTACCTACTGCACAAGTATATTCCAGCTGCACGTGTGATCTATACAATAACACCATTGTCACTTGTTCGATTTGTCAATTAATTTCAATGTGTCACGCACTAACGCGGTTGTTATAGAACATCATATTGCAGCGATGTACAGCTGTTAAGAAGGTCAGACTAACTATTGGCTCGCCACTCGGTTAGTTATTGTTAAACGTTCGTACGCATGTGACTGTTTGCAAATGACGCGTAAGTAAATTTATTTTTATTATCTGTAATTCCATGAATTTGATAAATTGTACGCAGTCTTTACGTTTTTTACGCATAAAGTGTTAACTTAATGTCGTGCAGCTACATGGAAACATATTTATTTGTTACTCGTGGGAAAAAAACCTATAGCTGGTTAATATATCAACATGATTTTAATAAAAATGTATTTTACTTAAATAAAAAAATATATTATATATATAAAAAAAAAAAATAAGATTGCCAGTTATCCGATTATATGTTTTGAAATTTTCATTAATTATTTGTAAACCTGCATTTAACGAATTTCAAAAATATTTTACAAGAGAATACCTACGCAATTTCTTTTTCTATTCTCAATAATATCGAGCCAAGCAAGAAACCATACATTTTGAGTTCAATGTCAAATTAATAAAACCGCGAGTTGCAGTCAAGTACAGTATTATAAATTAGTCTTATTTAAAGCCAATTTATTAAATACAACAATCGTAAAAGACCTGACATGGTATCATATTTTATATTAAGCACTGTAATTAACCGAGAACTTTACGATTTTCATAAACAATATGTTAATAATATTTAATAATTCTACATAAGTACTAATAACAGTTTTAAAATGTTGTCGGTACAATATTTTCACATCATAAAATATAGCTTAAGATAAAAAACTATTGGAGAATGTTTTTTGAGGTACGTAATAGTAAGTACATGTAAGCAAAATAAAATGTGTGATTTCAGAATGGACGATCGACTTTCCAGCACCGACCATAGCTGGTTCAAGTATTTTCCAAATGCAATAAAAGCTGCGTTGACGTGTCAGAGTCAGTAAGTTATCTACCATTTTAAGTTATTTTTTTATGAGGATTAAACGAATACCTATATACATTATGCCGTAGTATATTACGTTGAGTGGTTTTTTTAAGTTATTACAGTAAAAACTGGGGAACTCACCCTGCTGTATGTCGATTTTACCTTGTAATTTTATATGAAAAATAATTCAGAGATTTGTCGTCGTGTAAGCATAATATATTATATTATTGAAAATATTTTATTTTATATTTATATTGCTATTATTAATTTATTTTATTATCAGTAATATGGACAAATTATATTATAGAACCTGGGTTGAACTATTTTTTGCCGAAAACCTTGCATTTTATTATAATATTGTTAATTAATCAAATACTTAGTAGGTATATTATATTTGTATCATATTATTATGTTATTATTATAAGCTTTTGAGCCGATTCCGACTTGTCTTCCTTAAAACGGTAAATAATAATGACTCTAAATTCATAATTACGTATTTTTAAAATTCTTAGTTAACGTGTAGATAATATAGTAAAATATAATAATAAACGTACAAGTTTAAAGTCCCCATGATTTTTATTTTTGAATAACAACAAAAAAATTAAAAATGTAATTTTTATTTAATTACCTAGGTATCAAATTTCGTAAAGATTTGAACATCAAACAATTATAAAAATAAATGGTGTATGTATATTTTTAATATATTTGAATTGCGGTAAGTGCAGCTTAATATGAGGAGTTTTGTTTAAAACTGTCAAGATTTTTCACCCAAAATGTTGATTTATATTTGTAGAAATAACACCAAAAATATTTTAAAATTTAATGTATCTATAATTAGCTGAAAATCGATTAGTGTATTACCGAGTTGCAAAACCAATCGCACTAAACAATCAATAAAGACCTACTGGTCCCTTAAATATGATTTAGGGGTCCACGATTGGTCCATTACATTTTATTGAGCATTTAGAGCAACCAATTGTTCATGCAATCCGGCATAAATATTTTTAAATTGTCATTGTGTATTGAAATTTATAATTTAAGTGTAAGTGAATTGTAACAAGTAATTATACGAATAAAATGTTTTTAATTCAACAAAATAACTTAAATGGTTTTAGATTAAATTATAATTATAATATATTATGTTTGATACCTACTTTGATTATGATAAAATAAAATATTTTTATTTCACACAAACAAATTTTTTTTCAATTTTTTGTCATTTTGATGAATTTAAACGCTTATCAAATGTATATTTTCATTTTTCAATATTTTTTAAACGAGGTTACGAATTAAGAGTATATTTTGTATTTAATAGCACAAAAAGAGTCAACATAATATATTATTTTGAAAATTAGGTACATTATTCTAGTAAATGTTAATATAAATATTTGGTGGGGATTTCTAGTCTCTATTAGTATTAGTTTTTGAGTTTCAGCAAACACCCATATCAATTGAGGTGTTATAAAAAAAAATTATTGGATAATAATATGAAGCCATTATAAAACAACATTTTTGAAATTATTTTGAAGTTAAAATTTTAAAAATGTAAAAAACTTTTGATTTATGTTGCAAAAATTGAATACAAGTTACCTCAAAAGTTTTTCTTACAGAAATCTAGAAATATTTTTATACACATTTGAAGTTCAAAATTTGTCAGAACTATATATTTAAAAGTAAAATAAAAATTGTTCATTAACTGTTTTAGTTATTTTGATGTACCTTCTTACTTAATTCAAGAAATATTAATCGTAGCCCGTAGGGACTTGAAACTTATTGCTATTACATAATATAATATTATCATTTTCCGCAGATCACGAAATGTTCAAAATAATATTTAAACTAATTTCAATTTATTCATGCCACAAACCTAAGTATACAGTATACACCGTACTACTGTGCGTCGATATCAATGTATAAGTTCATAACTATCATATACCTATTTCAAATGATAATAATATAGTAGGTACCTATATGTATAGTATTTTAATAATTATTAATTTTATAGTACCCATAGGTACCTACCGCTTACGTGATGTTTTGGGCAATTCTTAGTTCAGCCTACCTACCGTAATACTATAATATGGGTACCTATATGTTATTATGTACCTATACCACCTACGCATTGTTATTTCTTGTATTCTGTCGTATTACCATTGATTTTACTAGGTATATTAAAAGTAGATCTTTATTGAATGCTTACAGAGCTTCTATTATATGTCGTACGCCCAGCACCCATTGATACAATAGTGACATTTTGGATTATAAATTCTGAATTTACGTTACAAATTGGACTTGGGTTTTTGCTTCGGGGCGCTGGTCTGACTAGCTGTGAAAATATCACTGTCCATAGATAACTTTGAATCTAAAAATTATTTATTCTTTAAACAGTACTAATACAGACATGATTTAATTCATAATAGGAATATTATGAAGACAGCTCAAGATATTGCATATGTCATCTGTTACTTTAAACCTGACATCGCATCATACCAGCAAATGCTTGTACTATGTTGGGTGAAGACCAAGAATATGTTTTTCTATGAAACTGCATCGATTATTTCATTTGTATTATGGCTTTTGAATAACAGTTGGTGGTTGGCGAGATTTGCAATAGAAAAATGTAATATTGCGTTAAATACGATCGATCAAAAACCGAATTGGATTGAATCAGAAGTCGATGGTCCCAAAAGATGTGAAGTTAAATGTGAAGTACTATACGACCCGGGACTTGAATCAACTTTCATGGACGTGGTTTTTATACACGGACTTAGGGGTGACAAACTTAAGACATGGAAACAAGGTGTGTGGAAACAAGTGGATCAGAAACCTGAGCCCGTGGTTGTCAGGAATTCCGGATTATCCACAATGAATCAATTTGAAAGATTGGCTATCGGCAATGAGATCAAAGAGTTTACTAATTGTTGGCCCAGAGATTGGTTGCCACTGGATTGTCCATATGTCCGAGTTATAACCATCAGCTACAGTACCGACCCTTATTTGTGGAGACCCATATGGTTAAGCAAACCAGTTAGGTAAGATATATTTAATACAATAATCTATGAAAAAAAATACTCCTCTTTCAACTTTGAGTGGTTTCTGGTAGAAAATGAGAAATTTAATTAGTACGTTGGTGGGTTAAAAGGAAAAATAAATGCACAGTATTTTTCAAAATAATTTGAAATATCAAAATTCATAGGAAAAAACCAGTTTTTAGAAAAATCTGGCAACTTTCAACAAGTGTACAATAAGTGTATTTTATACAATTAGCATTTTTCAAATATAGTTTTTAAAATATTTTGGCTATTTGTATGCTATTTATGGACGTAACATGATGTTTTCAATTTTTTTAAGTTTATTTTAGATTTGTACATGATACAAATTTCTTTTGATAGTTAAAAGCATATATATTCACAGGTAAAATTATACGATTTCTCTTTTAAACGATTTTTGTTATTTTGCTGTAATTCGAAAAAAATATTAAAAATGAATATTAATTATAATACAATAGTTATTGTAGAAACTTTAAACATTATACAGTCGATTCTCGAATTGTTTAAAAAATAAATTGTTTATAAATCCATTCTTCTATCAATCTATCATATGGTTTGAATACTTTCAAAGACTCAATGACATCATCAAAGTTAATACTTCTTGCCAATTCTTGTTAGATACTGATGGTTAATAAACCATCCAGGCGATCTTGATTTATAGGTAGTGCTTACATTTAACACTAAATTTAAAATATGATCTAACATCTACATAGAAAACATAAATTCAAATGTTTTCATTTGATTTAAGATTCCATAACCCTTTGACTCTTACGTCGGCTCGTCTAGTATTGTCACTAGGTACTTTCAGTTTTTTTTTTTCAAAATTGCATGCCTAGTACAATTTCCTTCACCACAGGGGTGATAAATGAGTATACACTTGAAAATGTTCAAAAAAAATTAAATCTTATCTTATTTTATCTTCCGATTGAATTTATTAATATTAAATTACAATGTCCATAGCAATGAACAAATAACGGTTTTTCATTTTTCTTTTTAAATCTTCTTTGAAACCCTGATAAAAACTTCCAGACATTTTTGATGCTTCATAAAAGCGTACAGAAACACCTGATTCCAATTTTATATCATACTCATTGATAACATCCTGTAATAAAAGTTAAAACTACTATCTTTTTAATTTTTCTACCAAATCTTACAAAATATAAAACAAATAATCAAAATCTATAGGTAGATACTGAGTATAGACCACACGAATTTTTTTTTATTTGGCCATGATTTTGTTGGAGGCACAGTCTGTCTGGGGGAGGGGGGGGGGGGGCAGTGCCCACCCGGACCCTCTCGTAAACACGCCTTAAACGCCATACATAGCAATTGTATATTATTATATCCCACTAGACTCACTGCAAATATTATTATAAGATTTAATAATAATAATATTTTAACACGGCGTTGTGTATAGGCTATTCAGGTGCACAACTATATCATTTGTCTAATTTCCTGTTATTTTATACTGGTTGTTAAAATTAAAATTAAAATGTGTTAAAATGTGCATCCACACGATCACACCCATTTATTGTATAACACATTAGTAATGTGACATGATTTATTTGACCAGCAATTTTGTATTTGTTTTTACTTTTCAAATACATTTTCGCTGTGAACCTACCACGCGAAAATGTATGACAGTAATATATTTATTATAGGACAAAGAACTAATAACAATAATAATATAACAATTGATACATGGCACAGTGTTGTCGTTTGTACCAATTACCTACCTACAACCACATCAACGGGGCAAGTTTGTTCAACTAATCGTTTAATTGTGATAATGATAAATTACAAGTTTACTTACCTAAAATTTCGATCAACATTCAACGTATCTAAATATATATATATTAATTTTTCTGCGTATGTATTCAAAGTCCTTCAAAATAAGCTGCACAGATTTTGATAAAAAAAAATTGTGTGTGCTTCAGTGGGTCTTTGAATGGTTTGGATTCACAATTGGGCGGGGTAGGCACAACTCGGGGAGGTGCTCCAACAGGAACTTTGATATTTACGATGGACATTTTTGTTTATAAATGGTCATTTTTGACTATAGGAGAAATAATTAGTAGAAATTAGTATTTATTTATCGTTGGTTGCCATTAGTTATTCGGGCAGAACAGGTACAAGCATGCATAAAATCGAATTTTCACACATTGCTTACCAGGGTAGCTGAGCATAGGCGCAAATAGGGGGACTTTAGGGGCTAAGCCCCCACAAAAATGTCCATAGCCCCCACAGACATTTCCTACATTTTGTTTTAAGCTAATTCAATATTATCAAAGTAAGGCTTTAGCTCCCTCGAATCCCAAACGCTATTTGCGCCAATGTGGCTGAGTTGAACTTACAAGTTACACCTAAAATAAGTTGAATAATCTCAATCTTTTTAAGAGTTGTCATCTTTTACGGGCAACAAAGTGTGTAGAATCAAGCTAGTATAAATAATATTTATTAAATATATAAATCTAAAAATAGAATTTCACTCACATAGCCTACATTCTAAAGGTATATCCGTATATCCTAAAATTATACAGCCTCCAACAAGGTAACACATCATGACCAGATGAAAATTGATTTGTTCTACACATCTTCGCTCGACATCTAGTTATAGCGTTTCCACAGAGACCTCACACCTATAATATCGAGTACCTATATAGTGGATTGGTAATGACACCCACGATCAATAGACTAAAATGACTAGTTGTATATTATAATATTATATTATATTGCAATATAATACACCATAATATATTATTACTCTAATTATTATAGTTAATCAAATTGTTGTATTTTTTACAGAACAACCATGAAAGATAGAGGCTTGGAGATGATATCACTTCTAAGAAATGTGCATGTCGGACAGCATCCCATCACGTGGGTTGGTCATTCTAAAGGGGGATTGTTCATAAAACAAATATTAGTTCATGGTATTCATTTTATTGATTCAGCATTAGATGTGTAAACTAATGATTAATGTTTTTTTTAAAGGTATATAAATTTTATTGTTACAGCTAATGAAAACCAGCAAACTCACAAAATCATATCAAATACCAGGGGAATATTATTTTATAGTGTTCCCCATAACGGATCTCCTTTAGCCAATATAAAACTACCATTGTTTCAACGATCAATTGAATTACAGGAGTTAGTAAATGGTACAGTAGGTACATGACATAATAAACTTTGGAATGATTAATGATGGTTTTTATTTTCTGTTACAGATACACAAGATATACAAAAACTTCAGAAAACATTTCATGAAATGATGAACGTTAATAGACAAATTCAAGTGAAGAGTTTTATTGAAACCAAATTGACACTTATGAAACTAATTTATTTAAGGATTGTTTCTATACAGTCTGCAGGTACATCTACATATTTAAATGTTTTGTATTATCATTTATATATTCAGCTACAATTAAACACCTAATATATGTAGCTGTAAAAGTAATCATATATTTTTAAATTGTATATTATAATAATACTCATAGGAGTAGAATGGTTTAGGGACCAAGGGGGCTATAGCCTCCCCCCTCCCCCATATAAATGCATCATGCTATGCCTACGATTATATTATTATTACACTTTTATTATAGATACTAAAACGTAATAGAATAAATCAACATAAAAACAAATATGATTTGTTTGACCGCAAGATATTAACATTGATTATAAATTTTCAAATATAATATATACATTATACAGTATATAAAATCAATGATATTAGCTAGGTACATAGATATTTTTTTTCACAACACACATTCATGGAAATAATTGTACAAGGTCATTTAATGAGATACAATTTTTTAGTATCTTCTTCATGTTTTTGTGATTTTTAAAATAATATTTTTTACATTTTTATCACTATATTTAAATTAAAAAAAATAAATGCACTTTTTTATTTTAGTAAATGGCAACTTGCATCTGTAAAACTCTAATCCAAACATTTGAATTTTGTCCTGAAAATGTAAAAATGTAAGATAAAAATACCTAATTAAGTATTTTAGTTTTTAATACTTTTAGACTTCAATAGCTCACTTAGTTGTAGTGTTCAATTCCACTAATTTTCCATAAGTTTGAACTTATAAATAATCAACCATTGGTTCAATACTCAGCATTTTTTATAGTTCACATTCACAAATAATAATTTATAAAACACAAAAATTGAAAGTAGAGCATTTAATGAACAACTGAATATTTATATTCACAGAGTACAATACTTTTTTTGTCCTGAAGCAATAATAAAAACATAAAATTTGGTTCAAGATAAAATAAATATCTTCCTATATTATTTTCAGTGGCATGCCTAAGAATTTTTAATTGAAAGGGGGTGTTATAAGTGGCGTTTAAATTAATTGTGGTGGTAGTACCAAAGACACAAATAAAGGGATTTAAGGGACAATGGGTGTGGGATAGAACCCCCCCCCCTGGTACAACCCTCCACTAATTATAGTATATATTTTTTAATCGAAAATTAACTTTCTTTTTTTTATATATTATCAAGATCCAGGATTTGGAGATTTATATGGTGTTCCGTTGGATCATCGAAATATTTGCAAACCAAAAAACCGGTAAGAACTACAACAAAGTTAGATTTTAAAATATATAATATAAAGTATAAAAACATATAAGTAATTTAAGATTATTTTAATCATCTACCATTTTGGTAAACACTAAGCACTTATAAAATACTTATATAGTAATACATATTACAGGAATTGTTTTCTATATCAAGAGCTGGTTAATATGATACAATCATTAAAGCAATCAACAGTCGAAGAAACGGTGTAAAGATAAAAAAAAAAATATTAAACATATAAAAAGTAAACAAGAGATCATTATAATATGTCATAAATACCAATATGTCAGATACAATCAACTATAAACTATAATTATTCAACAATATTTTTAATATAAAACAAAACCATTAGTTAAAAATAATACATTAATATTTTTTTGGTCAGATATAAACAATATAATATAATTACAAATTATTCATATTAATTGGAATTTTTGCTAATCTCTATTCCAATTAACTACTGTATGCAGCAACTGTTTTTATCACAGCTAATGTTTTTTGATAAACAAATGACAATCTGTAAAAACAATGATAACTAATTGTTATATTGGTTAAAACAAATTGTATTTGATTATTTTTTTATGTCAACACAATCTATGAATGCTTTATAGAAAGAAAAAATAAATATATTTTTTACTTTAAAGACTGCCACTAACCACTAATTTCTGTTCTAAGCCATGGGTGCCGTTAAGGGTGCTTGGGGGGCATAGCCCCCCAGTTTTTTAATCGTATTTTAGTTTTAAATATCATATATCAGAATTTGTGATGCTAACCTAACCTAGCCACCCCCCTCCACCAGAAAAATTCCTGAGTTGCGCCTATGTTTAAAGGAACCATTTAAACCACTTTATATAAAACAATTATACAAAAAATATTGGATGTTGGGTTATACACTTATACACGAATACATTTTAACTTAGCACAAATAAATTATAATTACAAACAATATTTTATACTTACTTAGAGTCGGCTTTGCAGATGGACATATGGTTTAAAGGCAACTCGTAAAGCTCACCCACCGATGGATCTAAATAAAAAAATGTTTTAAATTTATATAAAATAAGACTAAAAAATGTTTAATTTATAAATTACTAAAATGTAAAATGTACATATTATGCTCCATTAAATGACAATGATTATGAATTGCATGACAACACTTATTGTGAGTAATATTATTGAATTATATAAGTATAACACAAATATGATTAAAGAACTATACCTGCATTTAATTTATAATCTTAGTAGCAGGCACGTATTTGAGGGGGGTGGTGATCACAAAGTAAAGGAAATATATAAAATGTCTATAATATAAAGATTTGACCGATAAACATTTGTAATAAATTGATGATATACCTCTCCTCTCCACCACTGGAGACCAAATGTTGTACACAATACAACATGTATAATATAATAATATGAATATATGTTACACATTATGTATACTGAATATCTATTAAAATCTTTATATCTTACCACCCCCCCCTTCCTCCCACGTGAAAAAACCTTAGATACGCGTTACTGAAGTGAGGTGAGTTTTTAACAACCGATTTTGATAGGTATCCCATCTGAATAACTAACTGCAGAAAGGGGATAGGTCCATTATTTGTAACTTTTCAGGAGAGACAAAAAACAAAATCATAACATGTCCTTTTTCTGTAGTAAGCTGAAATTTCCAAACACTATATTTAGCGTTTGGATAGTGGAATTTGACCCTTTTCTGCAATAAACGATGTATTTACACGTGCTTAATAAAAAATGATAACAAAATTGAAATTGATAAAAATGGACTTGTCCCCTTTCAGCAGTTAGTGATTCATTTGTGTTTTTGTTATCATGCATTATTTGTGACTTTTATTAATTTGTCTTAATCTTAGAAGTTGGAGCATATTTGCTTTCAATTAAATTAAACTACACTAGTTTTTAAGGTATCTAAATATTTTCCATGATTCATTTATTTCTATAGGAAAATTGTTTAGTTGTTACGTTATATTATATTTATAAAATAATTGAAGATTACCAGCTGCATTTTTAGGTACGCATAGTATAGGTACTTTTAAAGCAGTAAATTCTGTTGGAAGGCTTTCAGCAAAAGTAACAATCTTCATTGGATTATCTTTTAAACATTCTAGAAAATCGTTATGGAGGGATACTAACTTAGGTGAATCTATAAAAAAAAAAAACAATTAACAAATTATATTAAAATTGACTAATAAAAGTTAAATTACCAGTTCTTAGTTCATCCACTTCTACTGATGGCCATAAAAAGAATCGATATGCACTGTTTAATGTAGCTAATGGTGACCCATGATGTGGAGTACTAAAAAAGAATACAGATCTTGTCTTCTCAAATAGTTTTCTCACATTTGGATCATTACTGTTACTTGCTAAAATAATTTTTTTAAAACATTTAATTTGCATTTATATTTTCTTACAAGTAGACATTTTACCTGTAACCAACATATTTTTTACTAAAAGACCACCCATAGAATGAGCCAAAAAAATAATTGGTCGGTCTCCAATACCAATAGCTAGTAACTGATGCATCAATTTGTCTGTGCGCCCTTCAAGTGTACGATGACTAAGAACACACACAATTTTTAAATATTCATCAAGAAACAAGTTTGAAAATCATACTTTTTTTGTTTTAAAGGACAAGATGGCAACCACTCAGATAATGTAGTACTATAATCGACACCAATCACCCGAAGACCTTCTTCATCAGTGGGTAACCAATCAGACGGCCAACATTGACTATAACCTTCATTGAGAGCAGTTTGTCGTACAGTGGAATTATTCCTTTTCAGAAACAGTTATATATATAATAAAATTTAATATCAATGTAAAAATAAAATATTACCCTTTTAATGAGTAAGGCCCGTTTCCTTTAACATTTTCTTTATGTGGTATGTCGTTCAAAACAAACTCAAAATCACTTCCAATCAAGTCCCACTCTCTGGCTTTGACTTCTTTGTAACTATCCAAATAGTTTTGCATATCTTCACCAACTGGTCCTTTTAGTGTAGCAGTATTTGATAAGTTATGAGATTCATTCTTGTTATTCATATCTATTATTAAAATAGTAATACTATAGTATAACTTTAACTTCAGGTAAAAATTAAAATTATTAGATTAAACTAAAAATACACAATAATCCAATATATTCCCAAAAATGATCAACAAGATGGTAAAAAAAAAATTAATTAATAAAATATAATTTATACTTCAAACGTAAATTGCTATGTTGGTTATTGTTACTATTATGATTTTTATATATATATAAAACAAGCTTGAGCCTAAAACAATTATCAAGAATAAGGAGGTAAATCATTAATAAGTATATATAAACAAATATGTAAAGGACCTACAACCAGATAACTGTAGAGGTCGGATTTTTATGATTTTACATATTTGTTTCTAGTGTATGCAGTTAAATGGGAGTAAGATATCATAATTATTCATGAAACACAGAATTCATAGGAAAAATATATTTTGCATAAAAAAGCATATTTTTGGGGTTAGAAAATATTCAATTTGTTAGAGAATATTTTATAAATACTTTTAATTTTGATGATTTTATTTTTGTATATATTTTTAAAAACATGTTATACTTAGGTACACCCTGTAAAAAAAGGATTTAATGTTAATTAAAACTAACTTTCATCAAATTGTTACAACTATCAACATTTTGGAAAAATCAAATACGCCCTTAGTTGATATGATGAATATTATCAAAAATACTTTTACACAATTTGAGCAGATACCAGTAAAAAAGGAAAAACAAATAAACCAAGGATACAAATTTTTGAAAATATTCGACAAGTTCTTAGAGGAAAGAATACATTACAACTTCCGGAAAACTATTCACCGACTATGGTAGCCGACTTGCGATATTCTCCAGTGACATTTGTTGATGTCGAGTTGTCCTTCAGCATACATAAAAACATTCTCACAAATCGGCGTACTAAAATGACTCAGGAACATATAGAACAATATATAGGTAGTTATTCATTATTATTGTAAAATAAATTAAATTAAAAATGTTATTGTAAACCAAATTAATAATAAAATTTAATAAACAATAGATTTAAACTGAATTTTGTTATTTTTTTACTTTTTTACAAATAGAAAGAATAATTAGCATTTTTAAGGACTTAAAACATAACTGGTATTTTAAAAGAATATTAAGAGAATATATTGCCTATTTTAAACGACATAAAAACATCATATTTTAAAGATTTTAAGAGAATATAAATCCAACCTCTACAGATAAGTAACCTTAAATAATTAATATTTGTGATCATATATTATAATATTATATTTACCAAAAAGGCCAAGAGGTTCATTAATATGTAAATCTTTTTCACGCCATGAAAAGCTAACACCACCTAGTAGGCCATGTACAAGAACAACATCAATTTTAGCATCTCTATTGTATCTATTTTTTGGATATAATAATACTGTTTGCTTTCCAAACATATAATTTCCGTTGATTGGATCTTCATCATCCATATTTAATAATGTTCGGTTAGCCCATGACTGAATTCTAAAATTTTTGTGATTCTTCCATTCAAACAAAATACTGATCCATCCTTAATGATTTATAAATTAAGTTAAAATCATGTATAACAATATTAACCGTTAATAGAATAAGTAATAAACAAATAAACTAAATAATAAATATTGAATAGTTTTTCTATTTTTTTTTACTGCGGTTATATTAAAATATGATATTTACTTTGAACATCTATAATAAATATCTATTGAAACAATATTCGTTAGACTATACCGGTTGAGAAAATGTCTTGGATAAGATCTCTATTTAAAGAAGCAACTGACAACAATTTTCCGATTTCTTCTGCTACTTGTTCATCGTGTTTTAAATACTGATAGATTGCCATCAAAATTTGAAGACCTCCCAATTTTACCATAGCTGTTTATAACATAATTTTATCAATTTTAATTTCTAATTATTACAATAAATAGGTTTGATTTAAAATATTTACCAGTAACATTTGTTTCATTGTTACAATGGTGACGTAAAGCATTTATGCTTAACTGTAATATATTATCATTGTCTATTTGCATACTTCCAAAATCTGGCGGTACATCTTCCAAGTGATAATAGTCATGCTGTTTACCCTAATAAAAATAAATAAGTATTAAGTAACAAAATATAACTAAAAATACATAAAAATAAAAATATTAAATGTCAAAACATGGTTTTGCTTACTTTAAATGCATATGCCATAAAGTAAGATAAACATTTGTGTTCATTTAATTCATTTAATTTAATTAACAAATCACGGATTTTGTATAATATTTCCTAAATCAAAATTAATTTATTATTATTCCAGAAAAATAAAACAATGACTATTATTAATATAATTTATACATCTTTTGTCCAGCTTAAATTTCTAGGTGGTAAGAAGAATTTAGGATTAGCATTAGTTGATCGAGCCAAACCGACCAAAGTATGGGCTTCACTCATTTGTGCTAAATGTTGGAAATCTGAATCTAATATAAAAAAAATTTTAAGTAAAGAAAAAATGCAAAATAAACATTTATTTTACAAATTTATATTTACTTTTTAGATGATCAGTCATTGTGGTCAATTGTGAAGTGGCTACCCAGGATAATTTAGAATTTTTGTACTTGTTGATTATTTCCAAAAGTTTCCAAGCCTTTTTATGTTTGAAATCATTCCATTTTTGTAAAAAAAATACCGGAGGATTTGTTGGCTGTATTATACTGTTACTATCAATAATTTGATACTCATCGAGTTCTATACAAATAATTATATAAGATTAATAAATAACAATCCAAAATTACATTTAAAAATTAAATTAAATATTTAAAAACACATAAAAGTATATATTATACACAGAATAGTGTTTGTATACCTACTTCAATGTTTCATATTAAAACTAGGTATTAGTTTTATCCAGAGTTTTATCTATTGTGAAAGCTGATATTGAATTGGATTAAATTGTTTAAATACTTATTGACAATTATTTATAAAATGAAAATATATGAGAAATAATTAAAATAATCAAATGACAACAATATTAAACAAATAAAAAAGGTAACTAATATTGAATTGTACCTATTCCAAATGCCAAATTAATTAAGAGGTAAATACATATTGGCCATCACAAATTAATTATAAAAATTATACTTTGATGATTTAAAGGCATCCCTAGTACATCATGTGCTTTTCTTATTGCCTGTATATTTGCGGGATAGGTTACTAAAGATAACTAGGTAATTAGATTGAGTTTGTGCCACCGACAGAAAATTAAATTCATCTTTACAAATGAAATGCTAAAAACATTGTTGATTAATATTTAGTAGAGGTATTAGGCACTATTGTAGTCATAAAAAGCAGAAGATATAATATAGATGTATGGTACTTATATACAACATAATACAAGGGTGTTTTGATATATGAACTGACAGTAATTTTACAATATTGCTTAAATGTTCTCCAGAAGTCCATAGATTCAGGTTTTACCTATGTCCGATTCTTAATTGAAATCATAAAAATAGAAGTGAAATAATATTTACACACAAAGACCATCTGATGATAAATGGCATCTACTATAGTCCACAGCAGTACAACATAAATGGTATTTAGTACACAAAGTTTACCAGTGAATGTGGCTTGGTCGACAAATATATATTCTGGTGCTTTGTAGTTCAACAGCATTGGATCTTTCTGTACGCAACGTTCAATGGTCAAAACCGTCTCGTGAAACTCGTATGCCAGCCATCCCAGACTGCCGGTTACCACACAATAAGCTATGGACTCGGCAAACAAACGGATGTGGTTGCGATTTTCTGACACACTGTTGGACAGTTTGGCCAGCTTTTTGCGTAACTTACTGAATGGTATTAATCTAAACATGAATGATCCCGTCATGTTCAATGGTTTTCAGCAAAGACCTGCGACTGATTGAACATCGCCATCAATCTGACGTAGTACAGTGTCTACCGTGTAGACAGTGCAAAGTGTTCTGTGCAGCTGGAAGCTAATAAGTATAATAATAGGTATAACATTTATAATTTATCATTAAATTTATCACTGAACATTGTGATGTAAACGATTAAACGAATATGATTCGTCTTTCCATGTCGTACGATTTTCAAGCAATAATGTTATTTGCTAACAGTATCCTGTAAACAATTCAATTGCCAATTTTTTCGTCAGACTTTTTTGATTTTTCAACTATCAACAATATTTGCACTGATTATAGTTGCAAGTTGTTTATGTTTATCACAGTCTGTGATGTTTACAATTTACTTTGATAACAAATTACACATCACCATAGATAATATATTATCTATGCACATCACGATAACGGATTAAAGATTATCTATTATCTATATTCTATAACCATAATGATATTATTCTGTGGCTGGACACTCGACACATCACTCGCATCATTTGTATATTGTGCCAACTACAGTTGTCCAATACCCACTGCCCAGCGGTTATGCCACATTAAAATAATCGCTTCTTGTAAACTTGACGCAAATAAATAAATAACATTTTCATTTGAACCATCAAAAATACGTTGATTTTATATCTATTGAATTTTTAAATCAACGAATTGTAAGTAAAAACTATTTTACTATTGAATACAATACCTAATTTTTATTGGAATGGAACTCTTAAAAAATTTTTTTAACGATTACTTTCATAAAACTGTAATTATTTGTGTCTCATCGAGTGTTCGGGGAAAAATACATTAGTACCACACTGTATCAAGTCACAAAACAGAAAAAATGTAAATTACATATTATTATTACTTAGCAATTTCTAATATTCTCATCAATGTGATAAAAATGTATGTAGGTAGTCTGGTAGTTGTATCTAAATAGTGTTAATTTTGATTTTTTAACAATTATAATATTATGGATCTTCCACTGCATGTAATAGTTAAGTGACGTAATAAGGTACAAAAGTAAAAAAAGTTAGTTTTACTTTACTTTTTTACATAATGACTAATAAGTATAATAATTATAATTACCCAGCGCCAGATACCACCGAGTTTTAGGATATTAACTGGCCTTAAAAAAGGTAACAGCCAAATTTTCAATAAGATGTAACTAATATTTATTATATATTTTTATTCTCGGCCATATATTACAACATTTTATGTAGCCCACTGAATTCAACCTATTCATGACCTATCCGGACTTGTACTTACCTATAAGTTGTCTTGAATTAAGTATAAGTAATTTGAAAAGCAGAAAGATTTATTAACAACATTTTTAGTTTAGAGTTTTGTTTGAAGATAAACATCCTAACTTTTTCAAAAGAAACTTAGTGCTTACCATGTTGGATGTATTAACTATTAAGATTTCTTTTTTTTTACTATAAAAATATATTCTGAAGATTTAGTTACCAAGCATAATAAATCTTATGATTAGTCTAAACTGCGTACAATTTGATTGAAATTATGAAATTATTAAGTTTTCATTTTATGAGAAAGTATATACTTTCTAAATAGTGAACACCTACTATTATTTCAGTAAATGTTATCATTCAATTTTAAAAAGTAATTGATATTTAGTACAATATTGAACTGTTTACTAAAGTTTATTTTATAATGCTTGAAAATAATTTTTATTTGTTTATAATAAAATTGTGTAATGTGATAATCTAATTTAATTTACCTATTATTTAAAGAATACATTAGTAATATTTTATATAATACCAATAAAAACTTTAATTGAGATTACAGATGCGATGGAGGTACTTAAGTCATGCTATAAGGAAGTATTCAAAAGACGTCAACGGATTTCAAGTAGGCATTGTAGGTGCTGGCCCTGCAGGGTTTTATTGTGCACAACAGTTACTAAAAGTAATATAAAACCCATATTAATATTTAAACAAATTTTTTTAATTCATTACGTTTTAGAAAATTCCTGGCTGTCAGATTGATATATATGAAAGATTGCCAGTTCCATTTGGACTTGTACGTTATGGTGTAGCTCCTGATCATCCAGAAGTAAAAAATGTTATTAACACATTTACTAAAACTGCATCAAATGAAAATATACGATTTATAGGAAATGTCTCACTTGGCTGTCATATTACATTAGCCCAACTTAAACATTCATATAATGCCGTAGTATTAGTAAGTTTCAATAATGCGTTAAGTCATGTGACAGTTAAATAATTTATTTATATCTTATATATTACTATAATAAAATGTTTATTATTTATTTAGGCTTATGGAGCTGACGAAGACAGAAAATTAAATATTGTTGGTGAAAATTTATCCAATGTTGTATCAGCTACAAAATTTATAGGGTGGTATAATGGTTTGCCAGCAGATAAAAATATTAAAGTAGATTTGGATGTTGAACATGCTGTTATTGTAGGACAAGGAAATGTTGCTTTGGATGTTGCTAGAATATTATTAACACCTGTTGATGAACTTAGAGTTGGTACAGTTGATGTTATTAATCATAGCCTTAAATAAATTAAATTAAATATTATTATTTTTTTTTTCAGAAAACGGACATCACAGAATATAGTTTAGAGGCTTTGACACAAAGTAAAGTAAAAAAAGTCACTCTTGTGGGTCGAAGAGGTCCATTACAAGTAGCATTTACAATTAAAGAATTAAGAGAAATGTTAAAATTACCTGGAGTGAGCACACATTTTTTTGAAGACCAAATTAATGATATAGATAAAGTCATTAACGGTAATTTTTTAAATAAATTAAAACTTACCTATTTTATATTATATTATATTTTTATTTTTTATATATATATATATATTATATTTTATATGTAATTATTACAGATTTACCAAGACCTCGTAAACGATTAATACAACTTATGTATGATGCATCACAAAAAACAGAAGTTCGAAATAAATTGTTTGATCTATTGTTCCTGAGAACACCTATCTCAATATTAGGTACATCAAAAATAGAAGGAATTGAACTAGCTATAAACCATTTAGAAGGTGCAACAATTGTAATGTAGTTTTATGAATATTAGTAATTCTTGACAAACAAAAATATTTTTAGGAGAAAGAGCAATGGTTACAGATGAAAAGTATACATTAAAATGTGAATTGGCTTTTCGCAGTATTGGATATCAGAGTGTCCAAGCAGATCCTGACATACCTTTTGATAAAATGTCTTCAACAGTACCTCAAAGTATAGGTATAGTGATTAATTTTAATTTTTTGACTATATAATTAAATATATTTTATTTCCAAAGGTGTTTATAGTGTTGGTTGGTTGTCTTCGGGACCCGTGGGAGTAATATTGTCGACTATGAGTAATGCTTTTCAAACAGCTACGTTAATTGGTCAACATTTTGATAAAGGCCTGCTTGGTGAACGAAAGCCAGGATATGATTACATTTCAAAAGTATTAGAAGATAAAGGTATCATCATATTAGCTTGAACATAATTTCTGGAATAGTAAATAGAAAAAAATAATTTATATCCAAATATTTTTTTAGGCATAATTACTGTCGATTGGAATGGGTGGATGAAAATTGACAAAGTTGAAGTGGAAAGAGGACTAAAACATGGTAAACCTCGAGAAAAAATTGTCGATGTTGACGAAATGTTACAAATTGGAGGAATACTAAAATAATACTTTCAATCATAATCAAAATCTAATTTATTGTAGAAATGTTTAGATAAGTAAATATTATAAATGCTTCAAAATAAAAATATGAAATGTTGAATAAGTGATAAGTATAATATATTTAGGAAAAATTAATTACTTTTTAGTTAAGTCAATTTATTTTACTAATTTTACTGTGTATTAATGTGTATTTAATTTGAAATGTTAATATAAAAATGTATTTTTAAAATATTTTTATTAATGATTATTTTTTTTCAAAAACTATTAATTATGTTAATTTAAAACAAGATAACACATTATGATATTACAACATTTTTGATTATTATTACTATATTGTATTTAATTTCATAGTGGAGTGGTGAATTATTTTACAATGATATTTGTATTTTTTTTGTAGAAAAAAGCGTCTGAAGTTTAATAAGTCAAAACTCATCAAAATCACGAAAATTAGCAAATGATTTCTAGTTAGAAATTCATAAAATGTTTAGTATTTCTATCTGAGCTTTGAAAATGTAATATAACTTTGTCTTAAGTTTTCCTACATTAATAAAAAAAAAATGAAACAGGAATGTCAAATTAATTATCTTGGAGCTAGACATTGGATAATCACCCAAAATTTAACAAATAATCATACAACGATTTTCTGAATTTGTCGTTTTTCAAAAACTAATAAGTAATAACTGTAGGTAGGTACCTGACATTTTCATCAAATGTTTATTTTGTCATTTTCTATACATGATAGAATTTTTAAAATATTTTGACTAGTTTTGATATAATATTTATAGACATTTTAAATTAAAAAATTTTTTTTTAGTTTTTTATAAATGGCAATAGTCAATCTATAAATGTAATAAGTTGTTATAATTATAGCAGCTTATAAATATTAAAGATCCATAGACACGGTTCTTTTGTTATAAATCTTTGAAGTTGACATTTTGACATAATTTATCAAAACCTCGAAAATGATCAATTATTCTAATAAAAAAATGATAAAATTTTCAATTTTTATAGCTAAGGAATGAAAATTTAAAACAAAAATTCTCATAAATAGTTAATAATTTAACCAAAAAATCTTTAAATTATATAAACATTAATCACAATTATGTTGTCTGACATTTCAAATTCAAATTTGGACGAAATTACATAATATTTCAAGCTTAAATTAAATAAATACATTTTTTGGCGATAATAAATGCTTTTTCAACAATTTATTTTGATACAAAATCGAGCGGGTCCTATCAATAACTTTTTTTTTTAATAAAAATAAATATTATCAATCGGCATAGTCAAGTACAATGGTTATAATATAATAAATACAAATTTACTAGGCTGGACAGTTTGAGTGAAATCCGGTTCAGTAACGCTACTTCAATGGTAATAACTTAAAATGTAAAATAATATGATTTTTATATAAAGTCACATAATAAATATAGTTTCAAACGTTTTATTTTTTTTCTGATTACCTACTATAAGTAAATAGCTCAGTTCTTCATGGAATGAAAAACTTTAATTTATAATGATTTCTTTTATAAACTTAAACTTTAAGAGCAGTATTTTTCTTTCTCTGGGCCACGAGCATCATGGACAAAACGCATTTACGAAAAATCATTTTTTCTGTTTTTAAGTAATCTTAGAGTAAAATTACCTATTACAAAAAAAATAGAGAATAATATTTTTAAGGGAATGATATATCGATTTTTCGAAATATTGTACCAAAACAATTTAAACATAATTTAAATTTACAACATTTTTTGTTTATTTTGAAAGTCGAATACTAAGTCAAATAACAATAAAATATAAAATCGATATGTCATTCCCTCAATAATTTATCTTTATTTATCCCTTTATCTTTTTTGTAATAGGTGATTTTACACTAAGATTACTTAAAAACAAATAATGATTCTGCGTTAATGCGTTTTGTACATGCTGCGCGTGGGCCAGAGAGAGAAAACAAATAGTGCGCTGACATCCTCTTAATAGGTACCTATTAATAAATAAATACATTTAATGTACAAAACTCTTATATTTCATATTTTTAATTCTGCAGACTTCAGAAAATTAAAAGTTTACTTTTTATTAGTTTGGTTCAACGTTATTGCCTATATATTGCTTATTATTAATTAATCTATATATTGGTACCTATCGAGAATCTTTACAGAAAAATTATTCATATAAAAAATTTAATAAATAGATATTTACGTTTGGTATTTACGCTTAGAGAGAATACAATTAAACTAATATAGTTGGGTGAAGCCTGAGGGCCATAATATTTAATCAGCTATATAAAATCTTAATGGCTTAATTAAATAAAATTTATGTTTTATTATTATTATCATCACAAATTCACAACAATAATAATTATATTATCAACTGAATAAAAATTTCCATATCTTTGTGAAAAAAATAGTTTAATCGATAAAAATGAAAATTAAATTTTTGTCCCAGGCTAATGGCTATACAGTATGTTTAAACAATAAACACTATTATGTCTCATTATATCTGAATGTTTTAGTAGGTAACTGAAAATACTTTTTTTACATTTATTTAAGTTATTATTACAAAACAGTATTCTCTATCTTTTTTGTAATAGGTAATTTTACCCTAAGATTACTTAAAAACATAGGAAAGAGGGTTCTGCGTAAATGCATTTTGTCTATGTTGCGCGTGGGCCAGAGAGAGAAAACAAATAGTGCGCTGACATCCTCTTAATGACCTGCATATTACTATCTATATTCCCAATAGATTATTTTTCTTTGGATTTTTATGGAGGCATAAAAATTGAATTCCAGCGAGTGGTTAATTATTAGTTACCAACTAGTATTTAAACTTTGATTGTCGAAGTGGAAGTGGTCCAATATTTTGCGGGGTACCTGGCCTGGTATCCTCATCTAAACGTTGAATAGGTATTCTATAATTACTTATGAAAAGTAGTCAAATGTATATATTATATGGTTCGGAAAATGAAATAAAAAATGCATAATATGCTTTACCTAATTCAAGAGTAAAAATATTTTTTTTAAAAAAATGGTAGCGGTGACGATAAAATGTTTGTCTGATTTTTTTCCAATAATTAAGTTTTATAATGACCTTAAGTTATGTTGAAAATTATTTTCAAAAACGTCAACACTTTCCGAGATGGGTAATCGGTATGTACTGTTAAAAAAATCGTGCACCGACCACCTTCCACCTATATTATATGAAAATATGGTAAATATTTATATAATCCCTACCATATATACCTATATAATATAATATATATACCTAATAGTATATGTGTATCGTATAGGAAATTCGATTTATAACCGATGGGATCGATATTCTTTCTTTTTTTTTTTATAATAATTAGACTATATATACGCCCATATAAATATAATATATTATATATATTGTCGCTTTGTTCTTCCTACCGCCCTCGTTGTGGTGATGCGATTTACATATGTTTTACATACCATTTTCATAACTGATGCGGTGGTGTACATTTTTTTTTTTTAAAACGAGTTTCTTTTTTACGGTTTGCATCTAAATGTCAGTAACAGACAGTGCAAAATGACACTGCCATAATAGTATAGTCTAAAATTTCTTTACGGATTCGAAGATACCTCTCCGTCGGGCGTCGGCATTAAGACCGACCCACGGCCTTAATCTCGATATAGATATACCTATTTATAATAATTTATAATTTATAATAGTTATTAATAATAAGACCAATAATATACATAGATAATATTATTATTGTATAGAAATATAAAATATCTAAATATATTATCAGCTATGCGCCTATATATAATAGAATTTTCAGCCGCGTACACACTGGGGGGGGAGGGGGGAGATTGGTTGTTCAAACCACCCCCTTGGTATTTTATACTATATGCATATATTATATAGATGCGTAAAAATTATAAAATTAAAAAAAAAACATTTTGATTTACGCATATAATTTTTTTATGTAACACCTCCCATCGAAAATATCTATGTGTACGCCACTGAGAACTTTCATGATTGTTTAAATCGCGAAAAATTAAAAATGTATAGGTACCTACATACATTTTACAATGGTTGTAACCGCGATAACCTAATCTAATCTTGATTGTATTGTACTATTATTGTGTTATTAAATTTTGAGTCGATACCGATTTGCCGTAGAACGCAGTGAAATGGTTTGTGGTATAAATAGATGCATCTATTTAAAGTTCTGAGTTCTTGAGTCTGACAATATTAAATCCTCCATGGTTTGTTCGCACTTCACGGATACTTCCAGCTAGTCACAATAATTGAGTATAGAAAAAAATTAGTAATCAAATTGTTCAACCACAGAAATTCCGCTAGCAGTGTGAAATTCTACGGACTAAGTGACCCACCATCTGCGTACGCCAACTTAACTTTCTATTATGATATAATTAATTATTGTTATATCTTCTAATTGTTCACAGTTCACAAATATTATAATGTTCTAGACTACGGACCATATTGTTAAATATTGTAACATTATCATCTTTTGATGACTTAAGCTATTGATATCTATTTTTTCAAATGCCAAAAATGATAGATACGTTTTAACAAAAAGCTAAGATGACAATGTCAGGAATAATTTTAAAAAAAATAAATAAATAAATTGACAGTTGCGTACAATTGTCCTGAATATTTTGAAAATGTCACTGTAAATATAAAATATAATAATATATTATACCTATTATATGCAAAAGTTTCAAATCCTCACAAAAAAATTATTTAATTACAACAAAATGACTAAAATCGTTATTCTTCGTTTAAATTCTTATTTCGTCCAAATTAGAACTTTTAGTGTATATAAAAAAAAATCGTGCATGTAGATTTTTGATATTTTTAAATAGCAATATACTGAAAATTCATAAAAACCTTGTATTCAAATAATTTCAAGCTTTTTGACTGAACGAAATTTTTTCATCGGCATAAATAGAAAAAAGGCTATAAAATAGAACATGTCATCATATGTCTATAAATAGCCCAAAACATTTAAAAAAAATTATACCATGTATAGAAAATACACACATTTGGTGAAAATTTAAAGTATCTACAATACTATTCATCTTTAAATTACAAGAAAATAAGAAAACTGATTTGGTCAAAAACTATAGGTTTGCATACAAATTACTGTTTTCCCTATTTTTTTTTTAGGTTTTCCATATTGAAAAATACTTGAAGTTTTTAATTTTGACCCCCAAAAAGTACCAACTAGATTCATTTTCCTACCAAAAAAATTATATTAAAGTTGAAAATTACAAAATGTTTTCTATTTTAAATATATGAAAAAAAAACACTTATTATGTGGGTACAATTGTAAAATAAATATATTCAGCGCACCGCTCAGAATTTAAAATTACATAATATCGTCACTGCTACTCATACCGCCTATAGCCTAGAGGAGTATAAACAATTAAACATAAACCCATAATTTTTAATTACATAGTAAATAATGTTTCTTTTAAACTGGTATATACAGAGTGATTCACCAAGCATGTTCACCACCTTTTTTTCTGCAATAATGCAGTTATTTAAAATATGATTTTTGAAATTTTGAAATACAGTTAAACATCATATTTTGTACTACTTAAAAGTTGTTCTGTGGAGATACAAACCTCTGTTTTTTAAACGATAACCCCCTCCCCCTTTTTCAACTGTAAATTATTCAGTGGATAATTTTTCTGAACAATTTGACTTATCAGAATCAAAATTCGTACGAGTAGTTTTTGAGTTATTTAACTTTGTACATACCAAGGAAAAATGCTAATAAGTCCATTATAATGGGTTTGGTTTATATGGGGGCCACGGTGACGTCTTGAACATTTTAATAATTACCTAATATTAATCTATCAACATTTATAATTTGTGAAAATGGTCCAATATTACGTCTATTTTATATTGTTGTAAAACCACTTTAAAGGAGTATTATCCTCAGTACAAACAATTTGATAACTAAGAAATTACTCACTCAAATTTAGAATTAGGTACATCAACTAATTCCAAAAATTATCCATAAAATAATTTACATAAAAAAGGGAGAGAGGAGTTCTCATTTGTAAAACAGAATTTTACATCATCACTATATATATTCTTAAGTAGGTATAGTACAACAAATCTGTTACCGTGTATAACATTTATTATATGTACAACAGTCAACATTATAAAATAACAAAGGTTTCTATACTAACAAGGAGAAACAATTAACCTAATTATACGTATAGTAAGTAAGTAATGTTTTCTTTTCATTGACTTTATGTTAGATCATAGCCATTTTCATCGGTTACATACGAAGGCAAATAAAATATGTGCTCCTCGACAGTGGCATACCCAGGGCTTCAATATTTTTTATTTTTTACGATCAGGTGTTTGAATAATATTATCAACTGTAAATTATAGTAAAATATGCATTTAAAGCGTTTTCTTATTGTTGTAGAAAATAATTCATTGGATTAAAACGACACAAGGTGTTTTCCATAAATTATTTTTTCTCTCACATCATAAAATCATAATACAGTATAGTATATAATTTATCTTAAAATAGAATAAGACTCGTGTTGTAGTCGTTTAATGGTCGTGTATAACATTATAGTGACGGCACGTTCAGATTGGACGAATGAAAACACATTATTTGTGTCATTAAAATAATATTCGTTACATACACACTTTTTTTATAGGTCTTCAAAAATATTCAAAATAAAACTACAAAAAAAAAAAGAATTAAATACTCGCTGAACGTAATTTTGTAGCAGTAGAGTTTTGATGCTGTTGCCACATTAAATATTTTCTTACATACGCTCGACTACAAAAAAAGGAACAACACAAGTATATAGGTACGCTGCCTTTAATGGTAACCATGAATACCTACCGTATAATGTATAATATAAAGGGTGAATATGTTTGATGGGGTTCTGCACATATATTTTGGATCATACATAAATTATTAGAAGAATTGGCACGAATAAAAAAAAAAATAAAAAAAGTTTTCTTCAATGTTACATATTATTATTATTAGTCTATAAATTCGTGTGGCGCTGCACGGTACAGAATATTAAATAAAAGCATTGAAAAATGAAAAATGAAAAGTGTAATTTTATTTTTACAGTCGTATCCCGAGAATAATGATTCGATGTTAGTGTAGCGAATTACTAATTTTTAGAAATATCCTGACTTATGAGCTATAAATTGCACAGGTTAGGTTAATATGGTATAAACATGCAGGTACCAGGTGGCTATTTTATGGTGTAATACTGTAACCAACATGGTTGGCCATATCATAGTTACATGTAACTCAGTTATGTATCTCAGTTACTTTTGTAACTTGTAAAGTTGTAACACAGTTACTTTTGTAAATTACAATTTAACTTGTAACTTGTAACAAGTTACAAATTTTCCTGTAACTATTAATATAAAAGTTACAAGTTACAATTAAATGTTACACTGTGCTTTGATAATTCATATAAGTTGTCTGCAAAAGCAAAAAAAGTGGGTAAGTGGATGTCGCTCTGCTGTGCAGTAGATTACAAGTGGGTATAAGAAAAATGATTCTGAGCTAAAACGGTCAGTCAGCCTATGATATTACTAAGTATATTTGATGATATTATTGTGAATAAAGTAATTTATGTATTTACCTATAAATGTATTTGCTTGTAAAGAAAAATTGTGCATATGTATTTTTAATAATTTTCAACTTCTATTGTAACAATATATCAGGAGCCTTGTATTAAATTTTAAGATTTTTCCCAACAAATAAAGTTTATTGACATTCGTAGAAAAAAGACTAATACTATTGGAAACAGAAAATGTTCCTAAACAGTTCAAAACAAATCAAAATATTTTGAAAATGTTATCGTGTATAGAAAATATATATAAACGACCAGTGAACATTTGATGTATATAGGTACGTTAATTTGTATTAGAGTTACACCAAAAACCAAAATCGATTTTGCGAAAAACCGATTTTGCGTGAAAATTACCATTATTCCTTAATTTTTATGTTGTTTTTCTCAGCGCTTTTGAAAACTATTAGAAATTTTGACCTCCCCAATGCACCAGCAATATTCACTTTCTCATCGAACAAGATACTGAAGTTGAAAATCGAAGCTTTATTTCGACTACTTGTCATGTACACAGACACAAAAAAAAAAATAAAAAAAAAAACACATCATTGTAAAATCAATACATTCATCGCTCCGTTCAGAATCTAAAAATGTTTAATTAGATTTTTTAATAAGATTAATGAGATTCCTCATAAGTTTGTCTACCTTCATCAAAAAAAAATGTCTACCGGAAAGTCAAATTAAATTTTGGAGTAAACATCGGATATTTTTCCATTAACTAACAAATTCTCATTCAACAATTTTCTTATTTTGTTTTTATTCAATGACTAATGAAGTAATAACCATAAATACTTGAAATTTACACCATATGAGTTTATTTTATCATTTTTTTTTATACTTGATAACATTTTCAAAAATTTTTAAAATATTTCGACTCTTTTCGACATTTTCAATTTTTAATTTTTTTAGTTTTTTTTTTTAATAAATGTAAAATACATTTTTTCGTTTGGTCAAAATCCTTGAAAATTTAATACAAGTCTCCTGATATTATATTGTTACAATATCAGTTGAAAAATATTAAGGTATTCTTATATTATTAATATAGTCCAAATTTTTTTTATAAGCATTGTAAGTTCGAATTTTGGCAAAATATAAAAATGATTTTGTATTTAAAAATTTATAAAATGTTCAACTTTTATAGCTAAGGATTGAAAATAGGTAAATAGGTAAATAAATTACTTTATATTCACAATAACATCATCAAGTATACTTAGTAATATATTATTATAGGCTGACTGACAATCTTCGATCAGAATCGTTTTTCCTGTACACCGATATTATATCATCGAATTCAAATTTAACACCATCATTTACAGTGACTTAGTACTTATAACCTACTGTACAGCCGAGCGACACCCACTGACCTACCTATTTTTTTCTGATAATTTAAAAAAAGTTTTGAGAATTTTCTATTTTTACCTCATAAAATTAAAATCTAAATTCTGTTAATCTAAATTAAAAACTGTTAAATATCAAAATTAAACCAAAATAATTGTAAGTGTGTGTAATATTATAGGTTACATAATAAATGTCTAAGTGTATTGGTGTTAAAAAATAAGAACTAAAGCTGATCTGTTACAATTAGTAGTTACCTACACGAATTTACATTTTTCCAGACGAATGGAGTAGATAAATTGTATAGTGTATATGGTTTACCAAGTTTTTGTGCGGTAGGTATACCGATATATCGTCACCCCGGTCATCTAAAAATTGAATAGTTATAAGTTATAAATATTATAGATTTAGATTTAGATCTAAATTCAATCCTTAAAGTTGAAAATCTTATAAAGTTGTAAAAGCTGTATACAGAAACAAAAAATAATTTTAAAAAAAACATCATTGTAACAATGTATTCTTCATTCCACTCAGAATCTAAAATCTCTGGTGGTGGATCTATCCCCGCCATCCCACCCCATAACTATGACACTACCTACGGCACTACTATGCATGATTTATACACACTGCACAAAACATGTCATATGTATCTAATAATAATGTGCGAATACTATTAAGATAGACAGTTTACAAGGAATCGCATTTCGCACTTATGAATTATATTATGCATTTGCGGAGAAATGACGTGACGCGATGCGCTCAGTTTTAAGATCGTATTCGTCAACTGAATATTACAATGATATTATTATATTATTACCTAGAGACAATAGGGCAGGTATGGAATATAATAGGCATTAGTGAATTACGCATTATGTTGTGACAGGATTGGCGACGACGAAAATGGACAGTCGTATTCGTCATTAATATGGCGTAGGTAGGTACAGCGTACAGGTGGTAGTTATCCGACTGACAGAAATATAATGTACGATATGTGCCTACTTATCCTTAATATATATTTATACAGTTTAATATTTTTTTGATTTGATCGCATTCGCCGAGGTAACTTTGACTTTCAAAAGACTTTCATAACACTGTATGTCAATGCGAATAATATTAGTGTACCTACGTATTATTATGTAAAATGAGCCACTTGTTATAATAAGTACAAAATATATCGGGAAGTGAGTTGTTATAAGCTTTCAAAATTGTATGAATATTATTTAAAAATAATTAAGAATTTTTCAGTATTATTTTTCATTAAATGCAAGATCGAACAAATATGAAATAAAAAAATTTTCGCATGCTGTTAAAATTATTTATCCAAAGTGCACGGTGTGCTAGATATAGCCACATAAGTATTAGGTTCTCCATCCCCGTTCATACTTCAAAGTATACATTAGGTTATAGCAGGTTTATATATTATTATATTATTATTGTATTATTATCAAATTATATTATTTTCGTCGTCGAATGCGAAGCAAACGCCGCGTTGCATGTGAGTGCATTGTTGATTATAATATTATTATCACGCTCCGAGTACCTTACTTATTATACATTATTATTATATAGTATGGCATGACTGCAAGGCTGCAAACACGCTTGCGAGATAACTATGAAAAGGAGTTCATATACGCCATATTATTATAAGTCATATTATAATATGTGTATTATTATAAAATTTAAAATCGATTAAAAAAAAGAAATTTCGATTTTGAACAATATAATATTATGTATAGGCATAGGCGCAATTTGAGGGAAGGTCTAGAGCTGGCTTAGCCCCCTCTAATTTTATTTAAGCCCCCCTAAGTTCTTAAATATATTCATTCTTAAATCCACCTAATAAAAAAAATTATCAAATAAAAAAAAAAAAAAAAAATTAAATATGGAATTTTTTAGCCAACTCGATAATCAGTGTACGTATGTTTTCTAATAAGTAACAAGTAATAATTAATATCAATTTATAAAATATATAATCAATTGTTGTTATTAATGTTAGTTTTAATGATATGAATATAATTTGATACATCGTTGAATGACAGCTTGAGTATAGTATTGTTCTATGAGTATAGATAACCTGCTATCATAGTAGTAACACGCGGGCTTAAATATTATTATCGCATATTAGTTATTTTTAGAATATGGGATTTACGGAGATGTCATCTGTATATATAAAACAGTAAGCTGGCTGACTGATCTATCAACGCACAGCTCAAACCATTGGACGGATCGGGCTGAAACTTAGTATACAGATAGCTATTATGATGTAGGCGTCCGCTAAGAAAGGATTTTTGGAAATTCAATCCCTAAAGGGGAAAATAAGGGGTCTTTTTTAGCTATGAGGAAGACAAAAAATTAATACGCACATCTATGCATCAAGATAGATTTTCAATGACATATAAAGAAAAGGACATTTCTAGTAATATTAAAATGAAGATAAATTAAATAAATTCACTGTGTCTAATCACCGTTTGCCATTATAAAATTTAACACTTGGTAACTATGTTATTTTAATTTTTATAATTGAAAATAAATAATTAATTAGCATCGAGTTGTTGAGTACTTGAGTGGTATATTATTGTATTTCATTTATCAAGTATTTTGTTTTTACTGTTGAGTACCAAACTAAATGTTTTTGTAATATATTATTACCGTAAAAATTATAACAAGTGGTGAGGGGGGAGGGGCGGAGCCCTAGCGGGTCTGTATTGATTTTATAAATTTAGCCCCCCCCCCCCCCCCCCCAAAATCAGTTGTCCAAATTGCGCCTATGTGTATAGATACCTATTATATACGATAATACTATATAGTACTTATATAGGTACTGTACTTTTGTGCACCATAATATAATATAATATACTATAGTATACTATATGATAGCTGGTATCTGGTATACACCAACTAAGAAGTGGATTCAAAAAATTGGGACCTACCTACCCATAATGTTACAAGCCCAACATGTATTAAATAGAAAATTCCTCAGCGACCACGGCATCTTAGCATACTCCAATTTCATATCATTTCCCAACAACTCAATTAGTCTGTTCTGTAACAACCAATGGGTGCAGACGTGCAGTGCAACTCCCTCGCGGTTTCATTAAAAGTAAGAGATCACGCACCCTCGACCCCAAAAACATCCTCGGTTTCATAATCTCCCCTTATTTTGATGTATATTATTTCCTCTTGTAAACACTCGCTCCCAAACTAATTACATACTCTGGTACTTATTAGTGAGCTCCTACCTTCCATTTCTGCACTCATATATACAAATAATTAGGCCCCATGTTTTTGTTTAAAAACCTCCCATCCTTTAATTTAAAAAAATCATTTTAAATCACATTGTCATCATAAATTCCCTAGGAAGTCTCGGAAGTGTATACTAAATTATTGCAGTATAAGTACCTATATACAAACTAATGATTATATTATTCTTCAAATCATGATACATTTTATCACGATATACTATTACGTATGTATTATTTTATTTGGCCAATTTATACAATAGCTAGTTTGTGAATTTCTTTATGATTTTTTTCAATTTTTAAAATTTACATAATAATACTACCATTGCCATAATAAAATACAATAATTCGATGGCTTGATGCAAGAAGGGTCAATGTTAAAAGAAAAAAGGTGGGTAAGTGGATGTCGGTCTGCTGTACAGTAGGTTACAAATGGGTCACTGTATAATGGATGGTATTACATTCGAATGCAATGATATAATGTCATTGCGTACGAAAAACGATTCTGAGCGGAGACATTTTGTTAGTGTAGATATTTTATATTATATATATATTGTTTTGACTTATTATTTATACGGAAGCCGGTAAGTTGAATTAATATTATAAAATTACAACAAAATAACTAAAATCGCTATTCTTGGTTATTTAATATGTAATTTCGTTCAAATTTGAACATAAAATAACTATAAAAAAAAATGCGTTTTTATATTTCTGGGTTTTTTGGATTACAGAATAACCTACTAACATTAAATTTTTGGAATTTCAATGACTAAATTTGTTTTTCATTCTTGTACTAACGAAATATTTATACTTTACGAAATCAGAAAATGTTTTACTTTATTTTCACATTGGCCCAAAACTTATAGAAACATTTTTTTTTAATAATTAATAACATCTTCATTTTTTTATTAAAACCTAATAATAATAGTAAATTGCACATAATGTTAGTAACTTATATATTTATAAATATTGTATTGATTGATTTCGAAATGGCCAATGTCGAGATAGGGCTATAATATTATACTGTATATAGTGTACCTATCTACTTGTATCGAATATTGTCAAAATGGCCAATGTATGTATTAATTTAATCATATAGTACATCAGAGCCATTGACCGTTTTAATACATGTAGCATAAATTATGTTTACATAATCAAATATTAATGACATTGGTCAAATAATCTCCAATCCGCCCAAATGTGACAATGGCTCTTCTTGCACTAAGCCACAGAATTATATTATAATATTATAGATTATTTTATAGTTATTTATATATACGCAACGAATGTATTCTAAAAGATTGTGTCTACTGTGAAATACTCAAATGTATAATTGGTATGGTTTATCCAAAATTATATAGGCCGTAAGCGTAACTACATAGGTTTGCCCAGGAAAAAGTCGAAATATGACGTTTTGCCCAAGTACCACGGGAGGTTTGTGTTGTACCAGAGCATTTCTGAGGTTTGCCCGTAATATATACGATATATTAACGATTCAATTACTTTTGTAAAGTTAACACAAAAAATATTTTTCATGAACATAGTTTTTAGTGTTTCATTGAAAAAAAACCTTATTGTATTATTTTTAATATGATTCAAGAGACAGAGCAGTATTATGTTCTGAATAAAATTGTAAATTGAAAATAATACACGAAATAAAACTAAATGTAACAATATGTTTTTAAGTATACATACTCATACATACATACATACATACATAAATTATTTAAGTCGTATATATATATTATATATATTATACACACACTCATAGACATACATACATATTATAAGTCATATATTATAATTGCATTACATTTTGTTTTATTCCATGTGTCATTTTATACTTTTATTCGCTACACATACACAGTACACACATACATAATATATAAAATAATATGTGTGTATCTACTATATCATATCACGCAATTCACATTATACATATATTATATATATACACATCACGTAAAAGTTAGAGTTAGGTTACTTAAAAGCCACAGAGGAGTAAGTATACGAAATTAACTTAAAATTCTACACACGACCTATGAATATACTCTTTTTAATGTCTTTTAGTTGATTCATAATAATTGCAAAACTATAAACATTTATTATATTTTATTCTATTCCGTTTTAAAACTAGTTTTCAAGTGCATAAGTAATATGAAAAATTTAAAAATGATATTTTACCGTTAAAAGCCGCTAGACTATATTTACAATAATATGTGCGAGTATTAGATTAATGTGAAAAAATATTACTATATAGTCTATAATGTATTATGCACACTTCATTATGTAGCAATGCTCGTATACTTAATTACTTTCTTTGCATAGAATTTAGTTGTTCAAATATTGATTTAGATGTATCAATATTTCGAAATAATCATCTGTTTAATAATTTACAGTAAAAAAGAGCGGTGCAAGTTTGAAAAAATTAAGTCTACATCAGACTATATCACCTCAGGACACATAAACGGTATAACAAAACAAAACTAAGTACCTATTTGAAAATATTGTATTTTGGTATAGGTACTTAAACATTCCAAACACCAGAACAAATAGCATTGGCCAATCAACAGTACAAGTGGAAGATTAGGTACTGTAAGGTAAATTTATAATTCAATATCTTGGAAAGAATTAATATAATATTTATTCGGACGTAAGTCAAGAAAGGATTTAATACATTTTGTTTTTTTAAAATTAGCTGTTCACTGGATGGTCATGATGATAAACAGGACAGTATATCTATATAACAACTTATAATCTTTTAAAGTCAGTTGGAAAAATCATTTAGAAATTAGACAAGTTTTTAAGACTAAGTATTAAAAGCCTAACTGCGAGGAAAGATATTTTTAATTATTTGAATAACTATATATATATATATATATATATATGACATTTGATATTAATTTTGGGATTCCAAAGTTCATCTATTGATCTATATTGTGTTACGCATAAATACTAAATTTATCGATTTTATAGGTTTTAGTGTCAATTTTTAGAAGAACGAATTAAAGAGATTTTGCAATACCCCATATTAATGCAATAGGACGTATTATGTCTATTTACCTATACTACAGTATTATTTTGCGCAGTGTCGAAGAAAATGTTGAAAGGATTATTTTTTATGCGTTGAAGAAAATCCCCTATAATATTATAATCTTTTCACGATTAATTCTCCGAAAGAGTTTCATAATAATATTACAATACGGTAGTATACTAAAATTATTATTTATAGACAGGTGTAATCCTACTTGGAAGGAACCGCCTATAGTCATGCGTGTATTGTGCGCTGGCTGATGTCATTTGTCGGGAAATATTGTCGGATTTCACTTTGTGTATTTAGGTCGAATAATCACTAAAATATCTCGGTTTGAAATTTTATAACAATACAAAACAACATACCTTATATTATGTTTTATTAATGTATTTTACTTATTACTATTTACTAAACGTTGTGTACGCAAACTGTTAGTGGCTTTTCATTTATCTACCCAAAACGTCTATATATAGATACAAACTCAACGTATAACGTTAATGTCGTTATACTTATATAGACGTTTTGCGTATTCGCTTATTAATTGTTATATGAACAATGAACATAATTTGTTTCTATACATTGGTATTTGAAAATTCGTGTCTTATATTATATTTATGGCGGTACATAATATTAATTGATTAAAATAATAATAAATACCTACCCCCGCACAAAGTAACGAAGCCACGATTTTTTCGTCTAGTTCCGCATACCGAAATATCTAACAAAATATATTGTATATTTTTACTTTTTATATATAGAAGGACTATTGAAATAGTCATGTTTTCCTTCAAAAATGTCTTTTAAAAAAAAACTAATTCCTTCTATATACATGGGCTTAACTCTCTTTTTATCTCCCGGGGACATTTTGTATGAAACTAATTTCATCGGAATTTTATTAGGTAGGTACCGTATAAATATATACAATATACATATATATGTGTGTTGATCCTATCCTTTTAATATTTTACCTGAGGGTTTATATTATTATTCCTTCAGAATTTAAATTGCAGCAAAAAATAAATACATTTTTGGGGTTATGCATATATGCTAAAAAAAAATCGTCTTGTGTTTATTTTATATGTTTAGTCACATCTTCACAAATGTTATTTAAAAAATGATTTTTACCTTATACAAGCGACGACTGATTACTATTATACTTACCTACTGGAAAGGTTAAAGTTTATAACCAGGGTCGGCAATTCAATTATATGGCGGTTAAGATAATTTGAAAAAAAAACTTATGTTAATAATTAATGTATTTATTTTTGTGTAAAAATACAGTTTAAGCAGTTTAAAGAAAATTATTTAATTTTTATTACAATATATAATATAAGTTAGTTTTTAAAATTTGGTACTCTTGGATAACAACTACTGCGCAGAGTGTTTTCAAGGTAATGGAGATAAGTTAATCTTGAACGGTATTATTTATTCTTTATAGACGTAATTTTGGAGAACGAAGTTTCACATATGTATGTGGAGCCAAAACACATCCAAATAAATCATAAAAATAGATCAAATAACTGTTATGAGCGGAAACCTAACCAGCATCAATAAAAAATATTTTTGGCGGTCCAGTTATTTCACCCCCGCGGGCCGACTATTGCCGACCCCTGCATGCAGGGTTAGACTATTTATACTGGCTGCAGGGTTCACTGATAAATAGACGCCGAATGCTATTTAAGGGCTGCAGAACGCGTGTAAAGTGTAACGTGTGAATAAGTGATAGCGTTTTGATTATTATTTAAGTGGCGCAAAAACTATGATCTGCGAGGGAGAAAAGTAGGTAAGTATACTACCCGTTTATATATATGTGTGTGTGAGATGTCTTCCGATTGCGAGTGGCGGCATGTGCGTGTGTGTGTGCGCGCGCCAAGGGCTCATCGTTTATGAAATATTCATAACCCTTCTGAAATACTCTGCCGAATTGTGTATAAAATTATTAATGCGCAATCTCACGCCGGTAATGCATGGCCAAGCCTTAAATTATTCCTCATCTAATTTCCCGCAATGATATACCAATGTACATAAAGAGGTGTGTGCCAGTTTGTGCGTGAATATGTGTATACTGCACGCCGTGCACTGGGATCTTTATAATATTATATACTCAAGGCGTACCTTATACGAATAACAAAACCGCGTCTATTGTGCATATATACATAGGAAAAAAAAAATAATGCAGTTTAAACACAAACATGATCTCGTAGGTACAATAAGGAATCCATGGACGTAGACACGGGGTGGGGGGGATGATCCTCCCCATGCCTTTTTTTTTTTAGATTCTGAGCGTAGCGATAATTGTATTGATTGGCTGGTACCGAATTCCGTCCCGGACCCCCATAGGTTCCAAAACTAAAGTCCAAATTCCATCCCGGGGGTGGAGAAACTATGTCCGAATTCCGTCCCGCGGGTGCAGGGACGGCGCCAAGGGGGGGCAAGGGTGGGCAATTCTTTCCCCCCCAGGATAAGTTATCACCCTTCTCTCCCCCTTGGCGCCGTCCCACAGATATTTTAACTCCTATTTTTACTGGTGTGTTACCGTTTTTATGATAGAAATTATATTATAATCATATATACTAAATGAGATTACTATCTTAATTTTTAACTCGCCTCAATCAGTAAATGTGGTCGTTCAAAATGTTTAAAAATAGCGGCGTTCACCTATTAGTTAGTCGGGTTTCCCACTTCCCACACGAGTCGTCATTCTGTTAATTGTGTGTGTATGTGTGTGTGTGTGTGTGTGTGTGTGTGTGTGTGTGTGTGTGTGTGTGTGTGTGTGTGTGTGTGTGTGTGTGTGTGTGTGTGTGTGTGTGTGTGTGTGTGTGTGTGTGTGTGTGTGTGTGTGTGTATACTTGTGCATGGTCGTATTTCCTTCATTCGTTGAGACTTGGTATAAATATTCGTCGGTGTAAATGTTGTTTGATTTCACTTAAATGTTAAATCTTAAAAACTAAAAAAAATTAACAACAACGTTAACGGTTGATAGCCACCAACGACGACTGTTACGTTAATGATGCAGAAATACACTTATACGGTTAAAAATATTTTTATATTTAAATCTTAATTGAATATTGTCATTTTAGATTCTGAGCGGAGTGGTTTTACATTGGTGTTTATTTTATTTATTTATTTATTTTTTTATATCCTGTATACAAAATATCTACCAGAAGGAGTGCTTCGATTTCAACATATTATATTACCTTATCTTTTAGAAAATTGGATCAAGATGGTACTTTAGACAGGTCATTTTTCAATTTTCTCAATAGTTATTTAATGCCACAGGAAAAACCACCGACAAATTACGAAAAACCGCTAAAAATGGGATTTTAATTTCTAACGCTTTGTTTATCACCATAGAAACGAATAAAAAATAATAATACCTATTATAATATAAATTCAACTTACAGGATATAATAAATAATAACAATATCCAGACTGACAAACCGTCTCCGCTCAGAATCGTTTTTCTTATACAATGAAATTATATCATTGAATTCAAGTTTAATACAATCCTTTATACATTGACCTACATTGTAACCTACTGTACAGCAGAGCAACATCCACTTACCCACTTTTTATTTTTTTAATTTCTATTATGACGCATTAAATATATGTTATTATATAATGCAGAAACTCACTATAATAGTGTTCACAGATACATAAATCATTATTTTTTTTTCTATTGATAGAAGTACAATTATTGTTGAGCTTGCCTCTTCAAAAAATTGACTTTCCCTTTATTGCTCCCCTAGGAAAAAAATTCTGGTGCCGTCCTTGCGTGGGTGGAGCAACTATGTCCGAATTCCTTTCCGCTTTGCTGGCATGTTTAAATATGTAGAATCCGGCAAAATAGTCTTATGTCTAATTATCTTATTTTTTTTACTGAAGTCTAGAATCTGGCCAAATATATCAGCTAACCGGAAATGAAAATATAAATTATTAGTTTTTAATTGAAATATAGTTTTGAAGTATAAAAGTAACTGTTGAATTTCGAATGAAATGACTCGCAATAGGTTTTGGTACGGGATACACAAGGTGAATATTCATAATTATTTTTCACTGATATGATTTATACTTATTATTAAACTGTCCTGTTTAATACAATAATACTTGACCGGGACGGAATTCGAACCTAGCCGCTACACCCGCGGGACGGAATTCGGACATACTTTCTCCACCCCCGGGACGGAATTCGGACATTTTCAGCAGCCCGGGACGGAATTCGGCAATTGCTTGTTGATTTTACAATGATGTCTATTTTTTTTTTGTCCGTCATAACCCTTTTGGGCAGTAAAAATGTTTTGATTTTCTATTTCAGCATATTTTCTGGTAGGAAAGTGAATCTTGTTGATGTTTTTGGGTTAAGTTGATCAAAAGTGAAAAATGCTCAGTAATTTACAAAAGTGTCGGGGAACAAAATTTTTTTTCGTTTGGTCAAAAAAATTAAAAATCTAATACAAGGTTTCACATAAGTTGTTGTTAGTGGAAATAAAATAAAAGTTTAAGCGTAAATCCACAGTATTTTTTTATGAGCGTCTGAAGTTAGACATTGGATATTCAACCGTAAATTAACAAGATCTCATAGGAATTTACTTATTTTATTGTAATTCAAAAACTCAAGGGTAGGTACTTGCAATTTTCACCAAATATTTTTATTTATTATTTTATATACATGAAAATTAAAAATGTTCAAAATATTTTGTTCTATTGATAAAAATTTTCCTTTTTAAAAATTTTTTTTTTTACAAATGTCAATAAATTTTTAAATTTACTTATCTAGACACTTACTCTGTCCTTCTAGTGGAACAAGCAGTCAGTACCAAATTTTGAAAATTGAGATTATTTCATATTCGGTATAGTTGCATAATTCCGCGTTTTTTCCCTCAGGAAATACATCGTAACTCAACTAGAAATGCATTTAAAATGCATTATAAAATATTTTATCAACCAAAATGTTGTCAAATACTACGGGAAAACACAGTATGTACATGTATATTATGTAGCATGTCCTAGAGAATAAAGCAGTATGCACGATACGGCTTATTTCATTAGTAAAATAATTTCTCAATGTGTATACTGCATATTTACCTGGTAATCTAAGCTAAAATGGATTTGCAGTATGTAAAGTGTACACTTTATATTTTATCAATGAATGGTCGCGACTCGCGGAACTAATCAGATACGTCATATGCTAAAAGTTTTGGTCAAAAACATTTATTGAGATTGAGAAGATACCGTGGTACTAACTACAACCGTTATGTGTTAATCTTTATGGAGATACTGAATTTTGTAAAGTTTCTTTTTCTTTTTATACACAAAGATAAAAAAGATAAATAAGCAGTATCTCATTAAAATTGAAAAAAAAACACAAAAAAATGAACTAAGTACAAAAAAATTAGTTAAATTCCAATAATAATATTTGATGTAATAATACTATATAATATGGTTTTCATCGATGAATATTTAAACGCCTAAGTCATATAAATTTGATAAAATTGGAAATAATAAAAAAAAATACCTGCAGTTCGATATTTGTGATAGGTAATAATTATGTGAATAAAAATGCACTAGTTAAGGTTTTTCTGGAGTACACAAGGCTTAAATTACAAAGTTTTTTAAATATTTTTTTTTATTTCGTTAAAAAAAATTTTGAACTATATGCACTTATAATATCTATATTATGTACCTATACAAATATAATGCATAATATTTCATTTATTAAAAAAAAATACTCTATAATATTTAAGCCTCGGGCCGACTGCGATATTTTTCATTTAATTTAGTTTTTTTTTAATACCATTTTTTTTTATTTATTTATATTAAAATGGAACAAAAACGTGTTAAACAAAAATAAATGTAATTTTGCACGACTAATAACGTTTTATAAGGTTTGGATATAATTGGCGTAAATAGACTATTTTTATGTTCTCGTTAGTTATTTTTTCATTACCTAACCACGTCTTATAGAATATACCTACAAAGTATATACAAGGTACCTATACCTTACTTGCATAATACATTGTTTTAATTTGGAAAAAGAAATGTATGTTTATCTTCCAGATATGCATTAAACTTTTGTTAATATAAAATAACTTTTTCTTTGAATTGTTTAAATCCACAATTTTCTAAAGTACCTAATATAAAAAAGAAATGCCACTGAAATGCCTACCCTTGTATAAATATAAATGTTTAATTAGGTAGTCATAATATATAAACTACATATTATACCCACCTGCAAACAATTTTATACATAATATATAATCTACATGAAACAATGAAAATCATACAATTAGGTAAATAATATATATAATATATATATATTAACAATACGTTAAATTTTTTATTATATTTCAGCGTAAACAATGACAATGACACGGGCTATTTTATACTCATAAAGGCTATACTATTTGTACAGGCATAATTTCCTAAAATCGTCAATATATAATATATATTATAAATACATTTTTAAATTGAACAACTCACTGAAATATTGAACAACCATCCTCAATCAATTTTTACCATTAACAAAATATATATAATTACCGTCTAACTGCAAAACCAATTTTAAAAATGTTTTCTTATATTTTTTTTACATCCTATATATCCATGTAGATATTACATATAACTTTGTAGGTAGTTTGTATTTTTTGTATTCATATTATGTAAAAACAATAATAAGAATTGTAATATGATCGTCTCCATCACTCAAGGCCCATTCCGCCAAGGGTCTAAAACAAGATAAGAATAAAAAATATATTCTTAATAACTGTTTATAATGATAATAAATTATTTCCTTATAATTTCTATAAAATACAGTTATAAAAAGTCAGAGCGAGTCACATAAGATTGTGCATTTTTATTTTATTTTTTGTTTTTAATTTCTAGTAAATCAGCGATTGCTTCTGCTGAGTATATGGAATAGTTGGGAGTTCAAACGGTGTTTGTAATTTGATATTTATTAAGAATATTCCATCACTTAGAAGTGTCCATAATATTAATTTCCTGAAATTTGCTATGAGATTAAAGTATACTTTTTAGGATATAGTAACTTTTTATAGTAACTTAATACTAGTTCAGAGTTTACAACTCTTTTATGATTCGTTTTAGGAAGTTATATTATTTAAATTATAATAAATGGTATATTATATTATATTTTTATCAATGCGTTACAAGCTTACAAATACCTAAATTCTTTACTCTACTAAATCAAAAATACTTTACTGCAATAAATATGTGATTTCCACTTGTTGCTACTTGCTAATTATTCATTGAAATTTGATAGGCACTAGGTTAAATAATTTAAAGTGTTTATAAAACCAGCGGATGATAATTAATAATTATATAGTTAAGAATATTAAAGTTTTGAATATCTATGTGTAATCAAGTACTACAAATGACCAATTACTTAAGACGGTTACTTACACAAAAAGTGTACAATTTATTTAAATCAATTTTATCAGAATAATTAATTAAAAGCTTTTACAAAGAATTTAATGTTCAACAAACAATATTATATCTATAACATGAAATCATATACTATTATATTTGCTTTGATGGTCAAAGAGAAAATAATGTTTATAGTGTTTGTACAAAGTTATACAAATAGATAAGGCACAGATTTTGTTCTCGACAACACTCACTTTTTCTTTGTACTATGCCATTAAAAATATTTACTTTTTTACTTTCTCGAATTCTAGATAGTGTAGTATGGGAATTAATTTTTTTTTATCAAACAAATCCACCAGAAACTGTAATTTCAGTTAGTAATCCAATTAAAAGTTTTTTTTCCCCGTTAAACTGATGTCGTGTTAAGATTATTTCAGATTCTTACCAAGGCAATAACAACCTGTAGGAATTGATTTAATTGTAGTAAATGGATTATGTTTATATTAATGAAATTGAAAATTAATAAACCATGATGTATGTTTAAAGATGGTAGAGATCAAGGCAATCTCTTGTGTTCAAAGTCTCATAAAACCATGTCAAAAATTAATGTCATATGTTGAGTACTCGTACTTGAAATAGTGTCTTATTTCTATGTTAATAAATTATAATTTTTATACAATGAGTAATGAACGGTTACAGGTTTACAAAAATTACATTTTATTCTAACTGCCCTGTACCTCAATCAGCGAATTTTATCCAATAAATTAAAAATCAAAAACAAATAGTTGAACAATATATGTGTAGATAGAGCTATTTCTATTATACGCTGTATACATTTGTTGTATAACTCTACACAATAGTTATGAATTATGTACATTTTAACAGCCAACATTTTGTAACAGTTCAAACAGTTCATTACTACCTATAGGTACTAATAATTTTTCACTAAATTCGAACGAATTAAAATTCGCATATTTTTCTGCTAGCATATCAGTCCAATAATATCTATAGAACGATTTTGATAACACTCCGGAAATATTTAATTTAGTTTGTATTTCAAATGTATATCACATTATATCTGTATATTTTATTAATTTACCTATCGTGCTGACTACTGAGAAGTGAGAAGATAAACAGATTGTTATTAATTCATTTATAACATTTAAACACATCCAATGTATATTTTTGTATACATTTTGAAGTAATAATCTTGCTTCAATATAATATTGTTTTGTTGTGCATTGATATTTTATACACATAATAATATGATCGTAAAACAAAACACGAACTTAATAACACAGTTATAAAATACATATTTGCTTATAGAATATACTAATTTTACCATACCTATCTACCCTGATTTATGCGTTCAAATTCGTTTATGTAATATACGATGAGACGTTGTCATGTAATTTAAAACGATTGTGTTTATATTATATTAAGTACCTATTAACCTATATCAGTATAAATTATATCTAGTTATTATGAGGTACGTACACATATAATATTATACAATATTCTCGTATAGTTAAATAACACGAATCCGCCAAACAACGCGCATTCGAAACTTATTTTAATCAGCCAGGTATATACCTAATGTTATACCAGTATAACCACCCTATATATATATATATACAATACAGCATACGTAATGATATGTGAACAAAAACTAATTATACAACTTTTGTCGTATACGCCAAGTCACGTACCGGCATTAAATAAACAATTTGACCCATTTCGAACAGATAGTCCCGTGTAAAAATGCATCGATAAATGCACGCGCGCTTAAAATGTTCGGTGAATGGCAATGATGTCGGATGAAAAGGATAATTTAAATGCAAATACTCGACAACCGGAACTGGGAATTTCCCATGGGATTCACGTCAAGGTTAATTCGAAAGCCTACTGCAGGCGGAGTTCGGTTGTTTAGAGAAAGTTGGAAGGGACAGCGGTCTGCGATAAATAAAAGAGTGCCAATTTGGTTTGTTCTCAATTATATTATAGACAGCTGCAGTCGTCCGCGACACGTCATCAAAACGACCACCCGTTCCGAATACACAATGAGTAATGTGGAGGGGGGTGGGGGAAGGGGGGAAGTGAGTGGGCATTTTAATAAAACTGCAGGGTGCAGATGAGATGCACGCGCTGTGCGGTTGGTTTCAATTTTCATGCAATAAAAATATACGATATTAATATTAAAATCATTGTGTAAATGTGAAAATTACAGAGGTATAACAAAGGTTTTATTGCCGTTTTGGATTGGGTATACCTACCTATATTATAACGAACACATATTATCATTCGAATAAATACACTTTAAATACATTTTAAGAACTTTTATAATTAAAGTTTAATAATTCAGTGGTGGTGGCATTATTAAAATTAAACACCCTCCTACACCTGCTGATGGGTTGATATAGTATAGTAATGGTATTAACTCGAATTAAAACAATACAATTATTTAATACATTTATTTCTATCTCGCTGCAGAGTTCGAGCACCCACAATACCCTTTTTAATATTTTACTTAATCTTTATATACTCTTTGTTATATTGAATTATTCAACTTTAACCACTCTAATCGGGATACCAATTCAAAGCCGAGTCGACACAAAATGCAATTTAAACGAAATTTTGCTGCAGACGTTTTAAACGAGTTTTATATATTAATACAACTAGAAATTGCTGTTTTCGTGCATTTCAATAATTTAGAAAATAAATAAAAAGTTAATAACCCATCCTATAGTCATATACCTATTGTTGCATGCACTTCATATATAGAAATAAATATTTAAAAAATATTAATAAAACATGTGAAAATATATTTATATATGTAGAATACTTTTCTAAAATTTATAAGTTAATATACTGCAGTGCGCAGTGAATAATTATTATGATATGAAAAATAAAACGATTATATGTATAATATTATGCAGGTACTTATCTAATTTATATTTGGGCAATTTTAGTTTTGTTCTAAATAAAAGTAAATATTAGCTTTTGTTTCCTATTTATAAGGATTTAATCAATGTATGCCTTATATGATTATTAATTTAGTTTATAGTATTTAAGAAAACTTAATTATATATTTTAAAATATAAGTAATATATATTATATATTATATATATATATATATATATTTGTATGTCAATAAAAACTTTTAAATTAAATTAAATATAAAAATATTTTAAATACCTATCTTTTTAGAGGTCTTATACAGAATAATATGTTCCCAATTTAAAAAATAACATATTAACAATAAAAAATCGTAATTTATATCACAACGATAATCAATAAATGTCTGAAAGTAATGATTTGTATTTTTATAGCAAAGCGATAAGACATTGGTATTCAATTGGAATGGATCACATTACCGCGATGAGCACCGTTAGAGGTCCCAAACTGCATTGTTTGTACCCAATTCGGATGACAGTCAATATAATAATATGGAGGGGTGTCGTGATAAGTGAAATTCGTTGAGTTTCGATGCACGCGAGTAACATAAAATACGATATACATTTTGAATGGATGAAAAAAAATTCAAAAAATATCATCGGTCGGGGAAGTATCGTTATGTCTGTGCGATGGTCTACTGATAATAATAATAAAAAAAAAGCGAGGGCCAAATGCATTTCGTCTGCGGAGGAGTATCCCAGTATCCACCCCTCAGCAGGAAAACAACTCGATGTTGTTTATGTGATAAAGTCACAAGTACATAAAATAAACTTCCTATGGGCAAACAAACGTCGGTGTGGAAGGAGAAGTTGAGAAGTTCGATTTTGCTCACCCGGAAATGTATATATATATAGAGAGAGAGAGTCTTAAAAAATAGAAAAGGTAATGGAATGAGAGAATATGGGACATAAAAAATACGTCCTTGTTAAAAAAAAAAACTAACGCTGCACAATAGACGGGACTGAAACCGCGTTTTCCAAATGTTGTTGGCGTAATAAAATCAAATTCGATCTTATTACTATACACAATATATTATTTATATATATATTTATAAAACGATGGATATCAAGGGGAAAGATTGATTCTTTATATATCGTCTATACTGCACCGATCCGCGCGCCGTCAACGAGTTTTTTTCTTTTCCAGACTGTGTTCAAAGAAAAGTGCTGGCTTTCTTTCTAGCATCATATATTATTATTTTATACTACGTACATCCATATATGTATATATATATATATATATATATAGGTTACAGTTTTCACCAAAATAATTCATAAGGCCCCATTTGGTTTCACCACGTGAAATTAAATTTTGGGTCGAGTAATTTTTAAAACCGAAATGGGACCAGAGACAAAAATAATATTTTATGCAAACAGCTATAGGTATAGATGAACTCGGCAATCTTAAAATATATTGCATACAGACGATTTGGTCAGGAAAATGATATGTTTATTTAGAGGTACCCGCCTATCTAAGACGTCCAGCAATATTCACTCTAGTGTGTACTTAGGTATACTGTTGGTTTACGACTTTTTCAATTCCAACGACCAAAGCGCGTCGAACTGCGACCATGGATTATTATGACCGTCGTTTACCAGGCGCATACATAGGTATAGGTACCTAGGTAGGGATGGAGAAATAAACGAATTTCTCAATAAAACTCTTACCCATTTGTTTTAAGTGCTAAAATTCTGTGTAAATTACCGATTGCACACAAATCCCTTACCTACTATTAATCACCGTTTGATGTATACGCCGCGCGTATGTCTAAATAGCAATATTGAGTGTGTGTGCGGTGTATACCACAATGGTTATGGATGGTGGTTAAAAACTAAAATGGGTTTAAAACTATTGTTTAGTCAAACTAATAAATTAAAATGCATGTTACATAAACTTAATTATTAATGTTCGGTATAATTTATACGCACTATATATATACATTTCCCAAGACAAAATGCGTGTTCCGACAATGTGCTACCACCAACGGCGCTAAACGAAAACTGAGGTTTAATAAGCGCTTGCGCCTCTCTTCCTTTAATGCAACTTACTGCAGGGAAATGGCTACCTTACGTCACGTCTACGATTAATTTAAATAAACTAAAGCGCAACATATATAAATTTAAATCGTATATTTCTATTATTTTCAGTTGCATATTATATTATTACAGCAGCAGCTGTAATACTATAAATATTTTAAAATTCTTGTTTTTCTTATTACCTACTACATTATTAAAACGTTTGATGCATAATATACTATTTAGTGTATGTACCCAAATGGATAACCTGTACCATATTATTATTTACATTCGTCACCTGTGTTATATATAATAATATATTATATTCACTAGTCTGAGCAAATAAACTAAATAGATTACCTTATGAAAATAATTTATGTCCATGGTTTTTTCATTTTTCTTGTGGTGTACTGGTGTAGCTTTGAGAGGGTGCAAAAGTTTATATCCAACCCAGCTAATCTTAACTATTACTTTATACTTGTTTTTTTTTAATACTATCCCTAATAATGATAAATCAATAGTTAATATAATACATATTATGAAATGTATCTCGAACCTATGAATAATATTATACAAGTTTCGAATTAGGTAAAGTGATATTAATTATTAATTGTAAATAGGGTTAAGATTTATTATCATATTTAGGTAAATTACAAATATGACCGTAAATCGATGGCATAATATTGATTATTTATGACGCCGAATTAGTGACATTACCGATTCCGTGCGAATTTGCAGGTAGCCAAATTACCGATTATAAGCGTTGCTGATTTCATGAAATATTCAATTTCATACATATTTTGGCATAATATATCGTGGTACAGGTATTAATTAAAAATTATGTTCAAAATGAATGAATTGACATGTACATATGCGTAAAAATATAGTAATTTAATTATTTATTTATTTTTGAAATTTATTGCTACTAAAATTGAATTATAACCAATAACCATACATTACCATTTAAAGGTAAGCATTTAAATGTACATCATTTGCTGTGATTACGAGTAAAAAAAAGAAAAAAGAAAGACATTCAAGAATCATATTACTATATTAGTATCTTTATATATCTCTAATAACGTAAGTATAAGTACTGTATAATTACGAACATTTATAATGAAGCCCTCAAAGGTAAAAACGTCTGTGGTTTGTTTCGTTGATTCCTCAGATTTGGGTAACTAGTACCTATCTATATAATATATACTTATTAGTACAAAGTATGCTTGATCACAAACTTGTGATAAAATTAAGTTTAATAATTAAACCAGTTCGCAAACTTGCTTTAATTATATTATATTCTTATTCATTATAATAATAAATATTATATTTTTAAGTACCTACACTAGGTTTGCTGATTTCCATGGTTATATGAAAATGAGGATGATTGAATAATAATTATTATAAAGGGACTTGTATATTATTATAGGACATGTCTATATATTATTATTATATATTGTGTGAGGAATGAATACTTTGTACAGATGGCATAAAGACAATAACTCGAAATCGGGTATATTGCTTTTGTAAATAATTGTGTATATCTATAGAAATTCCAAAACTGTCGGTTCATCTCAGAGACAGAGAGACAAAGCAAAGAGAGAGATGAAGTATATACGTCTCAATTTAGAGGCACAATAGACCAATGGATGCGAAACGGGCCATGAGTGGGAAGTTATGTGGGGATGAGAAGAGGTACGGATATCTGCCCTTAAGCTTCTTATTAAACTCGTGACCCCCTCTTATGTTCTTCCACCGCCACCACCACCTCCACTACAACCGCCACCGCCTCCACCGTCAGTCGCACCACCATCGCCGCCGCCGCCATAGCCACCAAGTGATGGTTTCTGGACACACCATAGGAAAATAGTAACTAACCGAACCCGAGTGCGCAAAACATGTGGTCCGATTGGCTTGAAGCCGTTATTAAATTGTATTATATCTTTGGAATTTTCATTAAATACACCCGCCGGGCTTCTGTTTTTATTCGCATGCCATAATAACGGCCGCGGAAAAGCTATAACAAAGTTTTTACAGAACAACAAAAATCCTCTTCTGACTTACTTATACTATAGACGGCGGCCACCACCATGTTAAACTTTTCACATTTACCCGCGTTCGAGGTCGAAAATAGCTTTTCCAATGTTATTCCAAGGCAACACTTAAATGGTGTGACTCTTATAGACGTGATTATTGTTTTGCGTGTTCTTCTACGCTTGGAACAAATGTCGCAGCACATTATATTATATATTATTTCGTTCTTTATTACACAATACACGTATTATATATTTGGCATACAATCTGTCTAATATTTTTTTTTGTCCAACATATAAGTAGTACCTATAATGTTTCCTATTGTATTATTCAGTAGAAAAAATATCTCTAATTATGATTACAATTTACAGTTGATTTATCGCTTTTTTTGTTAGGTACCTATATTATTATAGAGAGAAACGACACAACTTAGAATGAAAAAAATATATTAACAGACATAATATCAAATGCGCCTATTTTTGTTTTTAAAATGATTTACAAAATTAATCTGAAATTAAAACTTTTAGGAATAATAAATTTCTATTAAATCAATGTTTGATTAATGGTCATCATTATACTTTTTAATTTATTTGTTCCAATGACAACAAAAAAAAAAAATATGTCAATAGAAACATTAATGACCAGGATAGTATTTTAAAGGTCTTGAATTATTTATTCAGAAATATTTAATCAAATGTAGTCTGAAATGACAAACGATTTATCTACAAAACAAAATATTATGTACTTCACATTATGCAAGCATAATAATTTAAAATAAATTCAATAAATCAGAAATTAAACAAAAATGTCAAAACAATTTTCCGTATACCGTCATAATCAATAAAAAATGTATATTTTATGACGGTAGAATAATGTATAAAAGTTTAATATAAGCATTAAATATAAAATGATTTTGGCTAAGTTATCGGTTGAGAAAATATATAATAGCTATAATATTTCAATAATTCATTTATAGAATGTAGCATGTTAATCCTAGGGGGGTTTTGCAAAAGGCATATATTATTTTATATTTTTAAAACCACGTTGGGAGGATGTGCAATACATTTCTTGGTGTAGCATACATAAATACGGATCCATAAATTATTCTTGAGAAGAATGCAATTATTCGAAGGAAAAAACTATACATGATAATATAATAATTCGTTTCATATGCGACTCACCAAGCATGCTTACCCTCATTTTTCTTTTAATTATGCATTTGAACACATCCCGATTCTTAGGGTTATAGTTGACTTCGAGAACATATTTTTAATTACATAGATTTATTATGCCATTTAAGAAGTGTCCTGCAGCGATAGTTGTAAACTTCAATTTTTTTCGAACGTACACCACCATTTTTAAATGTAAATTGTTAAGCCGGTGACTTTTTGAAAAATATTAATACATCTATATTAAAATTTGAATGAGCAGCTTTTCAGTTACCTATTTAACTTCATGTAATTATATACCTAGTAAGTTTATGTAAATAATGATATTTTGGCTATCGCTAAAATGATTTGAAAACGATATTAATTAATATTGATCGATAAACATTTTATAATTTGTGAAAATTGTTGAGTATAATAAAAACTTGACTAAAATATACTAATCCATTTTACATTTTATGAAAAACCATTTTGAGGACTATTACCCTTAGTAGGTACGAGTTCTTTGTTGGAATTTCGATTCAGACAGGTGCATCGACCTTTTCAAAATAAATCTTCTGCTTAACAATTCACGGTAAAAAAGGGGGTGGTTCTCATGCTAAGTTTGTATCACAGAATTTTACTCCTTAAATGGTATAAAAATCTCAGTATTTTAAAATGTTGTTGTTATTCCTTAACTAGCTGGTATACTTCAAAATTCCAATTCAATGTTTTAATGAATTAACCATATATATTAATTATAATCGAAAAATGTAGGTTTATGTCATGAACTCATGACTGTATATGTGCGTATAATAACTATTGATACCTATAGGCTATATTATTTACTGAATATCTAGCTAGGATTATTATTAAATAAATCATCAATGTTTTTATAATCCAATTTTATGCAAATCTCAAAAATAATTTTATGTCCCTACATCAATAATAATCTGACATTATAAAAACATTTGTGTAGTAAAATATAGTAATTTCAAAAAATAAATATTTTATGGGTTGCTTGTTTTTACAGTCCAACATACACTTGTGGGAAGCGGGAGTCTTAATAAATTTGATCAAGTCGGAAGCTGTTATAGCATAAAATATCTTTAGTGTTGTCGCAACTTGCAAGTGTTTCGTCGTTGATATTAATAATACCACGTACACTAACAATGTAATCTTTATCGTTAAGTATAGTGTTTTAAAAATTGATTTAAAATTAAACCTTTGTACACCAGCATATACAACATGGCTCAAAAAGAAACGATTTTTCTTAACATTTCGGTGTAAGCCAATAATGTGTTATTATTTATCACCCGAAAGCGTAGATAACTTTTATTTTTATGTCTTAACAAACATCAGTGTTCACAAAAAAAAACATATTGTTAATATAATTTAAATTCATAATAATATGCAGCTATAGTAGGTACCTTACATCTTACATTTTACATACAGCTTAATTTTTAGTTAAATCTATTCTTTATTTTTACATATTTGCCCGCAGGACAAGATATTTTATGTAATAATAAAAACAGCTACTAAATCTAGTTGATTTATGGAAATTACGAAAAAATAAGTAAATATTATGTTAGAGGAAAAATAATAAACTTTTGAATTCATAAATTTAGATGCAACCGTTGTCTTTAAGAAACCTTTTAACAATGTAAGTGTAAATATGTAAAAAATATTTAAATAAAAATATGGAAATTTTTATTTTATTGCAATGTTTTTTTTTTATTTATTAAATCGACGTAGGTAGGTAATGACAAATAAAATATGTATTTTATATATATTTAAAATATAATTTAGGTTTACCCGTATACAAACTAAATATACTATTGTGTATGATAAGCGTCAGTGGCTTAATATTACCCTCTATTAATATTTAAAAACAACCATAATATTATATTATTTATATTGTAGATACTTTTCTACAAGCATAGATATTTTTATTTAAATTTCCACGTTTATAAAATCATGTCTATGATATTTTTTTGTTTAAAATGTTTGATTTAAAGAAAAAATATAGTTTAAATATTTATGTAGAAATATAACAAACTATTTGTTTATTTATTGATTTACCAACAATGTGTATAATATATACATATATTCTAAGGAATAAAATTAAAAATAATAATAAAAACTATTGTCTTTAAGTTTTGGATGCTGAGCGGGATGATGAATGTATTGGCTTTACAATAATATTATTTATTATGTATGTGGGTTTTTATGTATACATTTATTTATTTGTGTTTGTAAGTCACTTTTTGTAGCAGAAAAATATTCAACTTCAATTGATCAATCTTCAACTTGTGGTATCTGGTAGAAAATTAGATCTATATATAGTTAGTACATTGAGCAGGTCATAATTAAAAGGCTCCCAGTTATCAAAATAATTAAGTAAAATTTAAGAACTACTGAAAAATGGGAGTAATATTATTAAATATCAGTTTTCAAACAAATTGATTCGGTTAATTGTTTGTACCTAATTCAAAAATTAACAACCATAAATACTGAAAACTTTTGCCAAATATTTGTACATAAAATATTATCATTTATAAAATATATTTTGTTTTAATTTTGTATGAAATAAAATATTAAATACATTTTTAACCACAAAATGTACTTGGTACTCAACAATTAATATAATAAAATAATAAATAGTTATGAATGCTATACATTGTCAATGTAAAAAAAATATGTATATATTTACTATTTATTTAGCCATCCATGTCGCTTTTAGTCAAAATTCTCTCCAACAAATCTGAAAATTTGATAGTAAATATTAAATTTAAAATTTAAATGGTACATCGTATCAAATGAAATAAAAGTGGGAAGGACTTTACTAGGTAAGCGATCAGTTTTTAAGTTAAATAGGCTGGTCAAAACTTTTGCTTTTCCCTATAAAAACCAAAATGACGCCACTGTACCACTTCCCAAGTATACAACAGAATATTTTATTTATTTTATTAATTATTACCCCCCCCCCCCCTCCCACTTTATTACTTGAATACTCCTTAGCACGCCTCTGCCGTCCTTGTAACTACAATTAGATTTTATTGTTTTGGTGGAATGTTGTTATTTAAAAAATATTTGGACGAAGTAGACCTTAAATTCTAAGGCTTAGAATTTACTGACAGATTTACAAAGAAAAATAAACAAATTTAAACCCATGTTGATTTTTTTTCACTTATTCATCGTTATCATCATACACGGCCTTTATATGACCTATGCACTGAAAATATGTTTGTTTGATTATTGTAGTGTTTATCCATATAAAAAAAATGTAAAACCTTATTTGTTTAGTGATTTAGTGAGACCAATCGCCGATTTCTACTACTTAAAAGTTAAAGGCCTACATTTTCCTCTTTTTATTTTTGATGTGTCATTGCCTGTTCTATACAAGCTACAACTCGGAAAACTCTAACTGTATATATAGGGGTTTATTTTTGAAATCCTCTGATATTTTATAGAAACACGCGGTATTGACTCAACGACAATTGTACAACAAACAGTGTAATACGAATGAATAAATGGGTTTTTTTTTTCGTTTACAGTGTTCCTTTTAAATTGAATGGCTCTATTGTAAACATCATTCAAAATGACTACATCTCATTCAGCACGATTTGAAAAACTTGACCACTTTTTCTGCAGTAGCGCCAGTGAATAAAAATAATTTTATATTGCACTTAGAAAAAAGATATTATGTATAATATAAATAATATATACGGGAAATTTGAATTTTATTACAATTTAATAATATTTCAGTCTCCATAGAATTTGAATAATATTCATAAGAACACAGCAATTCAGTGAATGCTAAAGTTTTAAATAATCAATACAGTTGGTAAACAAAAATTAATATTTAACTTCTTTCTTTGTATTTAGGATTTTTATTGGACGGACTGATGTTATGAAGTAATTTCGATATCAGCGTATATCATAACTAATTACTAAATAATGTATACATAATCGCTATAAATATAATGTGAAATTAAAAAAAAAACTGGTGAACGACGAAGTCACTTTTCTGTATATTAGATTTCTAGTGTAGGTCACTGTAATGGATGTGTTAAGTTTTAATTAAATGGACAATGATAAATCATAACATATGAAAAACGATTATGTGCGGAGATTATGTGTAGTTAGGTCACTTCTAAGAATAATATATAATTTACTTATATTAATAATATTAGATAGGTACTAGTAATATTAATAGTTTTTAAAAATATATATTCCTGACTTGTAATATCGTTACTAATGTCAAACAAATTATATACCTACAAATTACAAATTAGTCGAAAATTGAAATTGATCAAATCTTTGCGTGTATATGAATAATATTGACATAAATTTGCGCGTGACATGATAAGGATACATATTATTATAACAATATATATGTAATACAGCTGTTTTTGTGTCAGTCGTTTTGTATTGAGTCTTAAACTACCTCCCCTAACAATCTGCAAATCTCTCGTTAAATTTTCGAAAGGTACATAATATCATATACTGCAGATATACCCTTGTGTACGACACGAACATAATATTATATATACAACATTACAACCACATCAGCAGTCCTCGAAAATGATCATTTTTGACCGCATAAAATATCATATATTTTATATTTCTCAGACTGTACTCGCACCATATAACAAATTGTTGCTGAAAGAAATGCATTATACATAATGTTTGGCTCACCAGTCATTCGTCTTTCAATCCCGTCAAAATCACATCCAAAATTAATGTCCGGTCGCTGTATACGTTTTGGCCAACACGTGGGTTTAAACGCAAAGTACCCGAGACGTAATTTATATAATTTTACATCCCTTTCAGAGCTAACGTTCGGTTAAAATAAAACAACTGTTACTTTTTTGACCTTTTTACAGTGAAATAAAAAATACGTGCACGCCCCATTTACATCAGCCTCAATTCATTGTTTTACCCGAAATTTAAGAAAAACTAAATTGCACGAAGCTCTTATATTATTTGCTTTGTACGATTTCTGAGTTAACAACTTTAATTTGAAAAAGTAATTTAAAGGTGGCGTATAGTCGTTTCATAAGTAATTTTAATTAATGTGCATTTTAATGTTACATTTGAATAAGTCCGTTGACAAAAATATTTGGGAAATAATATTGAACAATATTAACAGAGTTTATTTATTACAATACAAACCATAAATATTGTATTTGCACTAGACATTTTATATAAATAAACTGTAGAATTATCAACGAATCAAACGCTTTTAATATACAATCAAGGTAGGTAATTAATAATTTTTAAAAATTCTAGAAAAAAAACGGAAGAACAATTGACTTTTACTAAATTCTGATTGTCTTTTTATGGAACGTTGAAATTAAGCAGGTCTATTAAAATATGCTGAAAATTAATTTAGTGGCATGTGGTATTTTGTGAATGTTTTGTTTAGTTTGACGTTTCTACCACATACTTATAATAGCCATCTTAACTCTTCAAAGTTAAAATGTCAAACTATACAAAACATTCACAAAATACCATATTATATGCCACTGAAACTATATACTAACTTGATTGTTTGTAACAACACAAATAAAAACTAAAGCTAAAGAGAAAAGTAAAGCCTACCGTGGTACATAATATTATATAATAATAGGTATAGTTATGGACATATATTATAATAGGTGTGTAATGGGTGCTGGGCGCCTATCGATTCTCATATCTGTCGCAGGATAATGATGTTAATTACTATGTGGATTGTATTTATTATTGTTTTTATTTATATTTAAAATATATATATAGCCGTATGGGTATATTTATTAAAATACCTTGCACATAAAACCAATTTTTAAAATAAATGTCAACAAGTATCATTATTTAGAAAACCGACATCATATTTTTTGTAACGGAAATGTTAACAGCTATTTTTTGCCGATTTTTAGATTTTCATGAAACGATTTATCACTATATAAATCGATAATCTATGCGATGTAATAGATTAAAGGTTATTTATAACGACATAAAATAATAATGGCGTGTATATAAAATAAAAATACATAAAATGCATGATAATTTGGTTTTGCTGTCGATTTAAATTATTCATTTATTTAAATTTAGTCGAAAACTAAATCTTCATAATGGTCAATTTGTTATTTGTATTATGTTTGTGAATTCATTTTCAATTTTCAAAATCTTGTTGATAAATCAGTATAAATATTAAATACATTTAATGATAAATGTGCAAATCATAGACCCTAGTGTATATTATAGGTATATTTTATTTGGGTCACTCGGATCAGTCCGTAAAAGATTGGAGCGTTTGACTGTTCCACTCGATTTCGATTTCGACCCCTTTTAGGCGAAAATAAGAAAAAAGGCCTCAGGCAATAAATATGTTTTTTCTTCTGTTATATATATATATATATGATATAAAGAGAGAAAGAGAGAGAGAGAGGTGTGAGATTTATCCAAAAACATTAAATGGGATCCAAGACGATATAATGGCACAACCATTTACGTGTAATCTACTCGATAATCGTCCACGATTTACTTCTAAAACGTTTTTCTACGGATGAAAAGGACGAAGAGAAGCTATACAATCCTAGTCCCTATACCCTAACGATAAAATGTCTGGTTCATTTATCCTCTTAACAGCCCTCGAGATAATTGGTTGTTTATTCGGAATTGATGTTTGACAGGAGGCTTATAGTACAAAGATTGAAACCGGACGTTAATCGGACGTAATCGGGTGTTTACATATCGCCATTTTATAGTAATAGTATATATATTATAATAATAACGTTCGATAAACTATATTAACCACATTAATCTGTGACTTGCCCTCAAGTTTCTGGATAAATTGACTTTAAAATTAAAATACGCATGGGCTGGATACGAAAAGGTCAGGCGTAACGGAAATGTTCGATAAGCTGTGATAAATACCGCTTGTATTATAATTTATAGTTCAATGGATATATTAAATACCTAGAACAAACAACACAACTATGGTAAATAGTTTAAATAAAAATCGATAAGGACTATAATAAGTAGGTACCTACCAACAATTACATAATATATATACAGACTAATTGTAACGTTTAGGATTATTATAGCTCCTAAGAACATTTTAAAGCGCAGAATTGTTTAAAACCTTTAAAAGTTATATCGATAATATTTACAAATCAATACGCATTTGAAATCTGCAGTATTCGTAGTTAGTTTTAAAAATGTAAATGTAAACTTAATTCAATTTTTTTTTTAAATGTAAAATGGAGTATTGAATTCTTACATTTTCTCAAGTAAGAATACATACTAATTAGCCTATTGAATATTAATTTTCCAATTCTTCACTGCTATCACATACAAATAATAATAATAAACGATTTAAAATTGATTTCTTTTCATAAATATATTATATTTTTTTTCATTATTATCTTTATGCATCATGTGATATTGGTTTTGAATATGACTAACTATCCTTATAACTCAAATTTGTATTAAGTACTTAACTACCTACCTAAGTCGTCTTTTCAACGATATGTTGATCAAATTTTGAAAAAAAATTAAAACTTAAATAGTAGGTACCTATAAATATAGGTTGTAACCTGTAGGTACATTAACTAAATTACAGCTAGGTACTTCACAGGACGGTTTATTAAAACAAAACAAAATGGACAAGTGGGTCCGCTTTGCTGTACAGTAGTTGTAATATATGTGCTATATTGAATTAATGATAAATCATTGCATACGAAAATTGATTCTGAACGGAGACGTTGTGTCCCCCTATAAATAATCATGCCTATATATCTTTAATATTTTTGAACCGCAATTAAATCATCTTAGAGGACTCTTGAAAATTAAACTTTCAAGTTCTTTACCAAGTGAGAAAGTTTTTATCGACAATAGCATAAAAAAAATTCGAAAAATGTCTCAAGGCCATGAATAGTTCAAAAAGAGTCAAAATATTACGAAAATATTTCCGTATGTGAAAAATACTAGTATAAATATTTCAAGTGTCTACGGTTATTAGTTTTTGAGTTACACCAAACAAATAAAGTCGATTTTTTCAAAAATTGGTTTTGCGTAAAAATTACCATTTTTGTTTTTCCCGACCCTATCTAAAAGTACTGGGATTTTGATCTGATCAATTTACCAACTAGATTCAATTTTCTATCTGAAAAGATGCTGATGTCGAACATCTGAGCATTTTTACTACCACAAATATCATTGTAAATACAATATACATATTCATCGCTCCGCTCAGAATCTAATATAATGTCATCTGATTATTGATTTGCATCATTATTTGAATACACTTTAGCTATTTATAGTAACAGTAGATATAGTATACATAATATTATATAATAGAATACATTTTACAGATAAATTTTCTTTATTTATAAATTAGAAAATGTAATGATTATATTATAATAATACTATAAATTAGTATAAAAATACAATATAATATCATTACCACTAAATAGATGCGTAAGTAATAAGTATCATAGAATTAAAATGGATTCGAATAATTGGCAAGAAAACAAATTTTCCGACTATATGTCTACATTGAACATTGGCACGTATCTCGTAAGTATAAACTATAAATTACCATAAACCATGATCCATGATAACATTTATACTATAATATATTTTACTATGCAGGTGCAATAATATAGGTAAATTATAAGTACATTGTATATGCGCAGGTAATTTTTATAATTATTTCAAACGAATTTATCAAAAGATAACATACAATATAGATAGGTAAATTGAATTCGTTAGGTTCACTCGCATTGATAGATGATTTTTTAGCTACCTATATAGTTTATAGGTTATAATATAGCAAGGCAATGAAGATTTAAATCATTGGTTAATTTAATACAACTTAATTTAATCGTAGATAAATAGATAATTATAGTAAAATGATCAAATAGAAACGTTTTGAAAACGAATAAAATACAGATAATAAAGATATGGATAGGCCACGGCTATGATAAATATATTTGAGGCGGCGTTCCCGGAGGGTATGGCAATTGAGGCTTTTTTATCCATATCCGTGATTAAGAGTCGATACTCGATATAGGTATACTTTATTTGACCTCAATTGTTCCCCTCGAAGACCGCTGATATAAGACCATTATGTCCTATCCATATCTTTATTATCTATGATAAAATATGGGTTAATGTTGATACAATACTTATTAGTTATTACCACGGTTATCCAAACGGTTATCTTATAACCGTGTTTATTATCTATATAATATATACACTGTGGTCCTGTTTATGTATGATAATTAACTAAACAAATTAAACATTTTAAAAATTGAGTAGTTCCTATTAGTTCTTTCATGCGTGATGTATTATATTATAATACATAATTTACTTTTTGTTGAATATATTTTGATTTAACTTATGAATAATCGAACTCGTTTTATATCAACTGCTTATAATAATAATAAATCTCCTATTGCGCGTGAAAACAGAGCAATATTTAAAAATTTTAAGCATAAGCACTTAATAATCTGATTCCATCTGAATCCGACTTATATAGTAGGTACAAACCTATTGTTTATGCACAGAAATACAGAAATAAACAATTAATTAATATTTAATGGCATTGCCCGCGTGTTCGGTATACAATTTTATAATTTTGTTTTGATATTCTAATAGGGCGTTTCTTTGTAAATACTGAATAATTTAACTGATCAACAACGGAATTATAATATTATTAACAAAAAACAGTAATACAATATTGCTTATTAATATTTAATATACTAAGTAACTAGGTATGCTCATAAATTAATTATATCAAACGAAATAATTGTGTATATTGTATATATCTATATTATAGATAGTTAATATTTAGTAACTATATAGGTGTAAATTAATTATGCAAATCAATTGATTGAGTGAATTTTTATTGTGGATGTAAATATCGGGAAACATAAAAAAATTCCACAGTTTACTTACTTTATATTATGTACCTACCGAATATTTTGTAAATTATTTTATGAAATAAAATAATAATTTAAAATAGAATATGTACAATAAGTTAGGGTATGCGACAAACACTATATTTGCTTGCTACCTTCAGCCTAAAGGCGATGTACATAATACTCAGACTTGTATCTAATAGTACTATTAGAGAACTACCGCGGTCTACCACAGAAGTCTGTGGTATAATAATATCATGTGTAAATTTCGTTCAAAATTTGAACTTTGAACGTTTATTAAAAAAAAAGGTATGAGCTTTACGCTTCACTTTTATTTTAAGCTTCAGATTAAATAAAGGGGGGAAATAGGTAATCGCTCTGCTCTAGGAGTTAAATTTGAACTCAATGATAAATCATTGTAAACAAAAAACTATGCTACTATTGAAAGTAGTGTAGGTATACCTAAGTATATTTATGATATTATATTTTTTGATATTGATATTAGAGTAATTCATTTTAATATTAGTGTTACAGAAGGTTGATTTAGTTTAGTTTTTTTAAAATCCTTAAGACATTTCACAATTCTTCAAACTAACCACCATCTAATTTTGTCCTAATTTAAACTTTAAATGTCTTTTAATTTTTAATTTTTACCTCCCAACGTCACAAAAGTACTAACCAAGCATAGATTCACTTTTCAATCAGAAAAGATATTGAAGCGTTTTCTACTAGTAATCGTGTAAGCATACAAAAAAAAAAAAACACATTATTGTATAGAATCAATAAATGCAAAATTTCAAACCTACTATGAATCACGCATTAAGTTTTCAACCTTTAAATGTAAAGTTCAAAAAACTAAAAAAAACTAAATTTTAAATTTTAAAAATAAAATAGTACAAAAGAGCCAAAGCCCAATTTCAACCGGGGTGGTTCAGAATTTGAAAAAAAAAAACAAGTTATATTATAGTCAACTGATTACAAATATATTCGACTTAATTTAAGTTTGTAATAATAATACCTATATTGATTTTTTTTGTAAAAATAAAACAGATTAAAAATTCACTTTAATAAATAATTTTATAAATATCTATACGGTCTTGAGAAACAATGAAATATACTGTCGAAATAATGGTACCTATAGGTTACCTATAACAGACATTACAAATATTTAATATTTAGTGAGTAAAATAATCAAGATTTAATTTCAGTTAATTTAGTGGGTACCTAATATTAATTAATTTCATTTTCAATTCTAAGAATAATAATAATAATTAACTATACAAATATTATAATATTCATTAAACATACATTTGGAGGGTATAATAAATCATATTCATATATAATATAGTGTATTTAATATTTTAAGTGTTTTTAGTTTTGAATTATGTTAAAATTGCATTTTATAATATTTGCGTATTTCTCTGTAATCTAGTAACTTTGAACTTCTTGCGTAGTAAGATAAAATAGCATGTTCTAAATAATCTGATAAAGAATTATGAAACATAATTTGAAAACTTCCGAAAACGGTCGTTTAATTTTCAACCGACATCCATAATTTACACATAATATATTTTATTATTTTAATTTTTAATTCTGTATAGAAAATACGAGTATTCATCAAAATTTAATCAAATGTAATAATTGTATAATACAGTGTACTACTCCAAAAGTAAATTAAACATTTTACTCATTATCTTATAAGTAAAAATCTCAAATTGAGATACAAGATGATTGGTTTTAAGTTTTAACGATTAATAATTGATAAGAAATGTATTAAACTTTTAAGTAAAATGTGGACTTTTACAATAACTTTGATATTTTCTACTTGAACTTCTCATACGCTTAAGTGAATTATGGTTGATAGATTTTGAATCACTAGGGTCCCTATGAATTAAAAGACTAGTCATTCGCACGACAACAGAAAGTTTGTCCAAGTTAATCCACAAGTCACAACTTTTATCTCGGTGTCAATAAATGGAATTTATTTCTATATACGACCAGCTCCTAACTTTTCACCCCGACTTTTGCCTAACTTATTACCCACCCTACTACATATGACTTTCCCCTCTCACACTACTGCCAAAAAAATGAAAAATGTAAAATAAATAATAGGTTATTTGGGCATGTACCCATGTCGTATAATGTTGTACAATATAAATATTATAAATTACTATTTTATTTAGTAATGGTTTAATAATATTATAAATACCTAGCGACGGAAAAAATTATAATTGAAAGGTACTCACAGCTATTATATAGGTACCTAGTCATAATATTCAAATGCGTTATTTACTTGTGAAGTTATAAAACAAGCATATACATTCTTAAGTATAAAAAATATTGTTTTGTAAGTGTTTTAAAATTATTAAGACTCGACTTAATTTAAATTTAAAAATGAATTATAACTATTATGAAATATATAGATATAAACGTCTTATTACAATAAATTATAAGTAGGTATTTTGCTTTTAATTGTACATTAAAAAAAATCATAGAATAGCCGGTACCTACTTAATCAAAAGCCCATCTGTGTGGAAGTATATATACGCTATTTTCACAATAGAGTAATTCATGTTAAAATGAATTTCAAGACGAATATCTCTAAAGTGGTTAAACATGTTTTGACTTCTGACACAACAGTCAGCAATACCGATAAGATTGTATACTCTAAGTGCAAAGAAAAACATTTTACGAGACAATTTTACAGTAAGATATTTTTTTTTCTCGGTCAGAATAATAATATAGTAACATGTGTTTGGGAATTCATTAGTGGGTAGTAACCTAACCCTCAATACCTCTGAAATGTTATATTTCTACACCAATAATAGCTAGAAATAAATCAATAATGCAAATCAATTCCATTATAATACGGAATACGGTATACCTATTTTATAAATTTTAATCACTTACTTTAGTGTATAATATTTTCTTATAAGTCTTGTAATTCTTATTTAAATAGTATTGTATTTTATTACAGAATACTAAATATTATTTTTCTTTTTACCGTCGTATTTCAACGAACAATATTTTTGTTACGTATATTAAAATTTAAAAAATTGGTGTTAAAATATTATTTTATAGCACTTTTAAGAATTTTAAAGATTTCATTAAATACGCAGATGACATAATACCTAACATTCATATTATCTGCCTTGCTGAAATTTAACTTGACAATATAATAGGTTTGCGACATCTGAAATTTTCGTACCAATTAAAAAATGTATTTAATAATTATTTAATTTAAATATTTATTAATAATTTTAAGTATCCATTTGTGATAAACGTAAATACATTTTAATACACTACAAAAAACTACTTGTAAAGTATTTTCAATACTATTAAAATGTATTTATATTTATATTCAAATACATTTGGAAAAAAATATTCGAATATGTATTTAAAATACAAATGACACCAAGTATTTAAATACGTATTCTGAATACATTTAAAAAGTATTCTTAACAAGACTCAATTTCTTATTATTTCTTATGATAATATTTCCTAATCAACAAAATATAAATTCCAATCAATCGTAGGATATCTAATAATATTTTACTTTGATAAAATTGTATCCTTTACTTATATTAGCTGCATTACATTAATACCACTGTGTAATAAATTCGGTATTATTAAAAAAAATCTGGTCGAAAAAACCGCATGTAAATCGAGTCAGTATTTCGGGAGATAACACCACAGCCACCACGGTCAATAAATTTACATGTGGTCTAATTGTCCCAAAAGTGGTTTAATTGTCACCTAGCTGTGGTCTTATTGTCCCGAGAACTTATTGTTACCTTGCCCAAACAAACACGACTTTGTGTATTATTTAAAAATAAAAGATACTTTTATATTAAAGCGATGACTTTTAAATTACCATTTAGTTAGGTAGGTACTTTACATCCGTATTCCTGTAATATCGTGCAAGACAAATAAACCCAGAGAATATAAAGGTAAACTTTTTGTATAATCCATCAGAATTCAATTTACTAATAGAGGATGATTTCTTCGTAGGTACACTTGAATTTTCTAAGACAACTCTATTCGTGAAGAATTTACACAGATATTTTATCCATAATAATAATTTGTTATTTATACAGCAGTCGCCAACCAATATTTAAATTGTAAATTAATAAATACATTTAAATAGTTTGTTAACGTATATGTTATAGGCATTTTTCCAAACAATCAAACTAACTATATGTTATAAAAATCAATAGCATAAAACAATGATGTAATATAATACTTATATATTATAATATTATACCTACAGGTTTTTTTTCAAAGTGGTAAGTTTTTAATTACGTTATGTTTTATTATTATTATTATAGTATCTATTATATTATACAGTATTTTAAATTAATACTATATACCATAACCTATATTTAATACTACGTTGTTTAAGAAATCGTTAAGTACAATTTTTTTTTTTTTATTAAAAATATATTTAATTACAATCTATACAACATCTGAACAATAAGTAATTTTGATTTAAGATATTATTTACATAGCGAGACTGACAGATAAGGGAGGGCACTCAGTAGTGCCGTCCGACAGATCAAAATACAATTAACAACTAGCATTAGGTCTTATAAATTTATAACATAATATTATTATAATATGATTAATTTTATAATAATGATTTTTTTTTAATTTAAAATATGTATATTTGTTTCTGCTTGTTTACGTAATTTGTAATAATTATAAAATATTAAAATACAAAAACACTTTGTGAGATCAGATTTTACCTATATTCTTGGCACAATATTCATCAACAGATTGAAGAAAGTTAAACTAAATATATTAAGAACCGGACACATTAAAGTTCCTACCAAACCAACACACAGTTTCCTCATTAATTTAAAGAGACCAACCAGCAAACAGCTATATGTGTATGACAAGTGGCATACAAATCTCCATCAAACACATTCTAACTGAGTGCCAACTTTATGGATAGGACCTGTGGAATTTGCAGGAATTATTCAGGAGTACATCTGAATCCCGGAATAACCACAAAACTATACGGGGAAGTTCTCAATCAAAACGCACATACCATCAATAATAGTGGTTAAGATAGTATTTCTACTGTATAATATTTAAAATGTAAAAATTCATCTTACATATACTTTTCTCCCAATATCCATTTGGAGACATATATTTAATTTAATTTTCTTAAAAGCTAATGGTCAAAGCCACCGGGACTTGTTGTTTCGAAAATAACATATTATTACAAATATTAGCCAATAGCTAAATTAGTATATAGTAACAAATAACAACACAAACAGTAGTAGGTATACCTACTTAAATAATACCTACTCAAGAAAATTAATCCAGAGTGACACTATTGAGTATAATTGAACGTTAAGATTGGTTTTTAATATCGTTTTACCTCTAGAGATAGGGTTGAGTATGATGATTGTTTCCATATTTGTATAAAAAATAAATATTAGGTATGTAGTAATGTATTAGTTTAAATAAATAATAACTTTGTGCATACTTTACCTTTGCTATATTTTAAATATATTGATTTTATTGCATATTTAGAATATTTTTTTAGAATACCCAAGTATAGTTGTGTTAAATTATAATTGTTTAGTGACACTGCGATAATACTAAAAAAAAACCAGAAATTATATACATATTATATTTATATACCTTTTGTTATTGGCAAATTAATGTTATTTTGAAGTTGGACATGAGTATTGGGAAGTGTTGGAACCGTATTTATCCCAAGTTTCCAAACCACAATCAAAAACATAAAAAATTAAATATTTATGACTTTGATACGAGTATACGATCTGTCATTCTATGAGTACCTATAGCTCCGAGACACGGGCCTTGAGAAAGTCACAGTAAGATTGAAGACTTAATGTATTTAAAACCTTTGAAAGTACTTATATAATCTATTAAGACGAATTTTATATGTCCCGTGCTTAGACCCATAAAGTGGTTGGTGGATAAGACTATATACACATTGAATAACACAAATTAATTTTCTTTTAACGGCCATGGATTAACTCAACTCAACTCATTATCATATACAAGCTGTTATTACTTACTTGGATAAGTTATAAATATTCTTTATTAGCTAACGTATTGTAACAATATGAATATTATTTTATTTTGAAATAAACTAAACTTATGTTACCTATGGAGGAAACCACGAAAAAAAAGGTATGTGAGCCAGGCTTGCCATGATGCCATTATAAAAACGGTAATTAAAGATGACCCAATAGGAAAAATACCTCTAGGTAAGCTGCGCCTAAGATGGGAAGAATTTGTAAGAAGGAGAGATGTAAAACCAATAGATCCAAGAACTGATTGTGAAGAAGCAGCCCGTGACAGGGACTGATGGAGTAGTTTGTTTTATGGGAAGGCCGGAAGCCAAAAATAAAATTTTTTTAAAAGGTCGACAAGTGAGTACTGCTCTGTTGTGTACATCAGATGTAGTTGTGAGTCACCACTGTAATTTTTTTTTATTTATTTAAACCATCATGAATTCTACAGAATACAAAACATTAAGTTAGTTTACATGATTATTTATCTCTTTTAAGCTAATAGCTCGTGTTAGAGATGGAGAGTAATAATTAATTATTAAGAAAATAAATTATGTTGTATAAGTAACAAAATAAAATGATAATTTTAAAAATTTTAACAATAGAAAAATTGTAAGTATGAAATATTATGTTAAATATTAAATATAACAAAACATATGAAGGACTTAGACTAATATTGCAAAAACAACCAAAATCTTGTTTTGCAAAAAAATTCCCGTTTTCTCTTAATTTATTTTTTTTCCAACGTTTTTGAAATTTACTAGGAATTTTTTATTTTTGACCCAACAAAGGACTCGATTCACTTTCCTATCAGAAAAGATGTTCAGAAAGTCAAATTTTAAAACTATACAAGTTATCATTGCTTCTACGTCAAGTTTGTAATATTGCACCAAATCTTATATATTTTCTATGTCTTGTTTGAATTTTGAGAAAATATACGTACCAATAAAGTATCTATATTTAAATTTGTTTTACACATTTTACAAAAAACTTTTTTAATTTATATTTGTTTAAGAATATTTAGTAAATATTTGTTTCTTTGATGTCAATATTATTTATACTGTATGATGTACAATTTAATTCAAATACAAATCATTTTTAATACTTGTGTGTCATATTTCAGTGACTTAAAGATCTTATATAGTTATATATAACGGTAGTTTATCTTGCAATAAAACTTAATCTGTGGACCATGGTTTAACAGCTACCTCTAAATATAGGTAATTTATTTTAGTCCCTTCGGTGGCCGTTATAATATAGGAATGCCATTATATTATGTATTATAACAATATAAATTAACATACTCAACCTCAAAATATTTAACATATACCTAGTTTACAATAGAGAGCAATGCTAAAATTGATGGTTTAATTGAGGAAGTAGAACTGTAGAATTGAAACAATTAATTTAACAAACTATTTTAAGCCAATAATTCTATAGGTAATTTTAAACATTTTACACTAATTGTAAAAATATACTCCGTTGTTGATGCCTTAATTGATAATAATAACAATTTTTAAAAATACAACACCTACAATATATGTAATTTGAATCACGGAAATATTTAGCTAGACTTATCTACTGTTAACAATATGAGGATTGTTTGTAGTTGTAAATTTTATAATATTGAAACCATAATTAGTGTTCATATTTCATAAGTATGAAATTGTACAGTTTTATTATTTTCCTACGAGGTTATCATTTCTGTTCGGCTATAAAATCATAAAAAAAATGCAATAAAAACGTTTTATATAAAATATATATAGGTAATACGTACATAAAATACATAAATCAGATTTAGTGAATTTATTTGTAACATCCATTGTATATCATGAACGTAGAACTTGTATAATATTGTACATCATCACTGAGCCAGAAAGTACAACAGCAAAAAGCTTTTTAAAACTACAAAACACCTGTACACGACGTGTCTAAGTGTGTTATGACGGATATAATTCGTGATTGAGTCAAAACAATAATTGTAATGTTCAATATATAAATATATTATTAGGTTAAATATATCTATTAAAAACTACAATAGAGGCTGGTAGAAATCCATAATAATTGATTAAAATAATTATAAAAATATTATTATATGACTACATAAATTAGACCTCATAGGGATTAATAATGTCATGAAAAAAACGTTTGTAAGTGAAAACAACCGAGTTATGCATGCCAATAACTGTAGTACAATTGTACTTTATATTCATATAATTTTCTTTTGTCGTTTTCATCATACAACGAAATTTAATTACTTGATAATACGATATATAATATATATATTATGCGTCCCACACCTGTGTGGCTGTGCACGTGAGTTGTACATATTTTCAGTAACAATGATTTTGTGTTGAAATATAAAATTTAATTTAAAATTAAAAATTAAAATGTTTATAATTAATTTTAAAATGTTTCTCAAATAATACGAAAAAAAATCTAACAAACGTAGTACGCTACTCGATATTTTATACTTCGGAGAAAATTTATAAATCACAAATAAGTATTAATAAGTAACCATTAATATTGTATAATATATTCCTAGAGGGAATTATGTAATTTTTACATTTTATTCGTTTCTATGGTGATAAGCAAAGTGTTACTCAAAATCGGTTAGAAAATCAAAATATCTGTACGACTGTACCAGCCCAAAAACATGTTAAACAAATTCTTCATCCCGTGTAATTACCTACCTACGCTGATATTTATCTATAAAACATTATATAAAATTGTATAATTAATAATACAAAAAATAATGTTGTGAGGACAAGAAAAATAAATACGGGGAATATTAAACAGTGTCAGCTTTGATTTATGCTTTTGTTATTTGTATTTAACAATTATTCAAGAATACCTAACAGGTATAGGTGCTTTAAATGTATGGACAAGAATCACATTAATTTTAATCGTATACAATTAGAACATATTTGATTATTTATAAACCTATGGTTCTACCTACATATATAATAATAGTATTTTGCGCATGTTGTCAGAACGAACTCGTAACAAACAAATTCCTTATATTGATCCGTACGGATTATTATTATTATTATTTTTTTTTTCATTCGTGAACGCAACTTTGTCGGTATTCTTTTTAAAGACATTCGATCGGTATTAAACGAAAAGGCTAAAAAAAAAAAAAATTTTACGAAATTCGATACTGCCGGGCGCAGTGGTTTTGTGATATCGATTTTCGGAACGCGCTGGTCGTTTAACGTCGGCGAAATGTACGACACTTAAACGCGCCACGCAGAGGCCGATTACTCGTTCTTCCTTAATGGAACCAACCCGGTAATTAATATAAACGATTGTCGGTCGGTAAAACCTTTGAGAACGTGGGCAGCAAGGGGTGTTCATGCGCTAACGATAATGGTGTAAACACTCCAGGGTACTGGCGATATGACACTCCCCACCCCGCGGTATAAATGCCTCTAAAATTGTATGTATAATAATATATAATATTATGTATATGTATAAGAAAAACTGATTATTTAATTGACTTTTGGTGTACTTACACTGATTAAAATCTTTTAGGCCGAACAGTCGTGGAGAAGGGTGGACGAAGGGTGCCGGCTTATCTTCGGCCGGGCTCTGAGACTTTTATGCGCGCAAACATATTATTATACTATAATATAATATTATTATACACACCGTAAATGCGATGTGTCGGACGAGGAGAGCAAATTAAAAAGTGCCGCCGGACGACCAATCCGGTGGAAGCGACGATGTTATATTTTAGTTGAAAATCATACTTAACATTTATGATTAACCGAGCGGTTGATGAAAACTGGTATATACATAAACATTTTATCTAACGAAATCACGCTTCCTAAATATTGCAGATAGTGTGATTTTGTATCGATCAACAAATTATTACGAGAACGAAATATTTTCCGACAGTAAAACTAGTTTTTTTTGGAAGCTGAATAGATTGCGCTGAAGTTTTAGCTTAATAAAACCTTGATTGAATTAAATCGTTCGGAAATTTATCAAAGACACCAATTTATACAAAACCATGCATTTATATTCATTTTTTATTTTTTATTATTACTTAATTATTTAATCCAATATTATAATATCTACCTATTTAAAAAACTTGTATTCTAGAATTTACTAAAAACGTATAGGTTTTACATATAACAAATTAATAGCGACCAATGACCAATACAGTCGAGGCTTTGTATTAATTATAATAAAAAAACAAAAAAAAAAATGTTTAGAAAAACAATTTGTTTTGAATGTTAGCTATTTGGTTTAAAATTGCCGTGGTAACGTCATCCTACAGGAGCACGGTCAACCAGTTGCTTCACCAACAACGGGACCTTGGCTTTCAGAAAATAATAAATTACAAAAAACAGTAGGTAAATATATTGCTAAAACGTACAAAATATCTACTCGGTACCATTTTTGAAGTCAGCATATCAAAAAGTTTCGATCTAAACGTCAATTGCAGCGTAACATTACTATTATAGCCGTAAAGGTTAAAATAATATATTTTACTGTGCATAAAAATATCATATATATATATATACTATCAGTATCGTTCAAATACAAATAACTAAGTGCTACGTAAGTACCAACCAACGCAACGTAAGAAATAAATAAAATCGAGTTACCTTTGAAAATATGATAAATATAAATGTATAAGTACATATTTATACATTTCAGGATGATAGACAACTTAAATATAATATATTATTTATGATATTATATTATAAATATGTATGCTTCAATAAATGTAAGCCTTTAAACACTTAAATACTGCATTCCAAAGTGTTGAAATAAGCTGTATAATAGTGCGAGATATTTATAGAAATAATAGAATATGATAAGTGGATAATATTAAAACAATATGATAGAAATGTATATTTTTTATACCTTACAATTTTAGTATACATATTTATAGATTATTATAGTTATATTATGGCATATATAGACAATCATGAGGCATGACATTGTATACAAATTTAAGTTATCTTAATGCAGGTGCTTAAAAAGTCCAGGGATATGGGATTATAAATTATAATATTACCTACCCATATACTGACTCAAAAATTGTCATTAATTTTAAACCACAATAATAAATTATTGGCACAAATAAATAAGTTAACATTCAAAATTACTACGATTAAATAATAAGAACAATTTTTCTCTAGAACAATAAATTTAATCTTTGAATGTCATGATAAAAACTTCCTATAGTATCAGATGTATCTACTTTTCAATTGATAAAGAAGCTATATGAAACTTTTGTGAAACTCGTTTACAGACCTAACAAAAGGTATAAATCATTGTGAACCGGAAACTATACGAGTGCCTGCTCAATCCTAAACATATTTACCATCAGTTCATTTAACAAAACTAAACAGACAAGAAAAAATATAACAATTTTCTGAACTGGGAAAATTAACAGTTTACTGCAGGGTTTGCCTATAATAGTTGTAGGTATAGTAATATTTTACAGACTCTAACAATAACAATCAAACTTGCATACAAAAGATATATTTAAGAACGTACATCAATAAAATATTGTATAGTAATAAATTGATTCGTTATGTCTTTTTTTTTTTTTTATGAACTCAAAGAAGAAAAAACAATTTACAACTGCAGTAGCTGCTTGTGATAATATTACGATAAATAAACTCCCTGAAAACCTGACAAATTATATTATCTGAAAACTGCACACCCCCCGGTTGGTGGGGGTGGTGCCTTAATCCTCGGGATATATATATTTTTTTACCGTTCTCCTCTGGAACTCGACCTTCATAATAAAAAAACAAAAACAGAATGCAACCCGCGAGGACGAAAGGAAAAAAGTCCATTGAATTTTATAAAGCGCGCCGGCACTGCCGGATACTATTATATTGTCGTAAAATGCCAACGGAAGGATTTAAGTGGCTTTCAAAACGGCAACCGTATCTGATTTATAGCGCAATAGTTGTCCAAAAGGCAGCGAATGAACGGCAGGACGAGCGGGATGGGGAAAAAAAAACTAAACGAAAATCTCCGCTCGTCTATACTTTGGACCGAAATCAAAATTTGTTATGTGTTTGGATATGGTCCAAGATCCCGAGACGCAAACACACATATACAAATATACGCGTACATATATATATATTTGTACCGGCTATACCGGCTGCATATATATATATGTGTGTGTGTGTGTGTGTATACCGAAGATAATATTTTCCGGATGAATCAGCCGGTTTAGCAATTGTGTACGCAGGAAGGAATAGGAAACGCGGGCGGAGTATGTGTATGACAGAGCACATCATTTTAGGGGTTATAATATTATTATTGTGTCGAACGATCTGCAATGCGCAATATATGAAGAAAAAAAAAATCACCGATTTATATTTCAATATAATTCAAGTCGAACTATCACCTAAGTACATAATACAACACTATTATGATGCACACATAATATAGCAACGGATATTACATAATATGATAATATTATTATTATATAGTATAGCTGGTACCTTCCAAATAATTGTTAAACATAACGGCAGTCGCCAGACGGTGTAATAACACTCTTCTGACGCTATAATTTTTTTACAAATCACGTTTATTTTTAATGGTAGTAAAATATGATGTTTTGTAATAATCGGGAAACTCTTCAAGAAACAAATTCAAGGATGCATAAAATATTATTATACATTTGTTGCCGTAATGCTGCGAGTTAACTATAAAATACAAAAAATATTATACAAACTAATGAATCATAATTCATAATAATGACTATAGCTGCGTATGGATATACCTACCGATGGACAAATAAATGTATAAAATATTATATTATATGTTGTTTAATTTAAAATCAAATTTAATCGTGTACAAGATATGTAGGTAGTATAAAGCACACACTTAAATAAAAATATAAAGTACGCACATTTATTAAAAGAAAATACGTTGAACATATGATCATCAGAGTTTATTGGGTTTTAGATCTATCGGTCCGATTGTGCAGACGATGAAAGGTATTAACTTTTGAAAACTTTTTTAATATAAAATCAATGTTATAAACTCATAACCGATTAGTATCAAAGATATTATTCGTACAATAGTCGTATTTTAAGGTGTAGGTATAGCGTCATTGAAAATGTTTAGTAATAATATAGCTAACGATCTCGCGCCGAGTTGAGCTGCACGAGACGAGTGTCCCACATTACATTTGTATATTATGAAATATCTGTGGCAAACGGCGTCATTTCGTTTCGGAAAACATGGGTTAGAAAATGTGTGGGTACCTACCTAACAGTGACGTTCTCCACGTTAGTTGTGGAACAAAAATTTCATTTTACTTTACTCATTAGTCTCCGTTTGATCCTTTCCGAGCCACACGCATTTGTGTCACCGCGGGCTGGTTAGTAATGGACGGATAATTTGTTTTTCCAGGCGTTAAATTCAATTTCCCGACTTGAATGACCGCCAAAGTTATCTACGCGATGACATCGTTATTTAGAACACGCAGTTCTTACCTATAAGCTTTAAGTCATCACACACACAAAAGTTTTGCAATGGAAAAGCTTTCAAAATAATTATCATTAATTATCAAGTCACGTATATAATAATTATAACGTATAAGTAAGTAGGTGGGCATGATTTACGGATGTTCTACTGTTATCGAATAACAAAATTTGAAAATGTGAAAAAATGTAGACCTGCATTTTAAATAAATTAAATAAAGACGCGAATGAGTAAGTTATAGCTATGGGAAGTCAAGGTTTACAGTAGAATCAAATACATTGTATGTATATATGTTTAATCATAAAAGATTTAAATAGAAGAAACGGTAATAAACTGTATACATTTAGCATAATGCAAATGAGTTTTTAGTGATTGATTATGCTTAAGCCAATGGGAATGATGTGAAAATAGTTTCAAAGGCAATGCAAAAGAAAATAGTGCTGATAAATTTAAAAAATATGTTTTATGAACTAAGATAATAATTATTTCTTTAAAAAGCTTTCTAAACATCAAAATTAATTAAAAATGTATAAATTGTAAGCTTTATTTTTTACTTTTTTTCAACCATTTTAAACGCTTGATTGACGTTATTCGGTCGACTAGCCAAGCTTGAATCATCTAGATAAAATCATCAATCATACAAAAACACTGTAAAAGAACAAAAATGACATGACACTCGGTATTGAAACATTCATCTTTAAAACTTTAGAACATAACAATCAGATATAATATACAAAAAATGTAATCTGTTTATATTTTTTAAGATTATGCATACATATTATGTACGTACTTTAACACTTTAATGCTTTTATTTATTTATTTTTTTATAATCTTATAATTTTTTATAATTTTTTTTATTATTTTGTATAGTTTTTAGTTGAATACAAGTTACAGTTTTTGACAGCAACTTAGTAGTTAGTATTGAGGTTTAAGACAATGTTTGAAGTACCTACGAGTAAAGAATATCTTAATAGTTACATATATTATTGTTATTTGAAATATAACGTAAAATTGTAAACTAACACTTACCTACTTACAATATTTTAAACTGCTTGTTTAGTATGTATAAACTGTATGAATGCATGTATTATAAATATAAAACTAGTCTTAAAAATATTTATCAACAAAATTATAAAAATAATAATTGGTTGATTATTTTTTACAAAATCGTTTATAATTTACAGTATTTTATATTTTTGAAATAAATTTCGTTGAATTTTCTATTGCATTACTTCATTTGAATAATCACTACCTAAGTAATCCGAATTAATATTTTCGATGTTCTACTGAGAAAAAATATTTATTCATCAATTCATCACATTAATTCTAATTTCATGAGGTGGCACATAGCACTATTAATAAATATTTCCTCAATAAATTTAATACACACGATTTCATGAAACACAATTACAAAAATTCAAGCAAGAAATATGTAACTATATAAATCAGTGGCATTTAATCGGATCGTGAATAATAAAATAATAACAACTAATAATTAAAATGGATCGTTAGTCTAAGAAGGTTAAAGAACACGGATATAAGTAATTTTACCAAGAAAAACAATTTTTATCTAAGGAAAAAATATTCATATATATATATCTCTGTATAAAAATCAATAAAATTTGTTTTAAATATAACATAAATATGTAATTTGATATACAAAAAAGAAATTATTTAACAACATATATATAGCAAGTCTTAGATTTGTCCTATACAGTTATACATAGATCCTTTTACAATCCCACTATAATTTAAGCAACGAACAACTACTGTAAACTGTAACTAACTTGTTGAATAGTTTCAAAGTTGATTGATTTTAACGCAGAAAACAGTGTAAACGTTTAAGTATTTTAGATACATATTATATAAGATAATATAATACCTACATACCTACATAATATCATTGAACAAATAACCACCGTCGAACGTCGGATGGTATTTATAGTACGAAAATAGTGTTTGAGATTTTAGAGGAGATTGAAGTCCGGATGAATAATATTTTGCAGTAGTAACAAAAACCTAAAAAAAATGTCCTTATTGTTTTCAATAAACATAATATTTTTAGTCCATTACAATATAAATACAAAATGGAAACACGTCACAAACAATAAATTAAGAGAAATCAAATCTTCATCCCCCCCACCCCTGGGATCACGATTTTTCACTCCCCAGACGTAAGTATTCAAATTATCATTAATATACTCCGAATTGGACACACAAGTACCTCATGGTTGGGCAAGAATGCAAGATCAACCACTCTGCGACTCATTTGCCATATCAGAAACATTCAAACAAATTCTCATTTAATGTTATAAATACCGAGGAATCCGAGATGATCTCAATATCCCGTATAACCTCTATGAACATCTTGCGACCAAACCTGGGACCCCCCTCTGCTCATAACATTTTTACATTAATTATCTGAACTAGGTAGGTATGTTATAAAATGTAAGCTATCGTATTTTATCTGTTATGTTCTATATCTATACATTGAGGTGCCGACTTACGCTGTAGTGATTTGGACTTAGACAATGCTAATAAGTAATAACCTATTGGCTTTGATTGTTGATGCGTAATTATGTATAAAAAAAATACATATTTATAAATAAAAAAAAACTCAATTTATAATTTTACTAAGTTAACACTTCAACTATAATATTATTATAGTACTCATGCTCTAAATAATTTATTATACACATACCTAACAAATCTACTTACGAAAAAAAACACACATAAACTTAATTATTATTAATATATGGTGCCTATGTCCTTAGAGAAAGTATTAATGTATTAACATGGGAAAAACAAATTTATCACAATACAATGTTTTGTTAAATAGATTGTAAATTACTTCATAAAAAATTTAAAGTGGTTACACAAAAAGAGATCAACATTACAAAAAACCCTGTTAAGCCAAGTTACCAATTAATATAATACATTTATTTATTATTATGTGTCAACAAACTTGCTCCCTCTAGACAAACTTCTGTGGGCTGGTTGATATTCTTCTTTCAGTTTTGGGAAACGCGTTAAATCTTTAATGTATTGGTAATTTCATTATATGCTGAAATATTTTTGAGTATTTTTCAATAATTTGTATTGGAAAATTAGTGGAACGGTTCTAATCCATTTTTTACTCCGAAGTAATTATTTAATATAGGCATGGTACCTACCTATCTAATGGTAAATGATAATAATGTTAGTATTACAAAAATATTGTATAGCCTATATTAGCCCGTATCATGAATGATAACAATCAATAAGTATAAAAAAATGTCAGAATATGTTTAGCATTTGTACTATGATTAGTTTTAGAACGATGATTTAAGTTAGACACATTTAGCTATAACAATGCCAAATTGCACAAAAATGTAATTAATTTAATGGCTAGCAATTTAATGAGGTCACTAAAATTTAATGGACTAATCATGAGCCACTAAGTCATGTTCATGGGGCCATTACATACATTATTGATTCATTAAATGTTTAGTGATCACTGATTATTTATGCAAATCGGATTAAAGCAATTAGGTTATTTTTTTACTATAAAAAGAATAAATTATACAGATAGCTTTGTTATAATATGTATCATAATCAAATAGTTCTGCATGTACTCATTAAACGCAACAATAACAAAAATAATGAATGTATTAAAAATAGTTCGATTTAAAATTGCTGACCAAAGTATATATAATTTAATGCAGGTAAACTACTAACTATATAACATCCATTACATTTCCATATGACATTCTTTTGAAATAAGTGCAATTATAAAGTTTGAAAGCATTATATTGGAAAATACTATAAATATTTAATATACATTTAAAAAATGAATATCTAATCTAAGCTGTACATATAACACATAAAACGTGAATACAATTACTCATTTATGCACAAAGTATGTATAGGTATGCCTACGCCTACAATACCAATTAGATTACATTAATTTTATTTTACTTAATGTACATTTTAGTAATTTTCTAGAAATGTATCTATTGAGATTAACTTGATTGATGAATGATTTAAGATACACATAGAAAAAAATGATTATAAATTATTTTAAAATGTCTCAAATTACAATTTTTGTAGGTACAAGATTGCTCACACTACATAATTCCTTTTTATCTAGTTTTGTGTAACGAAAATTACGATCTTAAAGGCTTGTGCTAAAAAGTAGGTTTTGGCCGTAGGTACATAGGTACATTTATTTTTAAGACAATTCCAACGAATGGTGATTCAAGACGAAATCTAGAATCACAAGTGGATATTTATTCGCACTGAATGTCAAATAAACATTACGGTGTTATTTAAGAGAACGGAGTTTTTTATTTTCAGTCGGTAAATAAACATTTTCCATAAACCTCTTCGACAAATCTTGAATTCTTGCCGTGGAAATGGAAATGCTTAAATCCAAATGTATTTGCCAACGATCCCGTGTTTGTTGGCATTTTTTCGTCGACCTCGGAGAAAAACATAACATAAACGAAAAATAAAGAATTTTCAAATTGATGAAACAATATTATAAAATGCAACTCGTTAAAACGAGAGACGATTGTGCAGGAGTGGGTGCGTTGCATTGTTCGGGATATAGACTGCGTATAGTCGTTTTAGTCGTATTCTCATTCACATATATAATGTATACTTCGCGCGCGCGCACATACACACAAAGGCTTATGTGGGAGCTCTCAGGCTTTTGGCATTTTCAATAAGCATTCCCGTCAGTTTAAGTGGTCCTCGCGTGTACCTCCACCAGATTGCGTTGAATTGGGGGGTGGGGGTGGTAGAGGGGGAGAGGCACACGACGCAAACTTTGAATAAACTCTCGTCGCGAACATAAATAAGGCGGAATTATTGAAGCGATGACAAATCACAATATATTCTCTCCTTCTCGCTCTATATCTCCCTCAACAGCACGCTGCTGCACGCGAAAACTCTCCGTCTCCGCAAAACCGCCGCCGCCGCCGTCGTATCCACCCCGAGGGCCCGTGCACATTAACATTATTAAGTCTTTGCCGCCGAATTGGCCTCAAATAATACTGTTTGTAAAAGTTCCAGCTAATATAAATATATTATATACACTATATACACGCATACATACACACACACACACACACACACATATATATAACACACACGCGGTGATGGCGGGGCGGATGCCACGGTGTGCGTCTCGTGGAGCGGGCGGTGGGGTCTTAGCGGCGTGCTGCGGTAGCGTTGGTGGCGGGGAGGTTTAAACCCTCGGAGGGTCTCGACGCTTTTAATAACCGAACGACCGATAAAACGGCAGAGCCGAACAATGGACACGGTGAAAATATTTTCGAGTGCTTTTTACTAAAAAGTTTTCCCACGCAGAAACTGCACTCCTCGCCTCCACACACAACCTCCGCACACCTACCACCGCCACGGCGGTCTTGTGGACCCCGAATACCCGGACGATTATAATAACTTAATCGCCAGAACTGGTGCAAGTTGGGGGGGAGGGGGGGGCCGAGACCGTTAGTGAAGAATTACTGTCTTTTGTTCGCTTAACTCTGTGGTTGACGGACGCGCGCATAGAGAGAAATGGCCGAGGCTGCGGCAGCCACCTCTCTCTCTCTCTCTCTCTCTCTCTCTCTTTCCGTCATATAAATTATATATATATATCCCTCCGACCGCCCGTTGCAGCGCGGCGTACAACCATCATAATATTAATGCCCCTAAGTACTCGTAAATGAAATTCAAAGACGCGTAAAATTAAAAGCGGAGATTTTCTTTCTTTTTTTTCTTTTTTTTTTTTTTGTAAATTCTTACGGAGATTATGTGAATTACACTGCAAAAACGGGTTAAACGGCGCCACTTTAAATCCCCGAAAAAAAAAAGATTTTTTTTTCGGAAGGTAATAATATAATTCTATTGTTGTTGTCATGCCGAGTTGAGTTCGAAAAATAAATGGTTCGTTGTCTAATTTTATCTTCAAACTAACTTTTTTTAAATAAAATGTGTTTTCAGCATGTCTATATATAGAACCACTGTGTACAAACGATTTTAACAGAAACTCATTTCATGTTCAGACTCTTAGTAAATTTATTTCGTCGTAAGTATATATTATTATAAACTACCAAAATAATGTCACTTGTCTTTTCTATTCATGAACGAGAAGAATAATAAAATATGATTAAACTTAAGTAGGTATATATAGTTTAATTTTGAAACTAGATTTCATATATATTATAATTAGTAATTATGTAAATAATTGGCGATCCCGTGTGAATTTCAAGTACTTATAGATGTGGAACCATTTTAGCCGCATATATATTTAGAAATTTCTCGATCATAATATGAATTCAATTTACTTACATAACATATAATAATTTTTAAATCACATTTGTTATAAACAATATACTCAAAACTTAATAACATCGCATAAATAAAATATATTGTTAAGAGTCTCGAAATATAATATATAGGTACATAGTATAATATTATACACATAATAGTTATAATAGCGTTAAGTGGTCGTAATGGCAAAATGTTGTCTATAACTGATGCACTCTATAAACCGATTATAGATGTAAACCGAACACGAAGTTCCAATATTATATTACCGGTTAAACACTTATGACATACCTAACTTTAAAATTTAAATTAATAACGACGAGGCATTTTGCGTTAGAACGTATATAACGTGTGTCGATTAAATATTGAGCAGCACCACAATAAGTATAGGTAGGTATAATAGAAGTTACTTAAACTAAGGCGTTTATTATTTACCTCACTGACGATCTGAAGAGACCCTGACAGGGATATCTATATTTACTAAAAATAGCACACAGGACGGAACAAAGTTCTACCTAAATATTGTACCTACCTATCGAAAGGTAGACCATAGTTATAATATTATTAGGAGTTATTACACGATATATATGCCAGTAATTTAATATGATATTGTGATGGGACTTGGATAACAAATATACAGAAAAAACGTAAGGCGATGCATTCATAAATGAAATAATTGTATTATTTAAATGAACAAAAGGTTCAATTATTATAATGTAATGATATCTCATATCATATAAGTACCATTTAAACAGTATAATATTTAGATTTATGTTATTCCAGTATACCACATAAATGAAATTAGACATTTCGTAATTGTCTGTATATATATGAACTGAACTATACAAATACTATAAAATACAACTTTATGACTTATGCAGTATACACTGAACTTTAATTTTCGTGTATATTATATGGGGTTTTACGTAAAAAAAGTTTAGGAAAAATGGATGTTTTATAAAACAACGTAATATAAAAATCGAAGCAACAATTAATAATATCGCATACGTTGAAATTTGTGATTTATAAATAACTAAACATTAATTCGTATATTGTTTTTAAAAGTATATAATATATGAAACCCCTATACGAAAAACGAATATTTTGATCAACTTCATAAAATATTATGAGGGAAATATCCAGTTTATGATGTCGGTAAATTTCCAGTACAAAAATATTATAATTATACGTATAAGTACCTACCTAGGTATAAATAATTGATACCGCTACTTTTTAAATGAAACATTAATTAATTATTTCAATAGAATATTTCTCTCTATAAAATAAAAATCTTGATAATATAATAGCAAATATAATATTATAGGTATCTATTTTTATGTTCAGGAAATTATCGTTTGTTCAAATTTAATACATAATTAAATAATACTGTGACAATGGACAGTGGACAGTGGTTATAACTTATAAATAATAGTATTAGCTATTTGCAACTGTATAATACTTGAAATCGATGATATTATTATATATTATGCTTCGTAAAATAAGAAAAAAGATAAAATAACTTTTGTGTCGACATAATAATATTATGACTTTAAATCTAAACTTCTAAACAAATATCCAATGCATATAATATATATATATAGTCGTTGATCCGTTATACCTTATAGTCAAATTTTATTTTCCAAAAACTTTTTTATTTAAACATCTAAGGTATTTCCAAGCGGACCTGGTGGTCGGCACGTGTGTCCAAGAATTTAGGGAGTTTAAATAATAATAACAATATGAAATCGGTCTACCAAATCGCTTACCAGGACACTATAATGTATATATAAGGTACACTGCCATACCACAGCCGCTACTGTGGTTAAGGTCTATTAAAAGCGGGCGGGCGGAGAAACATAAAAGGAGTGAGAGAGAGAGAGAGAGAAAAAAGGCAAAACGGCGTAAACTTTAACAACCCGAGGCCAATATCCTCGCATTATATTATAGGTGCGCCTGTTTATGGACTGCTCGGATGCTGTTTTATTTCTACCTCGAGCCATCCTCTGCGGCCGCACCACCTCGTCTATTATATATATATATATATATATATATGTATATAACCATACACACGCTCACCACCTCACGCCCCAAGTATATGGAACCCCGCACCTAGAGCCGGATAAATTATTCAACGGCGGCACGTCTTATTAAAGGAAATTTATACACGGCTTTTGGCGTTTATATGTTCACCCAAGGATTTCAGGTGTTTTTTTACGATCGCCGAGCGTCTCCCCCCGGAGATATTTACGCGTGGTTTAGATACCGTTACTGTCTCTAGTCAATAATTTTCAAAATCCTATTATTATTAAAGATCGCTTTCGTTTTATTTACATTTTTTTTTTTTTTGTATTATTATTATTTATTTCTTGAGGGAGACCAAAGTACGACGTTTTACCGATAAAATCACATGTCTATGTGTATATATATAGCTTAAACGAAATTGTTATCGCCCGCGGTCCAGATAATGCGCGATAGCGACTGCCACTGGAGTAATGGTTTTACATTTTAAACGAGTTTGTTGGACTATCTAAGAAAAAAAAAACTTGAATCGTTGTCTTGTACTAAATTAAATTATGGTAGAAAATGTTAGTTAACCATAGTAAGGTATACACTTCGGGGTGGGATAAAAAAAAATCGAATGTATTTGGGCACTATATATTATAGTCTCGATAACATGAACGTGCGGGCCTGGATAATGTACGGAGGGGGGAGGGTCGCAGAGTACTATATATTATTAGTTAGTTAGGTACAAAAACAAAAGGCGGAAAGCGTATACGTACTTAACGAACACAGTTTACATACACAATCCGATGATAATCGCCTACCTATATATAGTGCTAAACTCTGCTTATACTGGCGCGTATAGAACTGCGGCTAAGCCACCGTAATTTTTTTTTCCTCTTTTATATATTATAGTATATATCCAGGTACCCGGTAAAAAAGTGATCGGGTTTATTTGCGCGCACTGTATACCCACCCACATCTATTCAACCAGCCATTTCATGCGGCGAAATGGCCAGGGTGCTAAAACATCTTTGACAGAGTACTATTCACTAGTAATTATTACATTTAGCCGGTCATATATAATAATAATAATAATAATGCATAATACGGGGCCCACAATAGGATTTACCGTGGTATATTCAAAGTGGCAGAGTATAGTTTAAGTCGCATAATACCTACTCGCAAAATCATCACATTTCGAAATAATAAATATCCGTGGGACATTGTAAATGTATACATGTCATATGATGTGTACGGTAAATGCGTAGATACATTTTATTATTTATACACACAATTTTGGTTCGCTGCAAACAAATTTAAATTGATAAAATACTTTGACTATAATATAATATATCAGTTAACGGATGAAATTTCTATATACTTTTGTCTTTCCATATCGACGTGTTTTAAATAATTTACTATAAAAAAAATTATCTTTTATATAAATTTATACTTTCAATTAAGTAATAAAATGTGATTTTTGAATTTCATATTATATTAATTTGAGTACAATATTTACAACACATGTGAATTAATATAACTATACGACAGTAAAGCATTATAAATTCATGTAAAAATGTGTATTTTAGTGAAACGTAATTCTTCAAATATTATAATATTAGAAATTAAAATAATTAGTATATACTATATACTTTAATAATAGTAGTGTATTTATTAAGAATTCGTCAGTGAATTTGTTTTCAAAAATTGAAACCGATGAGAATTTGTTAAGCTACCAGACATAAATAATTATCCCGACTGTCATTCGACGGTTTGAAGTAAAAGTAATTAAATTAATTCGTTTTTGTTTTAACATTTAAAATTAAGACACTTGGGTAAAGTGAAGTTTTAAACTTTATATAGGTACCTAACATCTAAAAGAATTTAAAATTAAAATGTCAATAAAAACCAATAATCTTTAACAATGATTTCGAATGATATGAACTAATAATAACTAATAATTGATAAAGTATTAATTTCAAAGTTTTAACTTTAGACATTTATTTACAAAATCAAAATCAATTTCAATATTTGTTTATAAAATCCTACTCTGAAATATTTACATATTTTGTTCTTAATGAAAACTACAACCTATTAATAAACGAAATCTGATCCAGAACGGGCCAGAAATATCCTTCATATAAATTTAAAACGTAAGCATAATGTCGTCGTTTTTGAAAAACATTCAGTTTTTTTTTCAAAACATTTTTGTGTCATTAATAAATGGTTTAAATAATATTCTAAATTGATAACAATGTTAAGTGATTACTTATTTAGGTGTACTGTATTAATGTTCTCCACGAACTGTATGTTTGTATAGGTTTATTATTTTTGACTCAATGGATATCCCAAAACAAATAATAATAAAAAAACCACAAAAAATCTCAATGTGCTTAGTATTATGTACCTACCTTCCTACCTCCCTACCTATTATTATAGTGTTTTGTGGTAGGTATTAATGTATTATATAATATAAGGAATAACTTTAATTAATCAAAATAAGTATAATATTTGAATATATATAATATTCTGTTTGTACAATTGTACAAGTATAGTAGGAGGTACCTATTTATTATTATTTAAAATCTGTTATTAATTAATATACCTAATATTAGGTTATATGGTCACAACTCACAGAATTAACGCTAACCCCATTTCTAAATTCAATTACATTATAGGAATTATACACCTATAGAAAAAAACGTTTTATAATCTATTTTCCACTCAGCAATTTGTCCTAATTTAAGCGAACAGTTTAAGAACCTTACTCTAATGACACTCACCATATATAGACAATATTGATTTTCTAATCACCAATGTTATAGGTGCTCAACTACTTGTCCATTTCCTACATTTTAAAAACCACTTTATAAAAGGACACAAATGTTGGAGAGTTTCTAAACTGTGGTTTTCTATTTGAGTAATTTATGAGTACTAATCAACATTTAATTACATTAGTTTTATACACACTGTAAGAAATTTAATAGAAAAGTTTTCATTTTTTATGATACTTAAATTTATTGTAAGAGAAAATTAAATTTATCTTATTGTATAATATTATATACTATACAAGTATATTATGTATATTGTAAACTTAAATTTAAATAAACAAAAAAAAATTAATGTAAATAATGGTTATATTATTTTATTAATTAAAAAAAATATATCGAATACGAGATTAAATAAAAAACGAATCTATAATAATTTCTCTTGTATTTACTATTAATACTAGCCAGTTGTCGCCACCGAAAATATTTATTTGGTCCAAAAATGAAACCAAAAAAATATAAATTAATATTATGATTTATGATGAGTGAAAACAATGCACTAAAGTAAAGTGTTCTTAAAAAAATGTTTGTATTTTATACAGTACCTACCGACATATAGGAATATATTATTTATAATATAGGTCATGTATACATGTATACCTGATCACTACAATTTACTACTTAAATAAATAATATATTTGTTACCTAAAGGTGAAATATGGTGGATTATTAGTGTGTCTTATTTAAGGGTTAAACAAAATGTGATCTATACTTAAAAGTATAAAATAATGGACAGAATAATTGACTAAATATTTGTTGACAAAAAAAAAATCGTATTCTTATTATTAAGTTGATATAAAAATTGTAGTAGGTATTTGATTTATCATAATTATTATAGATGATAAAAGTTTTTGCTATTTGAGTAAGTGGATGAAATACAATTAAAAAAAACTACCTATATCTGAAATTTAAATCTGAAGAAAACTATAGTAATATTTATTTAAACAATGTTCTATAGTTACATTTAAATTTAAATTTTTACTTTCCGGTCATTTTTAGTATTTAATAATAATTTTAATTAATCTATACTTTTCAAATAACTTTTTTTTTTGTCTTTGGGATGCCAAACAACAACACCTTCCCCCACCAAAAAAAAAATAAAAATAAATACTCATCATCTGGTTCGAAATAAAGGTTTTTACAAATCAATATATGTATTACATCGAGATTTTATACCCAAGTTCGTTATAAATTAAATAAAACGAATACAATTAAAAAGTTAGGGGTTTTATATTTCCAATTAGAGCTTAAAGATTTGTTATGTTTTATTAATTGATAATAAATTTAAGGTCGCATGTGTGGTGATAAATAAATATTTATACAATATAATATAAAAGTTACAGCATGTTAAATATTAACATAAGCAACGTTTTGTTCATACTATTAATGATTTATACATAAAGTAATGAAATTATTTAAGTTGTAAAAGGTTGTATGTGTATTGACATCTAACCGAATTTATTCATTAACTTTCGAGGCTAGAAAATACACCAATATGAATCAGGTAAATCAATTCATTGGGGGTTACGGGTATGTTAAAAAAAAACTTTCCTTAGCATATAATACATCACTAACTTATTGTGATCGATACATTTTCCTCTTGTTCGTAAAATCACATTAAAAATTCTTACTCAAACCGAAAGTATCTAGTGTATATTTAAATATATACAGATCAAAGATATAAACTTTTTTTTTTATTAACAAGAGGCATATTATTCTAAAAACCCTATATGCTTGACTATTATTACAATAATTATTGTACATAGATATTATTATGTAATAGAAATTGTATACAGGAGTTATTACGTAAAATAATACAAAAAGAAAAAAGAAAAAAAAACCTCAATGAACAGTTTAGACTAATCTATAAATTAACTTACATTATTTATTTTTACATTTTTTTCCCCAAACAATTATACTATATTAAATCGAGAATCCTGAATTAGAAAAGAAACAAAGAACATGAATAAATATAGCCGCAAGAGAAATGATCCCTAGAAGATCCTCCAAACTCCGAGTATAACACACAACTTACTAGAAGTATTCAAATCTAGCCCAATCACGTGTAAGAGCAGGTAAATCAAACAATATATGAGAAAGATCACACATAGTTTCAAATGATCGACGAGTGCATAAGAGAGAGGAATTCATAGACATCCTAGTTGCACGAAGAATAAGTAACTTGTGACATCTTCCGAGTCTACAGAATGCTTTAGTATTTTATCTAGAGATCTCAAAACTATAGAACAGCAGGGCTTTTTACGAACAACAGAATTCATTTTTTTGTGCCACTATGGCTCATTTGAGTTTATATTAGATCTTTTGAAATTCAATGCCTTCTAAATGGTTTTTCTGATATGGAGAGTTAGGTCTGAGAATGGAATTTCTAAACTAGAGGAACCTATAAACTGATCTGAATTTTTTAGAATTAGTTTTTTTATTCGAACAATAAACTAAAAATATATGCACGCACATTTTTTTTATTCAGTTATTATGCGTACATTTTATAATCATTGATATAGATCACAAGTATATAATACTTGGAAATATTGCTTTTTTAGTACTTTAAGAATTTTACAACGAGTGCACCGAAACGTGGATACAAACAATCATACAACAGTCATAAAAAATAAAATAAAATAGAAAACTAATATCTGAAATCGTTAAACTTATAAAAAATGTCTTCGTCAAATCTGATATAATAGTGTACTCACGATACATAAATTATATCGTTTTATTATACAGGTCTTATAATAATCCATTATAATAATATAATGAATACAAAAATAGTTATCAAATCGTCATTGATAATAACTATAATCCTATGAATTTGAAAATTATGAGCATTGCACAAATGCACAATATTTGTATTATTGTACACCAAAAGAAACAACAAAAATCGATACAAATCATCAAAAATCAAAAACCTATGTCACCAATATTGTATATCACATTTCCATAGTATATTTTATTTCATTATCTACGCATACAGTTATCATTAAAATGTAGTCTCATCAACCGTGGTATTTTATTAAATTAAACTAAAGTTTTAAAATATTACCATTAAACGTTATATAGGGTAATTTTTAAGCACTGTTATCCTTAGTATAAACATTTTAATAACTCGGAAACTAATTATTAGAATTTTGATTTAGATACATCAACGTTCCAAGAAAATCACCAGCTAAATAATTTTTAGTAAAAATAGTGAGTTCTCTTTTGAAAAATATAAATATGTATCACCACAGGACACTCCTTAAGTAGTACAAAAAATATCAGGAATTTGAAATATGGTCTTTTTAAAAATTCTAAGAGTCACAATTTGTTTAATTGTATTATTTAAAGGAAAAAATTGGGGTGAGCATGCTTAAAAAATTACTCTGTGTACATTATACATATTTTTATATTATACATTGGTATATATTGCATAGTATACTTTTATTTATTGATCATAAAAAAGTCAACAGCTGTTTTTTATCTTAAGATTTACATATTATGTTGGTTTATTTAAAATTAATTGTACCTAGGTATAGTTGTGTTTTTTCGTAGAATATTAATTTATCTATATTATTATATACTTGATTATAGATCCGACGTCAGAGCTTATCCAATCCGTTGTTGATGTGGTTTTTATTTCTGAAATAATCGTATTTTCGTTATTTGATGATGGTCATATAGTTATTGTGCCCCATATGGCCATATGTGTAAATAATAGATTCTATATTAAAATAAAAAAATATACACAAAGAAAAAAAGAATATGTTACTTACTTAAAATGTAACTATAGTATACTTATAGAACCTATGCCTGTTATCTATTAATAAAATACCATGATATAACTAACCTTATTATAATAATAAGGTCAGTAAAACGCAATGGAAAATACTAAAATAGAAACACGTGAATGTGACGTAAAGTTATAATTTTCACATAAACTTTAAAGTTTTGGAAATTCTAATCAATTTTAAATATTCGCCGGAATAGCTATTAATCATACATTTCACTATCATTCTATTCGGGGTAGGTAACTAGATTACCTAAATCAAATTATAATAAATATTTATATGTAAAAGATATACTTACCATCGTTGTTATAAACCGGAATGATTTGATGATTCAATTATGCGTCTAAAAAAAGTTTTTGTATAAAGCTAAACTTGCTTAAAGCCACATTAAAGTTATTTATTTATATAATATAATAAAATTATTATAGGTATATAATATATTATAATAAATTGTATGTCCATGTGCATTCATGTGTGTGTGTGTGTGTGTGTGTGTGTGTCTGTATTTACAAAATAATAGAATTAACAGACTATAACAGTTGAAACAGCCTTCATGTTTAAAATAATTATTGTTGTTTCAAACAAAACTTGATAGGTATAAGCTTAAATCATTCTTGTTGTTAAAATGTGGAACTCCTTAAACTTTTAAATAAAAGGTAGGTAACTTCATGTCTTTTACCCAAGTCATAAGAATGCAATTAAAATATTTTACCATAATGTAATATCATTGTTTAAAAAACATGATTATTTCTTTGCCATGTGATAAACAATAACGATTTGTTTTAAATAAATGAACAATAGGTAGGTATTAGGTATATCGTATATGTTTAGTTTTAGATATAAAATACTTTTATAGGCCACATAGGTATCATACAATACATTACAATACATATAATATTAATAATATTATCATAATATATAAATAGGTATATTCATATATTTAAACGACTAAACAAATATATTTGAAAATAATTTATGTACATTAAGTATCTTTTAGTTTAACGTATTACGAGGACGCCACATTTGCATGACGTGTTGTCTCCATCTTACAAACGTACAACATAACAAATTTTACATTCACAATAATCCATTTTACTCTGTTATTTTGAAATTTGAGTGAATTGACCCAAGATAAAATGTAATGGTAAGATTATTATCCAGGGCATATCTAAATATTTTATTGATATTATTTTTTTTAAGTAAGTAAAATTTACAAAAAATATACAGTTTAAAAATGTTTATGACTTGCTTTTTAATAAAAATATAAATTAAACCCTTCAAGATGCCCTAAATAATAATCTTACCTTCAAATTTTATAACAGGTTAATTCTTCAGGTTAATTTTAGAAACTACAGAGTAAAATGTATTATATAAATATATAATGAACTTAAAATTTGCCATGTTATACATTAGTAAGATGAATACAACACACGGGGACGCCTCTTCTATAGGTACACAGTAAAAGTAAATAAACTATATAATGAAGACATAAAATATTTCAATAATAACTTTACAAGATGTAGATTTTTTATATTACTTCCAATACCAATTAAATTTGCTGTTTACCTGGTTGCTTCCTTAACTCATTAAATTAATTTAATTAGCGACTTAATCGTACTATTAATAAACAAAATGGAAAGTTGGAAATGAGTGTTTATGCACAATCTTTGTTGTGTCATGTTATTATTAATTATTTGTAACTATTTGCTAGTTTGTTTCAAGTTTCTACGATGACACTTTTTGAGTTAAAATAAAAAACTGAAATCGTTATTTTACGAGTGAATATCCAATTTTATCAAAATGTAAACTCCAGGCGTTCATAGAAAATAAAACTCTCATACATTTTTTGTTTTATTGAAAGAGAACCAGAGTAAGGCAAGAATATACTTACTAGGTATAATTTTATTAATTAGGCATAATTATTTTAATCCTTTTTTGAAATAGGTACAATATTTCTAATGAAAAATAAAATAATTATACTTATATAAGGTTTTATTCTTTAGGTTATATTTCATAAGGTTATCTTTGAAAATTATTAACTTTAGCTAGTTAAATATAAGTTTTAGTTTATTAGGCAGGCGCGGACTGGTAAAATAGGGCACGAGATGTTACACAATTTAAAGGGCAAATAACAAAAGTTGTTGGGGTAAATTTAATACATGTAGATTATTTATAAAAAACTAATATATTTTATTTTGTTTTGAAAAAATATTGAATATACGTTAAAAACGTAAATAAGTACCAAGTTAACACCAACTTTCAATCAAAGTTGTACAATATTATAGATTACCAGGAGTCGTAAGTTGGTAACAATCTGCTGTTCATTAGGTGTCTAGAGTCTTTAAATATATAATAAATAATATTAGGCAAATATATTTTAGGGCAAGCGATGCTGTAGCATCCCAGCATCCCAGCCAGTCCGCGCCAGTTATTAGGTATAAAAAGTGTCTGAAGAACTTTTAATATTATTTATAACTAAGAACTAATATTTTCTTTATGGTTAATTTGTATTATTATTATAAAGGCATATACCGTATGAGTAGACAAATTTACTAGGTAGTATTTGTTTTTATTCAATTAATTAAATTATACATTTAAGTATAATATAATGAACAAAATGTAATAATTATTTATAATTATATTCCATAAGACTTAAGTAATCTTGGAGTAAAATCACCAATAAAATAAAATTAAAGATAATAATTTTGTCATGAGTGTGACTTATCAATTTGTCTAAATATTGTCTCAAAACAATAAAATAGGTATCCATTTAAATTTACTATTTTTTTTCTAGAGTCAAATAATAATAAAATATAAAACCGATATGTCAAACTCTGAAAAATATTATTATCTATAATTTTTGTGATAGGTGATTTAGATAGTAAAAGTTGATCTAATAATAAAAACGGTTTTACGTGGGTGCGTATTATCCATGTTGCACTTGAGCCTGAGAGAAAACAAATATTTCTCAGACATCTTCTTGATATTATATTTACTCCTTCAACAAGATTTTTTTATTCAAACAATAAAAATCGATGTAACATAAATTAAATACTATACATAATTTATTTATTATTAATCATAACTCATCATAGTTAGGTCGATAAATATTAAATACAAATAACATTATGTCATTATGATATTTATTTATTTTTTTTTTTTTATATAATTAACCCGCGGCAACTTAGGCCATTGGGTGGTTTTTAACTGTGTGGGAGGGTACTGTAGATTTAAACACGTTTACACAGTTTGGCAATTTTTTTTAGTTGGCACCGTAAGTATCTGCCATGCCCGGGTGGGAGATGGCGGCACTACTCTCCGGACACCGTGACTTGCCCGAAGAAAAATGCCACCCGTGGCCAAAGTTTTGAAGCGGCGTCGGTGCGCGTCGAAACCGACGCCATAGTCCGCTCGGCCATTCCGTCGGCACATTATGATATATACTTATAATATCATGAATATTTGATTAGTATCAATTTAAACTTTGGTTAGGTATAATCATCAGCAGTTTAATATATTATCTCTTATATGCAATTCGAATAAGTACCTATATTTTAAATTTTCTTACGATGAAAATAAGTGTTTTCAAATTTTTAAAACTGATTTTAAAAATACTTGCGAAGGTTTTTATTAAAAATTAGATAGCATAATCTTGTCTAATTTTCTGGGCAACTTTACTCACGTAATTTTTCATCAGCTTAAATGTTTCTAATTAAAAGATCAAAGAACTGCTTTGTGGTGGATTCCATGCCTACTCGAAGAGAAAATAATGCAGGAAATGTAAAATACGTTTTTCAAATAATTTCCGATTTCATATATATTTTTTTGTAGGTAATAAATATTTAAACTTAGATGATTAATGAATTTAAGGCGATTATAGTTACCTAATACCTAATACCTTATAATTAGATTTTAAACATTTGACCATTTGTCGATATCAGAGAGTGTCAGGTTTACAAAACCATTTACCATTTAAAATCCCTAGTAAAGAATTCAACCCTCGTGTGCCATAAGCGGGAAATGGTTTTCGACAGCAAATCACTCAGTGTAAATGGCAATTTCTAGTGGTTGTTAAATACTCTAAAAGGGAGAGCTAATGTAAAGGGGAAGCAAATTACTTAAGGAATGTGGCATTTATGACGGAAAAACAATTTTTACCGAACAAAATTGCGTATATTGAGATTTATGCATAGCAAGTGTGCGTGGGGCCGTATTTGTAAGTGAAGAGTATAGTATAATATTATAGTTTTTCATTCAAATTTCCATAATTACCGCGTGAAATCATATCAAATTATATACAATTTTGTATCAAATATTATTTTACTCAATGTAAAATTTAAATTCAAATTAATATTTTAATTAGATTATTCATTAGATACATCCATTTAATATTAGCTGAAATGAATATATTTCATCTATTCAACTTAAAGTTAAAATTACAATCAAAATATTTATTAGCACACTTTTAACAAAAAGATAAAAAAAATAGCAATCAACTTAAAAATAAAGAAAGTAAAATATGAAACATGAATAATGAATATAACTACAATACTACAGTACTGTGTAGGTAGGTGTACCTACTACGTATATATTATCAATTAACTATTACAATACAATATTAATTTGTTAATCTAATAAAAATCACAAGGTGATAATAATTGTATAGTAGAATTTATTTCTTTTTCTTTTTCTATAACATTAATATTAATGCAGAGAAATATATTTTCAGTTCTATGTAATTTAATTTATTTAAGGGAAATATATAGAGGCACGTTGTACGTACATAAAAGTTTAAAGAAAGCTTAAAATAAAAATTTTATTGCGATAGAAATGAAATGTCTTATAAGCATTCAATTGAATTATTATTTTATTATTTTTTGTAGTAAAAAATTGTTCGACAAATGTAATATTTTTTTATAAATAATGTAATGCTTTTACAAGTTGGATACGAAAAGTCAAGAAAGTTATAATGTATTATATAATTAATAATTAGGAATAAATATATACATATATATACCTGTGCTTAATTTTGCATAGGTAGGTACCGAGTCCATAAATTACACTGTAATACAATAATATTGTAATAATATTATATTATATTATGTTATAGTATTAAAAATTAAAATCAGCAAATCATTTGTCACATATTTTATATATGAGTACAGTGTATAATGTATAATCATCGACTGTGACAGAAATAGATTTTCGTTTTATTTTGTCTAATCAGTTAATAATAATTTTTTTAACGCGTTCAAATTATTATAAATAAATTTAATTTGTTTATTTATTTATCAGTTTTACGTATATTGTAGATGTATGAAACAATATTCTATACTTATTACTTATAGACATTTATCAGTTGATTTATTCCACCATAAACTCAAGGTTGATAAAGTAACAAATTCTGTGGAAGGATCGTAACATTTTTACAGCGATTGGACATAACAAATTGTTATAAAAATTCACCTCGAATGTTGCTATTTTCATTATGCACATGACGTGCAGAAATAAATCGTCCACGAGATAAGTCCTGGGATGAAACTGACCACGTGTAGAAAAAAAATATAGTAGGATATAAAATAAAGACATATCTTGAACAATGTAGACGGTAATAAATAATATAGGGATTTAAACCTATTTTTTTAATGTAATACCGACGTTTTTTCCTACCTTAGACACAACTATTATTATACTTATAGGTACATAAATTAATATATGTATTAGATAAGTTATACGGTTTTTAAAAACATTGTTAAATTTTTAATAATTAAATTATTTCACTCAATACGATAACTATACGGTACATTATAAAATTTTTAATTACAATTTATTTTATTTTTTTTTACTATTTTACAGATAACACTTTAAATTAAAACATGATATTATTCATTGGTATTAGATATTTAGTATGTATTATGTAATAAACTTACAAATAACAAACAACTTACCAGATAACAAGATCTGTAATCTGAGAAAATTAATTAATATTATGTTTTTTTAATTTATAAGAATATATTTATTATATTATAATTTATGTTTTAAAATACGCTACAAAATATTTATATTTTTTATTTTAGCAAACATTTTTTTTTAACTTTGTTGTTATCATTAATGCCAAACCTATAGCCAGACCACGTTGTGTATGATATAATAACAAATTCTAGATCAAGACAAAATCATTAAAATCATTAACTGTTCGAATAGTAATGAAAAAAAAATATTTATTTTGAATTGATAAGAGAACTGAGAAATATTTTTAAACTTTTAGCACCTTAGAATAAGTAGTAGCTATCATCAGTTGGCACTCATAACTTTTAATGTGCTAAGACAATATTGATGTAAACATAAAAACTGATGTCGAACGAACAATATTTCAAATCATAAAGTTTATGCTTTTATATACTATAAAAAATGTCATAGTTCAATTCAATGTACAAAAAACTTGTGTAAAAATAAAACTCTTTTTACTTAACTGCATTTTTTATCTGAAAAAACTCATAAGAAATACATTTAGTATCTATGATAAGTAAATTGTAATAATTAGTGCTCAGATAATGCAGCAATATAAATCGTTAAAAAACCATAATACTTGCCAAAAAAGCATTTATTTCATTTAAGCTCATAAACTGCAAAAATATACTGCAAAAAAAAATTTAATTATAAGTATACTCTTTTACAAAGTATAACATTTTTGTCAGTCATTAGCACATCCTCGCTGATTCGCCCACGAGTTTTTAATTTTTAACTTTTGATATTTTTACGTCATATTTAAATTTTAAATTAAGTTTTGTAGAACACTTTTCATATTTACTGATTGGTGTTTACCGATCAACAAAAGTATTTGAACATGCTATAAGAGTACGCTATATCTACAAAACTATCACTGATAATGAACAAAGACGTATTTAGGGTGGCTGGAGGCTTTTTGTAGCCCTTTGTATAGAAATTGTAGTTACAAGTATTTAATTTTCCGTCAAAACATTTATAAGGTTGATACAAAAAGTCTATAATCGTATATCAATTTTACTAAAAATCGTATCAGGGATTTATCTTTTATACCTATACGATATGATTTTGATAAATATACCGTGTGAACAGATTTTCCCGTTAGGTTATTAGGTATCAACCTAACCTAACCGAATCAAAGGATTTTTGCGTAAATTTACTATAGAATGCAATATTTTCTATAGCTAGCCTTGATGATAAGTATAAGGAATTAAATTCAAAATAATTTTAAAACACTTAAAAAAAAAAAAAAAAAATATTTTTTTTTTTAAAATTGAATACATTACTTATTATGAAAGTTTGTAAGAGAATCACTGGAGTGAAATGATCCAGTAAGTTGGCCTTTGAAAATATAACTTTGTAGACCTACTTTCTGTGTACGAGCAAGTGTGATGTACAAATAACTGATCAAAAAATAATTTAAAAACAATTTTATTTATATATAAAATTAGAATGATTAAACTCTCTGAGCCAAATTGTTAAACTTTCTTATAAGTTATAATATTATTGATTACTTTTACACTAAATCCATAATCCATATACAAATATAACAATAATTAATATACCTACTTAATATGTACCATATATGGGTAGGTTATTAGTATATTACCTAAATTATTAGATTGAACCTTTACACTTAAAAGAACGATTCCTTAAAATAATAAATCTAATAAGTGTATCATGTATAATAATGTGCAGTTAGTGTATTTTTTCATTTTTGAAAAAAAAACTGTATTTTTTGTTTTAAACAAAATATTTAAAATAACTCAATTTTAATTTAATATGTAATTTATTTATATGCCAATATGCCGTGTACTAGTAATAACTAGTATATGTTTCACTGTTTATTTATTACTTATTTTAAATCTTAAAAGTATTTAAAAAATTTTCCGAATGTCTTATGTGGACATTATATTATGATTATATTAACTATTAAATAAAAACATTTTAAATTTGGTAATTTATTCCATAAAATTAAAAAAAAATTTAAAAGAAGGATGGTAATAGATATTATTATTGAATACTTTAACTTTTTTTCTGAAGGATATCTATTATTATTTATTATTAATAATAAACCAAAAAAAAACACAATATTCACTTGGATTTTACACTGTTGGACACTCTTAAATATATGTTTTATTTGTTTTAAACAACGAACAAAACGCTTAAAACAATTGTTTTAAATCCATGTTTAAACATGTTTAAAACGTTGTGTTTTAAACATCATAACAACCCTCAATTAATATGTATACGATTATAAGACTAACTTAATCTGATTGGTTTTTGTGTCAGTATAATATATTCACAACATTAAAATGTTCAATAGATCAAAAACACTGTTTAAGCGGTTTAATAGGCTGCAAACTTTCATTACAAATAAGTTTGGTTGTACACTTATAATTTTATTTCTCTTCGAATCACTATAACAAATAGATTTGTAAGCCGATTTCACACAGCAGATAAAATATTTATAGACTGGCATTGTTTGCAGTCGTTGTGGCAATAATATCACAAATTGTCATTACAGTCCCGGGTATGGTATATATTACATATTATTATATACATTGCAAATGTCATGAGTTGGCCACCGTCGGAGGGATACTAAACGAGATCGTTAAAAGTTATTATGCAGACAAAATTCACAGTTAATGATCCTTTTAGGATTCCAAAAAATCTTTTGTTATTCGAAACGAGGTCGCCTAACGACTGCACCGGTCCAGTAGATAAGCAACAGTAACCATAGTGGCAGTTGTGTTGGCGGTGGCGATGGCGGTGGCGGCAATGTTAAGAAGAATAGTAGTTGCAATGTAACTATCGTCTCGACAAAACAATGGGTTTTAATGGTTCGACCACGACACAAGTTATTGAAATAGAGAATAGTTCCATTGATGGTGCCATATCCAGTTTTAGCACTTCCATAATCAGATCCATAATGGGTAATATTGTGTAATTTTGTTTTTCAGTTCACATTAAACGTAGATAGGTACCTCTACGTAAGAAACATTTAAATAAAAAATATAGATACCTAATACTTCGGCGTTTATTTAGTCTTGCGTAAAATAATATAAACATATATATTATAATAGTACTGGATATCAAATTCTGATAACAAATATTGAAATATAATATAATATACAACACGGCTCGATTTCACGAAATTAATAAAAACTTGATATTGATGTGATATATATATATTATATTAAAGGTAATATATACATATATTTATAAAAGGATACTCAGCAAATAATAACATTTCTTTGCCAATACATTTCAAATTTCAAATTATCAATTTTTTGAATGATTATTAAAAAAACAATATCTTTATCAAATTTTAACTGTATTTATATTTATATAGCAAAAGTATAGCAAGTAATAGCTATACAAAGATAGGTAATGCAGGTTATTATAAAAAATATCGAATGACTATTCAATATATTTTTTTAGTAAATTCTAATGAAATGTAGAGAAAAATGATATATTCTTGACATATTATTATTTATGTATATAAAAATGAATGTTTTCTGTCTGCGCTTTTTGAATTCCTAAACCGTTCATATGATTTAGATGAAATGTGGTACAGAAATAGATTAGAAGATATAAGCTACATTTTGTCGCGAAAAAAGGTAAATTATTAGAGGTGCTCAAAGAATGAATTTAAGTTTCACGGTGGGAATTGAAACTTTTTAATCGTTTATAAATGGTTGCCGTTGGTTGTAGATTATAATAGTAATAGTAGAAATTGGTATATTTTTTTTTGTGTATAAGTTTATCGGTTGCCATTGGTTAATCAGGCAGATCAGTACTAGCATGCATAAAATAAAATTTTCGCACATTGCCTCCCAAGGTGGACTTGCATCTATGGCCACTCATTGGCAGCGAGTTACACCAAAAAGGAGTTGAACAATCACATTTTTTTTAAGAATTATTATTTTTACGGGCAACAAAGTGCGTGGGTTCAACTATTAATTTATAAACTATACTTAACATCTCACGTCCTCCCTCGCATGTATGTTTAATTGAAAGACATAATATGTAAAACAAATATGCATTTACACTTTAAAGACATGTATGTTTAAGGTATTATACATACCTTAATATATTCCGTGTGATTTTAGGGATTTTCTACAGACCATAAGTAATAAGTATCTCATAAGACTTGAGAACACGACTGTCCAAATAAATATTTACAATATTAAACCACAATAAGATTTTCCAATATACACAAATGTGACAGTATAAATTATATTGTTTCCCAGATGTTCAACCAACTAAGGTATTTTAGTTTGGATATAGTCTGGTATAGAAAACGATTTCGAACGGTCCTCACCGGCAGCACCCTTTTGAATAACACGATTGCGAACGTTTTTATCAGATAATAGTATAATACTTTCATGCAACGTTGCTGCATCGTTTTGTTACCGATTACAAAAATACAAAATAGTATAATATTAAATTATATATATTTTATCCTTGGTTTATTCAACCACTGAAATAATTTATCAATGTTCGTTAATATACTGGCATTACAACGTTTATTTGCACATTTCCATTTCATTAATTCATCTCTGGGTTGTATGACAATTAATGATTATTTATAATAATTTAATAATATTGGTTTTGTTTCCGCTTTCAGATGTAATGACTTATAAGTTTTCTATTATAATATACACTATAACACTAAACACTATTACACAGTTACCGCTGTCCACCAAACAACTAAATCTGAATATGGCTTAACCAAAAATTACAACTATAAGCAATATTATAATAATTATTTACAGTAGAATATCGGTTTTTGTAAACCGCGATATCATCTTAATATATTTATTTATACAACGATATAAAAAATTAAAATAAACGACAACGTCGCTCGAAAAATCGTTCTCAATCGTTTTCATATAATGTATAAAATATTATTTCCTTGGTCTGGCGTCAATCTTTCTCAATAGTGTTACCAAAAAGGTAAAACATTCGCGATCGTATACACCGTTTAGTTTTTCCGGTCAGACACAATTCTAGACAAAAAACATATTATGCCTACTCCATTTCTAATATTTTTTCCCGATTCCTTATTGACTTAAATGTTATTATTAGCCCACTAATTTACTTTATATTAATATAGTGTCTAGCCAAAAGCATTATATACATACGTTATCAACAATCAATAAATACATTATATACCTAAGTATATTATCTAAGATCAAAACCTGTTTATAATAATTAAATTTACATCGTAATATTATATTTTGTTCTAGTCGTATTTTATTAGCATTCGTTAATTATATAACTGTACCTCCCCACTATCAAATGGTAATATATAGTATAATTCCTTTATCCCTATTACTTGTTAGCTGTTACTATATACCATTTATTTGTTATTCCAGCACAAGCTTTGCTTTATGGTAGGTGCTGCAATATTGCTAATTTAAAAATATTGTTATTTTATAAGTTTATGTAGAATATTTTGTTAAAATATGTAAAGAAAAGTTATTGTTGCATTACAAATATTATTATTATTTAAAATTCAAATTTTGAAAAAAATTCATCTAAATAACGAAAATTTGCAAATAATTTTGTAGTTTAAAAATTACTATAGTTAAGGAATGACAGTTTGAAATGAAGTTTCTCGGAAGTAATCTATACTGTAATCAAAAAACTCTACAAAAATATATAAACACAGTTTTTTTTATAGATTTTTTTGAAAGACAATTAATTCAACCTACTGTACTCGTATAGTGTATTATTAATAGTAAAATAAATTACTTTAAAACCAATTATATCATAAAATATACTTAATGTAGGCTAACAGACCGATTGAATTCAAATTTAATACATCCATTACAGTGACCCACTTGAAAACTTCTGTACGGCCGAGTAGTGCCCACTTGTCCATACTTTTAATATGCTCGTTCACAAACCAATCATAAATAAAATAGTTTTTGTTATTAAAAAAACGATTGCCTACTTATTTTATACTTATGATTCCCATTGTACCTAATTCAATAGTGGTGTTCAAATTACAATAAAGATTTTGCATTAACTTTAAAATGTTCAAAACATATATGAGTAGGTGCAGATACTTTTTTATGTAATATTTAACTTTTTCATATGAAGATCGTAAAAAAACATCATTAGTAATTTAAAACAAATTATCGTCGAAGAATGGTTACGTTTTTTGGATTCAACCGTGAATAATTTAGAAATATGTAAATATAGTAAAAGCATATACAGTAATGTTGCATATATGCATATTGCATTCACATTATACATAACACTTTGTTTGTATAAAATGTAAAAAGAGTCCGTTGTTGGTTGACTTCCTAATACTTTGTAAATATCAAAAATGGCTTAATGAATGACTCTAGGATTCTAGCTATCTATGAAACTGATATATATAGGTACAAATCAAAATTCTGAAATTTAAAGACCATATTTGCTGGTGGTTATAAATTAAATTATTTTATTTTTCGAAAAAAAATCACAAACACAAAATCACTAGTTAATATAAGGATTTTCTACCAGTTAAAATGGCTGATAAAATCCGTCTAAGCCTATAAATAAAGTTTTTCCTAATAAACTGCAGGACATGTTCAGTCGTTCAGTACGCGGTCGAAAAACCGTTAACTCTAGAAACTAATTTCCTGGTTCATTTCTTCCCCGGCACCCAACAGATTTTTATCAATTTCCCAGTATACATACATTCATAAAAATACAAGGCTCGTGCGAACAGCCGAATCGCAAACATTTATTATTTATAGATTTTCAATGTCGATTTATAAGTTCATTTCCTCATTCTCAACGAAAAAAATGATAATAAATAAATAAGTTACCTAATGCACTATCAATGAAGCTCAGTTGAATACAACTGCAAGAAAAGAAAACCATAGGGTTGGAAAATATTTATTTTTTTCTCAAGTATATTATGAGAAATGGTACGTTTTGTTAAAATGATTAAAATCCGAGCATGATATTTATATTGTTTGGAATCATATAATTTTATTTTAATTTACAAATTTCAGTTTATATTTTATTCATAATAAATCACACGGAATTTAAGACTAAGAACCTGGAGAAGATGTTCTGCTGTATGGTACGTTTCGAGTGTACTTCCCTATTGAATAAACACTGTTAATGGATGATAAATTATTGCATACGAAAAACAATTATTTTGAATGGAAATTTTGGTTTCAGCTTCTATGTCTAAGGATATTTTATGTACCATTTATATAAAGTACTATTAGTTATATATTTCATATTTTTATAATTGTATATTAGTAAAACAGTAATATGTTGAGATAATTTTAACAGAAAACACCGCATGTTTTATATATTTTTTTGTATTCATTATTATAATATTTTACCTATAACCTATATCTTACTACAAATTACAATATTGTTAAAAGTCAATAATGCTATTCAAATATTATCTTAACAATGAAATTAGTCTATATATTTTGTCATTTTGATAATTTCATTGTTTACAGAAAACAATAATGTACGTAATGGTTAGATGTTTCAAGTCTCTCTACAAATGTTTTTTGAATTACAACAAAATAATTAAAATCATTACTTATATTTGTATGAAAAAATAAAATCGTCGTTTTTCATTGAAATATCTATTTTCATCAAAATCTGAACTTAAAATGTATTTTCGATATTTTGTATTTGCATAAGAACACATTATGAGAAACCTAGAATATAATTTATAAGAATTTTACTTAGAAAAAAATTTCTCATTACAGATAAATTCAAACATTTTAAATTGCTCAAAAATATAAAAAATATTTAAAAAATTATATCATGTCTGGACAATGCTAATTTAAAATAATAAAGCCCAAATAAATAACTTTATCCATTTATAATCAAATGTACAGTGAAATATCATATAAGTGTATAGGTAACACATCATTAAAAAAAAATAAAAATTGTAAAATTATATGTACACTAGGTAGGTATATAATATAAAATTATATGTACACTATACATAATATACTATAATATTCAGTATACACAGTTTATTATGATTATCAAACGGTGACCGAAATTACGGTGAATACCTACCAAAAGTGCCAATGTTAATCTTTATCAATGACCATTAGGCTTTCGCCTGTTGTGTGGTATTGGTTTGAACTTAACATCTGTGTACGCAATAATATTCACTATAACACTGAATATTAATTTTGGGCTCTAAAACTGTATATACATTGTCACATTATAAACTCAAATTTATGGTACAAGTGGTTTCTCGTATACGTGAATTGTAATCATTGTTATTTGAATACATTTTAAACTAGTGATAACATTAATCAAAAAGTTTCTGTTATATAATATATTGCATCAACTGAAAATATCTTAGTATTCGTTGATAAAAAATGAATAAGTTTAATACTCATAATTGAACTTCTTCTAGATGAACTGAGCTATCCTCACTAAATAACATTTTTTTTTAAATATGTAAAAAATATTTTGCGTACCGGTAAAATAAATATCCCAAATGGTTAGGTACTTACTATTTCAACAACTACCTATAACAATATTTTGTTCAGTTAAACATTAATAGATCGGCATACCGGGTGTATAGGATCTAACCTATCACACCTAAAAATGTATTCAGATACATAAAATCAAACTTTAACAATCAAACAAAGTTTTATTAGTTTTTAAAAATTAACTAACTTATTTATGTTTTATAATACATTTGATTAGCTATTTACCTAACAAAATTAATACAAATCTAGTTCTATTTTGACATCTAGTTTGTTTCTGTTTAAAAATTATTATTCTTATGAATTTAGCTTCTAAAGTATAAATTATAAATTCATAGTACCCAATACAATCAATCAAAAACTGTAGAGCCAGTTGGGTTTTACGGTGGTGGTCGATGGATGGGTCCGCTCCTTGGCTCGTGTAAATACGTAATCTCTATTAGTTGTCAGTTAGGTACCACTTATCATAGTCTTCAAAACATGAGACATTTATTATAATACAAACTATTTCCGATTGGTATAGTTATAAAGTATTACAGCACATAAAATTAATGCTCGTGTACCTATTAACAGAAATAAATGTGATATGTGTATAATGTATATTTTAATAATTATATACATACAAAATATTTTCAATTTTGGGACTAGTTAAGAAATATCCCGGTGTAGATTAGTGTGAAAAGGTTAATGATAAAAATATCTTAAAATTTATCTAAATATTTTTAAAATGTCATTGTGTGTAGTAATATACCTACATAAAATAATAATATAATAATGTCATCAAATGCACTTAATAATATCATTGGCTTACTGACTGTCTTCGCTCAAAATCGTTTTTTTTATACAATAATATTACATCATTGAATTCAAATTTAACACCATCCATTACAGTGACCGACTTGTAACCTACTGTACAGCAGAGCGACATCCACTTGCCCACCTTTTTTTAATTTATATTACAAGTACCTATAGGCATATTGATTTATGATTATAAGGGAAAAACATGCTGCAAATATATTTTTAATATTTTCATATTGCTGTAAAAACAACTTATAGCCAACTTTGTATTTTATTTTCAATCATAATATGTTCAAGTTATTCCCAAGTTATTAAAATTGAAAGTCTCGTGAATGCATAACTTTAAAATAGTTGCAATCGTTTGTGATTTTAATGCATTTTATAACATTTTAATTGCAGACTTATAAAAAAAATAAACAATATCTACAGATTTTCGATGTTTTTTAACTGCTTTAAATTTAACTTACGAGGAATCTGATTTCAAATTCCAACTTTTAGACAAAGAATAACATTTTATAATCAACATTTATAAAAAATAAAAATAAAAATAAAAAGTTATAAGACTTAATTATTGTTAATATTAGGTACTAATAATATTATTATACCACCCATAGATACTTGATTGTATTGAAAAAATAACAATATTCCTTAGCTTACATTTTTATTAGAATAATATAATAAAACTTATCAAACACGCAATAATTTGTTGGTGAGGAAATAATCAATTCAACATTTGTATAGATGGCTAGACATTTCTGAATTTTTTATCAAATTGTTTGAATATTTTTATAGAGTTTTTAATATTTTAATGTATATAGTAGAAATCTGCAGTTTCTGGTAGGTAGGGCAATGCAATTAAAATGATAATTGTATCGATTATTTGAATAAGAAGAAGCGACTCTATGAAAGATAGCCATTTATAATGACTTTTTGTTTTCTACATTATTTCCTTACAAAAAAAATAAAGTAGAACATATTCCAATTAGCATTAATATAAAAAGCCATTTTGAAATTCTGTGATTTGGGATTATTATTATAGTTTACATAATATAAATTATTATTACAATATATTTTATTTAAGTTTAGGTATAAATGTATAATTATAATTTATAACATTAAACAAATAACAATTAGACAGGATTCAATATTTGAAAATATTAAACAGGACCTATTGTTGTATATTTGAATATACCTACCTAATATTTTCATGAGATATAAACTATACATTTATGATTTGTTTTGGTTTGAGCTTTAATATATATATATATATATTAAACATGCAGAAAAATACCTAGGGATACATATATCTTTGTAATAGATGGAGTAATGTTAGTTTTATACTATTGTCTTCGTTGATATAAAAAGTATTAGGTTGGAAAGAGGTTGATTTTTAACGCTATCCACGGAAAACTTAAGTTTTTAAATTACAAATTCATTCTGGAACATTACCCAGGAAGTGTTGCTAATATCAAGATTACTTAACTAATGTGAGCATTATCTATGTTTTAGACATTACCCTTAATAATGTATACATCAGACTATCAGAGAATCAGACATTGTTTTGTGTTTGACCAATATTACTTTACTGTATTCAAAAGTACGTCTATTGTAATTTACTAATACATTTATAAAAATACACTTAGTACTTACTATACACTACTTATGTATACCTACATTTTTTAATGTTCAATATTTAACAAACAATTGCAAGCTTAATTTAACTCAAAAATATAATTTATATTGAATGATTGTCTCGATAAATGTATAAGTACTTATACCTATAAGACGTTATAATTCCAACAATTTGAAACATTCGATATTTTAAAATTTGAATTCTTACTATTGTTAATTCGACCTTTAAAAAGTTATTTACCGCACTATAAACCAAACATACACAATTAATACAAGTAGGTAGGTAAATTAAAAATAATCATTTAATTATTTTAATAGGTTAAATATTTTTTGGGTTGACCGAATGTAAGTATAGTATTTATTTGGAATGGGAAGATTTTGAAATAGTCTGATTTAAAATATCTTTATAACTTTGGTCGTAGTAATCCTGTCGGATTGTAATAAATCTCATAAGCCCTTTCAAGTTATCCTCTTTCGATTTTTGTATCAAACGACCAAATCCTTCTAAAATTTAAAAACATTCCCAATACCTATACCTATAGTATTTTTTTTTTTACTTTATGAGTAAAATCTCAAAAATGAGATTTACTCTTTAAACGATAAAACATTGAATTACAGATCAAACGTACCTATATACTATGCATAAATCTTAAAGTATAAGCATGAAAATATATTTGTCGATGGTGAATGATTGATATTTTAAATTAATTTTAGAAAACTCTTAATTATTATAGTATTATACTATTAAATACGATACCTATATCACCTGCTTATAACAAATGTCCTAAACAAATTTTTTTTTTTATTATTAAACAAAGTCCACGGCAACTGTGGCCATTGGACTGACATTATTTTACATTATTGTATACTACATTGTACTATAATACATTTCTTATACATTATACAATAAAAGGTTATATGTTAGATATAAATGCATTTTTAAATTTTGTTAGTTAATTTTTAATTTCTTATCAATTTATTATTATTTCAGTGACTATAATCATAAGAGTCGATAATTAAAATTGTTTTCATTTTTATTTCTTATTTGTTTACACAAATATACTTATGTCAGTATCAACATAATACATAAATAAACTATCCAATATAAATTATATCTACAACTTAGCGGTGTTACAATAATTAGATAATAAAAATTTATTTTCAGAAATAACAACCACTATTGATAATACCTACAGTAATTTTAAAAGTTAGAAACAAAATTAAATATTTTACTTAAACAAGGTAGACCACCAATTGTTTTCATGCATGGATCAATAATAATGAGAAAATTAAAAATACCTTAGGTTCAAAGTATCATAGGTACTATCACGAAGCATAAATGCATCTTGAGTCTTGACTATATTACCAATCTTTGAATGTGCTACACACAACTTTTTAAGTTAACAACTCTTAAGGCGATAAAAAAAATCTACAGAAAAAACCGCATTATTATTTATTTAAATTTAATAAACTTTCTAGTTGCACTAAGTAATAGAATACAATTGTTTATTACCTACACCTATAATAATTCGAGAATATAATACATATTTTATTTTTTTTTCTACATAGTTCTATAATCAAAACATAATCATCATAAGCACTAAATAAAATAAATGTTGTTAGAAATTGCTATTAAATACAACCACACATCACTGGGTTTATATTTATAATTATTAACATAAAAAAATGAATTAACTAATAAAAAAGTACATATGTCATTTAAAATATATATTTTGGTCAGAATATAAAAATTCATAGTTGAAAGTGATCAGTTGAAGCTTTTAAAATAATTACAAAAAAACATGTTTGTGTAAAAAAACTTTTTATTAATGTGATGAATATTTTTATGGCTTTGTTTTATGTTCAAAATGTTACACAAATAAATTGAAGAACTTCATAAGTTAATAGGTTAGGACTTATATATATTTACATTGAGAATTTATTAGTCATAGATGAGAACAATTTAAGTTTTGAATCCATTTGACAATATCACAATAAAACATTATTTTAGAATTATGAGAGTTCCTCTTTTTTTTGTAGGTTATAGATTTAAAATAAACACCATATTAAGTATTTATCATCTTCTCCATTCATTTGGTAATAAATTGGATTATTTGTGTAAATTTAAATACTATATATGTAAATTGTGAAATTATTTTTTTAATGAAATAAAAAGTGCTGCCCTTTACAAGAAATCTAATGGTTGTCTTAGTCAAACGGATCCCGATTAACACCTTTAGTTGGTGTTGATGAGTATGTGGATTATGGGAGATGGAAAACGTAACAGATTTAATTTTCATTGGATGGGAGTTGCGGAAAAACGCCATAAATAATAAGAAATACAGCTGAGGACCGTTGCGGAAACTTGGGTGTAAAAACACAACTTTAGCAACTTGTCGAAACTAATGGTAATTTGTTGTTCAGCAAAGAAATGGAAAGTAAATTTAAGCCACACACAAAAACCGTTGTTCATTTTCAAACAGTATATTTATGACCCCGCGGTCTGAAATAATTTTGTCTGAAAACACTAAAACAGGCATAAGGAAATCTTGCATGTTTCACGAAGTACTGTATGTGCGTTATGCGTATGTCCATATAGAGGTTAAGCTAGGTTTTATATGGTCTAAAATGCTGAATGAGAATATTATAAAAAGATTTTGCATTTGGAAATGTCTATGTTTAATTTTATAATGTTACAAATTACTTACAATTTAGTATTATAATTTAGTTAGATACATAACATGAATGTAATTTTATTGACAGAAAATACGTATTTTATAAACATATAAACTTAGGTAAGTTTCAATAACTAATTAAAGTCCCTACTAACATAATTCTGTATTTATTTTTGTATTTAAAAATAAATGTATGAATTGTATACATCAATAAATGAGTAAACCCTTCATAGCTTATTAATAATTCCTTATACATAAAATATTCACGAATGTACGACTTTTCTTCGTCATAAAAAACTCGCTGCCGTTTAGTTGTCTTTTTATTTATTTATAGAATAGCATATGGTCCGTTTGAAATGTCTCGGGTGTACTCAAGTTAGGATTCGAGTGTACCTTATTGGAATTCTTATTGTGTATTTTCTCTTATACTTAGAAAATACATTTTATGCTTATACAGCAAAAGTAGTGTGGATCATAATACAGGTAATACAAATAATAATTAATTCATCATTTCTATAGTTCACTAAATTGGTACACATAAGTTAGAATTTCGGATAAAATACCCCATTTATATAAAAATAATAATCCATTTGTAAATAATTTTTAGCTGTACAAACATATAACTTATAAATATTAAAACGTGTGATATAACAATATTAGTCTTAGGTTAGAACGGTTAGGTATCAACGATATTAAAAAGTGGACAAGTAAAGGTAACTGTTCTGTTGTAAAGTAGATGTTGAGTATACCTCGTCAAGGAGTAACTGTTCACTGTAATTGATGTGTTAAATTTTAATTCAATGATAAATCAATGTACACGAAAAACGATTCTGAGAGGAGTTGGTCTAACAGTCTATATAACTTATCATTAATCACCAGATAAGTATTTTTAATTATATATTGGTAATGATATTATTATAGTTTATATTGCTAATATGGTAGGAGTTATACGTTATAAATAGTCAATAACTTAAAATGTACTCTAAATATTTTGAAATTCCTAAATAATATGTTTTAATATGTTACTCACACAAAAAAATTTTTGATGCATAAACTAAACTATTTTTTATATATAATATATCTAATATTTTGAAAATTATACCATGAATAGTAAATGTTAATAACACACTATATGAAAATTGGTTTTCCATGAAATTTCCCGATATTCAATATTTTTGTTTTTCCCAAATATTAAGGAAAGTACTAGGAATTTTAATTTTTGACCCACCTATACCCCACCAATATACCAAGTAAATTCACCTTCTTTTCTGAAAAGATATTTAACATGAAAATTGAAGCATTTTTTTACTTTAAAGATTAAAGAGTGTCTTCAGACACTCAAAAAAAAAAACATTGTAAATTGATCAATTTATTTATATTTAGATCATAACCTTAGAATTCTACAATCTTCAGAATCTAAAAGGAAAAATCCATAAATTAAAAAACATATACTTAACTATACCTACACGGAAATAATTATTTAATATCGGTATGATGAATGAAATTTCATTTAAATTCTTACATTTCTGATAATTTATTCATATAATAATAATTTACACTAGTCACTAATAAGTAATAATTATCTGATTGAAATTTAATAAAGTAAAATTATTGCAATGATTGAATTCTTATTTGGATCTTATCTTACCATAATTTGGTGTTAAAACATTTATAAGATAGACATTGGACAATTTTCAAGTTCTTCCCTGATGTCGAAACAGTGTTGTAAAATAATTATTAATGCATTTTAAGATGATATATTTCGCAGATGTCATTCAAATGTCTAATTCATATACAAGTCGTACAAATAAATAATTCCTAAGTACCAAACTACAACAATTATTAAAATTTGAAATAGCTATCAAATAATATATTAATAATAAATAATCTCATATCTTTGGGATTTCACTGTTGGTCGTTCATAAAAGTATAATAACAATCAAACACATATTTTAATTAAATTTAATTAATTAATAAAATAAAAAATTATTTCAAAAAAGAAAATATGACAAATATATAATATATGTATGTACCTAGGTTTTAAAAATATATATACATATATATATAAAGGATGTAAACTTTATTAAAAATATAATCGTATACTATTTATAACGCACAATGTTAGAAAAGTATAACATTATACATTGAACCTATAAGTGTATGCATGAAAATATTCTGCATGGCGTATTTTCATTCAGTGTTATTAACAGCTGAATCAGTTGACGGTTGAGGAAGTACACAGTCAGCATATATGCAGTAGGTACATACATGATTGCTCCAATTCGTACAGAAAAAAGCACTCCAGATGCAGTGTATGTATTTGTATGACAAGAAGAGAATCCATTTAAAATAAATCGAGCGGGGCGTGGGGACATATTGAAAATATAAAAAAATTATAGGTATATACATGCATATATATTATAACACATACATATTCGGAAGTTGAATGATAAGAAGGTTTTACGTGTATACCTACCTACGTAAAACTATTTGGAAAATAACTGAAATCAAAGTAGTACAACTACAACAGCAAGCGAAGAAAAAGGTAATTTGAGAATGAAGTTTTTTTTTTTGAAAATGCAAAAAAAAATGAGAAGGAAATATCAACAATGGTGGGGAAAACCTCCACCGGCGTTGTCAACGAGATTCGTGCTGGTAGTACCAATGACTTGGATTTCAATCTGACAAAAAACATTTTCCTACATTTTTTTTTTTATTATTATTATTTTTTTATTGGCATTGAAATGATTATTATTTTTATGCTGACGAAATCTCCTGCCGGTGTTTGTTCACTGCGCAGTTTTCAAATAACAAAACTCTGATGGTACTAGGATATCTGGATATATATATAAATAGGGAGAACGTGATAGGGTTGTTTATGCAAAATATAAAAAGACGTAAATACTAAAGTCTAAAATCATATAAAAGAACCAAAAAATGGACGATAAGAGAATTGGAATATTAAGTATCGGCATATTATTGCCACCAATCAAGTGTTACGACTAACGAGTAAAGTCAAACATTTGTATTATCAGCTCACGATTATAATAAAATTGTATAATAATAACGCCTAATACACAAGGTATTTATATATAAATATTTTACGTAACAGGTATATCACTTACCTATATGCAAGGCTGGGCATTAACGAGTTAAAAAGTTAATTTTATTTTAACTTTTCAACTTAACTAATTACTTTTGGCTTTTCATTAACTTAACTGTTCACTTACTAAATTTCTTTCTTAATCAACATGAAATTAACGAATTCATTTTTCATTTTAAGCAGTAAGTTAAGTTAATTTATTTTGTTTTTAATTTTAAAATATTTCACTATTTCAGTCGATTTTGTTTTCATGTCAAAAAATATGTATCGTAAATTGTTTAAAGTTCAAAATGTATATCATTCGAATCTAACTTATACGGAAATACTGTAGGAAAAATTAACACTATATCCTATAATTTAGTTTTAGGTTGGAAAAAAATTAAGCATGCTAGCGTTGTATAAACAAATTAACTTTTTTTTAACTTAATAAAAAGTTAACAAAAAGTGTGTATTAACTTTTAACTTTTAACTTTTTGTTATTGGTGCATATTAACTTAACTGAGTTAAAAAAAAATCATTAACTAGCCCAGCCTTGCCTATATGTTTAAATCAATAAATGTACCAATAATGTATATAATGTGTAATATAAAATAAATTAGTATGAAATATGAATATAAAATATTAATTTTGTATTTTATTTTGTGTTTTTTTATTTACTTAAAGACACTGCTCCAATGATATATAATTGTTACCTATGTATTATTAGTTATTATTATTAACCTATATAAATTGCTATTTGCTATCCTAATGTAAACAAATTACAAATGTATTTATATAATTATATTGTAAATTATCACCTCGATTATCACTATGTTAAAATAAATCAGAAAAACTTGAAAACTAAACATTTTGCTTAATTTTATTAATGTAGGTACTAGTATAACAAGTATTATATAATATTATAAGTGAGAACTGAGAAGTTAGATGGTTATTACTTATTTTTATACATTTCATATAGAAAATGTATTTTTAAATTTTTCTTCCTTATTATAAAATAATTTAAAAACAAAATATAAATAAGCATTTGTTTTGGGTTCGTTCCTATTATTGTTACTGCAATCTAATCTTCGTATATATATCAATATGTAGTAATGCAGTAAAAGTGTTTATTTTTTTATTATCATACTCCAAGTATCAATAATCTACGTGTTGTAATTTTGAGATGATTAATGGCCAAGAAAAAGTAAAACTTTTTAGTATAGAAAATAAAAAAACTGTTTAGTGTTATATACAAATCTGAAATAGCTAAGTTATATATAGAGCTAATTTATGTAAATGTTTAAAAGTTAAATTAGTTATTTCCATTGAGTGCCTATGCAAATGGATATGTAAGCCTTAAAGTTATGGAGGGAGGTGGTGGGTTTACTGTATAATGTATATTATAGTAGCGAGCTGGATGATACAAGAACAAATACTGCAGTGTGTAGGACACTCTGTATAGATGATAATAATATGATATTATTATATATTATACATCTCATTCCAGAACGACGAAATTAAGATAAAATCATGTTTACAATCCGAAGTGTACGGATGATAACAATATGTAGTTTATAATTAAAATTTGATTTATATTTTCGTATAAAATATATAATCTATATAATATATATTGTACACCTATAACTGTATAAAATGAATAATTTTATATAGATGGAGGTATATAGTCTGTTGCAGGTCACATCATTATAATATTATAATATAGTGCGTTGAATTTATGAATATTATGTATAGTATGTTTTTGTCTTTAACTGACTGCGCACTTCGTGTGAGAAGAGGTTGTAGGGATCCATTGGTGATAAATGGGGGATGCGGAGGAGCCTGCGTACAAAATTAATAATAACTCGTGGCGGCGATGACAACGTCGTGGTGTTAGAGCAGTCTCGTTTCCGATTAAAATCGCCGTAAAATAGTATAGCGTATAATATAGTGGGCGTACCTGAACCCTCGATGATGCTCAATCAAACCGATTTCACTCTCCAACGCGTCCGCCACCGACAAGTCCGTTTCAATACCTACTACACTTGTGTGTGTGTGTGTGTGTGTGTGTGTGTGTGTGTGTGTGATGCGACGTGCAACAGCCACAAAATGCGAATTCAGCTTTCCCCCCCCCCCTCCTACTCGTCACAAACAGATTACTTGCTTCCAGTAGCTGCCGCAACCCCATTAGGATTTAAATGGCCCCAGTCAAGGGCAGCGCGTGATGCTACCTGCCCGTGCCCGGCGCACACACGCACAAGCATAAGCAAATGAATCCACGCCGAATTAATTTCAAACATGTTCATCAGATAATAATATAGCCATCGTTTCGCCACCGCTGTAAGGCCATTTCGTCGCCACCACCTCCGTCGCTGCGTGTGCTGTAGTGGCGAAGGCTAACGGAAAGTTTGGTCGTCGGCCAACAGCGAATAGGATACGACGGCGGCGAGTCTGATAAAGGAATACCGCGACGGCGGCTTGCGTCGGAGGTGTTTCTAAATTAGGAGAAATAGGGGTTGTTCGACCTTCCGGGTGGGTGTTATGGATAAGGAAGGGGGTGCAGGGGACGGGAGTTTCGTCGTTATTAATCGCCGTTTCTGGTACTATACACATACACAAATATATACGCGTGTACATGCCCATAGCAGGCCGTCGTGGATTTCGACCGTTCAGCTAGGGTGATAGTATGAAGAAGGGGAGGGGTGGCGAAGAGGTTACGAAAGTCCTTGTACCCAACCTCCTCACCCCATCTATTCAAAATGTGTCTATGCATGCGTATGTGTTTGTATGTATGCGTGTAGTAAATGAGTGTCACGCGTGTATAATAGTCCACTGTGACGACGACGACGTCTTTGCCGCAGTGACAAAAGCTGCGCTACACCTTTCTCGCCACTTGCACCACCACCACTACTACCCCCACACTTAACCCCCGAACCCGTTACCCGAAGAATTCTCAAGTTTTTAAGCGCATTAATTAAACAGCAGCTGCAGCGGAGGTGGGTGGTTCGTATTATTATGTGCGCCGAACATGGTTAGAGTGGTGTGGAGGTGCGGGACGGGATGGCGGCGGCAGTGGTTGTAACGCTACTAAAATTAAGCTTCCCCTTTTCCCGATACAACCTGAAACCGTTGTTTAATTACTTTTGACCCGGATGCCGCGCGCGCGGTGTAAAAGCTTCTTTTCCGTTAATAATACCTGCTACACGCGTCGCCGCATGTATACCCCATACACGTCGTGCCTATAACCTATACCTCTAATGCGTATATCGGCGGTGCGCGTGTGCGTGTAAACAGTGCGCGGGCCGCGTGTACGACGAGCGTTAATTTCTTCTCGACTATATATACCGTCCCCGCCCCTCGCGCCAGGGGGAACCCTTAATTCCCAAACCCTACTCGCGCACACCTTTTCGGACGTCCGAAATCAATTACGCGCGCATCGAGTGCCTACCTACCGGCAACCACCTATATACGTGCGGGCGCGCGTATAATATAATATAATAATATATTTTCACCAGTTTCGGATGACCTGGCTCGCAACCCCCCCCCCCCTGCCACGCCGCCTCCGCCGTGTGTATAACGGACGATTTATTACAAATTACTATTAAGAGTATGCGCTATATACTCATCATGCGTTTGTTGTCTCCGCGTTTGACACTTCAAAATATGTTCGTTCACTGTATATTATATAGTTTCAATAGTGCGCGGTTAGTTTTGATATTGAAGTGAATAGCTGACCAATGATCAAGCTTTTATGTAAGAACATTATCTGTGCTTAAACGTAGGCAATTTTTTGATATTTTCAAGTAAAATATCAAAAATATCAAAAATTACAAAAGTTCATATCTCGCTTGAAAATTAAAATATTGAATTAAATCCGATGCTTAAGCACAAATAAACCGAAAAAACTCGAAATCAACGCGCGGTTATAAACTCGATTAATCCATTGAGCCGGGTTCACACTACATCTGTCTTACAAACGCAAGTATAACACAGCAAATTGTACACTCAGCAGATCACGTTTAGCTCTGTTAGTTTAAAAATTAGAGTGAATTGATCTCCAATCAAATTTAAAATTAAGACTATTATCTAGTGAATCTCGTAGGTTTTTTTAAGATTTTAATTTGAAAGCATGTAAATAAAATCGTAAATTGTGAATTTTAAAATACTCATAACTTGCTTTAAAATTAAATAAAAAAAAAATCTTTATGCGGTTCACTACAGTCTATAGATAATATTCTTAAGCCGGGTTCGTGTCGTGTCGTGATGTGTTTTTATCTGTATACCAAAATGAAATACCAATGATAATATGAATAATATTAATACCACACTTAGAAAAGTTGCACCGCCTTAATAGGGGCTTAACCATGGAAAATATGGGAGAGATCCTCATGAACTTTTTAGTTTATAAGTAATGAAATAATATTTGTTTTATATTAATGTGTTTTTTTTTTTTTAATATTCTTTAGTAATTACATGAACCCTCCAACTCCATCTTCTCCGCAAAGATACAATCGAGTGTTTGCCACTTGAGCCCTGCTTTTTTTTAACATCATAATATAAGTTTTTTTTGTTTTTTCTTACATATTTAGGTACCTACCTCATGGTTTATATTAAATATTAATATATTATTAATATGAACAAAATAATAAAAATGTAATAAAACTAAATAGGTAAACTATGCGAATTAATATTATATTTTTTGAAACCTATTTGAAATTTGTCTGCATTTGTTAATAAGTAATAACATTAAGTGGTTCTTTGTCTTTTAACAAAGTTTGTTTACGATTTTGATATCCACTTAATTCTTTTTTGCCAGACATAATTAAAATAATAAAAACTAAGTATATAATAAATAATCAACAGCGCCGAGTAATGAAAGAAAAATTATTTATTAGTAATCACAAGTTTCTCAAATGATGTGGCTCGAGTTTGTAGCGGTTTTAAGCCCACTGTATCGTATATTTAAAATATAAATTATTCCTATGTAGATGAAAATATCTTGATTATGTTATCAGATCAGAAGTATTATAAATGTAGTATATGTAGGCATGTAGCAATAATGTATGCATAGACCTATAAACTAATGGACAGCGCCTAGAGAGAGAGGTCAGGAGCACGATATAGAGTGAAAAAGAAAAGGTAACGTGGGGGAAATACAGTGTTAGTTTCATCAGAAAGAAAAGAGAGAAAGAACATAAACAGTAAACACTACAATTGATTATAAATATTATTATTAGTATTTATAATCAATGTTACTACTTTATGTTCTTTCTTCTTTCTTTCTCTTATATGATTCCCGTGCATTGATGGCAGGGTGGAGTGGAATGCGCTGTCCATTAGTTTATAGGTCTATGAATGTAGGTATGTGAGCCATTATAATCTATGTAACCTATTACTTTTTATAGAAACAACCACGAGGAAATCACTCGTTCGAGCGTTCGATGAAAGCTTAGATAATACATACCGGTTAGAGCTATGATTTAAATTTTGAAGCCGATTTGGTCGGACCGTTTGGCACCGATGTCACCATTGAGCATGCGCAACATTACTGCACATGCGCGAAACATCACTGCAATTATGTTACCCCCGTCCATTACGCGTCATTATACGTCATTTACGCATGCGCAATAAATTCAAATTTAACAATTTAATGATTTCAAATTACCGACCGAATTGGCTTTAAGCGCCGACTACGCGTGATATACGCGTAGATCCAGTGACCAGTATGTATTATCTAAGGATAAAAGCATGCAACGCACGATAATAATTTTCGTCGCCGCCGCCAGATAATAAACAATACATTTTTTCGAGTGTTGATAATTCGACAAATAATCTTAAAATATTTTACACTACATACCTAGGTACTTGCAGTCGGTTACAGTCTAGAGACATACAATTAACATTCGTGTTGACTTTTGTTCCGCAAATCCAAGTCTTAAAAGTAGAATCAAATATCAACAACAAAACAATTTCTGTTTTCACGTGACCCCTATAACGAGTGGGCCCCTCGGCGGGCGTCTGCTCCGCTTGATGGGTAATCCGGCACTGAACGTAATCCTAGAACACACGGAGATGCGTTTCATTGAACCACGTTTCAAGGCGAAGCCGATCTACCAAAAACACAAGACTCATTTCGGTAGAGTTTCGTCGCACTGCAGTACTGTATGTGCTATTTATACGCATTTACTGTTTCTGATCGATATTCGTCAGTCAACGGTGCACGCGGTGAGAAAACGGCCGACGACGATGACCATTTTCCCAATACAAAACTGCGAAGACCGGCCAAGTGATCAACGGAAAATATTGTGGTTAACAGCTCGCGAGTAGCCCGTGTATGTTATACTATACATATAATATGATTATGTCATTCGGACGATGGTTGCGCCGGCCGGTTTAATACCGTGGTCAAGGCGGCAGAGTGTTAACCACGGTCGCTCACGTATATTTAATACGCCAGACCGCAATCTATTTAGAACCTCATCGGATTTCGCCGACCGCAAAAATATTGTCACCGAAAGCCCGGAAAGCCGAAACCATCTGTATCAGAATTTTTTATACTATTTCGTCGGTTCGGTTTTATCTCTTTAAGCCCTCTATAATTACCGAGTTCCCTCTAGAAATTGGTCTAAAGACTCCTGCCACTTCCTCTGATTTAAACTCAAATACTGAACAACGCAATCTAAGGTATAGGCATTGGCATATATTTTATTTATTTAATAATGTAAATTGGCTTAAAATAAAATAAATAGTACCTACATTTTATGTATTCAACAGAAGTATAATAGAAAAGATTTGTTGAAATAAACTCGATGATCAATATCAATATAATTCTAGATATAGTCGGCGGGTACCTACTATTAGCCATTAGGTACCAACTACAAATAATAATTAAAATGAACGTCACCAAATAATATTTTAAATAAATTAACAGCGTCTAATATTCCGTTATTAATTATTATTTAAAAATGTTAAAAAGTGAGTATTGTGGAATGTCGATTCATTTTGTGGGATCTCCCCACTAATGAGTTAATAGTAATTTTCCCAAATGTGAAATAAAATCTCAAATATGTCACTGAATAACCGCATGCAAGTGTGATTATATTTTAATTACACCTTACATTTTTTTAGATTTAATTTGTATTGCATTAGCCATTAGGTATCTAAATCTAGTAAATATTATAATTGTTTCAAATTTTACTTTGCCCACCCTACGTATCGACATAATGGGTCGTTCAATTTCGATTTACATTCAGTATTTTACTAGTTTATTATATAACCATAAGGAATGGAATAGAGTTTGCGAGTTACGGTCAATAAATATTTATATGTGTATGCAACACTATAATGGTATTGAGTAATAATATTATACCTATATTTATATCATTATTTTTTTTTGAATCTTGGTATTCATAAGAATATTCTGATCAGAGCTCAGTTTAGTTTAGTATTTCTTGAACGTTCGTCGAATTTTAAGTAGGTATATATAAATATTGGATACACATTTTCGAAGTATTATTAAGTCTAACAATCATAAGGTTATCTACTAAACAACCATAGTAATATATGAATTCAATTTGACTTATGAAGTAATTTGAACCGTTGATTACAATTTGAAAACCAACAATTATTAGGTTTAGCCGGTTTAGGTATATAAAATAATAAATACAATAAAAGTTTATAATTTGTTTTATTACGTATTTTATATTATATCAATATTAATAAGGTTATTTCACGTATATGTTTATACTGGAGCAGAAAATAACATATTAAATTAAAATAGTATTTTTAATCAAGACATCAAGATAATATAATAATCGATATTCGATTTCGTAGTAAGTTGTCTAGTTAATTATAATATTCTCAGAGACGATGACTGCCAACAACGGACATTAATGTAATGATTTCTATAACTTTACCAGTGAGCAGTACTTGGTATAGTGACTTGTATATACAATAATTGTACTAATATTTACAGATAATATGCATAAATCTGAATGACAATAATCAATATCATAATATTCATAATATTAATATGATTTTAAAATAACGCTCAAAATTTTGTTGAGAGGATTTTCCATAAGAGATACTGTACTTTTATTTTGTATTAGTGTATTACTATGTGTTATCTAGTACCTAATTACTAATTAGTTATAGTATAGTATATAAATAAGTTAGTTAAGAAAACGAACTATAAAATATTCATGTTTAGAGTTATAAAACAAACAAATGTAAGTTATTCATATTTTTTTTTCTAAAAAACGTTAATACATACCTAACTAATAATAAATTATTATAAAGTAATTTATATACATAAACACATTTAATTAAATATATAAATTATTAGAAGTTTGATATGTATATATATATATTAAAATTGTTATAACAACTTTTATTGATTTTGGGAAAACGTCGAAGCAATGTTATTTCCAATCTTGAATTATTGTAATTTATATACGCTACACATACAACAAATCATTGTGTGCACATTTTAAGGTATTTCAGAGTTCAGTGGTTATTTTTGTGTTTAATATAATTATTATAATATCTTAGCGTAAATCTATTGTACCATTGTAGGTACACGTATACTTAAACTTTTAGTTGTTTATTTAATTTCGTGATAATAAATGGACGGTGATAAATGTATAAATAAATCATCGAATATTTATGATGAATTAGTTAAGTTCTAATAATTATTTAATTTTAGATTGTAAGAAAACCTCATACTATGCATTTTATACTCTATGTTTATATTATGAAAGTTATTATATAGTTCAATGTAGTTGGCAATCTAGTTGATTATCTATATCTGTGGTAGTAATTGAGCAATAGCCGAACAGCGCACTCACGTGGGCCCGATGGAACTAAGCCCATGCTCCGTTTATTAGTAGGGTCCACAGTCTTAGATTATGTTAATATTAGTAATATAAAATAATCAATACTATTGTATATCTAGAAAATTAAGTGAACTTTTTAACTGTATAAGGGTTTTATATATTATTATTTATTTTTATATATATATTACTATTGTATTTATCTATGTGAACTCCGTATACCAGATACGAGCTTAGCCAAATTGGTATACGTATCAGCTCTTAATATTATTATAGTTATTATTGTATTATAACTAAATGACAATAAAATAAAAAAATAATAAATAAAAAAAAAAATTACGGTAAAAAGTTGAAAAGCCGGTTTTAAGATGGGTTCATCAGAAAACGTGCGGTGTTTATGTCCGGTTTTGCCACGTATACCATATTATTATAATAATATAATTTTTAGTAAAATAAATTCCAATCCAGCATTATTGAAATAGTGAAAAACTGAAATATACCTAATCAGATACAATGCAACAATAAGTTATCGAGAAATAACTGAGTTAAGTACCTTCATTAATAAAATGCCTCCAAAGGAAAAATGCATAATATATTTTGGATTCCATAAGTAAAATGAGAAACCTATTGTTTTAACAACAATTTTTCGTGCTTGTCTTTTAAAAAGTCATGAAAACTAAACAACACGTAATAAAGAAATAGTGTTATTGTGTTGATTATATAAACCAAGATATAAGTTTTAACTAAAACAAAATTACTATGTTATTATTATACGAACTTAAGTAAAAGAGTAATTAGGTTAATTTAAATAATGATATAATGGTTGATTATAATTATAATAATACAAATATAATGTTATAATAATATAATGTAAATAATATTGTCTTCCTACATAATAAGATTGTTGATTTCAAGCTATGTCATCATTTGTATAAGTAGGAGGTTCGCTGAATCACATGCACTCAGACTACGGAGACTCATTGTGCGGTCCCTGGAGTAACATTAATTTCCTTTACAATCCTACGTGCTTCATGAACGAGTATTGTGTATTATGTAATTACCCGTCTAGTTTCGGAAATAGGCACATTCCTCTCCAAAAGTCCAGTATAACATTATCCTTATACCAAAGATCATTCTAGTTATCACAAAATATATTATTGTTTTTGAAAAATGATTACTAATTAGAAATTAAATAGGTAACGTGCTTATTTATCTGAGTCATTTAGATATTTATATTGAAATAGTATATTATGTTTTTCACAATCTATAAGTTAGCATTTCATAAGTTAGATTCAATTATTGTTTATCCCCTACGTGTCTGGCTGCAAAGAAATAAGCCAATTATTGGTTTTTACATTATTTCTCCAGTAATTACAAATAACTCTAAATAGTCACTAGTAGAAAAATTAATCTAGTAGAAACTTGATACTTGAGAGTGTCAATACTCAATAGTGAAAAATTATTAGTACTTTTTTTTTAATAGTTGAGAAAAACAAAAAAAAATTAGATGATTCAAAGAATATTAATTTTACTTTTTTATACTTTAAATATTACACAGTTGCTTGCTATCATTTTCTATACCTATTCAACACAATTTTCAAAATATTTATACTAATTTTATGCTACTTATAGATATTTGAAATTTTCTGATTTTCTTACCTTTTTTAAGAGTGTTGATCAAAATCGTTAGGCTATGTCGGTACCCTTTGCAAAGAACATAAAAATGTCGTAATATATGTTTCAAAAATTAAAACTGAAAATAATTCTACAAGTATTATTGTTTATTATATTAATTAATTAAACATTTGATAAAATATAATTAAAATATTTTAAATAAATGAAATAAATGTTCTAAATATTTGTTCATTTTAACCTTTAAAACCACAAAATAAAATATAATATAGGTACCTACTACCGTATACACGGTAATAATTTATTATCAATAGACTTTAATTAAATATTTTTCATCAAGTAAATAGCTGTATTATTAATACACTAAACGGAAACTTTTATAAGCAAGTTATTTGTGGAAAACTGCATTACCTGATTAACCGTAGTTTACCTTTGAGGTGGTTTCTTTAATGAGCTTTTGCATTTTGTCTATAAACAATGAACTTATCATTGGCTCACATTCATATTTGCAATTTCATGATTAAGCTAATCCATATGATTATTATGGTTCACAAGCTGAAACTTAACTACATAGCATTTGTTAATTACGTGATAACTGATTATAATAATATTTACTATCACGCAAACGTCAAATGTGTGTTTTTAATTTTCTAAAAGTGTCTCATTTATATTTTCCGTTGCATTAAAATAAATACACGTAATAGTAGGTATTACTAAATTAATTCACTTAGCTTAAATCACTCGAATTTTGAGGTAGGAAAACAATTTAAATTTTCATTAGTCTTGTTTTTAATTTATATATCCAAGCGTTTATTTTATTTTATTGAAAAACTTCCAAGAATAGGTGGTATTCGGTTTTATGACTATACCTCCCATTTACATTTATTCGCCTATAAAGTGAAACTTGTCCAAAAACTAAATGTGATACATTAGAATTTAAGGTTATTGTGATAAAAACTTTACTTAAGAGCCATAATATTATAACAAATAAACAGAAATACAAAATCAGTTGATGTCCATTCAAGGGAATTTCCGTGTCGTATCTTTCCCATGACTTATTTAGTGTGCATGTGTTGTAATTTGCTAAATTAAAACGAAAATGTATAGTTACTAAACTACTTCAACAAAACATGTATTTATTGATTGAATTGTTTCTATACCTACTCTAAAAATAGTCAAAACTTACTTACGAATTACTATGTGTCGTCTGTAACCTATACAATTTAGTTAAATACTAATATCTACAAACTTTTTTAAAATAGATGTCTAATTAAAATGTGCACATACCTAAATAATTAAAATGTATTATTCAATTCTAAACTGTATTAAATTGTTTAGTTAGAACTTATATTGGTAGTAGGTAGATACACAGTATGTCGGTACATTATATACTATTTATGCATATTTAAACTCGATTCTGAAGTAAAAATTAATACTGGAATTACCTATAATATTTCATTTATGGTAGATACCTGTGTTTATTGAGTATTGTTGTAAATATATATATGATGACGCACCTATGAATACAATTATAATATGCTATACGCATAATCCTTTTATTAAATGATTTAAACGTGTGCTTAAAAAATATAATATATCACTGCCATAATCGCCCTCGTTAATAAAACCTCCGCTAAACATAACCATATTTATTTAATAAATATTCACAAAATATAATTATTTCAACTAAGGTATATTTAGTTTTATATTGGTGGGCGATTTTTTGAAAATATCTGTTTTTAAATATTATATTGTATTATTTTCTTAATGTAAGAATAATCTAATACCTATTATACATAATGAAGCCATGAAGTATGAAATTAAATTAAATGTTAAAATTACGAATTTTAATTTTTAACTATGTACCTACCTAGTTAATTTTATAATCTTGTGTAAATTTACATTTAAACTATATGAATTTTAACCTTTCAAATACAACAATAGTTGTACATAATACTTAATTACATAGCCTGGTATTTTTAGTATATATATATGTGGGATTGTGTTCCGAGACGTACGTTTTTAAAACTCAACACGACACAGTAAAGTAGATTAATCTCCTTCTCATATGCATTGTCTTCTCTATTTTTTTAAAAGTAAAAATGTAATTCATACCTTATGGCAATGACACTAAGAATAAAATAAGAACCTTCAATTATTTTAACAAAATTTTTAAATTTTTAAATCAGTATACTATATAAATAGCTTATAGAGTTTAGAATGGATAACAATTTTAGATGATAACATGATATATTATTGTTTAAAAAATTGTTCTTTCTTGAATAATAATTTTACAATTATAAAAAATCCCGTCATCATTAAATTTCCCATTAAAACTGTACATTAATTTTAGATCTACATATCTATTAAAAAATATTATTAATTTTTTAGTTTACTTATTTTTTTTCGTTTTATTTGCTAACATCAAATATCTATAATAAACGTACACGAGAGAGACATTTGACACTATATTTTACTAGGTATTAATAACAATATTATACATGTTTCACATTGTGAATGAGGTAAAATATTAAATCCATTCAAGTTATTTTTTCGATATTGAAATGTTTAACCAACTTTTATTCCATTGTGAATTATATTTATTTTACAGCATTATAGATTATAATCTGTTTTTATGAGAATAACAATAAGTATTAAGTTTGCTATAGGTACTCCTTTGAGATACGTTTTTCTTTGTGAATTAGTTTATTGTTTTATACTCAATATAAAAATACAATAGTTCATTGATCAGTATTGTACAGGAAATTTTTAGTTAATGTAATATAATAACAATTTATTTTCTTATTTCAAGTTTTCAAGAGAAAGCCTTTTTCTTTTTAGCTTGGTGAGCCTGAAAATTTTGTTTCTGTATCATTATTATTGTTCATTCGGTGGAAATATTGTCAAAAGGGGCAATGTTAGCCAAGTACTAATTATAGATAAACAAAAAACTTCATTTCGAAGAAAAATTATTTTTATGGAAAAATGTTTTAAAAAAAATATTGTAAGTACGAAGTTCCTTAAAATAGTATATTGTGTATTTTATCTAAATAACTACTCTACAGTTTTATTTTCTGAATAAAGTGAACAATTTCTCCATTTCGGTAAACGTTTTCTGTTACTTCTAAGTGTAATATTAGTTCCCGAGTTAATATATAATCTATCGTGGATATTGTATAGCCCTATCACCCCCCCCCCCCCCCTTCACTCCCCCTCTTCATGGAGGTTGGTTAGGTTAATTAGGTTGTTGGCTTAGAGTCTTTGTAACACAGTAAAATTATAAAATAATAATTTATGTCAAATATTAACAGTAAATATCATAAAAATGTTATAATATAACAAGGATAAAACGTATATACACATTACACAGTCTATACAATATGGACATTGGACAGTCTTCGGCAAGAGGATAAAAACAATTTTTTTTTAGCATATTTTATGTGCTACACGTGTACTAAATTAGTAGGTACTAAATCCCCCTCTTGAAGTTTTTTCAATACCACTTATAACAACTGTTGGTGTAAATATTTAATCGAAAAAACGAAATTATACATTTTTAAAATGAAATGCTTTTGCGCTAAAATACTTTACTTATTATACCTAACTCAAGGATGGGCGGAACACAAAATTGTATGTATACCTACATAATATAATATGAAATACGAAATACTTTTTGATTTATTTATTAAATATTATAACAAATATATATTCTATATTAATTATATACACAGCAAAATAGCAATATTGTCAGGTGTAACAGGCAAAATTTATCCCCGGTAAATATATCCTAGGTTATAGTTACGGGCGGTTCCATTTTCCTCCATAAAAAAAAGGTTGGTTTCCATTTTCCTCCACATTATTTTAGACTGAAATTATGTCTATTTTCTTCCAATATTTTAGCCAGTGTTGTACGTTCCATATTATAAAGACAGAGTAAGGATCCAGGGTTTGCAAACGTTATAATAACGTTATATTTGACAAAAACGATTGAAATTTGTAAACGTAATTATAACGGAAAGCGATAGGTAATCAAAAATAATTTAATACCGCAAAACAAAACATAACGATTAACAAAATACCTATATTATATATCATTAAACAAAAAATAACGCAAAACGAAATATTTTAAAATCTATTTATTTAAAAGGTCTATTGGTTTTGTAGAAACATTTATTTCATGCGACAATCTTAGAATTGATATATATATATATTATATTTCGTATCTGAGCCATTATCTACCCGAATTAGTTATTATTTTTAAATTTTATAGGTATTAACTATTAACACTATTTTAAATAACGATAAACGCAAAGCTTGTATAACGTTTTAGTTCCAAACAACGATAGACGCAAAAATTCCGTAACGTTTTAATTGTAAATAATATAAAACAGAATTTTTTTCAAACGCAAGCCCTGCTGCTAGGATAACATTTTCGGTTGATACATTCTGGTATCGGCTATATCTACATCAGCTGTCAATTAAGCCTAATAAAAAATATATTTTATTTTTTTGATATGCATAAATTATTTATATTAACTATTTTATTATTTTATTTATTATTTATTGTAGGAAAATGGACAGTGGAGGAAAACGGTATCTCGTTTTTGGAGGAAAATGGCTACGGCCATAGTTAGTTATCAGGGGTAAATGTATACTAGGATATTTTGGCATCGCCTGGGAGGTGAATATATCCTAGGATATTTTTACCTCCCGGGTGAATGTATACTAGGATATATTTACCCCCTGTAAAAATTTAATTTTAGGTGGGTATAAATATACTAGGCTATAATTACCGACAAGGTAAAAATATATTAGTATATGTTTACCCCTGGGTGAAGTAATTAGTGAAGTATACATAGTTAAATAATATAATATTTTAAAAATATGTTTAGCCTGTTATAATTAACTCTTACCATATAAGCTTATTGTTCTCCTAAGGTACAGATTGTTTATCTCAAATATAAAAATAAAAAAAAAAAATAGGATACTGCAAATTGTCTTAAAATGTATTTTAGATAAAAAATATAAAATTTATTTAACAAATAACTATACTATACTCATAACTATACTCAACAACCTTAATAATTCTGGTGCATCGTCAAAAAGTAAATATTTAAAAAATAATAATTTTCCTTGTTATTAAAATACTTAGAACCCGCTAATTAACTATGTTAGCTATTTAATTATGTTGTCCGAACTCTAATTGAATGCTAAAAATAATGAGAAGTTTTTATTATATATTCAAGTTTTTAAAGTAAGTACCTACTTAATTTTAATTGAAACATCGCATTTCATTTTTCGGTTTAAAATTAGTCGTAATACGTTATGATAAAATTTTTTTTTATTATGATATTTTATGTTTGTGGTAGGAATGTAAATTATTATACCTAGGTATGCAATTAACATATTCTCATACAACAAATTTCTTATATTGTTGTTATTCTAAAACTATTTACCGTAAATACTTTAAATGTTCATCAAATTTTTATTTTATAATTTTGTATACATGATTACATTTTAAAAATATTTCGACTAGTTTCAAGTTATTTATAGACATTTTAAATTTTAAATTTTTTTTTAGTTTTTATTTGATAAATGTCAATACATTTGTATTTGTTGGGTTTAAAAGCTTGAAAGTAGTATATTATAAGGTTCCTATTATAGGTTTTTATAATAGCAGTTAATAAATATTAAAGATCCATAAGCATGATTTTTTTTTATAAGTATTTAAAATTCAATTTTGGACAAAATTCATCAAAATCTCGAAATGTTTCAAATTATTTTGTTTTTAAAAATTATAAAATGTTTAAAGAAAAACAAGTAAGACAAGGCCTCTCATAAATAGTTCATACTGTAACCAACAAATTAAAAAAATATATAAACAAAGGTTCAAATTTGGACGAAGTTTCATATTAAAACCAAGAATAACGATTTTAGTTATTTTGTTGTAATTAAAATATAATTCGTGGGCACTTGAGACTTTTTGAGTACCTACATTATTTCATTGTATACAGTATACATACAATGACATTTTAAATGCAGTTTTTCAGCAAAAATATATTTAACCTACTGTAGTGGGTACTAATGCTTAATAGTAAAATAAATTACTTTAATCACAATATTATCATAAAATGTATCTATTAATATTATAGGCTGACAGATAGCCTTCGCTCAGAATAATTGTTCGTGTAAATTTACTATTGAATTTAAATTTAACGAATCCATTACAATGACTCTAAACATCACAGCGTTACCACATACCCACTTTTTTTTTAAACATAATTTAATTAATATTATAAAACTAAATTTTTATCAAATAATATAATAAACACTAAAAGTTAAACATAATATAATGTACCTTATACAGTGTGATTCACCAAGAATGCTCACCTCCTTTTTTTTTCAATAATTCAGTTATTCAAAATCTCATTTTTGGAATTTTTAATTACCTATACTTAAACCATATTTTCATATTCTTGAGATTTTTTATACTAGGTATTTAAGGAGTGTCCTGTGGAGATACAAACTCCTGTTTTTAAAATGAGCTACCCCCCTCCCCTGTTTAACTTTTATTATTCAGTGGATAATTTTTCTGAAAAATTTGACATATCAGAATCAAAATTCATGTGAGTAGATTTTGATTTATTTAACTTTGTAATCTGTAATCTAAAGATATAAGGTCCGTGGTAATGGGGTTATAAGATATGGGGGCTATGATGATTCAAACATTTTAGTCATCAATATTAATCTATTAACATAAATAATTTGTAAAATTAGCCCAAGTATAATAAATACTATTTTTAAGTACTATTTATCCTTAGTACAAACATTTTAATAACTGAGAAATTACTCATTCAAATTTTTGAGTAGGTACTTATATAATTAAAAATTCCAAAAATAAGAATTCAAATAAATTTATTAAGGGTAAAAATGGTTATGAGCATGTTTGACGAATCACCCTGTATATAATATAAATACCTTCATAATATTAATAAAATACCCATAATAATATATTGTTGTTGTAACAATAAAATATAATATATAAATATGTAACGACATAACGTGAACGTTTATGCATTATCGCTAATTATTAGTAGTTACTATAATAACATTGTATTATTTAATATCAATAGTATTCATTATTTCCCATTTAGGTTACTTTAACTTAATTAATTTTGTAATTTACTAATTAATTTGCTATTTATCATTTTGGTTGTTAATATTTGTATATATTTTATGTCTAGTGTACCAATAATATTTATTTTTATTTTGATATTGCAACATCTCAGACCATACGTTTATATTATTTTACTGCGCAGTATGTAATATTGTATAATAATTATAATTAGTGAGTTTTGCGATGAAATTAATTTTGATATTATAGACGTGCCCTTAAATATACCACATAATAAATATTGTGTGGTGAAGTGGAAGAAAATACTCTACACAGTGTTTTACCCTTGAAAAAATATAAACAATGTGTTTTAAAATCCAGACGTAGGTAGATCATCCATCTATATTCTACACTGCCTGCGCATTATTGCTAATGTATTTTTGTTTACTACAAACGCTACACATTTTTTATAAACAAAGTTCTAAAATAATTATTGTAGTCGTTATTCAACATTTCAACGGTATATTTCGTATAAAGGTGTGGCGTAGGTACATTGTCGAGTTGCTGGTCGTTTTCAACAAGTTTTACATTTGAAAAATGTCTTAAGGGTAATTATCATTGTTTCACACTATTTTATAGAACTGTATAGTTAGAATAATAATCTAACCGAAACCAGTCAGCAAACAGGACTGCACCATTCGTCTTTGTATAGAAATGAATTAAAACGCGTACCGTTGCAATGGCTTACCAAGCTTGTATCATTAGTCGAATAGTGTCAATGTATAGCGCATAAATGATAAATACCATGTTGCATGTTATTACGGTACCATAAAATACAGTAAAACATAATGAAGGAAATACGTGTAAAATACTAGACAGTTATTCTCTATTTTCGATGATCCCTCTAAATTTTAGATTTTTTTCAACCTAACGATCCATTCAGAATAAGCCTTTTAAATTTATGTTTGGTTAATTTCCTAAATCCTGGCCATACGAGGTAATAATATTGTAATATTATTATTGAATTAATAAATGAATCGTTTTACGTAGAAGATTTCAACTTTCGTTCCGTAGTGAAGGGTAAATGTAATATATTATGCAGTGTAGGTAGTTATAATTAAAATCTCCATTATTTTCATACATTATAACTTATAACCATATCTAACGATAAATTAAATATATTATTAGAATTTTTTTTGACCTTAAATAATATATTTTTATTTTATAAATCATTTTAGAATGCACTAAATTAAAATAATATAATATACTGTTAAAAATAAAATGTAATACAGAAACGAATATAATATTTATAATACCTATGAATTCACAAATAAATTTTCGTTACACTATTATTTTTGAACTATAGACAAACATGACTTCATTTAAGATGATCAACTAAAATAACTCTTGAATTTCATAATAATTTAATTTATATAATTTTATAAAACACTTCAAAGAACTATTATTTTGTGGTGAATAGGTACAATATATTATACGTATAAAAATATAAAATGTTCTAGATTATCAAGTATCAAATATACTCAATATATTGAATAATTTGTATATTTATTAACTAGGTACTGTAACTAAGCAGTAGATATGTATTGTGCACCGAAACAACATTTGCCGCTGCAGTTCTACAGTGCTACGGTGTTCAAAACAATAGACATCGATTCCATCTTGACGTAGAACAAAACCAATATAAATATAATATGATTTAATTTATTCAATAGCAATTGTTATAGTTATTCGTTATAGCCATTGGCGCAACTAGGGGGGGGAGGGTGCTTTGAGTCCTTAGTACCCCACAAAAAATCGTGTTAAAAAATTTGAAAAAAAAAAGTTGATAATTTATAGAATTACAATTATAACACAATAGTAATTTTTACGATATAATATTTTGTTATCAGATATAATTATATATAAATTGATATAATATATTATTTTATTTAAAAAAAATTTTAAATTAAATCAAAAAAATTACTTCTAAGTGACTTTTTATGCTGGGTCCACACCAACTATGACTTTTTTTTGTTTCTGTTTTTAAAAACGATTTGGATTTTCCTGTGTAGACCCGGATAATTATGGTTTTTGTTTTGTTTTAGTGGTTAATTTAGGCAAACATATGGGCGAATAATGGTGTTAGGTCTCATTGAGTCACAAAAAACCTAGAGCTTAAGCACCCCCTTGTTCAAATGTCTAGTTGCGCCGATGGACTTATGCCATAATATTATTATAATATATTGTTTTGTAAAAATATGTATTTCACCATAGATACAATATTAAGTATCTATATAACATATTGTGTGAAATTTATCAGTTTATATTTCTATATAATTACATTTTTACATTCCAATCACGCTATATGACTTTATTTACATACTATGTAGTACCTACATACTAGACTCCATCATTATTACAATCCTCAAATATTTAATTTAAAATAACTGTATTATTAAATGAGTGATAAAATTGATATCGGAGTATAACCGTGGTATACATATTATGACTATGTATATTATGACATGATTTGTAATTCTATTGGAACTGGGTCATTCGGAAACCTTATGTCCAAACATATCTTCAGATATTAAATTTACAAACGTTATTTAAATTATAGCCATAACTCCACAGATTCAATGTTTCTCAAAACTTTTTTCATTTTCTTATTTGGCTCCAATAAATCAATTTAAAATATTATAATTATTGTATGGCAATAGTAAATTACGGGCTGTGCAAAATGAATAACAATAAATATATTTTTTTATCATATTATTAGTTTTAATTAATTAATTAATTAATTTATAATCATATTGATATAATTATTTTAAAGTATAGAACTAGGTATTGAAACTAACGAATCAATGTACTTAAATTGTATATTTAAAGTAAGACTATTTTCAAAATTATTATTTTTACTTTGTTTCAATTAACTTGCTATAGAAATAGATGTCTAGGATAAAAATGTTGTTGTCTGAAATATTTATTAAAAATATTAGTGATATTATGACTTATGCATACTTTTTTTTAATACCCTGTAATCTGTATATTTTGTGAAAATTCAGTAATGTTTAATTCTTTGCGCTTTATAAATAATTACCTATTAAAAACGTGACGTTTAGAAACCTAAAATTATCAAAAATAAAATATTTATTACAGTCAGTCAGTATTTATCTCAATATAACATATATCTTAATATATTAATTAAAATCCTATACTACTATTAATTTATTGAAGTCTTTACTGTCTAAATAATTAAATGTATACTATAATTGTAGATTCATTTTTAGAAGACACGCACACCTTCGTTAATCGTATTTTAAGGTTTAAAATATTTAAACATAATAATATCATGTTTCATTCAAACAGAAAAACCTAATTTGAATAATTTATTGAATATTTTTATGGAAATATATAATTAATTTTTAAATACTGACTATACCTACTTAAAAATTCCGATAGTCGGTACTTGGTTATTATTTATGAAAATTGAATATTTGATCGATTGGCTAGTTATGATACTCTGCAGAATTTATTGATACACCCGTAGTCATAAATTTTTTTATCACCTAAATCCGTCTTATATTTATATCATTATAATATAAATATAAATGCCTTCATTCCGCTGCAACCATTATACTTATACAGTATACCTATATATTATTCACAAACAAATTATATATTTTCAAATTTTACCTATGTGTTTAAATATTTTCCCAGTGATCTATTCTATGTAATATCTTATATAGTGTAACTCAATAAAAGAAACTCGACGGAAAATTATCATAACCTAATGTACAGATAATTGAGTATAGTATATAAATTCCGGGGTGGATACAAAAGGGTGGGCCCGTGCGGTGAGGGGGTTATCTCTTAGGACCCTTTTGTCTACAGAATATATTTCAAAGTTTTTTTTTAGTTGTAATAAGATATTGTCTGTTGTCTCTATTGTTTCGTGTAATCCACATGTAATATCAATATAAATTATATAATAATTACGTACTTTTAATTGTTTATTCACGTCTTAATATAATGACAATAAAAATAGATAATTCATAGTAATTTGCAAAGAGAGTATAACCACATGAATGGAAAAATCTACAACAACTTAATATGAAAATGATTAATGATTATATATATCTTATCACACAAGTTCTCCCCTATTTTAGCTTACGATAACAGTGCATAAAATACTTTATATATGTTAATAATTTATCCGTTTTTAAAGTTATGAGTATTTAGTTTATATAAATATTAATTTAAGTCTATATATGGGTTCATATATTTTATGTCTAGTTCATCCCATTTTGTCAGTATCAGATCCATCGCTATAAGGATAATAATGGTAAAATGTGTAAAAGAACATTTTGAATTTTGTAGGGGATTCGTAAATACGTTTACTTATATATTTATTGTGATTTCATGTTATATTTATCATAACAGGTATTTACACATAATTATTATGTACATAATACATTATAGACAACGTTTCCATTATAATATTTTTCTTAACAAAATACTTTGGAATTATTGGTAAGTACATACATATTACATATTATACCTATTCAAATATTCCGTTCGTATATTATTTATTACAATAATTGTGGGCGGATCTCGGTTGACTATACAGTTATATTTATATGATGGTTTACATATTTTAAGTGCTTATAAGTGCTTTTACGTGCGTAAAGATTGTGAGTAAAGATTTCGTATTAAAACAGATATATATTTTGATGTACACGTAAATATTCAACTTATGTTATGTACCTAATAAGTAATATTGTACTCCTTGTATAGTAAGTAGTAACATTATACTATAGAATAGTAGTTAATTTATATCCAACATCAAAATAAATCAAAACATATTAAGATACAAAACGTTTCGTTTGTCGTATATGAGAATACCCTGCATTCATGTAGGTGAATCTTTTTATTGGAACTTACAATTTAGATTAATACACAGAATAAATTCTATTTTAAATAAGCCATAAATATCATTTTTTTTGCAATTGCAAAACAAATTTGCAAAAATGACCTGTCCAAAGTACCATCTGTGTCCACTTCCCAATCGATAGAACAGCTATACAAAACTTGGAGCATTTTTCATGTCCCAAAATATGTTTTTTGTAGGGAAATAAGAAATGGGAAATATATATCATCCTATTGTAAAACCAATAATTAATAATCTAATATAGGTATAGCTTTTACGTTTCACTCATTTGATAAATAGAAAACTATTAAGCAGGTAGGCAGGTATCAATAATACTTTTACGACAAATGATAAATAAATAATTAAATATTTTTATTTCCAACAATTCCAACCAAGTTACTACTTAAAATATTATATTTATTATTTTAGCACTCGTTAGTTAAAGTTGTAATATTTCTTACTGTAAAAGCGAAAAAGGTAGGTAATATTTAATAAATATTAGACATATTTTTATAATTTTTTAAAATTGTATATTGTTAAATAAATATGTGAAATGTGAATACAATCCTATACGATCTCTTTATTTTATCTTTTAAACTTATATTCTCCTCGATGTATCGTAAACTATTAAAATAAACACGTACCACAATCGTGTCTTCTAACTACGTGACGTTAAACATAAATCGATCAGACACGTTACGTATTCTACTGATTGAGCGGTAAAAGTAACACCCATACAAGCTGTGACTAAAATAACTGAATTCTATCAGTTTTGAACTAATACATATTTTGTATTTTATGCTACACATTTATACGAATATGTGTTGATTTGTATGTGTAGAATTGGAATATTCTTTATGGAAAAAGCATCCCAATATGACTGAATTTTGAATTTGAATTTTTTTTTCTATTTAATATAATTTTATTTTCGGTCATATTTGAATGTCAACCAGGATATTCAACTTTACCTATACTCTGAGCACTCTTTACTGCCGTACAACAAAATTAAAAATTTACTGAGAAATTAAACCAGAGTTGTAACTTGTAATCTCATAATTTTTCGTGGAATGCCAAATAAATTAACAATAGCCAACAGTGCCCTAATCAGAGACACCGCGATATGCTCACCAAATTCTCTCAGGTATCAAAATTATTACCATTTAAACAACACCGTGAAATTTCAATGATCAATAATGGTATTTTTTTTCTTTAATTCAAATCAAGACAATTACATACATAATACAAACATAATTTTTAATTAAAAACGATTTATCAAAGGGAATTTCAGAAGATAGTTTAACAGAATTCATATCAAATTATGTAATTTTTAAATAATTTATGTTCAACAAATAAATCTAGGTATGTAGAATTTAAATTTAATATACCATATCCATGGAGATGATATTTATATTCAATACCTGGAATGTATGGTGAATAATGTACACGTTCGTGTTCCCCTCGTAATGGTCCAGAAGAACATCTGATCATGAGTCTTAGTTTTTTCGCTGTTGAATGTTAATACTGGTTACTTGATTTTCAAACGACAATTCCGCGTACAACCACATTGCCTTTTATAAGTAGAAAAAATGTTAGTGTTTATCCATAATAAATAGACCAGGTTTTCTCATACATCAATTTTCCATGAATTGTGTTCGTATAGAACACGGTACTGGAATTAAAGTCAGTTCAACCGTGGTTACATGAATTATAGACTCGTACCTTATGGTATAAAATATAAATGGTTAAAAATTATATTAAAAATTTAAAGAATATTGCATTCTGTTTACAGTTTGGTACTCATATACTAATTTTTTATAACAAAGTACAATAACCTACAACCGTTATTAGATTCTGAGAAGTGATAAAACGTTTTAATTTAGTTTTGATCTTAAACTTCAATGTTAGTTTCTGGTAGCAAATTTGGTGTAGTTGATACTTCAAAATTAAAAAGTAAAACGTAAAATATCCCTCATACTTTTCTTAGTAATCATGAAAGTTGATAAAAAGTTACCAAAGACGGAAATATTAATTACAAAACACCAGTTTTTCACAAATGTGTTTTATTTTGTAGTAATAATTCTTAATTGAATAACCGTAGGTACTTGGAATATTTTCATAAAATATAAAAATATTTGTGTTTTTTAGACATGGTATTATTATTTATGGCTCCTTTTGAGCTATTTATGAAATTTTAAATTTTAAACTATTGGATTTTTTCTTTAAATGTTGATAATCATGTAATTTAATATAAGTTTCTTTATACTACTATTCCTCACTAGTTTTTACTTTTTAATTATATATTTCTATTAACAATGACATTTTCAAAATATTAAGACTAATATTAAGCTATTTATTTTATTTTTATTTTAGTAATGGAATTCAACCCTTTTAAATTTTTATTTTTTTTTAAACGTTGATAAAAACGTTTATTCTTGGTCAAAAGGTTTTAAGATGCGTTTATATAAATTGAATCACTATTATAGTGATTTATAAATATCGAAAAACATAAGCAAATTATTTGTATGTTCGTCTATAGTTAAAATGTTAACAAAAATTTGACAAAATCAAATGTGTTTTGTATACAATAAACTAAATATAAGTATTTAACACACCCATTAGGTACAGTAACTTAAATTATGTAATATTATCAATTTTTTTTCTCAAAAAGTAAATATGTCTGTTTGCTGTCACATCAAGTCCAATCATGTTTAAGAGGCAAACACAGCCCGATATTACATTTAAATATTCAATTAGCCAAATTATTATCAACGGTATTGATATTTCGTTCACTAATCTCCTTTTTTTCATACGTCACCAAACTGTTCAGACAGCAGACAGCTGTCACTTGCCAACATCGTATGGTAGCACCGAACCTCCTCAGTTACACCACCGGACAACGCAAACAGAAAAGTCCAGACGAGTTGGCGGGTTTGTATTATTTTCCTTCTGTCTACTTGTCTACAGTGACTTTCAACAATAACTTCGTTATTTTACATCACTGGACGTTTGCCTTATGGAAAGCACGTCATAAAATCACATTTTTTCCCACATTTACTCGTATAAATATGCAACTGTGTTATTTATTTGTTTTTTTTTTTTTAACTGAATGTATTTTGATTTGTTTGTCTGCTATATTGATAAGACATTAATCAACAGTAAACTCGGTATAATATAACGACTTGTTCTTATTTATTATTTTAATATTCAATAAATACATTGTAGTTTCAAAAATTCACAATGTATTTTAAAATCTATGTTCTAGTTTATTAGTCAATGCCTAAATACATAGACAATATTTAATTCTGTTACATTGACAAACTAAATATTTTTAAATATTAAAATAAAATACACTTTGCATTTGTAACGATGTTTCTGTGAGGTATTATAATTATTGTTTCAATTAAATTTATGCCACGTAGTCAAACATTCTGTAATTTGATCATGTTAAATTCAAAACACTGTTAAAATAGTGTCTAAAAACTAAATATGAAAATCCTGGAATTTTTATCGGAGATAGTTTATTCAAATCGTAATTAGGTACATAGACAATAATATTATTAAATTAAATTAAATATCATTCCGGTTATTCGGTAAGCCAATATTGACCTTATTGTTTATTATTATTTCAGTTGAGAAAGTACTTAAATTTGAACTTTTATTCTATCTTCGAAACTTTGTTTATTTAATTTAACCTTTACCTCTTATTCATAACATAAGTGGTGTAGTAAATTATAAAATTAAATTCTATAACGCTTTGATTACTTAGTACTTACGTTTCGAGGGATTATGGTTGGCTCATTTTGTACACATATGTAGGTATGCGAAGAGTCAAAAGTTTAGTAACCATTTCAGTAATTAATATTAGTTAATTATTTGGTTGAATACGTTCATACATCATACAGTATCTATACCTATTTATCATTATTAATAACAAATAATTCAATAAAATAATATTATATTATACGCATCAACAAATGAACATCGACTGTTGTTGTATAACAATATTACAATCATTGTATATATAATATATATTTATTAAAAATATTACTTTCTGTATTTGAAACTATTTTGTAAAGTTAATACAATTTACCTCAAAAAATAATTTCTAGTTATTAACATAATATGCAATTATTATAATTATTAGTTGTCACTGCTGCTTATAACCACAAATCTGTCAGAATATTGCTTTAAAAAAATTAACAATAATAGACAAGGCATAATATAATGAATGAAAAATATAACTAATAATCAATAACAGTGGCATAAGTTATTTATCTTTGAAAGGGAAAACTGGAAAATATATTATTTCATTGTAATAAAATGTTGTGTTAGTATTAAGTATATGTTCAAAAAAAATATAATCTTAAAATAAATATTATTTAATAAACACATATGTATTGAAGAATATCAAAATAAAAATATACTAACTTGCAAAAAATATATTAAATTCATTTTTTTTTGCAAAAACTTATTAAATTACGTTAAAGTTTTTGTTTAATCAATAATAAATAATAATACAACTTTATTTTATATATTCAATTTTTATTTTTATTCAAAAAGTTTTTTTTTATTTGAAAGTTTATAATTTTAAACCTAATTGTAATTTTTTGAAATATATATTAAAATTAAATTTGTTAGTTTTAGATAGTACTTATATAACTTTAACAAGGGTTTCATGCAAATATATTTCTATTCTTTGGTCGTCGTTCTAGAAAAATAAATGACATTACGATGTATATTAACAATTCTTACTCTCGTATCCTTGCGAATTACAAAATATAAATACTTATCACCATACCAACGTGTCTGTATTTTTTTTTTTTTTTTTGTATCATAATATAAATTTTTATAAAGTCACGTATTTTAAAATTAAATTCTAAAACATTATTTTCAAATCTTTTGATTTTTGAACTTTTATAAATTATAATTACATCAAGATATCTGGGGCAATATAAACAATGTCAGGCAACTAACCAAAATCTACAATTGATTATTTTGTTAAGTTAGATATTTATTGGGTATTATGATATAAATATAATATACCCTTCAAAATATAATTGTATCATTCTAATAAGCCTTGATTTATGACGATCTGTGCCTAAGGGCCACAATTGGTATATATGTGTTACGGGTAGAGTATTATAGTATGATATATATACACATTAATATTAATTCATAGCGTAAATTAACTAAAAATAGGACCTGGTGTGGTTCGACGGTTGGTCTCAGTCACTAACGTGTTCTGAGGTCAAGGATCGACCGACATCTTTAATTCCCGGATGGATGATTACCCGGGTTTTTAGTGACGAATCCTCGTCCCATATACACGTAATCCTCAACCAAACGTAACCCTCCTACAAAATTCTATGGCCATAGTTTCCGATGCTCAAGATCGATAAAAAAAAAACAATAATAAGAAATACATACAATAAAATCTAAGTATAAAATGTTGTAATTTGAAGGTATATTTTATTTTATTTCAACATTATTGCAATTACCAATCAAAACCGTAATGACTTGATTAAGGTCAATAAAAACCGATTTTATGCATACAATCTAGTTCCGAAGTTTTGCATAATAGCATCACAATCATTTATATTGTTGAATGTAAATTTCCTTACATTTTATTAATGATATTACTATGTTGACTATCCTCTTAAAATAAGTTTTTCTGCTTTTGAGTATTATTACGCATATATTTTTCTTCAAGCTGTTACCTTTGGTATAATTCCTTTTTATCGTTATTGCAACGCAAAGTCGTTAAAAATCATGTTGTAAGCGGTCTAGTAATTGGGTTGCAAATACACGAAGCGAAGGAAATTGTTGTTTTGTAAATGTGATATCACGAAGAATAGTTGTGGTTTATTGAGCTGTATAAACAAAATTGAGTTTATAAACATAAGTAGTTATTATAGTTCAACATTTGATTAAAAAACAAATTACATTTTCTCGAAAAAGGAAAAATAATTTATGTCTAATAGGTAAATCATATAATTATTTTAAGGACATTTTTTAACTATAATTTTTATTTCCTCAATCTGTTAGGTACGTATAATTTGAACAAAGATAGATTTGATGTAGGTAATTAATAAGGTTGTGATTGTGAATAAACGGATTAAAGAATCATCCCGCTGGACGGACCTTTTCGAATATATGAGGGTAATAAAATCTATTTTTAACTGAGGTACCTATTATTTTAATCAGCTAACTTGCGCTAAAGTTTTTCAAATACGATTGTATGTTTTAAATATCGTATGCCCATTACCAAAGTATTTTTTTAAATAAAATAGTCCCAACCTATTAACAGATTAAGTCGACTTAAGCAGATTATGTTTTAAAAGTGTTCATAGTAAAAAGCCTAATATCTATGAAAAACTATAGAATTCGTATTATATATTTAAATGGTTTGTATTAATAGTAATAGGCATGGTAGTTTTGAGTTTTTTTTATTATAATCAGAACGTTTGGCAAAAAATAAAACGCAAATGTATTTATGGGATATAATCTGAGTTCTCTATAAATTCAGGAAAATAAACTCTTATGCCTATTATCAACATATTTTTAAATGTTATCTAAACATTCTCAAAATGAAATATTTAGCAATTTAAAATATATTCAAGTTTAATAATACTTTATTCGGAAAACCACTTTACAAGTCTGCCTAATGTACCTACCTAAATTAAATATTCAACCTATAACAGAACGTATAAGTTTCCTTTCACGTTGAATCATATGCATAGCTCTTCCTTTTAGCTCATAGCACGTCTATGTTTGTAGTGTTCCGAGAACAGAAATAATTACATTGCTAAGTTTCGTTATATATTATCACCTAATCAGTTACTCTTAGACTAATCATCTCTGATCAAACTATAGTTCCTCACTTCAACTGACCACTTTAAATAACATGTATCCTTCCCGAAATCGAAAATTGCATTTAAATAAACTAGCCAACTAAAATTGTATGGTTAAAAAGAAAATTAACTCTACGTTTAGAGTAAATAAATCCAAAACTGTGCACACAACTTTTGCTCTGTACAACACATGGATAGGTACTGTCCTAACGTATCAGTAGTAATATAGTTTACTAAATGCAACAACAAGAACAACAATTAATAGCATCTAACTACATACTTCTGGACAAACGACTGACTTGGACATCCCAAAACGGGTGACATAAGAATTTCAATAAACACCAACTTATCAACGCCATTACTTCTTAAACTTGTATAGTTCTATACTGCTATCCATAATAATTACATAGGACAATAGCGCACGGAACTTAAAACATTTAAAAACAGTCATATGATAAATAATTTTATATTGGTCATCAACAAATTTTACAAATTGTATGAATTTATTATTCAATATGACGTGTGAAATATGTTATTTATATTTGTAATATAATTTTTTTTTCGGATATAGGTAATTAAATGAAAACATAAAAAGTACTTTATGCTCGTCAACATTTAACTAGGTACATAAATAGCGAGTAAATCGATACATACAATGGCATGGTTGATGACGTGTATTTATTAGAAGTATCGAGTTGCTGAAAATATTAAATATGTAGGGACCTATGTGTAATATTATAATAATGAGTGACAAGTCAAGAGACGTAATTACAGATTTAACGCCCTAGGCAAAGCTTTTATGCCACCCTTATTACTCCCCTTACAATAATGAATTACCCGCAATAATGTTGTAATTATAATTACAATTTTGCCAGTAATTTTATGTTCTATTTTTTTTTTTTATAATATTTTATAATAATTAATAGATCGTATCAACCAAAATCAATAACAATAAATAACAATTAATGGTGGAAACGTTAAGCATAGGTAGGTATATTAAGTCATTAAACCTATAAACAATTATGTATTGTATTTGTATACATTATACTATATAATATATAATATATATTTTTTTTTTTTTTTTTTTTATTGGGTAACCCGCGGCAACATAGGCCATTGGGTGTGGGGAGGGCACTGTAGGTTTTATATTGGGTAGGTTGATACACGTGTGTTGTGTTTGGCAGAATTTCTAATGGGGCACCCGTAGGTTTCTGCCGTGCCCCGGGGTGGGGGGATGGCGGCACTTGTTCTCCGGACACCGTGACTTGCACGGAGAAAAATGCCGCCCAGTGGTCGAGGATCGAACTCGGACCGGCTGTGCCGAATCCGTCGCGTTGACCGCTCGGCCACCTTGTCCCCCCATAATATATATTATACAAGCATATAAGATAATAATTAATAGATCGTATCAACCAAAATCAATAACAATAAATACACCAATAAACAGTAAATCATAAGCCTGTACAAAATAGCTAAAAACCAGATTTATGAATAATATTAAAATAATTCACTTATAGGTAATCAAGTTCTTATACACAATTAAAAAAAATATTAAAATGTAAAAAAAATTAGATTGTGGACACTAATTCGATGGCTACCCCGAGATATTATTTTCCACCCGGAGATATATAGTATCCCTTCGGCTATACATGCGCGGATGTTTGTAAGGGTTCTCCACAGCGGTGGCCGAGATGAGTCACTTTGAAGCAAATTTGGTTGGGTCACGTATATCTACGTATATATCACGTGTACACGTCTACACAATTCCACAAATGTCGAGAGACTACAAGATGCTAAATTACTATGTTTCGGTATCTACATATCTGTGGAATCCGAAAACACCGCAGTCTTTTTGATTTATACCAAATGTTCCAAGTCAATTCTCTCCTGTGTATTGTATGAAGGCAATACATGATTTTTTTGTCACGATTATATTTCACGGTAAGCGCGTTGACGATTATACACCATTACCGTCATCTATGGAGTAATATTTAGATATACCGCTGTGGTCCCTCGTGGTGAAAAAGTACCCATTTAAATGGAAAACAGACATTTCCAAACTTTAAAATAACGATCGATATTAGGTTATTAGCAAACACCTGACAGATACCTGCACGCAATTCCGACAAAATATCGAATTTGTTTACGTAATATATGATGTGTGCAATGTAGGTATTAATTATGTACTAATTAATGATTTGCAACTTAAATATGAAATTTGACACAATGGTAAGTATAGTACAATACCGTTATTATTATGATGGGTACCTATTTGCATAACCGGCGCCCAGCTAAATTAGCGTTGATCGAAGGTAGATTTTATACGCAAATCAGAATTAAAAACCAACTAACATAACTAAATTATATCATTATCATACATCGATGTCTATTACAGGGCATGCAAATGTAAATATTTGGTGGACATTTCACGTAACTATGTGGTTATTCAAAAAACAACAAAAAAGTAAGATTGATAAATCAATGTTGTCGTTTGAGAAAACAATGCATTCGCCAGAAAAAAAAAAGAAAAAAATATTATGTGAGTCGAAATGTAATATTAACATATTATATTAGATTAAAACCTATTATCATTAGCGTACACAGTCATTATCAAACCGAATTATTGTAAGGTTTACAATTTAACAAATGATTAATGATGGAAACGTTAAGCATAGGTATATTATGTCATTAAACCTAAACAATTGTGTATTGTATACATTATATATGTATATAATACGTATGTATATAATATATTATATTATACAAGTATATATGATTCGAATAATGTTCTACCATAATACTATAGGTATTAATCGTTTTTTTTTTTTGATATTAAGCCCGGCATCTATGTATTGGTTATGTACGTTTTAATGTCGGTAGGGAGGGGAAAGGAAAACTTATGTGTTGGGTTTGGCAGAGTTTTTGATTGGGTACCCGTAGGTTATCTGCCAAGCCTCTGGTATTAATCGTTTATAATTAGTCGAATTCTAACTATTTATGAATTATAATATTATAATAAAATTGTAGGTAACACAGCCGGATTCTCTGGTGGGTCGTTGTTGAGAACTAATATTGAAATAAAATTTCAAAAAACCTATAGCAAATATGCATGCTATAATTCATAATTATACGTATTTACAAGTTTGCAACTGAATTATACTGTATTATTTACTGTGTTTATACAGTACGCACGATCTGAACCACAGAAGGTTTACTCAAATTATGTCTTATCGGCATTGCCATAGGATAATGAAACAGCAGGAAACTATCGGATGTAAATGTAACTGTATATTGTACATAGTGTTAGGTAAATATAAACCGCTTTCAACCCTACGCTTTCATTGTAACAAAAGACGAAACACGTTTAATGACTTTCTGATAACACTGCAGTATTTATCGTTTTAGAGATATGAATACTATAATTACAATAATTAGGTGATATCGTGGAGTACCTACCTATCTAACGGTTACCTAGAAAACAAAATATGATTTCGAATAAGTCTAACTCAGACACTCAGAACATAATATGAAATAATACTCAAACAGTTTACGTGATTTATTTTCATTGTTTATAATACGTTTTTATGTTGTATACAATAATGTACTTAACAGTTGTATTATTTCATAATATTATTATATTAATTGTCCAGGGGCGTAATTTTATTGAAGGGTGATACGAGATGATACATAGAGATAATCGTTTTCAGAGGCGTAAACCATCCAATAAATTCCTAATATTAGTAACAGTAGTAACTATAGTAAGTATAGTAGTTAACTTCAACTAGGTACCAAAGTTCATCGATTTTTATTATAAAATTGGAAACACCTTTATATTGAGATGAATATTTCTCAATGCTCGTTATCTCGATCGAAAAATTTGTTTTGTATGTCACTTCATTCAACCAAACATTCAATGAGGCAAACAAATTAATAATTTTGCATCATATCTGCAATGGACGTGTCATACAATTTTAATGAAATCAAAAAAAAAATTTTAATTAATAAATGTGGAGTATTTGTAAGTATCTATAGTAAATACTTTTTTTTTGGTCAAGCATAATTTAACTATAATAGTTTTTTTACTTAATGGGTAAATATATTTCAAAATAAGCATTTGCAGTAGATATCTGTACCTATTTGAATACTTTTAAACATTTATTTTACAAGACTGCCTAAATAAAATATAACAAACGCTGTTGAAGGAAAATGAGAATACAAGCGTGTTAATTAAAAGAAATTCTAAAATGTTGAACAAGCCACTGAATTTAATCTAAGAAGTTTGATATTATCAAGGACGGACTTCGAATTACCGTTAATCAGAAAAAAAACTATACGAATTCCCAAGCGCAAAGCTTCACGTAAAAGCAATAACATTTGTATTCGACTTTCGTGTTGTGATGACACCCTTTCTCTGACTCGAACATTCCATTTCCACAAACAATTTATATACACGTCTTACAAAAAAGAGTTACTCATGTCCGGTTATTTATATCCCGTATTCTCGGATTTTATTTTACACTTCATTTCATTAAATTTGTTGTAAGAAGTGCACTTTTACTGAACTTATTAAATTCAAAAATAGCAATATTTTATTTCGTTTAAAATTGAAATCATGCACAAAACAAATTTTAAAAATTAGTAATATATATATTCGGTAGGTACCCAATGAGTTGTTGAATATAATATCTGTACCAGTGTTGGGAAAGTTCCTTTTAAAAAGGAACTCGTTCCCGTTCCTCGTTCCTACTGTAAGAAAGGAACTCGTTCCCGTTCCTCTTTCCTGTCCCGAAAAAAGAACGCGTTCCCGTTCCTTTTTAAAAAGGAACGCGTTCCCGTTCCTTCATGTTCCTTTTTTTGCAATTTGAGTGGTGGTCAATGGTGTATTTTGCGAACAATTTTTAAGTCAGAAATAATCGAACCGAGAGAGTTAACCGATTATTTCTGACTTAAAAATTTTTCGCAAAAAACACCATTGACCACCACTGAAATCGGTTAACTCACTCCTTTCTAGGAGCACCGATTTTTAACAAAAATGATTTGTCTTAGATTTTTTTTGTTATAATTCAAAAGTTGTATAGCGTAGACTTGAAACTTTATATATATACATTCATATTGCATAATTGCATAATATTATACATGTATATTACTATAGTAGTATAGTATACAGTGTATAGTGTGTACTATACACGATACACCACACATAGAGACATGCTATAGGTTATAGGCTTATAGCCCATAGGAGTATAGGACATAGTATGATACAACAATCTGTTTTTTTTTTTAATTCAATTTATTTGAAAAAATATTTTTATACTGACATTTTGTTTTGTTTGAGAAGAACTAATTTGGCGCGCGGAACCGGAAACGACCTGGAACACGACACGCAGTCGACCGACGGCGTCGCGGCTCAGTTTTGGCGCGGAAACACACTATATGCGCTTCATAAAATATACTGTGGCACTCAACGTGTTAAAATTTTTTCATTATTTGAGGAACGGAAATTTTCGTTCAAGTTCCTTCAAAATAGGAACTCGTTCCCGTTCCTCGTTCCTATATTTTAAATGGAACGCGTTCCGAGCTTCATTCCTATAAAAGGAACGCGTTCCAGGAACGCGTTCCTCAAGGAACGCGTTCCTTCCCAACACTGATCTGTACACAATACACGTTTAAGGTTTTGACATTTCTAAATATTTTTATTCGTGAATACTTGTAATGATCAAACAACTCAAAACAGTTATTTGTTATACAAAAAATGTTATCGTAAATTAATATATTTTATAGGAATTTGCACGTGTTTTCTTGAGAAGACAGAGTGCTCTAAAAGTTTTAAATCTCCCTACCTATCGATTGGCAATCACGTTTCATTGGTATATCAAATCAAATGGATATTTTTTTTCAATAGTTTTTTTATTAGGTGTTTAAATTTTCATCGTAAAGGAAAACTATCGATAATCATTGAACATTTCAAGGGTCAACAAGCACAGTATTAACCAAGTTTTACTCCGAATAGTTCTTTGAATGCGACGACTTATCGCTGTTTTCAGATTAAATAACACAATAGACAATTCTGCATTGAAGTGAGCTAATCGAGACAAGATTCCAACTCAGTTTCCAGTACCCACTACACAGTCACTGTACATGGTGCCGTCCATATTTTTTAATTTCTTTCTTTTGTAAGCCACGTACGAAATTTTAATCAAATATTTAATATTTTTTTTTTATGTAAAAACATTATATGATGTATTATAACTCCCGAAGTTAAAATATTGCGTTTCCACATTATTATTATTTCTTTTTAAGTTGAATGGTTCTATTAATTTCACGGTACGATAGATTCTAAAATAAAATATTGTCTTCCCACTTTTTTTTTTTATATACTTGTAATATTATATGACATTATATTATATAATAATATGTGGTGCTCAGTTTATACAACCTGAAAGACAGTTTATTTTTCAGACTCCAGTTTATAATTTAATTTAAAATTTCTTATTTTTTTCTAATTTTCAATTTTATAATTCACGAATTAAAAATATTATATTATATAGGTTTATCTCATGTCATTACCGTTTAACAAAGATTATTCGTAGTAATGTACAACTCTTGTTAACATTTAATTTCTCTACTTAAATTTTTCGATCAATGATGATTCAACAATTATTTTTTGTTCCAGTAATTATTTCTTTTCATCATTTTAATTTTAATTATCTTTTTTTTTACCCACCTGAACAAACGTTATTTGATGGACAGTATGATGCAAGTAGCACATAGAGTAGCATATAAATCATGCAGCAACTTTGAAACCGAAGTAATTTTGTGTGAAAATGAAACCGGTAAAACTTTTTGAAAGCTGCTGTTGTTGTTTTATTTTATTTTAATTTTATTTTTTACTACAGAAAATGCTATGGTTATTAATTTACGAGGTCCGAAGCCCTTTAATTATTATTGTTATTAAAATCCCGGGAACGAAGCAACGAACTTTTACCCAGCCGTCGCGCTAATTTTTACCCAGTGCCTCGGAAGTAGTAATTAAAGTAGTGTTCTTTCACTCGCTGCCACCACCGTGCTACCTCAACACTACTTTCACGCCACTTTTGGCAATAAATAACACGTAAGATTCTTGATTTACGTATTTGTTAACGGGTGTTCAGTTATTTAAACAATTTTAAGTACACCAGAATAACATATTATAATTACTTTTAAACTTATTTATTACAAATGCATGTTATAATTTGCAATGTAGTTTAATTTATACCTACAGTTTATATTATTTATTTTTATTTAATATAATTTTTAATCGTCATCAGTTATTAGTTATCTTATTATTAAATACCCATACAATAAAACTACATAAATATATAAATTTCAAGTAAATAACTAGAGAGTATGTTTCTATAGACATTTAATTACGCCTTTATTTTTTTAACATAATATTATGTATATTTTACATCGAGGAACAATAGAGATAATAAAATATACTTGCATATACAAGCGACTGTTCCCAAATGTATCGGCTTATAAACATGCAAATGCTTAAGGCAGCTATCTACGAGGGTTAGTTTAAGCGTGTATATACTTGAAAATAAGGCCCGCAGGATTTAATCTCAAGTATAGATGAACGACAAAAGCTCTCTTTTTAGAATAGAATACTAAGTGTGTTAGTTTATGTTCAACCTCGCATGTCTTTTATGTATGTGTAAGAATCTAAAAAAAAACTGGCTAGAATATAAATCGTTTTTGTAAAAATAAATAAATATTGGGAAAAACTAACTTTGACAATTTGAAATATATAACTAACTAAAAATACATAAATCTATCTGTATACAATAATTAAAATATATTAATATCCCTATGGTAACAAAAATAATAATTATAATATTATAGTACTATATAGTAATTAATATTTTTTAAAAGTTTTTTTTTGTTCCTTTTACTATAAAAGAAACAAAAACTATAAACAATGGCTTTAGGCAATACTGACATTTCATTCTCAGGTGTAGTCATAAATATGGGTAAATAGTTACAACTTACAACTATGTATTGTTATTTGTTTCATACATATTTGAAAGCTATAGTAAATAATCATATTCAGAAATATTTGATGTTGATAACCAGGGTATGGTAGCAATTGTGTTTTAAGTTTCTGAACGAAACTGTGAATCTATTGGTTTTACAATGATATGTGTTTATATGTCTGGAAACATTTTTTGTTTTTACACTAACAAAAAAGCTTCGATATTGAGGATGGTTTCTGTTAGCGTATTGTATCTAGTTTGTACTTTGAAATACTCGGTACCTAAGTACTTTTAAAATAATAGAAAAACTAAAAATAGGTCATGGAAAAACAAGAATATTATCGCAACACTGGATTTCAAAAAAAAATTGTCAACTCAAATTGAAAATAATATATGGAGTAAAAGTTATGAGTATTTGAAGTTAAAGTTGGACGAGATTTGTAAAAGTCACCAAAATGCGCAAACAATAATAATCAGTAAAAGTCATACACTTTTTAATTGTAATAACTTTAGCTTGATAATGCAATGCGAGGTTTATCAATAGTTTTTCTTTTAGTGATTTAGAAATTATAAATGTGTACAATATATTTATAAACATTTGAAGTTCATACTTTGATGAAATTGGATATTTATGAAAAATAATGATTTTCCCTCTATCATTTTTAGTTATTTTGTTGGAATTCAAAAAATATTAGTCGTGGCGACTTGAAACTTTTCACTATTATGCTTGACGTATATCATTATTTTCTATAGGCACACAGTGGAATTTAAACTAATTTAATACCATATAGATTATAGACTAATATTATTTATACCATGAACCTATTCACACTGTTCTAAGCCGGTAGTTATTATAAAATATATGCAATGTTTTCGTCAAAAATAAGATCAACATATTATTTTAAAAGTAAAAAATTAACTACTTATAAATAGTATAATGAATTTTTTTTAAGATAATATCATTATAAAATATAAATAAATAGTATGAGTGTAGACGCATCGTCTTCGTTCGGTATCGTTTTTTCTAAACAATGATTTATTAATGATTTCCAGTGTAACACATCCGTTACATTGACCTCAATGATGCACTGGAAAAGTCAAAACTTACTATATACAGTAGGTCTAAGATCGATTACCCCGGTTTTTTTTTAGTTTTAGCTTTTAATCAGATATTACAGGTTTAACATTGGATGTTTTTTAAATGTTAAATAGTCATAACTCAAAACAATAATTTATGATAGTTATGATTATAAAAAACATATTTAATGCGTAGATGGACTGATAGATATAAGATAAGTAACCTTATACAACATACATATTAATTCACTCGTGTATCAAGTGTATTACACTATTACCTAATCAAAACACAAAATGGATCTTTATACATACCTACCTACCTAGTAATTATAATAATATTATCCTGATTCGTCTTAGTGTTCATGGGAAAATCTTCATTTTAATTTATGTATTTAAACTTACTATATTTTTACAAAAAAATGTATTTGTTTTACTTTGTTTAGTATTTTTATTTAAATTTAATCAAATTATCAATAACTTACATTTTAATTACATATTCTGATTCCAGTATACATATAATACTGTACCTCTGATTGTATTATATATGATATATAATATATAATTAATACAGTTTAGTTTATGCTTGACTTTATCCATATCTGACATTAATTAATTTAGTTTATATATTTTAAAAAAACAAATATGCCTACTTGTATTTAAAAATAAATTAAATTATATCACATGACTTCATTAAATTATGGTTTATAATAGAAATTTTGGTTTATAAATTAATTGTACATAGATTTAACTTAATCATAAACGCCAGTGATGTTGTGATATTTAAAAATAATTTTTAATTGAACTAATTTTACAGATAAAAATAATGAGTCCAACTAACATTAAAAAAATACTACATTTGGAATATTCAATCATATTCAACGTAACCATAATAATAAGAAGTATAGTTATCGTTATTTAGTATTTACCATTCCAAATAATTAATTCATACAATAATATATTAATGACAAAAATTATTTTTACATACAAGTTGTTTAATAGCTCTGTACAGTAAATTGCCGTTATGATAAAAAAAACTTACAAAAACAAAACTTCTTGTAAATCACTAATTCAACTACCTGACAAATAAAATATAATATATAAGTATACAAATGTAGGGTGTATATTTATGCAATTCTGTTATCAGCACATCAGCCATAATTTAGTAAGTACATTATTATTGATATTTCATAATCCACAGTTGACATTTTCTTCGACAAAAACAATATTTTTGTCGTTGTCATTATTTGCATGCGTAATAATAAGGTCTACGAAATATAATAAATTTAATGTATTCAAATTTCAAATATCAAGTATAAAACAATTCGTTCTAGTTTTATGCTGTTCGTTTTCTTTTGACATTATCCAACCTTACATTTTCTAATGGGGTATGGAAAGGATAGCAATAGTAAATATAATAAAAATAATAATAATAATACTATAGTATATTTGTAGAGCAACAACAGTATAATATAAATAAAACTGATTTATTGTGTCCGTTTGTCATTGAGCTTTACAGGAAGAGTAGGGTACCCTTTTTACGTCGCAACGCATACGTGTGTGTATATCATATACTATATTCGTATATCCTTATATATATATATATATATATATATATACATTTATGTATACTAATAATACAGAGTGATTCCGCTGTTGTATGTCTACGTAACAATATATTATATTGTTTTGCTTATGTCTGGACTCACGCAGAATCCCTTCATTTTTATTTTTCACCCGCCGCCGATTCTCTTTTCTGCTCAATGCCAAAGGGGATAATTTATATTAATTTTGCCGCGAATTCCATTCGCGTATTCTTTACCCTATTATAAATATCTGACACAATGACATAGTGGCGAATTCTCCAAATAGGTGGTAGGTACACGCGTGGCATGGCGGCAGTCATCGTGTGTGTATATGCAAACTGCAAACATGACGGTAAACAAATAACGAAAAAGATCCCCTTCACTTTACCATACGCTCCCAATGCTGGTTTTGTAGTGGGTAGGGGTGGGTAGTATTGGTTTTCGGCCCCCAAACTTCCGGAGCTGGCGGCGGCGGCCTTCTTTAAGCCGGAACAAACAATACGCCACCCGTTTTCCGGAACAATGAGGTGACACAGCGGAAGTACCGGAACTTTAAATTTTGTAATATTTACGAACACACCACCATGGGTAAAACAAAATATGGGAAAACACACTGACAATTTATTATCCCTTACCTTACCGCCTAAATGATATATTACCAATATGGTTTACTTCGATGAATAGATGTGTATTGTATAATGTATATATATACATATGAGGTAGTTATAAATGTAGCTTTAAAATAATTTAGTATTCAATATTATCGTGTGATCGCAAACATTAAATTACAAAGCCTATGTACAACAAAATGATAATTTCATCGTTATATCTAGAGTATAATATATTATGAATTTATATATAATATTATATAAAAATACAAAATATGTAAATATCTTATATTTCTTGGTAGCAGATGAGCACAAAAATTATTAGCTCAAATCACATAAATAGAAACTGACTAGAATGTATAAATTATACAATAGCAATACAATAATAAAATGAAAAAGTAGTATTATCGAGGAACATGTTTATTTACTATATTTTACAATACACATTTTTATTTAACAAACGAAATAAATGGTCATATTTCTAAAATGTTTTTCTGAATTCTAGAAATAGGGATCTTCAGCATCCATTAATCTTGTTTTCTTTGGAAGACATTCCATTAATTTTGAAGATAAATGTCCAATATCGCTTAAACATCACGTGTACCTAATTAGATAATATACGTTTAAGAATTGATTTGTTTACTCTCTGAAAAAAAAAAGTGAATTAATAGACTTAACTAACTTATTAAATATTAAATACTTTGGTTAGAGTCTTTGTGGATTTCAAATAAATATTACAATACGGTTTAATTAATTCCTATGCATGCCTGTACCACTTTTGCCTATACAACGCGCCGTCATACAATTATATCACACACAACAATAATATTATATTTTACTGTCTTAAAAATTCAACAAAACATTTTTTTTTAGTTTTATAACAATTATTAAATAATAGTCGTATTATATTTCATTTAAATACTCTAAACATTCGAGTATTTTAATGTTACCAAACTATTTTTTTTTACGTAAAATCGTATTGTAAAAGTTTTTCGTCAAACGTTTTCATGTACCTATTGTACATAAAATTATGTACACTTTAATTTTAATTTATGTATGCATATATAAGTATAATAAGTAAACCTTTGAACTCGAAATGTTTTGGTTTAAATAAACGAATTACCCATTGTTTGTAAAGTTACCATTCATATTTTATTTTATTATATTATACGATATATATATAATCTTAAAAATAGAAACAAAATACATTTATAAATGTAACTATACCGTTGAAACTTTTTTTTTGTTAATTTTTTTTAACGTCCCCGTTATTACGTTAAATAAAAACATAATACAAACGTGTATTGAAATATAATATTTTTGTATTAAATTACTTTGAATAAAAATAATATAACGGTTCCATATGTTTAAATTAAAACGTTTATACACAATAATCCTTCTATTATATTTTAAAATAATTGTATTTTTCATTCATAAATAATTTCTTAGAACAATATTCAAGAAAATAAATTTCTACATAATTTACAAAATATTAAATATACTTAACAATTACGTTTGCTGTAAACTGGGCGCTGTACAGTGTAATTATTTTGTTATTCTTAAAATAAATAATAAATTATATATAAGCCTTGTATTATATGATATAATAATAATATACACGAAAAAAATTTCTTACAACAAAATATTTAAATACTTTATAAGATATAAAAATTTAAATTTAAAACTACTTTATAGGTACCGACTTCATATTAACAGATTTAAGCTTCCTTTTGTTAAGAAATCAAAACCAATGTCAACTATTATAATATGCCACTATCATATAAATTTCTTTTAGATTCTGAGCGAAGCGATGAATGTATTGATTTTACAAAAATGTTTGTTTTTTTTTTCAATTTTTTTTTAGATTCTGAGCAAAGCGATGAATGTATTGATTTTACAATGATGTGTGTTTTTTTTTTTTTTTTTATTTTTTTTTTTTATTTTTTTTGTGTCTGTCATCATCTTTTAGGACAGTAAAAGTGCTTGGATTTTTTTCAACAGTAACTTTTCTGATAGGAAAGTGAATCTAGTTGGTACTTTGGGGGGTCAAAAGTAAAAATTTCCCAGTAGTTTTCAAAAGCAACGTGAAAAATAAAAGAAAAATTAAGGAAAAACGGGAATTTTTACGCAAAATCTGTTTTCGAGAAAATCGATTTTGGTTTTTGGTGTAACTCTAAAAAAAATTACGGTAGGGACATGAAATTTTGACTAAATGTTTATATTAGCATTTACTATACACCATAACATTTTCCAAATATTTTGATATTTTTTGTGCTGTTTACGGAAATTGTCAGTTTTCAATTTTTTTAGTTTTTTTTTTCTATAAATATCAATAAATTTTATTTGTTGGTTAAAAAAGCTTGAAAATGTAATAGAAGGATCCTAGGTTAGTGTTTGAAAGGCAGATGAAAAAAATTATAAATCCTTAGTCACAGTTTTTATTTATAAGCATTAAAGTTCAAATTTTGAAAAAATACGGGAAAATCACGAAAATTAGTAAATTATTTTAAGTTGAGAATTCATAAAAATTTTTCTTTTTAAATCTAAGATTTGAAAATGTAATATAAGATTACTCATAAGTTTTTCTACCTTTATCAAAAAAAAAATGTTACAAGAAACTTAAATTAAATTTTTATGAGCGTCTGAAATTTATATTTTTACAACATTTGATATTCACTCGATTTCTCATGTAACAATTTTCTTATTTTATTGTAATTAAAAAACGAATGACTGTAGATACTTGAAAATTTCACTGAATGTTTATATTAGCATTTTCTATACACCATAAAATTTTGAAAATATTTTGACTCTTTTTGAGCTGTTTACGGACATTGTGAGTTTTCAATTTTTTTAGTTTTTTTTTTCTATAAATATCAATAAAATTTTATTTGTTTGGTAAAAAAGCATGAAAATTTAATATTAGGCTCCTGATATATCGTTCTAATAGCAGTTGAAAAATATTAAAAATACATAGGTACAATTTTTTTTATAAGCATTTAAAGTTCAAATTTTGACAACATTTATCAAATTTATAATTTATTAATTATTTTGTAGTTAAAAATGTATAAAATGTTTAACTTTTATGGCTAAGGATCGAAATTTAAAACAAGGCTCCACGTAAATAGGTTATATAATAATATATATAAATTACTTTATTCACAATAATATCATCAAATATACTTATTTCATATGCTCCTATCATAGGCTGACTGACCGTTTTCGCTCAGAACTGTTTTTCTTATACAATGATATTATATCATTGAATTCAAATTTAACACCATCCATTACAGTGACCCACTTGTAAACTTCTGTACAGCAGAGCGACATCCACTTATCCACCTAGTTTTATTGATATTCATCCCGCATAGACAAATAAAATTGGCCCATTAGTATTACACTAGTTAACATTTATATATGTATTATTTACATACCAATCAATTAACATTTTATACCTTGGAACGTTTGACCAATTAGGTGGAAACTTAGGTGACCAATTAGGTTCATCTGTTCTGTGATGGTAAGTTTAAAACTATGGTTTGATTCACCTCTGACTTACATATACATAATATATACGTACATACCACATACCTATAATCGGTAGTCATGCTATCAGTTTTCTATACCAAAATTGTTGACTAAATCAAAGGATTACGATATTTCAAATTTCAATAGACTTGTGTGCTACAATCTATGAATTTATTCACTCATTTTTTTCCAGACCAATATATTTATTATTTGTTGAACTTTTCACATTTCCTTAACTAGGCGAGACTGAATGTTACGGCAACATTTTGCTTCACATAAAAGTTTCCCGTGATTTATTGTTTCCCCAAGGCCGTATGTGTGCACGCCTCTACACGCGAATATATTTTTTCGCATAAAATGGTTGTACAGAAAAACACACATTAAGTGTCAGTTTCAATTGCTCTTACATAATATAGTGCCTTAAAAATTTCACCCAGGCTTGTTGACTATTGCTTTCTCGTTAAACACAAATAAAACATATTTTTGTGAGTTTTCTCTTTGGCTGTACGCCTGTAACTGTACTATTATGTCAATTTTCAGATAATAATACATTACAGGTATAATTTATTATAGTTACAAAATTAATACATCAATTATTAGTATTTTTTTTTCAAATTCAAGTTAAAATATTTCATAGCATTATTATTTTAAAGTAAGATTTACAACAAAAAAATGAAAATCAAAAACGATGTTATAATAATATAAGACGCATATACAATAATTATCGTTTACGAACATAATATAACTTAGTATTAATAATTATTATTTTGATTTAACCTGCAGCAATTTGATATACAATATATATAGATAAGGTAATAATATTAACGGTTATGACTGAATCGTTTGATGTAAGCAGTTTGGACTTTAGACATATCATAATATACTGAATACACAGCGTCATCTTATTAAATTTTAAACTAATTATTATTGGGTAGGTAATCAAAAATAAGCACTATTTAAATTGTATTTTAGATACTGAGTTGACCGATGAATGTATTAATTTTATAATGCGATGGGTGTCTTTTTGTTTTTGTACGTATACACGATTTAAAGTAGAAAAAACCTTCAATTTTCAATTTGAATATATTTTCTGGTACGAAAGTAAATATAAAAAATGTTTAGTACTTTACAAAATAATCGGGAAAAATTGATAATTTTTACGTAAACTTGGTTTCAGCAAAGCATTCAATGTTCTTCTTTTATTGTAATTCGAAAACAAACTTGATACTGATAATCATCACCATATGTTTTTTTATAGCTTTTTATAGATTTTTGTCTATAAAAATAATTTTGTATGGTCAAAAGCTTAAATATTCAATATGGTCAAAAAAAAAATTAAAGATAGGAACATACGAAAATTTTTTTTATAAGTAATTAAAGTTCAAACAATTTTACAAAATTTGTCAAAACTACGAACATTTTCCAACTATTTAATCATCATTTTTTAAAGGTACGGATTAAAAACTATAAACAACGTTTCTCATAAGTAGTTCATAATGGAACCAAAAAATCTAAAAGTATGTAAATACAATTTTTTTTATGGACATTAAGATTATGAAGTTTATTTTAATTATTTTAACATAAATACATTAATATGAAATATTCATTAAGTTGTAGGGAATGGAATACCTAACCAAAATGCAATTAAATCACATTTTTTGAGTGTTTTATTTTTTCACTTTAAAAACTAAAATAGTGAAAATTAATTTTTAAAATCTTTTTTTATAACCGAATAAAATTGTAATTTCTGTATATCTAATTGTTTCTTATGCGATTTCGTTTTAACTGTGTCTAATTTGTATTTATTTTGTTATAAATTCATAATGTTAAAAGAATAAAAGATTATAATTTTATTTTATATTTATCGTAAAATTATTAACTACCTATAAATAATTTAGTAAAGGTGGAAGCCATATAATTTCCAAAAAAGAGGAAGACGATAGATTCTGTCAAGTGAGAACTATATAACGAAGGAAATACTATGGGCAACAGAACGAATAGTCGATTGCGTCTGGCTGTCCGAGAAATTAAAGAAAATTGACGGACAGAACAATGACAAACAACATCCCAACCAGGGGCGGATTTACCCACAGGCCACCAAGACACGTGCCTAGGGCGCAATTTTTTAGTTAATTTTTACTTTTTAGTTTTTCATAATTTCATAATTATATTTACCTAAATTTATATTTTATATTAATTTTTTTTGTATACAACTTGCATGTAATTGGAGAATGGCTCACGTAGTCACGTCGCAGTAACGTTTTAATTTATAAGCTATAATAACCTTGCCGTTTGAGTTTAACCCTGCGACCGGCGCGCGCCGCCATCCCTAGAGGTTCGACATCGACACTCGACGAGGCAGTTGCCTATGTTAATGTATGGGAGGTGGTATACGGGGTGTGCGGCGTAAACACATACAATATTGTGAATGGCGCATGCGCAAAACGCCAGCCAAGGCAGTCAAATATACTGCCTCGGGCCGCCGGGTACATGGTATATAGCCGCTCTACTAGCCAAGTGGGAGACAGCTCGCACAGTCCTCAGCAAGTAAATTATTTGATATTAACTGGAATGACCCACCTCACCCCTTACCCGGCACCACAATAAGTGTGCGCGGGCGCGCGGCCACCAAACTAGTCTATTCTTAGAATACTGGAATGAATTCTGGTAATCAGATGTCTTGATAAAGTAATTAATAATAATAAACATTGCGACGACCGTACTGTCGCCCGTCTCCTGCATAGTGCATACTCCTCAGAAATCTGCTAATCAATTACGATTATAGAGACTAGAGTGCTCACCACTTTAATCAGTACCTACCTCTGGCTACCTGTAAGAAAACATCAATTACAATATTAAAGATTAAACATAGGAGCACGCCAATGTACGGAGCGCTAGTGTTGTAATGCCTAGGGGCGGAAAAATGGCAAATCCGCCCTTGATCCCAACCAGTAGATTGCCACATGGGTCATGGGGTGTAGTCAGCCACAGCGTTTTCGAGCTTGATGAAATCGTATATTCACCAACGATATCCAATTTTCGATGGGTGAAAGCCGCCAAGGCTCGGTGCAACAATATAATATAAGTAAATAATACACTTATGTTAAATTGTATTTAATAAACGATGGCGGCGATAAGGAAGCACCGTGAACTAACAGATACTCTGTGATCTTCGGCATTAAACGAACAAAAAGGTTTATCGATAAATTCTATAACTAGTAGGTATGGTATGATATAAAATAAAGTACAAATATATAAGACATATGTGGTTTAACAGTATTAAAATAATATGACAATAATTTAAAAAAAATATCGTCCCATTTCATAGTAACATCGTTTATAGTGGACAAATAATTATTTTACGAACAACTGTAATAAACTATTTATAATTGATTTTTGAAAATGTATAACTATTATATATACTACATACTACATTTTAATATCAGTCAGATTAGTCAGAATGTCATATGTACCTACTCTTTATAATCCAAATATACATTTAATAATTTTTGTTGTTGAAACCTTATATTAATAATTTATCACTAATTATAGTCTATACACCTATAGTACTGTTACGTGTTTTAATAATATATGATATTTACTATTTATTTATTTATTTATTTATTTATTGCTATTCGTAATTCTAATGAAACACGTTTTGCGAATGTGCATTTGTTTTTTGATACTAAAATACAAACATTCAAAACAAATCAACAAATATCATTAAATCACCCCTTTTGGAATCACCGTCATTCAAATTCATCTATATATAACTATATAATAGAGATCATAATTTGAACAACAATAACATGTTTTTGTTATACACCCTAATCTGTTAATACTAAAATATTCATAGTACACTGCTATAGTGATAGAGATAATTTTGTTTGATCCTTTGAAGTACATATTATGTATAGATAATGTCCCACGAGGATTTATTAATTGCATTAAGGTATTGGTGCGAATTAAAATCGGTTTAGTTGTTTTAAGTGTTCACATTACAGAATAATTCTTTTAACAAAAACACTCATTATCTTAAAAAGTATTTAAGTATTAAAAAATGATTTTTTTCATTTATAAACAACACTTACGAAAAATAATTATATTTTTACTATTTTGTTATCTTCAAATTTATAAGAATTTCCTTGAAATTACAGCAAACGTTTTTAGTTTTATATTCCAAAGCAAAATATTTTTCTGAGAATTCTGATAAATTAAATACAAATTAAATTTCGAAGACGTAGTTAAACAGTTATAAGTTTAAAGTTATAAGTATTTAAAGTAGAGATGGACGAAGCAAAGTGACCTGCAGGTGCATGCCATAAAATTTAGCAGATATACAACTCCGTTCATTTAAACTTTTAAATACTAATTAACTACTCGTTTGAAGTTGGATTTTCAAACATTTAAATTCTAAGATAAATATTTATTCAATATAGGTACACGGAGTTTAAAAAAAAAAAAATGTTAAATTGATAATGATAAAAAATAGTGAAAAATAATTTATATATTATAGTATTATGTTGTCCATTCATTACTATTAGGTCTTAGATTATTAATTTATGCAGAATACACTAATGTTTCAAAAATGTTCAACGTTAAGTACCTAATTAAGTTTATTTATGAACTAAAATCATGACTCAACTCATAGGTAATACTCACGAGTTAATTATATACCTATACTAGGTATAATAAAATAAATATATATTATCAGGGTTGCTATGTTTAAAACATTGTGTTTTAACCATAAATTTAAAATATTTGTTTTAAACATTTTTTTAAATGATTAAAAAGTGTAAAATCAAAATGAATATTGTGTTTTTTTTTTTTTGGTTTATTATTAATTATAAATAATAATAGATATCCTTCAGAAAAGAGGTTAAAGTATTAAATAATTATATCTATCACCATATCCTTCATTTTAATTTTTTTTTCAATTTTATTGAATAAATTACCAAATTAAAATGTTTTTACTTAATAGTTAATATATACATAATATAATGACCACATAAAACATCCATTCAGAAAATATTTCAAATACTTTTAAGATTTAAAATAAGTAATAAATAAACAGTGAAACATATATACTAGTACACGGCATATTGTCATATAAGTAAATTATATATTAAATTAAAATTAAGTTATTTTAAATATACTGTTTAAAACTCAAAAAATGTATTTTGTATTTTTTTTCAAAAATTAAAAAATACACCAACGCTGCACATTATACATATCATATAATATTAGTACGTTTTGTAGCAAATCGAATGAATGTAATCAGTTGCTGATATGAAAGAGAGCATTTTAAATGATAGGTATATACAATATACATTAAATAGTTATGATTTAAAATGCAATTTGCTTAAAACCTATTTACTGAATACAGTTTTTAAAATAGCCAGGGATGCCAGTAGGATGTAAGTGGGTGCCGAATGTGCCTCTTTTCTGAGTAGCAAATGGTTACTTTAATGGATGTGTTAAATTTGAATTCGACGATAATTCATTGAATACGAAAAACGATTCTTTTCGTCAACTTATACTAGTTATCTTTTCTGATATTAAAATAAATTTAAATAAAAATACTTCTAAGAATATTTTATTATTATTATTATTTATTGGCTATTGCCATTAATATTTTATATTTGTAATATGGTCGGTTGAAATAAGCTTTGCCAAAAAAAAATTGCATGTATTCTATAATATTATTTCATAATATAACAATGTAATAGGTATGATGTTATTAACTATTTTAAGTCCGTAAAATGGTGTGAATAGGTTCGTGGTATAAATAGCCTTAAATTGTTCTAAATACTTTTAAAATGTAATCATGTACAGTAAATAATAATAATATATAGTGGCAAAGTATAAGTTCCAAGTTTCTCGAGTTTTATTTTTTAATTACAAAATAATAACTATAAAATTGTCAAATTAGAATTAGAAATTCAATCACTCATAAAAAATACATATGTAGCTTTACGTTAATAATACGTTATACGTTTACATATTTTCGTAATTGTATATATATCTTTGTACGTTAGCCCTTGCCGAGAAATCATTCAGACAAACAGACAAGATTTGAAGCTAAATATAAAAACCTTTAAAAAAAAATTGTTACTTCAATGTTTTTAATAGCTGTAATAATACAACTATTATGTGGAACATTATACTACATTTAAGATATTTTACCTACATACGAAAATTTATCACACATAAATTTAAAAAAAAACTAAGATAAGTCAAACATTTTAAATACACTATAAATAATACAAAAAGAGACAAAATATTTTGTAATTTATACTGTGTTTAGAAAATGTTTATAGAAATATTTGGTGAATAATGCAAGTTTCTTCTATATTGTAATTCATTTTTTAATTACAACGAGAGCACAAAATCGGTTTTGTCGAAAAATGTTTTTTTTTTACCAATTATATCTGAACAACCACCTAAACTAGCAACTAGATTTCTAAATCCGAATTTTCCCCAGAAACCACTCTCAAAGCTTGAGATTGAAGCATTTTTTACTGCTTTAAAAGGCGATGAAGGATACAAAAATAACTCATATCATTCTAAAACCAATACATTCATCGCTCCCTCAGAATCTAAAACTGCGTCATATTGCAATTACAGATACATATCTACAGACTGTAATCACATGCATAAATTGAAAGTTTATTCATTTGTATATACAATTGAATAGTATTTAAATTTCAACTTGACAACTGTCTAAACTTAACATATGTATTTAGATTTAACAAAGTTCCTAGTCTCGGTGTAATTTAAACTAGATAGGATGGGCAGAGAATCTGAATAAAATAAACTATGCAGTACATTTTATTATGATAGCAATTGTTATTAAATCTAATAAAACATTATAAAAATGTTTAATAATCAACTATAAAAATAGAACATGAAATACAATTAAATTATTAATATTGTATCAAATATGCATGAATCATTTTATAGTTATATATATCTTAAATGTTAATACATTTGTTCTGTCGGAGAAGGACGAATTTTATATTTACTACCTCGTAACAATAGTGTCCCACGAGGGATTACTGATTCCAAAGACTTCAATAAAGAATTGTTTTTATCTATTTTTTTTTCAAATTATTTTTATTCCAAAACATCTATCTAACCTAACCTAAACTTATACACTATAATTTAATATTGACAGGTTCGTTATCAAATTATAAACATTTGCAAGATTAAGGGAAATATTTTTTATGATGTGGAAATATGTTTTATTTATCGCTTGTGGTTTCTACATTGGCACATTGGTTAGATCGTATATAACCGTAGTATTATGATCTTATAGTGGAACACATTAAAATGATAAAAATAAATATATGGCTATGTATATTATTTTAAAAATCAGATTATGACCGTTTCCTCGATTTTTAATACAACATAATATAATGCCAACACAAACATCTTTAATATATAACATCGATAAATAAAAAAAAATTTTAATATTTTTAAAAAATTTTCAATATTTGTTTTCAGTATTAAAAAAAATAACTTTCTTATTAAAATTATTTCCCAGTTAAATATCATTAAAAATTACATAAATTAACTTTCGATGCCTAAAATAGCTTACCACAGATTGTCTATAAGGTGTAATACAATAAAACAACATAACAATAAGAGTTAACAGTTAAACCATTCATTTTTTAAATTATGATAATAATTTTGGATTCTGAGCGTAGCGGTGAATATATTTTGTTTACTCTGATTTGTGCATTTTATTTTTCTGTCTGTCGTCGCCTTTAAGAGTATTAGAAATTCGTCAATCTTCAATTTTGAGTGTGGTCTCTGGTAGGAAATTGGATCTAGTTGGTGCTTTGATGAAGGTGGCAATCAGAAGTAAAAACTCCCAGTACTATTCTAAATAATTTCACAATCCTATTTACACCATTTTTTTCAGAACTTCACGCGTTGGTATTGAATTATAAATATTAATAATAATGGTTTATGGTACAATGTCATTATAATAATTGATCACATAATATTTGCGATGTTTTTGGATACAATTAATTCAACGTATTATCATACTTCTTCTTCTTCTAGCTTTCATAACTCTCCAAGAGTTTTCATTGCCATCACCAAATAAATCGACTTGTCTCGATCCTGTACTATTATCATAAAATAAATTTAAATTACTTAGTAAAAATAAATTTTAAAATATCCTTAGTAATAGAGGCTTATACATCAACTCTACTCAAAATCGTTTTCCTTATGCAATGGTTTATCATAGAGCGACTCTTGGATTTTTTTTTATATTGACATTTAACCATACAAAGTGTAAATCAAAACAAAACTATGGAAATATTATAGACGAGAAATTATAGCCTTTGTAGGTAGTTCTGAAACAATAACAATTAGGGTCATCGGTTGAACCAAGAAAAAAAAAGAATTGTGATTAGTGGGCGATGATATTAATATTGTGTACTATTATATTATTATGTGGTCGTTATATGTTTAAAAAAGCATAATTGTGTTTATTATTATATTAATAATATGTCTACTGCGTTTATCATAAAAATAAAAATATATTAATATGATATATTTTGAGGATGTAAAATTACTGTATGGTTTATAAATGATAAGTATCTGTGTGTAGTCGAATTGTTTTTAATTAATTTTATCATTTCAAACAATTTGGAAGGACAGTGAATACCTAATACCCTAACAAACTCGATGCTCCCTAGAAATAAGCACTGATGCCTGAGGGGTTCTTTGAAGTAATAATTTGACTGAGTCGTTCTACAAACGCGAACAGCTGAATGATTAAAATACTGTTTCAGACCGGGTACTTGGGGGGAATTGTTTTTTTTTAATTTCAAAAAAAAAAAATGTAAGCTACGTTTGTAGCATAGGTACCGTTAACGGCCTTTATAAAATTATAATTAAAAAGACCGTTGATTACAAAAATACCTGAGATTCGATTGTGTATTGTTATTTTTGTGAATAGTTGCTGTTTTTTTTTTTTTAATTACATCAAAACATGATCTTGCAAACGTATCACGAAAACACCGATAAAAATGATTGTGTAGTGTACCTGTATAACTTAATTATAATGTAAAAACAAAAATGATTGTTTTTGGAAATTTCATAAAAAAAAAAAATATATCAGTAGTATATAATGATATACCTTTCATAATTTCCGTTTCAAGCACCCGAATAAAAATGTTAACTGTAAAGTATTATATAGTTTATAAAATAATATTATAAAAATAAGAATGCATTAAAAAATTAAAATGCCAACGCCGAGTCACTTAATCATCTGACATTTTTAAGTAACTTTATAATCTATTAAACAAATCTAAAAATGAAATGGTTTTTTTTCCAAAAAAATAATTAAACATCCGATTCTTTATACAATATTTTCACGGAGTTAAATAATATAAAGAACCAACGTTATGGATTAAGTACAAAAAATATTTCAAACGGATATAGAAATATGACTTGTATGACCTCCAGTAGAGAAATATTATGCGATGTACATTTTGTACAAAATTATTGACACTATACTTGGCAAACCATGATTATAATTAAAGCATCTTTATGCATAATTCATGTTTATTTTAGATTCTGAGTATGGAGTAGATGTTATTATTATTTATAGTTTCATAACGAAGTACGTGTTTTTATATTTTATTTATTTTGGAAGATAAACATTTTTTGTGACAAATTATTTAGGAGTACCAATACATCAATAAAGTTTAAAGTTTAACACATATTATTCACTTTATAAAAGTGATTTTTAATTTTTTTAGATACTAATATTCAAAAACAATGAATAAATGTTTTATGTAAGCAAATATTAGAAAAATACTGTTTATAACAAAATCTTGATCATTTTTGTGTAGAACTAGTATCAATTGATCATTGTTTTCTAAATTTAAATAACTATATAGCTGTACGTTGGATAAAAAGTGATATTTTGACAGATGATTAGTTATATTAAATACCTCGTTGAAATTTGAAGCTTATATTAATATATTGTTTATATTTGATCAATAAGTAATCGTTAATTAATAAAAAAATAAAAAAGAGATTTAACAGAATATAATACAATTTTGCTTTTTGGCGGTTCAACTATTTGAAAAGCATATTAAAGAAAAATGAAAATAATAAGGTAAGAATGACGAATGGCAGTGTAAGAACAAAATGAATGTTAAATAGATGATTTAAAAAGTAATTTTGTCTGTTTGTTCTGATATCGATTCACCAATCATTAATTCTGTTTTAATGTTATTACTAATTTTTAAATGTAGATAGGTTTATGTAGATAGGATAACTATCATATTTTGTTTTAATTAAGATGTGAGTTTGTGTTATACAGTTATATAAAACTGTATTGTAAGATATATTATACAGAGTGATAAGTGTAACATTCGTTATTTAAAAAAGTTTCAACTTTTTCGAAAATATTTTTTTTTATATAATTTGATTTAAAAACAGCATTTCTGAGATAAAACATATAATTTAATATTTTTTATCATTATCGTTTTAAGTTTATTTTTTTTGAAGACATGCATTTTTATTTCATACTCTGAACTAAAATTATATTCTGAGTATTTTTATTTACAAAAATCAAATTTCGGTAAAGTAGTTCGTTAGTCGTTACCTATTATTTAAAGTTTTGATGAGCGGAGAAGAGAGGGGTACCCCGCAAAATGTTGTTTACTACTCCACTAATTCAAACTATAAATACTTATAACTAATGAACTAGCTAATTCTTCGAAATATGAGTTTTATTCATTGAAATACTATTTTGCTTCGGAATAAGAAATAAAAGATGTACCATTGTACCTATGTTATTCAAAAAAGTAAAAACTGAAAAAATGGTAACGATAAAAAATTATACGAAATCAATATTTTTAAAAAAATTAAGACTTCGAAATAATGAGTGTAGACATTTGAATGGATCACCAGCTGGTAAACATGATGGTTTAAAATTATTTTATACAGGTTGTATAGAAAAAAATTGTACCTATTAGTTTATTATTAGAAAACTAATTTGATATTTAAGGATATAATTTACCATGAATTGTAACTACATTACATTGTACTAAAATTATTTCTAGTCACTAGGTATTTCAGGATTCGTAGCATGACTTTATCAATTTACTCTAAAATAGTCCTTGTATTATTGTGGTTTTTAAAATGTTTTCCTAAAATTGTTGAGCCATTTGGTCATAATATACAATAGTTTATAACCTGTGATCGATTTCCGATAGTTTAAGGTATTACAAGGTTTTATGCAGTATAATACCGGTATAATACGGTATTACTAAGTATTATATAAAAAAAATAACGTGTTTTAATTTTTAACATCTCTATATTTTGCAATCGTATGAGAGGATTCTCATTTCCAACAATGAAAATCAAGAAGATACCTGTGCAGTGGCTGTGTACTAATATACAACTTTCAATCTAATAATAGCTTAATTATTTACACCACAGGATTTGAATTACCTATTTATATTTTTCAAATTATTGTTTAAGTATATTCAGATTATTTACGCATTGTTCATGTAAAAAAATATGGCCGAGTTTAATCCTAGAAGAAGAATTTTTTTTTATTATTTTTTGTTCAAACGATAATGATGACTATAAACAGTCTTTAATTTCTCTATTGCCAGATTTTTAAATTATTATCTGGATGGTTACCAGAAGTCCAGAACTAATGGATTAATGGTCGATAATTAAATATCTCCAAGTTTTAAAATATTTGAAGCGAGTATTATTTATGTACAACGCGTAATTAGTTCTATTTGCATATCTGCGTTTGGCAAATGAATAAAGGATTTCCTTTGTACTTTTTTAAAGGAATATAAAATTATTTAATTATTATATAATTTATATTTTTATTTTTCTAGAACTATTTTAAATTTATAATTAAAATCAATAAAATATAAAAATCAAGGAAAATGGTTATGACAATAATATCATTCTAAGAATAATAAATGCATACGACTTTATTTTAAATGACTAAGAGCTTGCACGCTCTGCTAAATAAATTTGTGTAGGTACTAAGGACAAGCACAAAGAATATATTTTACAATATGTCCATATTCAAGCTTCTTGACAAAACATTTTTAACATTTTAGTTTGCCAAGTGATTAAATTTTACTAAATACCTACTAATGAGCTTAAAATAAACCAATGACATTCAAACCATCATACAAATAATTATTTATTTATTCATTTTTCTCGATAATCATTGTAGTTGTGTGTTTTTGTGCTTACAATACAATATTATAATAGTATTATTATAATATTATATTGTTTAAAATTTAAGTCCATACAAATATAATAGAAATTAATTTCTTATCTTGCTTGCAAATTATGCGTATAGGTACGTTTGGTCTATTATTGATTTTAAAATATGAAGCAAAACTATATATCCATCAAATGCAACCATAGAAGTCAGAAGTGTTTGCATTATGCAGGTATGTATATAATGTCACGGCACTTGTAACATTTTACTCATATGATTAATCTACGACGCATACATTGTGTATGAAAGAAGTGGGTTCTATGAATTATTTTTTATAAAGTACGAAATTATTTTATCGGATTAAAGAACATTTTGAAGTACCTACGTATCAGTTTAAATTATAAAATCAAATATATTTAATTATTTTCATATACGTATACGTATATAAGCGTCGACGAATATTATTATATAATTACAAAACCGACCACATGATAATTTAGGTATACAATAATAAATACAATTATGCCAAAAATTTTTTTTATTTTTTTTTTATGGCACAACCATTATTGGTAAAGTATAATATGATAATCACAATAATTGCATAATATAAGTTTCGAATGAAAATCAAGCTATTTATTTAAATTACGTTAAAGGGATAAAATGTTACAGCGCGATGGATGGTATAGGCGTCATCGTTAATATACAGTTATTTATACTTCCTAAAAGTAAACCATAATTATTCTTTCTGGTTAAAACAAAATATGAAATCTTAATTTTAGTGAAAAATATTAATAGACATCGAAAAATAGGAGAAATTATATTTTAAGTTGCGTCGAAATTATTTATTAGATACCTTATAGTTATAATTTAATATTATAGTATAAATGTTTCCATGCATAAAAATTAAAACTTTTAAACCTATTTTATCAATTTTTCTTGAATATGGAATATGGATATAGTCATATCAGTGATAAAAATAAAACTCATCGATTTAATTTTTTAATTTATTACTATTAGTTAACAATTACTCGTTATGATGAGTATACCTAGTGATCAAAACGTTCAAGTCATTCGTCATCACATAGCCATCACAGTTTTCAAACGACTTAGTAGTTAGAGTTATTAACAAGAGTTACATTTCTGTCTCATTTGAAGTCTTAACAAGGTCTAGACTTCTAAAGTATTTCGTGTAAATTAATAATTGTTACACTATTATTAATAATTTTACTTTTATCGGGGTTTATTTAATACAACCATAAAACATAATAAAATCATAATTTAATAAAATATCGAATATACATATATTTTTGTTGATAATATTTTATGAATTTCAGTAAATTTAAAAATTAAAATATTATTTGTGTGCAGTATGATTTAGTTTATCCCGCGTATATTTCAGTTTTAGCTTTGATGAGTTTGGTTTCGATGACTAAATAATAGTTAATATTACGGTAAATTAGCATATAATAGTAATATTCAAAATATATTTCAAATTTAATTTCGTTATTGATGACGTCGACGTGTATAATAAGTATTGAACTTTGATGTGTTTGGTTTCAATGACTTAATAATAATTATTAATACGATCGATTAGCATAAAACAGTAATATCCTAAATATAATTCAGTTGTAACTTGTGGGTAGTCATCGGGTAAGCCTTTAGGGACTTTATGATTTAAATATATACCTATGCATTTATACCTTGAAAATAACTAAATATGCTTAAAAGAATATGGACTATTTTGAACCCAAATTAATTAAATCCTCTTATTGGTATATTGTACGGATTTTGTTAATCCATAACAAATATTAAATTTATATATTTTAAATGTGAGGAATACATTTTTTTACAGTTGTTTAATTCTAAAAAAAATGTAAATACTATTAGGTATTCCAAATTTATTTTATTGACCAATAAGTGTCACAATAGAAAATATTTGTATAAAAAATTCACTCATATCTGAAAAGTAGCCAAATACATACTTATGTGAGTATAAAAAGGTCAAATACGCAAAATAAAGTTTAAAATATGAATTTTTTATGTGATAAAAAACATTTATAGTGTATTGTTAATATAAAAATATAATATATTAAATAACTTACCTACCTATGTTCCCAAATAATGCATAAAGAGATGTTACTTTCTATAGAAGTCCCTAGTCATAGTCCCTTTATATGCCTTTACAGCTATCTATTATGCTACAGCCTGCAAAATACAACTGTGTTAAAAGAATAATATATTTTATATTATTATATTATTGTTTTGGTTATAATATAGCTTGCAACTGTGCAGATTACAGGTTCATAAATTAAATGATTAAAATTAGTATTTTTCGGAATTATATTATAAACAATACATTTTATAGTATACCAATATTAGTATACCATGATATTATCATACTGGTATACTTTTTGTCTATTGCATTTTTAGGTGAGGTATGTATATTATAATAAATCATGCTTTATTCAACATATTGTGTAAGGTAATTTTTTGTGTATTTTAACCGTAGTCTGTAATAGGTTTTTCATTACGTACACGGTACACATTTAACATGCTCATATAATATAAGTTATAACGGAAGCAAATATTTTTTGGGGTGTCAATGTAAAAACAGTTGTAAATGTAATACCAAGGACAAAAGCATTTTTTTTTAATTTATTAGAAGATCTCGATGTATTTTACAATATTTAAAAATAATCTTTTTTTAAAAAAACAACATCAGTCATCCATTTTTGCGAATGCACCAATCGATTTTTGAAAATGTGCAATGCCTGGTGCAAGGTATCAGGTGGAATATTATTGATTTTTTCGGCGAACCCTATGTTGAGATCGGAAATGGTTGTGGGGCGAGTGTGGCACACGACATTTTTCAGATGTCACCATAAAAAAATCACAGACGGATTGATCTGGGGTTCGGGGTGGCCAATCAACGTCAGCATTTCTGGTTATAGCGTGGTTACGGCGGACATCCGTAGTCTGACTGATGCCATCGACACTCAGTCAGTGTGCGAGGTGGCCCCTTCCTGTTGAAACCAGGTGTTTTCAACGTCAATAATCTGGAAAAATTGAAGTTTTTCACCCAAAAACTTTTCAAGCATCGTGACATAACGTTGTCGGGAAGTCGCTGTGATAGCAGTACCAAATTCGAACCAATATTCAAACTTATAGCGATTAAAATCCGTTCATCATACAATGATAATAGTTCAGTGCAGTGCAGCGGACGATGTTTAGGATTTTATTGTGCCCAAAAACGAAAATTTCGTCTTCTATCATATCTTTTTAGGTTAAAATGGACTTTGTCCGAAAGCCATAGATTCCAGATGAATTCTGCGTCCTCGTTAATTTTAACCACTTGTCGATTACAGAATTAGAAAAATGTCATTCGTTATAGGTTTCAGTTCTTGAACGATGACTTAATTAATTCTACATCCCACTTCAAGTTAAAATAGGTACACTTCAAACTTTTTACTACCCAACAGTTTGACCAATATCAGATCTTATTTCTTATAACCACCCTGTATACGTAAAAAAAATGTGTACACCAAACGTATTGAATTAATTAACACATTTTCAAATGTATAGAAAAATTTCTAAAATATTCTATGTGCATACATAATTTTTGAACGTATTCAAATTATTGATAATTAATATGCAGCTCAGTATGAACTAAAATAATGACTTGATTATTTATGTTAATTTTTTTTTTAACATTTTGACGTAAATTAATTGTCTTGATAACATCACCAAGCTCGTTTAACATTAAATGTCCACATCAAAGTGTTAACATACTTACGTAATATTATAATTACACCTGAGCGTATAAATTTCCCAAAAATTGCTGAGTACAAAAATTCGAAAATTCTCCTTTCTTCATGTTTGTCGAATCAGCTGAGTATGATTAATGAGATAGGCCACGTCATTTAATATCTCTCCTTTATTTTCACAGAATTTATAATATATATATATATATATAAATATTTTATGCTTGATGCCTATTGAAAATTATTTTAAAACGTTAACTATGTTTTAACGCCCTCATCCCTTCGTCCCTTTCTGGATCGTTCCCTTTTCCCAACCTGTACCTGACTCATTAAACACTCCACACTGTCTGTCGGGTGATTTATGTATATTCCGGATTTTTATGTTTGTCCAAAATGTATTACAATATAATGACTATAAAAAAAAAAAAAATGAAAAGATATTATCATTCTTTAGTACAGTTTTTGAGGTAACTTGATTTGTTACCCACTAGATGGATGAAGATTAGATAAAAAAAAATTATTTAAAGTGAATCTGTTTTTTAAACACTTAGAACATGGGATTCAGCATTAAAATTGTGACTAAAAATAAATATTATATAATGGGTCATATCTCATAATAATGTTATAAATAAAGTCCATAAATACAAATCTGTCAACACTCATAGTCAGACATGATAATGTTGAGCGTTTAAAGTCTTTCCAATTAATTTAAGTTGGTAATAGACTGGTAGCAATTTACAATGTTTCGTTTCTACATAATTAATAAAAACGGTTTGAAGTGATTTATTGGATTTCACATTTTTCTACTATTGTCTTTATTCCAAGCTTCATGAAAATGAATTCAATATTTTATGTATATTATAGAGAGCTATCGCAGCTTTTATAACTCGACACTTTAATCGTTCGAAAAATGACTACCGAACCATATTTAAACGATAAATCATTAACGAAACAATTAATTACGAGTTGAATGGAATAAATATGGAATAACCGAGGAAATGAAATTGGATATCGTTAAAGTTGTTATACTGTGCGAATTCGTACGCAGAGACAGAGAATTGCGAAAGCAATAATGGTCGTATTATTATACCGATCGAGATGATGGTACACCCGTGTGGACCAACAGTTGTTACTCAATATTGTCTAAGGCATCTGCGATTGATTTTTACAACGGAATGTCCACCAACCATTAGCGCTCCGAAGAAATGTCCACCCAAAAGTTTTCAGCGCGAGTTTGAAAGTTTTTTTTTGAAACGAGTGCTTAGCGATAAAATATATTATATTGATTCGAATACACATAATATGATAATTATACCACCATATTATAATTTACATCTTCATAACGCCTTAAAAGCAAAATATGATTTTTTTTATTCGTCGCCATTGTACCTATGTGGTACAGAGATTTAACAATATTCATAAATGATTTTTTCGGGATCAAATGTATCAACGAAAAAGTGACGTTATACTTAACAGTTCTCCCTCGATAATTTTTAAGAATCTAATAATAGAAACATTTTTTGAGATTTTATTTAATATTTTATGTTATAGAATTCTTAACGTGTTTGGAAAGAGTAGGTAGGTGTAATATACTAATATACCATATTATACTTTACTTCATAATTATTGTTGTTGATTTATTTATAAGCTACGCCTTTACACTTAATAAAAAAATATTTAACTTCAAAATAAACCAAACATGGCCCCAATACATCATTTAATGTTATATATTTTCATATTCTCTGATTTTATTTACATTCGTAAAAAAAAATAGTCATTGTAAATTGGTATTGAAAAATGTAAATAAACCAACTACCTACTCAATTGATAATAATTTATAACAGTAGCAAACTTTGAATTTTCTATTAAATACACCTTACTATACCTTTTTTAAATTACTGTGATATTTGCACAAATATAAACATGATTAAAAGTTTTAGTTTTAACAAATTAAATTTTTTAAAGTACATATTGAGAATCAAATTAAATATTTGATTTGAAAGTAATTAATCAAAATCCGTAATAAATGTATCTATGGGCTATGAACAATTTGGTTCACATTGGTGTACGAGACTGTCGAGACTTTTAATAGTTTATTGTTTTAATAGTAAAACATTGTCTAAATTAACATAACACTATTTTTCACTAGTTTATTTTAAAAAAAATAAAATAATGCAACGATATATAGAAGTCGAAACTTTTTCAAATAACTTTAGCACAACGACTATATATGTGCAACTTTCAACAAATAATTATGTAATTAAATATCTTTATGGTTTTTGAAATGTATATCATACTCTTAACAACGTTATTTTTTTCAATTAAAATACCTCATGATTAATAATTTCTGTTCGACGGGTGACGGAGAAAAATGTTTTGTGATGTCTGAGATAAAAAAAAAGAAAAAAAAAAGAAAAAAAGAAATGGGTTTTCTATCTGCGGCTAAAGCTAAACCCGACAATTTCGCTGTCTACGTGACCTGGATAAGATGTTGCATTGTGCTGGCTTGCGTATTATTGTAGTACATGTATTATGTATATACGTAAATATATATATTTTTTTCTTATTTTATATATATATATATATATATAAATTTGGTTCTCCTTCCTTCGGAGAAAGAACGGCAGGAGACATGAAATAATCAGACCCTGGAAAAGTTCCATAAATCAACGCCAACTGGCCCCGGTAGTTGTCATCAATTACTCAACATAGAGGAAACAGCACTGTAACACTTTTTTATCATTAACAGTCTAGCGAAAAAATACGCGTAACTGAAATACACACACACACACACACACACACACACACACACACACACACAGACACACACATATATATATATATTATATTAACAGAATATCCGTACCCCCCCCCCTCGTCCCCTGCGCTCTCTTGTTGCTTCTTTTAGAGCTGATAATAATTACTATATGGGAACGAAATAATATAGAAAATTAAAATAATAACAATAATAATTTTCCACGTTTAATCTACTTAAATTCATATTTACACGTCAGGTCTATAGTTATAATCAATAATAATGTAGTCGTACAAAATGTCATTTACAATAATACATCATAAAATTATAATTAAAACAATGTAGGTAGTTTAATATAGTAATCAAATACATTCAAAAAGTATTATGTATTGAACTTAGCAGCGTAGCATTAATATTCGATACACAATATAATATGATTTAAAATTATGAACAACATATTATTATTATTATTCACAATTACAGAAAACGACACTAAAGGCATATCAGTTTAATATTACATTCTTTCTTTTTTTTTTACAACGTTTCACAAAAACCTATATGATTACACAGCAACATAAATCAATACAAGATACAAATACAATTATTATACTGTTGACATTTTATCAAACGATTTTCAATCAATAGGACGTATGTATTAAAATATGTTATAACGTACATTGAAATTATTATTACTATTTATAGCAATAGCAATATTGCGTTTTATTAGTGTTAAAGTTAATGAATTAATGACTAATTTTTAAATAATACATTTTTGCTACGCTGCGCCATTTTGGCTTTGGTCTCAAACTTTGAAAACATAAAAAAAACAAAAATAATAATACAAGTTTAAATTTAGGCTTATAAACAGTTTATTCTTCAGACTTATTTCACCACCTTTCTACGTGGTTTAAACTTTCTAGGCTCTTAATTTCGATACTTTGGTAATCCACGTCCGCTGTATTTTGCCTCCAATATAACCTCTTTAGTGCGTCACCCCTCATTCCAACCCAGATAGTACCACACGCTAAAAGTATTAACAACAACACAATACACACAAAAACTATCATACCTGGATGAGTCGTTTTTGCTGAAACGTGTACATTCTTCGGATCGTCTTTCGCTCTTAGCCGTGCAAATACAGCTGTCTGTTCTGTTGTAGTCGTAGTGACTCGATAGGTCGGAGTCGTAGTAATCGTGTCACAGTACACTGCATCGAATACCTGTTGAACACTGCCATTATCTTGTCTACATTGCACACTCTCCACAGTGGATTTGAGTTTTTGCGGCAGGTAGTTTCTGAGTCTCAGTTCAGTTTTACTCAACTTGGAATGTTGATCGTCGGATGCGTGGATCTCACACAGCCAGTCTCTGAGCCACGATTCGACGCACTTGAGTTCATTTAATATTAATGTTTTCATTTTGGGCATATGATAAGGTAAACGGTTGGGAAGTGAAATCACATCGCATTCCGTCAAGTCTAAGTATTCAAGTTGAAACAAAGATGACAGTACAGCACTGTCGTTTAACAGGATTGCAGCAAGATGTTTGCTGTACGCCAGTTGGATTCGGTTCAAGTAACGTGTATCAGTGAATGGGAACGTTGGTGTTTCTGGTGCCGTTAGCCCCTCCAGCTTCAAGACTTTTAATCTTACTGGACCTGTTAACATTTCTCTAGTAATCATTTTAATTGGATTTTCGGATAAATCTAAAACATCAAGAAATAATAACGACGCAAATGTAAGTTCCTGTATGTGTCGGATATTATTTCTTCGAACATTTAATAGTTTCAGACGTCTGCAACCCTCAAAGTCTTCAACACTCAAGTTCTGTATTCTATTACCTTCTAGATTCAATTTTTCTAAACTTCCTGGGAGACTTTTTGGAACTGTTTCCAATAAGTTATTACTCAAGTCCAGTACGATCAGTAAATCGAGCCGACCGAATGCGTCGTCTTCGACCATGGTAATGCGATTAGCACTAATGTTAAGCAAATGGAGAAGAGGAAAACCATCTAAGTCACCACTGTTCACTGCTTTTATCACATTGCCGCTCAATATGAGTGAGCCTAACAGCGGAGCTGGCGTGACTGGAACTTCTGTAAGATTAGTATGCGAAGCATCCAATGCTTGAAGTCTTGGACCGGAACCCAAAACAACAGGTGCTAATTCTGTATTTTTGGCAATGTTCAATTCAACTAGATTCTCAAATGGCTGAAATACTGTAGTACGATCGAGATCATAGTTTTCGGAAACGTCGAGATATCGTAATGTAGTACTTGGTAGCGTTTTTTCTGATATTCTCGTTAATGCGTTACCTCGTAAGTCTAACCATTGCAGATCCGGCATTCCAACAAACGTATTATTTTCAATCCACAATATAAAATTATTCCCAAGATCCAAAACTTCCAAAGAAGACGCATTTACCATGTCGGTTTTATTCAACGACTTAATGTAATTCCAACTCAACGTTAGATTTTTAATGTCTGAACACATTGAGAAATTGTTTACCTTATTGAACGATAGTATCATGGAATCAACTCTTACCATATTACTAATGGCAACGTGGCAAGGATTTAGGATGTTATTTCTAGACAAGTCAACCGTTGGTAAAGTTATGTTTTTATCACTAGCGATATAAATCCCGTTCAAATTATTTTGGGATATATCCAGTTTGGTCATACCGTTAGTGTGAGTCAAGTCGATTTTGTACGGTATGGCGTCACAGTAAACATCGCGCGAGCCGTTTGTAGGCAATTCCAAAACGCATTCTTTTTGGACTTCTGCAACGACGACTGACAGCAAAGAAACTACGATAGCGTTTATAATCACTACCATTGTTCGTCCGCACTCACGACTTCACAGCCGCCATGCTAAGTATTTGAATTTTCTTTGATATTCCTATACCGCAGAAACAACCTTTGGTCGAATTTTTCTCATTCTATACATCTGTAAATATAAAATAAACACTTTTAGTTAATGAAAAATGCCGTTTTATGAATATTACATGTATTTAAATTACAATAATTGTCATGTACAATATCGAATTTAATAAATAAATATGTATATTATACATATATTATATTAATATACGTTTATTACGTTAGCTGTGTATTTATTATGCCAAGCATATTATAATATACAATAAGTATGATTATGACAGATTTGTATTTTTATTTTTCAAAATAATTTTTCCCCTTCAATATCCCATAACGTAATTTTTGCTCTCAGTATGGGTTGGTCTGATTTGACCCTTTTGTTTTCGACGGTTATATTACCAACTCATATAATATATAATATATATATATATATATATACTTGTATTTATTATGGCTATAACAATGGTCAAAATAATAAACCCACATCACAACATGAATTTCATTTAATTTTTATTTAACGAAGTCCTACGTAAGCTCGGGCGAAATCATTGAAACCTAGCGGTTTCTTCTATTGTTCTGTGTCCACGTCATCATCATCATAATAATAAAGAGTTCCATATATCGCAACAAAACATACAGTAAACCTAACTTTTATTCCGGATGTATAACAATGCGTAATTATTCATTTTTATCACTGGGCTTCACATTATACTTTAGCAACCCTTACAAACTATATAGTTGGCAATTTTGGTTGAGGGTAAGATTGTCAGCATTTAATTTTCGAAAGTATACAATTATCCTTATATAAGTATATATTATATATTATATACAATGCGAAGGTGTACGTCAGCGGGAGTGGTAATACTTTATGCGTGCATTTTTTATTAACTTTAAGCTTCAGCCAACCCTAATTTTATCGTTATAATAACATTTCGGCAAATATTTAAACCACGTTCGTTAAAATATTATTAATAATAATTACAAAATAGAGTTAAAATATTCTAGTGCAGTTTTAAAAATAAATATACAGGTACTATATTTAATTTAACAAAACCCAACTGAGATAATGTTATTATCGTGGTTACATTTTTTTTGTAAGCTCGTACTATCTGCAAAGCATCGATCATGACGTGTAAGTGTGTTATAATATTATAGCGGACGTATAGCTGCGTTTTTAAACCACGGCATTTTCCGGTCTTTTTAAAACTGTCTACGCTTAATTTAGTCTCGATTACGATCGCATTACGTTAATTGAATTATAATGTTATCGTCGTGTATACAGTATGTGTCACGGCGTTTAGACGCAGGTTCCAAACACACCCTCCTCCTCCCCTCCTCCCTTACTCACAGTCGGCGTATTAATATTCACAACATAATATTATATTATCACGGCGACCATGATGTGGCAAGGAACAGCGGCGTTGGGTTGCACGAATGACGGATTGCCAGGGCAACTTTTCTTTTGCGTTTGAAAAGTTTTTACATAACCGTCGCTTGAGGGGTGCCTAAGGTGACTGATGCGCGTGTTTTGGTGAAAATGTAAATATTCAAAGTTTTGGTTGGCTTTAAGTTACCGAAATACTTAAGTCCCGTCTTCCTGTCAACCCGACCTTCTAAAAACGCATAGGTACATACACTACATACTCTGCAGTATGTAAACTCGCGCATAATCTAGTAATTTAGGAATGGAGAAAGACTGAAAATGGCATGTCACACGGTTCACGCACGCGTGTCAACGAATACGTATAATAGGGCTAATTAAAACGGTTGAATGATCGTTAACACGGTGCACGTCATAATATATTGTACAGATATAGTACCTGCACATAATATGCATTTTGATTGGTTAACCTACGACGTGTATAATATAATATATATTTTTATCGGAAACAAGCATAATAATATTATTGAGTAATATAATCAACCGTTTATAAAAAATAATTCAACCAATAAAAATTAATCAGACTCTATTATTATGCATTTCGTATAATAATATGTGCATTGTGCATAAAGTATTAAATTATTATAATACGCAATACATATACTGCTCCTTCATAAACAGAACATTGAAAAACGTGTACGTAATTGCATAATAAAGTCAGTCTATTGTGGGTACCTGTACATTAAATAATGCATTCAACACATGAATACATACTTACTCATTTAAGACTTAAATAATTTCCTTTCTTTTGTGCATATATAGTAAAATCTCGTTAAATCTGACGCGCGCTGAGTACCTACGTACGCATAACGTATCACTGTAGTTAGGCCAACAACAATTTTTGATTGCTGAAATAGCTATATTTCAAACTAACACTATTAAACTGCAAAAATGCGATGACCAATATATTTTATTTTATTTAAATCTGTATTGCATAATATTTTTAATGTTGTTTGGTTTACAGACATCATTATTTAGAATTTGACAAACAAAAATTCAGCAACGTAAAATATTAGCTTGAAAGTTTTCTTGTTTATTATACGCACTATATACGTAGTACAAACCTATAATAATAACAATCAATCAATCAATCTTACTACCACAAGTCATAATGAAATAAATACGTCGGTCTTATTATTGTCTGTCACTGGGTGTTATTTTAATTTTTATAACCATAATTTTCATTTGTATAGCTTACGTTTGATAAATGAAGTATATTTATTGATCGCTGCAGGGTTATATGACAGCGTAAACACAAACCCTGTTCACAACAATATACGGCCCATTGTTTTTACAGTAGGTGTGGTAAATTAATATTTTTAAAAAATGTAATTGTATTAAAAATATAAACGTCGATAATTTAACGCTCGAACTTGAAAAGGACCGTTCATCAAAAACTGTTTATTTTTAGTGAGCTGAACGACACTCAATTGAGTCTTATAGTATTATTATCTACATCTTTTTAATTCTTTTCAGTCTTTTTACCCTCTTCGGCGATACTTAAGTCCATATAATATATGGCATAGATGTATATGCATATAAAAATGCGATTAAACCAGAATTCAATTTCGCGCCCGTCGGATGCAGACACGCTTCCAATACATTTTTATCCCATCGGTAACGCCACGCGAGTATATTATATTCCCGTGCATTGCGTCAAGCTTAGTTTATAAGCCCTCGGATCGAGCGAGTTAGTACAAGAGAATGGGATGAAAATCAAGTAGGGGGAAATAAAGAACAATTTCCCACCTAGAATTGAGAAATGAATTTCGTATGCAAACTGGGTAAAGGCGAATAGGAAGCGCGACTTGGTTCCGGAATCGGGAAGGCTCTTGTTTGGAAGAGACACGGCAGGGGGAGAACGCATCTAGACCAAGACAAATAAAAAGGAGAGAAAAAGTCGTGTCTCTCTCATGGGAATGCAAAGCTTTGTTGTGCAAAGGAGAAAAAATATACAAGGCGAAGGTATTACAAATCTGGTTATAAAGTTGGCCGAGCACGAAAATAATCCAATCAAGCATAAGTCTGATTTTACGAGCGGACTGTACATAATAATACATCATTCAAAAACAACAAAAACCGTTTTAATAACATTTATTATATACGATGTTATAGTAACTCTTAATTAATTTATCGATATAAATTTGAAATTATTTTTTATTTTTCATTTTCGATGACAAAAATAACTTTACTTCGACGAGTAAGTTTTATTGAATCACTTTCAAACGATCACATTTTATTTCACGCTTTTCGTAAATATTATTATATACGTTTTCGTCGTAGTATATTATATTATATTATGTGATAAATATATATATATACATATTACGATGAAAATATTTATGACGTACGATATGCGTGTATTCATAATATACATATTTACTTACGCATTATTACCATACGGTATTATGTTATTATATTTTGTAAGAAGCTGTGATAGAGAGAGATATTATTATAATATTATGGTTTCGGGAGCAAAATAACGTCGGCCGATGCTAATTTTTAGTCGCGATTTATTACCGCAAGGAAGTTTTGTCTTAATTGGTTTTTACTGCTCCACAAAATGTTCACTCGACCAAAAAGTTACACCACTCGTTCAGCGACCATGGTCCCTCAGTAATTATTCAAACGATGAAAATATGAATAACTTTATTACCAAAATTCACTCACGCTAAAAGTTTCCACAGTTATTTCAACAATGTTTTCCGATGTTTTCGGCAAACAGCTATGCACACAAGTGCACAATCGGTGTTAGTGGCCGTTTTAGGTTGCTCACAAATGTATGATGTCCGAGTAAAAACATACCAAACAAATAATAAAACACGTAATTTATTATATTCGAAATCCTCGAATTGGGCCGTAGTAGGGGTTGATAATTAATATTCCGATTAGATAATCTTAGGCTGCTAGATTTGGTTTCAAAACCATTCACCATTTGCTACAATTGATGATTTGGGTCGAAAGGAGGCCAAATTACCACATTCATTGTGCCACTATTCGCGTTTCTGTCGTTTATTTATAGAGGGCAAAGATACTTTGGATTAACATTGGAAAGATCTAACAGCCGTTGTACCATTGCCTCTAGATATTTACGGTCGTCGTTTACTATCAAGCGTTTCAATGTTATATAACAAAATGTAAAATATATCTAATATCTATTGAAAACCTCAAAGTCGATTTCTTTCGGAGAAGACTTTCAAATTGTTGTGTCTTGTGAAGTTAATTATTTAGAACTACCTGCGGATATTGAATTAAATGTATAAAAACAAAATTAAGTATAGTGATGCTAGCACACCTATAGTAGATTTAATTTATTGAATAATATTCATATAATAATTGTATTTTATTATTAAGTATCTATGTCATGATAGAAGTGTATTAATAATTAATATATCATATTATAAGTTATAAATTATTAAAAATTATACATTTATTACTCTTTATAAAAAATTAAATCGTTAACTTATTAACGTATAAATATTTATCTGCGATATTTTGTATCTTGCTATCTTGTATTTTGTATTTTCAGGCCCATTAACAACTTAAATATTTTTAAATAAACCGTGACATGTCAAAAAAATATTTTAAATATTTTCTAGAAGAATGCTATAAAATAAACTTAAATTTGTTAATATTTGTTGTTTATTTATATAATTATGTATTATTATTGTTGTAGGTACATTTATTTGTCTTACAAATCAATAATTTATTTAAAATGAATTATTCCCAACATACGAAATAAATTATAATAAATTGGTATGTAAAAATCAAATTACTGTTCAATAACAATTTTAGTGATATAAACTAAAAAAATAATTTTCTATATAAATTTTTTTTACAGAAACTATAGTAACTAAATAAAACTGCTCTAATATTTAGTTACTTTTATTGAGTAAATGATAAATACAATTTTTAAATTTAATTCAATAATTTATTTATTTTTTTAAATTGTATTTTTTCTATTATAGGTACATTTTGAATACAAATTATACAGTAAAATAATCATATAATACTACCTATTAAATTTACTCATGATTAGAATTAAGTTTAAGCTATTGTGCACGATAAAAAAAATTATTCATCGATTAGTATTAATTTTTTTTTTTTTTTTATGTTAGTTGTTGAGGAGATCTCTTGGTCATTGCCTTTTTAACCTTCTAGGAAGTATTAAATTACATATTTATTTAGTAGTATTAAATTAGTTCTTTTATTATACTAAAATATGATTTTAAAAAAACGATGAAAATTATTAAAATATGTTAACAAAATAATAATTTGTGTTTAACGTACAATATTTATGTACGTACATGCTACCAAGTATATATTCGGCATCATGATATGATTATGTATTATTATGTCTAAAATGTATTCAACATTTAAATTCAACTTGTTCAACTACGTACGTTATCCAGATCGTAAAATGTATCACCAATGATACCAGTGAATAGCTATACTATTTTATTATTATTACATATGTGTGTACTAAAGTTTTCCTACTTTGAGTTATATACTATGTGTCTTTATACATGAGTAATGAGTATATTATTATCGTAAGCCGTAGAAATAACTTCATGAGCTTTTTCCAAAATAGTAAGCAATAATTACCATTAATATTATGATAAGCGATATATATTTTTTTTCATGTATAATCAGACACCATACAATACAATACCACTTGTTTTTATTTTATTACCGGGAACGTTTTAGGTTTAGACGCGTAAGATGGACTCTCCTTAAGTATACAGTATTACGACTGAGTAATAAATACACAACAACCTCTGAATATATAAGTATAGGTATATACGACACATCACACATAGGTGCGTTGCGTTTACAGTACTGGACTTTAAGACGTTTAACTCTTATGTGGTACCGCGTCGGCACAACTATTCTAGTATTATTATTATTATTATTGTCATGATAAAGTTCTCACCTTTTGGCGTGTGTGACATTAACAATAACGGAGCGCCGAGAAGTGTCCGATGACCGTTGACGTTTTTCTCGAGGCGTCATGCTCCGCTCGTGACCCTATTTATTTCGGCGGTCGGTCGTCTGCTGCAGGAGCGTGCGACGAACGTCGGCGGGTGAGGAGGAAAACGCGTCGACCGGGCTCGGACCGTGCTCGGGGGGTAGTTCGCACGAGAACGTGGTCCGGAGTCGACTGATCCGACGTAATGTCCTACGGGCACAGAGTTCGTCCCCGGCACGGCATATACCATGGTATATATATATGTGTGCGAACGCGGTCCCGTCGGCTGCCACTGGGCGCGCAGCGTAACCGTTCGTCGGTTTACCCTGGCGGTGGTGATGGTTCCCCTAAGTATATATCATGTGCGTGCGTAGGTGTGTGTGTGTGTGTGTGTGTGTGTAGATTTTGTATAATTGTCTGTGGCAACAATCGGATGATTACTGTCGAAATAAGAAACGTTTTAAAAGAGTATATATGTACTTTTATGTAGGTATATATACACCGCAATTGCGCCCCACGTTTCGTATATTCTGTGTGCCCTGCAACTGCAGCTATTATATATGTTATAATTTACATTATCTGTACGGTATGGTTCGAACAACTCAACACCACATCATTTTTATGATATTTTACTTTTTTTATTTTTGAAATAGTCAGTACCATACTTCAAATAAGTAATCTGCAGCTCTATGATGTGAAATCAAAAGTATTACACTATAGTATACCTAGTCTATCGCTTCGATAAAATTAGAAACTTAAAAAGTAACTATAATAAGTGATAAGAATTAATTTATTTTGTAAATATTTATTGTTGTCGTAAATTAATTTAACTGTATAGAAACTTTTTTCTAAAATCACATAAATTGATCGAGAATATATTATTATCTATAGTAGATTGGGTAATACATTATTTTCAGGATCTCGATTTGACTTGTACCTACTACCTATTTATTGTTTAATGATTTAAAACTAAATTCAGTTTGTTGGTACTTCGCCAATATTATTGTATAATATTATGAATTAATTCTGGAAATATGTAAGCACAACATTTTCTAAAACAATACACAATAGAATACGCAGGCACTCAATAAATTTAATTAAAATCAATCACTCCACGGCTTCGCAATATCAACGGTATAAAGTACATAATATTTAATATCCAAAGTGGAAACTAACGTTACGGGTGCGTTGAAATTCACATTTAATGCATTAATATATACGTATAAATATAATGCATAATACCTAACTACTTTTTTTTTTTTTTAATATTATCATTATTATGACAATATGACGTGTGCTCCCCAAAATTAAATATCCCAGCACGCCCAGTATATAAATATTATTTTTTTATTCGCACCCTTCTTGATTTCTACCGCTTTAAAATAATATAATAATATATACGCATTTAATATAATATAGAGGTACTCATATATATATATATATATATATAGGTGTATAGGTGTATATATATATATAAATAGGTGTATAGGTATGTACATTATAGGTACGTATACATGTCCCGCAAACAATATTACGCTTGATAATGGAATCTCCGTGTACGCACCAATCACGATGATGGTTGACGGTGGAAGAGGTATATAGGTATATACGTACATTTATGTGTTTAATATTATATTTCATCACTGAATCGTTAACGAGATATATGCGTATTTGTGTGTTTATATATATTATATATGTGTGTGTGTTTGTGTGTGTGTGTGTGTGTGTGCGCGCGTGCCAGATAAATAAATACGATTATGTGTACAACCGATTAAACTTATGGAAAACGAAAAACGTTCTTTTTCCCGTGATAACCTAAAAGATATCGAAATAATAATAATAATGTTTATACCATAATATTATAATAATATGCGTATAATGTATGTGTAGGTGCCTATATAATATGTATATTACGGCAGCGCCGGGGCGTCAATCTCTCGCGGGATAAGCAAAAAGTCCATAAACTTTTTTTCCCAAAAGATACTTTTTCGGGACTTTGCAAGAGAGAATTATTTTAAACATTCGTTTAACATAATATTATATACGTAGAGCAGCAGAGTGCGCAGTAATATATTTTAAGATTTTAACTTCGCAGCTAGAATTCCACGCATAACTGTATGTAACTTGACTGAATACGTAGGTAAGTATAGTTAAACAATAAACGGAATTTCATGATCTTTGCAAAAAAAAACAAATTCAATATTTTCGGTGGGCCAATAGTGGTTTATGGTAAATATTAGGTAGCTGCATGGTTACCTATAACTGTATAACGTATTATTATAATATGCTTTGTACGCGAATAAGTATAGTTTGGACACTGCACGGTGTAATGGTGTGTATATCATTTGGGTGGGTGTGGAGTTAAGATTCAGAAACGACTGGTCATCGTATTCAAAAATTGATTTAAACGAAACACCCTCCAAGAAAAAATTCACATTTAATACAACCGCGGTACGAATACAAACACATATACGAATGCATATTATATTATATAAAAAAATTTATACTGATCGGCGACTTTTCACGGTTTTTTGTGAAAATTCGATTAACACGACAATTTTAAAAGAATTTTTTTGATGCTCAAAACCAACAATAGTTGTAGTTGCGATAGAGTTGGTTTATAGTGTTTATACTTTATAAGCACGTGATTGAGTCGTCGTTACATAATAAACGATGACGATATACTCAACCAATAAAACTGATGAGCGTCATAATAAAGTTCGAGCTTTTCTCCTCGATTTTTCATCGCATCGAAGACATAACATTATATACATACATATATATTATTATAATGGGTCATGGAATTTCTAGTCCATTAAACACGTGCTTCCACGTGGACGCCCGCACCATTACGTTTTCGCGCACAATAATAATTCCTGAGTAATACTAATAATAATAATAATAATAATAATGATCATTACTGTTGAATATTATTATAATTATTATTATTATTATGCAATACAATTCACAAATAGAGTCGTAATTAAACGCCAATTTGAGTATTTGGTTTCAGGGCGTCCGGCACATTTTGACGTTTATAATGGCGCACTTTGTCTGGTTCAGCAGCTTTACGTGCTGTACCTACACTCAAACTTGGTATATAATATATTGTGTATATAATGTCCGTATAATTATTTAAGCACATTTGCCCAGCCAGACGACATATTTATGACCTGCACTACTGCAGTACACTGCTAAGGGTACATAGTTCATATAACCTTTTCACCGACAAAATAAATGCAAAACTAAATTAATAATCTGCGTGGTAGGTAATAAATTCTTTTTGGGTACATTTATTTTTTATTTTTTGAGTCTTCCGAGTAAAAATACAATTTTGTCCCCGCGTGTTTTTTCTCGCAATTCAACGTAGGAATTCGTGTAATGTTTTATTTGTAATTGATTTTGTTTTAATTGATTGCTAACGAATATTATTTTTTATTTTATGTACACATTGGTTAAAACAATATTTAATAAATATTCCAATGTGATGCAGCCGATGGAGGTATAACTACGTAAACTGTTGTACGATAATATTATAATCCACCATTTCAGGTTATGTCTTTTGTCTTGCACTATTTTTAAAATTGTCTTATCCTAATACCCTGAAAAGTTTACTAGTGTAGCAACGATATATAAATTAATTTTGTATAGCTCTTATATGGGTTAATGGGTTATCAGGTCTTGTTTATACGTATAATACTATTTATTTCGACAGTTAATAACATTCCAACAGTTACGTAATGGTTATTTGCTACATTGAAGTAAAGAACTTTTTTATAATAACTACCAAGTAAACCTACGTCTTACATACCAAAGGTAGGCAGCATCAATTAGTTGTACAAACATTTTTTAACTAATTAACTAATTGTATAGTTAACTTAGTAACTTAACTAGTTAGAGAACCCATAGCAACAACTTAGCTTTTTCTATTTAGTTTGGAAAATAATAGATACCTTAAGTTAAAAGCATGTTAATGAGTATACTTGTCTCCATATTAACTTAAAACTTTTACAGATAAATATATTGTTTATTAGGCAATGACTTATACAAAAGTGATTTTTTCCATTAGCTCGTCCACTAGTGCTACTATAGTGTATATATATAAAATTTAAAAAATAATCACGAGCAAAACGATGTTAATTTTTGTCATTAATTACCTACTTATATTTTTAAACAGCTGTATAGAGTGTATATATATAGACTCTATACAGCTGTTTAAAAATATAAGTAGGTAATTAATGACAAAAATTAACATCGTTTTGGCGTTTTGCTCGTGATTTTTTTTTTTAATTTTATATAAGTAACTGAAAATCCAGAAGAAGCTTTGGTTGATGAAATATCTGTAGATATTTTTGTGGTACTTAGAATTGTATCACATTATACACGGCCCATATTTGTGTTAACTCAACATTATCTGGTATAATGTCAAAAATACCCGTAACCCTGACTTTACATATAAATTAGGCGAAATTTTGAGGATACTTAGGGGTGATTTCCACCCCCAATTTTTAATTTAACATCTTTATAACTAATGCCATATATGGACTAACTGAAAAAATAAGAGCACCCCCATTTCAAATACAATTATTACAACACTATCGGTTACTATTCATAAATAATAACATATTAAATGCTTAAGTAGGTTGAAGGTATGGAATCTTAGAAGATCAATAATCTTAGATCATAAACATAAACTTAAAAACTAAAAATACGATTTTAAGTTACAATGGTAAATTTCAAATATCAATGACTCTAAAATATTAATTGATAAGTATTCAAATCGCAAAATCAAATATTTTTTAAATATTTAAATCAAAATATATTAATATTATAATTATATGTAGTCTGTTATTGTAATTATCAAATGATGGTAATAACTGAAAATTATATTTCAATAAATATAAAGTTAAGTTATGATATCGACTGTAATTTCTTTGTTTCAAATTAATCCTCATAATATTTATTTTAGGCATGATAAAAAAGAGATTAAATTTCATTGTTCACATATTTTACACTTTTAAATAGGTAGTGCCGTAGTGGTATAAAACTTTTGTACTTTTATTCTACTTAGCATATAGTAACATCGTAACTAAAATTAATTTTAAAAACCGTTTCATACAAATTTGATTACAATCCATAAATAGTATAATATACTTACATACCTATTCGTATATTTTATATACATTAATCAAGTTAATTACCTACTAAAATTGCTTCAAGAAATTATTAAAAATTAAAATACGTACCCACTGCCTATCTTATTCTACTTGACTTTCACAGTATCGCCGTACTTTATCTGACTCAGGACTTTACTTGACACTATAGTCCGTCTTCGCTTTATTATATATTATAATATATCCACTTCACTGTCTTTCGTATTTCATTGTCAAGTTTACTGAATTTCAAAAAAAAATGAACAAAAGTGTTTCGTATGTTTAGAATACGTTTATGATTAAGGACGTATGTTGTAGGTACACTTACATAAAAAAATGAAATAACCTATGTGATACACAGTTTCTACAAATATGTAAAGATCGTAGATTAAAAAAAAGAGAGTAAAGTTTTTTTTTGACAGAACCTCCCAGAGGACGAGTTAAAAGGAAGAAAAACGATTTTGATATCATGAACACGTTCATTTAAAATTTAAACTAGTACAAAATAAAATCTAAACTTAAACAGACAATGAACATCATATATTTATTACTTATTGTAAAATGTATATTGTACCTATATTGGTATATTTAATGGTAAACATTATTATGAAACACATCAATGTTCAAATCGCGGTTTTAATATTAATACATTTAATACAAACTACTATTGTTATGTGCAAAACGGCAAAGATTAGGTATATGCACTCTATAGGTATTTTTACTTACACTTTATAGCTTTTACAGTGAAATTGCGATGACTTCATCAGCTGCTGCAGCATGCAGGTATTTTATATTATTATTACATAATATTATACTATAATATAGGGTGTAGTCGTGTAGATGTTGGATGTAAATTACAAAAGAAATTGGGTCCAAAGTACTTGCCTGCAGTGACTGGAGTATACTCCAGTACACTATACAATTCAGTCATTCAGATAAGATAATTTAACGCTGAATGGGTAGGTACCTACGTACCGGTAGACAGATTTAATTTCAGTGTTACTTAAAGATACGGCGTCAAAGACAATCGGCGAGGATTCGCATTGCTCCCTTTAAGAAGGATTGTCGTTGCTTCGCAAACACATTTTAATGCTACAAAGTCTGTCTTACACTTCCGATGTTATTCCGAAGCCTATTAAATTAAATCAGCAGCCCATCAAAATCAAATAATTTGAGTCCATTTTAATCCCCGTGCATAAGACGTTTTATACATTATGCGTTTGAACTGATAAAAGCAAAACGCTTTGATAAATATAAAAACATTCAAATCTAAATACGTACAATAATAATTGTTTATTTTGAGATGCTTATTTTAGTATAAATAATGGTATCTACAGTATAATATTAATTATATTAGGTACCTGCCACCGTAATCGTATATTATTTTTTTAAATGCTAGCATTTACCATAGTATCTAATTCAAAGAATTATTGTGAATATATAAGTTTGGGAAAAATTTAATTAAACAACCGAAACAATCGGGTTCTATGGTCTGCAGATACAAAGATGTGTACAACTTACTGCAGTAGGTACTCCGCGTTCACATAAAATACAACGATCTGTTAGTCCGATATAGTTTATTTATAAGATCTGACCATTATCAGTTTTAATTTATATACTTTTAAATTCTTAACGGTACCACGAATCTTTGAGCATTACATTACAGTGTTTTTATTAACTGGTATGTTTTACGATACGAATCTAAATTATCTGCAGCACCTATAAAAACTCCAAACTAAACTTTTCTCAAGAGCAATAAAATAATAATTAAATCGCGTTAATTCCAGCTCTGCTGCAGTTATACATTTACAATAGTAGTAATAATAATAATAATAATAATAATAATAATAATAATTTTGGGGAAAAAAATAATTTTTAATCTACAATAAATAAATACGATTATTTATCATAATATACTAAAGCACGTATGAAAACAATTTGCTCAAGCGCGAAAAAAAATTCAACAAGTGTGCCCATTGGAACAATAATCGGCAGACTCGTGTCGTATGAAACAGATGTGTTTTCGAAATTATACGATTCTGCGATTGTCGATGGTGGGCACGAGGGGTGGCTTTTTACTTATATTATATATGTATATATTATTTTGCGCTGTTTAATCTGTGCGCCGCTTATATAGCGCGTTTAATATTGTTATTGTTATTGTTGGGTATTATTATTATTATTATTATTATTATTATTATTAATCCAAGCTATTCATTTTTGTTTTACGATTCGGTTTGGGCAAAAATCGCGACAGAACAAACGTGTAGGTATATATATGTTATATAAATTATATGTACAGCGTCACAACCGCTCCAGCGTATTCGTATATATATATATATATATATTCCACGAGCCATTAAAACGTTTCTCCGTTTTTGTATTACAATATATACGTATATAATATGCATGTGTACATAACGAAATGGGAAACAACAGCCATACGCCCGTACTACGTGTATAATAATATACAAAGTAAAAGAATGACAATATAATTATATTATTATTACTATTATCGTTATTGTTATATTATTATTATTATTACGCCTATTGTGTGCGTATATTACGGCGAGACTCTAACCCTTTTCCGAAAGCTCGTCGTCGTGTGTGTGCGGACAAATTCAAAAAGACCATCGTAATATGTTATCGAAACACAAACGTATACTCTTAAAACATAATATAGGTAGGTGTTAGGCGGTATATGCAGCTCGAATACCGCAATTTTCCTTCCTTTTCTCCGACACCGGTCGTGCGATGTCATCGCGCTTATTACCGGCTAATAAATATTATATAATGTTTCGTTCGGGTTTTTTTTTTCGCCGTTTTGTTTTCGTCGTTTCCGGTCGATGCCTGGAAAATTACACGCGATAACGTTGGGCGTAAGGCGATTACCGCGTTACGAGTTGAATGGTTTATACCTGCTGCAGCTGTCCGCAGTGCCATTATCCCTGAGCCTCGACGATAATGTAGCCCTGAAGTTCACGTCGTGCTCCGATTGCAGATAATTTTAATATAACGCCAGCGGAGAGACGTTTATATTTGAAATAATCTCATAATATGTGGAAAAAAAAGTAAACTCTCGCGGTGAATCGGCCGTGAAATAATATTAGTGACAATCGGCAGTTGTACATGTACACTCAATACAGGCGTCAATTAAATTTTTTTAATTGAAAACCACTTTATTATAAGCAGACCAAAAAAAATACAGCAGGTCAACATATCATATATCGCACATTTTGTACAATAGTTATAACAAAACAAATTTTGAATTAGAATCTTTATAGTTTATATTATTTCCGATCTAATAATCTAATATATTATGAATATTATATACCTGATAATACTAAGTTACTACTTAAAATAAATTATTTCAATTTCAATTAAAATATTTATGGATGACACTATTGTAGGTAGGTATCTAAAAAAGTAGGCCAGCGCATTTCGGTGATGGATATTTGTCCATCGTCCCTTCGGGCCTCGGACAGGATAGTGTAATTTTATTGTATTCGATTTAAATGCAATGATTGCATTCGATGAAAAAACGATTCTGAGCGGACGAGGGAATCTTTTTTATTTAATTTTATTCGTTTCTATGGTGATAAACAAAGCGTTTTAAGAACAGCTTAAGAACGATTTATATAAATAGGTAATTTATGTAATTATAATTATAATTTTTAATTAGGAAATATCATAAATATGAAAAAAAATATAAAATAAAAGAAAAAGCTCATAAGGCGCTCAAATGTTTTGAAAATTTTACCATGCCTAGGTGTAAGGCTAATATAAGTAAACAACCCAAATTTCAAATTTTTACGAATGTTTTTAACCGAATTACAACAAAAAAAACCCCAAAATTGTCTATAAATAGCTCAAAAATGGGTATAATTTTCCAAACTTTAAACCGTAAGGAACAAAATTCAAAATACAACAAAAAATATTTCTTGTCATTTTTCATTTAAAGCAATATTTCTATTTCTATTAATTATTTAATATTATAAAATCGTGAAATCGTGAAATTGTACGTTTTTTCTCATTGCGGACAGTTTCGCTCCGCTCAGAATCTAAAATAATAAGAAGAATTCTGTAGAGTAATAAAATAAAAATAAAAACTAGTAAATACGGCGTTATTTGAAGCTATAAGCAATTTCTTTTTAAAAAAGGCTTATTTTTTACTTTTTTTCATTTCATAAAAATAATTTGTGTATGTTATTAGTTGATATCATAATAAAATTTAAAATTGAAAAGTTTTGAAGATACATCAGCAAATGGCTGTATGTTCGGTTTGTAAAAAAAAAGTTGAATTGGCCATAACTAAAAAAAAGTAGACCCCATCCCCTTTTAATTATTGGGTTTTTTTCATAACTTAAGGTATACTATCATAATATTATGACGCCGGTCGGTCACTTCTTCACGGGACACATTGTATAATATTTTTATACTATAGGTACTATTTTAACCGCTGCAGTGGCACCGAAGCTTTACATTAATGCAGATTCTACCATCCGGCCTGTAGTGCCCTACGTTCCGTCTCTCTCAATTCTCACTCAATATTATCATATTAGGTTATTAAAATGCCGCAGCATGAATTTGAATTTTTTAAGCTCTAAATGCGTTTTTGCATAATATGTTAAACTATTCCTATTTCCAATCTATATATTATATATATGTAATAAATGCTAATACGTATGAGCTATTTTTAAAATAAATAAATATTATATTTGTACACTGCTTAAAGGTTAATTTTTCTCCCGAAACCGTGATGATTCATAAATATAGCACCTATCTAGTATTGTAAAAAGGGTAGTTCCTCAAAAAAGTATTTAAACACAGATAGGTAGGTACAGATAATACTGGTTATAAAATAGTTTTTAAATTATTTTCAAATACTTTTTTTTCATTTATTAATGAATATTATAAGATATCAGATTTTGCAAAAATTCATGAGAGTTTAATACATTATACAAATGTAACAATTTATAAAATATATTATAAATTCATTCTATTTATAAATGTGTGTAACTTAAAATAATAAATGAACGAAATATATAAATGGGTAGTACTGCACGGGCCATTATACTCACTTGTCCCTATCATTAATGTTGTGATACATACACAGATATGAGATATATAATATTATAATAGTAGTTAATTAATAATATAATAAATAATAATTTATCTATTTAAAATCGTGCTGACAACCAACTACAGCTGGTATATGCAATCTTGCTATAATAATAATAATGATAATATAATGATAATAATGAAATAAGTGTTTGAAATTCAAATACAAATAAACTCTTATAAGTATTAAGAATATTATCCTCGAATGCCATTTTTTTAAAGCAGGTATCTATTTAGAAATATTTAAATACCTTAAAAGTGTTTAAATTATTTATTACACTAGTAGGTATAATAAGGAAAATTTAATTTTTTTGAAACAATTACAACAAAATATAACAATTAATAATTGTATAACAAGCAAAATAATATAGGTACCATGGCATCAATAAATAATAAAACAAAAATTATGTTTTTAAATGTTTGAATTGATTAAATCAATAATATAATAATTTATAGCATTTTTACAACACCGACCACTTAAAATAAATGTATAAAATTCGATTTCTGATTAACATATAGGTACACACAACTATACAGTATTACATTATATTTTGGAAATTCTCCGGTGTGTTATTGTTCTATATTATATAATAACTTACAAAACATTTTTTCTCTGTTGTAAATCTCGGCGAATATTATTTTAATTATCTTCTCACAGAACAACTTCATACTATTGTAAAGAAGATATAAAATAATTTAATAACTATTACGCAGCTTAAATTTTTGATTTTATTAAATAAAATATTTGAAATACTTGTACCAAGATTCTAAGTATAGTTTTATGTTTCCACGCGTACCTAATCGTATGAATCCCGCTACATTTTATTTTTTAATCATTACTATCTGACGAAATGAAATACTTTCTTCATTCTTGAGGAATATTTCAGTATTTTTCTGATTATCATTTCCTTGAAATTTTTATGCCAGTTATTTGTTAACACAAATTGAACAATGCTGTACCCTTCGTTAACCTAAAATCAACATTTGTTAATAGGTATAGACTAGGTATGGCTGTACCGCATACATCCCTATGGTAATAAATAATTATCTAAAGTTACTACCCAATTACTTACGTAATTTAAAAAGTATTTCACAACAATTATATTTTTATAGTGCAGTCTTCTATAGCCACAGAATAACCGATACTCGATAGGCATTTACTTTCATAACGGTAGGGACAAAAATTCACAGTTCATAACCATCATAAATCTCAAATATATACACTGTACAACTTGTATATTGTATACCAATAGCAGAATACATGACGACGGTTGCTGATGTGTCTTTTTAAGAAAAATAAAGATTTACTTTTAAAAAAAAAAACTATTTTTAAAAATATTGGAGATGAATTTTTACATATTTTTGATTCTGAGCGAAGCGATGAATATATTGATTTTACGATGATGTGTGTTTTTTATATATATTTTCTGTTACCACCATTTGGGGCAGTAAAATTTCTTCGATTTTCTTCAACAGTATCTTGTTCGATGGGAAAGTGATGGGAAAGCGAATCCATTGGTGCATTCGGGAGCGCTTGAAGTTCGTATTTTTATTACATAGGATATTCACTCGATTTTTCATTTAGCGATTTTGTTATTTTGTTGCAATTCAAAAATAAATAACTGTAGATATATGGAAATCTTTATATTTTCATTTTCTATGCTATGAGTTTTCAATTTTTTTAGTTTTTTTTCTATAACTGTCAATAAAATTTTATTTGTTGGTGGAAAAAGCGTGAAAATTTAATACGAGGCTCCTGATATATTGTTACTTCATCAGTTGAAAAATATTAAAAATACATAGGCAACATTTTTTTTTATAAATATTTAAAGTTCATAATTATTTTATAGTTAACAATTTATAAAATGTTCAACTTTTACAGCTAAGGATTGAAAATTTAAAACAAGGTTCCACGTAAATATGTTATATTTAAATTACTTTATTCAAAATTATATCATCAAATATACTTAGTAATATCATAGGCTGACTAACTACCGTCCTTGCTCAGAATCGTTTTTCTTATACAATGATATTATATCATTGAATTCAAATTTAACATCATCCATTACAGTGACCCACTTGTAACCTACTGCAGTACAACAAAGTGACACCCACTTGCCCACCTTTTTTTGTATTGATTTATTGATAAAATTGTATTTTTTCAGCAATAATGAGAAATTAAAAACAGTTAGTAGAAACAATTGTGATGAAAAATTGTAATTGAAATCATGTAAAAAATAATTCAAAACTATGTATATAATCAGTTATCACTTTTGGACTGAATGAAATAAAATTTAAGTGAAGGATATAATTTTAAAAATATTGTTGCACTGAATTCTGACGTTCGTTTTAATTTACAAACCATATAATATAGAAAATATACGGGAAAAACGTATATAGGTACCCTCCATATTATAATAACCGCATAACGTATTAACTGAGTGTGAGTGTGAGTGTGACCATGTGGATGCTGGGTATAGGTAAGTATTCCAAACTTTAAAATAACTATGTAACTTTGTTTAACTATAATAACTAGTTTACGTTAAATATAGTAGGTACTTAAAAGTCCATTCCAGCTATTCTTCGGCTGTTAAATTGGTCCGTAAATACACTTTAGCACAACTGTTCTTTAACATAATTGCAGTTATTTTAACTCTAATTAAATATTCAATTACAATTACCATAAAATACATGTTGTTTCTTGGCAATCTATTCTGCGTCGCTTAAGCCACTCACTTCCTTAATACATAAGAAGGAAGGTTTTTATAAAATAAAGTTTATATATACCTATGTTTAAGGATTAGCCTCGGAACGCAAAACCTATTCACTGATCTATTAAATGCAAAAATAAGCTCGCCCGGCGTGATTGAATATTCCCCCTCCTGAGCTCATCAACAGCTATAATCGGATTCTCCCATCGTGACGAAACTTTATTTTTTAATTAAACCGTACTACAAGAAGTTCTTATCGAATGGACTATAAAAACTCCTATAGATCGTCGACATTTCAAAGTCCGGCGGACGACGACGACAAGCCATTTAAAAAAGTATGTCATAATAAAATATTTTCGTTAACAGCACTGAACAGACTATTATAATATATACTATATTATTATAGTTTTAGTAATTTATATTATGTCGTTTAGTCGATTAGGTAGTCACGTATAACATGTATAATGTAATAAAATAGTGATAAACTGATAAATTACTATAATTATTGGACGGATTATTGATGATGCGATGATAATCCGTTGGGGTACAACAATTTAATAATTATGGATGATGGGCCAAACGAAACAATAACCAATTACGACCAGTCCATTGTTTTTAACGTGATGGCGACATATTTAAGTGAATAGACCGACATATAACATAATACATATACTTTACAGCCATACAGGTCGGCATTAGACCGTCCTGCACTCCTGTATAGCCGCACGTGTCATACGAAAGTTTATAACATACACCACTTAAGGAATTGCATTATTTTTAATAGAACGCTTCACATTTCGCGTATCGTGTATCACTCGCGAGTTTTAAGTTTTTTCATCATTATATACTTTCACCGTTCGTAATATAATATTATTATATTATATTTTAATATAGACCAAATACGCTTATAGACAGTGACGCCGAACATTATTTGTGAAGCGAAATCTAAAAGTTTAATACCACTACCATTCCACCTTCCACGCCTACTCACCTTTTGCAACTTTCCAGCTATTTAAATCTAAGAAATGAAGCGATCGCGTCACATCATATTATATGAATTCGGCGTCACTGGGCCTAGATCAGGGGCAGTGGCGTGGTGAACGGCAATTTCGGAGGCAATTGCCTCTGAGATTTTTCTCAAATAGAGGGGTGGGTGATAGCCGGTGGGTCCTCTAGTAAATGTAATATGATATTATCAACACGTAGTTAATAACGATCTGAAACATAATTAGTTATATTATACTAATACATTATTATGCATGAATACTTGGGATATTTGTAACTTGCCTCTGGAAAATGTTTAGTTCACCACGCCACTGATCAGGGGTGTTCAACCCGCAGCCTGTGATAGATTTTGATTCAGCCCTCGCATTAATAGGCTCTAGATCGTCATCGGTTGTGCGCAGTGTCGGCGCGAGAGTGGGACACGCGTTATAAATAATGTTGCACCCTATAGGTTAGGGTAGATAGCTAGCGGTATTTTCGGTATACCGTGATTCGGTAATTACGGTTGTTTTTATATAATCATAATGACATATTATAATATTTTAGTTGTCATCATCTATTATTTAAAAAAACTTGGAAACATTTATAAATTCACCGGGATTTGGTGTTTTCAGGTAATTAATTGTTATACCTCGTAGATACAGGTATTAAAAATTTGAAATACCACCAGCCCTAGGGTTAGGTTAGTACGCCCAGGGCGTATACAATTATTTTTTCGTCACAAACTGTACATATATTTTTTATTTCACTTATTTTATACTACTCTAAGCTTTGATAGAACAATATTATTATTTATTGGTAGGTACTGTAATTTTCTTAATCAAATGCTAAAATAACTTTTTAAATAGCAATTCAAGTTTAAAAACATTAAAAATTAAATTAATCAAGACTGAGAAAAACATTTCATACAATATCTTTTAGATTCTGAGTGAAACGATGAATGTACTGATTTTACAATGATGTGTGTTTTTTTTATTTTTGTGTCTTTGTACACGATAAGTATTCGAAATAATGCTTCGATTTTCAACTTCAGTATCTTGTTCGATGGGAAAAATTGGAATTGTTGGTGCATTGAGTAGGTCAACATTTGAAATTCCCAATAGTTTTCAAAAGCACCAGGAAAAACTACATACAAATTAAGGAAAAACGGGAATTTTTACGCAAAATAGGTTTTCCACAAAATTGATTTTGGTTTTTGGTGTAACTCTAAAACAAATGAACAATTTCACTGGTCGTTTATATTTGCATTTTCTATACACGATAAAATTTTCAAAATATTTTGATTTGTTTGAACTGTTTAGGAACATTTTCTGTTTCCAATTTTATTAGTCTTTTTTTCTATGAATGTCAATAAAACTTTATTTGTTGGGTAAAAAAACTTGACAATTTAATACAAGGCTCTTACTATATTGTTACAATGACTTTTGAAAAATATTAAAAATCCTTAGTCACAGTTTTTATTTATAAGCATTTAAAGTTCAAATCTTGACAAAATACAGACAAATCGCGAAAATTACCAAATTATTTTGAGTTAAGAATTCATAAAAATTTTTCTTTTTAAATCTAAGATTTAAAAATGTAATACAATATTCCTTATGACATTATCTACCTTTATCAAAAAAAAATGTCTACAAGCAAATCAAATTCAATTTTTATGAGCGTTTGAAATTCATATTTTTAAAATATTGGATAATTCATTCCATTTTTCATGTAGCGGCTTTGTTATTTTATTGTTATTCAAAAACAAATAACTGTAGATACATAAAAATTTTACTGAATGTTTATATTTTTATTTTCTATACACTATACAATTTTGAAAATATTTTGACTCTTTTTAAGCTGCTTATGGACATTGTCAGTTTTCAATTTTTTTTTGTTTTTTTTCCTACAAATATCAATAACATTTTATTTGTTTGGTAAAAAGCGTGAAAATTTAATGCCAGGATCCTGATATATTGTTACAATAGCAGTTGAAAAATATTAAAAATAAATAGGCACAATTTTTTTTATAAGCATATAAAGTTTAAATTTTGATAAAATTTATCAAATTAAAAATTTAATAATTATTTTGTAGTTAAAAATTTATAAAATGTTCAACTTTTATAGTTAAGGATTTAAAATTTAAAACAAGGTTTCACGTAAATAGGTTAATATATAAATTACTTTGTTCACAATAATATCATCAAATATACTTGGTAATATCATAGGCTGACTGACCGTTTTCGCTCAGAATCGTTTTTCTTATACATTGATATTATATCATTGAATTCAAATTTAACACCATCCATTACAGTGACTCGCTTGTAACCTACTGTACAGTAGAGCGACATCCACTTACCTACCTTTTATCCATCGACAAGTTTGTCAATTATTTGTTTTGGAATTAATAGTCAAATTATTAGGACGATTATAATAAACTATTAACCCAAATAAAGTTTTTATATTTAGGGTGAAGCAAGAAATACTTTAGTTTTACAAGAATTTAAAATATATCCCTAAAGTCGTTAGGGTGAAGGATAGGTAATATAAGCATATTATGAAACTCAACAAGATATTTAACCTCGTTTATTTATTGTACCTGGCTCTTAATGGATTTTAGTTTTTATAACGTAAATGTAAAATATTCATTGATAGATAAATAAGTAATAGAGTATAGAATGCGTTCGAGGTCCGGATGATAAATAAATTAAACCCCAGCTGGGTTGGTCAGAATATTACAGTTGCGGCTAGGCAAACATGAAACAAGTGGCCATATTATATGAATCCCGGAAAAAAAGCCAAAGAAAAAAAATCAAAATAATAATATAATCAGAGAATAAGTAAAATCATAGAATATAATATAATGCAATCTATTTGCTGTGTTATCCACAATTATATATAAATTAATTATACATTCAAATATTTAAATTGTTTTCCAATTTACATAGATAGGTACTATAGGCTTTATAATATGATGATAATAATTATAACATATTATTTTTTTATTTATTTATTTTTTATTTAAAGCCTCTAGTATAAACTATGATAGCTTGACAATTACATAAATAAATTACTATTAATAATAAAAAATACCCTCGGCAACATAGGCCATTGGGATACAATATTATTTACATCGATAACTTAATTCTAATTGTATTTAGACAAATTTATGTTATACATAATATATTATTATAATTTATAATCATAATATATCAAGCGTCTTTTAGAAAAAAATATGTGATATACATTATTGTTTAGAAAAATCTGTTCAATTGATCATAATAAGTTAACTATATGATAGAATAAAAGTTAAGATCACTCTGTATATAAAAACTAAAAAGTAGTTTAATTTGCTATTACATGAATTTTAGCTTTAGAAATTCCCTGTAGATAAGTATACTAATACCGTCTATATTGTCAAGATATATAGTTGAAATTGGAGAAATATGAAGATCATATAAAAATACACTATTGATCAATGTGCTGACTGTGACTTTACTGCATTATATTTTCGAGTCTCACGTCTTACAAAGTATTCTTTTCAAAGTTCTGAATTTAATATATTGTAAAATATGGAAACTATTAACCTACCTAGCATGCTAAAATTATAAAATAATATTGATTATACTACAGCTGATGTACCTATTAGATATTTTATTCATATTTTTATTATTTTTATTGTATTGAAATTAATTTATAAACGGAGAATTTGAAGCTTCATAACATCATAGATTATAATATTGATAACACAAAAAATAGATAAACAGATAGTACATTATATTCTCTGATTATACAATTTCTTGTACCAACTCAAACTATATTTATTTATTACCTGCTTATATGAGTTATATTATATTAATTATATTATAATTTTGGTTTTTTTCCGCGTACCATAATATATATAATCAAAGATCACCAACGTTATTGAGTGGGTATTTTTACCCTGTAGGTTCTAGCTTAGGTACAATATTTCAATATTTGCATACTGGGGTTAGGTTAGGTAATTGCCAAATATGAATTGATATAATTTTCCTCGGGCCCCGAAAAACCTAAGCCCGGCGGTAGTCTAGCGTTCTATGTTATGAGTCTGTATCCAGGCTGCGTTTAAAAAATACGAAAAAATCTGGCAGACAATAAACATTACCTAACTTAGGTACTACAATACTATAGTATGTTATAAATATTACAACATATTATCTATAGATAAACAATAAACACACTCTTCTTCTATACTATTGATGGAAATTTGAAAATTAAATGGAAATCAAATAGGGCACGCTGTCTAGCGGCGAAATTAAGAGACGATCGCGGGAAATGGGCATACTTTTTGGACATGCGCCGTGGGATTTAAAATTTTAAACCATAGACATAATATAAGGTATTTTATTTATATTATGACTATAATATAAACGCAGACTTCTAGTTTCTGAAGATGTTTTTAGTTTCTGTTATCTATCGTGAAAACGAGAAGTGTGTGTGTTTAAAACACGATAGATAACATATTTTCCCTCGTCCGGGTGAATACACCAATATAAACTGTAGTGCGTGAAATTTTTCAATATGAAAAGTCTTTCATATTATTTCATTGTAAAAATAAATTTATTAAATTATTATCTTCATAAAATTATCTTTATTGTTTTTAATTTTAATCTAAGATCAGTAAAATCGATAAAAGTATAAAACTAAAAATTATATTTATCAATAAATTAGGAGTATTACCGATCGGTAAATATTATAAAACGAGTTTTCTCTATATAATTTTTGTTCTTTTATTAATTTTACCGATTTTAAATAGGTTTTTCTAAACTTAACTATATATTTAAAGTTATTTATCCATGTGAATTGGGAGTAGGTCCTAGGTACACTTCAATAATTCTGAGGTGGAAGTTCCCACTTCAGAGATACCACACGAAAAAAAAGTATTAAAAAAAGGTAGATACTAGGTAGGTACTAGGTACTTTAATCAAGAGTTTATAATAGATAGGTCGTATGCGATAATTTATTTATTCTTCCTCTTTTAGATGAAATTGTGATTTGTGATGATAAATACCATCACCAATTGTCAATCGGACATCAGAAAATCTCAGAAAATCAAAAATTATAAAAGCGTGTAATGTCTTGTAACTTATTAATATTACTTACTAATATTTAATATTTATTATTAACTTACTAATATTCGATCAATATAAGTAGATTAAAAGAAACACGTTGACCTGATATCTGGTAAGACAAGTAGATATCAAAGTTTATTTAGCATTTCAATGCGGTAGCACAAGTAGCAACCGCCTGTCCTATTAGTCTACACGAATCACACGATTATGTTTTTAGGAGCTTTTTGTTCCTGAAATGTCATGAACGAATTCGTCGGAGCCTCCGTGGGCTGCGGCTAACTCTACTTCTGATGCGATATTATGATAATATTCTTACTTAATATTTTACTTAACATTTACTTACTTAATATTTCAACTTTTTGTGAAATTTGAAAAATAAACTATTTTTAAAATTAATTTTGTTTTATATTTAAATTACTAAAATAGTAATGGGTTGCGTTATGCATTATTGTGTTTCGTTCCACCCTCGATTGGCTCGATTATTGTGCTTTTGAGTGCCACCAATCGTAGTAACAGAACTGTTATTGGTAAAGCTTATCAAATCCACCACCCTTAGACGCGGGCAGCCGCGTGGCTGGAAAGTGTCTTGACGACTACGGTTCTGCTCGGCCGAGTCCGGTGACGTCGCAGTGGCGTCATTCCGTGGCGTGCTGCGACGGCCGGAGCCGCCGTGGCGTCCGGTCGAAGCGGCGTCTTTTCTCGCGACCTCCACTTTGGTCGTGTTATAGGCATTGTTGTTGCTGTGCCGAGACGACACCTGGATTGGACAGAAACTGTTACCATCGCTCACACCGCGAGCCGACAGCTGGTAAGACTCATTGCGCTGTACCTGTTTTGTGGCCGGTTTGTTGTTAAAACTGTTGTCCTTCCCAATGAAATTGCAGAAACATTCGAAGACAAAGCTGCCCCCCTGTGGCTGTTTACGATTTTCGCCTTTCGAACTTTGGCGTTCTCTGGTGTCGAGCGTCGATGGTTGGCATTCTCTAAGGTCGTACTGTGATGATCGGCGTTCTCTGGTATTGTCCTGGGACGGTCGGCGTTCTCTAGTGTCGTGCTGGGACGGTCGACGTTTTCTGGTATCGTCTTGTGACGGTTGGCGTTTTCTAGTGTCGTCCTGTGACGGTCGGCGTTTTCTAGTGTCGTCCTGTGACGGTTGACGTTTTCTTGTATCGTCTTGTGACGGTCGGCGTTTTCTAGTGTCGTCCTGTGACGGTCGGCGTTTTCTAGTGTCGTCCTGTGACGGTTGACGTTTTCTAGTGTCGTCCTGTGACGGTTGACGTTTTCTAGTGTCGTCCTGTGACGGTTGACGTTTTCTTGTATCGTCTTGTGACGGTCGGCGTTTTCTAGTGTCGTCCTGTGACGGTCGGCGTTTTCTAGTGTCGTCCTGTGACGGTTGACGTTTTCTAGTGTCGTCCTGTGACGGTTGACGTTTTCTTGTATCGTCTTGTGACGGTCGGCGTTTTCTAGTGTCGTCCTGTGACGGTCGGCGTTTTCTAGTGTCGTCCTGTGACGGTCGACGTTTTCTTGTATCGTCTTGTGACGGTCGGCGTTTTCTAGTGTCGTGATGGGACGACGATAGACGTTCTCTGCTTTCGTACTGCGAAAGTCGACGTTCGTTAGTGTCGTTTTGCGGCGGTCGGTGTACTGTAGTGTCATACTGTGACGGTCGATGTACTCTAGTGCCATACTGTGACGATCGATGTTCGTTAGTGTCGTGTTGCGACGGTCGGTGTACTGTATTGTCATACTGTGACGGTCGACGTTCTCTAGTGTCGTACTGTGACGGCCGACGTTCCGTAGTATCCTTTTGCGGCGGTCGACGTTCTCTGATGTCGTGTAGTGACTGTTTCTCGCCGCCTGAACTCTGCTGTTCGCAATAGTTTTGCAGTGATGTTCGCACTTCCAGGCTTTCTTTCATCAATGCTCGTTGTTTGCGCTCGATGCACCGCATCAATTGCGCCCGACGCTGTTCCACCCTTAACAATTCTTTTTCGAATTCCTGCAGTACACCATCCGGTCGGTTGGTCAGGGTCCGATTGTTTGACGTCGACGGTGGTGCAGATTTTTGGTAGGTGGTCGGGTCTTTGGTGGGCCAGACCGTAGGCGTCGAAACATGCAGCGATTCGTGGCCTGTCTTCGGTTCGTTGTTCCGTCGCGATGACCCTGCACCCTTCTGCTGCTCATCATCGAATGTCGGCTGACGGCGACAGCTGGTCTTCAGATCGTCTCTACTCACATCAGCTCCCGTTGGCTCTTTTGCGGGCCTACTTTCCTCTCGTGGCCTAGCCCCGCAGGCCCCGTTTTTGGCGATCCTGCTACAACCGGTGGCCTCTCCGTCGTTACTCTCCGTGTAGGTGTCGTTTTTACAGAAGTCTGCTTCCAAAGGCGTTGAAACCTGTAGCAGCGACTCGCAGCCCGTCCACGGTTCGTTGTTCCGTCGCGACGACCCTGCACCCTTCTGCTGCTCGTCATCGAATGTCGGCTGACGGCGACAGCTGTTCTTCAGATCGTCTCTACTCGCATCAGCTCTCGTTGGCTCTTTTGCGGGCCTGCTTTTCTCTCGCGGCCTAGCCCCGCAGGTGTCGTTCTTGGCGACCCTGCTACAACCAGTGGCCTCTCTGTCGTTACTCTCCGTGCTGCAGGTGTCGTTCTTGGCGATCCTGCTACAACCAGTGGCCTCTCTGTCGTTACTCTCCGTGCAGGTGTCGTTTTTACAGAAGTCTGCTTCTGGTTTCTCGTCGAAACTGATCTGCAGGTTCGCCAGTATTGGTTCGCGAACGTTACGCACCGAACATTCGGACTTCTGATGCGGCAGACTGCACTGTTGGTTGTTATTCTGTTTACCCCGACACGAACCACCAACATTATTGTCCACTGGACTGGCTAACATAGTTTTCGTATAATATATAGTATTAAATGTAATGTATTTATTAATTCGTGTTAAAAGTATTTCTCGAGTGTTTCTGCGTTTGTAATCTGTTTTAAAAATTTAAGTTAATCCATACGGGCGTTGTAATAATAATATTGTGGCGATTTAAAAAATGTATCTATGTAATATTATCCTAGCAATATAATTTATTACTATATAGTATACAAACAGTATAAATACCTATACAACGCGATTTGATATTTATACATGGCCAACTCTTACAAACGTAGACTTCATAGAAATTAGTATTATATTTTTATGAAAATTATAGATCCATCATTGTTCGTGTATAATTACATAAAATCGAAAAGAAATCATGATGAACTATGTAGTGATTTTGATGGGGTATTAAATGCAGTTTGTAAGCGATTTTTGGAAATTTTTTTCGAAAACCTATGATGTATTTCCACGAGTTATAGGAACAATAATTATGGTGCAATCAGAATTTGTCGGACAGACTTAAGTTTCAAAGTTCAAAACCTTTTGGAGTTCACGATCTACCGTGTTTCACGCAATACGCATCATACGCAAATTATTCCACAAATCTACATCGAAAATGCATTATTTTTTTTTTATTCATTCATTAAAAATAACATAAAAAGTGAGTACAATAGGTAATTTCTGATTCCACCAATATTAAGAATGCAAAAACACACACTTAAAAAAAATTCTCAAAATTCGCATTTATTAAAATTGTAGTTTTTGGCCATTGCATTTATTACTTATCCATTAATAAGGGCAAATATAAGTAAATTTAAAAATAAATCTAATACATTTTTTGGTTTCGTAAGACACAAATGTTTCAATAAATTAAGAATGGAAAATAAAAGTAGTATCAAAATTCCAAAACTTTAATGTTAAACCCATATTTCTTTTTACGAATTCATATAATCGTAAATCATTATTAATCATAAATTTAGTATCATAATTAAATTATTATAACTACCTATTAAAGTATTAATTTATTTGTGTATAAAATCTTGAATGGTGTTATCGACTGTCCTAAATGAATTGTTACAAAAAATTTACCTTATTACAATTGTATAAACCTCATTCTAAAAATAATTACCTTCCAAATAGTCTGATGTGTCACTCGCCAATAATTGAATAATGTGTAATCAAATTCATAACTTTAATTTTTTTCGATTCCTGCTCTAAGCTAAACACTTGCATTGATAATTTAAATATTTTATATATAATTTGTAATCGCTAATCGTTATGTGTTCGGGTTTTCTCATTAAATGACAGATGTTAATTTAACGATAATTTTGTTTTTCCCGTATTGTACTCATTAATCTTACCCTTTGCTCTTTGGGGTGTTATATATTTATTTATTTAATAAATGACTATTATCATAATAATAATAATAATAATTATTATTATTATTATTATTGTTGTTGTACGATAGTGCGTTCAGTTATTGTCGTCGTTCGTTACGTTGGTCACATTGCACATCAGTCTAATTTTGGCGCGTTTTTCATTATTTATTTATTCTTATCTACAATCATCACCAAAATATGAAATAACATTTTAAAAATAATTTCCATTACTCAATACTCATAAGTCATAAGCATAACTCATTAACCTATTTGTAATTACTAATTTGTCTCCATTGTTGTTACTTAATATTTATTATTTATCAATTATTTTTTCAATACACGATTCACCAACTTAAATCGTTCTTCCATAAGGTTATACATTTATGACTTCAGTACACTAGTTATGCTTCAAATTTTGTGACGTAAGTATAAGTTATTACTTATCAGTCGTCTAGTTCTCATAAAATTATTCAAAAGTCGGTCTAATCGTATTCTAAGTATGTCTTAACACGTCTTGTAATATTGAATTGTGTTTGAAATGTACTCATTGTAATTTTAATTCCTATTGTAATCACTGTTAAATTGGTTGACTAATACCTAGATAATAGTTATAATTTTTTGTATAGTCGAACAAAAGTGATGGCATTAGTCCATGCCGAATTGACTGCTACTTGCAATTCATTAGGATGTGCAGGAGCTGAAAAGTACTGCATTGATCCGCAATGTTCAGGTATATACTTGGTTATAAATAAATGTATAATATACTACACTTTCAATTTGAACTCTGGTCATTTTTCGCAGAGGCCGTTCGTGATCTTATCAAGTTTTTGAGACGCGATGGAGACGATCATGAAATTCGTCGCCACCTTGGTACAGCGAATATTGTGGAGACTGATTTGTTGCCAATACTGGTCGAATACTCAAACAATTCAGATTTGTTTGATTTGATCATACGGTTGTTAGTCAATCTTACAACGCCCGCATTGTTGATATATAACGAACAGCCACCCATTGAGAAAACGCAGAGCCAAAATTACTTGCAAATAGTGTCACACCTACAAAAATACAAACGAGCATTTACAGACATCAATGTCTGGAAAGTAATAGTGAATAAATTGGCAGAAGTTATACAGGCGGTATGTATGACTTTCATAAAAAACCTTATGAAATTAAACATTATTAATTAGTGTACCTCGTGTATTACTTATATTGTAGGAGTACCATGAGAAAGGAGAAGAAAAAGTATTGTCCACAGTGAGACTTCTCATTTTAGTCCGTAATATACTGCATGTGCCTGCGGATAATGATGCTGAGTGTAGACCTGACAATGATGCAAATTTACATGATCAAGTAAATTAATCATTTATTCCTAATTTTTATATAATACTATAATTCTGGAATTGTTTAGGTCCTGTGGGCATTGCATCAGAGTCAACTCATTGATATCATCATGTATATAACATGTTCAGTTAATGAAGAGCAATACTATTTACATGCATTAGAAGTAAGCACTAATAACAATATTTTTGTTTTAAATAAATCTCCAAAAATATTTATAATATAATACCGTGGATGCTGCTGATAAGACTCACTTTGGGACCAGCACAAAGTGGTGAGTCTTATAACCGAAAAAATCTTATAGGTGAAGTGGGAAAAAAAACAAAAATTGTAATTACATATTTATATATTTTTTTTTACTACATATTTTTCTTTTATTTGAATCTACTTTAATACATATTAAATATAAGTGACTGGATAAAAAAAATTATGATTAAAAAATTTAATTGATATTTTTATAAAAATTATAAAAAAATTTAATTTTTAAAAAACAATTAATTTTTCAATTTTAACCAAAAATGTTTATTTCTTATAATTTTTCTTACGAAATATGAATCTTATAACCAAATTTTTATAATGTATTTGGACACCGTTCCAGACAGATTTGAGTGTAATAAGCGACGGAACCTTATATCCGTGAGTCTTAAAAGTTGCATCCACTGTAGTAATACTATGTTTGGCTCAATATCTGTTATTTAAAAAAAATCCATAGATAATTTCACTTATGCTTCGAGATCAAAAAGCAGCAGAACTTGCAAATGCGTCAGTCAATCGTACTGAGACTGAAAAACAGAGGGATGAACATGATCTCAAAATAGTTATGGATAAAGAACGAAAAGAAAAAATGGATAAGCTTAAAAAGTATAGTGGATCGCGCCATTCAAAATTTGGAGGCCGATACGTTGTTTCTGGTATGAAATCAATTGGTGAAAACGAAATGGTTGTTTCATCAATGACATCTAACATTAATAAAGCTTTTGACCGTCACAAGGTTTGTTATGACTTAAATGCATCTTTTTATCAATTGTGTATGTGTCACACACTTAATTATTAATGTTATTTTAATTAATTAATTTCAGAAACCTCTTAAAACTCCTCGTAACAGATTACCTATGAGAGATGCTGGTATTGAACGCAAATCTGCGTTTAGTGTTAGACTCTTCTTAAAAGAGTTTTGTGTTGAATTTCTACATGGGGCATATAACATGTTAATGAAGCACGTCAGAGTGAGGATTTTTGGTTTTAGTCTATTTTTAACTATTCATTTAAATATTTAATTCAATAAAAATTTTTGTTTAAGGAAATGTTAGTGCGTTCAAAAGGCCAGCCTAATGATGAGTCATATTATTTTTGGGCGATGCAATTTTTCATGGAATTTAATCGAAATTATAGATTTGAAATTAAATTAGTTAGGTAATATTTCTGTTTAGTGGTTACCATTTACTTAAGATATTTTATAACATATTATATTTCAATTTGCTTCCAGCGAAACTATGGCTTTAAACATATTTCATTTTGTCCAAGAACGCATTGAAGAAAGCCGTGAAAAATTGATAACTGATAAAAAAAAAATCCCTATTTGGTCTAAACGCATGCATTTAGGACTTAAAGCATATAAAGTAAGTATATTTATTGAGTATTTTATGATATCACATTGAATTGAGTGAATATTTGTATCTTATTTAGGAACTAATGGAAACACTCTTAGTGATGTATCAAAGTAAAAATCCAACGTTAGAATCTAGTGCTCGGACAATTTTAACTAATTTATTTTACATGGTTGAGTATAGAGATTTGCTATTGAGTTTGCTAAATTTATATGAAGAAACAAAATTCTCACAGTAAATATTAATAAAATAAATTATGTTCTTCGAATTTTATATTTTTTTATATGTTTTAGAATGTACCTCAAGGATCTTATTGAAACAAATCATATTTTTATGAAACTTTTAGAGCATGTAGGGAAAAAACAGCGTAATTTGATTGTGCAGTGCAAAACAAGAAAAAAGAAGACTTCCAAAAGTATAACATTTGTTACATAATAAATTATTATTTCTCTCTATATTAAACTATTTACGTATCTTCTTTAGAAACCAAAACTGTTACTCAAGTTACTCCAGAAAATGATGATGATATGTGGAATAATTTCAGTCCAGACCTCAAAGAAATTATTCAAATACGTGAACTAGCTGTTGATACCATTGAAGCAAGACCTTATGACCCTATATCTGAAGTGCCAATGGAAGATCAAAAGTAGTTTAAAATTTTATTTTATTTTAGTTTTTATTGTTATATAATTTTATGATAAAATATTTTAAGAGTTGAAGCCATGCAACGTATACGAATACATATAAGAAATAAACGTTTGGAAGAATCTGTACAACTATTAAGAGCTTCTAGGTATGTAAAAGCTTATATAACAATACCTACATAAATATTATTTTTGTTTTATCAATATTCTTGTTGACTTCATAAATTATCCAACTAAAAAACAACAATTTTATTTAGTTTAATATAATATTAAAAATAAAACAAATATAAATATTTATTGTAATAAAACTTAAATGTTTAATGTTTTTATTTCATAACTGTGTATGTTTAGGGAAGTTTGGCCCGAGGACAGTTATTTTGGAAAACCTGGGCTAAATAGCGATGATGAATTAGACATTTTAAAACAAATTTTCCATGCTGATCTTGGAACGCCCATAGGTATAGTTATACATTTCTATTTTTACATGTTATGGTTTAATTACTTGATCATCAACATTACTTGTTATTTTTAATTTCAGGTTATGATGAAAACGTTACAGAATCTAATGATTTAAATGATACTGAAAATATCAATGTTGGTGGTATGTTTGGCATATTGTTTATGAATTATGATAAATATTTTTACGGGTATTAAATTATTAATGCTAGTGATGAATGAATTATTTATATGTACTCGATTTTCTATAAATTGTTATTCTTCTATAGATACACCGTTTTGAAAAAGTTAAGATAAGAATTGTGAATACTTATAAATAATATAGATTTAAAAAAGCAATTTTCAACAAATTGATAACAAAAATTGGTGTGTTACATGAATCAAATTACTCTGTATAATTTAAAGTATTCATTATAACATTTTAAAATTATTTTAATATAATTATTAACAATAAGTAATTAGTATGCTTTTATACTGACACCAAGTTACATTAACATCAGTGTCGGCCTGGCTGTGACCTCTCCGTTTCTTTTAGTGTCTCGTACATTTTTTTATTTGCTTGGCATGTTCCTGGTCTAAATAGGGAGTAGAGACCCCAAAAATATTTAAGAGTACGTATTTAGGAGCATTTTTTCTTTACTGGGCCCGGATGTTTGTCTATCATAGCGTGAGCCTGGCCTAGATTAATTTCCAACAGCAGGTTAAGTTAATTTTTATTTCTCTTCTTCAAAAACAATGGGCTCAGGCAAAGCCACGAGGGACCCTATTGCGACGCCTCTGTGGGATTCAGCAATCATTTAAATACTGCATACAAAGATATGTACGACTTACAATACTATTTAATACGTCTATACCTAAATATAATATATATAATAATGATGAAAATTAGTTTTCTGTAGTTGGATTTTTCTTCTAAATTAAAATTCTATAATAGAAATATAATTTGGTTTTCGTAATTTCATTTCTGAGTAACTAATAAATAATAATTATTATTTATTATTTTGTATTTTCATCATTTAATATTCAATGAATGCTTCCCAGTGCCATGCTTTGTGTTAATATTATACAAGGTGATTTTTAAAGCATGTTCACCCTATTTGTTTGCTTAAATTATATATATTCAAATTCGGATTTTCAAATTTTTAATTACACTTGAAGATTTTTGAATACTTGAGATTTTTTGCACATTCAAGGATGATGCTGTGACAAAACAAACTTCTGTTTTTCAAATAGGAATCACCTTTTTTCGCTCTTAATTATTTAGCAGTTATTTTTTTTTTTTGAGAATTTTGATTTAGATACATCAAAATTATAATGAGTAGTTTTTGAGTTATATAACTGTGTTCTAAGGATAATAGTATAATATGTCTATGAAAATAGGTGAAATAGATGATTTGAAAATATTAATAACTACTATTGATCTATATCAATACAAAATTATCTAAGTATACTGAATACTAATCTAATATTGCGTATAGTTGATATTATCGTATACTATATTTAAGGATTATTATCTTTAGTATAAACATTATAATAATTCAGCAACTACTTAGTAAAATGTAGGTTTATATTTTCAATACAACAACATTTTCGATAAAATTACCTTTTAAATAATTTGCAGTAAAAAACGTGGTTATAAGTATACTTAAAAATTCTAAAAATCAGAATTTAATAAATGTATTTTTAAAGAAAAAATGGTAGCGACCATTTTTTCAACACAGTGTCAAGTAATTATTTTGGGGCCTTTGTATTTCATTATGGAACCCTATAAAAAAAAATGAATCACGGGTATTTGATATGCCAGGCCGACACTGATTAACATGCTTGAGTTTGGACCATTCATTCATCTTAAAAACTTATAAAAATAATATTATTGTCATTTCATGTTGATATGATGGTGTATACAAACCAAATTATATTTTAGATGAGGAAGAAGATGAAGAAGAAGAGTCTAGTCAAATTCGAACAGAAGAAGCAAATTTTAAATTCATAGATTTTGTAAAAAAGTTAGATATTTATTATTTTAAATTAATGTTTTTCAAATTTTTAAATAGTAAATTTTCATTTCTGAGCTTGAATTATTATTTTTAAGATTTGCAAAACCGAAAATTTTACAAAACTGCTGTCAACTCTTGAAAGAATTTGATAGTAATTCTACATATACCAATCATGCAATAGTGAAACTTCTCCATCGCATTACACATGACTGCAAGTATAGTGCTTTGATGTTTCAAGCTTCTGTTTTTCGAGTTTTTCAAAAAATATTTTCGTCCAAAAATCCTAGTCATAAAGTAATTATAATTAAATTTTAATTTTAAAATAAACTTTGTATTTAAGATATAAACAATGCTTTTTAGGAATTAAAACATTTTGCTACATTCATTATGAGAAAATTTACGGAAGTAGCAAAAAAAAATAAAAAAGTTTTTATGGAAATATTGTTCTGGAAAGAATTAAAAACCGCTTTTGAAATTGAAGAAGGATATGACGCAGATCAAAATCCTAAAACAAATTGGAGCGAGGAACAAGAAGATGAGCTACATAGATTACATGAAGAATATACAAGAGATATGCCCGATGAAGGTAAATAATATTTAGTACAGGATTTCAGTAATGTCAATGTAATGGATTCTATTGTTTTTGTAGATGAAGTGGCTTGGATATGCAAGAACCTAATTAGACAAGACCGTTCAAGAATGAGTGTTCTTAAAAAACTCAAACAACTTGAAATCATTCCAATAAGGGTAAGAATGTTTTTAAACATTTTAGATATGTAATTCATTAAGAGGATGTAGGCGCAATATTTGTTTTCTCTCTCTGGCCCACACGCAACATAGACAAAACGCATTTGCGCAGAATCGTTTTTTCTGTTTTTAAGTAATCTTAGAGTAAAATCACTTATTACAAAAAAGAAAGAGAATATTTTTGAGGGAATGACATATTGATTTCTCTAAATATCGTTTAAAAACAATTTAAACATCATTAAATGTACATTTTTTTGTTTATTTTGAAAGACAAATACAAAGTCAAATAGCAATAAAATATAAAATTGATAGGTCATTCCCTCTAAAATATTATTCTCTATCTTATTTGTAATGGGTGATTTTACTCTGAGATTACTTAAAAGCATAGAAAAACGATTCTGCGCAAATGTGATTTGTCTATGTTGCGCGTGGGAAGAGAAAAAACAAATAGTGCGCTGACATCCTCTTAAATACTTTTATTATTATAATTTTTATTTTCAGAAAGCACCGAAAATCATTAGAGAGTTTGCTGAAGCTGAAATTGTACAAATGACTCAGTTATTCCAAGAATTTAAAGATGCAAGCAATCCAATACATTCAATCATGAATAAATTAGATGTGAAACGCCCAAGAAATCACATAATTGATAAGATGCTTGAATTGGGTTTAGTTAAAGATCGAGACGAGCTGAGAAAAAAAAAACCTAAGAATTCTAATAAATGTACTTAATGATAATTATTTATAATTTAATAATAATAAATGATTGTTTTTTGTTTGTAGCTAAGAAAAACCAAAATAATTCAAGCGATGAAAGTAATGATGATTTGGATTCAGATAATGATGATATAGAACCTATTTACCATAGCTTAACTTCTGTTTATGTATTGAATGCTATTAAAAAAGTAATTGATAAACATATGAAAACAGCTCTATTGTGGTTGATTGAGAGCTTAGACGAGGCTGCAAACGATTTAGATGTAGACGAATCTGATATTCCCCTATTGCCATTGACTGATGAATGTATGACAGCTGTTAATGATATTGATTTTCAAGAAATGATGCAAGTATTAGGCATACATAAACCGTCGAGTATTCAGGTAACACATACAATAAATCCAATAATTATTGTTTGATCAAATACTAACAAAAACTTTTATTTAAAAGGAAACCTATTGGCGTATACCGGGTAGGTGGCAAGCAAATGATATCCGCCAACGATCCACAACTATCACAAATGTGATAGAAGGCAATTTCGTGGCTGATGACTTGACTAATACAAACAGTAGAGTTGATGACAGTAGTGATGAGGATGTGGGAGCAACATTTGAAAGGATAAGGAAATCTCTGGCTCAAAACAGTGTAAATGATGATCGCAAAACAGTTAATACATCTTTAAAATCAAACTCTTCAAACATTATAGAAAAATCCGATGTTCCTGACTTTAGTAAAGATAAAATTGAATTCAACAAAAAAATTGGTCATAATAGAAAAACATTTTTATTAGAGGATAGTGATATTGAAGATGATGTTACTCCTATAAAAGTACCTTCGGATGATTGTGACAGTGGAGTCAGTGAGCATAATTTTTCGATGAAAAAATTATTGGAAGACAGTGATGATGATGACTTGGAAAATAGTATTGTTTTAAAGAAAAAAAAGAAAACCGTGTTTGAAGACAGTGATGAAGAAGATAAAGAAACTATTCTTAGTCAAAATATTTCAGAACAAGTTAATAGTGACAAAGACAGTGAACAAAATGTAGTTTCCATGAAAACCATAGTAGGAGTTGACATTAATGCAGACAACAGTGACGAGGAAAAAAATGTTCTTTCATCAAAAAAGAAAGCAAAAACAACAACCTTATTAGATGAAGTCGCAGATTTTACTACGAAATCTCAACTAGATGGTAGCGACGAAGAAGGTTTTGATAAGAATCATAAAAGAAAGCCATCGTTGACAAACAGTGACTCAGAAGAGGAAATTGGTGGATTTGTAAAAAAAACAAAATATTTCATTAATGATGACAGCGACTAAGCTTGTCGATAAACTTTTTTTATTTTCAAAAGTATACAATAATATATTAAAATAATAAACAGTTTTTAAAAAAGTAATATATATGTGTGTGTACCTTATATTATAATATAGGTATAATGTTTTTTTCCTAATAATTCCCAAAATGCCCTATTTCATCTCACGTATAATATATATTATGTTACTATTATTACTCAATTATACATACTATAAATATATATTTTATACATACATAAGTATAGACATGTATAATATTAAATAAATTCCTTTTATAATAAAATATAGTGTTATTCATATTGTTACCGATGGTACTTCAATAAAGCACGACAATATTATTATTATTATTATTATTGAATAATATTATAATAATTACGGTGTGCGTAAAAAATATATTAGAACAGACAGGATAACGGCGATTTAATATTATTAGTATGCGCGTCCTCTACGGAGTACAAGAATATACCTTCTGCACGGCCGGCGGTATTGTTTCCTTCGTTTTCGAGTTGGCCAGCAGACAGTCTCCCAAAAGTCGTGGACAGGAAATGCGACCGGACCGTATGCCGTCGGCCGTCATTAACAGGTCGTAATTGATCTCATCGCCAACGACGGAGTCGCGTCTGCCGGACAAAAATCACATGGTATCTCATTCGTACAACCGACTTAAAATAATATGGTCGTGGGTCGCGGTGATATAACATTATCGTTCATACTTGTACGCCGGATGATCCTGGACGAACCGACGTATCCAGCTGGCCGTCGTGTCGATCTGGCCGGACGCGCGACGCGATATGAGCTTCAGATACTGCTGGATGGTGCAGTGCGTGTCCGTGTCGACTTCCATGCTGGACAGGTAACTGTGAATCAACGGGATGAGGCCCGGGAATTCGCCCGTCTGAAAACACGTTTGAGTTTATCGGTTACGAGTGCAACTGCTGTGGCTTTGGTATGGGACTAGACAGTTAATATTGTGTCGTTAATTTAGGGCTCGTAGGTATAATAATTATAATATTATATTATGCTGAAACGGCCGAGGTCCTGTTTTACAATCATAGTTTAAACCTCGGTTACGCCTAACCCACTGATTTTACCGGCCGAATTCGGTGGTTTAACCGGTTAGTTTAACTATTGTAAAACGGGCCCCGAAATGTGTAGAACACAATACGATATTAGCTCGTTTAATATACGAAAACACGTCGAGCCTACAACGAGGGATACATGACATCAAGGAGAAAAACGTGTTAAACAATATTCTTCTTATTCGTAGTTTAATGTCGGTGATGGGCTTTCTTCAAGTAGTTTAGACCGCACGCGAATGCGCTAAACGAAGATGGTCTCCCGCGACTACCCCGAGCCCCAACTCCTGTATTTTTATCGACCGATATATGATATTATTTTACTTTTCCGTTGATGATTTCGTTTATGGACATTTTCGTGTACGATGCATCGTCGTTGGAACTATTTACATTGACGTTCGCGGTTTTGGACGTAGACGCAGCGATATTCTTGCGAAACCAAAACTTTTCCGTCAGGGCGGCCGACCGCTTTTGAGCTTTAGACATATTCTCGTCCACCTGCAAGTGATGCGATTAATATACGTACACGTATGTTATATTATCGACGGAATGACCGACAAAACGTACTTTGCTAATGGGAATGATGAAGTTTAATTGATACGACAAAATGACCCTGGTGAGTAGGACAACAAAGCACACGATCGCGGCGTTTTCAAAATCGGTCAGTTGCACTTCGCACGGCCTGAATTCGACGCGCCAACCGATCGTTGACTTGGGCGGCGGAGGCTTAAACCGCATGGTCTGCCAGTTGGTCGACTGTATGTTCTATTATGTATCATATAAAATCAAAATGAGCACATTCGTTATTATTTCATTTCTAATCATGTTATAAATAATATAATATGATATATTTATATTAAAATGTGCATATACCGTTCAAGAGCGTATATTATGATTATGTCATTTAGGGGGTGGTAGGAAAAATTTTTTATGTGTTACAATTTGAAATTATAATTATATTAGAAGGTTTTAGAGTACCTATAGACTGAATAATAATAACTATACATCATATAAAACATTAAAATCAGCCTCTTCAAATAAACCCTTGGTTACAGGTGATTCACAAGCATGCTCTCCGCATTGCAGTATATAATATTATACTCAACCTTAAAACTTAAGGTACCTAAGCAAATTAAATTAAATTTTTGTAATTTGTATGTAATTTTGAGGAATGTGTAGTCCTGCTATAGGTACGTGAGAAAATATACACTCTTTATAAAAAAAAAACACTCAGTGAATCACAGCTGAGTATAGGTTATATACATGGTGAAAAAGACATACTTCGAAGTGATCCATCTCGACAGTATCATCTTGGTGCACTTTCTCGTTGAACAGAGATACTGTATCCCGGATGAATAGGTGCGCTACATGCTGAGCCATCTGGTGATCGATATCGGCACTCTTGAGTTTGTTGTAGATCGTTTCGTCATACACCAGCGGTACGTCGTTAAACCTTTCGCAACAAATCAAAGAAACTCGTCCGGTAAAAATGTTTATAAAAAAATTCAGAATTCGATTCGTTATTAAATTGTTTTGCATCGAGTATCGACAGTTTAGTTACAATTTTCCCAAATGTATCATAATAATAGTTGCGGATCACCATTCACCCGTTTGCTAAGGAGTCGTGGTATAGCGCGGTTCGGGTGTTACACGATTTAGATGGATGTACAATTTCACATGCACTATCAAGTTGTTTTCAACAATAATGCAAACAAATATTAGATTACGCAAAAATATTTTTTTATCAAAAATTGTAATATTTCATTACGTTTATACATGCAAATTTAACTCTTGTAAAAACAAATTTGTCGACTTCACATTATATATGAACAGTGAACACAAATCAAAATTCCAAGTATCAATAAAATTAAATGTATAACATTATGATCCTAATTAAGAAATACCGCAACCGTGCAAATAAAAAATTGCTACGCCATAACCTTTGACCGAATTCATAACATGAACTCGATGAATATATAAAGGCGGTATACGAGTATAACTACAAGGCTATAAACGTCTACAACTTAAAATAAGAGGCCTAAAGAGATCGAAAAAAAAAATTCAAATAAGTTCTCACTTTTCGCCTTGGCTCGATAGGTACAATGTGGTAGAGTCGTAACGCGATTTGGGTATAACGAACTTATCCGTGGTCAACGGCTCCAGTCCTCTTTCTTGTCGCGTACGGCAATCCACGGACCGAGATATCACATCCCAGCGGCAGTCAACGTCTGTTAGGTACCCTCGAAATACAGGCGATGCCGCTGTCAATGCTAACTACGACGACAAAATGAAAACGGTAAAAAGGTATATACCAATATATTATTTATTTCGTATACGTATGTGAAACAGATTCGTAAATTAAAAAAAATGATGGTTGCAATAACATTCACCAGTTGTATATACGATATATAGGTATAGCTGACAGCCGTATATATAGGTCACCTACATAAATACTCACACATATTATAGTATTTTCTATAGAGTTCTAGACAATTGTTTTCAAGACGTTTATACAACACCAACGGCGAACGCATATTTTTATACTTTTATTGTATACCATTTCGAGAGTTTAAACAATTACTTATATATATTATACATGTAACATTTTGCCACATTAAGGGCCTGTTTTAGGGGATGGCAGAACTTTTTAGAAGTGCGTTTTTAGTAATACCTTCCTTAGTTTTAGACTATTACGAAATGATTTACGTAGAGAAGTGCAACTATTTGTTCAGTTATAAATAATTACAATATGGATATAGCCATACAGCTATATATCTATAAATACATTTACAACTGTGATTATCATTACTTAATTTTTTTTTGCGAATTTAAGGGTTAAACTGTTGGCTCACCAGAATCGGACACAGCGGAGTGAGTTGATCGTAAAGAGTTCGGGCTTCTTTGATGCAACACGCCTGTAACATTTTACAATCAAAAAATAAGACATTATTTTGTTCGTGCAGCACTTCGTTAAAACAGCCTACGGTCATTATACTATTATTACGTACCTGAAACGTCATCTGTAAACAGCAACAACCCATCCCGAATGCCATCGCATCCATGTAAACGTGATCAGGCAGTGCTGCATTCAGACTGTCCGTATCCCCGCCGATGCTGATCAAATCTTCTTCGAACGGACTCGGAGTGTTTTCATCTTTGAAAACTACAAATTAAAAATAAATACTATATCATGTAAGTACATAAAATTGTCACCGCGTCAATGATTATTTTTTTTATGAAACATTCCGTTAAAGTATAATTTCATTTGCGTTCCGTATTACATAATGTACATAATATAATATTATCATGTTATGATTCATAACATAGCCAAACGTCAAGAATGCATACAATTTAGATGGCCGGAAAAGGATGATGAATTTATTTTTATTTTTTTTTTATCTATTTTTTTTTTTTTTTTGCGGTAAGACCGAAAACATTGGGCGTAAGCCAAAATCCCTTATGGCTTGTAATAATTATATTTACATGTCTGCAAATTAATATTGTATAATATTTATATTTTATAGTTTTTAATTTTGAACATAAATTATATTCTTTCAAAATATTCTTAAAAACAGTAATATAAATAGTATTTTAAATGTATAGCAGGTAGAATGGTAGATATATAACAACTATACCTATATATGGCTATACAAGATACGAATATTTGAATAAAGAAACGATAACTCTAATATGTATCTAATAATACAAATAAAATAAAACAAAATTTCAATATTGTGGTTGATTGATCTATTATAATATTATGTGATCTATATAAAATTCAATCTAACCAACGGTCGTGCAATATAGGTACGTCGTATGTACTACGCAACAGAAGCAGAACCTGAACGTAAGTACCAACCGTCAACTATACTTACAACAATAACCTTAACATAGTAATATATTCGAACATATTTGCAGCATATTATTATATGATTAATAATTTTAAGGCTAGTGAATATTTTTCAGTGAATACGTTTTATACATCAATAAAATAATAATATATACAGCATTGTAATTCAAATTGAACATAGAAATGCATTAGAATATCACAATGTGATATTGATTTCCCCCCTCTAGAGTCTAGATGGTCGTGAAAAAGGCTGTTATAAGTATTGAAAAATTGACGAATATATATATTATCATAATCATTCACACGTATAATATATGGTAGTGGTGACCTCTATCAGGTATGGATTTATTGAATTAGTATAAACTATTAAGTGTTTTCGTTACATACATAGGTATACTATATACATTTTTGTCTAAATTATCTTTCAAACATGTATATTGCGTATACGGTATACCTATTAAAACATTTAATCACTACCTATCGAAGTTCCGAATAAAAAATAAATAAATAACTGGAGCAGAACAAGAAGCAGTTATCGTCGGATTACGTATAATAATAACAAATTATTTAAAAAACATATGTTTGTTTCACTTATAGCTATTATATGTTACTATAGCAAGTGCTAATATTTGAAAACGAATAGATAGGTCAAAACACTTAATAAAACTATACATTCAGCCTGCTATTACAAACTGCTGCAGGGCCGCAGGGGGGACAACTCCGGGAAACAATATATTATTATCGTACGGTTATAATACTTCATTCGTTAAACACATGTTGCATCTTGCATCAATGCAATGATAATTATAATATTAAACGAATCAAACTATACATTTCCGTGCCATATCACATTTCAAAATTAATATTCCTCATAATATTTATTCAATATATTTGAAACCAACACTTGTATCTTTTCAAATACAATAGGTACTTATACAATGTACATATGTATGCATACACGCCCGACCATGGTCACGTAAAACAACTCATATGACGAAAACACAAATCTGATGACGCAGACACACAGTACACCAAACAATAATCATATAATAATATACTGATATAATAGTCAGGTACTCAGGTATGCTTATATGTACTATATATAACATTATTATACATCGGCCCCTACAGCACTTACCGTTGATTCAGTCAACTATTTCTTCGCCAACGTGTAGCCACTTTACAATAATAGCCGTTAATACGAACGTTTAGGCTATTGCTTATACCGTTGACTCTCACTATTTGTGTATGAGTATGTGTATGTGTGTGTGTGTGTGTGTGTGTTGTAGTGAAACTTACGATGTTTTGAGTTTAAAAATAATTAATAACATGATATGTTATGAAACGTATATGTTATATATATGATTTAGGTATATTTACTCGGTATGTTTATGGCCACTCGTTCCCCTCTCCGCTGCCGTATGTTCCTGGTGAGCGTAGAGAACCTCGGATGCCCTTTGTAAATCGCCGAGTCCGGTATGAACAGCGAACGCGATGGGCCGATCTTGGGTGTCGGCTGATCCACGGGCCACGTGAACTCCGGACATCCAAGCCTGCACACAAATGCGTCCCATATGCGTGCATATTTTGTTATATCTGTGCCTGGGCCATCTGAAACTACAAGCCCAAAACACCGAATCCAGTGCATAGCCTTTCTAACGTTCAATGAGTCCCTCATCCTCATGCCCACATCCCTCCCTGCCCGAAAAATATAAAAAACTTAAGCCGACCAAATATACTTCTGACGAGATAAGTATATTATTACATAATCGCTAACACATGTATAGATTACGTTAATCAACTTAGTCGTTAGGTGCGGTAACAATTGTTTCGATCTGCCGTCTTATGAAAAATGTATAATCCCGGAACGATAGTATAATATTGAATCCCTATGTGCGCGTATACCTCAAAAATCGAAATTATAAATAAATAACACTGTTGTCACTTGTCGCTGAGTATTGTATTCGAAGCTCTATTGCAACACCATCCCATACGATATAATAAAATAATCGATTCACGAAAGTAGAATATATGAGTATTACTTATTAGGAAGTCGCCATAATACGTCTGCAATCTACCGTCGATCATCTTAAACTCCTGCGACCGTTTCGGATCGATAACGCGTCGATGGGGAGGGGGGACAAGCAAAAATAACAATAGTCTTCTGTATATACTGCAGTTTTACATACCTGGGGAAATTTGTGATGGTCATCAGCACCTCATCCGGCCCGAGTAATTGTTGTGCTTCCTCTCTGCGGTACCGCATATTGGCTTCGACTATGTTGAAATGGGCCAAGAGGCCACCATACGGTTTTCCAGGAGTTCCCTCGATCATGTAAGCTCCATATTCAGGCCTCCACAGCGATTTGACGTTGCTATTATATAAACACAAACATAATAATCAAAATGAGTGATGTAGCTACATGCTCACAAGGAAACTAGGTATATGCACTTTCATAATAAATATAAAAAGCTACAACCGTAAATACTAGGTATATAACAGTATTACATAGGTACAATATTGTATGAGGCGTTAAATTCACATCACATTGCATAACGCTTATAAGTTAGAAATGCGCCGATGACAATGATGATAATATAGTACCCAATACTTAGAATTTATAAAAAACAATATAGGTACCTATTATATTATATTGTATTCTTTGCATTAGGTTATCTTTAACATCATAATTTATATAACTGAAAACTAGATGTCCTTGTGCCAATGCCCAGTGGTATAAAAACAATAGGTGGTCAAATGTATCGATTTGAACGTGTATATTTTATGGTAGGTACCTGTCCACCTCAGAAATTGTGCAAACACATGAACGCATGATAATACAAATTCAGTCCTAATAAATAACTATAAAAAAAAAACTTATATTTCTATAATTCTATTACACCGCTTAAACGGACTGACGTTATTTTATTTACGTATGTGTTGTAATACTTATATATTATATGATTTAAAATATATGGATATAATATGGTACAGATTATAGGTATGCGGAGTGCACAATAGAGTTATCACTAGGGTTAGGATATGTTTATGACTTTTTCATATTTTTCTAAGTGGTGCACATTGCAGAACAAATTATAAATCCATTTGATATGACATAAAAATAGATACCTACTTAGTACATACCTACATATAATTATATTTTGCATATTTTCGGGCATATTTTAGCTATAAATGCATTTTTCTGGTTTTTAAAATGTATTTAATTTGTTTTATAGGTCATTTTTCGTAAAGTGTTAACATTTTGGATAGTTTTTTTAAATTATAGATTTCAGAGAAAATTTTTAAAAATATATTATTGGGTTTAACATGTACAGGTGCACCCATAGCTAGGCAAGTATATTATTATTAGTACCACAATCGCACGAAACGTGATCAATGAATAATCTATTAAAAATATGTGGGTAGTAAAATTTGAATGAATAATGAATACAATTTAGTAACACATTTTATCATGTCATATTTATTTGTTATGTAAGGACATACTTTTATATTTTTTGGGCATATTTACATGCATTTTTAGAGTTTTTAAGGTCATAAACATTCAAACCCTAGTTATCACTATACCAGCAGGTTGTGTACTACTTAACTACTATTTATAATATACATTGGTAATATTCTTAATTATATACGTATACGAAGTTATAAATATGTTTACATTGAAATAATTAAAATAACTGATGAATAATGGCAACACGGGTGAGATCATTTTCACACAATTGCGTCATTTTTAAAACTGCAGATATTATTGCATAATATATATATTTAATATTTTGTTAAATGTGGGTCGCATCGATAGTAGATAATCATTTCCATTCAAACTCAAACAATCAAAATTCATAAAATTAAATAAAAAAATTATACAATTGCTTGGTATATTATCACGTTATAATGCGTTGTATAGTTTATCTACAGGTAAGGTATGATATAATATTTATTTACTACGTTATCAATGTTTTTTATGTTTGACATTATACACAAATAATAATAAGTATCGTAAATATTTTATTATATTATTTAATTGTTATCAAACGTTACTTATTTTAATTAATTATATTTTATCAAAACTATGTTTTATAATTTTATTTAAGCCTACAAATCTAAAAAACAAAATATATTATTATTATTATTATTATTATAAGAAAACGAGTTACCTTTACATAATGTACAAATCCACGTGCATATAAATATAGTTCGTGAACAACTTAAGTTCTTAAGTTCATTTATATATTTATATCATCTATGGTCTAGACGTATAGGTTTTACCTCGACTAATAATTCATCGGTCAATTTACTACGAATCGTACATTATATTCTGTATTTTAATTTGAATGATGTTATAGAAATAAAGATAAATATTCAAATACTTATAACTTGTAAGTATATACAACCATTTTGAAGTAGTCATTTAAAATTTTAATCTTTGAATGCATAAGCATGATTATAATTTTAAATGTGATTTTTATTACACAATTACTCATTTGTGCGTAACAACCCAAGTTTAACAAGTTGTTTTTGTGAACTCGTCAAAATATATTCAAGCTGTCGAAATAAAAATTATAAAAAATTTAAAAAAAAAATCAAAGATATTATTATTTATCACGTTGAGATTAAATAGGTACTAACGATTTCAATATGATATTTTACATTAATATTATACTTATAGAATAAACCTAATTTTAAATTTAAAAAAATACAATTGAAACCTCTGTCTGAGAAAAACGTAAAAGTTTCATTAGCTAATAAAATTATAATAAATCAATTACACAACAAAATTTAATTTAATTTTTTAATATTCGTACATTGAACAATTCTATTGTTATGAATGAAAATATAATTTATAACTCGACAAACTGTTGATAAAAAAATCGTAAAATTATTATTGTCTAATCAAAACGAATCTCGTGTAATCAATATGGTACCTAATAAGAAAATTCTACCGTATACATATTTTTATTTTATTTTAAGTTAAAAATTAAAATTCATTATAATTTAATAATAATAACAATAAAAATAATGTTCACATATTACCACAGAACATGCTTAAAAAACAGTAAAAATTAAAAATTAATTACATAATAGTATATAGGTACAAAACCCGGTACAAAACATATTAATATTAATATTACACTTTTTAAACTAAATGCACAAATATTACATAATTTTCGTTGTTACTATTTTTTATAGGGAGTTTTATATTTAAATATTATGACAAAAAAATTAATTTTTTTTTATGCGTTGCAATTTACTGCTTTACAGGTGCTGTCGTAAAACTGAGAATGTAGAATCTCGTTAAAACTATGCAAAAAATGAAAGAGAAATTACTTTTAAATTTCAATAAGTACCTAATAATATAATATTCGCTTTTCGGTAGTGAATTTGTTTAGTTTCAGATTTTGAACATTTTAGTAACTATTGTACTATTTGTACTCAATATGTACATAACCTACAGTAAGTACACGAAGTATATTCGAGCGTACCTATATACATTTTAGTTAGGTGCCTTAAAAATACATTTATTCACGTATAGGTCGTAGGAATAGCTATTCTTAATGCTATCGCCCATCACGTAGTTTATTAATTATTTATTACATATTTAAATTTTAAATCAACAAGTATAATATTGAGGTGCAGAATGGTGATACTAAGTTTAAGAAGCTATACTACATAAAAATCGATAATTTGAAAAAGTAATTTTTGTATGAAAATTAAATTAGGTATGTAATAATAATCATAAATCATTATTAAAATGTAAGATCGACTGTTACTATTTTAAAAACCATACTTCTCAGTTAGGTATCAGTAATGTGGCATCATTTTCTATAAATATACATAGCACAGGTACTACAGTAACTAAGTTGGGACACCTAAACGTGATTATTTCCCTGAATATTTTATTTCATTCACAACAAATTGCAAGCCATTAGTCATTACGGACTACGGAAAGTAAATCTGTAAGTTTAACGTAGATGTAATAATTCGTGATATAGATAAATTATTTGATAGATATAAGGTTAGACGAGTCTGCATTTTCTAATTTGTTTAATTAAATAAATCTAGATTAGATTAAATTAAGTACGATCTAGCAGTACATTGTGCAGCATTACCCGCACATTACCTGCCCACCATGCTATGGTGCTAATTTGATTCAATAACGAAAAGGCTCAATAAACCTACAGCACAAAGATAAAACATCGGATAAAACATAAATACAAAGTACGAGTGCATTATAGCTTTAATACGACGTCCGAATTAATAATATAATAATATAATAATATAATAATATATAAACCGTCTGTTCAGTGGTTGCGTAATAAATAATTGTGCGATTAAAGGGATGTTCGTTACATACCTACCGATCACCTATCAATGAACATTACTCATTGTCATTTAAAGATTGAGCGTGAAATAGCACGTGGGCGACGTAGAGATACTCCGAAAATTATTTTTTAGTGTCTCTCCTTCGTTTTTGACAGATAACGATTTATAAAATACTTTCTATCTTAGGTAGGTACAAAAAATGTAGACCTCGCTCTTAGAGAAAAATCCAAAGACTGGAAACAGGGAATATTAAATTGCATCACAAACTTAAAATTCATACAAAACATAAATAAATTAAAATAGAATGATTATTTAATATACACATTTTAACAATTATTCAAAAATAATGCAAGTAAGACATAAAATTCATAGGAAATGGAAAATTAAAATTTGATCCCTCGAAAACCTAACCTTATCAACATGTATTCTATGAAGTAAATAATTTTACTCTTTGAAATAAAATAATTTAGTTATATTTAAATAGTTAAACTAGGACTAGATATAATATTATACAACATAGTATAACATTAAAGTTATATATTACCCAACATGGATTGCCTAGTTCAATATAATACTTATACAAAAAAAATTGTATAGCATGAATAGGCACTTGTACTCGTCATACTTAAATATATCTAACCTAATCATTAAAAAGTAAATATACTTAATTATAGTTATATTAAGTAAGCACATTTATAAATATTTAACAAAATATAGGTAAAAAATGTAGGTACTAAATATGTTAAAATGTATAATTACTTACAGAGATGATAAGATTATATGATTTCTTAGGATTATAATCATTTACAAATTAAAGAATTATAAAATAATAAAGAAATTCTTTTAGATTACTAATTTAGAATATACAATTTTTCTGAATTAAAATTTATAATAATATAAATTTCTTAATTTTGTTTTTACGGTTACATTAAATATGTTTTATGATGTAAAAGTACGTTAAACGCCTATACTTGTTATCAGTGCATATTTAAAATAATTTAGAAAAAACTACACTATTTTTATAAATATTTTTAAAGAAGAATTTTTATAATTTGTAGGTGGTAACTAGTTGGTACCCACCGGGGTACTCACTAATCCTTTGCATAAAACTAAATAATTTCCCAGGGTTTCAATCTAGTTCACCAATTCATACATTTGAAATAGCAAAACCCAAACAATAATATGATATTTATAATTTAAAATAACACAATAATATTATAAATAAGCTATTATTTGGTTGATTGGTTGTCTCATCTATAATCAAGTAAACATAATATATATCACTAATATCAATAATTATTTGACCTACCTATTAAATTTTTAGAAATATTCGGTATGTAATTTTATCTTAGAATGATTTTGTTTAGAATATTCGTTTTTTGTGCTTTTCCAAAAACTCTTTTTAACTGGATCGTACATTGTATGCATGGAAATATTTGCAAAAACAAATGCATAACAGAGGTGGTCTTAAAAAACACATTTTACATTTTACATTAGACATAATTAATAATAATATTGATAGTTAATAACATATACCTAGCTATATGTATACAAGTGATATAATAGTACATATTTTAAAAATATTATTGATATAACTAATTTTAACTTCCGTGTAATTATGGACTTGTTGTCGTTCAAGATAACCATATAAATAAATTAATTACATAAGTTGAGAAACCAATATCTTATTTTTTTGGAAATCATTTATTTAATTGTTTTTTTATTAAAAAAGCTAGTTTTTTACAAAGGATCAATTTTATGCTACAAAAATTATTAATAATAATACAACTTTTAGTTTCGAAAAAACACAAGACATTTTTGTTAAAATATGATATATCTACCATAAACTAATCATTATTTGTACAACCATACAATGTATCTACCATACCAAAGTTAGCTAATATCAATACAAAAATAATATTAAGTAGTTTTGTAAATACTATAATTAATGATTATCTAAACTTGTGAATATGACGCTTAGTATAGGTTAAGGCCTAAGTATTAACTCTTAAGTTAAGAATAGGTATCTTAAATAATACCTGCCTAAAAATATTTTTTTACTTTTTAAATAATTTAACCAAACACTAATACTAAAGTTTAGCAAGAAAAAGTTATTTTACACCTATTAAATAATAATAATTAACAATAGAACTAAATATTTGACTTAATAGCTGCTCTAAATGATCTGAATTAAAATATATAAACAAATTTTATCGGTTTTGATAGTTTAAACTAATTGAAAAACAAATTAATTCTACTCAAATCATAGATAAGTATATAGATGAATAAAAACAAATATTAAAAAAAAATGTATATACAGTTTTTATAGTTTCTTACAAAACAAACCGAACAAGGCTAACTACTACAAGTATACAACATTTCAACAACTTCACGATTATTAATCATACAAGTTAATTTTCCTTATATTTATTTTCCCCAGGGTATGAATTGATATCTATAGTAGGTACACATAATTATATGCGTTTAAACATTATTTATTTTTATTTTATCTAAGCTGGTACTAAGTCTATCTAAGTAGTTATAAAGTTATTTAAAAGAAATGAAGTAATTTATTCTTTGCTCCTAGGTAGATAAATATAAATTTAGATATTTTACAGAGCAATTCCACAGAATTTAAAATTATTTAAATTTTCAAGTAAATAATTTGTTTAAACTTTAAAATGTTTTATTTTAATAACAAACCCTAATTCAATAATACAACTAATTTTTATAATTTTCTTATTATAATTCTTCAATTTGTTTAATAATTGAACTTACTGTGGGTCGTTTGCTTCTTTTTCATTGAGTTGAGCTAAAATATCTTGTGCGCACAGTCTGACTTTTGCAGTTTTGTTGATGTGGTCAAATTTGACAATAATGTATTCGACCTAGAAAGGATGAACAACGACATGAGTCCCAGTTGTGATGTTAGAACGAGTAGGAAGACTGCACAAATTCAAACCACCATCACTGTTAATAATTACCTCGTCACCCCATTTCAGGACATCACCTTTGCGGTCCAACAGTTGATGGTACAAGTTCAGAAACTGATCGATACCGTGCTGTCTGACGTGATCAGCTAACTGTTTCGTCTCATCCCAGGAGAGTGGTTGCCCTTCTGTTAACAGACCCATTTTCGCGCAAAGAGACTAATTTTGTTGAAAATAAAAATGGAAAAAATTCAAACTTCGAGGAAGGAAGCAGTACCGGAGTCCACACCGTCTGAGTGTTATTTATCTATATACAAAAAGATCTGTGTGAACCGGTATTTTAGTTATGCGCTTTCAAAAACCCGGCAGATGAGCAGAATATTAGTCACAACACCTTCCACTATCAGTATATTGGCGCAGTAACTCGGAACACAAACCGCCGTGTTCGGCTCGTTATTGATAACTGAATGAATGGCGAATACTGAACACCGACTACGAAGTTCCGACACCCGAACTACCGAACGGTCGGATGCGGCCGAATGCCGATACGGCCACGGGTGCCGACTGCCGGACTAAATATTAATTAATATTTCATATTTATGCCAGACGCCAGGGCTGCCAGAGATGATAATAATTTCTGGCACGTTGCGGAATCAAGGTAAAACGATTGCGGTTAACGGGTTAATCGCTCTATGACCGCGGTTCGGTGTCTATGGCCCATCTGTGCACGTCGAGTAGAGAAGTCCAGTGAAGACACATATAATTTTTTGTAATATTATATATTATCAAACCGGAAACCAGTAACCATTAAACCAATGTGTATTTAAATACATATTATATTATAAATATAATATAGAGTGATTCACCAAACGTGCTCACCCCCATTTTTTTTTTTTAATAATGAAATTATTCAAATTTTGATATTTGGAACTTTTAAATATACTCAAAGACCATATTTTCAAATAAATGATTTTTTGTTGTACTACTTAACGAGTATCCTATAGGTTGTAGGGATACAACTAAACAAACTCGTGTTTCAAATGAGAACCACCATTTTTTATTGTAAATCATTTAGTGGATAATTTTTTTTGAAAATGTTGATGTACCTAATTCAAAATTCGAATGAGGAATTTCTTAGTTATTAAAATGTTTGCATTAAGGCGCTCGGTGCCGATGCCATTTTGTCCTCAAAATACACTCTGCGGGAATAACGATACCGCCTTGTAGAATCAACCAAATTTCATATATTTTTTTTAATTGCTAGAGGGAAATATTTTACAGCCTGTATCGATCTCTGTTTTTCAATATTTTATTCTCAAACTTCATAATTTGTCTAAAAAAATACAAGATAAAAAGTATTTTTTTACAAATTTTTTAATACAATTATTTAAAATAGAATACAAAATCAGAGATCGACGAGGGTTGTAGAAAGTCTTCTTCCTTCAGATAAAAAAAAAGTGGTAAAAATCCGACAATTCTACAAAGCTTGAGTTATTCCTGTAGTCATTTTTTTCGATATATTACACCCTATAAACCCCCCCCCCCCTCCTCACACCCAAATAGGTATCGGGTAGTAGATTAGTGGAAAAGACTTATAATTAAGGTGGCAACTAAAACATAAAATTTAATTTAAGTGGCACCGAGACACTTAAGGATAAAATGATTTTACATAAATATAAATTAAACGTAAAATTGGATCTAGTATTTATTATAATTGGGCCATTTTTACAAAATGTTATTATTTTTTTAATTAAACTAAAACTGTTACACTGCGTTTGTCATGTTTTCAAATCACAATATTATGTCTATATCCCCCATTACCATGGACCTTTTGGCTTTTATCCTTAGAACACAAAGTAAAGTAACACAAATAACTCAAAAATCATACCTAGTTCGTACGAATTTTGATTTTGATACGTCAAAAATTTCAAAAATATTTTCTACCTACTGTATAACCCTACATGAATAGGGGTATTGTTCTCATTTGAAAAACAGAAGTTTGTATCTCTACAGGACACTGTGGTACAAAAATCTCAAGAATTTTAAATATGGTCTAAAAGTATATTTAAAAATTTGAAAAATCAGATTTTGAATAACTGCATTATTGAAGAAAAAAGGGGAGATCATGCTTAGTGAATCAATAAATACATCTCGCATCAACCCTTTATCGGACAGCAGCTTCTCTCCGCACCACGAATAAATAAATAATTTAATTTAATTTACCACACACGAAGCTAATACCTTCCTACACTGTGCACAGTCGTGGTCTTATAAGATCAGCCATAAGCGATCGCCATCTATAAGAGGAATGCGCCCAAGACTTGTCCACAGATATATAGAAATAGAATAAATCAATGCATTCAAAATAAAATATATAAATACCTACATTATTATTGCTAAAAAAATTACATTTACTATATTATAATAATTAAAATAATATATTTATATAATTTATTGTTGTTATAACCTTGAGTCAACGCCGACTTACTGTTGATGTAGAACGTTGTGATTGTGTGAATAATTGTCCGTGATATACTGATATAAAGCAGGCAATAGCCAATACCATAAAAATAATTTAAATGGGTATTTTGAAATTAATATTGTGTATATAAATTATAATATACGAAAAAGTTTCAAATCACCAAGAAAAATGTTTTTGAATTACGGCAAAATAACTAAAATTGTTTTTCTTTATTATTTTGTCAACATTTGAACTTCAAAGGTCTATAAAAAATAAATTGTGCCTAAGTAGCTTTAATAATTTTAAATGGCTGTAAAAAAAACTTATGATGAACCTTGTTTAAAACTTTGAAGTTTTATAACTGAGTAAAAATTTTTTATTGATGTATTTAATACATAAAAAAAAATCCACAATTTCAAGTGCCTATAAATCAAATAGAAAATATTTGAACATTATACCATGTACAACCATTGTGATCTGTATGACTGTGTAACACACACAGAATAATATATTATATTCAATAATATAAATTGTAAATACATGTATAAATGTATGCACACATTAAAATAAATATTTACATAATATTTATATATTCACATTTACAAATATTCATATTTATCTATTACACTTTATTGGTACCTAGCACAGACTAAGATATTTTAGTCCAATAGTCCATGGTACATTGTACATTTTGTAGTTTTATACAACGTTAGCACAATAACTGATTCAATAAATGTTTACTACATCATACAACTGAAAATCTTTAACTACAATAAAATTCAAAATTGTTCACTAAAGAATCTGATTATATCTAATTCATAACATATTTAGTTTTGGTGTTTAAATAGCCAGATGTGATTTGTATGCCTTGGTATAACTGTACAAGTATGATGTATGTGTCAAATCATAAATCACAAATCATAATACTATCAGTGGCATAATTAGGAATTTGTCCTGAGGGGGGGGGGGGGGGGTATATATATTTTTTACACACAAAATATTAAATTAGTACAAAAAAAGTACATTGTTGAGTATATAATATAATATATAATATTATGAAGGCTCTGGGGGGGGGGATCTATCCCCCTCATCCCCAACCCTTAATTACGCCCCTGAATACTATATTGTTTAAACACTATAGTAATTTAACCTTAATACTATATAATAAATAACTCATTAGTCATTTGGGCAATGAGAAAAATAAAATAAACAAAACAGTATTAATCAGTTATTTTCATAGTAGACAGGCGCTTTTATTGTATAATGTAATTAATTTACCATTTTACAGGGTAATCTCTTATAAAATAGTTTGATATGAAAAAAATGAAATTGAGTAGTTGTTTTGATTGAGAATCTAATTTTTTTTTTTAAATATTAATTTTACGGAAATTTTAATAATACTTTAAATAATATTTATTTTCCATACAAGGAATGAAAAAATGTAGGTTAAAACATAAAATGTATTTCTATTAATGACCGTACTTCTGGAATTCCCACTCTCTATTATCTAGAGGACATACTTGGCGAGTTTTTAACCAACGAGATATGCAGTGAAAATGAAAAGCATGATTACACACGCCCCACGCAACTGTACATTCTTCACTAGTCGCTGACGCTTGATTGGCTTGACATTCAATACATAAGTCCATGATGTGATTACGACAAATGGCACAATTGTCCACAACAATGTCCCAAGCCCATAAAGCAACAGCATTCCATTTCTTTACTTCAAATCGTTTCTTTTCTCCACGACTACTGGTGCTTGATGATGGAGCTTCAACATCTTCTTCGTCAACTTCCATATTTAATTACCTATTTTAAAATTTGTTTAAAATACAATTCACAAAACTGATAAAAATATTAAATTTTAAATTATTTAAAGTTGGATGTATAGGGAAAGACATTGACAATTGTGAACTATATACTTTTCTGACTATTCATTTTAATTAAGGGTACTTCTCAGTTATCACAATATTACCAAACACAGTAGGTGTAGCAACAGCGGAGTCACTCACTTGCATGGACAATTTAAATCAAAAACATCTCGAGAAATTTTCTATGTAAAATCAACAGGCGTTATGGGAGTAAAAACGTTATAGCCCAAATATACCGGGTGGTCATTCATTCGCTGTGATTGCTCGGACAATTTAAATAGAAAACATCCTTTGACTTGATAATATGTAAAACAACCTTGGGTGGGTCTCGAGGTAAGGTGAGGTGAGGTTACTCTGAGAATTACCCAAGATAGTTTTGCATCATGGAAAATCAAGGTATGTTTTTCATTTCATTTGTTCGTGCAAGCACAGTAAGCGAGTGATTCCGCCGAGTCTATATTATGTTATAATATGGTTGGTAATTGGTAGTCACAATAACCTGAAAAGTATTAATCCATAAATGACACGTAATCTTAAAATTAAAATGGTTGACGTCTAAATTCTACAATACCATATTATGTTAATATAATATTATTATTATAGTGAAGTTTTAAAAATAGGTAGGTCAGTAGTAATGAATAAGAGATGCCGCTTTAATGATTTATACAAAGTTATCTACTGAAAGAATCATTTCAAACCACAAGAAAAAAACATTAGCATTTACTTCAGTTCTAAACTCTGTTCCAAATAAGAAAGGAACACTTTCAAACACGGACACTGAGTCTGGAACACAGTTGGTCCTATATGCATGATTAGTCACTGCCGTCGACTGTCATGCACAACAAGATAATAATCAACCATTATTGTCAGTCAGATGTGCAAACCTTTACTAGTTTTTGACAACGACCGTTCCCTTCTTACTTGGAACAGTGTAGTTACAAGGTTCCAACAACCTATATTAAACATCTTCTGACAATCTAAATTAATCAGATGATCTAATGTTTAAACACAGTAAAAAAAAATACATAATGTTTGTACTTAAGAATAAAATTGACAAGTTAATACTAATGACATCAAAATATATGAGTTTAACTTACCTTCGGCCTTTAAAATGTGAAAACAGCTCAAAACTTAAATTACGTTGAAGAACAAGAGACCCTATCTAAGCATCAAGGTATCAGATCTTCAAAGGTTCCGGGTTGGCACTTGGCAACCGGGTGACAGAAAGTCAGAATATCAAAAATCAAAACAATGAATTCTCAATTTTTGTTTGACGATGATAGTGCAGTATAACCAGGAGTACCAACAAATCATTATTAACCTTAAAAAAATATTGTTCCAAGATAATATGCATCAAGATAATATCCCAATAAATATATTGTATCAGAATTTATTAAACTGTTCAAAATTCCAATTTTCAATGTAAAATAGTTAATAATTTTCTTATAATATATTTTCAATAGAATTAAATTTTAAGTAATTTGTTCTATTAAAAACCTTTTAAAGTAAATTTTAATACCTAGTTATATTCTAATCCATGAAAATATGTTTATCATTTATCAGGTCGATAATAAATAGATTACGAAGTACGGACTAATATTTTCTAGTTTAAAATTCAAATAAATTAAAATAGTTAAATACAAATTAAAAATATATTATTGAAAACTATACATTCAATTATTTTTATAATTGAGTTACTCAGTAATCGTTATTCGTTATTTTTATTTCTGCATGTTAACTCGTGTGTTGGCCGTTGGAATTATTAATTGTATTTTATTAACTAATAACTGTATTTAAAATATACAATTTTCTTTTTCTAATTTTGGTTTGTGGTTACTCAATTTTATAAAATTGAATTTAAGTATTTTCTATAGAGCAACAATTTAAAAAAAATACAGTTAATAAATTAAAAATCTAATCATGTTTGCATTGTTTCTAAAAGAAAATGGTATTATTATTGGGATAGTAATTATGTTTATCTTGTGGTTAGTTCTTTTCAAAAGAATTGCCAGATTCTTTGAGGTACATTAATCAATTTCTATTTAACATGAAATATAAAATATAAATACATATTACATAATACTTATTTCTTTTGTTTTAGAAATGTATTTCAATGTATTCATCACACAAATTCAAGTTACCGGAATTAAATGTTTTATTTCACTCATTGACTAGTGGAGTATTTTGTTTCATTAGTGTCCCAATATGTTTTTCGACATTTAAACCTTCTACATCATCAGATTCATCTTTAATGTACTGGTTACTGGATTCATTTCGCCATATGATGGATCGTTGTGCAACTACGGAATCTGTGGATCCATCAAGAAATTTTAAGTTTATCATACTCTATTCATGTTTATTACACAGCGTTTACACATCATTTGCAAACAATTTAGAAGAGCGACCATTATTAAGTACATTAAAGAAAGGTGCTGTACTTAGTTTCTTTGCTTCTACATACTGTTTTGGGTAATTGAGGAAATTTAACATTGGTTTTTAGGCCTTAATCAAAGTGATCTAATACTACTAGTATTTAAAATTGTACAGCTGTACAGAAGCAGGTTTTGTATTCCTTGGGCTGTCTAATTTATCGCTTGGAACATTAGAAGCTGCTAGACTTTTGAAAGTTTGTCATAACAAAACAAATAGTATGTTGATCAAAATATTAAGCTTTGGACAGTTTGTTGTACATTGTGTTATTTGGTAAGCGGAATAGAATCAACAATTAATTATTTTATAGGATTTTCCTTTTACTTATAATTATTTGTTACTTTCAAACAGGATATCAATTTACTTGTTCTTGGTGCCATTTGTTGTACTATCCTCAGTCGAAGTGCTAACAATGAATAATGATAATCGGCTACCACTATCAATTATGTTGTTCAGTCTTCTAATATTTTACTTTATTGAACTAAGAGACAGTGTATGTTTAATCAGATAGTATCCCTATCTAATAATATATGTATACTTAATACATTTTTATTTAAATTAAATTTATTTGTTACAGCCATTGAACATGTCAACAACTAGTGGAAATGGTATATTTAGGCTATTTGAAACTCCTAAAAGCTCGTAAGAACTATAATTTTTATGATCTTATTTATTATAATATAATAATACATTAATACTAATAAATAATAATAAAACACTCATTATTATGTATATAGTTTAATCATATACTACTATACTAGTCTATTATATTTCTGTTTATTATAAAAGCATATAATTATTGACTTTTTTAGACTGATGGCTGCAAATAACAGTACCAAAAGGAATCAAAATAAACAGAAATCGAAAGAGAACTTATTGGTGTTGTACCAAACTACTAAATGTAATTAAATTTATATTTTATTTATTTAGTTAGGTATACATATTCCATGATTGATTTTAGATCATTCAATAAAATAGATTTTAATTCAATTATTTTTCTATAATTTAATGTTTAAAGTATTATAATAAAATAAAATATATTCGGGGGGACGGAGTGGCCTAGCGGACTAAGGCGTCGGCTGCGACGCAGTAAGACTCGAGTTTGATTCCTCGGCCATGGGCGGCATTTTTCTTCAGACAAGTCACAGTGTCCGGAGAACAAGTGCCGCCATCCCCCACCCGGGCATGGCAGATACCTACAGGTGCCCACTTGAAAATCTGTCAAAAACTACACACACGTGTTTACCAACCAACAGTATCCTCCCCTACAAATAAAACAAACAAACAGCTAATGGCCATAGTTGCCGGGCTCAATGATCAAAAAAAAAATATATTCATTTAAACTCAAATTTTAATTATATATTTTATGATTTGTAAATAGGTGCTATGGCCGTAAAGAAAAAAGTACAAAAAATTCGACAAGATAAACTAGGGACTAGATTACTATCTGCATCTGAAATTAAACCAGAGCCCATTGAAGTGATTGAAATATTTGATGATTGAAATATGGCTAATAACCTAACCTATTTTAATATGTTTTTGGAAAATATGTAAATAAATAATAACATCAATAAGTTGTCTTACTGATATAATTTTTTATGTTTGTAAATTAAATGATTAATTCATTTTATTTGAAATTGTTATGTATTATAATATTTGTAAACTAATTGAGATGCAAAATATTTTATTTTTAAACTTCATTTAATTTGTTTTTTTTTAATTATAGGGTAACATATTAGTTTAGAGACCTATTAGTGCAAACATTTAAATATATATATTATTTTAGTCTACAATATGTTTAAATTACTTTCATTTATGTTGGCTTCCATATTACAAGCTCGTGATTTTTTTAATCAATAAAGATGTTAAAACTTCTGTATTTAATTTTCATGTAAATTGATAATTTAGATTAAATATTATAACTTATGTATGTTATACATTATACTGTATTAACTCATTTGTAATATTAGTTAACATTCAAGATTGCATACTTATATACATAGATTAAAGGTCCCCTTTAATATAGTACCTATATCTTAGCTCATGGTTTAAAGCAAACCTTCAAGCATTGATAATGCAGTTACATTTAATGGCAGCCATATTAAAACTAAGATTTGCATAATTTATAAGACACCATAGTATGTTTATATTTCAGATACAATTCAGCCAATGGTACATACTGTTATCGATGAATAATAGATATATTATATTATAATATAGTAGACATATATGATATATTATAGTCCAGGGCTCACCAACTGACAGACCACAGACACGTTTTTTACGGACCCTAATGGCTGCGTAATGATAAAATATATAATATAGTTTTTATAATAAAATGACGAATAAAAATATTTTCCGATATTGTGAGTATGGTATACATGTATAATATATATCAATATATCATATACATGTCTCCTTCACTGAGCGTTACGTTGAAAGCCCATAGGTGTAAAAAATAATTCAGAGAAGTTGACTGGTAGGTACGTTAGTAACGTTAGACGCTCGTTCCAAGTAGGTACGTTTTATTACAATTTAGTAGTTATTAATTGTTAATGTATAAAAAAATTCATTGGATATTTAAATGTGTTTTGGACCGTGGTAAGTTTCAAAACAGACCCCTATAGAAATTAGTTGGTGACCCCTGCTATAATATCTGTGCTACAAGCCTACAACTGTCAAATGCTTTTCAATTCTGGCGAGTGGAGGTCAGTAATTTTATACTAGAGTAGCTACAGTAGTCTGTAACAATAAACACTATTGCCTACTTTTGAAATGAAATAATAAGCAACAAGCGGATCCAGGGGGGGGGGGGTGGCAAAGGGGGAATTTTCCCTCCCACCCAATGTCAGTAGTTTCCCTATGTTCTACAATCTACACTGTTTAGGCAATTTTGTACTTTTGCCCCCCCCCCCCCCATCAAAAAAAAAGAAAAATTAAGCCTGGATCTGCCACTGACTGGATACTGGTATTAACCAATTTTTTGTTCTATGTCTTAACTTTGAAGTTAGGTACCTACTAAACATATAATATAGCACATATACATAGAATAATATTTATATATATAACATAACTACATACATTTTATTTAGTCATGATCATGAACTAAGATTAAACTATCTTAGTTCATGGTCATGATCTACAACAATATTGTTAATTCTATATATCTGAAAATCAAATCCATAGACCTATAAAGAAATATTATTAGTATTATTAAATGATAATATAATAATTATTTGTCTATGATCAAATCGAATAAACTAAAAATACTTTATTGAAATGACCATTAACAAAATGGTACCTAAGTACCTAACAACTGTCTTTTAGTATGCCATATACTCATATTTACATTTTTTTTTAATAATAATGAAGCATAATTATAATTTAATAACTATGAAGCAAATAAAGCAAGTGCCAAGTACATCATAGAGTAATTATTACATAGTTAAATTGATATTTGATAACAGTCAAAGGACGATAGTTACTATATTAATTATAGACTGGTCACGATGTAGAGAAGATAATATTTTCTCTACATTGTAGACTGGTTAGGTTAGGTTAGGCCTAACCTAACCATAGACTGGTTAAAAATGTAACCATAAAGGTGAAAATATTATTAATAAATAAATGGCGGGAATTTTTATCATACATATTATCCATTGCAATTTGATAATGCTTATTATTATTGTGCAGGTTAGAATTGAACAGAAGTTATAGAATATTAAAATTTAAAACCGCGGCCTAAAAGTGCTGTATCCTATACTAAAATTTAAACTTACGTTATAAAAATGTAATTGTGATTTATTTTTAAGTATTAATAATTTTTTTTATAGAATACTTTGGTATGAAATAGGTAATTGCATAATTTATTAATATTTTAAATCATTGTTTTTCTATAATTTTAAGTGACCAATCGACATGAAAAGATCTCATAGTAAAGTTCAAAAGGTACTTATGACTTAAAAACACTAATAAAAATATTCATTATGATATTCAAATAAGTGTTCTTTTCAGAGCCAGCCGGGTAGTTCCAAGCAGATGAAAATCACCTCTCTATTTTCACGCATGCCTCCGGAGTCATCAGAAACTACCATAGAATGTAATGAAAATGGACCCTGTACAACTCCTAACCCCAAACCTTTTTCAAGCCCACTATCAAGTCCAGATGTTATACCACCATCCCCGGTGTTGGAGAAAAAGAGAGGAGCTACCAAATCTAAAAGATGTTTAAATCGTGTTTTAGTTGATGAAATTGAACACAAAGATAAATTAACCGTTTTAAATACAGATTCTGCTTCACATTTGTCTAATGAAAATTTAGGTTCATTTACAAAGAGCATAGAAATACCTAACTATGACAATAATGATGTCGATAGTCAGTCTTATTCAATTGATACAGTATCAGTAGAAAGCTCATATACTGAATTTAGTTCAGACTTCTTGTTGGATTGGTTAGTTTATAGTTCTTAAGAACTTCATTAAAAATATACAATATACAATTGTAACATAATGTAATATCATATTTAAAAACTATATATTTTAGCGATATTAATTTAAATGAACCCCATCGATGTATTATAAAAAAAATCGAAAAAGATTTTGGAAAATTGTGCTTAACTTTGAGTTCTTGTAAAAGTTATGAAGAAGATGTATGTCATCTCAGTGGCATTTGGTGAATATTTTATTATTTAATTACCTTATCAATTATTAATTTTGTGTACCTTCTTGATATTTATAAAGTCTTGTTTATAATTAATTGTCTCTATAGGCTTCATAGTTTATTTGAAGTAGGAGATATTGTATTTGTAATGGCAAAAAAAGTTGACGATCACTGGTCAGTAAATAGCGATCATGGTTTTGTTACCAGACACTCAGACTTTTTGGTGTCTGGCACAACAATTGTTGGATCATTATTTTGTTCACGGGCGTTCAGTTCTTGCAGATATATATAAAGGACTCGACTGTTCCTCTGCTGTTATGGTTATTGGAACACTTCTCCACCAATTGCTTCAAACAGTAAGTATAAAAAAATTATTGTTTCCATATATTTAAACAAATTCATCTTTTTTTTCTTTAAAGGTTTTAAAAAGAAAGCAGTTTAATCAAAAAGACATCAAAACTGTGGTAGATGAAATGATAAACAGTCCAGGTTTTGTGCATACCCTTTATGAATCTGATATGAATTTTGAAACAACCAAAAAAGAGCTGATGGATTTTATACCAAAAATTCAAAACTTTGTTAGAACTTATTTGCTTGATAATCAAATGTAAGTTACACTTGAATTATATTTATCATTATTAATGTTAATATTATTATCCTGTAAAATTCATTTAAAATAAAATTAAAACAAATGCCATTTAAGGGATATTTTTCTACCTATACTGTTGTTTTAAAACTTGACTTTATTTTAAAAATTTTGGTTTCATAATGTAATTTAATAACAAAAAATATAATTAAGTAATAAAAAAGATTATTTAAAAAATTAATTATTAGAGGGAAGGATAAAAAGACTTGGCAAGGCAAAATAGTTTCAATTGAAGATATAGAAGATAATTTATGGGTACCAGCATTTGGTGTTAAGGGTAAAGTAGATATTACTGTACTAGCCAATTATGACGGTAAATCCAAAACGATGCCTATTGAATTGAAAACTGGCCGAGCTTCTGGAAGTGAGGAGCATCGTGGCCAAGTAATATTGTATACAATAATGATGAAAGAATTGGGTATGGATGTAGATTCAGGCTTATTATTATATCTCAGGTAAATGTAAACAGTAAGTTATCATTTTGTAATTTATTAATTATTAATACATATTTTATGGTTGCAGAGAAAATGTATTGACTCAAGTAAAAGTTGGCCATAGAGAAAAACGAGATTTGATAATGCTACGTAATCGACTTGTACACTATTTGAATGCAAACAAAATAGTTTCAGACCCTATTGATGACTATATTCCAATATTGCCTGAACCCATAAACCATCACAATGCATGCTCAAAATGTCCTTATTTAACTGCATGTTCTGCCATTTTAAGGTAAAATTAAAATTTTCTGATTTGATTATTTATGTCATAATTTTTATATTTATTTTATTGTTAACATATTGGCAAACAAAAACAAATTGTAGCAAAGAAGGTTTTGAAAAATTAGATCATCATAATCCATTAAAAAACATAGGCCCTCAAGCTATAAGCCATTTAAAATCTGAACATATTAATTATGTAATGCAGTGGACTGCTTTTTTACAGTTGGAAAATTCAATTGAAAATACTAGAGATAATTTAAGTGCAAAATCTAGTGATTTATGGACATTGTCTTATTTTGAACGGTTAGTGATAATTCATTATATTTATTATTATTTTATGTTGTAGATATTAAGCTCATTTATATTTTTTTTAGTGAGAAACGTGGAAACTGTATTAGTTTATTGAAAATTAAAAATGTGGTAAAAGAACAGGGTAACCGGTATTATTTAAATACAATGAAAAAATCAAAGAAATCTGATAAAATCAAACACACTAATTTCTCTCTCAATAATTATGTAGTAGTCAGTACAAATCATCGAAATGCAGTTGCAACTGGTTTTATATCAGCCTTAACTGAAACATCAATTAATGTTTTATTAGATAGGTAAAATAAAATAAATTTGAAAAATAAATTTATTTGTACTAAACAAGATTTTTTTTCAGAGATTTATCCAAACTTGGACCTACCGAATTCCATGTAGATAAATATGAGTCACAATCAATGGTAGCATTTAATTTTTCTAGTTTAGCACTTTTATTAGAACCGAGTGAAAATTCAGCTCAATTAAGACGATTTATTATTGATAAAGAAATGCCTTCATTTTTATCATCAGACAATCACTTAGATTCATTCATTAAAAGCTCAGGATTAACTTTAAATTTAAATTCATCACAAAGATCTGCTATTATCAAGACTTTGGCTGCAGACAACTATGCGCTCATTAAAGGTATGCCTGGAACTGGTAAAACATCAACCGTGGCTGCTCTTATTCAATTACTTGTACTGATGGGTCGTTCAGTGTTGGTCACTTCTCATACTCATTCAGCTGTTGACAATTTATTATTGTTGTTACATAAAAATAAAATTGATTTTTTGAGATTGGGTTCAAAGACACGTGTTCACCCAGATCTGTGGGAAAAATGTGATGAAGTGGTCTCTCAAAGTTGTGACACGCCTGAAAAATTATCAAAGCTGTACAATCAAGCGGTATTATACTCTTCTAATTATCTTTGAGTGTTTAATAAGAACAAAAAAAATTATGATAGAATATTGTTGGTGTGACGTGTCTTGGGTGTGGACACGCATTACTTCAAAAACGTACATTTGACGTATGCATCGTAGATGAAGCTACCCAAGTGGTACAGTCATCAGTTATAGCAGCTCTTCATTCGTCCAAGGTGTTTGTTTTAATTGGTGACCCTCAACAACTACCACCTCTAATCAAAAATCAAAAAGCAAAGTAAAATTTAAATCTCATAGTTCATACTATTTGTTATATAGTAAAAATGCATTCTTGGTAATTAAACTATTTCAGAGAATTGGGTATGGATGTCAGTATGTTTGACAGATTAGATAGGCCATCTGTTACTGCCGTACTTCATGTCCAGTATCGAATGAATGGTCCTATAGCAGAACTGGCCAACAAATATACTTATAACGGAAGTTTGCAATGTGCCAATGATTCTGTAAAATATGCAACACTTAAACTTAATGAAACAAATGTGAGCTTATATTTTTAACATTAGTATTGTAAAAATAAATTAATATACTTACATTTTAGGATAATGATGAATGGTGTAAAGATATTGTATCATCAGATTTAGATAAGTCTGTTTTACTCTTGGATACAGGAACCGTGTATAGTAGTTCAACAGACACAAATTTGATGGAAATTAAAGTTGTCAGAAAAATTGTTTTACTTTTAATTCAAGTAAATTAAAATCTTTAAATGTTTATTCACAATATTTTAATGATGTCTGTATTATTAGGGTGGACTTTCAGCTAAATCAATTGGTGTCATTGCCCCTTATAGAGCCCAAGTAGCACTTTTAAAAAATGAGATGGCTTGTGTGCACTCACAAATTGAAGTCAACACAGTAGATCAGTATCAAGGACGAGATAAAGAAGTTATAATATACTCGTGTACAAAAAATACTGTTTCTAAGGTAACACATTATTTACTAATTAATTGTACATTATATACATTTGTTTTGTTTATATATTTTAAGGATGTTGGTATATTAAGTGATAAAAGAAGAATAACTGTAGCTATAACAAGAGCAAAACATAAGCTAATAATGATTGGTGATGTAACCACAATGAAAAATTATGAAACTTTCAATAACTTGTTCAGCCATATTACTAATATTATAAGACTACCTCAAATGTGAAATTGTACGTAGATAGAGCTTAAATTGTATTTTATTTATACATTTAATTATTGTAACTGATAACCTCTACAAATACATTAAAATGATGTAATTAAATGTAATTCTAAGATTTATAGAAAAATGGCTAGAAGATTAACATTAAATTTCTTAGATTTACATTATACATTTTAAAGTTTTAAGAAGAATACCTAAACACACTGATTTATTGGTCGTTGGACATATTTAAATTTTTTACAATAAAATAATATTTAAACTACTAAGCATCACAGTTTGCAATTTTTGTTTATTTAATGATCCATCAATCATGAAATACCTATTCCTAATCTTAATGAAAATTGTATAGTGCGGTTTTCAATGATGCGATGACACATACATTCTGTTGTTGTGCATCTTAAACTATTAAAATTTAGTAGATCACGTGATATCTAGATGTCGTAGATTAGATGAGGCGCTTATTATTAATCAACACTGGCCTATATGCGTAAATGTTTATCAATCAAATTAATCAAATCGCAAACGTCGTGCGTGTAAGTAATGCTAATTGTATACATATTATTGTGTATCAAATGCGCCCCCGTGAACCTTGAATTATTCCATTTATCAAGCTCTCTTCCTGACATTTACGTTTTAAATCGAATGTTCGTAGTTCGTTATTTTTATTTATAAACGTGTATAAAAAAAAAACATGCACTTCATATTTTCGGGCCAATTCATATTGGTGTGAGAAGTCTGACACATGACTGATAATACATTATACTGGTTAATTAATAATTTGCACTTTGCTCACGTTTGACTGACAAAGAACTCACACGTGATGAACCTATGGTGGCATTTCATGCACGATAACTGATACAACTATAATATCATATGCATTGTGCTGCTATATTTATACACTTTTAAAATTAAGAGTAAAATCTGTTCAAATAGGTATGTACTAGTTTGGTAAAAATAACAAATGTGTAGGTAGTACAATAAATAAGAACGCGTTTAATTCTTGGAGTCAATTGTCTGATTATTTCTCATTAAATAATAAATTATATAAATGATTGCAAACAAATGTTCACTACGTATCCGAAACTGCGACGAGGTTTTAAACTCCTAATTATTGGAAAATATACAAACGCTCTTCTCTGACAAACCATTTTTTTTTTTCAAAAGAAAATTAGATTATTCACACTAAGGTGTAACTCAGTCAAACTGTGGAAAAAAATTCTAATTTTATAGTTTTGATTGTTAATTTTTGTTTCCGATTTCTACATTAAACATTTCGAACTGAAAAGGTACACATACACCCATATAGTTTATTAAAAATGACTAGTAGTTATAGATAGTGATTACACAAATACTATATTATAATCTAAAATCTCATGAGTCCTGATATTTTATTTAACTGTTAAATTGGTTGGTACCTACCTGCCTTACTAAAACTACGATACTCGGAGAAATAAATAAAAAATAATCTAAAAACGGTTTTTTAATTTTAGGTAAACTTCGGTATAGGTATTTACGACTATTTTAGTTTAGGCTAATTAGTTCCTAATTTAAATATTTTAGTTGCCTTAAAAAAACGTAATGGATAATTTTATCTACAATTTAAAGATATATTTAGCATATACTATAGGTACCTTATAATATAAATACACTTTACGTTAATTTTCTTATTTAATTTATCATTATCATTTGAAACTTTCACGATTTAAGATAATATATTACTATAAATTATAGCTATCATCGCTAGATAGGTACCCACCGGTATATAATAATTTTATCGCACTGCTACATTAGGTACATATTATAAAGTACCTACTACCTACTACTATAGTATGTTTTTTATACACCCAATTATTGTTAGTTCTTAGTTACCTATTGTTATTTGATATAATTGTATAAGAACTTCGTGATACGTATTGCCCGCGTGTTGGATACAGTAGTACCGTCTGTTGCAATGTTGCACTGTTACAGACGTACAGTATGTAATGTTGTACGCTTTATAGTTTGTAAGTAGGAACTAAGGGGTGTCATTTAAGTGGGGCAGGGTATGCATTTGCACAATTTTTTTTGTAAAACGCCTCCTCTGGCCTGCCAAAAATAAAACGAGTATGAATAAACTTTGCACATAAGTATTTTGTTTTGTTTTTTACTTTTTAAATACATTTTTATTGTGTTCCAACCTAGTGTCCGACAATTGAGAGTACCTATTGAGTATTGGCCAACTGTCAATTACTAAGTAAAAAAATACAGTAAATTTAATATATTTATCAGATGAAATAGCTGCTGTTCTATCTACAACCATGGTTTGTATAAAAACGAGGCACGTAATATTGTGCTTTTTTTGGCACTAATTAGTACCTATAGGCTATAGGTACTTCAAATGTGGCCGTAGCCATTTTCCTCCAAAAACGAGATAGCGTTTTCCTCCACTGTCCATTTTCCTCCAATAAATAATAAATAAAATAATAAAATAGTTAATACAAATAATTTATGCATAACAAAAAAAAAAATTGATTATAAAATTATATTTTTTTTATAATTATTGGACATTTCAACAACAAGTAAATACCTGTTTATATAATAATATTATAGTATGTTATACTTAATAGTTAATATTATATAATCTATAATACTTTTACATAATATTAATTTTTAGGCGTGCGCATTTGTAATTTGCAAATCCATTTAGTATTACACTATTACCTAGAAGCAGTTATCTATATTACATTTTATTTTTAATATTTTTGTTGTAGCCTATAAATACGTTTTTTGGTTTTTTTTTATCGATATTTATACTACATTTTATACTTTGTAATTTTTAGGTCATTTTATAATTTTTCTTTAATTTTAGATTTCAAAGAAATGTTTAAAAGTCTAGTTTTTATTATCAGATTTACCGTGTATTGGTGCTGGGGACCTATCGATTCCGCCAATGTAGCATCGATTCCGCCAGTATCGACTCCACCAGTTCAGGTAGTCTAAAAACAACCTATCGATTCTGCCACCTACCAATTTTTACCCCAACCTGGCAACTGCTGCTGTCAACCTATTTCTACTATAAAAATAATAATATATCTAAAAAATAATTCGATAATTCATTTAAATATTAAAAATAAATTAATAATCAGTATAATAATTAGAACAATACAATATATATAAAAAATAATACAATACAGTTAAATAAATAAAATGTTATAATAATAATATAGGTACCTATCTACAAAATAATTCAATAATTCATTTAAATATAAATTAATTTAGTCAAATATAGTTTTAAGTTACACTTTTTATTAACACATTTCCACTTATACGCACATATATATTTCACAAAGTTTGTTTTAAAAAAATTTTCATTTTGATAAATAACTAAGTTATTTTCTTGTTCACCAGCTACGATTTCGAAATTCATTAATATGAAGTATACACGAGGATAAATCGAGACTAACTAGATTAGTGTTGGACAATACTATTAGTCGTTTTTCGCATCATTACGCGTATACAAGTCATAAATTAGCGATAATATTTTTATACAGGTGTTTCATATAATATTTTTATATTTATAATATAGATATAAATTAAATTAAACTAAAATTTTTGTTCAGGAAGATTATTTTTTCCCTGGCGGAATCGATATAGGTTGTTTTTAGACTACCTGCACTGGCGGAATCGATAAACCTTCTCCCCAAGTATAAAAAGGTCTGGCGGAATCGATGAAACCCCTTGGTGCTCATTGACGCCACGCAAGGTATAGTCACAAGCGTGTCATAACAATGGTTTTACAGACGTACACATTACCTATCGGATGTGGTCACAACCTTCGCGAACACGTGAATACGAAACGTGTAGAATCTAGTATCTATATTTTGTTTATCTACCATAATTAAATGAATAATGAATAGTAAAATTTAATTTTTACTACATCAAATGTTATATTTGATTGTTCTAAGGGCATATTTGCATGCATTTTTAAGAGTTTTTAAGGTCATAATAAAAAATAAAAATCCGTTTTATGGACTTAATGAGTAATCGTTGTAATATACGTTTGACTACATCCAATTTTATCAGAATTTCTTCAAAACTTTAAAAGACTAGGTATAAAAAAGTTATTAATTAAACAATTTTGTTCGGTTATTCTTTCTTTAATTATAGTAAAGTATAGGTAAACTAAATAATCAATTTTTTCGTTTTTCCGAAATTTTTCTTGATGATTTTGAAAAGTACTGAGAATCAAGCCCCGCGGATTAAGGATTAATTGGGCCTCGGGACACCATACATTTTGTGGGTCCCCTTTCAAATTTAACTTAAAAAAATTGAATCCCTACAATTTTACGAGTGTATAAAATTGTTTAATTTTGTATTGTATTATCACGTACAGTTGTCAATCATAGATAATAAAGATTATCATCTATGCGTACCTACGGGCTACAATGTAGTTCAAAACTCCCTTTTATAAACTTCATCATAGAATATCAATTTTATATTTATTATAATTTAGTAATTTTTCATGATATAAAATTAAGAACATTTTTATTTCATAATTACTACTTACTGAAATTAGGTATTTTAGTTTTATGAAAACTGTTTTAAGCGCATTACGAAATAAATATTCTGGGTATAAAAATGGGGCCTGGGACCGTGCCCCTCCTGAATCCGGGCTTGCTGAGAATGTTGAACATTTAAAGCATCAACTAGTTCTAGTGATACCGTAAGGTATAGAAACCCCCTTAAAGTTGAAAATTGAAGTATTTTTAGTGCTCCACAAAATGTGTTTATATATACCCTACTACCCAAAAAAATAAAAACATATTTATATATTTATAACCAATACATGCATTATTCCGCTCAGAATCTAAAATAAGAAACTTATCCAATACATATTTTATAAGTTCAAAATTTGAATAATTAATATTTAAATAATATAGGTAGGTGTATATATATTGAATTTATTGGTATAATAATATTTAAATAAAGTATTCATGTAATCGTGTCGAGCATACCTAAATTCGAAGTGGTGACATTTAAGATATTTAAATATTTAACTAAAACGTGATTCAACGTAATTAAGAGTTGTAATTGAAATGTTAAGAGTAAAACTAATTAATATTTTGGGTACCTATAGCCACGTCTGTATAACCTCCTATGGTTGTTTATTCCACTATTATCGTATCTTATTAATCAAAAAAATAAATATATAAATAATTAGCAGGATCTTTCAAAGAACGTAACATGCAACTGAATAAATTTAAAATATACGTTAAGACTTTTTAAATAAGTGTTATTTTACCCAGCTTATTATTTATTATTTTTAAGTAAAAAATTATAATCTACATTTATTTTCAGTCTTCCATAATTATTGTAAAACTAAAGTATTTCTTGCTTCACCCTAAGTATAAAAACTTATTTGGGTTAATAGTTTATTATAATCGTCCTAATAATTTGACTATTAATTCCAAAGACAAATAATTGACAAACTTGTCGATGGATAAAAGGTAGGTAAGTGGATGTCGCTCTGCTGTACAGTAGGTTAAAAGTGAGTTACTGTAATGGATGGTGTTAAATTTGAATTCAATGATATAATATCATTGTATAAGAAAAACGATTCTGAGCGAAACCGGTCAGTCAGCCTATGATATTACCAAGTATATTTGATGATATTATTGTGAATAAAGTAATTTATATATAACCTATTTACGTAGAACCTTGTTTTACATTTTCAATCCTTAGCTATAAAAGTTGAACATTTTATAAATTTTCAACTACAAAATAATTATTAAATTTTAAATTTGATAAATTTTGTCAAAATTTGAACTTTAAATGCTATATAAAAACAATTGTGCCTATGTCTTTTTAATATTTTTCAACTGCTATTGTAACAATATATCAGGAGCCTCGTATTAAATTTTCACGCTTTTTTACGCAACAAATAAAATGTTATTGATATTTATAGAAAAAAAAACTAAAAAAATTTTAAACTGACAATGTCCGTAAACAGCTCAAAAAGAATCAAATTATTTTTAAAATTTTATCGTGTATAGAAAATGCAAATATAAACCACCAATGAAAATTTCATGTATATACGTTCATTTGTTCTAAAGTTACACCAAAAACCAAAATCGATTTTCTCAAAAACCGATTTTGCGTAAAAATTCCCGTTATTCCTTAATTTTTATTTTGTTTTTCCTGGCGCTTTTGAAAACCATTGGGAATTTTAAATGTTGACCTCCTAATAGTACTAACTAGATTCACTTTCCCGTCGAACAAGATACTGAAGTTGAAAATCGAAGCATTATTTCGACTACTAATCGTGTACACAGACACAAAAACAAAAAACACACATGATTGTGAAATCACCTACGGCATCCAGATTTGGGGCTCTGCCAAACCCTCCAACACGAGAACAATCCAGGCATTCCAGTCTATCTGTCTGAGGCAAATTGTCTCTGCTCCATGGTTTATCACAAATAACAATCTCCACAAAGATCTAAATATTCCATCGCTCTCTCAATTAACAAAGTCTCACTACGTCTCCTTTCATTCCAAGTTAATCCAACACTAAAATCCATTAATAAAACGCATATCTTCTCTAACAATCCCTAATAACCCCCAGAGACGTTTAAAACGCTCCTGGCCTAGAGACCTTCTAATTTAATCTGTCGGGTGGCACTACTGAGTGCCCTCCCTCATCTGTTATTCTCGACATGTAAATACTTTATCTAAATTACTTATTGTACCAAATTGTTGTATAGATTGTAATTATATTTTAAATAAAAAAAAAAAAAAAGATTGTGAAATTAATACATTCATCGTTCCACTCAGAATCTGAGATATCTGAGAATCTGAGATTTGTTTTGAACTGTTTAGGAACATTTTCAGTTTCCATTTTTATTAGTCTTTTTTTCTATATAAACTATAAAACTTTTTTTGTTGGGTAAAAAAGCTTGAACATTTAATACAAGGCTCCTACTATGTCGTTACAATGAAATTTGAAAAATATTAATAATCCTTAGGCACAGTTTTTATTTATAAGCATTTAAAGTTCTAATTTTGACAAAATTTATCAAATTTAAAATTTAATAATTATTTTGTAGTTGAAAATTTATAAAATGTTCATTTTTTAGGGTCCACGTAAATATATTAATATATAAATTACTTTGTTCACAATAATATCATCAAATATACTTGGTAATATCATAGGCTGACTGACCGTTTTCGCTCAGAATCGTTTTTCTTATACAATGATATATCATTGAATTCAAATTTAACACCATCCATTACAGTGACCCACTTGTAACCTACTGAACAGCAGGGCGACATCCACTTACCCATTTTTTTAATATTAGTAATACGGCCAGTGGCGTAGTCCCCGGAGTTTTACCCCCCCCCCCCCCCCACTCCCACCATTGAATTTTTCCCTCAATAAATATATTATTTATATACAAAAACTGTAAAAAACTTAGTTTAATTTATACTTGACCCTCCCCTTTTCATAATCCTGTCTACGCCACTGAATACGATAGGGTTAAATTAACTTTTGCCGAAAACATTGGATTTGAACATGTCACTGTGCGTACCTATACAATAAAATAACTAAAATCGTTATTCTACGTTTAAATATCTAATTTCGTCCAAATTCAAACAAAAAGTTTAATAAAAAATCTGAGTTTTTGGTTACACTATGAACTACTTATGAATAATCTCATTAAATTTTCAATCCTTAGGTAAAACTATTGGTAATTTTATACATTTTTAACTTCAAAATTATTTACGAATTTTACGAATTTTATCAATATGTTAACTTTAAATGCTTAAAAAAAATCATGCCTATGTATTATTGTTATTTATAAATTGCTTCAACTATAACTTATGAGGAAACATATATTAACTTTTCAACCATTTTAACTCGACCAAAAATTTTATCGGTATTTTGAAAAAAAAAACTGAAAAAATTTCAAATTTCAAACATCTATAAATTGCTCAAGTTGTACGTAAAAATTCCTAATTTTCCTTATTTTTGTATATCTATATTCATCCTTGTTGTGGGAGAAAAGTTTTGCGTTCTATATATGTATTTGTGTAACACTCATATAGCCGAAGATCCTGTAAAATATTTGGGGGTATAAGTAAGTATTTGATACCAACAAAATCCATGGGGCTTACCCCTACACCCCCACCTGCCTTCTGTTACAATATTTCCCTTTTTTTTATTAAACTTTTTGCAATGTTAATGAACCGACCAAATTGAACAGAATAAATAAAATATTTTACGGAACTAAAATATTACAATAAATTTTTTAACTACCATCAAGTTTAAATCATGATAGAGTTAGTATTAAAATTAAATATTAATTACAAATTAACCATATACGCGTACCAAAATCTCAGCAAAATTACTTTTTATGCGATTTTAATATTCGTATTTTCAATACTTACTAAGACATTTATTAATCAGGGTTAAAATGTGAAGTATCCTGAATCCAAACCATTATTTCTGGAGTGATTACGACTAAATAATTAAAATACATTTAAAGATTTGGTAAGGGTAACCTTTTTAGTTTTTTTTAAACAATCAATCCTAATTGTTTGATACTAAAGCTCTTTAAAAAAATCCAATTTTCGATAGTTTTCTCCTTATTTTTTGAAAAATGATGGACAATTTCGAAAAATAATACCTCTTTAAAGTACCAAGTTGAGGCGATTTATGATCTAAAGAGAGGTATAGATGAATTGTTTGGACCTATACATCGAAAACGTGTACACAAAAAAAAAACGGGTAAGTGCATGTCCCTTTTTTCGTATAGTAGGAATACAAGGGGGTCACGGTAAAATGGATGGTATTAATTTGAATTTTAGATTTAAAAAGAAAATTTTCATATATTTCCAACTTAAAATAATTTACACATTTTCATGATTTTTACATATTTTGTCTAAATTTGAACTTGAAATGCTTATAAAAAAATTGTGACTACGTATTTTTAATATTTTTCAACTGCCATTGTAAAAATATATTAGGAGCCTAGTATTCAATTTTAAGCTTTTTGACCTAACTAATACATTTTTATTGACATCTATAGAAAAAAAACTAAAAAAATTGGAAACAGCTCAAAACAACTAAATATTTGTATAATCTTGTAGTGTTAAGAAAATGTTAACATAAACATTCAGAGTAAATTTCATGTATTTACGATTATTATTTTTTCGAGTTACACCAAAAACCAATTTTACGTAAAAATTCCTGTTTTTTTCTTAATTTTTGTTCGTTTTTCCTGGAGTTTTTGAAAACTAAAGGGAATTTTTTGGATTGGGGTTAAGGTGGGTGGGCCAACCTCTTCCAACAACTGCCTATGAGCTTACCTGACCAAAAGTTCAGAATATTAGTGTTTATATATGATATAAAGAGAAGTACATTTTTTGATCTTGTCCGTAAACTTACAGTAGTTCTGGAAGACACCCGGGAATCTCTATAATTCATAGCTTCTCTCCATTATATGATCATAATGTATCGTCGTCAAGTGTTACAATATTATTGTCACTTATCCCTTATCAGTTATCAAAATATATTCTGTTTAAACCGATTGCACGCGTGCAAGATACATTTAAATTAAAATGCTACAATCATTAATGAATGTGTATACTTACAATAACATACGAGAAATAGGCACCTCTATGTATATACATCGTGTACTCGAGTGAGTCTACAATAATAACAATTATTTGTTATTCCGTTTGAAGTGCGTTTGGTCTTTAATTAAGAATATATAATATATTGACCATGACAATCGAATGATGTTATTTCAATGTCGTTTTCGTAGGATCGGTATCCACTATTATTAGTTATTGACTGTATAAGACAATAAACACTGGACCGTATAATATATATCTTATAATTAAAACATCGTTTGGCATGCGCCACAGAGTGTTCGAGTGGCATAATATTACTTATTAGTTATTTGTATTGTTATTTTTTGTATTCCTCTTCCGTTCCCCCACTTACATTGGTATAATGTATTATATATATTATTATCCTCTCGTTTACAACGAGTTAAAAGGTTATGCCCAACACAAGACGTACGTTTTATTCTCTCCCTCCTTTCATAGATAGGTGTACGCATATATTTCACGCGTATTTTTATAGGTATATGATATGTAGGTATATTTTATGGTCAAAAATAGCTTCTGAATTAAAACGTAATATTTATTATTATTTTCGTCATCATCATCATCGTCGTCATCGTCGTCGTCGCTGTCTTCATCATCGACGTCTCAGCCCATTCTGCACCTGCTGCAGCGTTATATATTTCGCCTTTCAATGTTATACCATCTCCGTTGCGTGCAAACTCGCATAGGACTCTGCTGCGATTCAAATTCGATTCGATTTTACACGTTTTATTCCAGCGACAACGTGACGTGAAGAAATTATTATAATACAGTGGCCACTCGTACCTGCGACGTTGACGACGGCGCACGCACCGACAAGACTCTCGATTTCGCCGCCGCCGCCGCCGAGGTCGCCTCAGCCGCGCGGACCCAACGACTCTTCGACCGCCGTCACCACTACAGTACGGACATTGCGATTAATGTGCTCTGCAGGTTAGTGATCGTTCACCAATATTTACTTGCCCGATGAATCCGTTACGATCGTGTGTAGGCGTACCTATATTAATAAAATAATATATAATAGTATAATTATGGTGTAGCTATACCGCTATAGGTTAGGTATTTTAGTATATTATATTAGTTATAGTGTTCGTCCAATCAATAAGACCAGTACAATTATTGTCTTTAAGTAGACAACTATCAGTATATTAAATAAAATATATTGTTATTATGCTATTTATTGATTACTTTGAATTTTATTTGTTTTAAATTGCATAGCTGGTACAGACAAATAGACAATAGTTTAGGCATATAGTTTATGTTATTCAGCTCAAGTTTTTACTATACCCAACTCTGGTTTATTTGAAGTCTCTATAAAATCACAATAGTTGTAGGTAATAATTATAGTTAAGCACCTATATGTAAATACTATAATAATGTTCCATAGTCAGCGCTCTAGTCGAATTCAAGTATTTTATATTTTTTCCGTATTTGTTTCTTCTTAAATTCGTCAAATGCCAATTGGTCAATTTCACATGTTTTATTAAATAAAAACTACCAAATAGATAATACGCAATACTTCCTAAATGTACCCATCTATTTTAGTGAATTTTAATTTTATATCAAAGTAATTTGTTTTTGTAGCATTATATTATTTTGTATTATATATGTAGTTTAGTCCATGTAATCTCTGTTATTATTATCTTAGTTTTTTATGCTTTAATGATATTTATTATTTATTATATCGTGTAAGTTCCTGTATTATTGGGCCCCCATCCCTTATATATATATATATATCAAATACATCAAATATACCTACGATAATTGGATTTACTCAAAATCGGCTTATATCGGCTTGACTTTGGATAAAATAACTAGGTACTAAAATATATATGTGTGTTAAACATGAGGTGAAATAAATTCATACTAAAATAAAATAAATTATAATATTCTGGTTAATTGGTTGCATATTAGGTTTTGGTTAAGGTATATTATACGCATACTAAATACCCAGTATTATTATTTAATATAAACAGATAAATCATATACAACAATTATTATACATAGGTATAGTATACGGATAGGTATACTATAGGTATACTGGATACCCATTAGAGTAATTAATATTTAATTTCGTAAAGTAGAATAATAATAAATAAAAGCATCTTGTTTAAAGATTATCCAACTATTTGCTTATGCTCGGTTTTATTTTTATTACACACGTGATAAGATTAAGGTAGCTAACTATAATTCGAGTCTGAAAATCTATTATATATTTCTTATTTCTACGAATACAGTTATAATATCTATAGCGAAACGTAAATTAGGATTTTGTATAGAGGAATGTCCATGTTACGCAATAGGTATTCAGATCATTTATCTCAACATGTGATGAAGAATATTGTGAAATTTAATCGCATAATAATTATAATTTATAGTTTATAGGTACATCTCTTTTATTAATTTAGAAATGTATCACGTGCATAAAATATTGTTATTGAATACATACCATAACTTGAGAAATGCTGTTTTATTAAGTTGTATTTGTCTTTAGTGATCAAAAATAATAAACGGAACAATATACATATATCATTATATATGAAATATTATAACACATAGGTACATAAAAAAATATCTAATTTCCCAATAATATATTATTATAAAGTAGTTAACATTATTTATTTAGTGTAAAGTCAAAAAGTAAATGTATCGATTTCATATCGAATTATGATTATTATAATATATTGTAGCGAAGTATATCACACATTATATGTTTAGCTGGTATTTTCTAAGTAATTATTAAAATTCATATCCACATATCAGGTGCACGCTAAAATGTAAATGAAATTAATTTTTTCTTAATATTTACCTACAACATTGTTTATCAATGATAGTGCATTCAAATTAACAATTTCTTACAGTTAAAGAACAAATTAATTTTAAAAGAACACCATGCTAATATTCTTTCTTAAATTATATTGGTCATCATTTTTTAAAGTGTTGGCATTTATTATTCTGGAACATTTTTGTTAATAATTTTTTTATCATTTTCAAAAATAGTTTTAAATGCGTTCACATATTTTTGGTACCTACATATTTAAAATTTTTAAGTATTTTAATTTGAAACCACGAACAAGGCGCAAAACGCAATATAATATTAAATGTACATATTATATTTTATATAATATAATTTTATTGAAAATATAAGTGTATGCGTAAGTATATAGTATATAAACATCAAGAATTTAGTAAATATGAAATAATTCATAGGTACTCGCAGGTCCGAAAATATTAATATAGGTAGTTTTAATTAAAATGTACATTTATGTACTAAATCTTTGTATTGATACAATGATAATATTATTATGTATAAAAAACACAATGTTTTGAAAAGCTCGATATTTATTTTTGTATTTTAAAACGCTTATTTATTCTCAAATACGCAAAAAAACAGTTAGATTTATTTTTAATCATACAGTTATAATATAATTATATTGGGTCAAAGTTTTTTCAACAACTTGGCAAGGTTGAATGACTTAACTAAAATGTCTGTACAATGTACAGACAGTGCTTAATTCTAAAAAAAAATAAAACTGGTTTTCTCTATATTATATTAAATTGATCAGACCTGCAGACAAGGCTATGTAAAATAACAAAACCGTTGCAGTTTAATCCTGTTTTCCGTAACAAATACTCGTGACAAAACATTAATAATATTCAAACCATGACATTTAATACCAATAGCCTATCTACGTAATTATAAATTTGCCACTTCGTTAGTTTTGCTAAAAAATATTTGTAGCCGTCGTTATATGAGTATATCTGTCAACAGTCTTTTTGACGTTTATATACTATTGTTGTTAACTCTATCAAATATTTAAACTGAATTTTTGTATATTATTATTCGTTAAATTGATTGTTTGAATTTAATTCTATACCTTATTATAAAATAATACAACGGGCCCACTCAATTTTTCTTTCTGCTGTAGGAGCATTAAAGGCGATTTATTGTTCTGTAATCTGTATAATATGCTCCCAAGTCGTAGTCAACATAAATATGACATTTATTTCTGATACAATACTGAAAAATGAAAATATTCGTATATAATATGTGTTATTTTTTAAAATAAAACATTCAATTGTTATTTTGAATATGCCAGATTGATAGATCTTACTAGTTCATTTCTGTGATTTAAAAATACATATATATCAATATTTATGTAAGTCAATCAACTTAGATATATTATTAACAAAAATAATAAAATAAAGGTAATACTACAAATTATTTTTTTAATCAGATAGATAAAAAGATGAATATTAAATAGGGTTATTAAAATTCTTAAAAAATATAAAATTAATCATTATTATTTAGTATTATTATATTTTGTGCAGTTAATTGGAAGGTGATTCTATTGTAATATTGTGTTATAGCAGCATGACGATGAAATTATATCATTTGTGTGTCATACTATGTCTATCGGCTACGGTCGTATGGCGGCCAGTCCTGTCGGCAGGAATAAAAAACTGCTCTCACTGCTCTGAAATCGAAGCTTCCAAATATTTGGAAAACGCCAATCACGCATTGACCCAGTGGACAAACCGAGTCATACACGCCAATTGGAATTGGTTAACAAACTTGACTAACGAGAATGCTGAAAAAAAGGTACCTATATATTATTATAATTCACTTTGAATTTTGATGATACTTTTATTATACCTATGTTCACTGCACAGTATCTTATACATTACACATTATTATACGTTTAACTTAATATTGTAACCGGCTTATTGCAATTTAAGTTTTGTCATTGAATAATGTGACAAACAAACATAATTATTATTTAGGTAATAGGCATTAGTTGTAATATCAAATATTAGGTATAATTTTACATGAACTTAGAATTTATGATAATTAATAAAAGAAACGTTTATTAAAATATTTAGTTACATATTATAATTGTATAAACTATGATAGACAATAGTATAACTTAACTATATGTCTATATAGCATAAAGTGTATAATACGATGGTAAAAATTACATTGTTGATTTATTTTTTTTATGACGAGATTGTATACTTCCTTTTCGTTTACTATGGTTGGTACACGCGGACAAATTTAAATATATCTGTTCGATTATATATTCGATCTTGATTCATGACTATAGATAGGAAATAGGGTTTAGGAATTTAGGTAGGTAAAAATTACTATAGGTACATATCTCTCTCATATTATGCCCCATGTGACCATACCTGGATACTAAAATGATTGTATATTTTTACATTTGTTTACGATTGGTGGAATAAGTTATTTGGAAAAAGTCTCATATCTAATAATGAATCTATGAAATCAACAAACGATTTAAAGAATAGGTATTACAGTCTACAGGTGCTATAACAATTATTACTAACCGATTACGTTGATTTAACATTTTGTATTCAACGTGAATAAACTACAGACATGATGCCGATATTTTGCGGATTTATGATAATCATTATAGCGTGAGAGAGAGGATAGTAATGGTAATGGGTTGTATAACTAACGCAATAAAAATCTCTTTAGACACCCGAGTTTATTGTTATACGTTTAAAGTTTTCGCTAAAAACGACATGTACCTAAAATAAATGACTGTCAAACTCTTAACGTTCTCGGATACAAATGGATTAAGTTTTAATCGGATCAAAAGTCAGCATAGTTCATCTACTAATACCTCCATCGAATTACATTCACCTGCCGTAAGCGGGCGTTGTCAACGTGAAAATCCATTATTAAATGAATGTTTAATCGCGAGTCAATTGTGTTATAATATTGAGTTATGATTTAATAAAATCTGATTTTATGTCAAACCTGCCATTTACGTAGACATGTACGTGACGAGACACTTAAAATCGTATTTATTTTTAATTTGTATGCATATATAATATATTATAATATGTACCTATGTATATTAAATGTCTCGCGATATTATAATACAATTTTTCAGACAGGTACACAGATAACTCAAAATAATGGAATTGTAAAAATAAATACAAGAATGTAGATTATACATATTTAGTGTCTGGCAGGTAAACATTTATGATAAATCGTATGCTAAAAATTATATAATCTATTTGAATTTTTTTTTATTAATCACATATATGCATACTTTAGTACATAAAATATTCAATAAATTATGTTGAATATTATTTTTTTACTATTGCAATTGAAAACATCATAATATTTGATACTTATATATGAAATTATGAATTTAACTTAATCCAATCGAGCATTTTATTATATTATTTATAGGTATACATTATCATTTATAATGTGTTATATCATTCTATAATTATTATAGGTACAATAAACAACAGTTTATAATTTATATTTATATTCTTGTTATTTAATATGCGTAGAATATATAATTATAAATCAGCCTTCCTTTTTATGATATTAAAATATATTGGTATATTTTAAATCTTAATTAAACATTTTTTATTCTATTTATATGTTCTATTAATTATTATATAATTATATTATATGCTATGATATTCGATTTAATTTTCATTCGTATATTTTATTTATAAATTTTCTATTTAAGAATAATGTTAACTTATATAAATTAAATATATTCGAATATTTTTATTTACATTATTATTTCCGCGAACACTTTTACCACATTAATATTTTATCTGAATTATTCCACAAACGCGAAGTTATCATTTTAATGTATTTACCAAAAGTTAATTGAATTCTTATATCTAAAATATTACCAATAATCATAGATAATAATTATAATAAATAATATGTAAATCGTAAATGTAATATGATAAATATGTGTATATAACAATTAATTTACTTTAACGAATTGTTCACTAATTATATACGGGGCTTAAGTCGACGTTTAAAATACGTATAAATATTATGTTTAATACAAAGCAAAAAACACAAAAGATATACTTCTTGTTCTTCTTTATTGCCTATTGGTTTAGTATCCTTTATATTATAGGCCATTATAGGCCATTCGGGCCATTCGTCTCAACTACCACTCCTCTACATCTATCACTATTATCTGCCATTCCATCGTGTCAAGACCTTTATGTACTCTGTCCATCCACTTTGCCTTGACGATTCCAGTATACTCTTACTCGTTGGAATCCTTTTTACAACTTATCCGATCATAATGTGTTCTCTTCAGCTTTTCATCACAGCAATTTATATGTAATATCTTTTTTTCCAACACAAAAGACAGGTAACTAATTTATAACTACCGATTCTAAAGTTAAAAATATTACGTTTATTAAACTAAAAAAAAAATTAAATAAACAGGGTATATTGTATTTGTATCGTATTTATTTCTATCTATAAAGGCGTCTTGTATAGGCAATTCTGATACATGTATGTAATAAATATCGAACATATTTTATGAATGTTTGTAAATATAGTTTTTTTTTGAAATTAGAAATTAAATTTTAATAACCAACAATAATATAATATTATGTACGTTGTAAACTACGTATTTAAAATGTTACTTCAAAAATCTTAAAATTAATAATATTCATTTATTTTATTTTTTACCAGGATGTTTTTTATTATTAATATTTTTAGTGATTAAACATTATGTCAAATTAAGAAATTAGATATATTATAAAATTGATAACGACATTCACGCTTAACTCAGTGGCGGTTATAAGGGGAGGGGCGATAGGTGGACCGTCCCATCCCCCTTGGGATTTGGTTTTTTTTTTTGAATTTCGTATATCGCTGAGTGCTGAGTGCTGACCCAACAACACCTATCGACACATTTTTGAATTTTATGATTTGATAACAAAATATTTTTTCGTTTTAACCACGGATAATATTTTAACATAGTATTCAGTAGAAGTGTAGAAAGAAGCTTTTCTACGTTTAGAAGGTACCTATTATAAGTAATGAATAAATCATTTAACTTTTGAGTATAAGTTATTGCTCAATAAACATTTTTAAAAAAAACTCAAATTTTAAGGTATATTAGGATATATTACTATATTTAGTTTGATATTTACTAAGTGTATGGTATACAATACAAATGATTAAACATTTACTTTTCTTGTTTACTTCACTCTACTAAAATTAAAAATATTATTTGTTTATATTATGGAAAAATAAGTACCTACTTAATTTTCTTTGCTTATGCTTTTCATAATATTACTTTATAAGTATTATCATTAAAAATATGCAATAGTTTTGCATAGTTGAATGCTTTTAAGTAATTGCTTGATTAATATTTTTTTATTAAAAAAAATGCATATGTTTTTATTATAATTATATTTTATTAGTCAATACATTTAAATCTTTTTTTTTAAAACATTAATGTTAAATTTTGTTAATAACTTAATATTATTAATATATAAACATTATTATACATTTATATTTTATACCTATAATCCGTGTGTATATTTTATATCATATGTTTATACTATATATATATAAATGCTATAAGAGGGGAGGGTTGGTTTTATTTTCGCTCCCCCCCCCCTTGAATAGCATGTATAACCGCCACTGGCTTAACTATAATTAATGCAATTGTTGTATTTAAATAGCTTGCCATTAACTTGGAATTCAGCAAGTTCTTAAAATGTATGTGGGAAGAAACTGTTAAATATCCATGGACAACATACAAAAATCCGAATATCAAAAGACAGTTTAAATTAATGTCAGTGTTAGGAACAGATGCTTTACCCGAAGACAAATTGAGAAAAGTATGCACATAACGTTTTGATAAAAAAAAATTAAATGTTTATAAATTATAAGTCTTTGTAATGTTTTATAGTTAGAGGAAACCATTTCGGCCATGGAAAGTTTGTACGGCAGAGCCACCATACCAGAGTATGGCGACAACAATTCAAATCGAACTTTGAGTTTGGAACCAGGTACATATTATATTTGTATATAATATAAGCATCAATCATTTATTATTTATATTACTGCTAGGTAGTCATAATGTCATATAACTTATATGCGTGCAAACGAATTAGTGTTAAGTTAATTGGTATACGGTTAGTGTTATTGTTATTTTTTTTCTTTTTTACTTCAAGATATAAATGACATATTGGATAAAAGTACTGATGTAAACGAACTGAAACATGTGTGGGTACAATGGAGAGAGGCCACGGGAAAAAAAGTTCGACCTATGTATGCGGAATACGTAAAACTGTCCAACGAAGCGGCCAGATTAAACAGTTGAGTATAACATTGTGTAGATCAGTACAAATCCCCGTATACGTTAAATCGTATCGTTTTGTTTTCCCAATCTTTTTGGAAATTTTTTCTTTTATATAAAGAGCGTTCCTCGCCGTCATCGCGCCACTACATTATGGCTTATGTAATAAAATATTGTCGCGTTTTATAGATTACACGGATACTGCAGAATTTTGGATTCGAGGCTACGACGTCGACGACTTTCGGCCGCGAATGGAACGTTTATGGAATCAGATCAAACCTCTATACTTGCAGATACACGCCTACGTGCGTAGAAAGCTTAGGGAGTTATACGGTGACTCGATGATCACGAGAAGAGGACCTATACCAGCACATCTGCTCGGTAAATTTGAGTCTACGACCGCCGCTAATATTATGTAGTCGTTTATGCGTTATGACCTCCATGACATTCGCTGTATATGTGTATTAGGTGATATGTGGGCGCAGTCATGGGAACGTTTGGATGATTTTACCCGACCATATCCAACCATCGACGATGTAAACCCCACCTCAGCCATGATAAATCAGGTAACAGACTCGTTTTAAATGTATTTACTAAATCCAAATTAGTTTTTTTTTTAGGAAAATTACTTTACCCCCTCCCCTGCTTTTTGCTTGAGTTAATTTATTATGTTGTTCAACTGGCGTATCATCCAATAAAATACCAAACAACATACTGATCAAGTTTTCAAAACACAACCAAAAATAATCGTATTTTTTCTTCGATTTCAGAACTACACTCCGAAAAAAATGTTTAAAGTGGCCGAAGAGTTTTTCACATCCTTAAACTTAAGTGCAATGCCCCAAACTTTCTGGGAAAAATCTATTTTGGAGAAGCCAAATGGTCGGGATCTGGTATGCCATGCATCAGCTTGGGACTTTTACGATTCTAATGACTTCAGAATCAAGCAATGCACATCGGTAAATTTTATGGATTTTATAACTGCCCACCACGAGATGGGACACATCCAATACTTCCTACAATACAAAGACCAGCCGTTCATATACCGCGAAGGAGCTAACGAAGGTATTATATTAATAATTATTTAACAATATATACGAGTATTGTAATATTGTAATATTTTGTAGTATTAAAGTATTACACTTTAATTTTTGTTTAACGTTATGATACACGTTTATCAGTTAAATGCTTTAAAAGTTATACAAATTTAATCAGTCATAAATGTTAACCTAAAAAAGAAACAAACGGTAAAAGCTTTTAAATTAAAAATTATTTTTTTTCTCAGAACATTCACTAATGTCTGTGTGTCTTGCAAAACAAAATGATACACATTACATAATACTTTATATATTTTTAATAGTATACACTATACGCACTATACGTCTATACCCAACCCCTTGTATTCCTATATACAGTTCACTTGTGAAAAAACTCTATATTATATTTAAAACACATTACGCATTTATCGATTATTTAAGTATTAATATCAAACTTTTTTTGGTATAACATTAAATTATAATAGCTATTGTGATTAATAATAAATAACATTCTCGACAGTAATGTATATATTGAATAAATTATATTGTAATTCACTCTTCATACCTACATATTTTTTTATTTAGACCATTAACGAGCAAGTGTGATTATATATTTATAAATCGGATACCGATAAAAAACTTGGTTGAGTATAAAAATATTGTGTAACAAACTAACACTATTGTTCTGTAAGACATAACGAGATAATAATCTATTTAGATAAAATTAATTGCTTGTGTTAAGAAATTAAACCAGAATACGCATTATTGTGATTTACACAATTTCTGATAAGGTTTGGCCGTTTAGGTACATTTATATTGTTATATATATTTCGGGATGTAAAAAATTGTTAGATATCTGAAATCTAAATATCAAGTAACATTTCCTTTTGTTCTTGCATAAATATTTGATTTTTTTTTCACATATACTATAGCAATAAAAGAAATATTTGAAAAAACGTATTTTGCTTGTCAATTATTATAAATGCATAACTGTTAAATGCTCAAAACAAAAAATTTACCGAACCCACTGAACACATGATTTTATTTAAATTTTAAATGCATAATATATAATTATATACTATATACAAATATAGTATGTTTATATCAAATTAAGAACTGAACAAGAATGATAAACTTTTTTCCTTTGTGAACCGAAATTGCATAAGACACATAGCTTTACGTAATATGTAGATTGCACAATTGTACTGGTTGTAGGTAAGACAGTAAGAAATGAATTGTAAACACTATTTTTGGTTCTAACTTATTTAATTTAATTTTATGAAACCATAATATCAGTTACCTACCTATGGTATAAAATAATCAAATAACATTGTTCACCTCCTTGGATTTTTAATATTAAACATTTTTATTCATAAGGAGATTAATACTTAATATCAATTTAAATATTACTTTTTACTTTTTTCTATTTATATTGTCTTAGCCTTTAGGTATCTAAATTAAGTTATTTTTTGGGGGGAAGGGGCGAAATCATATGTTTGCCTCCTATGTTTTCCACTTGCTGGAGCCACTGGATAATTTATTTTTTTATCAATATTTACATATTAATAGGTATTACACTATTAGATACGTCTGTCTATAATTTTAAGTTTTAACCTGAGTGAATGTGTGTGATAGTAAAATGTTATGGAAAAAAACTTAGCCTTTAAGTAATTTTTGGTGTCTAATTTAACTAATTATTATGAAGTTAGGTACTTAAATCTTGATGTTAAAGTGTGTTGTTCGTCTAAACAGGTTTCCACGAAGCGATCGGAGATACAATTGCTTTGTCTGTATCCACGCCAAAGCATTTGCATAAGATTGGTCTGTTGCCTAAGACCAGCCGCACGTACGAAGCCGATATAAACTATCTGTACAAGATCGGATTAGATAAAATAGCGTTTTTACCTTTCGGATATTTAATGGATCTATGGAGGTGGAACGTGTTCAAAGGTATCACGACGGAAGATCAATACAATTGCGACTGGTGGAAACTTAAGTGATTAGACCATATTTTAATATTCTCGAGACGTTCATAAATTGTATTGAAATATATACATACTGACCAGTGACCTGCAATGTAAATAAGTATATAAAGGCTATAATGTTCGTTGTAGATATTCTTACCAAGGAATCGAGCCACCAGTGACCAGAACTGAAAAAGATTTTGACCCGGGATCCAAGTACCACATTGTTGGAAACGTGCCCTACATTAGATATTTTGTGAGTTTCATCGTACAGTTTCAATTCCATCAAGCATTGTGCGAGAAAGCTGGCCAGTTTGATCCGAAAAACCCAACAAGCAAACCGTTACACGAATGTGACATTTATCAAAGCACAAATGCCGGAAACGCTTTCAAGTGAGATATTTTAAATATATTGTAGGTATATATTATGCTTTAATTTTTTTAAACACATTAAACACATTTTATTAACTAAAATATAACAGTTGTTTAAGAATTAAGATCCTAAATGAGAGTAAATAAAATTTGTGTTGTTTTTTATTCTAAAATATACATTTAACCCATTTACCGATTTTATTCAAATGTATTTTAAACATAACAAGTAATTTTTAAAAAATGCGGTACATATTTAAATTTGATATAATTATTATAAACGGTAGTATAATGTTAAGATATTACTGTTACATAATTTGTAAAGATATAAAGATTAACAGATAAAAACAATATATTGAATCGGAATCATTTCAACTATTATTTATAAACATTTCGATTTGTAATTTGACGAAAAACTCATGGAGGTATACAAAATAAAATAACTTAATGAATTTTTTTTAATATTATTTTAGGGACATGTTGAAATTAGGATCATCGAAACCGTGGTTTGATGCTATGGAACTACTAACGGGGCAAAGAGAAATGGATGCTGGACCTTTGTTGAACTATTTCAACCCTCTGTACGAATGGCTTAAAAATGAAAATAAAAGGACTGGAGAACATATTGGCTGGGAAACAAATAAAAAAAGTAATTACCCTGCACATCGTAATATTATACCAATATTATATTCATAGGTGTTAATTAGATTTTTCCTAAATATATTTTAGAATTCCAAAAAAAAAACACTATATTGTTGATTATCTTTTAATATTGGAACTTTTTTAAATATTATTTTAATCAATATGTATAGTGTTAAATGGGTATATATGTGTTAAGTAACTTATAAAATTATTTGTTTGTAATAATTCTTATTATTTTTTTTCAGTTTGCTTGAAGAAGGGTGAAGCAAGTCAACCTTAGTTTTGATTTATTATAATTTTACTCTTTTTATTAGTGATCGACAGTATTATAATCATACAACTATTATGGTAAATCGTTTATGAATTATTCGATATGATAGTTACACTAGGTTTTTATGTTTCAGTACATTTTTAATGTGTACATTACTATTTCATTAATTTATTAATATATTAAGTTATGAATTTAACTTCATAAATAATTTAAATTTTATCCAACCTAATAATAATGTTTTATTGTTATAATTTATTTATTTAAAAAAAAAAGAATAATTAATATACACTTCACCGCTATTTATTTTTATTTTTAGTTGGTTATAGAGTGGGCCAATGAAAGGCCAGTGCACTAAAGCATTGAGACCCTTTGTACCTACGCACCCTACCACCTAAGTATCTAAAAATGTATATCACAATACCACATTTATATTATGATATAATATGTTATGCTACCAATAACACTTATACTGCTAAACCTTTTTTTTACGTGGTATCGAAAACTAGGGTGGCGCTGACCTGTATCATTTCACCCCTAGTTTCCATTGTTTATTGTGCAAAAAAGAATTGTAATTACAATTATAATAACAGATAAGGTAATATAGTATAATTACGTTTTGCTACATCAATAAATGTGGGGGCCCCTAACCACCCTGTTTTAAGTTGGCCTTCGGCCTACAACAAGTTGACCTTAACTAATCAAAGTTTCTGCCTTCTGCGTTCCTCCTCTTCCTTTTTGGTCATTATGTCTCTTATGAACTCTCGCACGGCTGCCCAGTTTTCCTTGCTCTTCAGTATTTTCTGCTATACCTAACTATTCATCAATAAATAAAAAATTTAAATTGGCTATACAGTATACATATTGCATACATATTGCCATACCTACGCATTTTGATGGTTTTCAGAATATAATTTAACTTATATGCATCGGCCATTGGCGGGCAAGATCGTGTGACAAGACCTCGTAGACGTTAGTCGTTAGGTAACTACAAAGTATACAGAACACACTCATACCTAGATGTCAAATATTGCTCATTACCTACGCTAATATTGTACTTTTAAACAATGAAGATGAGCTATAACAGCTAATCTAAACAAAGATCATCAGCATGAAGTTGTAGATCATATAGAATATTACTAGTTAGGTATTGACAAAAATGTGGTAGTCTGTAGACGGGGACAGGGAAGGATTGTACATCAACGGTTGGACCTCTAGAGGTACCTATTATTGAACACATAGGTGCAAATAGTTTAAAAAAATACATTGGGTGGGGGGGGAGGCTGAAGCTCCGGTATATTATTTTGAATACTCTTATGACGATTTTACGTCATAATATGCACAAGTAATTAGTTTTTTGGAGGGCTATAGCAATTTTAGGGCGCTAAGCCCCCAGTCGGTCCCTTATTTTCGCCTATGAATTTGAACACCAATCTCGGGGGTTTGCAACACTTCCACATTATGCTCCACGAGGGTTAAGAATGTACCAGTACTGAAAGAGTCAACAGCAGTCGCTATGTGGCTCAGTTCATTGGACAACGTACCTAAGGCGTAAGGCTTTATTTAACTTTATTCCAGCCTCGATTGTTTGTGCGGGTATTCAATTAGGTACCTACCAAATACAAAGGCACAATATCAACTGCATTAGAAAGAAAACAAAATATGAACAATTACAGTACTGTATCGTAACCACAACTACATAACTAAGGTTCAAGATTAAATGTATTTGTATATTTTTTTTGGTTGATTATACTGTATGTTGTCAAGTGCTATAGCCTATAGGTACGATAAAAATTGACTTTGAATATATTTTACAAAAAGGCGGATTTCACAAATTTGAGTATTTTTAAGTGCGATAAATTCCAAACTATATAATCAATAATAAATACTTATTTAATAATGATAAATATTTAAATTTCATTTAATCATATTTTTTTGTTCATAGACATTAATTTAAAAAAAAATTGTTTGGTCAATTTAATTCAATATTTGATATACAGATTATTATACCTAGTGTAAATGTATATACGTTTATAGCTATATTTATAACTTTTAGGTATAATTTTTTTACAAAAACATTTCTTTTGGTTCAGGGCTGGAATTCTGACCACAGTAACTTTAGCTTATTTTAGATAATTAAAATGAGGTAACGGAGGGCATCAGTATAATATTACATCTGCGTAAAAGCAAAGTTAGTAGGTACAAGCGCATTATGATTAGGGGAAACGAACGAAAACACATGACCGCGAAGTTTCACAAAATACGGCGAAGAGCAGACAGCGGAACTGTGCACGAAATACGTGCGGAAAACCTGCCCTAACGGCTACAAACGAGGGGGGGGGGGCAAAAATGTCGGACGGGTGAACGCAAAAAAAGGCGATCGTAAACAGATTTGGACAAAGTGTACTTCAAAAGATTGATTATTTATCATTGCTTTCAAATTTATAATGATTATTAATTCGTAACACATCACAAATTCACAATGCTCTATACTCTATAGGCCTCTAGGTGAGCCAAGTGAGTCGAGTGTCCAACATTCAGTTTCAATATTCTATATATCAAATTTTTAACATTACTTTTAATGTGCTGCTATCATATACCTATTTACCATTTGGTGACTGGGTATTATGAATTATATTCTAAATGAAAATGAATTCTTTATGAAATACTCGATACTTCTTACTATAGAAAATTTAAATTGATTAATACCTACTACAACTATAGATAGGTACCTACTATAAATCCCACACATAAATTATTAGAAAATATATTAGCCAATAATTAATAAAATATTTTGAAATAAATGTTATCAGGTACATTAACTAGGTAATAAACTAATAACATGTAGTTTAAAAATCAAATTATGATAAATGTCAGTATAAAAATATAGAATATAGATGGTTGGGTACTAATAAATTCGTGATTTATGGCATCTTATTTTAAAGGATCATTTTTAAACTTTCTCAAAGTTTGATTTGCATTCTGTGTGTAATGTGTATTGTAACATCAGTGGCGGCCCGAAATTGTAGAGGCATGAAGCATATTGTACATTTTAAATATTTTTACCACCGCTCCCTTAATTGAATCAAAATTAGCAGCATGGGATTATAATTAATTATAATATTTACCGTGTTGATGTCTTATATATTATGTATATTTATACACCCATCCACCCATTTCGATATGAAGCAATTGCTTCAAATAATCCTATATCCCGCCGCCACTGTATAACATAATACAACTATTACCTACTCAATGATGAGATACACTCCACTCATTTAATTGTTACAACAGAGTGGGTGAGAGGTATTAATTGCTTCTCCCTTTTATTTCTATATTTATTTCTAGAAATTAAGCCATCGAAATCACAAACGTATTGAAACTATTAACAAGTTATGTAATATATAAGGATTTATTAATTATGTGTTGTTATAGAACGTTTATAAAACCATTGACATTGTGAAATAAATTATATAATTTTGGAGTGGTGCCATTTGCGGGGGAGGGGGGGTTATTTACTTGCATCCCCTTGCATTTTGTATCCATAATTGGCCTAAATTTTAATCTATAGTTTTTTTTTTTATGAAAATGTTGTGCAATGACAATACATTTTTTACATATTGGCTTTAAATTTTGAATAAAATTATAAGCATTATTATTAATATTTGCTATTGTCTACATAATATGGTAAACTGCTAATGATAAATGCCTAATTTATTACTTTACCGTAACTATTTTATATTATTATAATTTAAGTGTTAAGCAAGATTATATCTAGAATTTTATTGATATGTTATTTGAATTTGTATATAATAGTGGCGTTATTTTTTTTTAAACAATTTAGAACTATGTATATGATTAAAACTTAAATACATTATTTATTATATTATGTATATCGTAGGTATATCAGTAAATATATTATTTATTAGCTGTATTATTTACTATTCAAGTCATCATTTTCAAAAAACTTTCAATATTATAAGGAAGTAATTTTTTGTAGGTAATTCTGTTTTTTTTAATATACAATTTTTTAGAAATACGTCTTAGGAGGGCGCCACGGGCTCAATGCCTCAATGTATTAATTGTGAAGCTTCTGAAAATAAATTGATTACGCTAAGTTAACCCACCTGTTTTCTGTGATAAACCATAGAAGTGATAAGCATAAGATTATAACAAAATAATAATAAAAAATAATATAAATTTTAATATTTGATTTGTGACGAGAATCGAGATTCATGATTATTTATTAAATGTTCAATGTCTCAAACATTTTTCGGAAATTTACTTCAAAAAACATTTCGCCTGTACAGCAGTTAAAAATGGTAAAATATTTGAAACAAGACGAGGCCATCAACATCGATCAAGAATTGTTTAATGTGTATAAATTTAGCGTTGACCAATTAATGGAGCTGGCTGGCTTAAGTTGTGCAACAGCTATACAAAAATGCTTCCCACCAAAAATTCATCAAAAAGTGTTGGTGCTCTGCGGACCGGGTAATAATGGTGGCGACGGTCTGGTGTGCGCAAGGCATATGAAACTGTTTGGTTACTTAACCGAAGTGTATTATCCTGTGCGCACCGACAAGCTTTTGTACAGTAATCTTGTGCATCAGTGTGAGACTTCTGGTGTGCCCGTGTCTGATTCCCTGGCTGACAACATATCCACATATGACCTCATAGTAGATGCGTTGTTTGGTTTTAGTTTCAAGCCACCAGTGCGAGCAAAATTCCTGCCTGTCATGAATGCGTTGAAAACAGTCGCCAAACCAATCTGTAGCATAGATGTCCCCAGCGGTTGGAGCATTGAAGGAGTTCCTGATAGTGATGGAATTAATCCAGAGCTATTAATTTCGTTGACAGCGCCAAAGGAATGTGCCAAAAGTTTCAAAGGAAAATATCACTATTTAGGTGGAAGATTTGTACCCAAAGAACTGGAAGAAAAATACCAATTGGAATTGCCTGCATATCCCGGTGCAGAATGTTGTGTAAAATTATAAAATCACATGGTTGTAATGTACAATTTAATTTTAAAAATATTTTTAAGTTTATATATATTTAATTTGTGCTGATTCAGAAAATTTTTAAATAAAAATAAATGTCATAAAATAGAGTTTTATGTATTATATAAATACTAATGTATTCTTATTTATATTTGCAATGAATTAAAGTATGCAATAGTACATTACGTAATTTTAGGAAATCTATTATTCCTCTAACCTTTGTTTTAGTGTCCACATTGAAAACATAACATAAATAGAACGCTAAAAGTTTTTGATTCATTAAACACAACATTCAGCTCTTTACCTTAATCAGCTGTCTATGTACTCTTTACTTTTCCTTGGATACATCCAAAATGTTGAATGCTAGCTGACTACAATTTTCTTAGGTTTCTAACTCTATAGTCTATAGATGTATATTATGCTCCTGGACTGCTTTCTAATATACATTTTAGAAAACTTGCACAACATTAACCGGAAATCCCTGTTCCTTTTTCAAACTCGTTCATCACACAACATCTCATCAATACAACCATCAACTACACTAGATGGCAGATATATTGTGTCACTGATATCACATGTTAATTGCAATGTGTAAGTTAACTCTATTATTTCTTTACTCATTTGATCATTAAAACCTTAAATAATGTTATATTTTTTAATTACTTTTCATTTATATTCTACTCAGTAGTTCACAACCTATTTAAATTGTCGGCTTCAATTAAAAAAAAAATTCTTTACTTTACCATGCCACCTGTGAAAGTAGATCAGGATATTTTTTTATTCATCAATTTATTATAATAATATACAGTTTCTGATTCTATTTCTTCCTTTGTTCTTTGACAATATTCAATGGTTTTGTTAATAATTATCAAACTACATTGAATTCCGCCTAATGTTGGCTGCCGCGTTAATATGGGTAAATTGGTCTGATCTCAATTCAAATGTATACTAACTAACTAATTTTGATATATGGCCTACCACTTAATGTGGACAAATGAGTTTGGTCCCAACGTGTCCACATTAAGCGAAATCCACTGTATATAACAAAATATTTCACTATTTTTTTAATGATTTAAGTACATGAATATCTCATGTAAAATTTAATTTAATTTAATTTAATGCTAATTATGCAATTTTCAGCCATGTCTATAAGCAACAAAATCAAGGCATTTCTTTTTTAAATTTCTGATATTTTACATCCTTTTCTATTCATGATTGTTTGTACATGGGGCGCGTTACAGGTTAGTTAGCGCGAGTCTAACACGAAAAACGAGTATTCGGGTTTCAGAAATGTTATTTCAATTAATTTATACCGGTCATTTTTTACTAATAATTTATTTTTTGCCTGCCATCTATCTTTTAATTAAATCTCAATTATTTTATTTACTTTAATGTGTTATAATTTAACTATAAACTATCAAACAAGATTAGTTAATATAATTAAAAACAATAGATATCTAAATAGTTGATATCCATCAATGTCTATCAGTACTAATACAGTATCTAATAAATAATGCTAATCATGCACACAACCATAGACATAATATAATTATGTCTATAATATGTCTATGCACACAACCTACCAATGAAAAGTGAAAACTGAAGATAAAAATCTAACAATATTGAAAGAAAACCAAATATATAATGTGGTGACAGATCAGATTTTGGCGGTTGGAATATTGAAAATTTTTTTTTTTTTTAAAAAGACCAACAGATATTTTAAAAACATGAACATGTTCAATGGGACCCAAAAATTATGAATGCAAAAATATACTTTTAAAAGGAATAATTATTTTTTTTTATCATACAAAATATTGTTTTATTATGTTTTTACACATAGTTAATAATAATAAATACACATTTCAGATAATAAAATATTGTATTAAATAAAAAATTCACTAAATATTATATAATACTTACAAACACTTAAAATAACATCTTGTTTTTAGATGTTAAGAACCATGGTTGATACATTAACTTTGAATTTGATCTTCTTTTTCAAATGTAACTAAAAAAAAAATGCAATTAAGAAAAACAGACAAAAAAAATAGTCAAAATCAATTTTGCTACTTGAAAATATTTTATATTATTATTTGGTTTGAGTAAGAAGAATTTAAACTACAATAAAAACAGAGTACATCTGGTGTATGGTGCAAATGTCTAAAAAATATTTTAAAATAACTATATATTAATAATAAAAATAATATATCTAAAATCTTAAAATAATATTATATCCCTACTAATCCTAACCCAAAACTATAAATAGTCATCATGATTAACAACTGTAACTCAAATAAATCATTAAGTTTAAAAAACTTCAACTTTATGAAATATCAAAAGAATTAAAAAACGTTATCTTTCAAGAAATTGAACCAACCAATTGAGAATAATTCTTATTTGTATTACCTCATCCACTTCATTATTAAATGAAGACTTTGATAATTCCACTTTATCATCAACCACAGTTAAACAGTAATGTTGACACTCTTTTATGGTTTCTCGAGGTTCATTGTGCAGCAACATTTTAGATAAGATTGAAATTGGAAAGTAATTATTTTTGCAATTAAAACCCATACACATTGATTTTAATATGTTTCTAAAAGTAAATTATATAAATTATATTTTAATTACAAAAAAAAAAAAAAATATAGTTAAATATTTAATACTTTCTTAGCATTGGTAATTGTACACAAATAACACACTGATGCATTGCTGGAAATTTATTGTATGTTTCAAATAACTGTCTAAAATTACCGTTCATAATATTCAGTGATAGTAGCACTGCCATTTTGATTAAAGTATTTCTATAAAAAAATATATATATACATATACAATTAGTCATAATTAAAAGAAATATGTAATCTCAATTTCTATTTAAGATAAAGTTTACATTTTAAAGGTATATATATTTTTTAAGATATAAAATGTGAATAACATTAAATAATGGTAATATTAATTATAACCAATGGTCTTTACTGAATCTTACTCTAAAACTTCATAGTTTATTTTAAAATATAATAATACCTCATAATTTAAGGTTTTTTTCAGTTAACTCTGGCTATGAATATGTTATCATCTAAGACAACATTGAGATTCAAAATGTGAAAAAGTGCTACAGCTAAAGAACTGTTAAAATAATGTTTGGTGTCTTTAGATAAATATTTAATTTGTCTGTAGCAACTTCCCAAGTTTTGGGTATTTTATACATAGTAGCCTATAAGTATCATTATATAGATTATGAGTTATGACTATTAATTGATACCAGACTTCTAAAATTTCCTTATAAACACAGAACAAAGCTAGATACTGATATACAATTCATCAGTAAGAAATCTAAGTAAACTTTACCTTAAATAATTTGATTATTGATAAACTGACTTCTTTGATATAAACGGCAAAGCTTGTTGAAGAACATTATAATCACCTAAATTAGTAACAATTAGAAGAGATACCATTTCCGAACAAAGCTCATTTGTTGATTCGTCAGAGTCTTCTAACAATATTTTAATCATTTTAAAAATGCTTTCATGAAAATGCTTCATATTTAAAAATGGATCGAATGTATTTACATCAAATTCATAACATCTATAAACAACATTAAAAATACGATATACAATACATTAGTTGATTTTAAACATCATAAAATGTTAATACTACAACTTACTTATAAGCCGCATATGCATGAAAACGTATAATAGGTGGCAAAATAGCCATCCAATCTTGATTAGACACGGCTTGTATAGTAGCATCTTGTCTTATAGAATTTAAACGGTCATCAATAAAATCATAAACAATATTAAATGGTACATTTTCAATTGTAAGCACCCTAAAAATGTTTAAGAATAACAAAACAATAGTAAATATTATTGCCTAGTCTAATAAAAATTGTCTATTACTCATTTAAAAGATATGATACAGTATTCCTTAGAACTGATGGTGGTCTTAAAATATGAGGTTTGCTTAATGAATTACCAGCAGCTGAACGGCTAAAACATTTAACCATTTTATGAGGATTACATTCCAACTGGTGTACAAGTCTCTTAGATTTTCTCCTAAACAAAAACATCAACAACAAAATTATTAAAAATATGGAGACATTCTATTGTTTTGACAAAATAAAATAGCGGTTATAAAATAAAATAATATGTTTTAAAAAATGCAGACTTAACTAGGTATATAATTATTAGATGACTACTGCAGTTTTCTTCCTATAGTAAACTTAAAGTTACAAAATGGGCTTTAAGCCCAAACCAGTAAATTCCCAAGTTATAATATTATCGTTTACATATTAATTGATAACACTTGCATATTTAAATTTGTACATTATGTTCATATAAGTATCAAACCTCGAAGCAATAATGTATTAATAAATAAAGTAAATTAAATTTTACTCACATCATCATTTCCTCCTTGGGACACATTTCCATGCATATTCCTTTCACCGGTAACATTATAGGCTATATTTCATTTGTTTCGTTATTTTGGTAGGCACTATTAGCACAGAAATACAGAATAATACTACCTATTACAGATACAGTATTACACCATCCGTCCACGATCCGTTAAAATATTAAATACTAATAGTTGTTGATGAGTGAACCCTAATTAGCAAATTGCCTGATGTCCAAAGTACCCCGAAAGGCCCAAAAACCACAATTATTCTATATACTTTTATATACCCAGCGACCAGTCCATCACAGTTTCAGTTGTATCAATTGTTCTACCTTCGTAAACAAGGTTATAGACTATATTAATATCCACGGCGTATACTGTATATTATCAATAAATGAATAAACCCCGTTCAGTAAGTTGTTGTTCGTTAAAAAAATGTCTTATCACGGATTCTCCAATACTGATATTGTTTTATCTATATTTGTGGCTGACAATGTTATCATTAAATTGTGATTTGTGATTGACAATCATAATATTATTAAAATATACAATAATAAATATAAATTTTCGACTTTATCCGCTCAGTTGTAGCTCTATTTCGTTAAACCTTGAAATTTACAATTGTTTATTTTGTAATTTACGCAAGAATATCATATTATAGATTCATGTCTGTAATGAATTACATATTATTTGGATGAAATGTTGGCGACACGATCAGGTACCACTATAGTTTTATTTGTGTGTATTTATCGACTAGCACTGACAGCATTCAGGGGAGTCCATCTAATAGATGACAAAAAGTAACAGAATAGGATATTAGGATTGTTATAATATTATCGTAATATCATATAATAGGAATATAGCTGGTATAGGTAGTAAATATATTAAGTATATTATAGTATAGGACATTAGGACTTAAAGGTATCAAAAGCTGTGATTTTATATACTACCTATGTACATTATCCCGGGTTTATCCGGTAATTCGATCAAGTTATCGAAAATTGATTCAAATTCGAAGCAAAAGTCAACTAAAAGGTTGATATTGAATTTTTAAGCTCAAAGTTAGCTAAATCCCACTCCTCAATACTACCACGCCATAACACACAAATCATATATTATGTACATCCACATCACGTTTATAATGCAATATTTACTGTAATTATATATTAATAATTCGAGATATATTAATTGTATGTTGAGATCTCAACAAAGAAAAAAAGCTCAAAGTCCTCCAAAATCTGGTTCCGACAAATTTTGGAAATTGGTACTTGAATGGCTAAATATTTAGTACGTACTTATATGTATATAACCATGGCCCATGGGTACTTGTATGTCGTATGGATAAAATAAGTTAATAAAATAAAACACGACTTATTATTATGTTGCGCATACCTATAATAGGTATGTGATGAATATTATGATGGATGATTGAGTGATAGAATATAGATCTGAGAATCTGAGATCACCACTTCTTAGTTTTTCTGATCTATATCGCAATTTTATAAGTTAATAAATGTATAAAAATGTAATGGTACGTAAAGTGACAAACTGGGTACAAATGTACACGGTGGATATAGAATTCCAATTAGTTTTCCAAATTTCTATCTTAATTCTAACCTTTTATGCTGGAAGAATGGGAAAGGAGCAAAGGATTGCCAATTTATATATTATATATATTACGGACGTTCGTAGGATTTAATGTGTCAATATCATGTGCACTGTACTACCAGGGACGGATCTAAAGCTTGTTTAAGGGGGTGGCTAGTAGGAATGTTTTTGAGTGATACTTGTATAATATATTTTATATGAGTCCATATGAGAATCCAAGTTCAATTTAAATACTCTGAACAAACATTGTTTAACAATTATTGTAATTAATATGATTAATTAAATAATCTTAGTTACAGTTTATAAATCTCTGTTTACATTATAAAATGTATTAAAACATCGCGTTTTAAATCCAAAAGTATAAAACTTTAAGTTTGGCATAAATTAAGTTCACCTCCCAAGTGTTTTTTGGATTTTTTTTCTTAGAAATGCGTGTTTTGCATGTTTAATTTGATGGTACTTTCAAATAAAAACGCTCAAACTTAATTTGTAAGTTATGATCAAAAAAATATTTTTTTTAAATTTTAAAATTATTTAATTTCACGATGCGTAGACATACACACTTCCGATCTTTGATTATGACTTTTTGAGTCTTTATTTTACGGCATTTAATGGGGGTATTGGGCGCCAGGAACGCTAAGAAGGCCGATTCTTTAAATAATTCTGTGTAGCGACATACGCATTAAAACTTATGAACGAATGTTAGCTTACTTCCCAAGCGGTCTTTTGGAATATTTTATTTTGGAAATGTTATTATTATTATGTTCAATGTGTCGGTGAAATCAGAATATCTACACCGTATTATCTACATCGTAAAATAAACTAATTAAAACAATTTTTTTTAAATCTCAAGGGGGGGGGGAATTGCCACGTCCCCCCATAAACCACCCCTGCGTACTACTATAGATGAAGCCGTGGCTTTGTGCAAATAGCATTATTGGTACTTCTAATACAGTAATACCCCCCCCCCCCCTCTGAAATTAGTTAAACGTTCATATAGTTACTTACAAAATTCTGAATTTTTACAATAATCTTAAGAATTAGGTTAGGCCTTAAGAGTACAACATTTTAAACCTACCATTTAACTTAAGCTTTATTTCCAATTAATATAATAAAAAAATCAAGTGAAGAGCAACGATATGACAGGAGGGCAAATACATTTATGCACACTTTACCTCCCCCACTCTTACCACTGAATGATTATTAACATTGATTATAAATACTTGTATTTATAATTAATGTTATTACTTATTAGACATCGCGATGTTAATGACCTGCTGCGTGATTATAATCCCATGACTCGAGGATTTAGTTATCGAGACGACAAAATTCCACCGAATTTCACCAAACTTCCTTAACCACGATAGATAAACAAACGTTTAAGTGAAAATTACGGGTATTTATTTTTTGTTTTTGATCCTGATAATCTTCATGTACTCCCGTGTCGCGTAGACGCGTAGTGTACTATTATTAACAATCTTCGTAATAATAAAAGTAATAATAATAATAATAATGATGATGATGATGACTAAGGTTTGGAACGACACGTCGTGGTCAGACCGTGACTCTGCAGAGGCGATGGTCGGAGGAGAGTCGATAGAACGCTGGAAATCACGGCCGTCGGACGCACGCGTCACGGTCCGAAAAACGTTTACTATTTCTCTCTCTCGTTCTCTCTAGATCTCGACTTCTCTTCCACGCGTCGACAACGCCGACGCAAACGGATTTTTAAGGTACATCACCGTGAACGAACATCGCTCACCTGCATCTCGATTGTCGGTGTGTGCTGCAGTACTGCAGTAGGTACACAATACTGTTGTTTTTATAATTATAATCATCGTAAACGCGGGCCATGAATATTTTACGACTGTACGGGTAGGTTAATACATAACGTATTTACGTGCACAGGTTACAGATAGCTAGGTAGGTAGATATAGCATAGATACCTTTAAATAGGTACTCGCCGTCACAACTCCCGTATAATATATTATTATACTATTCATCATGGATATACCGTATCCTGCGGTAAGTATATATTATCGTATATAGACCGCGACAAAAAATACCTACGTGGCTACTGGCTACACTTTACAATTGTTACATCGCGCATGTATGATAACTGCAGCATTACTATAATGACCACAATAAATTTCGATTGACGCCAATGCATCGTACACGTGCGTTATTTTTTATACAGTCAGTTAATCATACTATTTTGAACGAGAAATCAGGCAACTTTGCACCGACCGGCGACCGTGTATAATATATACCTAAAAATAATAATATGGTTTGACAATTCGTTTATATTCGTCGGGCCCAAAGTGTTCGAACTGCAACGCCGCATCGGCTTAAGACACCTAATAATGATTATAAGTTATAACCGTTAAAATATTATTTAAAAAAAAAACATCATAATAATCATAACGATAACGTCCGTATTGCCTCAGCCGTTCCGCCGAAACGTCTGATCCGCCGCCGAGGAGATAATATTGATAATAACACCGCCGTGGCCGTCTTATTACCGAGTTGGTCGGAGTCGTCTCTGATCGGAGGAGGAGAAGTAGAAGTAGGAGGAGGCGGCGACGGCAATGACGAGCGAACCGCCGACGGACGGCCGACTTTGCCGTCACTACCGAGACGCGTTCCCGACGCCGGTCGACGTCATGATGCCCACCACGTACCTGGGACTTGACTTCAGCACGCAACAGGTATTATACTTCTACAGATATTTAAAATTTAAACATAATTATATACCTATGATCTACAAATATAATATTATCTGCGGCGAACAAACCGTTTCTAAATATCACGTAATCGAGAGCATTGGTGGGCGGGTGGGTGGGTGAGTAAGTGGGCATATAGGTAGGTCTCAACTTCCTTGTATATATTTTATATGGGAACAATAATTTTTGAAACGAAGTTTTTTTATATAATTATTATTTATCGTTATTAAATTTAATTTTATATAATGCATACCAAGTATCAACACGACAATAAGCTCGCACGTTGTACCTCAGATCCCACGAAAAGTCCGCGAATTATCCGTACCTTATAGGCACGGCCACGGGGCTATTATACTTGACATTATCTGGTGTACCTAAACCATATTCGGTTTAATAAACTTTTCAGCCACCTGCAGATAAGACAGAGACTTCGGCTCCTTCGGAAATGAATAAAATATATGGCATTTATAGGTCATTAAAAAGTCGTACGACGAAATAGAGTGTATACGTACGTCAGTACTTGTTTAGATGGTATTTTATTATATTCCACAATGTATCCGGTATAGATATGCGGTGATATAATAATAAACGAAAAATGTTTTTTTTTCTTTAATAAAATTGGCGTCATTAGGGTGCGGCAACATGCGATATCTGTAGGCGATTAAATTGTTATCAACCGGTTCACCGGCAATGTTTTCAGAATATTACAATTGTAATGTCCATTTTTTGTGAATCTTAATTTTTACAAATTGTGCATAGGTATAAATTGATATAATACTATTATCTATTTCGATTATAATATTATTCTAGGTATCTAATAAATATATACAATTAAATTGGTTTTTAATAAGAATTTCTTATTTCATATTTATTCTAGGTATAATTTATAATATTATAGTATATATTTTAAACTGTAATTATCAATGATAAAACAAATTCTATATTCAATATACCTATACATATTTATTTTTAATTACATTATTTATTTATATCTACTTAATTATAAAAATACAATTTAATTAATACAGCAATGATAAAATCTGTATAACATGAAATATGAATTATAACTTATGAGTGATGACGTACCTATGTATATTAATATATAATACTTCTGCTATAGTCTATATTGGCTATATATCACAATTCAGTGTGTAATAAGTAATAACCAAATGGCTTATACGTATACTAATTTAGATAACATGTTTATAATATTTAATAATAATAATATCAATATATCATTGACCTCCTCAACGCTATAGTTGTGGTTTTATAGTCACTTTGAATAATTAAATATCAAACATTGTAATATCAGATTAAACGATAGTAGATAATATTACATTTTTGTTTTGACATTTGTACAATAATTTACTGTACAATTTATTTCGAAAACGAAACTTTCCTCGCTTGACGATACGTATTCGTTTTCGCGAAAATACTATGATCGGATGTTCACTCTTGAAAACATAATCAACCGTAACTGCATAGCGTACTTAGACCTAATTTTTTTTAAGACGACCGGACGTCTTACTCACGTGTGTGACATTATCTTACTAAAACATAACTTATACCAAAATCCATGTTCAGCTGCAGTTCCGACTTTTTGTTGTTAGCGCAATCCTTAAATATTGGAGTGAGTTGGCCTATTATCAACATTTAAGTTAAGAATATCATAATGCGTGTTCCCTCGTTGGATTTTTACGATACTTTAATTTTTAAAGAAGTTATGAGTATCTATGTAAAATATTGATATTTTGTATTAATATTAAAATATTTTAAAAACCTAAGTTGTGAACAAAAATAATGTTATTATACCTTTAACTTTGATAATATTTCAATAGACAATACGTCAATTCACTCTAATATATTCACTTGCTAACAACACAAAATTGGAACTACTAAATGCAAACTTGTCATGTTATATCCATTTGAGATAACACATGCTGCAGGTGTGAGTGTGTGACGTCCTCGTAAAATATAAAATATGATCATTTTTATCATACTTTATAGCGCTCCATATGGTTTTTAATTTTATTACGGGCTGGGGAGACCGACATCGGTGACAGTGGTTGCAATTTGCTTAGTTAGCACTTCTATTACCTTTTTTATATAGCACAAATATGTATTATGTATAATATAGTCTACCTATGTACGTAAATAGTAGTGGACTATTTTACAAATCAAATTTTTTCTACTTGCACAAACGGTTCACTATAATTAATTACTCAACATTTTTAGTTACATAATTTTAGCACTTCCTTTATTTCATATTTTCATCTCTTGTTGCGCCGATGGTGGGTATAAGTAATAATAATACAACTATAGTTATATAGCACCAGTTTTTAGTTCTTACTGAGGCCCGGATTTAAATGCCATAAAACAATGCATTTTAACCGCAATAATATCCTTCAAAAATAACAACCATTTTTTTAACACTTTTTGAGAAAACGAGAATACGAAAAAAATCTGACTATTAGTTGTTCCTGGTGTAAGTCCTGGACGCACAATGCAGTCAACAGTCGTCAATCGCACCGTGGATAAGATATAATATATAGACGTTACGTATACGTATAGAAATCATAAATTGAACGAACGACAATTAATAAATGGTATTAAATTTAATCTAAAAATGCATACAATGTTTAAATATTCAATAAAATGTACAAAAAAAAATGCTCTAAAAACGCCAATGTGCAAGATAAAAGTTGTCAATTTTCTGATGTATAAAACGGATTTTATACTTGAATAGCATTGCTTGGCACTTAAGAAATCCCAAAAAAAGCAAATTTTGTATTTATATCTGGGTCCAAGTAGTATTAACTACTTATTGTCTATAAATAATAGTTGTTTCCGCATGACACGAAAAGAAAATTAACTTAATTGCACGACAATGATAATTAACTATAAAAAGTTAAGTTACAACAACACAAATTTTAACTGAATAAGATAATAAGTTAAAAACAAATTTAACTAACTAGTTAAGTTAAAAAGTTTAAAAAAATAACTTTTAAAAATTTTAACAAGTAAATATAAGTAAATAACCTTTGCTGAAATGAATAACATTTTTAACAACTTTTTATTTATATTATTATTGTGTCAAAGTCTTATTTAAATTTTGTAAAAGTGATCAATATTTCTTTTTGTACATTATCATTTTTGGCAAAGATATGGCTGATGGATGGAGGTTGAGTGGACAGACCTCTCTGGCTACGCCACTTTTATAGGGTATACTTGAATACTTAGTTAATATATCAATACTTGGTGTACATACTGGTACTATACTACTATAATATGTGTAGGTACCGGGTCATTTTTAATTGAAGTGAATATTTCTAAGTTACTAACATATAAACCAACTGGTTCAAAATACATTAACATGTATGATAATTGATGACTGACATCTGACGGATAAGTCGAGAAAAACTTGTCGATTCTTTAGATCGTCACCCTGGTTGATTCAGCCACCACTGCAGAGATTTTTTCAACTCTCGTTACTGGCTTATTTTACCTAAAAACAGACGATTGGTGTGGATATATATATATATAAATAAATAATTATAGGGTACTATACCCTTGTAACCTATATATTATACCTACCCACTACCACTAGACTATATGGAAATTTAAAACGTTTAACGCAGTTGAAAGGAGTTATTGTTGACGATGATCTGCACAAGATATTCGAGGCCACAGTACATTTCGACACGGAGCTCCAAGAGTTTCGGACCCATGGCGGCGTGATTAAGGGCAAAGACAGACAGCATCGCGAGGTGACAGCGCCAACAGTTATGTGGGTCAAAGCCTTGGACGTACTGTTGGACCGGTTGCAAGTGTGCGGTGCCGATTTGAGTACAGTCTCCGCGGTTTCTGGTTCCGGACAGGTAAAGGTTTTTTTCTCTTTTCCCCGAATGCTCAAGCCTTAAAGCATACTGGCATATTGCGTATAGGTAATCGATAATCCCGCAATCGTAATACAATATTATATTATGAACTACATGCTGTCTACATGCGCATTTTAACAAAAACAATCACTGCAGTAGACGATGTAACCTGTTATGTTACAATTATTATAATATTTAAGGTGTATTTAGAACGGATTTTTTCTTACATATTTAACGTCCGTAATCTCTATATCATATATGCATGTTCCGTGTTTATTTAACCTATATGGCTATATTATATAATGTTGCATTTAAAAAATGATTTTACCAACCCCTCCGTATAAAATTCCTGGCTACGCCACTGACCCGGATACCACCACAATAATACATTGCGCTGATGATTCGTTATTATATAATATATGATATACTTAAATATTTGTATAGTATACGATTTACATACTGTCTACAGCAACACGGCACGGTCTATTGGACGAACGGTGCCGAAAAAACGCTGCAAACTTTGAACCCGGCCGGATTTTTGCACATGCAATTGGCGTCTTGTTTTTCCGTGGTCAACTCACCTGTGTGGATGGACTCCAGCACCACGAAACAGTGCAAACATCTCGAGGACGCTGTCGGAGGACCACAGGTAGGCTGTACACTCATATTATTATTTATTATAGTAATATAGGTATACAAGTGTACAACTATACGAGGTGTAACAACTAACATATTGGCCTGACAGTACAAAAGTAAAAATTTCCCTATAGCTTACAAAAGCGCCGGAAAACGAACAAACATTAAGAAAAAACGGAAATTGTTCGTAAAATTGGTTTTTGACAAAATCGATTTTATCTTATGGTGTAACTTTAAAACAAATAATCGTACAAACATGAAATTTTCACTGAATGTTTATATTAGCATTTTCTTAACACTAAAAGATTATCAAAATATTTTGACTTATTTTGAGCTGTTTGTGGACATTTTCAGTTTCCAGTTTTTTTTCTATTAATATCAATGAAATTGTATTCGTTGGGTCAAACGGTTAGAAAATGTAATACAAGGCTCTTAATATATTGTTACAATAACAGTTGAAAAATATTAAAAATATATAGTTATAATTTTTCTTATAAGCATTTAAAGTTTGAATTTTGACAAAAAACGTAAAAATTACGAAATTGTGCAAATTATTTTGAATTAGAAATTCATAAAAAATGTTCTTCTTAGATTTAAGATTTTAAAATGTAATACAAGATTCCCTACAAGTTTACCTACCTTTATCAAAAATAAAATGTCTATAAGAAAGACAAATTCAATTTTTATGAGCTTTTGAAGTTCAAGTTTTTACAACATTGGATATTTACTCGATTTCTCAAGTAGCGCTTTTTCTTATTTTGTTGTAATTCAAAAACGAATAACCATAGACACTTGAAATTTATATCATTTGTTTATTTTATAAATTCCTATACTTATTACTTAATAGAATTTTCAAAATATTTTGACTGTTTTTGAGATTGTAACCAAAATGTCTCAAAAATCTAAAAGTATTATAATTTTTCTTTATAGTTATTTTATGTTCACATTTGGACAAAATTACATATTAAATAACAAAAATAATGATTTTAGTTATTTTGTTGTAATTTTATATTACTTACCGGCTACCGTATTGATAATAAGTAATAACAATATAAAATATCCACACTGACAAACCGTCTCCCTTCAGAATCGTTTTTCGCATACAACGATATTATCATAAGCGCAAATCCATTAAAATTTCTGGAGGGCCAAAATTTTTAACACCAATGTGAGTTACGGGGGGGGGGGGGCTTCGATCCCATACAACTAAAAAACTGTATATATATTTTTTTCGGGGGCTAATAAGGGAGTTATTCCTTAGCCACCCTGCGATTTGCGCCTATGTATATTATATCATTGAATTCAAATTTAATACCATCCATTATACAGTGACCCACTTGTAACCTACTGTACAGCAAAGCGACAACCACTTATCCACCTTTTTATTAACTGAAGGTTCCTCGTAGATTCCGTACGATGTTTTCCGCGTAAACATGATTTCTGTAACTATTTACAAAGGTTTTAATAAACAGTTATAGGTACTGGGGAAAACGAATTATATTGTTTTAAATCATATTTTTAATTTTTTTTCATAGCGATTGGCCGACATCACCGGATCGAAGGCATACGAAAGGTTTTCTGGGCCCCAAATCTCCAAAATGGCAGAAAGCAAACCAGGGGCCTATCAGAACACAGAAGTTAGACTTTTTTTCAGTCATCCAATGGACCATCCGAATTAACTTAATATTTTATACTATTCTAGAGGATATCGCTAGTGAGCAGTTTTGGCTGTTCGTTATTACTTGGCGCATACGCTCCGATCGATTGGTCCGACGGTTCGGGGATGAACCTGTTAGACATCAAGACCAAAGAGTGGTCGACTGAATGCTTGGAAGTAAATAATTTGACGACATTGTAATATATTACATCACATAGCAGTATGCCTATAGTCGTGTTCGGAATTTAGGCGTGCGCGCCGGGGCTGGACTTGAGACTGGGACGGACTGTGCCGCCGGGTACCGACTTGGGCCCGATCAGCAATTATTATGTGGAGAGGTTCGGGTTCAATCCCGAGTGCCGAGTGGTGTCATTCACCGGCGATAATCCAGCGTCGTTGGCCGGCCTGTGCCTTAGCGACAACGACATCGCCATAAGCCTCGGAACCAGTGACACGCTGTTCTTGCCGCTGGACGAGCCCAGGTGTCTGGAAGAGGGACACGTCCTGGTCAGCCCGATCAACCGAGACGCGTACATGGTGCTTCTGTGGTAATTATACACTACACTACACTACTATACATAGGGATACGCACACTGCACTGAGTCAAACATGACTTCGAGCTGTTTTAAAGTTTCAAGAACGGCTCGTTGACCCGCGAAAGACTGAGGAACCATTACGCCAACGAGTCGTGGGACCACTTCAACACATTGCTGGAGAGGACGCCCAGAGGAAATTTCGGATATCTGGGACTGTACTATGACGAACAGGAAATCATTCCGTGGATACAGGGTGACTACCGTTTCGATAAGAACGACGGCCCCGTGGACAGGTTTCCCAGCCGGGAGATTGAAGTCAAAGCGTTGGTCGAGGGACAGTTCATAGCTAAAAGGGCGCATGCCGAACAGTTGGGATACACGATAGGTTCGCATAAATATCATTCGTGTCACGTTTATATTTAATATAATATACGAAAGTAAAAAACCTAATGTATAATATATAAAAAAAAAAACAGATGCCAAGACAAGGATCATAGCTACGGGAGGTGCTTCAAACAATAATACAATATTACAAATTTTATCTGACGTTTTTAACGCACCTGTTTATACACAAGTCAGTACAATCATTTTTCCTATATTTTCGGATGCTTATTTATGTTTAACATAATTTTAGGAAGCTGCCAATTCCGCAGTCCTGGGTGCTGCATATCAAGCTAAACGTGGACTTGTTCAAAGTAAATGTAGTGACTGCGTAGATTCGTTTCAATCGGTGGTAACCACTGCCGCTCCTCCCACATTAGCTTGTTCACCTCATAAAGATGCTTATGAAGTAAGTCAAAGATACATGTTTGTGTAAAAATGATACTAATTATTTATTACTATTTTTAGATTTACACTCCAATGGTCAAGCGGTACAATAATATTATTAAAGAGGTGCTATCTGCTACTAGAAAATGAGAAACACATATAAACAGAACTGGTTTTACATTATGACGTTGATACTTAATATATGTTTTATATAATGAAATGAATAAATATATTTATATGTTATCAAATATTACAATAGTAAATAAAATGATTTAAGTCATTTAAGATTCTTTTAATATTTTTACAATTATTTTTTACGACCACCACGTTCTTTCAATTGCAAATGAATAGTCGAACCAGGTCCTATGTTATAATAAGCTAACGTATTGGAATCTTTGAAGAACAATCCCTAGAAAAATGATGTAAAAACAATTTAATTCATTACTTTTGCATATAATTTTAGTTAGAATTTGTTTACATACATCACATTGCAGTTTTTGTTTGCCAGGCGGCATTCCAGTTAACTCATGAATTTTTGTCTTAATCACAGACACTGTTTCTTGTAGTGGTAATGTTATATTTAAAATCTGTCCATTGAGAGCCCATTCCGGTTTGTCTGTGAGAACAGGCGTTCCAACATTAAACATGACAGGACCCTGAAATGTATAATTGGTTAGTAGATGATCCTAAAATGTTAAAAGTAATTTGTTCTATTTACATTAAACTTCATCATAAACTGTATTTCAGGTTCTAAAGAATCTTCTGTCTTTTGTTTCTTCATAAGTGGTTCATCTTCAGCAATTTCCATTATATGCTTCATTCCAGGCTAATTAACAAGTTTATGCACAATAATTAAGTTTTTTTTTTATAAATTATTTAATGTATACATACTTGACCCTGAGGTAACGGAGGTTGCATCATTCCTCTAGTAGCACCCAAAAATGGATTTGGTGGCATTTGGGGCTGCATAACTTGATAAGCTTGAGGTTGGGGAACTGAAAACATGTTAATACCAATAAGTTACTAAGAAAAATTAATATTATATAAAGATTTTTTGCATAAAAAAAAAATCAAAATCTTGGTTCTTACAACAAAACATATCACAATGGCAAGCATAAAATACATATTATACTATTATATTGAACTAAATATCAATAATAACTAATATGTATAATAAGTAAATATCAAGTTATGTAATTAGATAATTTTAGGTGTGAAACAAGGAAAAACTTGAGTCACCAATTGTATACATTAATAGATTATGTTATTGGTTATATATTTATATAAATAATCTAGTGAAATTAAATTTGAAACCCACCCATCATCTGTTGTTGTTGCTGAACCATCATCATAGATTGGGATTGCATCATGTTAGGAGCATGTGGTTGCATCATTGCATTTTGCATATTATTAGCCATTGACATTTGTACAGAAACGGCTTGAGAAGTAGGCGGATGAGAAATAGTTACTGTACCTGATACAGGTTTAGGACCAATTTTTTCTTTTTCATCATCATGAATTAGACCTTTTACTTTATGAATTTGGTGAATTTGATCTTCTAGAGTGATATTAGCTCGTGCTGCACGAGTAGCAGCTTCTACACTGGAAGTGTGCCCATCCCATGTAGCCTAAGACAATCAAATTATATTTTTAATCCTTTTTAGCATAAAACATAATATTTTTCTAATTTTTCTTACCTTATCATCTTTTCTACTTTCTTCTTCACCAATTTTTTTACCAATGGCAGTTTCTTCAACTCCAACACCAAATATATCAGTACGACGTTCAGCCAACTGTTTTAAACTAGCCTCAATAGCAGCTCCTGAATAGATAAAATAATAATTAAAAAAAAAATTAGGTATATACTAGTTGTTCATCAAAAGTAGTTACCTGGAGCATACACAGATTCTTGGTTCATTTTATCACTGATATGCTTGTCTCGTTGTTCTACCCAACGGGGATCTAATAATCCTATTCTCATATGTTCTTGGACTTTGCTTGCAGGTATCTTTTCACCAGTAATTGGAGATATTAAATATTCTTCAGGAGGTGCTTTAACTGGTGCTCGAACAACTGTAAATATAAAAAACCAAATATTAGTACAACTAATATGCATTGTGTTAGGTTAATTAAATCTTACTTTGTTTGGGATTGTATCCCTTTTTCACAATAACCTTTTCTGGAACAGCCGGCTGAGTCATTTGATTTGAACGGCTGTCAGATTTCGAAACACCTGGTGGTAAATCACCATCATCGTCACTGGACGATTCATCCATGTCTTGAACCTTATTTTTATTTAAATTAAATAGTATAAAAAATATTTTAATAAATAAATAGACATTTTAAATATTACCTGGTTGTTGTCTCTACTGGACTTTTCTTCACCAGGCACTCTGAGTTCACTTTCCGGTGCATATGTTCTACCATTAACTCGTTTTTCCATTTCATCATCACTGTCTACCTGCATGTCATCTTCTGCATCACTCATTTCAACAGCCTCTTCTCCATTATCTACACGTTCTTGCATCAAGGTACGCACACCAACTTGATCCGGTGTAGTTGGTTGAGGGAAATTGCCAATTTCACCGTATTGAAAGTCAACAGTTTCTACAACAACAAAATCATGCCAATCAATCTGAGAATAGGCCACTGAAAAAGGTATGAATTTTATTAGATCATCAAAAGGTATAGTATCTTAATAAAACTTACATCTTTCTTTTTCTATAAGCTGTTCTTCTTTTCTACGTAAAGCATCTTGGTGTTTTTGCCATTCGGAACGATATTTTACATCATCTAAGATTTTTTGTCGATCATAACTTTCTTCTTTTAGACTTTTTATAAGATCTCTGGGAGGCATCAACACTTTAGTGTACTGTTCAAGAAGCTTTGTGAAGTATTGAAATAGTGAATGTTGTGGACGTAAAAAGTCAAACTGAAAGTTACGTTGTTCTCTTGCCATCAGATTGGTTAAAAACTGTCTGCCATTACGAGCAACAAATAATGCAGTAAGCTTCACTGTGTCTCTGAAATTTCAAAATGTATTAGTTAATAATTATTGGCAAAGTTAATTATTAATACATACAAGTCAAGAGCTGATATTGATGGAGGATCGGCGATGAATTCAAATTCTTTTGGTGGATCTTTTGGTACAAATATTGCTTCCTGTACTTGTTTCAGAAGCTCTTGTTGTTTAAGTTGGGTAGCAGTTGACAATATGCTTTTCGTTTCTTTGGGTGGTAAGGTCGGCTCTTGTGCTAAAGTAAAATAAATAGATAAATAAGCCACTTATGTAAGTACTACAACACAATTAAAAAAAATTAATGCTCACCAGCTTTTTCCCTGAGGTCTTTGACTTTGTGTACATAGTATGCATGGTAGGGATCACCTTGGGTAAGAAAATTGAATTTGGGGTTGCCCAATTCATTTTGACGAATACGAGACTCAAATTCTGGTCCATTTCGTGCTACAAAACTGGCAGTTTTATCGACAATATCTTGATTAAGAGGAAGTTAAGAAACTATTCAGTGAATTACAAACATTCCATATATTATAGTCTAGGGGCTAGTAGTAACATTTCTGTAATTGATAATAAGATCTGGTTTGACCCTCGCTCTCATGCAGCAAGACTTAATTATCTATCCATAAGTGTATTCCCCATATTTTTTTCAGAAAAGTTAAACAATGAGAACTTATATGATAGATTAAGCAAACTAACAATCACATACTTATATATCTAAATATATTTCTTATGTAATCAGTACATTAGGTACTAAACTTTAGGTAAAACAAAACAATTCAAAATTAAATTAATGTAATCAATATTGTCAATTAAAGGATACTCCTGACTTCCGGTGGTGGATAAATAATGCCAATAGTAGGAACTTCTTCAACTCCTTCGGGCATCTTGATAGTCCGTTTACTGAAGTCTACGAAGAAATTATTATAAATGCATATATTTCAAAAATGCACTTATATGTTTGTTAAATAAATTTAAATGTTATACAAGTAGAAAAACGAAAGATCATAATATTACATATTTAAACGTAAGAAATAGAAATATAACTAAAATTTGATAATACAAATTACGAATATACCAATATTATACAATAAACAATATTTTAAAAAGTAAATAAAAAACACTTCGATTTGTAGGTTAGTAGCAAACCAATGTGGTTTATACCGAGTAAACAGAACTACCATGTGCTACTATCTCGTTTGATGTGTTATCACTATAATCAGATGATTGTTGTTATCATTGTTGTGTCGATAAATGAAATGCATAATACCTATTACCTGGCCTCGCCTTTGTCAAAGTACTTCTAATTGTTGTCATTGTTAATACTTAATAATTAAACACTTTATAATTTTTAAAATATCGCATAACAATAATACTTTATACTGCTACTTAAACGAATCGACACAACAAAATTTATAAGAACAACTACGAATCCGTGTTGCTGATCCAGCATATTTTCTGCACTGGTGCTATCGCGACAATCTCGTTTTCGAGTAACTGTCAACTGACAATTGGCCACGGGGACTTTTTAAGTACCTTTAAGGGATTTCTATTATGTAAGTAGAACTTTACTGTGGATTTAATCACCCTGAACAGCAATAATCCAATTCATAGTTACCATAGTTTCGTCAATAATGTTCAATCAATTACCTGCTCGATTCTTAAACTGCTACACTATTACCTAATTTTTAAGGAACATTGAATTTTCTATTTTGAACTTTTCATACTTTTCATCTATAATATACATGTTAACTGCTATACATATATATATATACACCAGGTGATCTGTTAAGCATGCTCACCCTAATTTTATGCTTAAATTATGCATAGGTATATTTCAATTCTGATTTTCGGAATTTTTAAATACATTTAAATGCCATATTTTTGAATCCCTGAAAATGTTTGTACCAATTAGGTAGGACTGACAATCTTCTTTTTTTTCAAATAAGAACCTCTAAAAAAGCTATATTTGAAAAATAAAAGTTTATATCACCACAGGACTAAAGTAATACAAAAAATATCAGACATTTTAAAATATGGTATACTTAAAAGTTAGAATTTTAATAAATGTACTATTAAAGGGAAAAATAGGAGGTGAACATGTTTAAAAAATCACCCTGTATATAATACTATATGTAGATATATTATATATCTGCAATTCTTCTATTGGATTTTATAGCAACAAATGTGTTTTTCACAATATGGAGTTGAACCTTAACATTTTCCATTTTGTGTTGCTCTGTTTTTAGATATTGCTCGAATTTCAGCTATATTACCTATTTACCCATTATTTACAGTCAACATACTCTTAACACGTTAGTTATTATACACATATTATTTTATTATAATTGTACCTATGTAATTATAATAATTAGCTTTAATTTATCAATTTTAATATATAACATCTACCTATTTAAGTTGATTTACTGATAATAATTAATACTTGTTAATTTTATCAATAATAACTTGTTTTGGTGGATATTTGTTAGTAAAATATATCCTTTAAAAATTTTAATTTTGCACTTAACTGTCATGTTGTTGATAATCTAACTTTGAATATAAAAATAAATTGTATTCATATTGATCACTATTAATAGCCCTAAGAAGTTTAAGTGGAAGATTAATTAATTACAATAAACTAATTAGGTACTTACTAAATTAGAATTATACCTGTCCTGTAATTTATACATTTATTTTGTTATCTAATGTATATTATATAAATTATAATATACAAAATATGAATAGTGTATTATTAATCTATATAATATAAAAAATTAATGTACATGTCTTATAGCCTTGGAAATTACTGAACCAACTGGCACCACATTTTGTACACATATTCCTTGATATATGGGTAGCTCGTTTTTCAATCCCTATAGAGTGGTGCTCAAAATTTGAAAATTTTTTTTTTGTTTATATATTGGGTTGCCACTGGTCATAGAAATAAAATTTAAAAGAAACAAGTAAATATAGGTAAACCATCCAACTTTTTTTTAAATAAAAGAAAAAATATTTAATTAATTGTTTGTTATTCAAATGTACAATAAAAGACAATGTCCATATGTTTGTAGCTTATAGATTTAAAAACTACTTGACCAACTTTGACGAAAGTTTCAGAAATTGTTCTTACAAATATCAGGAATGTGTAGAAGGTAGTTTGAACCACGTAGAAAAATATACTATAGCTATATGCCTATAATATGCATATATACGATGTGTCACATGCAGATGGCCGAAATCAGTCGAGTTCACAAAGCTAGGTGCACCGATGTCGATTTTCCAGTAAACTTAGATACACCAATACAGCCATATTTTATGTTTTTAATTTTTTCCCCGTCAAAGTTTGATTAAATACAGCTAGTAATAAATTGTAATACTAATACATTTATCCAGATAAAATTTAATTTATTTTTTAAACACGGTAAAACTTATTGGTTTTATCTTAAATAATTAATTGTACTAGAACTCATCACGGTAAAAATTGAACAATGTTTCATGTATTTCATTCACGTTTTAAATTGTTTTCACTGTTACTTAAGTTACTTATATTGTCACCTTAAGAGATTGTTTTAATCCTTTAAATAAATATCCTAACAGTGGCTTCAATAATACATATTAATTGTTTTATTTATTTTTTTTAGTGTGATACTCAACATGGGATCCTTCCTGTTGTCGTCTTCATTTGACGCTGATGTTGAAAAGGCAACAAGTGGTACTAGTACAACTGAAGATTGGGCTTTAATAATGGAAATATGTGATAAAGTGGGAGCCTCGTCAGTTAATTCCAAAGATTGTTTTAAGTCGATAATAAAAAGACTTTATAACCAAGACCCACATGTTGTACTCCAAGCCATTACACTTTTTGATGCATGCGTTAACAATTGTGGAAAGAATTTTCTACTCGAAGTGGCTTCGCGACATTTTGAACAGGAATACCGCAAATTATTAGCTAAAAATTTACCTCAAAAAGTGGCAGATAGATTAAAATTATTATTAAAAAAATGGGCAGAAAATGAATTCAAAAATGATCCACAGTTGAATCTTATACCATCTTTATATACTAAATTAAAACTTGAAGGTGTGGACTTTTCATTGTCTTCAGATGTAAACCATTCCAAAAGTGCTAAATCGAAAGATTTGGTATCATTGCAAGAAGTAGATGATATAGCTAAAGCTATTGAACTTAGTTTACTGGAAAATGAACGTTCTGCACAGAAAAAACCTACAGGTGAAACAGATCGGAGAGCATATTTAAAAAAAGTAAAAGCTCTGTATGATTTTGAAGCAGCCGAGGACAATGAACTGTCGTTTTCTGCTGGAGACATAATCTACGTTCTTGATTCTTCTGATCCTAATTGGTGGAAAGGATTTACTGACAAACATCCTGAAGGTCTTTTTCCAGCAAATTTTGTAACCACAGATTTATCGAATCCGAAGGACACGGCTGAGGAAGTCAATACAAAGAAATCAAAAGTCAAGCATTCTGCTGAAGATTATAAGTCTGTAGAAATTGATGAAAATAAAATTGACTGTTTGCTTCAGCTATTACGCGAAGCAAACCCAGAAGATGACAGTACAGATACTGAAGAAATGTCCATATTGGAAGCACAAGCAAATGCCATGGGGCCAATGATAGAAGCACAACTTGAACAGCTTGACAAAAAACATTCTCAACTCACTCAGTTGTGTACAGAACTCTTAGAAGCTGTAAAATTGTATAATATATTTATGAAAGACCCAGTGGCTGGCTATGCACCCAAACCACAAACTGAACCTATACAACCTCCCACAATGTCACCACAGCATATGATGCACCCTCAGCACATGCAAATGTATAATGGTATGATGGCCAACTATGCACCCTTGCCAGTTGAACATTATATGCCTGGATCACAGTATCCAGTTAATCCCACTCACATGATGCCCAGACCAAACATTGGAGGTCAGATGCACGAACAGCCATCATATCAAATGCCTAACATGCAGAACATTCCTAATTACAATCAAGTATATGGTCCAGGTCACAGTGTACCATCCGAATCTTTACCACAAGTCATGAATTATGTACCCCAACCCCAACCACCTTCACAACAGTAATCTAAATTATTTTTGTACAAATATTATTGAGCCTCGCTTTTGCATTTTACTTTAGTAGCATACAACAAAAAAAAACACATTAAGTACACAAATAAAGTATAATACAATTGCTCATTGTTATAATTTTTTTTCTTTTATATATTTTATATAATATTTATAATACTTAAAAAGAACAATGGTTCACAAATATACTATATACATTGTATCTTTTATTTTATGTAGGTAATTTAATATTGAAACAACAAAATATATATATATACTATTATTTAAAGGCCAACAACACGAGTGTTTTCATTTTATCACACCTAAGTCACCTAGGTTACCTAGCTCCGTAAGAAATGCTAAAATAATGTACTGTGACCTTGGATTTTATCAATATCTTATATCCCTGCCATTAAATACTTGAAATACCTATTGGGCCAAAAAATATATGATTTAAGTAAAAACTATTTGCATCCAAAACAAAGTATAATTCAATACTGTTACCAAATTCACCTGTATAAATAATATACCTATGATTTTTCAATTCAATTAATTCATTAATTATTCAATATGAACATCATAAAAGTATAACACACAATATATCTTAATGTGTACATCAATGATTATTGACTATTAAATACCAAGATTCCCTAATATTTCCTATGTATAATAAACTACAGATCATAGTCCCTGCTATATCCTCTCCAATTGTAGTGGTGCTCCGTGTGACTTGGATCATTTTATACTAGGTAATAAATAATAATCCATTCCGCTCTTTTCTCCATTATACAAAATTTAAAATACTCGTTTTCCACTCTCGGTTTCAATTTATCCCATACTTACTGAATACTGATACTATTTTCTCTTATAGTCTAATATGTCATTTTAATTAAAACAATTCTTTGTTATCCTTCATATAGGTTTTAAATTTTAAAAATATACTGAACTTTCCATGTAATATTTATTTTATGTATAATACTATAATGGTTGGAACATAATTGTTTTTTTTTTTATATTTGTTGAAGAAAAAAAATTTGAATATATAAACTGAATAATTGATAAAATTATTATTATTTAAGATAGTTTTCTACTTAGTAATAGTAATAACTACTAGGTAGTTTATTTTGTCCAAAATAAATTGTAAAATTTAATTTAATATATTTTTTGTTGTTTTTACTAAATAAATGATACCAAACAGTCTGTTCAATAATGTGATACAATATACCTAAGCTACTATGATTATATAATGATATAATTCAATAATATTGTTAAAGGCGTGAGTGGCATGTAGTGGAAGTTACAAATTAGTCATTGGTAAATGGTAATACAACTTCATAGTTGAATAACTAAAATAATATGATTAGATATTATATAAAACCTAACAATGTCTTAATTCATTCTCAACGATGTGTTAAAACCACGAGTACAAATAAAAAAAATTTAAAGCGCCTTACTAACTATATTATAATATATACAATTATTAATTATGATTCATACTGTTGTCATAGCAATACAAAACATTTCGTCGTCAAAAAATATATTTTTTACATATTTTATTTCTTTATTTATGGATTGTACAATTGGACAACGTAGGTACGTAGGTAGTTAGGTACCTACCTACCTAACTATAAAATTATAATTTAAAAACTATACAATATTTTTATAGACATATAGTTGCATCCCATTAAAAAGTTTCAACTAGGTACCTATCTTAAAAATTACACGTAGTCGTATCATCTCGACTGACTAATAAAATAATTGTACAATCTTATACATAAAAAAAAAAAAACAGCATAATATTAATTAATCTACAATCTAACAATATACCTTAAGCTATATTCATAAACGATAGCGGTGTTTTGAGTTACCTACTATTTATAGTACCTGATTAGGGGAGTTCAGCTGATAAAAAATAATCTAATGATTCTATATAGTACCTATACTAATATTATATATACAATGGCAAGATAGATACAATTATGTAATATATAAGGAAACTGTTTTTATAATTATATTTGTACAAAAGTGGTGTTTTTGATTCTCGATGTTTATAATAATGGGTTACATAAAATTATACCAATATTAAATAATACTGATTTGCGTTATATTTACAAAGTACGGTCGACGTCTTCCAATCCGATACGCCAACGGCCTCTCCCTGCAGCAGTGGCGTATTATAATATTATATTATTCATATAATATGCCAATTATTATGTCATTAGCTGTCGGTTCCGGCGCATCGATCGTTCCTACGCGACCTACGATGTTACGTCGTAATCTATATTATAATATAGCGTCCGGCGAAACGATCGACGCCACTGCCGCCGGACGCCACTGAACACGCGCGCGGCTATCTCATGCTCATCGCGTAGTCCTTCTCGTCAACGCCGCCGCCATACGGTATGTAATACGGATTCTGCGTGTACGGCGTGGGCACGTTCAGTGCGTTGTAGGACTGCCGAAGTGGCGACGACACGGACGACAACTTATGAGCGGGCAGCGTGGCGTAACTGTTGCTGTAGGACGCGGCCGCCGACATGGGGTACAGGACGTTCTGGCCGTTGGTCTTTGGGCACGGGCACGCCTGATTGGTGCAGTGCATCGGGGCTCCGAGGACGGGCGGCAGGGCGTTCATGTGCGAATTGTACTCGGCGGTGGACAGCCGTATGCGTACGATGCATATGATGATCACCAGTATGGCGATGAACACCACGACACCGGCCACGATGCCGATGATCAGCGTGTCGTCGTTGGCGATGGTCGCAGCCGCGACCTGGTTGGGTGCCTTGGCGACGGCCGGCGACTTCTGTTGCTGATGCGGTGGACTGGCGGTGGCCGGTGGCAGTGACCAAATTATGTCCGGCTCGGTGGTCGTCCGCTGTTTGGGCGCTTTGACGACGACGGGGCCTGCCGTGGCTGCGGTGGTGGTGGCCGCGGTTGTCGACGTCGTGGTCGTGGTCGTGGTCTGCCGGCTGACGTCACAGGTCAGGTCGTCGTCCGGGATCTCGATCAGCAGGCTGCCGGCCACGAACGCTGGCGCGGAGCACACCAGGTCCAACGCGAGCGGTGACCGCCTCAGCGCCCTGACGTTGCAGTCGCAGTAGATGGGATTGGCGCGCAGGCCGTTAAGCTTCAGCGAGCTCCGCCGGTCATCCAGGGCGGCCAGGAACTGAGATGTGAGTGTGGCCAATTGGTTGTCGAACACGTCCAGTTGGATGACCGACGACCGGGGCAACGCGATCAGCAGCGACGGTGGCAGAGCGGTCAGCGATGTGTTTTGGATTCGGATGTGCACCTGCCGGTATTTGAGGCCGGCCAGTGCGCCCGACGATATGGAAGTGATCCGCTGTCCACGTATGGTCAACGACTTGAGCCTGGGGTTCATGGCGGCCGACAGCTGACTGCCGATGGACGAGTCTTTCACTTCGATCTCCAGCGCCTCCAACGACTGCAGGTAGTTCAACAAGCCAGTGACGTCCAGGTAACCCAGTTTCGGGAATTCGTACATTTTCAGTTCGACCAGGTTACCGAGATTTCTGAACGCATTCTTTTCGATCTTGTCGCATTCAAGCAAATCGTTAATCCGCAACGACCGCAACGATTCCAGCTTGTCCAAGTCTCCCACGACGACGTTTGATATCGGGTTCCAAGAAACGTCAACCAGCTGCACCTGATTCAACTTCGGCCAAACGGCCCTCAAGGACGTCAGGCTTTGTAATTCGTTGTGCGACAAATCAAGTTCCTCTATCAGTGTCGATCGGTCAAACATATGTTCGTCCACTTCGTTTATTCGATTATAAGATAGGTTCAGTTTTTGTAGGAACGGTGTTTCCAAGGGCGATAATGACGTGATCCCAGTGCCCGCCAAATTCAATTCGCGTACCGTTTTGGGTTCACTGAGTATGTTTTTAATGGTCGCTTCAGATAGATTGTTAAACGACAAGTCGAGTTTTTTAATGTTCACCAATATACTGTCGTCGGTCTGCAACTCGGTCAATTGATTTGAAGACAAGTCTACGGATGACAAAAAGAAATATTGTTTCTGTAAACTTTTCAACGGTGCTATTGTAAACCTATTCTTGGCCAAGTTAATGTTCTCGAGAACTTTTAAACGGGTTCGGTCGAAAATTAAATCGGGTAATTCTGTCAAATTATTATTCTCCAAATCCAAATATTGTAATCTATTCAATCCTTGGAAAGTTCTCTCGCCGATTCGTTCCAAATTATTGTTGGCCAATTTAATGTTTTGCAATTGGGTAGAATTATGAAACGTCGTCTCACTTATGGTGTCAATTTGGTTATTTGCTAAATTTAATTTTCTTAGTTGTGGTAAACCAGCAAAATCAAATTCTTCCAGTGTTTTCAAACTATTTTTGCTTAAATCTACTTCTTGTAAATTTGCAAGACCAGCAATAAGCTCGGAGGGGAAAAAGTTAAATTTGTTATTTGACACTTTGATAACTTTTATACTGGGATGTACTTTAAACGTAGACGGGAACAAATAACTAATTTGATTGTTAGACAAATCGATTTCTTCCAGCGGTGTCCCATTGCTTCGTTTTGTAATGAAATATTCTCCTTTAAATGAAGACAATTTATTTTTAGACAAATTTACATATCTAATCGAAGAAAGGCCCATAAATGAACCAATGCGTATGTTCGATATTTGATTTTCCGATAAATCCAATATAACTAGGTTAGTCAAACTTTGGAACATGGTTTCCGGCAACTCGGTGATACCGTTATTTTGTATGTAAAGGTGAGTAAGTGACAAAGTCTTGAAAAACAATTCAGGGCTCAAGACTTTTATGCTAGTAAAGCTGATATCGAGTTTTTGCAGTTGTGTCAATGGGTGGAATACGCTTACAGGTATCAAAGCTAAATGAGGGTTGTGGCTCAAGTTTAAACTTGACAACGAAGACATCACGGTAAATGTATGTCGAGGTATTTCTTTTAGTTGATTGTATGACAAATCGAGAGTTTTCAACTTTTGAAGATTGATTGGTTCCGATGAAAGCGAAGCAATTCTGTTACCTTGAAGATTTAAATGTTCCAGAGTGTCTTCTAAACCTGAGAACGTCGACGGTTCTACAGACAATAGTAAATTTCCCGATAAATCAAGAACTTTTAAGAGTTTGAAATCCTAAAAAAAAGTGCCATATTAATAAAAATAAAACTTCTTAATTCATTTTTCGTGTAGCACTTACTTGAAATACATCTGGAGGTATTTCTCTGATAACGTTTCTGCTCAAACCTAGTTCAATTAAGATTTCTGACAACCCTCTAAGAATATTCGAAGAAAGCGCTGCAATTCTATTGAAATCTAGACGCAATTTGCTTAAACGTGGTAACTTACTGAGTGCAGTTGCAGGTATCAATAAGATGTTATTATCTTCCAAAGACAACGATTCAAGATTTGTTAAACCTTCAAAAGCATCATCTTCCACCTGTAAAATATATAATATTATTATATAAACCGAAGTTCGTTCAGTAATCAAAATACTTCAAATGTTTAACTTACAGTTCTTAACATGTTTACAGCTAAGTTTAAGATTTTTAATTTCTTTAAGCTCGTAAAAGTTCCCGGTGAAATGTTCCCAATGTTATTTCTACTAACGTCTAATACTTCTAATGATGCTAATTGCGAATTCTCCAATTTCTAAAATAATAAGTAGGTATAAAATAAATTAAAATATGTGAGTTTCTTGAAATAACTAAGTGTTATTATTTATATACAATATGTCGTAATTCGATTTTTAAAATTTTTTTAATTCAAAACAAATAATATTAATAATTGTATGTTACAATATTTACTTGTATCAAATTTGAAGATAAATTTAATATTTTTAAATTATCAAATTTTCTTAAAGCAAGAGATGGAAATTCAACAATAAAATTGTTGGAAATGTCTAATTTGTCCAGCTTTTCCGCACCTAAAAGTAATAAAAATGAAAATGTGTAATTAAATTATCTACTACACGTTGAAAATGTTTTTCTATTAAATTACCATAAAAAACATCACTGTTAAATTTTGACAGTCGGTTCTCTGATAATAAAAGCTGTTTCAACACTGATAAACCTTCAAACGCTCCTATTTCAATGTTGTTTACTCTGTTTGACGATAAGTCTATCTTTATTAAAGATTTTTGTGACAGAAAAGAACCTTGTTGAATACTATCTGAAAACGGATATTATTAACTATTAATATTGATCATTTAGATGAACAATTTATTCACTGTAATATACCAATTCGGTTATTTTTTAGAGATAGAGTCCGTAGCGTTTCGGGGCCATTCAATGACGTGCTGGGTATAAATGCTAAACGATTACCGTCCAACTTCAGTTCCTGTGAAAATTAATTAATAATTACATAAATGACATATTTTTAGTTTAGTGATCGATTTATAATACGCTACCTCTAAATGTACACAGCCCTTTAATATGCCTTCCTCTAAGGACGATATCCTGTTTTCGCTGAGATCCAATCGTATTAGTTTCGATAATCCATGAAATTCCGTAGAAGAAAATATTGGATTTAAGGTGTCACCTAACAAATTACCGGCCAACCTCAGATCTTCAACTGTATGCTGTATGGTATTAAATGACTTTTCGGACAATCTTCTTATAGAATTTTGCGACAAGTCTAGCTTGACTATAAAAGCGAAAAAATTATTTACATTATTTGTTTGCTTTTTTTAATATTAGTGTTTTTCGATTTACTTACCCGTAGACGGAAATAGATGTGTGGGCACAGAATGGTGACCAGCATTTCTCTGGGTGAATACCAAGACTGGCGCGTCCTTTGGTAAATTCACGTGGTCGCCTGGATAGACCACCCCATCGCAGTTTAACGCTAGACCATCGATCTGTCTCAGTTCTTCGCAAACACAAGGGTACCGGAACTCTGATTGTAAGTCTTCACATGACGTAATGGTGGACAGACATGAGTTGAAGACCATTAACGCTGCTACCAATAGCACCTCCTTCCATCTGGTACGCATGATTAATCTATGAACACAATATATTATATTATGTACTATTATAATAGGTATAATAATATATACCTATAGACATTAGACAATATATTATACAGTTTTAAAATAAACCTATTGATATTTTAACTGGTTATCATCATCTATTATTAAATTAATACTGAATTGACCAATACGCATGAAATCGCCGACGTTATTCCTTTCACTGCGAGCAACCAACCGACGGTTTGAGTTATTAAATAATTGCAGATAGTTAGCTGGGTCCCGCTATATAGGTATAATGAATAATGACAGCATGCACTGCAGTAATCCTGATAATGTTACATAAAATACTTGTTCTGGGACCGTAATAATTAGGAATTAAGTATTGGTTCATCGCGATATCGTTCTAGTTTCACAGATGTATTGAATTTCAGACAGCTTCTAAGATAATATTAAAACTCTCGATAACATCGACAAGTAGCTGTTATAACAAGGTAAAAATGAGACTTAATAATATTTAACGTTAATCTAAGTTTGACACTATTAAAAAATGTTATTTTTCAGGCTTTCAGTTCTCACGTCATTATTTGGTGCCAGCATGTCAACGATAAGATTTAATATTGCAAGAACTACATTAATAGGATTTTTTATTAAATAAAACGTTTAAGAAAAAATTACAATAGTTTAGCCTATAGGTAAATAGGTAATCTATATAGGCACTTATAAAACACCATTATAGAAAATTAATTAAAATTATTTTAGTTTTTAAACAATCAAAGTGATCAAATATATTATACCTAACTACAAATTAGTCTGGCGTCTTTCTTATAAGAATGTACACATTGAGTTAGATAATGTTTATACGCCTACCTACACTCAAAATATTAATATGATAAATAGTGAATGGGTTCAAAATTGCCCATTAGTTTGTATCGTATATATTAACTGGATATAGCCATGTAGGCATACCCCAACATTCAAAATTAAACTAATCTAATAAACGATTAACGAATCAGATCACGCATTTAGGTACATGCAACAACAGCGAATAAGTTATAATTTATAAATTATAATCGATCATCGAGATGTCTGCAGTCTTGTGGATCAAACACTATGAATAAAGGTAGTTGAATATTATTTTTCATGTTAGACATCATAATATGTGCAGTTACCAATTACCTACACTGTATACTGTTACTGCGGAATACCTACTTTAACTCAATTAATATCTACTAATCCGTTTAGCCGCAGCAGTTTACTAAAAATGATTGGAATCCGTTGTTTTTTCTTTGCGCATGATATACCTATATTATATTAATTTTGTGCTCCACTGCAATAATAATAGCATTACATTATTTCAAGTTCACGTGGAATTATAGTGGTTCACCGATTTCACAGTATGTGTTGGTTTTTTTTTGGCGGAATGTCTCATCAACCGGAAGGCTATACCTCCGGATACTTCGTACTCATTTTCCTATACTGCGCCTCTCAGTGGTCGGTATACATATTATATTCTAACGGTAATTGAAGACGAGTCGCGGAATGCAGAATCGTTAAACGCCTAAGCCGGTTAGCACGAGACGATTGAAGATTTACCGACCAATACACACGTTGGAGACATTTCGATAACTTGTATGGCTAAATCGAAGACATCAAATGCAATAAATAAAAAAATTAACTTTGTTTCGATGAACATAAATTTGCAGTAAAAAGTCATAATACATCATCGTACGAGTCCTACATCGATATAAAAGTACTTCTCAGTTTAAGATAGCTGAATATATTATATTACAAATCGATAAAATATAATTTAAATCTGTTGTATACTGTAAACGACAGAAACAGTAAAATAAAAAAAACAAATTATTTCATGTTTAAATTGTACACACCGAAAATCTTAATAACTGATGTAATATAATATGTATATCAACCACTGGGAGGCCAAGTATAGAAACATGAGTACGAATATCCGAATGTATAATAATTTTTATGATTTGCTGTTTGCTAAGTATTTCTAAAAATGCAGTGCCAGAGTACCTATACATATTTTAAATTGCACTACTCTTTCAAAACAGTTTTAAACTTAATATTTATTATATAGTAGTTATTTCTCTGAAAATTTCAATACTAAGTACTAAAACGATGATCGATCTTTTAATATTAATTAAAAAAAACACGTTTTTAAAATGCATGACTTGAATTGGTTACAGATTAATATGATATAATATACCTACCTAATATAATACGCCCCTTCACTATACCTAATATAGTATAAAATTATGATGTGTTACCTAAACATCATAAATTAATAATATACATTTTTTTATACACCATTATTATTAATCAATACACGTATTTTTTAACATTACATTTATCACAATATGACAAAATTGTGATTATTATTGAAAAATAGTACCTAAACCTAGTACCTATACACAAATACATAATGCATGGATGTCAATGTAACATTTGCAAAGTATTAGTTCATTAAAAAACATTTCAGGAAAACCACTCTTCGAATTAAAATGTTGTGATGAATACACGAACGGTTCGATCAATAAATTAAATTTATTATAACGATAACTATAGCCTATAAGCAGTCTAGGCATAATAATTATGAATAATAATCTAGTCCCAATATTATTATGTTTTTTTTTTTAATTTTGAGAAACTTATATTTTTTAACTTTTTTATACACATACAAAATATAATTTTCGTTTGATCTTCACATTCCACGATAAATAAAATAAACTGTGCCAAACCGTCCGTCCGAATTTATACGATACCTACATATACCTACCTAATATAAATTATAGTAAGTTTACAATATATATAATAAGTATATAATATATGTACAATATACATATATGTATACTATATAATTGTAAGTTATTTATAAATTATAATCAAATACACATAAGTTGTATGTGTAATATTATTATACTTGATAAAATGATAGCTATAATGAATGCTGTGTCTTAAATTTCTACTTCATTTATTTTAATATATCTTATGCAATTGTTTATGTATAATATATTAATTAAAGCATTACCGAGTTGCATGGACTCGTGCACGTCAAGTACAGGTACTTATACCAATAAATTTTAATCACAAATATGAAATAACAACTTAAAATTTTCAACCGATTACCTATTATAAAGTAATTAATGATCACTATAAATACGGGGTAAAAATGTATAATATAATGTAAGCGTAAGGTGTTAATATATTGTTTGTCAGACAATAAATCATGAATAAAAATAATTGAAATATTATACATCTATGTATCAATCTGTAGTTTAATTGAAAGTGCATAAATTACCGTCCATCAATATCATCAGTACCTAAAGAAAATACACTAATACATATTATAAGATACAGGAATGCTGTCGTAACTTTTATTAAACCATATCAAATGATTTTATATATTCACCTAACGCAGATCACGGATAATAAGTGCATTAAAAGTATAATTATTTATTCAGTAATAAAATTAAAACATTAAAAAATATAGTATAATGTATAAGTTGTTTCATGAAACCGTGATTAAAATTTTTCAAAACTAATATAAATAATAATAAAATTATATAAGCATAACTACTTTAAAAATCATAAAAAAACGGCAAGCATCTAAAAGGTTTTTTAAATATGTATATATGTATAAAAATAAACTGTGATGTGTAGGTATTATTATTTATTTGAACATATATTTTTTATATCATTATTATTTATTAATGTTATCATGTTATATGTTACTGTGTCAAACTATCAATTTTCGTACCTCATGAGGAATATAAAAAAAAAATTACAATAGTAATGGTCAGTATGAAATGTTACCGATTTGTACAGAATGTTCTCAGAATTGAGTCAATGTCCTCTATTTGTTAGGTATAGGTATTATATATATATATATATATATATATATATATATGTATATGTTCAATGAAGCGGACTGTGGACAATATATTATAGTACCTAGTATATAGGTATTCTAATATAATACTGTTCAGTAAATTCTATTTATTCTTTAAAAAAACAATAATTTATGCATACTTTTACCATTCAATATTATTGTAGGTTTGAACTTTGATTTGAATAAGAAATAAATGAGATATATTGTTTTACAAACAGCGTCGAAGACATTATATTATACAAACATAAGAGTGGTAAATTAATATTTAGTTAAATAATAATTCGTTCGTATAAATGTACACAAATTATTAAATTCTAAGATGAATAAATTCAGAAGTAAAATTCAAATTGAATATTATATGTATCTAATGTTGGACACTTTACCATACATGTAAAGTATAAAATGTAACCATCTTCCAATAAAATAATAAAATGTACTATAATAATATTAAAGGAGTACTTTGTTAATAATTATGAAATTTGGTTTCTAAATAGGTATTGCTAGAAAAATATATTGAGAATTTTGTACAAGTTTGGTCCGGACCCCGTAGTCCCAACCCCTCGACAGATATTGCTTAGAAAAGTCATGTAGGTACACACTCGTATAACACAGGCTTAAGTTTTGTAGGAATGTCGTATATAATTTTAAGTCTATTACATTATATGGATACATTGTACAAACTGTTCAATATAAAACTAAAAGAGCAAAACAAAGAAGTTTTTGTTTCGGTTACTTGGACCACAATATATTTAAAACGTAAAAAATCATAATATATATATTTTGTATTTCAACGATATCAAAGTCTGTAGATATTGGTCAAGGGTATATATTATTATTTTCATTTTCTTGAAGGTTTTTCTCCGTGTGCAAAATTTAAATCGATTTATATTGTGGTCGATTAATATTATCTATTGGACTGTCTTGTCTAGACTATAATCGTATTTACTTGAATGCATTATATTGTGTATAATATTCATGTGTTATCTTTTGTCTTATAATTCATATTATTCTTTAAATAATACTGGTGCGGCACATGCGTACCTATATTATGAGTTGTTACTTATTAGTGATTACTCATAATTATATTTAATATTTTAATCATTAGGCCATGAATATATTATTATGAATAAAAAATTTAGACAGTTTAAAAGAATCTAAGAATCGTAGAAGAATTGATTATTATTTATTACTAGGAAATAAATTAACATATTATCACCTACTAAACATTTAAGTACGCAAGTTTTGTTTATTTAAACAATACAATTAGCTTCATCTTCATTTAAACGAGATATTATAATTATAGTAATCTCAATGGCATGGATTAAAGTTATTTTTTTTATCTGCTGCGATTGATAGTTATTTTTGTCCAACTGCAGTGTTTAAGTATTTTTTTGGATAATGTTTTTTAACACCTTTCTAAAAGTTACATACAGATTTATTTGTTTAGAATCATAAGCTAAAGAATAGTTCTATCTATATATAAATATATTGCTGCATTACTAAATAAACAAGTAGAGTTATGCATTTAATAGACCAACCGCCTATTGGTTTAAGATTAATAAATATAATTGAAAAACACATATATCATATGTGTTTAGCAAAAGAAACTACTATTGTGTCGTTGTAGATATATGTTATATATTTTCATACCTATTTATAGTTTATGGTTTTTGACATTTACATGGATACTTTTATTGAGTTGAATTAAATATTTATTAAATAATTCAAACCCAAACTAAATCGATTTATGAATTCGTTTCATTGAGGTACCTAGGTATATGCTCTTAAATAGGTATTATATATATATTATATACATTGATACTATATTAATAGTGGTAATATTATCATGAGTCATTACCTATAACTATAGATTTTAGATACCTTATATTATATGGGCGCCTACGTCATATTATACCTACCAAACCTACCTATGTAATTTAATTTTTTTCTCAATCGTTAAAATAAGTAAAAATGAAAAAAAATAAAATCTCAAAATAATACGCACTAACCATATTGAATTCTATTGTTAACATAGTTACAGGCCCAGAAGCCCGCGAGTGATTTAATTTCACTTCATCGGTAGTGACGCGTATAGGTACGTTGAATTTGGTGGTTATTTATTATTATGATTATTATGATTATTATGATTATTATGATTATTATTATTATTACTATTCATTACGCTGTATCAAAAACTACCTCTGATGGAGAAAGCGTTCCCATGTACACAAACTAAATGTGAAGTACCTATATTTACGCGTTAAACACACTATATGCACATTGCACACACAGTACACACACACGATACATATAGCTAAACAATATATATAATATGATGTGTAATTGTATATTTTATTATACGAGTAGTATGTACTTAGATACAATGTATAATATAATATAAGAACACATATTCAAAAATATAACGAACAAAATATCAGCACGTAAACCCATCGCGAAGTATAACAACTCTGTCATTATCTGCGTGAGAACAAACTGTATATAGTAGGTACACCAACTAACTAGTATAGTGATGATGAAAAAAGAACATAATTTTCAAAATAATAGCGAGCTAAAGAAATAATAAAACTGTTTTCTATTTTTTTATCAACGCGTAATTCTTAATGACAATACATCAGACGAGCACCTATAGCGATTATAGACTATATAATATACAGTTCGATCACAACAAATTATCTTTCTTCTTCGATCCTACGAAAAAAAAATTCGTCAACCTGCTGAGAATCCGAAAAAAATTATAATAATACGTTATCCGGTTCACTATTTTGAAACAATCAACTCGGTCGTCACCGTAGGTATATAAAAGGTATATAATATACAGTTGGTTCCGGTCATCCGAGCACACTAACTTCCCTTGTACTATAAAATGTATAATATATTCACAACCGTTTAATGTTATTGTTATTAGGAGGGTTCTTTATATGAAGAATAGTTAAATAAAATATTAAAGTTTCAATTTTTTGGAAAATAAAACATTTTGTTCATAAACTATGTATAATATTTTTGCATTATTTTTTTCTTTTCAAAATATGATTAGATTCACATTTTTTTGAACGAATTACATTATAAACTTTCTCCATAAAATGGCTTTTGTAATTTTATTCATTGAATTATTTTCCTGTGTCACTTACTTATTCAATCTTTACAGTGAAACACTTAAATTGCTAGGTACTTATTGAAAACAATTTAAATGAAACAACCATAACGATAAATTAATTGTTAAATAACTACCTAAATATTATATTAAGCGCCGCATAAAAGTGAAATTAATTTCAAAGATTAAAAAAGTATTTTAGTAAAAACATCTAAAAAATAACCTATTTTTTTTATTTAGTATCAAGTTGTTGTTTATTGGATTACAAATCAAACTATTATTCTTGAATACTTAACACTTGTATGGGTACAATAAATATACATAATATACATACATAAATACCTAGGTATCCAGTCAGAGATAGAACCTATAGAAGTAGTATGTTCTATGTACTTAAATTATAAAAACGTTGATTGAAATCTTGCATAACTAATATGAAGATTTTACATTTACGAGAATACAAGAAATTATAATGTTTAAATAATAATGTAATATATAATGTATATGTGCAGTTAGGAAAATATACATCTAAAACTAAAGATGCAAAGATACTTCGGTACCTAGAACATAAGACTTAAAAAATTACTTTTGTCTTATGATTTTGTATTTTAAAAATGCATTATTATATAGCAGCAGGTTAACGTTAACCATAATAATATTATGTTCTTAGAATTTTCGAAAAAGATTCAAAACCGTCGAATGCGTAAGGAATTGTTATAATGTGTACCCACAACGAAATCATGTGGTTGAGGGAGTATAATATATAATTTAAATACGAATGCCGTCAATTTGGACCTAGTCGAGCGACAGGTGGTATTTCAGGTGCAGAGGAGTTGTAGACCTATACGATTCTTCACTTCTAATGCAACAGTACAATTCCATTTTGTATACTTCATAATCATAAACGCTGTGTCATTGTTGTTACGGTGAATATTATTGTAAAGAACATAATTTATCAAATACCTATGTATTTTTTTTTACAACCAATATAATATATAATGGGTACACTCTAAAGAATCGTCATCCAAATATTTTATTTATTCCTAAAATAAATTATTTGAGATTTAATACTTGTTATGAAATATATAAATTATTGCTTATTGAAGAATGTTTTATCGTTTAAGGAATATATAATGAAAAAAATTTTAATGTAATACCTAAAGATATCTATTTAAACAATATAAAAATATATATTAACATTATAAATTATAGCATGGATATCCTAATCTATATTATACTCGTACGACTACGTTACTTAATAAGTATTATAAATAACTATACATTTAGGTTAGTCAGAATTTAATTTTTTATGCGAGTAATATGTAGCGACCTAATTGTAAAATCGTGTTACCGATAATTTATGTACTTTCAAATAGGTAATTTAAACCACGTTTGAAATATATTGCCTGTCGAAAAAAAATTAAATTGTTTTTCAGTTAATCTGTTGATTAGTTTTTTAGAATTTTTGTGAACTTAAATATTTCAATAATGGTTTGACTTTATTTCACTGAATTTATTTTTAAATTGCTGTTATCAATCAAACGCTTGTTGACATCTTCCGCTAAAACATATTTCATAACAGGAGAGGACTGGCTAGGGTGGCGAATGCACGATCTCCGCCTGCAGGGCTTGTCGAAAATCTGGGCTGCTTGAATACATTTGGGCCGATAACTTATAAATATTTTATTATTAGCCCAAAATTGGGCCGTATTTTCTATTTCCCGGCACTAATATTTATTCCCTGTCCACCCCTGTTTTATAAATAGTTTAGGTAAAAAAAAACAACAGCTAAATATATAAATATAGATGCACAGATATATGTTGTTTATACATAATATTTCCAAAAGCATATATTTATCAGCTTTTCAATGCACAAGAAACTAAGAGGATACTCTTTATTCACAGCTCTATAGTAATTCTTAAACTTATTACAAAATATATTATAAGTATTTATAAGTTATAAGTTATAACTATATTATCTTTGAAGTTTTTATTAAAATTAACTAGATGCATAAAAATTCCTACAAGTATATAAACGAAAACGGGAGACCATGTGACATATTAAATTAATTGTAGGGAAATTAAAACGGTTGATATCAAACGACAAACATTAATTGTTATACTTATTACTTAGGACTTATTACACGCTTATATACCAATAATGGCAAATGTAAAGAAAACTTATCAAAAATGAATTTTAATGATTTAACCTCTGAAATAATTTTTTTTATATCTACTAAATTGTTATTGTATTTGTATTATTATTATAATAGTTATAAGAGTAACTAAGTAAGTAGTAATTACAAAATATGTTTGAAAGTCATGACTTATAAACAAAAATTGAAGTGAGTTTACTTTTATAATTGTTTCAAACAACTTAACAAGAACAAACAGTTTTGCAATGGTTGCACATTTGCGTGTATAACACTTTGCATGTTAATATATTACACGGCATCTGACATATCATAATAAAAATAACATGTAATTAGTAATTAGATGGATTTTAGAAACAAATAATATGAATAAATTTATTGAGACCAATTTATTATGATTGGTAAGATATAAATTATTTATTACCTACCTAACTGTGTATAAAAGAAATTCAAAAAAATTATTTGTTATACATTGTCTTCTTTGTCTATAATTTTTAAACACATGCGACAGCATATTATTTATTTATACCCGGTATATTATATGATAAATTACTAACTATTATCCTCTAAATTTTTACCTTATAAAGGTTTTAAGTTTATCTTTAAGAACAATTTGTAAAAAAAAAACGTCTATGTAAATTTGTATTAATTTTGAATAATATAAACTTATTTTTACATTTAATAATAATATCTAAATATAGTACCATAATGGCATAATACCGTATTATTATAATTTATAACGAATTATAATAATTAGTACTTAGTAGCAATGTGAATATTCATTAGAATAATATGTTAAAATACTTGTTATTTTCATTACATAACTTGAAGTAAAAAAATCGATTAATAATTTATACAGGAAAAACTGAAACAACATTTTTGTTTACGAAGAATTTCGCATACTTACCACCTACATAAACCTTAATTGGTCCGTCTAGATTTTAAATGTGGTTAAATACTAAAATTTTGTCTTTGTGCAAATCTCTTATAGTCTAACACCCGGATATTAAATACATTCCAAAATATTTTTAAACGAATGCATATTTTATTTTATGGAAATGTTAATTCCGGAGTACATGCACATTTTATAATAATGGGTTAGTCACCCAATCACATAATAATTACATTAATGGTTTTATATCGTCCATTGAAATTAATATTATTGAACTAGAAAAATAATCACATTGTAATACACAATATGTTGAAATACTTGTTGATAAATAGATGTGTAAACGATTACCTAAATATAGCAAGTGAAGTCCTGTAGACAAGTCCGTATACATAATTTAGTATTTGTTGGATTACCGATAATTTCATATGTGGATAAATATTGCAGTTAGATTTTTATAAAAATAATATTTTATATTTATATAATTTATATTTTAACCGATTGTGAAGGGTGAAATCATGTTTCCGTACATTTCATTGCGTAGTTTAAAATATTGTTTTAATTTAAGCAACTATACTCTATAGTATAATATATAGGACAATTTTCCAGTTTTCAATCTGTTACTGCCGTTATGCAGTGTATCCATCTATATTGTTTTCCTGTTCTAACTTTCTGAGAGTATCTATTTATAATTGGGATAAAAACCTACTTTTTTCACTCTATGCTCATAATAGATAATATATTATATAGGTGTAGGCTCCCTTAAGTACTAGGTACTGAATGTTCTATTGTTCAACTTAGTAGAATTTAAAATTAATAAAGAGACTAAAAAAAATTTGTCACGCACATTCTTATATAATTCTCGATGGGAACAATTGTATCCATTTTTTTTCACCAACATAGAACTAAATAAAAGATTTATTCATAATAATAACCATCTACTCCGATGATGACATCCAATAGCCTTCATACGAATCTCTTAAATATTTTATGAATCTTATGAATCTTATACTTCAGAAAACCATTTCTCATGATTTCTATGCTATTTAACAACCCAATTTGACAATTATTATATAAAATATTAATACTTTTATCATAAAAGTTTTATGGCGTTATTTTTTTTCATGAAACCAATCAAATATATTTTGAAACCTAGCAAACATGAAATTGCACACCGAAAGGCACAAAGAAGTATTGTTAGTCAGATATGTACCCGTGTTATTCGGTAAACTGTTTCGATTCCTAGCATTTAAAAATTAAAACTTTCCCCGGCATAACAAAAGACATAAGTATTATCATAGTAGGTACTATAATAGTTTACAAAAACAAATTATCACGCAAGCTTTCTAGATTTAATCACAGGCCACTGGACGCACAAAGCGTATAGCAAAACATTTGTTTTCGTTCCTTAACGCCATCCATTTATTTAAACCAACAGTTATATCAGATAATCAGACATAAGATAGTTAAGTCTGGTGATTATACGATACGCATCATTTTTAATTCATGGCATAATCTACCATCGGATACCTGCGCCAAGCTACCGAATAGTTACGTTTCAATGACTATAGAAAAATAATAAAACACTATTTTCGTACCTATATATACAGTGTTTTCTTGTTTAAAATGTATTTTATTCTAACGTTTTATTTCTTACACTTGACATTGTTTCCAGTTAAATGGCTTTACATCGAAAGGGTGTGGTAACAAGTCAATAGAAATGCACATACAGTGACGTAACGGAAGAGTAGTAGAATATTTACGATGCATAACCGATTGAAATAGTTCATATAACAAGCATTTAGTGCACCTGTTTCTTCGGTCATATTTTATCTTTTATCATGTTGAATTACCAACGTATGATGTTATTTTAAAATAATTTTGAATTAATTATTAAAATAAAACATATAATTTGGAACTTATTCTTTACGGGTACCTCCTATATTCGTCGCGTGTCCAACTGTATCATATCATATATAATATCATAGTAGTTTATACCCTACCTATAAGTGATTTCACATAAATATATTTATTTTTTTTATACCATGTCATATTTAAATTATCACGACGAATACAAAAACTATTAATGTGCAAATTGTTAGCACAGTTATGTTTCTAAGTTTGATTTCAAAAAAAGATAACCTATTTTTTAACTCCGACAGTCATTGTAACCGTATGTATATAATATTAATACCATGTAATATGTTGACAAACCGTTCGGTCTTTGCAGTGCCTATCTAAAAGAACTGTGGATAGATCACGAAGTAGCCTATAGCCTAGAGGGGTCGAACACCTAAGCAAACAATGGACTCCCACCGTGACATGACGGTATAGATACGTAAAAAACAAAAACTCATAGGCCACACAGCAAGGTATGCCATTGTAACACCATTACTATTGTCTACTAATAGCTTAAATGTATTTTGATTAGAAATTAAATACTTTTATAATATTATATGGGTACATTAAACATTTGTACATAATATAACATACTTTGTATGTACTATGTTTAAATGTAACACATACACATACCATTATACATATTATACGATAGGTATACAATATACCTATAATATGTACCTATGCCAAAAGGTGTATTATGTATTATTATAATATAAATTATATAAGCCATGAAAATCTAGGTAGATACTTAAAAAGATGTATACCAACTATTGAACTATACCGTAAATATTATAGAGATATTCGTATTGTACTTAAAGTTGTAGTTTAACTTTAAGAAACTTATTCAATGTTTTCATTATAATAATATAGTATTTACTGCAGACTCAATCACATTCTGGTAATCTGCAAGAGTACAAATTATGACTCATTATAGCTGGACGTAGACTTCAGAACAGTTCTTTTACAATAAGGTGTATAATAATATATAGGTATTTATAATATTATAATACTTATATGATATAATAAAAGCACTATATTAATTTATATTTTTAGGTTTTAGGTAAATCGATAGTCAACTAGCAACCTACAGCTTAATCTACCATAATACATTTCTGCTTACGCCAATTTTACTTCCATTAATAACTTTAATAAAGCCACATACACGAAAAAATTTAAAAACTATAAATATAATAAGGTAATAACAAATATAAAAATCATAAGTATATTTTATATATTTTTTATTTTTAACATTGAAATTCAAATTTAGGTATACAAACAATAACTAAAATAAATGTTATTCAGTTAAAATAAATATAATGTATGGTAATGAATAAAGGAAAACTATTGTTTTCCTATACTCATCAAGAAAAAAATTATGTTTAATAACTAATTATTAAATGGGGTGACATATTATATTTTTATTATATAAGATCCAAATCGTGAATATTTTACTACAACAGCTAAACGCAGGTGGGCACTTAAAGTTACTCGTATTAAATAGTAGGCATCATACTATTAAGTTTGTCAAATGCTGAAATGCATACTTAATACAAATAGGTATGTAACATTAATTATAAATAGCATAGAAATAATACTATCATTGATACTACATTAGTTAAGAAACAAACATGTAATACCAACGTCAATCATAATTCGTAAAAGATTTATTTTTTTTGTATCACATTTAAGTCATAAGCATTAGTAATTAGTATATATAACAAGTATATAGGTTTTTCATTAAATTAAATAATAGATCGTCTCTTTCTTAGTCTCTTTATACATATTTATATACAAACATAGGTGCATATACCTATAGTACCTCCAATTTCTACATACAGACATACAGTTGAATGATTACCTATGTAACACTTAGATATTCCAACACTGATGACATATTATTATAATGTGAAAAACAGTACGCTTGATCAACGTGTATCAAACCCAATTTTTTCCAACAGATTGTGTATATATGTATAATATCAGCCTCTGAGCCACATCTCTATTTCACGCAAGTCGAATTACGGGTCCAGTATACGAAAAAAGCATTACCGACGTGATATGTACCTATATGTACGTACTATATATCTAATATTGAACTATAATAATAATGGTAGATGGTTAAATATACAGCGGGGCCCCTATAAACCGCAATAATAGTGTTTGCGGTGTCCCCCTTTTTCTATAATAATAATATCCTGATCTAAATACAACAGTATTACATTTCGAATATATAATGTAATTATCATTATATACACATAACAATATGTCGAACTGCCATAACGGTAAGCGAGGCTTATAATTTTGAAAAACCTTTCACAAATAATGATCGCCGAATATGCGTGTTTATACTTTATAACGATGACACATTATAATATTATGGTAAAGTAATAATATCATTATCGATAAAGTATACAACACACCAGAGAAAATAAAATATCTGCGTTCTCTTGATCGGTTTTTTACGATATTTTAATTTTTATGTAAATTATCAGCATTTTCAAATATTAATATTTTACATACTCATAACTTACTTAAACATTAAAATATTGTAAAAAATCGATCAAGAGAACGCAGATAGTATTTTTACCTAAAAGTTTGATTATTGGTAAATTCACTCAAATATCAAAACTAACATCACACTATTGAAACTGGTGAAAGAAAATTTGTTATGTCGTACATATTGTGCTCTTAAAGCAATGAAACATTATGTTAATATTATGTAGTAATTATTAAAATAAAATCAGATAGTATAGAGTAGTATCTACATTAGTTTATGGGTTGTGACGTTGTGGATAAAGTAGAGAAACGAACAATGGTATAAAATAACTAAGATGCAGCAAATTTTAAACACCTACTGACCTAATAAAAAAATGCAAAATTCGGTAATTCGGAATCATATTATTCAATATTATGATAAGTGAATAGTGATAAGTGTCACTTTTAATATCATTATTATTATTATTATTATTATTAATATAATATGGTATTAGCGAACAAAGCACAGCGCAATATTATGAATACAAATTAAATTAAGAATCAAGAGAATGTCTTAATATAGTAAATCAATTTAATTGTATTTTTAAGAATTAGGTATCGAGTTTAAAACAGCAAAGATCGGTGCAAATAAATAATATTAAGAAACACTCGCATCGTGTTATAACATTTAAGACCAATATAATTGTGTACTAGACATGCCAAAAAAAAAAACTATTATAATATGCACAAAAAATGATCTGTAGATATAATGTTAAGGAATATTTAAAAATTAAATTTCGTGTGTAGGTAAGTGCAAACGTTTTTTTTATGTGAAACATCTAATGCGGCGGATGAAAGCCTCACGCGCAAAACATCTAAAGCGCCTTTAAAATAAAAATAATTTTTCTTATAATAATCTGCAAATTTTGTTTTTAATTATGCCATGTTTATTTCCTTAAATAAACCATATCCTTTCGATTTTAAACTTAAGAAAATCAATGCAACATTTATTTCAAATTTTGTATACATAAATGTAGGTACATTAAGTAAGAGGAACTTACAATTTTATTACACTAGATACTATACTGTCTTCTACTATAGCAGATACTATACTACACGTCTACACGTCTATACTATACAGTCTACATCATTCTATTGTTTCCATTGATGATAATATTGCTAAATGATAAATTTAATAAATATAAAGAACCATTCGTTAAAATATAAATGTAGTTAAATAATTAAAAATTAAATCATTTTAAGTAGATAAAAATATTATAACTATTATTTTAATGCATTAATGATAAATATTATGAATATTTACTCATTAGTAATAACTAATAAGTAATAACTAATGAATTATTGCAATATACCTACTCGTAAATAATACACATTCATATTTCCGTCTCGGGTCTCCAAACTAGTTATGGTCTGTGGCTTATGCCTTAAAGAATAATTGTCCTTTATATATATTTCACCAAATAATATTTAATAAATTACATAAGTCAAACAGCATTCACAATATTTAGATCATTTACAAATGTATAACGAATTAAAAAATATATAGATAATAATAGATTCAAATAAAATAAACTATAGGCGAATTTGTAACAATTTATTTAATAGTAAATTTAATACATAATTAAGAAACAATCTATTTTAGATTCTAAGTGGAACGATGAATGTATTGATTTTACAATAATGTGTGTGTTTTTTTTTTATTTTTTTTTATTTTTAATTTTAATTTTTTATTTTTGTGTCTGTCATTGCCTTTTAGGACAGTAAAAGTGCTTGGATTTCGAAAAGAAAATCGATTTTGGTTTTTGGTGTAACTCTAAAACAAATGACCGTAGGGACATGAAATTTTGACTGAATGTTTATAATTGCATTTCCTATACACCATAACATTTTCCAAATATTTTGACTCTTTTTGAGCTGTTTACGGACATTGTCAGTTTTCAATTTTTTTAGTTTTTTTTTCTATAAATATCAATAAAATTTTATCTGTTGAGTAAAAAAGCTTGAAAATTTAATAGAAGGCTCTTGGTTATTGTTTCAAAGGAAGATGAAAAAAATTAAAAATCCTTAGTCACAGTTTTTATTTATAAGCATTTAAAATTCAAATTTTGACAAAATAAGGAAAAATCACGAAAATTAGAAAATTATTTTGAGTTGAGAATTCATAAAAATTTTTCTTTTTAAATCTAAGATTTGAAAATGTAATATAAGATTACTCATAAGTTTGTCTACCTTTATCAAAAAAAAAATGTCTAGAAGAAACTTAAATTAAATTTTTATGAGCGTCTGAAATTTATATTTTTACAACATTTGATATTTACTCGATTTCTCATGTAACAATTTTCTTATTTTATTGTAATTAAAAAACGAATGACTGTAGATACTTGAAAATTTCACTGAATGTTTATATTAGCATTTTCTATACACCATAAAATGTTGAAAATATTCTGACTCTTTTTGAGCTGTTTACGGACATTGTCAGTTTTCAATTTTTTTTTTTTTTTTTCTATAAATATCAATAAAATTTTATTTGTTGGGTAAAAAAGCGTGAAAATTTAATATAAGACTCCTGATATATTGTTCTAATAGCAGTTGAAAAATATTAAAAATATATAGGCACAATTTTTTTTTATAAGCATTTAAAGTTCAAATTTTGACAAAATGTATTAAATTCAAAGTTTAATAATTTTTTTGTAGTTAAAAATTTATAAAATGTTCAACTTTTATAGCTAAGGATTGAAAATTGAAAACAAGGCTCCACGTAAATAGGTTATATATAAATTACTTTATTCACAGTAATATCATCAAATATACTTAGTAATACTAATATCATAGGCTGACTCGCTGACTGACCGTTTTCGCTCAGAATCGTTTTTCTTATACAATGATATTATATCATTGAATTCAAATTTAACACCATCCATTACAGTGACCCACTTTAACCTAATGTACAGCAGAGCGACATCCACTTGCCCACCTTTTTTTATTGATAGGATTATATTTGTAACATACATTTTGTTCTAATTTTTCTAAATAATGATATATTGCTTTCGTTATGGATATTAACCTAATATATATCTTTTAATTTTAAAGTAGACTGCATAGTGTAGAACTGTAGAGATACTTGATAGGTACACAATGTATAACTCATGTCTATAAATACAGTCAATTTTTTATGTAGCTATTATTGTTAAAATATATTGGTAGTTGGGTCTTGGGTTCTTATTGTTTCGAATGCAACATTTCATTAATTGAAACCAAAAATGGTATTGGACTTTCACATTTTTTACTAAGCGTGCATTGTTAATTTTTAAATATAATTTAAATCGTAAATATCAACCAAATATATCAATAATTTAATCGTTTAGATTTTTTGATAAGTAGGTATAGTTTATTACAGTTAATGAATTAACTTATGCAAATTTACTTTTATAGTTTTCAATACCTATACGGCGGCTATACATAACAAGAACATATTTTATTTAACTATTACGATTATGTTAATAATTCATTTCGCTTAATGAAAATATTATGAATTTATCAATAGAAAAATACGATTATTAACACCAACATGAATGATAATGTAATATGTGATAAACATATAAGATATCTATATAGTATATATCTTATATAAACATAAGATTGTGGACCTCAACAAAGAAAAAGAATTGCGCAAACACAATTTTTGATAACCAAATGAATAATGTCTCCATTCAGTATCACTAGGTGTATCATAATTTACAGCTGACTAAATAACTTAACTATTCCAATAGTTCGATCTTGTTAAAGCAGTGGAACACATAATGCACAAATATAATAAATATTAATACGAGAAAATATTTATGAATTGTCTTATAAGTAAACAATGTATTATAAAATCGGCAATGGTTAAGTGTATTATATTGCCAAGTATAATAACAAACGATTTTCATAAATTATTCTACACGCTAGTATGATATTTTATCACATACACGCACTTTACAGTCAATGAATAGGTACACATTTGTGTAAAAACAACTTGAGTTTAATAATTTACTATTAATACATCGACAAAACTGTTATTAAAATGTATAAATTAAGAATTAAATTGCAGGTTCTATCGCACGTCTTTCACGACCTTATAATGTCAAAATTATGATGAAAGAAAAAAAACTACGTCATGTAATTGATACAACAATATATTAATGTGTTTATGGTGGGCACCACGGAATACAGATCGTGGTATGCGACTAGGACCATTCACCAAATAATATCCCAAGGACTGTGGTTAAATGAATTGCTCCAAAAATCTACGATAACCTATAGTCAAACTATGTATGAGCTTCTATAATAACCCATTGACGGTCATCGTTGGGGGGGGCAAGGGGGACATGTTCCCATCCGGCGCTTTTTCGTACTTTGAATAGGTATTATATAAGCAAACGAACTTAATTTTAGTTAAAATAATAATAAATAAATAATATATATTTTATATTGTTCAAGACTAAATACCCATGATTAAAGATGTTATACATTCTAAAATCAACGAAGTACCAAACTGCCAATGCCCCGTGTATATAGATATTTTACATTAAACTATAGTTAATATCAATGACCGTAGTCCATGAAACAAAACAATGTGTTGTTCCTAACCATGAACTAAGATAATATACATATATATATATATATTATCTTAGCTCATGTTCCGAACTTCATAAATTATCACAAAATGGATTATATCGAAATCGTAATTCAGCCTTATCAACTATCAAGTTATTTGCAAAATACATTTGTTTATTTCTTAGAACATTACAATTTTTATTTTTAAAATAAAAATAAAAATATTGGACTGTATAGTCAATCAATCTATCAAGATTAAAAATCTCAAATCTAATAGAAAACAAGGGAGCACTTTATTCTGTGAACAATGAATAATGATTATTATTTCACTTAGAAAGAAACCACGCACTTTATATTCATACACTTCTAAATGGGTAGGTAAAATGAATGTAAAATATAATTTAATGCTGTTTAAATGTTTAATACCATGAAAACATGAAATATGTATGTTTAAATTACGCAGTGACTATAAATTTAATCAACAATCCGTCAATCCACCAGAGAAAGACTTACCCTAACCTAACCCTGATACATGTAATGAAAGTGGAGATTGTAGGGCCATTGAAAAACTGATCAGGTATATTTTTTTGACAAAATCATAGAACGTTGATACAAATAAATTTAAAAAAAAAACAAAAAAATGTTAAATATTATGTATAGATATTAACATAAAATAAAACATTGTAGTAAATTTTACTCTAATTTAAACTTTAGAGAATCTATTTATTTATTTTTGAGAATTTATTTTAAATAAAATAGGTAGGTACTGTCTCTCACTGAATTTTTTAAGATGGACACCATTGAAATAGTCCGGCTATAGGTAATCATTTCTCAGAATAATGAACCATTGATTTTTTAATTAAAAGCATTTAGTTAAAAAATAGGATTAGATGATTATACTCTACTGCAGACTGCAACCTTTCATTCGATACGGAATCAAACTCTGAGTGGCGAGTGGAACGACCTGAACACCGCAGTCGTACTAATTATCTATACCAGTAAAATTGACGGTTTCCTAAGAACACATTTTTCTGCACGGTAATCTCTTATTTTATTCCGTTTGCTTAAACGTACCTTTCTACGAATGGTACCTACACCGTTAAGTACTATAACGATATTAGATTGTGTATTATAAACTAAAAATCAATCGAATTATCAGACACTTTTTGCATAACTTTTACGTATGTGCTGCACAATCCACTGTGGCAAATGCTAATGTTTTTATTTATGTACCTTACATTTAAAAAATATTATTTTTTAAAATTATTTAACTCGTTCTACTTTAATTTTTCAAATATCTAAAATAATATAGAGATAGTTTAAGACAGGATTTAATATTAAAAAATGAATTACTAGTGTAATTTTTTGATTGTACAGAGACGCTGAGTCACGTTTTGTCATTTAAATTGTCTATCCACGAAGATCTTGTAAGTGAACGGTCTCACGATTAATACAACAATTGAGAAAATGACATGTATTTTTAATAATAATATTTTATAGAATAATATTTTATATACATTTTCAATAGTTATATTTCCCAAGATTTTTTTCTTTCAGCCAATTTTAAATTAAATAAATTAAATTTTTATTAAAATTGAGAATTTTGTGTAAACTAATTACTAGAAAATAGTTGAAATTTGTAGTTATTAATTATATTGTAATTTAGTGTGACCTAATTGAAGATATACCATACCTGAACAGTTAATAAAAGGTATTATAACGTAAAAAAGTTCACATAAATTTGATTCCAATTTGGTTGCATTTATAAATATTAAAAATTAATAATAGTATGCAAATATAATAAATTTCGCTATTATTAATACAATGTGCAATATAGGTACACCTGCAGGCCCATTTATTACTAATATTATTGCTATTATTTAATTTATTATTTTTATTGTCATGAACTATTTTAGTAGACGTATTAAATTCTCTATATAACGAACGGGCACATAGGTCAACGTAACATTAGGTTACGTTTCGTATGTAAATATATAGGTTAAAATGTATGAAAGGGCTTTAGGGTAATCTTGAATTTTAAATAATGGCTCTTGGAGTATGTAATTTAGACCTTATATATATTTTAAAATTGTATGTGACCTGTGACACACTTTAAGAAGAAATTTAGAAATATAAAATAGATAAATTATGAACATATAAATATGTAATAATATTGTACGGAATAAATTATATTTATGCATGGTTTACATATTTACGATATTGTACACTCAGCCATTTAATTGGCATATAGGCATATTCTGCGGGAGGGCTAGAGGGGAGAAGTTTACACCTGACATTTTATAGTAGAGGCAAGACGAAAGATATAATTATTGACACATTCGAAAGCGCAACATATTGGAATTTAGATGTGTGATTATTCTTCTAACTACCAATTTATTTAGTGAACGATAAAATTCTGAAAGTAATTAGAATTTGTCGTCAAGTCTACTTGAGATCAACTTTCCTACATTATTGATTTTATCTCCTTGAAATCTAAAAAGTTATAATAGCAATGTAAAAGTTAAAAATTGCCATAGGTATTTCCATTTTGAATAAAAAATGAAAAAATGTGGGAATTTCAATTTCAAGTAAACTTTACTACAAATTTAAATCAGTTTTCAGAATTCTTATTACTTCACTGACTTGGTTTGACCAATCGGTACGTAAGTACTCTGTAAAATAAAATAAATCTAAATTCCTATGTGGCGAAGACAAAAAATTATATTTATTTTGTGTGTGCATTTTATGTAATATTATAATAATTAGTTATAAAATATTTATATTAAGTACACTTAAAGTTATAAATATTACAATATAGTTAGTATTATACACATATTATATATGTATAAACTAACTAGATAGCCGACTTCGGATTGATATTGAAGCTGTGAAAATGGCTGACTTCTCTTATCAAAAAGCCCATTGTTTACATTATAATTGATGATAATGAAGGATTATAATTCTTTGGTGTGTGGTTAGTAATTAGTAGTTTAATTTAATATTTATGTACCTACTTTTATCTTAAATTTTATGTAGAAATTTAAAATAAATTCTTCGTGATTTTTGAGCGACTTAAGATAGTTGGATTTTTATTTTATATAACTTAAGCTAACAGGGCATGCATTTATAATTATTACTAAACTTGAATTAATAAATTAAGACCATTTTAAAATTATTTATGTCAGATTCTCAAATATTAACAGACATACGTGTTTTGTACCCAATATAATGTGACTTAAAATATGTAGACCAAAATAAATTATATCACTGATGAGTTATAATTTGACTTACATGATCTGTACCAAAAAAATATAAAAATATAAAAATGTTTGGTTCTAATCATACTTTTAGCCAAAAATGTAAATTTTTGACTTAGGACATTTATACAATCACCAAAGAATTATTAATTATTATAAAATAAAACAAGATCATTATGCATAATAAAATTATTATAATATTGTGTGAACACATTAAGTTTAAGAATTTTAAAGTTCAGATTTCCAAATTTCAATACGTAATATTTCATTTAATCAGCTAGTAATATGTAAACATGGGGCTTTTTGATTTGAAGGTCAGCCATTTTTCCGACTTTAATATTCGATATTGTTGTTATATATAGGAAGTCAGCTATCTAGTTAGTTTATATATCTGTGGTATTATACGTTGGTATATTTTCACTAATTTTACAACTTCGTGGATTGTTATAGTAGTGCGCAGTTCAGTATCAACATGATAATATTTAGTATTAATAAATTATCTGAGGGGTATAATAGAAGACTATATCATTGGACACAATAGGTAAAAATAATTTCTATATTCCCCACCTCCGAAAAAAATGTACTCCAAGTTATGTCACTGAATTTGAATACTTGAAATACTTAAGTATACAAAAGTAATCTGATTGCCATCTTAATCTATATAATATTATATTAGCTAAATTATATTTATCTGTTATCCGTCATTTATCTCTCACAAAAATCAAAAACTGTTATAGATTAAATTATACTAAAGTAAACTAATTAATAATAAACAATTGAAATGATAATTATTTCGATTTAGATTGTATTAGGAACTGATTAAATTTAAAACAACTCACGAGATACGACGTAATCTGTTTATGACTGAATATTAAGAAAAAACAACACCTTATTAAAAATTAAAATGCACATTATTCAATTCAAACCATGTTTCCTCTGCTGATGTTATGACAGAGACTTTAATAGTGGTCAATGGCAAATAAGAACTATACAATTTTACGTAATAATAGTAATAACTAGGATATAATTTGCCAATATTGTATTACCTACTAACTACGGTAATTTTTTGAATAAATTATTTGTTTTCTATATTATTTAATATAATATAACAGGTAGTATTATAAACCGTAACAAATAAAATAAAAAACAATATTTGCATCTTTTTCAGCAATAATTAATAATACGTACCTTTGGTTGTATCAAATTCTCTGCGAGTAAAAACTGTAAGGAAAAAAAAAAACCACGTCACTTTTTCGTATTTTGTCGTTTCCGGTTCATGTCGATAAGCAAGTTCTCACTCGCGGATATAACACACGACAGACACAAGGTGTACCTACGAGGTCTATAACGGTAACCTAAAGACAGACGACGACGGCGGTAGTATTATACGGTAAACAAACAGACATGAGCTAACGCGAAGACCCGGGAGAACCAACTAGCCCGTGTAATATGCCGGCGGAGTTCTGCTGGTCACAAACCAGAACCAGTTTCCTCTACTCTACAATCGAATTCCCTAGCGCGCGCGCGTTCCGAGTTCATGTGCGCATGTGTTCAAGGTCTGCGACTCGCCATTTTTCTCGCTAGGAATAGGGTCATTCCGATGGTATAGTTGTCTTGCTGTAATTTTTTTTTTCCCCTCCGATGTTTGGATTTCCAGCGTAGACAAAAATATATATTAAGTCACTTCCAAGAGGTCAAATCGTTATGTATAACACAATATTATAATAGTTATAACCAATACAACCGTAGCACAGGTCACAGCTGATAATAAACCTACCGCGGGTGGGTATAATAGTACAATAAAAATAAACAACACGATCCGTTTTCATGAAAATATTAAGCCTTCAAAGATATATTATATTTTTTGTTGTTGCTTATTGTAGGAACCTACTGATATCTATGGTTTAATTATAATTTAAACGCATTCGTATCATCATATACTATTGTATGATCTTATCTATTTTGAATCATATTATAAAAAAGTCGAAGGTATATAATATATCTGGTAATATAATTATAAGTAGTCTTCCACAATTAAACAAAATTATTTTTAATTGATTTCAAATTCATACAATATAACAATATACGTATACCACTATACATAATATAGTGGCTAGGTACCAGCTATTACTTAGACCTAACCTAACTTAACCTCGCCTAACCTACCCTACGCACATCAATTTTTGCTTTGAAACAAATTCATGCAAGGTCCAACAAAATTATAGTATTATTACTATTAAGTGTGGTCTTGTCATTTTGTATTTTTGTAACCAACTATACTTATATCTATATTTTAGCTCATAATATTGTATTTTTGTAATAAATATTATGGGTATAATTAATTCAATACTATTCAAGTATGACGATTAATTACCTATATTAGATATTCAAAATATATTATAGAATATAATTAAATAGGTACCAATTTTTCAGTATAAATACTATTATAAACTAAAACAAAAACTTAGTATAATATAGGTATAGTGGATATTTGTAATCTGTATAAATAGTAACAATAGTATAGGTAATAACTAAAAGGTAAAAGGTAATTAGTTGGTACAATATCTAATAATTATCTAAATAAGTGGGAACTCATCATAAATATAAAATATTATTATATAATCAGGGCTCGCATTTGAAAAAAAATTTCGTTTTATGTTATTTACGATTAAAACGTTACACAATGTTTGCGTTTATCGTTATTTAGAACTAAAACGTTGTAAAAATTTCTGAAAATTACACACATACCAAATTTAGATTATATGAGTACAATGTAAGTACTTATCCATATAGAAATAATAAGTAGGTACTAGAATTAACTAAAAATTGAATTGTTATAATTTATAACTTATCTGATATATGAATAATATATTTCTAAAAATCTAAACACATAAAAGGTTAATTAATTAAGTTTTTAATTTTGATGTAATTTTGTTTAGGTGTTTTACAAATTATTTTCATTTGAACCTTTTTTACGAATAGCATTGGGCATATTGGTGACATTGCACACTGGACATACTGATATTAGTAATTACTAGGACTGGGATTTTAATGCCCTGAAAAATCTGAAAAAAATGCAAAAATGACTTAAAAAACTAAATAATGCACTATAAAATTGCATTTAAATTTTTTCATTATAGATTAAAAATTGGAAAAAAATTGTAAAATGATACTAAATTAATGTATTTTTTGATAAAATTTCATGATAGATAAAATTACCAAATGATTTCTATGATAAAATTGTTATTGAGTATCGACAATAACTTGTATATATGTATGGTGTAATAAAAATTAAAAATTAAAAATAATAATACATATAATAGGTTAATAACGGCGATAATTTGAGCTATGATAAAATTGTTATCGACGATAACTTGTTGTGTTATATAATTTATTATTCGTACCGTCGGCAGTTTGTTGAAAGTCTCTTGTTGATTACAACAATTTTCGTTTATTTTATGAACAAATTGTAAAAAATGCTTTAAAAACTAAGAAAATGCAAAACAAAATTACTTTAAAATAACCAGTATTACCCAAAACACATTTTATACTTACGGACCAACGATCGAAATACCAGAAAAAAAAGATGCCTTTGCATCAAAATCCCAGCCCTAGTGATTACCTAATGAAATATGAATGAAGCTGTAAATATATATAGTATAATATTTTAATTTATAGGAGTTAGGTAAATACCAAAGACCATACATACACCAAATAATTTTGCAAAACTGTAAAATATTTATTTACACACGCGTCTGGAGTAAAGAGTGAAGCGTAAACACAATATTATTATAAACACAATACATAATAATACGGTATGCTAAAATCTGATAGTATAGACTACAGACTATATAGAATACATATAAATAAAGATAATTATACGAAAAAAAGAATACCAATAGGTATACTTAAACGTTATAATATTATTTTCACTCAAGATGTTTGAACCAGTCTATACTTAAAACTGTGAATTGTGAATAGGTACTGAAATTGAATCTCTTTAAAATAGCTGAAAATTATATAATAGTTTCTCTTTTACAGTCATAATATCAACTGTAATATTAATAATGTGTCACGAATTTAAAGCTTACTATATACTGAAGTATTTGATGAAAATATTACGAGACGTACCTAAGTACTGTCATGAAACCATAATAGTACTAAAGAAAATAATGTAAAAGATAGGTTGGGCTGTACTTGTTTTAAAACAATAATATAAGAAATATATCATTTTTTTCAGCATTCACGTAGAGTCTTTAACAACCGGTTTTCTATATATATATATATATATATATTATTTTAATAATCGTTGTATAACATAATGTATATGACGTGAGTTTTAAGAAAAAATGCACGATATATTTTATGGAGTTTCTTGATAAATAAACTACAAGAGTAAAACTAACGAACGAAAAATTTAAACATATCAGCGCGCGCTATCTTTTCATTCCAATTTATTTATCAAAAATAACCTAAAATTCAATAGTATACGGATACATAACATTTAATTTTTACACACACAATATCAAAGACTTAAAGAGGAGCCGCATATAGTAACTAGTAAGTAGTTCCCCAACTTCTGAAAACGATTAAAAAGTGTACCTACACTTTAATAAATAATATTTACTCCTAAAAGTACATTCACACGCTCAAAATATGGCTTAAAATATTTGTCTTGATTGAAAATATTTATTTTTAACATAAATATGTTTTTGAGCTGAGTACTGGTATTTTATTTTTACAACCGATTTTTATAACGCTATTTGTTTATTAGTTATTACCATAGAAACGAATAAAATGTAAAAATTACTTAATTTCTTCTAGGTATACAGGATTGAACAGGAAGACCTGACAAGGAAAAAAAATTATGATACTTAAACGTATGACAAAAATTGTGAAAATTATATGACTCATAAATAATAATTTAAGAATTATACTCATGTCAAGATATTTCCAAAAACAGTATTTTATAAATAGTTATTACGTTCTAAATTAATTTAATCAAAAAAAAAATTGATATTTTAAAAAATTCTAAAAAATAAACTACTTGACTTAGATAAATGTTATTTACCATTAAAATTGTTCTTATAATCAGTTTAAAAATTGACTATTTCGAATTTTTCCAAAAAAATTCAATCATATTTAAAATTTTTTATTTTCAGTATTAACAAAAATAAAAATATTTTTATTTATATTATATACCTACGTGTAGCGCAAATATATTAATTTATACATTTATGGTCATAAATTATATATAAAAAAAAATTTGAAAATATTGATTAGAACAAAAGTTATTTCATCTGTCAGGTCTTCCTGTTACATAATCCTATATATACAATTATTATGAATTAATGGTTATACTTATTAATACATATATAATTCAACTCTTTGGAAATATTTAATTTGTTTACAGAATATAGAAGGTACCTACTCTGCAGTGGCGTATTTTTTTTTCTGTGGAGGGAGGGGTTAACTTTGAAGGTAGTTTCTGATAAAAATTTGATCTAGATGGTACTTATTTAAGAGGTCAAAATAGAAAATTCATAGAATTTTATAAAATAATCGTTTAAAATAAAAAAAAAATTTTAAAAAAACAAACATTTTAACTTAAAAACTGTTTTGAAAAATTAGACCCCCCCCCCCCCCTCATAGTTTTTTTTTATAACTTGAGGTATACTATTATTGTCTATAATATGACGCCTTCCGGTCACTTCCCCGTGACACGTTGTACAGTTACTTTAATACTATTATTATAGTTTATATTTTTGTAAAACCATTTTTAAGGATTACTATTAGGTTCAGTATAAACATTTTAATAACTCTGAAACTACTCATTAAAATTTTTATTTGGATACATCAAAATGTTCAATTCTTGCAAAATGATTTGCAGTAAAAAAGGGAATTTTCATTTGAAAAATAGAAGTTTATATATCGCCACAGGAATACAGGACACTCCTTGTGTAATACAAAAAAATATTAGCTTTGAATTAGTCGATATCAGTTGAAGTTATTGTATTTAGGTATACTTAAAAATTCTAAAAATGAGAGTTTGAAAAAATTTACTATCAAAGAGCAAAATGGAGGTGAGCATCCTTAAAAAATCAGCTTGTGTATGGATCAAAAGTATATAGAGTTCATCTGTTAATCTTTCCCACAAGTCCTGCACATGCTGCAGGCACAATTGTACAAATAACTCAAATTATTTAGAGGGGCATAAAAAAAGACGTGGGTGGCTATTAATATGGACCCACCTCCTTCCATATTCATTGACTTTAAAAAAAACTGATTTAAATGATTATGTTTTAATGTAAAAATTATGACCTAGTTTTTCATCAAATTAATTTACAATATTGCTTAGTTTTAGATATAAAGAATAATAACAGCGCTATTGGATTATTAATTATTGTGTTTTTACTTCGTGGAGTAACATTAACTATATTTCCGGAAAAAATAAGTTGGTCCCGGAGAAATCCTGAACAAAATATTTTAAGAGGACTGAAATTTTAGGGAGGGGGACTATATACGAATTCTAGGTTTTAGAAACGATAATTAATTTAACATTGTAATGAAAATCATGACAATTATTTACGATACAGAGAACTGGTTAATTAATTTGTTCCTATGTTCCAATAAAATTTGTAATTCTATTTTTACGACGAAAGTGCAGGTCTTGACAACAATAAAAAATAAACTAGGTACCTACCTACTAAGCTTTCGACGCATAACAAATAAAGTATACCTAAACACTGAATGATTTTAGAAAGTTTGGCTAGCTAAAATATAACAAATATAGTCATAATGTCATATAATATGTGTGTATTGTGTATAGGCAGTGTAAATACGTATTAAACGTATATAATACAGCACGCGTATTGAAAATCCTAAATACCTGCAGGCAGCACTGCAGCAGTGTTAAAACCATCACTATATTCGATTTATTGTCATGGTAAATATAACCAAATGATCATTTAAATGATACCAACTATCTGAATAATCAACCATAATTAATTTACAATAAACCATTTAAAAAAAACATTTATATTTATTGTGATTAATTTTTAATTAATTAAATTATTATAACGGAGATGATTAATTACGAATCGTTATGCGTATATTATTAAAAGCAATTAAAGTGTGTACGGCTTCTAAAATATATTAAATACTATATATTATTACCTACATAGTAGGTACACAATACACATACACTATACGTATCGTTGTAGACTTCTGTATTATGCTATATACGTCTATACACGACGTGTACAGTGTACGAAAAGAAAAATTAAAAATGCTATGGAATGTATAAAAAAAAAAAAAAGTGATGGTTCTCGTATTTAACCTTTATATGCATTTATATAATATAATATACAACAATAATCATTAGCTAAGTGAAAATGAATAGACGATTTAATATTGCAGTAAAAATAATGAAAATAGTATTGCAGTTATCAGATGATCTACTTCACACCCTACCAACAGAGATGCGATTCTGAATAACATTTCCGGACATTTCTGTAGATAATCCTACTTAAAAACCGGTTCGTCGACAACGCGTAACGCGTCAGATGAATTCTTGTCGGTCGTACTCAATAATTATCGCGCAACCATTAAATAATCGAAGTCCTTTTACAATATGATAATAATAATAAAAGTAACGTTACTCGGTCCTATTACTGCAGTATATAACAGTCAATTGGTACTTAACTGCACAGCCCATACACTACCTACAATATATAGACGTACATGACATGCCTACATCCCATATATTTTTATAAATTTATCCTGTGACTGTGATCAATACACGGAATACGGTACTCATGAAGTCCCCGGAAATTCATACATATATGTACAATGTACACACACACACACACACATCCATATTTTATTGTGTTGAGCGTCTAAAAGGGATTTTTAAAGTGCGATGCAGTGATGCATAGTGGTTTTATGAGCCTGCAAGAGGGAGCCTGTTCGATAGCCTTTTAAAACTGTGTAAAATAATTTGAATAAAAAATTAGTTCTAGTAGGATTTACAACGTTTTGACCTCTCACCTATGACGTACGTATAATTCTCGGTTATGACACTGCCGGTTAGACAAGTGCATCCACTATCCACAGTTATACCAGTTAATAGGCGTATAATAATATATACCCACATAAATATACCCGGCGCCGGATAGGCAATAGGTATCGGTCCACCGAGTTTTAAGATTTTAACCGGCCCTATAAAAAAGTTAATGGCCCAATTTTCAATAAAACATAATATTTTATTATTTATTCATATTTCATTGTTCAGAGTTCGGGGAATTCAAATATTTTTGACCATACATTACTAAGCCGGCTCAAATTTTAAGCGGTCCACCGAGTTCAACTCAGCAACTTTTCGGGCGTATCCGGGCCTGAATATACTATAAGAAATGACATTTACACAGTGCGATGTGTTAAGACTAAGGAGTGAAGGCCCTTAACAGCTATAAAGATATACGAAATTTACAAATTTAAGACGATGATACGTACCTGTGATGTACCTACGTCTCTTCACGATATAATATATTTGGCTCAACGGAACGATCAGACTCTATAGCCTCTAATGAATTTAGGTACTGATGATCAGTGTTCAGCGATTCAGTGGTCTTGTTCTTGCACACGTATTGTAGATATATTATGTCCAGTTGAAGTGTCAGTGAGCAGGTACCTATATCATGGCTAGAACCAGTAACCAGTGACCTTATATAATGTACCCATAAGTATGTAATATTTATACCTACCATAAAAACGATTTCCGCATCGTTTACAAAATTGCGTATTCGACGCCTTGCGGATGAACGACTTCGTCCGTAGTACAATAAGAATATTCAATCAACATCGCATTATAGACTCGTTGTCAAACAAAAAATTAAGTTTACTGTTATACGTATGAAATGTTTTATATTATTTTCTCTGGACTTTCCGCGCAGCGCGATAGATGTACCATATAGCATATAGTACCTATCCGAACAAAAGATTAAGCGGGCACCAAAGCCAGAGAAATCTTAATAATAAATAATAATGACCTACTGAAAATTGATATTTGTATCAACGGATCGTGCCGAGACGTGAAGTGAACTTCCATTCTACTCCTCTGCGAATACACAAAATTGCGATATGGGAAATGGGTAGATATAGTAGGTAGGTAGGCAACCAGATAATCATAATATTTCCACCGCATCCGAACAGAGCTAATTCATTTAAATAACTAATGCATATTAAAACGGGTCTGTTTCAAACGGCAGCCATTGCAGATAATTGATCATACTATTCGAGTGATTGGAGAAAACTAATTTTTATGCCGTTCAAAAAACACAGCAATAGTGTACTAAAATAATAGGTACTATATATAAGTATGTTTCACATAACTACTCTTAAATTATAATGAGCTTTAGTCATCTGTAATTATTCACAAAACGTTTTAAAATAGTCGTTTTATTTGTTGGAAAATAAACCAACAAACATATTTATATGTAATACATGTGTATAAACAGTTTTATAATTTTTTAATGAACTTTTATTAATATTCCTTACAAGTTATAATAATACATACTATCCTTAGTCCTTATAACATAAAATAATATCATAAGGTATCCAAAATCACAATGTATGGATAAATATATCTCATTCAAATTGAAAGCACTCAGTATTTTGTTTAGTAAAATATATAAAATTAAAAGGTTAAAATTATATCATATATATATATATTTACGAATAACGTAATAATTTGTATTTTTCAACTTAAGTTATTATTGATTTAACTTTTAACATATAAAATATAAAAATTATTACAATCATCATTTATGTGTGTGATGATTTAAATAAATAAAATACTTATACAAGGTTAAAATAAAAATATATATTTTATTTATATAATATAATAATATATAATATGCTCGTCCATTAATCAAGTCAAACAAATCATTAATAAAAATTTAAAAAACAAACAATTTTTATCTTTCCTTAAAGTGCCAATTCTATAAAATATAATATTAAAACAATTTATAGCTATCTATAGTCTTTTAATTTGGCACTTTCTTAAAGATTGAATACTTATACAACTATTATAATATCCATTTGGATTTAAGACTCTCAATGTTTTCTAAACACTAAAATAAATAGCACCTAATAATTGAGATTTTTCTGATCAACTAAGTCCAAAAAATTATTTTGAGCATAAAACATTTTTCGTAACATTCTAGGTAACAAATAGATAATGGTAGACACGGATAATTAGTCCAAGTTCTTATACAAACAAATTAATTTTTTTACACAGTATACGCGGCTAAATTTGAGGTCGATACAACTGATGAACAAAACAATTAACAATAATTAAAAAAAAAAAATAAACTTAATAATAAAACAATCACAAGAATAAGTTTCACCGGCTGAAGGGTTTCTGTGAAGACTCCGTAGCACACACAGTGATATCACCATTTCCGAAGACAGGCCGCCGCAGACCACTTGGATGACGGCCTATCAAAAAGCCAATGACATTCATCATATACGCAACATAAATAGAGCGACATTGGCAATATCATTTGATTTAGCGCCATCGACAATACGCATTTTAGGAGACACCGGGCTGCAAATGTTATTTTGATTTTTTTGTTATAAAGCAAAACCAAACCACAAAACAATCACACAGTTTAACAACGTTAGTTAATTATATATAATATAATAATGATTTAATATTTACCTCAACGATTTGACCAATGATTCCACGGCTGCGTATATCCTGTCGAAATGTGGACGGTTTTCTGGCTGATATTGCCAGCACTGTAACATGAGACGATAAACCTCGTCGGGTGTACCTTCAGGAGCAGGCATTCTATAGCCTAATAATAATATAAAATAAAATAAGTTATTATTCATTATTTAATATTTATTGTTAATAAAAATAACAAATAATCAGATTAATATTATATTGAGTTGTGATTACTCTTAAAATTATCTTAACCATTTTTGCACCTCATTATTATTACCTGTATCGATTTTTTCCCGAGCCTTTGAATTGCTAAGACCACTGTAGGGTGTTCCGCCTTTGGCAAATATCTCCCAACACAGTACACCATAACTCCAAACGTCACATAATGTAGTATATTTACCTACACACATATAAGTATAGAATAATAGAAAGAATCTCATATTTTTAAAAATGCATCTATAATCCTTTGACTTACCAAAATTAAGAGCCTCGGGAGCTGTCCATTTAATTGGAATTTGTTTCATACCGTCAGAAACTATATACTCTTCTTCTTCTCTGGACATACCAAAATCAGAAATCTTCACTATATTTTTATCATCTAATTTGAACAAGGAAAATTACATTATTAGTTTTTTAGAAAGTTATTTTTTTAAATTTTATATTTATCTAGAATTTTTAATTATAATCTTTTGGTAATAATAATGGATGTTAATACTGAATATATTGTTATTACCGGAGGAATTTCTAATGGTAGCATTATGATGATGATTGTTTTGGTACAAATTTTTATTGCGACTAGTTAAATTAATACCTACAGGCTACAACGTATACCTATAGTGTTATTTAGTAGTTTATTGTATTTTTAATAGATTTTTTATGTTTTTAAGTCATTTTATATGTAAATTCAAATTTAAAAAAAAATGTTATTTCAAGATTCTAACGGAAATTTTATATAATAATAGATATATTTTACTACTAACACAAACAACTAACATCTATCTGGTTTTACATTTGAAATTCCATAATAGCTAATAAAATTGATATGGGCTAAACAGCTGTACCTACCTACCTACCTAATACTTTTATGATCAATGAATTCAACATTATCAAATCTATATACCACCAGAATATCATAATAAATAATTAAAATAATACCTACCTAATATTTAGATCGTAACTATAGTTTTTTAGGGTATTTCTGCACGCATTTTTTAAATTTTAAGACGTTTATTTTTTAAATAAAAGGTTAATTTATTTTACATTTTTAAATAACAAATATAATATAATATAATACTACAATGATGCATAATTTACAGTTAACGAAGGCATTGTATCTGGCCGAAACATATTTTAAAGAAAAACAAAATATTGAATTATTTTCAAAATACATATTATTACAATAAGTACCTATTGATTGTCATTTAAACGAAATAAAACTATAGTACAAAATATGACGAAACCAAAAGGTACATTGTACATAAAAATATTTTATTAATTGGGTGATTGTATAGGTACTATATTTTTAGATTTGGCGATACAGACAAATTTCTACTAAAGTGACCGGCCAAAGAAAAAATGTTGGGCATCACTTATATAAATAGTAAAACTGTGTATAAATTATATATCCGGTGTATACATATTATAACAATAATAAACAGTTTCATATTATGATTTAGGTAGGCTTTAAAAACAAATTAAAAATAACATGATAGTTTGTAGCACGGACTAAGATATAATATCTATAATATCTATAATATCTTAGTCCGTGGTTTGTAGTCAACCATTCTGTTGTTTTTTGGATGGACATTGATAAGAAGCGTACTTAGGGATGACATTTTTTATTTTACTGAAACCGAAACAGACGTTTTCTGTAATTTTTACCACTCCTCCGTGGTCAACCACCAGTTTTAATATCCTGATCCTATTCGTAACTGGAATACCACACACAATGGTTTTTTTACATACGATTATAAGGTAAAAACTAGCTCAATGTAGTTGTGATGAGTAACCGACAAAATTATCGATTAGGTATAAGTGATAAAAAAAATTGTTGTAACTGATTGGGAATACAATATGAACGTATTCATCAGTAATATTGTCGTCACCAAGTCAATAAAACAATTTCAAAATTGATTTCGTCAGTCAATCAAGTAACTTTATTATTTTATCATTTATCGAAACAAAATTGTTTTTCTACTAGAAATGTTAGAAAAAGACAAAATGTTAACATCAATTATTGAAGTTTAATTCCTGGAAAACTGGCCGTCCCGAAACACCTTATCAATATAATATACCGGAATATTATACTTAAAAACGGTAAAGTCCCGGCAAAACCGGGACGTGTGGCAACCGTGAATACTACAAAATAAGTAAAAAATGTTTACTTATGTCTCATTTTCTTAATACATAATATGTATTTAATAATTTATAAACTTACCAACTAAACAGTTTCGAGCTGCGAGATCACGGTGAATGCAGTTCTTACTTTCTAAGTACATCATGCCAGCAGCTGCATCACGACACATTGAGACCAATTGGAGGACAGACAAGGTCTTAGAATTATTTCTTAAATACGATAACAAAGACCCTCCTATAAACAAAAATATTTACTTAGTAAATGTGCAGTACCTCTACTCATCAAAAAAGCAGATATCCAGCACTAGTCCAGATAATTATTAAGCTATGTTAAATCAAAGCAGCAGCTTAAATTAAATACTAGGTGGTATTCAAAAGAAAAATAATAATACCAGAATATATTAAAAAATACTTGCCTGCGACTAGTTCCATGACTATCATAATAGGTTGTTTCTGCACACAGATACCGATTAGCTTAACAACATTAGGATGGTCATATTGTTTCAAAATACGACCTTCCTGCAGGAATTTCTTTTTGTGCTCATCGGGCACGGTAACACGACATGTTTTTACCGCAGCTTCCTTATTGGTAGACCGCAATCTTGCTTTATAAACATCGCCAAAATTACCCTGAAATTATACATATGAAAATATGATATAAAAAAATATTTATATACGAATATACGATTCACATACTCTGCCTATTTTTTCAAGCAGTAACACATCATCATTATTTAATTCCCATCGTTCTCTAGGGATTGGTTGTCGAAGTATAGCTCCTGAGCGACTAGTGACTGGTAATGCACTTTGGTATTGATATGTAATAAGTTCTTGAATGGTTGGGAATGATGGTCCTTCAAAACGAAACTCGCCCTACATTTAAAAGAAAAATTGTTGAAATTATTAGTATCCATAATAATTTTGTTTAACATAGTTTGTAAACTTTTCACTTACCTCGGAAGTGGTTTGAACAATAAAATGCTTATGGCCACCCCAACATACGGACAACACTGTCTGATTCTCATCGTTTCTAGTAGTTTCTCTCACTAAAAAGTCCCCTTCTTTTGTTAAAAGTCGAACAACTTCTTCTCTCGGTAATACTCCATGGAACCATTCTTCTTCAATTAATGATTTTACAGAAGACCCAATCTAAAGTAAAAATATTAAATGTATCAATCACATAAATTGTTATTTAAACTATATTTTCCCATTGTAAACATCACATAAAGAGGACGTTCCCCATGTTGTTTCCGTCTTAGACATTTTTACGTTAAAAATAATCCATTTTACTCTGGCATTATCAAAATTAAAGTGAATTGACCTATTATCAAAATTAAATTAAGAATATTATCTAGAGCCCCACGTAGGATTTTTTTTCAATATTTTAATTATAAGCTTTTTGACGGAGACAACACAAGCGGGTATATAACGTGAACTTAAAGTAGAAAAATACAATGGGTTTAGCAGAAAGACTTCAACGTTTCTGAACAAGGCACTCAAGAATATTGTTATAACATATAAGGTTAAAAACTCTTAACTCATTAATATTCATCCCAACGATAGTAGTTTAAATAATAATACTAATAACTTAAGAAACAAAATCCAATACATTTTTATTCACATCACACAAATTATTAGTAATAATCATAATACAAATATAACATTTGTAAGCACATCATCAAACATTGTAAAAACGAGTATTAGTCATTCTGAAATAAATGCGATTTACCTGAGCTGATAAAATGAATCATCAAATAGATAATTTTATATATTATATTATTATATAGAAATTATCAGCTATAGTAAAGTAATTGCATACGGTTATATGTTAGTCAAAGCTTACCACACTAGGCAAAAAGTTGTTAGAATTGTTGTCAGCAAATGGCACAGGCGTGACTATCGGTCGCATATCAACAATAACCGATCCATCGTTTCCATCTAGACTGTCTGAGTGATAGTGATTACTACTATCACCGTTTTGTGGACCTACTCCAGAGCTGGCTGTAGTTGTAGTAATGGCACTGTTATTGTTTTGCACTGAATTTGAATCCATCGAAAGGTTACCATTCCCTGAATTTGGTACAGACTTACGACGGAATGGTTTACGTAAGATATCTACCAAGCTAGACGTACCTAGTGTAGTAGCTATAGTCATCATGGATGAAGCTTGACTAACGTTACTCAACGAAGGCCTTTTCAGAGTACCGTCAACCTGAAATTTGAATAACTTATGTAATTTATATCACTATGTAAAAGTAAAGAGAGAGACTAGAAATTAAATATAAATTAAAATATAATTAACTTACAGTAATGTCAATATCGTTTATGTCTAATGATGGAAGATCGCATCCAGAAGGCAATTCTTCGCAACCAATTTCAAAAAGAGCTTTTTTTATAACATCTACTTGCTTTTGTAGTCGATGTTCTTCGCTTTTGAGTTCAATCAATTGTATTTCGCTAAAAGGAATAAGATTTTTATGCAAAATAAACTATCCAGTTCGCACTAAAATATCGTTCTCAACTGTTAAATACAGCATAAACACAAAAGTGTATAAGTATTAATATATTTCAAGTACGAAGAGATAAATGGCTAAAGTCCAATTTCCCACGCATTTTTTTCAGCACAATAATTTTTTTAATGAAGTGGGATAGAGTTTGAGCGGAAACAATAATATTGGTGATCATTTCAACAGATCAATAACATGTTTTTATAATTTTATATGAAAAACTCATAAAAATGTGTATAATCTATTTTTTTGAATTTACTAATTAAAAATATCAAATAGATACAAACCATAAAAAAATTAATTCAAATATTACACAAGAATTTAGGTATATGATGACCCCTCAATGCAAATTATACATTTTATTGTATTCCGAGACAATAGAGAATACATTACAACTAATTCGAGTAGGTACCTACTTATATAATACCATTTTTCCATTATATCATATATCATTTTATTTCATTTTATCAACGAAAAACATTATATTTATTATAAAAAAATTATATAGGTATATAATATGAATTGGTGCCTAACAATGTTATGATTTATGGTAATATAATACAATTTAAAACCCGTATGGTATATTTTTACACGCTAAACAAACGCTCAAAAGTATAATTTTAATATATTAATTCATTTTTCTACAAAGTGAATAGTTTATTGGGATATTGTTCTCAAACCGAATATGCATTTAAAAAAAAAATATTAAGTTAAACTGGTAGGTACCTATAAATTGTTGGTATACCCATTTATATTATATATTATAGGTATCTGCAGATATTATATATGCTATATCATAGCTTATGTTGGGCATCGGTCGGTGGTCGTCGGACATACAGAGAAATTAAGGTACAAATATCACGGAACAATGTTGTGTTCCTATCATATACATAACACTCGAATGCTCAATTGATGACGGGAAAATGGTAATAGTAATAGTAATAATAATAATAATAATAATAATATAAACGCAACACAAATCGATGTTTGAGATAACAAATGCATAAAGCCTGCACGTTGACGTTTAGATACCCCCCCGACATCATGACTTACGAATTATTTTCCGACTTGTTATCTACACTGGTTTCTATGGCGTCTTGGCATTCTTTCAGCCGGGTTTCGAGTTCAGTCATTTTATTGCGCACCCAGTCCATAGTAAGGTTGTCGACTGCCAGCTGGTTGGCTTGCAGATGTCCAGACGTATCGCCTTGCACTAGCGCGTCGTCGAATGAGATCTCGACGTCATTTCGTTCAGTCCTGAAACGTCGTAAATAACCATTATGATGTGCGTTAACCACGGTAAAATGTCCTACGGATCACGGCAACGGACACGGGTGTTTAAGTATTTATTATCCTTACCACTTTTATTAAATGAATTCCTTTGCACGCCCTAATTGCTAGTATAATAATATTGTATTAATACTTATTCGACGGTTTGTTGTTAGTCCGTTATTTTGAAACATTTTTTTTCGCAAGGAATAATAAGCCACAGAGCAATATTTTATGTACGAGAATAAAAAAAATATTTTAATCTTAAGATATGTGAACATATCCTTGCAAAGACATACACTGCCATTCATTTATTATCACACATTATTTAGCTTTTATTATACATACCTATATTATATTAAGCAATATTAAAATATTTTAATATTTATATAAATTATTATAACTTAGTATATTCAAAAATATAAATAATTTATTTTGTATATTTTATAATATTCTCTAATAAAAACATCAAAATTTGGTAAAACTATGAGACTTATAATAGTATATAAGTACTGTTAATTTTGAGAGGCAGCTATAATATTATGTCTTTGTTTATTAATTGAACATTACATTATCATTGAATTAGTATTGTTATACATTGCAGTCTCTTAAAATTTTGATATTGTATTATAGCCCTAAGGTATTTTGTCAATCGAAGACGAATAAAATACAATAAGATAGGTTTCATATCTATATTTATTATATAGTTAGGTAGGTACTAACTTTTTTGTATAGTCGTTATACTCCTCACACGGTTGTATGATATCCGTGCACGATTCCATACGCAAGCCTATCTGTACGAATTCTTCGGACGCCGGATTCCACTGCACTGCCAATTCGGTTAAGGCATTTTTCCTAAAAATGTAAATTAAAAAAAAAAATAATATATTTACTGACATTGTTTTATCGACAACATAATATTATTGTTCAGGTCGAACGGTAATTAATCAATAACACTAACCAATCGGCTATAATGTTTTCCAGCTCTTGTTTATGATGTTGCATAAATGCCGGCATCATTATTGTCTGGAAGTCTTTTTCCGATTCTTGGGCTTCGGCAATTAATAGGACGTATTCATTATGTACAAGATGCAATCGCCGACAGGCCCTTTGGTATTTTTCCCGGACGTCGTCCAATTTTCTTCCTCCTCGGCCACCTATTTTGAACAATTATATACGTAAATAGTATTTTTTTTAAATAAATTACTAAAAAAGTTTTAAAAAACGTTTATCAATTTTTTTCATATTTTAAGGATGTGTATTATCTGAATAAACTTACTTTTGAAAAAATGTTCTTCAAATCTCGACCTCATAGAACGATAGGTTTCTAGGTGTTTGGTGTAATCTGCTTTTTTTCTTGCCAACTCGTCGACCAACTGAAAAGCAGAAATGTCATTGAAGTATTATGTACGTGTACGGATTCTTATCAACTAATAATTATTCCATTCAATAAAAATTTGTCAAATCACCCAGTTACAATAATAACCTCCTGCCAGGTATTAACGTCATACAAAAATCTTATATACATTGAATTTCAATACGAGCTACACTAGGGTAAATTACAAAATTCTAATTCTGAATAAATATTTTGGATATAAAAAAATAAAAATTATATGGCCTACACGGTGTGTTGTATTATATTAATTGTATTATATTTTATTTGTTTGTTTCTCTTTTAAAAATAATAAATTGTCTTAAGTCGAATGTTCGTATCGCAATATCTACCATAAATAATACGATCTTACATAGTATTGTAATGTTTTATTGAGATTGCAGAATTTTATTCAGATGATTAAATTATAACAACATATTACTGATGTATAAATACGAATATCGGCCATGCAAGTAATATTGCCCACCTATACAAGAAAATCTTTAAAACAAAACTCCAACTGGTAGAACGATTAAAAAAAAACCATCACGTAATATTATTGTATAACTGTATAAGCAAATCTCGGGAAAAACCCATGGTTTAATAAATTGCACGTAGATACGTATGGAGTGAATGTTAAGTAATCCTGTTTAAATGACGATCTTAATTATGAGTACTGCTTTTGTCAGTCGATCGAAATGATGGCCTCAGCGTAAAACTGACAAAGCACTTTTCAGTGATGTAAAATATATATTGTATTATGTAAATACTATCTCTAAGTACCTATTCTCTACACATAATATATCCGTTGGAATAAAATAAATGTAGTAAATTCGTTTTGCATACTGAAAAAGACCAAATGTAAATAACGGGATGACAAACTTAATGTTTAAATATAACTCTGACCTCCCACATGCGCAGCAATATTATAATGGCATAGGTAGTATACATATGCAGTCCGTACAGATACACGTATTTCAACATTTGGCCTGATGAAATTATTATGTTTATAATTTCATATGGCAATGGAAAATATTTCAAAATTAATCGTATTTCTATATTTATCAACACCGACGCGTTCGACACAAATTATAATAAATAAAAACCTTATATAATAAAACAATTAATTTAGCGATCATCATTTTCAAATAAATACTGTGTTAGTAGTAGCAAGTAAGTATACATTATACGATATAGGTAAGCCATCCATAAATCGTGTTGTCCTTAAAAATGTACACCATATAATAAAAAACAGCATTAAAGCACCAACGGAATAAGCTAGTTATAATAATTATTATTATTTGATGACTAATTTAGTAGATATAGTTTCATTTCTATCGTTTTCAAAACATTTATTAATTACTATCTAAGTACTGGTTGTACAAAGAATACAAAAGTGGATTCATCGTAGAAAGTATTCTCTATGATTATTTATTTTGTATGATAGGCCGCTTACTATACTCTAATATTAGCAGCGTTATAATATACTTATATAGTGACGTGAAATACAAGGATGTCAAACTTTAGTACTCTAAATTTAACATGACATCACACATATTATATATATATATATTAGATATAATTGCTATAATGCTATAGCCTATACGAAAATTATTTCGAAATATAATTTAATCATCGCGGTATAAGTACCTTATCAATTTAATACACTTTATTAATAGTTATTACTTATTAATCAACAATCAATATTAAAAAGTTGCATAATATCTAGTCTTTAACTGCAAGAATCGTTAATTTCTAATATTTAATGTGCTGAAATAAATTGTATTGTGTTTCATTGACTTAAGGGAATAATTAATAAAAATATATAAGTTAATAAATAATTATCAATAAAGAAGTATACGCTTATTCAGTGTAACCTTAGGTCTTAAAATATATAATAATGCAAGTATATATTTTAACATCAATAAATTGACTTCCATATAATTTATAATTTTTACATAATAATATAAAGTAATTAACTCGGTTGGGGTCAGTACAAACTACAAGTCAACTAGACACATTTAAGAAGAAAGTAAAAGTTCAATAAGATTTATACTGTCTTAGTTACTTTGTATAAGCTATTATAAATTGTAACTTATTATATAATGACATCTAAATCCCTGTATTTTATAAACAAAAAAAATTTTAGATTAAAAAAAAAATTTGACCCTTTAAATGGATCCATCCTGTGGAAAAAAAGCGGGTAAGTGGATGTCGCTCTAATGTACAGCAGGTTACAAGTGGGTCATTGTATAATGGATTGTATTAAACTTGAATTCAATGATATAAGATCATTGTATAAGAAAAACGGTTCTGAGCGGAGACGGTTTGTCAGTTTGGATATTATAATATTATTATTTTTTATTCGTTTCTATGGTAATAAACAAAGCGTTGGAAATTAAAATCCCATTTTTAGCGGTTTTTCGTAATTTATCGGTAGTTTTTCCCGTGGCATTCAATAACTATTGAGAAAATCGAAAAATGACTTCTCTAAAGTACCATTTCGATCCAATTTGCTAAAAGATAAGATACTATATGTTGAAATCGAAGCACTTCTTCTGGTAAAAATTTTGTATACAGGATATGAAAAAATAAATAAATAAAATAAACACCATCGTAAGACCACTAACCTCGCTCCGCTCAGAATCTAAATAAATAAACAATATTTAAAACTATTTTTAATATAAAATCAAATTTGTGTTTAAAAATGAGAAAAATATTTTCTTATGAATTTGTGTACTTATTTACATGTATTTATACATGTATTCGTACATATAGAATATAATGAATTCTCACAATTATTTAGCTAGGAAATTGTTTAAATTGTCTTTCATAAGTCTCACAAAAAATGAAATACCTACAACAAAAATTGAGTAAATTATTTATGTTTATTATTTGAATCCGAAAAGTGTTTCGTACTTTTTTTATAAAAAAAAATTACATCAACAACAAAATTATAATATAATGACGTGGTTTTTGTACGCAAGTTATTTGACTGACCGAAACTTTTTTCACGGATTAAACTCAAGGTCCCAGTATTTAACGCAAGGTCAACCCTCTTTTTAAACCCACTAGGATTAATTTTTCCAACTTTTCGCATAACAGCCTATTATACCGTACAGTATAATATTTCCGTATATAATAAGTACATAAATATAACTGCACTTGCAAGTTTATTACAATGTTTATTTTTAATTTTTGTATTATAAAATGATGAGAACGTAATTCTTGAAATATGTAAGTACAGATTATAGACGGAGTATAGTAGCTAGGTATGTCTAATAGTTCTTATATTGTCTTGTCTGCATTAAATGTGTGTATCATTGTATGTAAGTAATAAAAATAAAATAGAAACAAGTCATAAATGTTATTTTTGATGTCTCATCATTGATTATAAACCACGAGTTCTATATTTTAATGGTATTGATAATCGTTATATTTTACTATAATATATGTATTATTTTACTAAACCTACTTGTCCTCAATATATTATACGATATAGATAATAATATATTAAACAATTGCACATTTTAATTTTATTTGGCACAGGTTTATAAAGTTATAAGAATAGTACACACAAAGATTGATCCATGTAATTTAATATTGTAACATATACCTAGTGAAATTCTGATACCAAATATTGATATACAATATAAATGTATGTACATCGTACACACTCAATGTATCATTATAAATATATATATATATGTAATACTATAAACATTATACATACATATTTTATTATCAAGCGTACGTGTTAATGTAACTATTGTCTATTATATTAATTTAATTTATACTATTAGCACTATACAAAACAACATTATTTAAGTGTCAACTGTCAAAATACTGTGAGATATGTACGTCCAAGTACATGCAATGTAGTAGGTACCTATAGGAATAGGTATTTATATACACAAACATGTCGAGCAAAAACGTATAGTGTATTAAATGCAATAATGTAATACACTTTTATACCTACATCAAACGCTTTTTATTTTTGACAGTCTCTAGTTGCACGTCATTTACCAAAACGCATCTATATAATAATATATTATATACACATAAATAAGTTAAATGCTATAAGTACAACGCAATAACTATAATGACCGTAAGCTATGTTTATAACTAAGTATATAAAAACATAAACATATTATATGAAGCTATAACAGTTTTGAAAATATTATCAACACATGTGTGAACATATTTTGGAAAATTCGAATGAACTAGGTTAAAACTTCTTGGCGTTCTTTCTTCGTTTATTTTACCTAATACCTATGCAGGAGTAAAAACGATAAATTTAATGCTGCGGTAGAAGCAGAACAGATTGTACCATAAACAAGGCGCACGATTAACAACAAATGTAACAATGTGCGTTGAGCATATATCGTTGGCGCGAACTTGGATAGGGCAATCGAAAGTGTTGCGAGACAATATTACATTTTGTTCGACACGTCAGGCTCTCCTCCGCGCGGGGTCAGGCGAACGTACGAGAGACCGCCGCCACAGTCGAATGGGAATAAAATGACGTGTCGAGTCGCGGCAAAACCTAGTCTCTCAATTTAACCAGGTCGGCGGTAAGTATATATACATATTATGTACTTATATTATTATACTACAACAAATAATATTACAGTCGCGATCATTGTTGCGCGCATAATAAAACAAAGGTAAAAATAAAATAAAAAATAATCATAATATAACGAGCGATAATAACCGCAGACTGCACAACGTGTGCGATAGGTGCAACACGCGAGCCCAATGGCATTTCCGGAGATCGAAACAATTTTCTAGCGCGCACGGCGAACGGTTTCGCACAATATTGGAGGTTAACCTACGTCAGGCGGTTGCCAAATTACCAGTTTTTAACTCGTACAACTGATAAATGAAAAATCCACTCTATTAGTCGGAAGAAACAACAGACAATATTGTAACTCAGCTTTTATAATCTCATTCAACACTTGCTATTTCCCTCGATGTCCCTTCCCATTCAGCTTAGGCGTCGCAAGTCTAAAAAATCGTATTTTTTATTACCTATATAGAATTATTATATAATTACAGCCATTGCGCTGCACGCAATCGTCCCGGCGACTATATAACAATAATAATAATATGTAATATGTATCTACCTATATGATACCACGAGTATAATAATATAATAATATAATGTAACGTTCGTGGTCGCGGCTAGAACGATATACCTATCGTCTACTATGTATAATATAATATAATATCGTAGATTTTATTATTGTTATAAATTTCTTCTCCTCCGTCAAAAGACGGTTTCTCGTGAGCTCGCTCTTGCGCTTACACACACACACACACACACACACACACACACACACACACACACCGAACTTATCGTACTATACACACGACGACGTTACGCGTATCCACTACGGCATTATTTTTACTGAATGCGACATAGACCTCCCGGCAGACCCGTCTCCTTTAGGAGGAAGAAGAAGAACACCGAGCACTGAACAACACAGAGAAGAAGAAAAAACACATACACACGACAACGACGATACGTACATGTACTACGTATATTATGGTATATAACACTGGCCTTGAACGCAGTGGCGGCGGCGCACACGCCTCGTTTGGACGCGGTCCCCATTGTTCCAAAGAACGAGAAAAAAAGACGGTACAGCGGTGACTATACTCTGTGAAACTGCATATATATATATATATATATATATATATATATATATATATATATATATATATATTATATACACACGCGTAGTTATTATATTATACATTATTATAAACGGCGAGATATGATGACGAGAACTGTGAAGGAAGAGGAGGAATTACATATTTTTTTATACTTATCGTTATATATTATTTCGTGTTTACGCACCTGAGAAGACTGGCCGCCGCCGTCTCCGAAATCAGTAAAACATTATGAATAATATGTGTTTATGACGCATTTCCCAATAGACGGCGAAAACAAATCACAGCAATAATTCGACACACGTATAATAGTAGCCCAGGTTAGGTTAGGTGGTACGTGTCCGACGTATGTGTATTATATTCATTGCCGTGCGATATATTATAATTGTTAATATTATATTAATATCACTATTATTATTGTTTTTAAACAATACACCAGCGAAAACGAATCGTAAACCGAACGGCGTGAAATAATAATAATAATATTATTTATAAGCATATTTTTTTCTACGTTGTGCAATCCAATCACCAGCAAAATGCCACGATGTGTGACGCGAGGTGGTGATCTTTGGATAACGGCATTTCGCGCTCTGTTCGTCCGTCGCCACGGCGGTTGCACCCATACTCAATATATTATTATATTGTGCGAATGAATAAAAAAACCGGGTGCGCTTACGGGATTTTCACACGTTTTAACCCTTACACCAAAAGTTGAAGGTTTTACTTTTTTGTTTTTTACACGTTGAACAAGGACATCTGCGATCATTTCTTCATTGCAATAAAATATGTAGCTGTGCATTTTTACAAGTCTTTAAAATTATATACTTAATTACTGATTAAAACCTGTTGACGCGCAGAAGTGCGTCAGATGATAAAATGACATTTATTTTTTATCCAATTATCGCGGATTAGGACTATTTTATTTTTCCCGATATTCTGTACTTACATAATAAATTACATATAACATCGATTGGAATGTTAATTCATAGTTGATAATTAAAACCTTACTGTCTAATTAAAATACATTCGAAACATTTAATTACAGATATAAGATGACCTTACATCATAATTCAAAACACATTCTTTGATGCGACCTTCTTATAGTGTTATAGGAAAACATAATATTTATCATTATTAATTGCAAGCATTCGAATTGGGGGAGGGAGGATGCACACAGAACTGTACCTACGGAGTTCGTCTTATATTTCTTTATATTTGAGAGTAACCCTTCTAATTATTTTCATTGGGACAGGGGTGGTATCTGGTATAGGTACGTTGATTTTAATAAAATACCTACTTTTTCAGAATAAAATTAATTATTTGACATACCTGGGTAGTATTGCTTATTAATTTTGGATGAATTATATATAGATAATAATAAATAACCAAAATTAACTCATTATTATTGTGATAATTACATCATAATTATTATCAATAGTTATTATTAACATGTTCACACTTATCAAAAGCTATGAAATATTAATTTTATTATTATTATTTAATATTTGATAAATATAATCTTAATTTACAAAAATATAAATGTATGTAAATTGATTAAAATTACTTTTTATGTGATTAAAATTGTTATGGACCATATTATTATTCAACAATTAATGTTAACGTTTATATTAGCAGGGGTTTTTATAACTGATTATTTGTCTAATTACTGATTGTTGTGGGAGGATACATAGGCGCAACTAGACCTCTAAAAGGTGGGGTGCTATAATATTTCATAGGTATCTCAAAAACATAAAATGTATGGTATTTCACTAAAATAATGATAGTTAAACCTAAAAAAACAAGGGGTGCTAAAGACCCTTTTGCACCCCACTAGTTGCGCCAATGGGAGGATAGAATCCCTCCCCCCACCAATCGCTGAGCGTTAAATAATTTTACACTTGGGATGCAGTTTTAAACCGTTATAATAGAGCTCTTCTACTTGATTACTTGATTACCCATACCCATTTCGGACACTGTTATTTACATACAGTTATTATTTTCAAAACAATAAAAATCATAAAAAAATTCCTCGATTTGTTTTACACAAATGTATTCTTTTAATTTTGTCATATACTATGTATAAGCAAGGCGGGCTTGCTAATTAAGTTAATTAAGGGGGCCAATGAGGGGCACGGTCCCGGGGCCCATTGATTTTGGGGGGGCCCATCTTTATCTCCAAAATATATTTTTTTAACGCGTCCAATAGTTTTCAAAAAAAAAATTACTTAGCTCTTGTAAATTAGGTATTTCAGTTAAAAGTATTAATGCATATTACTATACTTAACTTTAGGGGACCATAGTTAATAACCTAACGAACCAAAATTGATTGTTTGACTGTCAAAATGTTCAGAAAAAAAGCTTTGCCGGAATCCATCAAAAAATATAGTGGTTACCATTTGAAAAAATAAAGTCGATTTTATTATTGGTACAACTGGTGTTTAAAAATTTTAAAAATGTTATAAAAAAAATTGCCTGTTAAACATAAAGAAACACTCGTCTTTTTTTATTTTAACGAAACTATATCATCGATCGATAATTGTTAAAAAAAAAACCCGAGTACAATGATAGGATACACTCTGTATATTTTTTGTATAGTAAAAAATTATACAATAATATAAAGTCGTTAATATGTACCTAATGATACAATTATTTTGAAGTTAAAGTTGAAAGGGGGCCCACTAAGTGTGTGGTATCCCGGGACCCAATTGATCCTTAATCCGGGCTTCTGTATAAGTATTCGTTTATTAGGCTATACATATTGTAAAACCTGACTGTCATAAATATCAACTTTCAATGAACCTAGCAAGTATCTACCCAGCTACTTACTACCTATAGTCTTTATTAAGTAATCCAAAACACAGTTTTAATTTTTTTAGTTTAACTTTAAATATCTTTGTTAAAGAAAATAATACTTCAAAACAGGTAAAACAAGTTTTAATTTTTGTAATAAATAGACTGGTTTTGAAGTATAATTTGCTATACCATTGATACCTTAAATGTTCATTAATCTGATATCTCAATCTATTCAATGTATTATACACTGCAGAATTGTAAATATATACGCCTTCATTATAGGCATTATTTTAATGAATATAATAATGCATTATTATTGTACAATACTACCATTTATAAATATAATGTAAGTGTATAATTTACATATAATATATACTATAATACTATATACTATATAACCCATATATACTAACCTAACCAACAGTTTTTTTTATAATCTTTGATTGTTTTAACTTATAGGTTCGGTAATAGGTAAATATAATGATTCTTAAATCATTAATTATTATCCAGTAATTCTATAATTTTCATCTTCTTAACTATTACGATAATAAGTAAGTGAGTGTTTGTGTTTGGCAGAATTTTTAAGTGGGCACCCGTAGCCTTTCTCTCCGGACACGAACTGGGATCGAACCGGCGTCGGTGCGCGTCGCAACCGACGTCTTAGTTCGCTCGGCCACTCCGTCCCCCTATAATATAATTATAATATATATATAAAAATTACAAAACCCTTAGTAATGCAAAAAATATTTCAATATGATTCATTGGACGAACAATACCTTGAGAATATTGGTATTATTGGTATCTTTATTGCATGTAGAGCCGTAGTGTTGTGTATTTGACAATAAGTCTATAGTATAATATTTATTGGTTTAACACTAATGTGTTATGTGAAATAATTTCCAGTTTAGTAGTTTAAGTATATCTAGTATATACCTAATACTCATTGAAATTTTCTATTGATAAATTATACCAATTTCATGATTTATGTTTTTAATTGTATAAATATAAACAATTGGACTGTTTTTTGTAAAATTGAAACTGCAGTATACTTAAATGACAAAAAAGTAGACAAATAAATATGCAGTTAAATCACGCAATTGTATAATTGGACAATGATTCATTTTAGTAGACTGGATGTCTTAATTATAAAAGCATAATATTTAGTACTTTAATAGTATACCTATAATACTGTGTTATTTGAATATTTGATCGATTACTCATTTGTATACTAAAAATTTTACAGTGTGTACATTTTACTGTAGTGTATGCAAATAAATATACATATAATATTATTGTGTTATAGTGCTATAGTGGTGGAATAAACACAACAGATTCACGCATGGATTTAAAAGTTCAAACCTTTCTGTTTCATTTGAAGTACCTACAGTAGAAATCGTTTAGTTCGTCATCGACTAACAATCATATCGGTTAATACGCATAAATTCTCAAGTCCCAACTAAATTTCCTAGGTATTTTTTTAGTAAAAATGCTATTACAAAAAAATTCAATATGTTTATTATTAATTTTTTATTTTACTAAGAAGTTTTTTTAGTTTTTTGTTTTGTTGGCTTTTGTTAATTGAGTTTATTTGGTTTTCATTTATGGAAAGCTTTTTATCCTTGTTAACACCAACAGTTGTAATTAGTTGCTAAACTAACTTCCCATCGACATTGATACTGTCTTTCTAGTTCCTTTATCTATTACAACCCAAAAAATCGTTAAATTGATTAGAATTCTTTTAAAATTCTAGATAACATTTGTAATGCCAAAACATTTTGATAAGTACCATAATATTCTTAAAACAAACACACACATTTATTTGTAATTCCATCGAATATTCTTTCTTTTCGAGTTTTGGTCAGATAAGGCCGTAAATTTGTTACAGATTTATTGAACCATTTTTATTTAGCTGTTGTAGTACCTCATAAGTCATAATTTAGATGAATCAACTAGTTGTTTACGTACGTATTACATTTTTAGTTGCCGGAGTTAATTATAGATAATATAAAGATAATATTTAATTTAATTCAATGTGTATTCGAAGGTTAATTCATTAGGTACGCATGGTATTTAATTAAGAAGTTGTTGCAATAACATTGGCTGCGAATAAATACTATATATTCCATATTACACTCTTTAATCTATTATATTATACCCTGTAAACCCATATTTTAAAATACTTAACATGATACGGACAAACTGACAATATTTAAATTAAATTCAGTGCATAATATCCATAACAAGTAATAATCAAGCATTTACTTAATTAAAAATATTGTAAAATAAAATATTGAATCATAATTAATAACGTTGTAACCTATATTATATTGTTCCAATGCGACTGTTACACGCTATAGAGCTAAATTGTAAAAGAATTAGACATGTATAGACAACAGATTTTAGATTCAAAATCAGCACATAAAAATTTACCTACCTACCTATAATAATTACGTATTTTAATACAAACAACATAAAAATAAAAAAATATTTCACATGACTGTGAATCACTCAATTTAGAAACCTATTCTCAAGTAAATTTCATTCTTTAAAACAGTAAGAATGGATAATATTTAGTGGTTTTTGATTTATAGAAAAATAGTAATATTTCAGTTCTATTCCAAGAAATTCAGAAAGTGACAAAAAAAACAATTTCTCCCACGTTGTCTTTTAACATTCGTAACGCTGACACAACAATGCGTTAAATAAGTGCACACCATGAGCTCAGCTTACGTAACACGCTGAAATAGGTTATTGCTTTAAATGACAAATTTATAAATTATTCAAAACCATACTATGATAACTATATCATAATAAAATAAAAATAAAATAGAAAAATCATAGGGTATAAGGATTAAAAGGAAAAATGTTCATAAGTAACTCAAATATTATAAAAAAATTAAGTTGTCTATAATATGCATGTTTATGTTCATTATAAGAAAAATCTAACGTCTGTTGGTTTTTGTATGGTCAATTAAAAACGTATATTATTAATTACTTATCAATACATATTATGCTATAAATTGGTTTAATACAGTATAAAATAAATTATTATGATCATTGTGTTTTTTTTTTTAATACTAAGGGGCACAAAAAAGCAATCAAATGTTGGCACTTAACTTAAAATTATAGATACCTACATCTGAATAAAAAATAAAAATTCAGTATTTCCATAAAAAAATGAAAAGAATTTGAATTTTGCATTGAATAAGTATTCACTAGTACTAGTACATATAGTAGTATATTAAACTAATTAAAACTTGTTAATAATAATAAAAAATTAAATAGAAAATAAGCGTAATATCACGCTAACTGTTTAATAAATACAATATTTGTATCATAATATATAATTTTACTAAAATATACTATATTTTCTATTCTAAGTTAAATTATGTGTGCATAATTTTAATTTTGAATATAGGTACAAGAACAACACTATACTTTATAATTATTAAATTAGTTTTTTACTCTATTGCTGATTTTGCTTATTGTTTTTGGACCTTCAAAAAATGGTTCTTTGTTTTACATTTTTAATGTACTCATAAATTTATAATTTTCTAGGACATATTTAAATTTTATCTCAGACTTAATAAAGATTATTTTCCAACAATATTTTAGCGAGGATTTAGGCCATTTATAATAACTTAAAAAGCCAAGTATGGAATAATATTGTCCAATAGCCAATTTTTTTATCACCAAAGTTTATTACTTAGGATGGTCAAGGAGTATAGCTCTACACTCTACAGTGACTTTAATATTTTATACTTCAATTTATGTATGTAGGTGCCTACGAGCCAATTTATGTTTATGGTTTATAGTTTATAATTTATAAAATTGTCAAGATCGTGGACACCATTTTGCTGTCAGGTTGTGCTGTGTGGGTAGGATATTGATAATATTTCGCACTTAACTAAACAAATTATATAACTAGCATAACATCTATATATAAAAATAATTAAATTTTTATCTAAATATTGATTCATTAGTTATTTTACTATAATACAAACACTCAAAATATATGAAAAATTCGTCACTATTCTTTCTATGCAACACTTCCAAGATTATTTTGCAATTAATAAGACAAAACATAATATTAAAACACATGTTAACAGTTTATAATAATTAACAAGGCATAGGTTCATATAAAACAACGTATCAATAAATAAGTCAGTTTTAAGAATAAAAATAACAAACTTTTCTCAAACATTACAAATTAATTTTCATAGTTAATTTTTTTAAGAATATTTTTTTTTGTTCTAAGAATTTATATCTTGTTGATCGTGATCTCACATCATAACCATCGTTATGTTTTACTGTTTAGTGATGTTTTTATAGAAAATTGATTAAAAAAAATTATCTTAAACGTGATAAGTGAACAAGAGAATAGTTGGTATATACTTTATACCTACGTGAAATTATGTACAAATTTAAATTTGTTTAAGCATAATCTATTATTTTAAATACTTTACAAACCATTTAGTCAAAATGTATAATTTACGTATTTTTCCATCTACAGCCAATAATATATTTTTTCCTAAGCTATTTTCATTTAACTTTCAGTTAATTCAAGAATAATTTTGTTTTGATTTAATTTTAATTCCGGGATTTATTCATTCATTTAATGGGCAAAATGTTCAATAAATAAATACAATCAATACTATAATAAACTAATTAGAGCAAAAGTCAAATAATCTTTTTTTCATCATTTAAAAATTGTATAATCCATTGAAATAATTTTAAGATGTAGGTATACAACTCACAAACTGAATATTTAAAACAAGACTAATTCATTGTTTCTGATTTCATTGTCCATTCACCATCAGCTTTAGTAGTAACATATAATACATTTACTTGTAGGTTTACGGTAATGTCAACTGTATTATGTAAAAAAGCTGTTTGTGCTGTAAACTAATAATGAGTATTACCTTAAACGGAGTGATTGAAGAATTTGTTATAAGCCCACAGTTTTTGAATAATTTTAATTAAAGTACATTTTTATAATATTTCAAAACTCACCAACTAATCAAAATTGATTGTATTAAATAATTACTAACCTATAGACCTATTTAAAATTTTAAATAACAAAACAAAACAAAATTCTAAATAATTCTAATCTAATATATCACATGAGTCATGCAAATATTCTAAACTTATGAAAGTTGCATAATTCTCCATATGAACATAATATATACATTTTTATAAAACGTCACTTTCGTAATTTTCCAATTTAAAATACCACTGTTATAGATATAATAGACAAATGTTCCTATATCTGCAATCAATAATAATTATACTTACCTGTCTTACCTAATTTAATCTAAAATAAATAAAAAGAAGTTACCCATACAATAGAAAATTATATATACTATTTTATATTTTATGGACCTAAAGTTAAATTAAAATAATTTTGATACTTATCCAACAGGTTCTTAACTTACCATCTATATTACAATTCATAAGTAAATATTAATTCTTTATTTTTTTGAAAATTGTCCAAAAGTTGACTCGTGTTCACGGGATGTTTAATGCCAAGAAATCAAATAGTTTTCTCGTTTAAATGTTTAAGTTATTTTTGACCCGATCTATGAACCTAAGTTTTTGATATTACATACAGATAAACATACATTATATTTCACCAGCAATGATCAATATTAATTTCATTATGCTCAGATCGATTAAGATTGGAAAATATTGTATTTAGGTAAATGGTATAATATTATATTATTCTGTTGTTAACATAATGTACATTAAATGTTTACAGTTATACTTTATTCTTTATATTAAGAGGACGCTACCCATACATTTGTTGTCTCCGTCTTACACACGCATGACATAGCAAATTGTAGTTCCCTAGTTTCAATAGTGTGTTGTTAGTTTTGATACTAGATTGAATTGACCTATGATAAAACTTTCAGGTAAGAACATTATCTGTACTTGAGCGTTGGCGATTTTCGAAATTTTCATTTTCAAGCAAGATATGGGTATGTGAAATATCAAAAATTAAAAAAGCTCATATCTCGCTTGAAAATTAAAATATCGAATAAAAGCCAACGCTTAAGCACAGATAATGTTATTATCTAAAAATTGATAATAAGTTAAATCACTCTAATATCAAAACTAACAGTACACTATTTAAACTAGTGAACGAAAATTTGGTATGCCGTATCTGTGTAAGACGGAGACAACAAATGCAAGGGTAGCATCCTCTTAAGCGCTAAATATCGAAATATTTGAAGACAAAATGTCCAATTAGCAAAAAATAATTAATGGACTTTCAACAATAAACAGACAAGGAAATAACTTATTATAATAAGACAAAAATACGATGTTGAAAAGTCAAATGAGTTGAAGTAAATTAAATATACAGTCGTATAATATGACGTACCTAATCCTATGAGTACTTATTTAATAGTTATAAAAAAAAACACAAACAATATGACTGATGTATTGGTACGCTGAAACGTTAAATACACATTAATGAATCATTTTATGAATGGACTTGTTTAAGCTAAATTTTGTTTGGCAATAATTTAGGTCATTGAATAAAAATAGGTAAATGTAAATTGAAACTCTTGTCACTTGCGCGATGCGCCAAGCCAATACATTGTTTGGAAGTTTGGCAAGTGACGCAATTTTGACACAAGAAAAAAAAACCAATTATTATTTCTGAACATCCATATACTTACAAAGATTAAATTTTGAATATATAATTTAAAATTAAATTATTTAAAAAAATCGGATAAATTGCAATTTATAACAGTCAATAAATACAAGTATACATAATCTTATTCTCATAATATAATATCTAACGAATTTCACTTGAGCGCCATATAAAATATTTAAAACTCATTGCGGGCAAAAAGATATACATTTTATAATCATATTTACAACTCGAAATTTATCGAACAGCAATAAAGTATGAATATAATAAATAAATGCTAGTTTTTAACGGTTGTAATGGTACGCTGTTGTTTAGATAAGTATAAAAAGTAGTTTAAATTTAGTAGGTACCATTGTACCAAGTGTCCAGGTATAGGGTATTTTGAATTTTCCCACAACTTAAATAAAAAAGTAATGTAGTTATATTAAATATTTATTACAATATGTATCAAAATATCTTCACGTCATTAAAATTCTCAATAAAAAAATATATAAGATAATCTGTTTTGAATTATTCATTGCTGAAGTCCAGATGTGGCCCGTGGACCACAAGTTAGGAGACTTCTGTTCTAGAAGTCTAGTTTCTAAAGAATACATTTCAAATTAAATTCTTAAAAAAATTTAAGGCTTTTATTTCTAGGAAGAATTATTTAATTTCCAATATCTTTTTCGTTTATCCTCAAAGAATTAGATTTTAGGTTGTCACAAAATAATGTGCACACTCTGAATTTTCATAATTTTAATTCAAATTGATCTGTTAAAAATTTGAAAATTCGTTTATATCTCAATTACAAATGATTCTACTATAACTAGGTACTATAATAATAAAATATAGCATATTCCTATACCATTATTGTTTAAAATGTCAGTAAATATGTAGCTAAAATATTTTCATAATTGTTGATAAAATTAACAATAGTCTTTAAATTAAAACACATATTCAATAATAGTATTATATATAGGTAGGTATATTAAAACTAAATAATATTTGAGTAATTTTTACTGACAAAATAATTATTAATATTAATTATTAAGCAATCAGTAATATATTAATAATCAACCATTATAAACAATAAGTATAATTTTATACTTATAAAGATTTAGTCATATTTTTTAAACAAATCTAAAAATAAATAATATTTGAAGGAAATACATACTATTTAAAATATAATATATTCTTAAACAAAAACAAAACTATTTAATTTAGTAGGAATTGATTGATGATTAAACAAACTCAAAATAAATCATTACTTTAAATCAAATTAAAAAATAACTGTATCGGGACAACTTTTACATAGAGAACTCAGGTTAAAGACCAACAAGATTTTAGTTTGATTCTACGAACAGAAATCTAGTATAGGTAGGTACAATATACAGACTAGAGTCATGACTTTGCTAGCATATATAAACTTCTATAACAATCACTCCAGGGAGTCTATGTGATTATTAAATTCTACTACCGTTTCAACAATTATTGTTTATGAATATTGACATGTATTTTAAAATATTAATAATATGTACACTATACAGGTATAATACAATGAAACAAACCTCTATTTACAGACACACCTTAATAACAGACTACAAAGTAACATTTTTAAATTTTAAGCAGATGTACGTCATATATAACTTCATATTTTATAAGTTAGAGCAAATAGCCCTTAAGGGGACGTGGTTTCTGAACCCTATAATAATTATATATATTTTTTATGTAGGTACCTATAACAAATTTTACGATCAGAAAAAACTACTTTACTCTGTTATTTTCAACATTAGGGGAAATTGGCTTAAATTTAAAGGAAAGAATATTATCCGATGCCCACTGAAGGATTTTTTTGATATTTTAATTTTAAGGAAGTTAAGAGCATTTTAAAATGTACAAACAAGTATAACAATTAGAACACCAACTTAATCTAACCTACCAAAATACAACATAAACGAATACCAATAAATTTTTATCTGTACAAATCAAATACCTAAATACTTAATATTAATTTAATCATTCGTCGTTACTCTTAAACAATTTTATACCGTAACTATAAACACTTAGCAAACAATTATTATTTTTGTGTACGATGCTAACACATCAGGAGGTGACAGGTGCGGTTATGAACCTTACTCATGTTTTGACCTCAACAGTTACGAATATTTGTTGGTAGTAATAATATTATTATTACACTGTTATTGGAAAGGGAGAATAAATATGCACGATAGAGCAATTGCTATGAATAATAATATAATATACTTTATCAAATCAATTTTACTCAGCATCACAGTCTTGAGTAATTAATTTTTTATAATATATAATTAATAAACTCGGAGATAATTGTATCCTAAATCAATGGCTCTAATAATATGAGTTAATCGTCTATGTAAGTCTTAAAAAAAGATGTGAATCTAATCAAAAATGTAACAGGATACAAAAAATGTTGCATAATTGAAAATCAATCAACCAATCAATAATGAATTCGAAAATGCGTTAGGACTTAGGATTTGATAGTAAACAATGATTATAATATTATATAAGTAATGTTACAAAAAATATAAGATCTACACCAAACTACAACTAGTACCTATACTTAATGAAAAATATCAAACAGTATCTGCATGGTTACACCAAAGTATACAATAATTAACTAACTAATCAAAACTATACAATATTGGAACAATAACTTTAAAAAATATTATAAGTTGAATGTAATATTTAGGCTATGTCTATATGAAGCAATATCAAATACGAAAAATAATTTTAAAACATATTAATTTAAATCATAATAATCGTGTGAAATACTAAAATTAAATAAAATACAAATCGGTATTAATACCAATATGCCATGCATTGAGTTTAATTTACGTTATTGGACTATTCAAAACAAATATATGTATGATAATGATGTAATTTATCACTTTTATTTTCAAAAAGTAGGAAAACACATGCCAACTTCCTAGTTTTTAATGTTTCTTTAATGTAATTTATGAGGTGAAAATTAAATATAACCAATGATTATTATGTATGGCATTTGATAATTTATATAGCCTAACCAAATTAAATAAATTTAAATTTAAATTACTTAAATGATTTGCACACATAAATGGTATATTGTATAATTTGTAAGTAATATAATTCAGGGCTAGGATTTGTAAGCAACAGCATGTTTTTTTGCTACGTCCAAATTTTAGGAGTTTTAGTGATTAATGTCCACGATTTATATTATTCTGATGAAAATGGTACTATTTTTATTTTGCATGTTTTTGCATATATTGAGCTTAATGCATATTTTTGCATATTTAATATGATCGTATTTATTGTATTTAAACTGGTAATAATTAAACTCATCAAAGTATATAACTTGATTTTTTTGTCAAACATACGTTTTATTTTTATAACTAAAACTATGGTACAATATGCAATAAAAGAGTGAATAGTTTGACAGAGAAAGATAAACACAATTAATAAAAGTCTGTAGGTAGTAGTTATCAATATCAAATCCAAGATAAAATATAATTTGTCGGCTATTAGTGTATTACACACATTTCTAATATTTTCTATGTTATTATACAAACATTACAAACCGTTCAGCTGTACGTGCATCACAATTTATAACACTGTTTTTCATTGTGATTTTAGTAAAATGATTGTGATTTTTATTTTAAAAATGACAAAAGTCAAAAATGAAAGTGCCAAATTACGAAAATTTGATGTAGAATTGTAGAAAAAATATGTGGTCGTAACTTATAGCACACGTTTTCCACTGTTGAATGTGAATTATAATTGTTATTACTAAAATAATAATTAATAAATCTGCATGCCAAAAATAAATAAATGATTTTAAAATTTTTAATCTCAATTATATTATATTAAGACAATCAGCCAATCACTGATGTATTTCAATAAATAAATATTTTTTTTTGTAACTATATTTTTGTGTCTCTTATAAAAATTAAAATTCATATTTTACAACTTTTTATTGCATACAAATTGCACAAATCCTAGCCCTGGTAATTAGGAACCGTATACAAAAAATTATATGTGACGAAAATATTAAAGTGAATGTGTAACGAGTGTCGATACAAGAGATAAATTAATACACATACATATTAGAGGTAAAATGCCGTTAAGTCGGTAAGGAAATAACTCATGAAATATAATATGGTATCCCTTCGTTTGAGTAGATTAAGTCAAGACGTAGATAAGTAATACTATATAATAATATAAGAGTATACAACACCGAATAAATGGAATGCAAATCAAATAGTGACAAGATATATTTCATAAAAAGTCGATTATTATATACTCAATTAATATGAGATCACTATTAGATCACTATTTATCTATTGATAAAACAGATTAAATTCTGGTCTTAGAATTGGTCGTTCGAAATCTTCCACAGCCAGGAGCAAAACTATTAACTTTATTCCAAGTGTAGAATTTCTACATACTATGAAAAAACTATTAAATGGGACCACCTTGCAACTTTTTTCTATAATAAGCGGCATAATTGACCGATTCCGGTCTTCAATGCAGACTTCTATGTTCTACTTGTAAGCTAAATTATACGGGAAACATTCAAGGCTACAAATCACTTTTCATTGGTATTCAGTACAAAACAATAAAATATTTGGTTAAGCTTTATGCGAAAATCGTTTACACATCATATTATGTCAAGTTGCTTAAAAATGTATTTGTTAAATGGTTCACTAGACTTTAATAGACCAATCATGGACCATTAAATCATGTTTAAGGGACCATTAGCTCACCGTTGATTCATTAAATGTTTAGTCATTGTTTGTACAACCCACCCGGAAATACATTTTTAAATGTATTGAGGGGTTGAATTTATTTGTTTTTATTAGTCTGACTAATTCATTTTAAACTAGCCTTATTCGTGTTAATGAAATTAATCGTGATTTTATATAGGATCTTAGGGTAAGGATTAAAGAGTGTTTAGAAGGTTAAAATCGAAAGTACCTATCAAAGGAAATAGTATATCTGCCATTAAGAACTTCATTGAGGCATTGAGCCTATGCACTAGGCAGTTGACACGTTTTCGAGAAACCTTGGAAACCTAGTTTCGGCAGCCAACTTTTTCGATCAATCAATATTCAATACAGACCTTAGTGCCTACTTTAACTTTCAGAATGCATGCACAGAGTTCTATTAACCGGAAAATATAATCAAAATTAAACGATATAAAAAATTAACAAAACATTAATAATTGGAATTTACCCTATAATTATTACAACATTTTTATTAAAAGTTTGACTCTATTCTTACAAAAATATCTAAATGATATTTTTTATTCAGATACTTACATATATTTATATTTGGTAATAATTAATTTAGAAAACGTATGCTATCTAATTTATTGAACACAGAGTGTACATAAATATATTAATGAATATATAAGCATAAGGTGTACTTGTAATACAAAATTATAGAATTAATAATTGTATACGTGACAATAATTGTTTATTTTTATTAAATTATTCTAAGGTGAAATATTATAGCTTAACATTAGGTATATTTGAGTTCGTGTATTTGTTTTCTGTATTTTTTCTGAGGAAGCTGTACACAATGTGACATAATATGAATTAAGTAAATTAACATTAAACATTTATACCTACATGGCACAATATAATTTATTATTATTGTTAGCAAATTCAAAAAATGATTACAAAGGTAGTCCGAAATATAATATGTATATTTCAATCCATAAATAAATTGATTTAATCGTAAACTAAATCTGAAATATTAAAAATTATAATAGTTTCAAGTTAGCCTACAGCTTATTATGGATTCCCCACTTAACCTGTTAACATGGTCAAGTGGGATCAAAAATATAGTAACAATCAAATAGATTACAAAGTTGGTGTTTGAGAATTGTAATTTTAAATATACATATGAAGTAACTCTCAGTTATTTAATATTGAAATAGTATTTGTGTGGACCAATTTACAACACATTTGTTTTTATTATGTTTTCATAAACAATAACCACTGAAGGTCACCATCGTTCTCTTCTGAGGAGCTAGGGTCAAGAACCTTCAAACGTTTACAAAAAAAAAATAAACTACGAAATTATCCAATTTTAATTCAGTGCAAGTGAATTACATATTTTGTATTATACCCGATATTATTATGTATAAACACATGATAAACCATTGGTTTGCTCGTCAACGCCAATAAATTATAGGGGATCGGGGCAATTGGAATACCGGTGTTTCCGACAGCTAGTGGTTACTAAAATGCGTGTGTTCTCTACTCACTGTAGCAATAAAACTACTAAAACTGTCCATAGACTTATTAAACTACCTACGAAAGTGTTATGAGTTTATGACGTAGGTACCTAAATACATTTTTGATTTCTACGCCATGCGACAAACCTAAAAATAATAATTAATGTTGCCCCCTCCAACCCTTTGATTTTATGTTATTATAAGTTATTAGTATTTTTCTACTGTCGGCCAATCAAGTTCACTGCAATAACGACGGAAGGTCAACGGCCTGCAGTACTCATCCGCGGCGCAAATAAAATATCGTCGGTTACAACCACTTAATCGGCAGTCCAACAGAAAAAGAAATTCCGTTAGGAAATTTTACATTTTGATGATCTATTTCGGAAAATCGCTGTGGGTTATAGCACAGAACAATATACTAGTCAACACTGATTATAACAATACAACTGAATTACATAAAAAATGAAAATGTTCTTCCCTAAATAGTATATTATGATGTCACACATTGATACTCATTTTAGAGCGAAAAAAAAATTATTTACGAGCTTTAGTTTAAAATAGATATTATATTAAACGCATCACAATGACTTCCTTGAAATTATAATTCCTTACTGATATACATATTATGAGAAGGACGTTGGCATCTGCGACGAATAAATAATCAACAGACAACAGTGGCACGAGAAAGCACTTTCATCAGGTCACAAAGAGGCGTAGAATGTCTTAATGATAACCTGGTCTATACCAACCAGTCGCATTCAAATAGGCCGAAACTGCGATAATGGTATGCGCAGATCAAGGTCACGCCAAACGAAAAGAAAAACAAATAAATCCGCACGGAACTTATGTAACAACAGTCGAGCTGAGTGGTGGGGACAGGATACGGATGTCCGGCGAGAAATCTTCGTGTATATAATACAGTTTCCGATTCGCGGGCAATATTCTGCAGTTATTGCATTTCGAGCTCCGGCCGTCAGCGATAATAGGAGCGGTCGTCGTTTTCTTGCCGGCGGGTTTACCGTCTACGCGTATCGAACCAGTTACACCCGACAAAAACAATTCACACGTATGAACATAATATAATATATTTATATACTGTGTGGAATATTAATAGTAACAACTCTGTGATTCGTCCGTTATAATCTTCCGGCATTAAACATATTATACACAGTCTCCCGATCAAACATCGACTTATAGATCTAGAATTCGTATTTTGGGAAAATAGATTTTCGGATTTTTGTGCGGGAGGAACAATGTAAACCAGGCAAGTGGGTCAGTGGTGTTTCAAATTCGGTGGGGCACTTGACAGAGCGCGAAACAAATGACCCCGTGAGCGGTGTGTTCGGCGTTTTGCTTCTCTTCGAATTACGTGCGCACCGGTTCTCGGGGGCAGGTCTCGCGTTGGAATTTGTTGATATATTATGTATATATAATATTATAATATATATACTCTAATTTAGAAACTGTAAGTACAACCGAGCGTGTAAGTTTAATAATGATAATATGTAACTATACGAAAATTGAACGTCTATAATACAGTCGATAATTACGTGCATACGGTCGAACGAACGGGACGTATTGTGGGTCTCTCGTCCAGTATAGTTCCTATGGTAAACACATCAAACTCGTCGCTGTGTATAAAAATTAAATAATAAATGCAATATGCATTTGTGCGCTGCAGTATAAATTAACATGGAGACGTGATGTATATATGTTTGCAATTTATCGGCATTCTAAATAAATTGTATACTGTTTAGAAAACTTTATAAAAAGTGAAATATACTTATTATATTACAACGGATTTGTTGTGAACTACCCACCCTATAATGATGGTATCATCCAACTATTTACATTGATCCTTCAAAATAGAAAATTGGCACGATTTTCCCATTGGCAGACTCGTTGAAATGATCGTAAAAATGTGTGTATCGAATTTTTATACATGTATAAAAATTCGATGTATGCATCCTTTGGCGCCCATAAATTTCCCACTAACCCGTGCAGTAGATAATTTTGACTACTCACCACTCAAATAATAATAGTTTCACAAATACCTAACATGTAAATTAATTGTTTAGCCATTTATAACTCGAGATCTTAAATTGGATGGGGTTGCTTAGGGACTAAGGTGTACCTACCAATTTCTTTTGCCAGTTAATAGGACCCACCCACCACCACTGAGCATCCGTGCAACTGTACTACTTGGTAAGCGGTGTGGGCGCTACTATTGCATCATAAACAAATACCGTTAAAATATATCACATTGGCTATGAATTAAATACGCTTACATACACATATATAATATATAACACTGATTTAAACATAATATATTCGTGTTCATCGTTTATGTTTACGATCACATTTCCAGTTCAATGACCCCGGTTTCATCCATTTGCTATAGACCCGATCACTCTCACTAAAGTTTTAATGTTACAAGGATCGATATTACAGAGCCTATCTATATAGGATCATCGAACTATTTTCCTGAATAATTCAAAACTACATAAATGTTTATACATGTACAGAAAAACAGAGTTTGTCACTGGAACTATGAATACCAATAGATTTATAAATATATTTATACGTACATATTAATTACTATGCATATACCTACCCAATATATACTTAATGGGATGTCATTTGACTTTCCCAACGGTAAAAATAAAATGTCAACGACAGTAAAAAAAACGTCTTGGGTTAAAAATTATCTTCACCGATCCATTATATTATATAATGTCGTATCGCAATAAAATCAAGAAGGGCGAAAATTGTCACTTTGTGAAAAAGGCACGCCTTTGAGGAACTTTTTTAAGGTGTGTAATGTAATGTCAACTCAATACAATTTATAATAAATATAGTCACGTCTCTTACAACACCTACTCGATGCAATAATATTATATTATTTAACCGCATAATATTATACTATACACGTAATATAATATTATTAATATATAGTATAATAATTTTAGAGTCATTTACACCGGGCGGCGATTTTCGACGGCGATAGTCGTCACCACCGCGGTTTTCTCGGGAAAACATCGCGTGTTCGCACTTATGACCGTGAGAACTGCTCGTCGCAGGCCTAAGAGGAAAAACACGTTTGGCGGACTGCACGAAAAAAAAACGTACAGGTAGGTTAGACGTCTAATTAAACAAAAACCGCGTTCGACGCGAAACGTTTATCGAAATAATACGTATAATATTATAGAATACCCAACCCGTCCACCCGTCCAACCGACTGCCTGCCTGCCTACTGAATATTTAACAGGATCTCGATCGCGCGCCCGTTGTCCTCGAGACCGGCCAATTGGAACAATATTAAAATTATAATATTACGTCGCCGCCAAGGAGTGCGCGGTTGGGCGCACTGGTTTTTCCGCAGGTTTTTCCATCGCATTATAATACATACCAATCAAGTATAATTCTTGGTATTATTATTATTACAACAATATATTATAATATTATTTATTCGCATACATAATTTGCGCTACATATAATAATAATTCCGTGTAGGTATACTGACAATATACTATATGGGCAGAAAGAGAATGTTCGCTATTCCATAATCGCTGATCGATGCTGCCGTTCTCGGTTTCCGCGGTGGTCGGAATAAATCCTTGTACGACACAATTTATAATATTAAAATAATGTATAATAGAACGGTGGTGTGCTTGGTCGCGGTGCTTAAACCTACCAACGACTCATATCCGTCATTTCAATAATTCTGGGCATGTTCTCAGAATAATGTCTTATAGGTTCTCTTTTTGTTCGAAATGGGTTAAGCAGAATCTGAAGCAATTAAAATCACCAAAAATGCTATAAAATGTACCTACGTTTGTATGTACGATGTATGAAAAAATACACAAATACGTAATTAATAATTGTTAAAAATACTAAAATTTGTCAAATATAGGTACTAAGTCAAACTATGTATTTGATTTCGCTAATTCACAAAACCAATTTATACCTCGCCTATAATATTCTATAGCCATAAGAAATAAAAATTCAAAAACCGGAAGTTCCAAACACTTATAATTCATAATCATGTTATTTAGATATATTCTTCTGATTTACCATCGCGCCATTGAGAAAAATTTTAAAATTTGAATATGTATTGTGTTTAGAATCAACCTACCTACGGAAATCGTATTGCTTTTAATTTCAACCTACTCAGCAGTTCTCATAATTCAATCCCATAAAAATAATAAATACTTGTTGATGTTAAAAATTACTATTTACTACCCAATCAGACATCGACGGTTGACGTCCACTTTAAGGAATGTGATAAAATATTTTTAGTCTTGAACCAAAGTTCTATGAAACAACTATTATATTAGGGAGTAACTATTTCGATATAACTTTGGAGTGGATAATATTATATTAGTTATTTAATATGTGTCAGATGTAGGGAAAATCACACATCCATCACCTGCACAACATCGCTGGATCACCCAGCAAAATGCGTCCTCTGCATTAAAGGACCACATCCCGCCAACTACAAATGATTTACAATATATAAACAACCTTACAAACAACTGACCTACGTGGACAAAAACATCTTAAACCAAAAACGTTAACGCAACAACCGCCAATCCTGCCTGTACGCCCTGAACAACCAGCCACTGAAAATCCGACAAAACCTAATTCGTATGCAAATGAGGGTCATAAATCATTCAAACCAAATCCTACACCAATATAAACAACACTGAAATCTCACTTCTAAAATTCCTTGATGAATTTAATCCATCTTGGATACTTTTATATCCCTTCTCACCACCATAAAAACCTCCACGTCGCGTCATTGAAGTTCCTTCTATGGATAGTTCCCTCAATCAAGTCCTCCGTCTCTATATAGGTAATATTAGCTAATCTAATTTATTATATTTTATTTTACTTAAACTTATTTCATTTCATATTTCCCACATCACTTGTGATTATTGTAAATAAATGTATATTCTGTACTGGGTCGGAACAAACACTCACGTTGTTGTACTGCAGTGATATCCTGTTGTACTCGTCCTGGTATGCTTTTTTCGCCTTCCGCTTCTCAGCGCATATACCCGCGATTCGGTCAAGCGTGTTCTTCTCGATCCGGTCGCACACGGACCGTATGGCCCGGCTGGCCGCGTCCAGCTCGTCCAGCAGCCGCTTCCAGGCGCCGGCCATCAGACTGCTGCCGGGCGCCGCGTCAACCGCACCACCACCCGCGCCAGAACCGCCGCCGCACTTGAAGCCAAGCGCACACACGGCGCTCAGTGATGCGGCGTACTCGCGGTCGCACTTCAGCTTGCTGGTCACGCATCGGCGCATCACCTCCAGCATGCGAATCTCGGCCTCCTGCCGACCCACCAGGGCCTCGTACTCGGGTTTGCCCTGAGCCGTCGCGTTACCGCCGGTGTACCCCATATCGGCCTTGTGTGTGCAGGCCACTGTCCTCCGGCGAGTCACGTCATCGTCTCCTCTTCTTCCGGCCGTCACCGACGCCGACTGGCGAATATTATTGTATATTAACGTTTTATAATCGTTATAATAATAATAATATAAAGGTATTTTTCGTGAGACTGTGCCAAGAAAACGAGACGTTAATAATGCAACGCGATTGATATCGTCACGACCGTACAAAACAATATTACATCTATATACGCGTGCGTATATATTTTTATTATCATGTATTTATACGCGAAACGAACGACGCACACCAGAGAACAGCGGACGACCCACACGAATAATGCGCCGCACAAAACCCAAACCCGACTGAACCTACTGCCGAAGTGCCGAGTGCCGACTGCCCGCCGCTGGTCGACGCGGAATTAACGAGTGTGTCGTCGACCGTCGTTGAGGAGCGAGCACGGAGCAGCAACGAAAATAAACACGGCGCGGATTGTTGCGCCGCCGTCAGTGTTGCCAACCTGATCGCGGAGACCGCTGCCGTTGCCGCAGCGGCCTGCGACGTGTGTGGACCGCGGAGGAGGCGGACGAACGTGTTTCCGACGACCGACGTCAGCTGAAGAAGGCGTTTTCAAATCTGCACCTAAACGCTCGTTTTTGTTTCCTCTTTGTTGTTGATTTCGCGTCCGTGTTATTATCGTAATTTATTTTTTCTCTGCCGATTTATATATCGATTTATGCGACGTCCATGCACACGACCCGATTTGTTGCGATTACTGTATATAGGACATGGGTAGCCACTAGCCAGGTAGGGATGTAGTAAGTATAGTTGCAGACTCGCAGTAGGCACACTTTCGATCCGAACGCATTTATCACTTCGCCAGACGGCTATATCGTTCTAAAACGTAGGCGCCAAGCAGTATAATAATATAACGAGTGCAGAAGACTGAAGACATCTATAAGCGGAAAACAACCGTTTCCTGAAATGTTGTTCTGTAAAAAGCCGTTGCGCGAATTCGCGGCGATGTGCCGATAATGTAATACGCTCGAAACTTTCTATTTTCTAATAGTTATGCAGATTGGATTTAAAGAATTTCGTGGAATATAAAATATAGTTTTAACACGGAAACGTATTTCATAGAAATATAATTATAAATATAAATTAAATTCTTAAATCGCAATTCAAAGTAGTGGTTGACTTAATAATTGTTATAATTGTTATAATTACTTGATCTGCTGACTGCTAAGCTTGTTGATTTAAACTATGTTATTAGTTATTTTGCATTTATTGTTTAATACATCCAAAAAAATATGTACAATACTTAATACCTATATATGCATATTATTTTATAAAAAATATGTTATTTAATTGGCAAAATGCAATGTTCAAAACTATGTAGTATGTAACTATGATACTGTCCAACAGCAACTCGTTCTGAGCTTAAAACTCGTTTTTTTTTTTGTTATTGCTAATTTCTGTTATTAGTTACAAAACTCTGTCAAATCATAACTTATTTATTTAATTTGTATATAGGTACAGTATACTCTATATAAATTGTATACGCCGTCTTAGAAATATATGACTTACCAATCGGCTGACCTATTAAAAAAATAAAATAAGTAAAGGACCTCGATAAAAATTAAAATACACTTGATAAAAATCCAAAAGTGTATATTACTACCTATATACGGAGCGATAATAACAAATTCGTGTTGCAAATAGTATGCTATCTACACAGTTCTTGTAACATACATTTCTAATCATCCCGCGGTTTACATCCACATATCTCATGTAGGTGATATGAACAGTAAGTAATACAGTAGTCAGTAATACATAAAAAAATATAATAATTTGTTCAACATAAATATTAAATTTGATATATTTAGTATAATTAATGACATTTTTATTTAGTTTTTTGTTATATTCAAACTTTAGAGTAGGTGTAACTATATCTGTCGATCTATAACATCATAATTATTAGATGAAGTTTAATGTTTAAGTTTTTCCCACAAATATTATTTATATTATTCTGATTATTAATACAACTTCTTAAATAAAAATATTTAAACTTTCGATTTTTCACAAGTCTCTTTTGAATTTGTTGACAGTGACTAATAAACTCCATAAGGTTATGTTAAGATATCATGCTGCTCCTCGTAGTTACTGTCGTAGAGAAAGTCTAACGGTTATAGCTGGCAGTATTATATTAATAATTTGGTCTACAAATTATAATAATTATTTGTTGTACTCCAATATTCATCCCTTTTTACACTTGGTGAAAATCATTTAAAATTGGTAGGTTGTAATTTTTTTTAAATTCATGATAACGACAATTTTGATGAAAACCATTAAACAGTAAATTATATAATACAAATGTAACTTGTAAGTAGTTTATTCTTTAGTATATTAAAGTAGTATTTTATTGCAATACTTAGGGCCGTTCTTATACAATGTCCGATAAAGTGTCGGTTAACGCTAACCGACTGATAACAGATTTTATTACCGCCAGAATTCAGCCGGTTAAGCGTCGGTTAACTTTAACCGGACATTGTAAGAACGGGCCTTAGTTATTTTCACGTCTCAAAAAGAACTTGTTGAAGTTCAGCTAATTCTAAAATATTTTTTTTTATACTTGATACTTTTGAGCAAGTTTAGAGGGAGAATAAGTTTTTACAAAATAAAAAAGAAAAAGAAATAAACACCATTGTAAAACCATTACATTCCTCGCTCCGCTCAGAATCTAAAATAAGATAATTCATCTTCATAGATAATTAATAATAATTTTTAAATTATTTAATATAACTATATGTATTTCCATGATTTGGACATGGCTGTCTCCTTTAACAATTCAATATGGTAGGTATATATTCCATATAAAATTATTTAAAAAAATTATAACAACTATAATATGAACACATTCTTATAAAAAATCAATTGATAACGGTCTAGTCATTCTCGGCGATCAACCGATTGCATGAATAATCCAATACAAACTATAATAAATATAATATATTTTAATCATAATAGATCCACCACACAGTTAGCTTATAGCAACATATAATTTGTACGTAGGCCTATTATACTAATAGCAACTTTGTTAGGTACATAAAATATGTTCGTTTATACCAGCGACATAACTGTTGGTAACAATGGCTGATTTTATAATGATGTGTAGGGTTCTAGGTTGTTGTTTCAAAGACAGTTGAAAAATATTAAAAATACATAGGCACAATTTTTTTTTATAAACATAAGTTTAAATTTTGACAAAATTTATCAAATTTAAAATGTAATAATTATTTTGTAGTTAAAAATTTTTAAAATGTTCAACTTTTATAGCTAAAGATTTAAAATTTAAAACAAGGTTCCGCGTAAATAAGTTATATATATAAATTACTTTATTCACAATAATATCATAAAATATACTTGGTAATATCATAGACTGACTAACCGGTCTTCGCTCAGAATCGTTTTTCTTATACAATGATATTATATCATTGAATTCAAATTTAACACCGCATCCATTACAGTGACCCACTTGTAACCTACTGTACAGCAGGGTGACATCCACTTACCCACCTTTTTTTAAATTATAATTGTAAGTTCAAATTTTGAGAAAACTCATCAAAATTACGTAAATTTACAAATTATTTGTGAATTGTTTATTATACATTATCTATAACTACTAACTAACCTTAAAAATAATAAATTTTAAATTAAAAAAGTTATTGTCCCAAAGATTATACAAGTGTATATTTAACGCCTAAACTATTTGACGACTACCAATATGAATACATGCAAACATTTTATTTATATAGACAAATATTTTATTATATAACCTTAAACTAGATGCATTTTTTTCTGGCTTTTGTTGAAACAAACTTGTCAATCACTTCATCAAACTTGATAGTTTTTACTAACTCCGATTCAATATGTAATATGGCGTAAATGCGTAATCATTTAGCAACTCTTCATTTAATTTAGATCTTAAATAGTTTTTAATGCGTTTCAATGCAGAAAATGACCTTTCAGTAGAACAGTTACTTGCTGAAATACTTAAGAACATCCTGGTTGCAATTTCTATGTATGGAAAAACCTCTTGAACTTTATTTTCAATGATCAACTGTTGCATTTCAAGTATAGTCATGGGTTCAGTTTTTGATTTTGTTATTAAATAGCCTTTAAAATGGAAACATTCATTTGCAAATGAACTAGGTAGGTCACCTTTATACTTTTTATGTAATAAATTAGCACAATTGGTCAGTTCACCAGAATTCAATTTAGTTAAGTTAAACAAAAATCCAAAATTATTATTTATTTCATGTTATGCAATTTGTCTTCTCCCTAATTCGGATAGCGATCAAAAATATCAATATAAGTATTCACTCAAAATTTAGTTCTAGAATCTTGAACTATTTCATTCAATCTTGTTTCATCATGAGCAAGTTTTTTTTTCTATTTTATTGATACTCCTTAACATTTGATAATAATAATATTTTTTTTTCATTATGTTCAAATTTACTTGTACTTCTCAACTGACATAATTTATCAAAGAACTATATAAATTTGATACAGTTATTAAATCTATTGAAATGGATTGAAGTTTCTTGTTTGTAAGGTTAAATCGTTCAAGCACATCACCCCAGAATAAAACTAAAATTGCCGTTTCCAATTTATTTAAATGCAAAACAATTGCATTTGCTTCATTTTTGGTTATAGCTTTTTCAAGATGTAGAATCTCGAATATTGATAAGAGATGTAACTACAGAATCCCAGAATCTATACACATGCAGTACACATAATATTATCTTTGATTATTTTATCAATTAATTTGCAACCACCTACCAGCCAACGCTAAACTTTACACTCTTTTTGCATCAGCTACAGTCCTATTGGCTAGAGTCTACACTTAAATTTTGTTTGAAAATAGAGTCAACCCATTGGTCCATTAGGCGCCCTGGGGCAGCTTCCCCATGTTGCCCCGTATGTAGATCCGCCACTGATTGAATCCATGAATTGGAAAAGTTATAAAAGTTATAAAAGTAAAAAGTGGGTAAGTGGATGTCGCTCTACTGTACAGTAGGTTACAAGTGGGTCACTGTAATGGATGATGTTAAATTTGAATTCAACGATATAATACCATTGTATAAGAAAAACGATTCTTAGCGAAGACGGTTAGTCAGTCTATGATATTACCAAGTATATTTGATGATATTATTGTGAATAAAGTAATTTATATATATAACTTATTTACGCAGAACCTTGTTTTAAATTTTAAATCTTTAGCTATAAAAGTTGAACATTTTATAAATTTTTAACTACAAAATAATTATTAAATTTTAAATTTGATAAATTTTGTCAAAATTTAAACTTATGTTTATAAAAATAAATTGTGCCTATGTATTTTTAATATTTTTCAACTGCTATTGTAACAATATATCAGGAGCCTTGCATTAAATGTTCACGCTATTTTACCTAAAAAATAAAATTGTATTGATATTTATAGAAAAAAAACTAAAAAAATTTAAAACTGACAATGTCCGTAAACAGCTCAAAAAGAGTCATATTTTCAAAATTATATGATGTATAGAAAATGAAAATATAAACATTCAGTAAAATTTTCATGTATCTACAGTTATTCGTTTTTTAATAACAATAAAATAACAAAACCACTACATGAAAAATCGAGTGAATATCAAGTGTTGTAAAAATATGAATTTCAAACGCTCATAAAAATTTAATTTAAGTTTCTTGTAGACATTTTTTTTTTGATAAAGGTAGACAAACTTTGAGTAATCTTATATTGCATTTTCAATTCTTAGATTTAAAAATAAAAATTTTTATGAATCCTCAACTCAAAATAATTTGCTAATTTTCGTGATTTTTCCATATTTTGTCAAGATTTGAACTTTAAATGCTTATAAAAAAAAACTGTGACTAAGGATTTTTAATATTTTTCAAATGTTAATGTAACAATATAGTAGGATCGTTGTATAAATTTTCAAGCATTTAAAGTTTTATTGACATTCATAGAAATAAAAACTAATAAAATTGGAAAATGAAAATGTCTTTAAACCGTTTAAAACAAATCAAAATATTTTGAACGTTTTATCGTGTATAGAAAATGAAAATATTAACAACCAGTGAAAATCTCATGTATATGTTCATTTGTTTTAAAGTTGCACCAAAAACCAATATCGATTTTGTCGAAAACCGTTTTTGCGTAAAAATTCCCGTTTTTTCTTAATTGTTATGTTGTTTTTCCCAATTAGGAACTTTAAATGTTGACCTCCCAATGCACCAACTAGATTCACTTTCCCATCGAACAAGATGTGGTTGAAGAAAATCAAAGCAGTTTTACTGCCACAAATCGTAATAACAAATAAAAAAAAAATTTTTAAAAAAACACATCATTGTAAATGCAATACATTCATCGTTCTACTAAGAATCTAAAAAAATATACGTTTGGCAAAGATATTTACATTATTGTAACATTACTCACCACCCAAACATGACTTATAATTCATTAAATATTACATTCCTAAACCAATCACAAATATATTGAACCAATAATCGGCAATTGTTACAGTGAATTTACAAATCTGTCCACTTTTGCAGATATTTGCTTTATATTTTAACATTTAAATTATAAGCTTATGACTAAATAGTAAATATCACATTTATATTTATAGTTCAGGTCATAGGCGCAATTTAGGGAGTGCTTGGGGAAGCACCTCCAAATTTTTGAAAACATCATCGAATTTTTATTGACTATAATATTATGCCATAGGTATTTGGATACAATTATTTCTAAGACCTTATCATTTTTATTATAATAATATCAGAACAATATTCAGAGATCATAATGTATTGTGTTAGATAATTGTTTATATTAAGATTAATGTGAAGGTGTATCAATGGAGGGGGTGTGGGGGGGGGGGGGGGGGGCAAAGCCCTCCACTGATCACTTTAGTCGACATAAATCTAGCAACCCCATAAATTTAACCCAAATTTCACCTATGGTTCAGTTCTTACAGAACTCTATGGCTTTATAGAAAGCACAATCACTCATCTCAAATTAAGTTTAAAAAAAAAAATACCAATAAAAGAGCTTCATAATTTTAATAAAATAAAACAGAACCAAAAACTATTCAAAATTGAAAAAGATGGCGAAAATTAATTTAAATTTATAATTACAAAAATGTACTTCTCTAAATTTATCCTCTCACTAGTAAGTAGTGACACAAGAGCAGAAAATCTAGTATCAACATGCGAGGTTCAAATAAAAAACGGTAAAAAAATTACTCAATTCAACAATCAACAGTGATCAACGTAAAATAAAATTTAAAATCAACGATACATTGTTATACTGATAATTTAAATAATATAGATAGGTATATATTATAATAAATTTGAAATATGCACAATAATCAAGAATATATATTATAATAGTTTTGGCAGTATATTGGCAAGTTATTAAAAATCTAAAAACAAAACAAATTATTTATGTAAAAGTATAAAAATAATAATACAAATAAATCGATTCATTTATTGACAAACATATTATAATTTTCATTCAATCAGATTTGGAAAAAATTATATTAATTTTATTTTAATATAATTAAATAGATTTGTCTATTCTTTTAAAATCATTTAACCGTTCACTAAAAAACAAAAACCACCCTCATGCACTTAAGGATCTTGTAACTCCTATGCATCAAAAGTTTAGGGTAGACTTTCGACCGTTTCTCTATTCTGTATAACATTAAAACTTTGATTAACTTTAACTATTAACTCTTGTTCAAAAATTAAATTTTATTAACTATTTTAAAACATAATCCACATTTGGTGACTGAATACAAGCTTTTAAAAAAATTTTGAATTTAATCAGAATAGTGTTCACTTGTTAAAAATCTATTAATTTTTTTTATATTTTGTGTGAAAGAAGAATAGGTCTGAAGAAGAACCAGTCTTTTTCTGTATTTGTCCATTATACAAATAACTGTTTGTATAATGTAATTAAATATTACAAAGTATAAATTTCATAATGCATTTATAACAAACATTAAATATAATATAACATATATACATAAAAAAACAAACATTTAATTACATTTTTTAATTTCATTTTATTCATAAAATATACAATATTTTCATGATACTTAATATTTCCCCAAGTTAAAAAAATAAAATAAAACTGTATTAGTGGTTTATAATATTGTACAAATAAGCTACTATATCTGGATGTGCTTGATAAGCACTTCGAACAGAAATATAATTAATACAGTTATATTAATTGGTCAAGACATTATATTGATAGGTATATACATGTGTATATAAATCAGTTATAATTTAAATGTTTATATAGGTAATATTTTGAAGTATGAAAATAATTATTTTGTACTAATTTAATTTGTTAAAAACATTATTTTTAAGAAAATAAATTAAGAATACATAACAAAGGTAATAAATGTTTTGCTGGGAGAGGGGAAATAAGATTTTGATTAAATCAAATGGACTAATAATTTTTAATGTACATGATGATACCGAAAATAATATATAAATACATGTTTAATTTTCAATAATAATCAAACATGTATTTAAAAAAAAACAAACGAAAATAAAAATAATGAATATTATAATAGTCATAAGACAGGAACAGAATTCAAGTAGATTAAACTGGTAAAAGTTTTTTTTTTAAGTCTATTACATGATGACAACTGAAAAACAAGAGCCATGAAAAATTCTGTTTGTCTCCAATATATTTTTATTTCAACAGTTCAATATATTATTATAATATTATGTAGTCTACATTTTAGTTTTATATAAGAAAATAGTATTTATTATTTTACAATAAGAAAATGAATAGTTAAAATTGGTAACATCTAAAAAAATAATGCTTTTCATGTAAAAGGTACAAGGCACATTTATTTCTCTTAAAATCTAACAAAATTTAATTTTTATGAAAAAAATTGCCAAAAACATTAGTATTAAATTACAATCTTTTAGTATTCGCTATTCTATTTGATTTCCTTAACCAATTTTGATCAACAGTCAATTTTAAATATCCTGACTAGATCACGAAAAAAAAAATTACAAAAACCTAGTTTATATTAAATCGGAGGAGGAACTATCTGTAAAAACGGGTTTAAAGGAGAAAAGGTAAATTTTCAAAATATTAATTCATGGAATGTGGATGTCATTAAGCTCTAGTTTCCCTTACGTGTTGAAAATAGCATCGTACCCTTAGCAAAAAGAGCTGTCGTTAAGGACGCTGAACTAATATCACAATGGTATCCTTTGTTTTTACAAAAATTAAAATTAAAAAAAAAACAATAATTTAGTTTGCTTAAAGATCTTGTATAGACAATAGTATTGTACAAACAAGATCGACAAACACGAAACTTAAACGCACATGTTTAACACAATTTGGTTTGAGTCACAAATTCAATAAAATTAGTCTTTATAACTAGTGTTTAGTTGGAGAATTTGAGAATAACATCGTCATCTCAGATTCCATTTTCGGTCACCCTGTGTCATCTGCAGGGATCCAGCAGAACTTCGATCCAAGTCGGACAGGACGTGATCTCCTGCCGGGAATACTTGGGCCCCCATCCTTTGGCGAAACTGATGCGTACGGCGTTCGGGTCGACGGGTCCGACTCGCACGCCGTTTGAATAGCGTATTCGATCGCCGTGCGGGTTGCCCGTGAATATGTTCAGACAGTGGCCGGAAGGTACGCGAAAAACCAGATAAGACTTGCTGTCCGGATCGTCCAGCGTCGGCGAATTTACGAACATCGGCCAGTCACTCAGGTTGTATGCCCACACGCCGTCTTCTTCTCGGCTCAGAGCTAGACCTGAATACAAACATAGAATCATTAATATAAAAATATATACATTAGATCAAAATGTAGGCATTTTCCGGAAAATTAGAGAGAAAAAATCACCTAAGTGAATTAAGCCTATATACAGATGAAAAACAAACCTTGTCCGATTTTGGTCCTGTTCCTGAGTACAGACTCCGGAGGGCCCTGCCCGGGTGAAAAATGATGTTGAGTGAGGGCGGCTAGAGACAGACCCGTGCCAAGTGGAACATTCCAGAACACATTCACAGATTTTGTTTCTACGGGAAACAACCTGCCGACTCGTTGCGATAATTCCCAATACGCCACTTTACACCATTCTTGTTCGTTTTGTTTTTCTATAAACACACAAAAGTCATATCATTAGTAATCAAGTCTACGTTATATTTCGTATCATGTCATTATTATCGTTAAGTTGTGACTTGTAACAATTTTTCTTAAGTACATAATGATAAAATATTATTAGTATGGTAAATTGGGAAATACATTAATGTAAAGTAAAGTAATATATCAAATGTCGTTTTGACCAGCCCATATAGTTGGAAAAACTGATTTCTTCATTCGCAAGATAATTTTCTGTTACATTTTACCTCAACACGCAATTACCATCTTACATAATTTTATTTGTACTATCATGAGAACAGAATAAATAGACAATTTTTTTTAGATAAAGACGAGGAAGGTATAATTAAATATATAATAGTAGTATAGTACCTATCTGCAGTGGTGTCCTTTAGATTTTTCTAGGAGAGCCAAACAAATAAAATTACAATACTGAACTATAAAGTAACTGAACAAGTGAAAAATATTAAATAATATCAGAGATACCAGCAGAAAGTAATCACAGATAAACCTTTTAAAAGTGGTTACTGGGTATTTAGAATTTTATTGAGGCAAATTATACCCAAGTACCTACTAGAAATGGAATAATAAAAAAAGTAGTTTTAGAAATAAAATTAAACAGGATTATGATATTATTATTCTTGTTGTACATATAGTACATCCCGGCGGACAATGTCACACACAACTTAGTACTAATAGGTACACATCTTACATACACGCCCACGGGTCTATAAATATTCCAACTATTACACAAAATATTATAAAAATAGTAATATTTTATCAGGAAAAACCAGCAAATCGGGCATCTGCTAAGATCAGACAGGGCCAGCACTTCAAATATTGACGCCACTGAGTGTATACGCGAAGATATGATTACGGATAAAACGATAATATAATACGTATGAGACGCCGTGATGACGAGACGGTATCATTAAAAAAATCGTCCTGCAGTCATTTTCTCCCTTCTTTGTTCTATCCGCGGCGCATTAACGACATTCCGGCGGAGTGTTTATAAGTGATGACGACGGTGTCGTGGGGAGGGAGGGATGGCGACGACGGCGGCGGCGGCGTTAAAGCAAAAATATAGATCCTATATTATTATCGAACCCGGCGAACCGAAAAAGGGCGAAAACGCGTAGACCTCAAGGGAGCTGATGCTACGGTTGTGTGGCGAGTTTACGAAGAGTATATAATGCATGATCGCGCGGCGCCTGGTACGAACCGGGTGTACAGACCGACAACACCACCACCACCACCACCAGATGTGATTTATCCGCGCGGGAAGAGCAGGTCCCGACGACGTCGTACACCCGAAATGAGTTCAACCATAAACCGCACGAGAAAAAAATAAAACCAGCGTATAACACATATAAAATAAATAAGGGATTCTCATATTATACAGTCAGATCAATTGCAAGGTGACGACCGAGTGCGGCCAAAATTCTCAACGGGCACGTTTTTCTTTCTTTCCCATTCAACAAAAAAAATAAATATTCGAACGTATATTATCACCACGCCACTCTTGGTGCGTACATTATTATATTATTTACCTATAACACACAAATACACGTGCGCACACGCACGCGCTCGCGCCGTATAAACTGGTTTATACAAATGCAACCGAACAAATGAGACGCACGGCGGAACGTGCGTTTGTCGATCGACGACGATAGAGCGAGAGGGATTCAGATTTTTAGAGGTATATACCAGACAACGCAGCGGTACCAAACGGCCGCGACGATCCCGATTCCCGTCGTAGCACTCCAAACACGACCTACCTACATAGCATTATTATAATAATTACAATAATAATAGTACTGCAGCGTATTGCAATCTGTGTATCACGTATTGTATATATATACATAATAAATAATAGACCGTGATCCACTGATCCGTACACGTCGGACTTTCTAAACACAATATAATAATAATAATAATATAATGATGACGATAAAACTAATAACCGAACGCACACGCGGTTTGTTTTTGGGTGCACGCGGCATTTCTGGCATTCCGGGCGGCCGTCAGTGGCGGCTGATGGGGCGCCGCCCACCACTCGCATTCCACCGAGAGACGACGAAGACACGTCCGACGTCGTCCTTCTTCCATATAAACCTTTATTTATTTATTATTATTTTTTTTTTTTTTAAGGATACTCCGTCGTCACCGCCTAACCGTATACACACACACACACACACACACTGTAGGTAGTAATAATGGTTTGGCGGCGGCGGGTCCCTATTAGTCTTCTCAGAGAACAAACGGCAATCGTCGCTGCTCCCGTGTTTGTTTTTCCATCTCACTCACTCTCTCTCTCTCCCTATACCGATCGCTCGTTTCTTGATTTCTCTACAAACATATTATATACCTACCCACCGCCGGCAGAAGAGCGCATTGTTGTAGTTCGGTTAAGACGTGTAGGTACATAAAACAAACACTCCAATCCTTCTGAGAGTAAAACAATATATTTTACGAGTGTATAATATTATATAATACGAGTTTTCATTATAAAAACGATTTAAAAATAACGTTTGAATTGTTGTTAATAAAAAAAATAAAATACTTGGCGCTCACCGATTCTAACCCATGTTATGTAAACCTGTTTGTTTAATTTATTATCACGTTCTTATCACTAACTAATCAACGCGCGTTATAAATTATAATCAATTATTACACTCTTCAGATTTAATTGAATACCGCCAGGCGATCGAATAGAGAGAATATTACCTGATAGAATGCGGTATTTCAACGGTTTTCGTTGAATACCTCTTCTTAATATCGAAAACAGAAATGACAGAATGTCAAGAAAAATAAAATATCATAAATCCCACCTGAATTGCCTGTCGTCTTAACACGGTTTTTCTATATGCAATAAAAAACGTTTGAGGCCCACTGAGGGGTTTAGCGTCCGTGTTAGTAGTTCAGGTAATTGGGATTTTGCCTTTTCGCCCTGCACAAAAGCGACGAGACCGTTTGTGAAGGAAAATATGTGACCCGCTAAGGATATTATCTCGCTACAATACAATTTTTTTTTCCCCGTTCATGCCGTTTCTCGGTAGATTATATTATACTCGATATACCGAAATACATCACACACGCAGCGTGTCTGAATAGAATATAAAGACTATATAGACTACCACTATATTATATGCATTACACTGAAGCATTCTGCTCTCAGCCCGCCCTACCGTCGACAAAAATATTAATAATAATATCGGTTTTCGAATTTTCGATTCCCCAATCTGACCCGTCGCAGTACTTAACGCGGAGGTGTATTATAATAGTGGACGACAAATTTAACAAAAAAACAATAATTGGCAATAACGCAAAAACCACGGATCGCATAGAAAAAAAAAACGAAGGGCGAAAAAGTCGAGTATCACCGACGTCACGGGATACACGACGACGATAATTATTGTTATAATAATATTATTATCATCTCGTCATTGTAATATTATACAGACGACAATATATTATTAATATGCTAATGAACCGAGAGCGGCGGCCGACGAGCACTCTCGTCTCTCCCGCAACCCACTCCGACGCGCACACGTCGAGACGACCGGTTTTTCGTTATTTGTATTACACACACACGGTGCACGCCACATACATTTTTTCATTATTATTATTATAAAGCACAACAGCCGCCGCGCGTACATATATATATATATATATATATATATATATTATGTTATTAAACGAATTCCGCGCGTCTCTCTGATGTTCTTGGTCGCACACACACACAAGGAGCATAATATAAACTGGCCGCCGCCTCAGGTTTGTGTGTGTGTACTCTTTATGAAGTCGGCGGCGAAAGCATTGTAATTTTCGTAATTGGCGCCCGCGGGCGTATTGTCGCGAAAACACACGGATCGCGGCGATCAAGCATGGGCGTGCCGTGTCAAGAGGGAAGAGGCTCGCGGGGGATCCGATTAAAATATATATATACGCGTTACGGCTGCCGGCCGCGCGCGCTCGCGTGTGTGTGTGTGTGTCGGAGGCGGTGTTTTTTCATAGACACAAACGAAAATCGAGTGCGTGTGGGAAAAAACCGACGGCCGAAAATATATTAGAGGGAAACGAGAAATTGACGAGTGCTTTACTCGTTATTATAATAATATACATTATATTATACGTCATCTCTCTCGCTCCGTGTTCTGCGTTATTACTATTATTATTATACGCCGTAGTCGTAATAACCGGTCTCAGGCGCCGCCGATCGACGGTAAAAATGTAATAATAACGATTTTGGAGAAAAAAAAAAACAGAAAACTCAATCGTGAGTCGGACGAGACTTGCTGTGGCCGAAAAATCTGACCACTGCACCTGTACAGAATATCATATTATTCATATTATTATTATTATTATAGTTTACATCGTTTTATGACCGCGCTGGAAACGCACGCGATTTTTGTTTCTCGTATTTATAAACACGGTCAATGGATGCGGTGTCTATCGTGACGGAGGGACGACAAGCGGCGATCAAAGATCGTTCGTGACGACGTCGTGTCTTCGGGAATCGAAGACCATAATAATATTATTATTAGATATATTGGGTTGTCTCGGGTTGCCGACGACGAGAGAGAGCCGAGTTTTGGGTAGCCGCCGAGCCGGGACGGACTACGTCGGCGACGGACGGCAACCAACCGGTTCTTCGTATCGGTTGGACGGGCACACAGTGGGGGCCCCGTGATGAATGGCCCCGGCGCGGCGGCGCGCATTGGACGCCGGCAACCCGGTCGGGCCCGGGCGCCACACAACCCGTCATTAGCATCAACGGTACACACAGACCACCCCACTCCCGACCAGACGATGACGATACGCGCGCACGCACAATACAAACATAATAATAATAATATATAATAATGTGTTCTTTCAATTATTATTATTCCGCCGGAGAGCCCTACACTATTCTCTGGACAAAAACGGGTTTCGGGACGGGGAAAATTCGGGATTTTGTCACACGGATCTGTACGGGGATTGTGCGTTCTTTCCGATATTGGCGTTCATATAGTTTTCGACAACTGCGATCGGAAATCGGTCGAAAGACGTCCCCGACGTGTGCGTTTCTGTTTAGTTATGTTGTGGTGTTTATTTTTCTGATTTCGTGTTTTTCTGTATTCACGACGAATCAACAGCGTTGACGTGACGTCACGGGCGCCAGCGATATGGCCCTCGGCCCGTCGCTTGTAATGGTTATTTTTATCGGTCTTCGAGTGGCGGAGTGGTGTGGGTGGTGCAGTGCGGTGGTGGAGTGTGTTGCAGCAAGTGAGTGTGTGTGAGTAGCGTGTGCGGTTCGAAAAAAATAACCAACGTCGCCAGTCTATCTACCCCCACTCGGGACTCACCGGTGCCGGCAAAACACAACGACAACACACACACGCAAGTAATAATATTCGTCGTCACCGGCACATATTATTATCATCGGGCCGTCGCCGTCGCTGGCACCCGGCACCGCCGCCATGCCATTATCATCATCGTCGTAGTCGTCGTCGTCGTCGTCGTCCTCCCTCCGCAGTCCGCACCACTTGGGCCGCCGACGACGCCACGACCTCATCGTAACGATAACGTAGCGGTGGCGGTGCGTGGAGTGCGAGCCGCCGCCGATCATAGATCGCTGCCGCCAACAGCAGGCGCCGCTCATTACCGACGCCGCGACCGCGAAAACGATAAACAACACGCGCGCCAACAAATAACACCACCGCCGCCCCCGTCTCGAGTGTATATATTATAATATGATATTATACTGCACGAGCAATAATCGATAATCCGTCGACGAGAGGTATACTATTATGATAATAAAATTATGATTATTATAAGAGTGCGGGAGGAAAAAAATGTATATTTTAATATTTCTATAATAATATAATATTATTATTTTATGTTTACGATATTGCGACGTCGGCCAGAAACGTTAACATGGAAATAACTAATAATTATTTTTTTCAAGTGACGCCGTCTCGTCAACAATCCACCTCCTCTCACACCACCCCAGGCTACCACAACCGCCGACGTTTGAACCGCGGTGCACATATTATGAGTTTCTTCATTTTTATTCCATCCGATGAAAAACCTAAAGATTTTTTCATTATCACTTATAATCATAATATGACAATAGTCATTCGTATATTATATACAATCGGCAGCGGGTACTTTGTTACTACAACGACGACACAGGCTGCGATTGCCCATGCCGCATCGCATCGCGTTCGTGTTCAATATTTTTTTGTTATCCACGCCGACCTCGCCCCCCCCCCCCCCCCCCAATCAATATATCGGTCCCGATAGAAGTCCCGAGGCTATAATAACACCGTAATAACATTACATATTACTATAGGTACACCGTACACGTGTAATATAATATTATATATATATATATGTAAATATACACAATATACTACAACAACAACACGGCGCGGCGGCAGTGGCGTGCACGCATGCCAGTGGCGGGCGGGCTGGAAGGTCTACTGGTAATTATGTCGTTTCCGTGTGGTCGCCACTCGTAATTAACCTTTGCCGGGTTTTTTTAAAGTTTGGTCGGGCGCCAGTCGGTCGCGCGGGTGCACCGCAAAATGTCATCTGCCGACCCCGCAACCGTACACACAATGGGTATACGTGTGTACGGGTGTTTGTATGCGTATAATATAATATATATATAATAAATATACGGAGAGAGGAGGCACATATGCCGAGACGCCCGGCGCCCACGACAATCGCTTCACCGCGCCGTTCTCACGTTCCTATTATTTCGGCCGTCCTTCGCATAAAAAAAAATAATAACAATAAAGGAAACCCTAACATCGCCAAAATGTATCCTTTATAATATTGAACAAGTATCGCACAACGTGTGTATTATCCTGCAGCGACCTGCACTATATTATATTGTTATAACTTATAATATATGATATAATATGGTTATAATATTGAAAACATACAAGTATGGGTTATATATGAAAAAATGCTCACGAAAATTTACACAGAAATCTAAAATGTTTGTATCACTGGACAATGTATGTACACTAAGCCACATGATTCATAACAAACTGTAAAGGACAATGATTATAAATTATAATGTACGTGAAAAAAGATAGATTTCACACGATCATTAACTAGCTAAAACTATTTATTCTTCCTGTGAAAACACGCTTTGGTTCAACCGTACGGTGCTGACACCACGACAACGACGCGCATATATAATTATGCAGTCAATTACAATTACTACGACGGTAGCATTTCCACAAAAGTAATTATTCCGTCAGACTATTGTGTACACACAATAATGTAACTATTAGAAAAATATCCAACTACCTACGCGTGAGAGTTAATCTAAAAATCAAATTAATGCTTACCGTCACCGTCAGTGCTGAACGAACCACGAAGTTCGTCATCATTACTATCCCAACTACATTCGCTGGGTGCACGATCTGAAAAAAAAAGATTCAACACAATTATTACTAATTTCATCATGCCCAATCCTCCATTATTATTTTTCAAGATATACATAATAGACTTTAATATAGTAGGTAAAGTTTATATTTAGTAAAATAATTTTTGTTGACTGTATAATGTTATATCAATATTTATTGTTACACAGACTAACGGTTATATCAGGTATTATATTATTACGTAACCGCAAGTAATTTATTTCACATTAGTTGTTTTACCATTAAGCGCCGCCCCTACTGTCATCACCGTTATCATACAAAACGACTTCCCATACAAAACTGTTATCGACGATGACAATACTCGTTCAGTGTAAGTAGGTACAATTAAACAAACGATAAACGTTGAACGTATTTCGTAGGATGTTATTAACTCGTTAGCTTTTTTTTCACTTTCGTCTGGGAAAATTCGAACGTGACTTCGAAAATATGTCTACCGGTATCTCAGGAATGATATTACCGATGACGGTATAGGTATATTATATAAAAGAAACAAAACAATACGGGAGTACCATACAGAATATTTATATACCTATATAATATATATTATATATATGTATACGATCAGGACGAATGATGAAGAAAAAACAATCTGTAACATTTCTATTGTGTGAGAAAAAAATCTACAGACTGGAGGGGGTTGCGATGGCGGTAGCCGCTACAACAGCTCTTGTGATGCTGTTTTATATATTATTCCTGCTGTTCTCGATCAGATGACCACATTCCCGAGGAATGATTCTCCGATTCGCTCTCTCCGCGGGACCCATCGTCGTCTGTCCTTGCATCTCTCCGCACAACACACACACACACACACCGGCGCGCTGGTTATTTTTATAGACGCCCAGTTTATAAACGTCATTTTTTTTTTTCATTCACCCTTTAGACGTATTCGCCATTCTGTTGACATTCCGTCTGAGCAAATCGAAAATTATTTTTAATCTTTTTTATCTTTACGCTCAAGCCAAACTACATCATTAGACGAGACGACTTAAAACTTTGCGTAATTTTAGATTAATATAGCTCGCGAGTATTGAAATGAAAAAAACCAACACCGACGGAATATTATAACGGTTAGGGCCGCCTCCGAGGTCTAGATAATACGAAATGTTCTAAAAACAAACTGCACTGACTTCCTAATGATTTTATCGAATGACTATTATAATGTTTATCGACTATAGTAAATTATAATATAATAATACACCAACGATCCTAATTCAGTGTCGGCCTAGTTATGCTGCGTGGCCATGGCCCATGGTGGTGTAAGGGGGGAGGCGGGAAATTTAAATATTGTCATGTAATCACTGATTATGTCTTTTGTGCTTGTGTACCTATTTACAACCATAGATAGAAATAGAAAAATACACCAAATATAATAATTAGTATTGTTTGGTTGACTATTGTAGACTGCAGTATAAAATAATATAATATAATATTGTACCTACCTACCTAATACCTTATAGTTTTTAATTTATGTGAATAGGAAAATGTATAATGAAAACTAAAATGTGTACATGTATATTCTGATATTCATATCTATCAAATTTATTTGTTCTGTATAAGTTTGTACTCACTATAATTGTTACCATCTACACAAACCACTTGCAAACGAGTTTTTTCTATACTTAAATGTATTAATAACAAACTTCATTCAACATTACACCAATGTCACCCAAAACCAGTCTTGTAAAGTACTTGAGTATAAGTATTAAAATACTTTTTAAGTACTTATACGCAAATACGTATTTTAAATACTTTTGAACTTAGTAATTATGGATAGTATTTTAAATAATTTATCTAAGTATATGTATTATGTACCTATTTAAAAAATTACCCACTCATTTTCAAAATTTAATTTTTTAGTTAATATATTTTCTATTTTCAATTATATTAACAAGAAAATGCTAAAAAACACCACGGTTCAGTTGATTTATAAGGTAAAAAACATGTTATGTAGAACTGTTGAAACTTGAAAGTATTTGAAAGTATCTATAAATACTTCTTTTAAGTATCTGTATATTTGCACTCGAATACTTTGTTTTGCCCAGTATCATTTAGGTATTTAAATTAATACTTTTCAAAATAAATATCTAAACTTGATTAGGATTTAATATAGTATATTTTACAAGACTACCTAAAATGGTCACTAATCTAACCTAACCTAACACATGTGGTCATTGTGTCATTGATGAACAAGAACTGATTAAATATTAAAATAATAGTAAATGCTTTTTGAAAAATAATGTTCAATGGGGCCTTTGGTTTCTCATTATTTTAAAATGTATCAACCACCTAGTACCTATCTATAGTTTATACCAACAAAAAGTTGATGAACTACAAGAATTTCTGAGAAAAAAAATGTGTTTACATTGTTTATTGAACCACTAATACATTTATAACTTTCTACGGATAAAAAAAAACTGCAATCAAAGTTTATACGACTTTTGTATTTTGTATTTCATATATTATTATTTCCTCCTCGCTGCATTTAATATATCTTTTTTAATAGCCCTAGTTTTCGTCGTTCTTTTGTTTTCACCCTCGCTATAGCCTTCATTGGCAATCCGGAAATTCAACGGTACTAGCAAGCTAATCTCCAAGCTTCCACTCGAATGGATTATTATTCACCGGGGTCGTTATATGAGAATGGCCAAGAGGGTGGACCGGAGAAATGCACACGTGTACGGTGTACCTGCTTCGGGGCTGCTGTCGCCTGCAGGATTAGGAATTTCCGAGGGGTGAATTCCAGATCGCTTTTCACCCTCCTGCGAAACACCGGAACAGTTTACGACGTTTTCATTCGGGGTAGGCGTCGTTTCAAGCACACGCAACCGGAAGATTACTTTCAAACAGTTTTTGCCTCTCTTATCGAAAAATAATACTCATAATATTTCTACCACAAAAGCAATTTAAACTAGCGCTATAAAGAACACTTTTGAGAATTCATCCAATAAATATGATAATATGATGTTTGCACAATTTGTGAAATATGGTTGTTATTGTATGTGTTTAATTTAGTAGTTTGTTCAGTAATTAAGAATTATTAAAACTAAACACAGTACTTTCAGGACAAGTTTCAAACGTATTATAAAAATAATAATTTTTACAGGGAACTGCCAAGGATTCTTAATAACACGGTAAAGCTTTCATATTGAAATAACATAATATTTGTAAATAGAAGGACATGGAAATTACAAAAACTATTTATAAGAAACATAATTTAAATATTTCCTTGGTAATAATAACTAGAAAATACAGTCGAAGGAGACTTAAAATTGGTTCAATTATTGTAAATTAACTTATTTAAATGCATCCAACTATTTATTATATATAATATAAGGCACCTATGGCAAATATGAAAATAATATTTGAAGATTTATTTATGTGTATCATAAAAAAAAAAATTATAATTTAAATTTGCCTAAACGCCGTACCTATAATACTTTACTTTTTAGTTATTATATGGACCCCACAGCTCTTCGACCGGTTAAATCGGAATGAAATTGAAAGTCATTGACGCCGTAATTTTTTGGCCTTGTGCCACTGAATTTCTTACATCAAATAATCAAATGTAATGAAAAAAAGTGTGTACGTGTAACTCATCGAAGTATTTTCAACGCATGCGTTTTGCAAAGAATAGCTTTTTTATTACGGCAAGGTAGTCGTGGTGTACACATTAACTATTAAGTACGTGTTTAGGTGACTAGTACTTCAAAGTTTTGAATTATGTTGTGTTTAAAAAATGAACACTTACCTTCAGGTTTCAGTTTTTCCTTCACGAACCTTGAATAGGGCGGCGGAGGTCGTTCTGAAACAATACGAAACGCAACAATATAGTGGTTATATTATGTTTAGCGTTATTATAATATATTTTCTGCTCGGACTTTTCCCGACGAGACCATGCAAACCATGTTGGAAACTTTTACTAATCCACTACGAGGTACCTATTGTCCTCACTCATAATATTTTTGGCAAGTTAAATGCACGGCGGCCATTATCCGCCGATAATCGCAAAATGTATATAATTATTGATTATTAATATTACAGGTATTCAGGTATTATTATTCGTCATGTCAGAAAACCGTCGTCGGTTTATCAATAGTAATTATTATAAAACTGCAGTGGACGACTAAGAACCAAAATATAATGTACACACAATGCACATAGGTACATATTATATTATGTACCATAGGTATATTATGCATGTATATACCTACTACAACTACCGCGACACGTAATGAATATTTATGGGTATCCACAGTGAAAAAAACAGATTTTTTTTCTTCTTCTTTCTCCGCTCTGTCGGCGTGCTAGAGGACCACACAAGTTTGCATTATCCATTTGTACACGCGGGCGCGCCGGCAGACTATTTATACGCTGCACAGTCACATAGCGCGTTCGGGCGCGCGCACACACACACACACACACACACGTAATAGATTTTTTAGAAACTCGCAGTCCGAAGAAGGACGAAGAGGAGGAGAAGAAGGAGGAGGTTTATCGAGAAAAACGATTATTTCGTTATTTTTTTTTTCCTGGTTTTCGGCCAACGTAAATACGACCGACGTGTGCCAATACACGAGACGACTACGTGTGGCGCCGACCAGTATTTATAAATAAAATATAATAATAATAAAAAGCGACTCCACTCGCGCCGTTCGGGTTGCGCACGACGGAGAGCTTTATGGACAATGATCACCGATTTTTAAATAACCAAATTAGTTTTTTATTTATCATCATTATTATTATTACATTATTATTTTCGTACCTTTGGCCGAGGGAATGTGATGACGGACGTCACGTACCGCCGACGCCACCATCGCCGCCGCCGCCGCCGCCGTCACACCGCAGACCCGGCGGAGAAAGACGTTCGCGGACGAAACGGTGGGCGGAGGGGGGACGCGCGAGCGGTTGGGCGCCGCGGCGGAACTGGTGGCGCCGTTGGGTTGCGTGACCGGGTCTGCGCGCTATTTATTTCTCATCCGGCCCGACGGCGACGACTACGACGGCGGCGTCGGGCCAGGTGAAGTGTGACGCAATTGGATCGGCGGATAGTATTATATTATTATTATTATTATTATAGGTACACCGCGACTGTGCGGTTATAATATTATATGCGAAACGTACAGAGCGGCATGGATGTACTTATACGTGTTTATTGACAACATAATATAGGTACGACGGCGGCGGACGGGCGAGGGATCGAAATATTATAATTTATAATGTAAGACACGACGGGATGAAAAAAAAACACTCTTTAAACTGCTGCGGTATTCGCGAAACGTTGTTTTTTTAAGAGAATTATTGGCCGCCGTACAATAAACGAAACCGGCGCCGTTCCGTCGCAATGTTTCGTTTTGTGTTTATCTCTCGCTCTATCACTCTCACTCATTCTCTCTCCAAGTACATAATATATGTAGTGTATAATAATATGCATATTGCATATACATACAAAATTATATTATGTAGAAATAGATGTTTATGTACATAATGATTACATTAAACTGAACGTGTCAGCCGATCTTATCACTTTCTCTTATCACAACAAACGCGGCGGCGAGTTCCGAGAATATTAAATTACACTCTGTCGGCGCGCCGCTATGCGATACATCACATAAATGCCGCCGCCACCGTGTGCTGTTGTCTTATCAGCGGCGAGCAGATAGGAAATCCTGGAAAAAAGGCGCGACGGACGAAGGTTAAATTTGCAACAATATTACGTTGTGAATAAAAACAACGTTAGTACAATAACAATATACACGACGGCCTAGACGGAAATTCTTAGAAAAATATAATGTACAATTGGGAAATGGGAATAGTCGGCCGTTTCGACGAGGGATACAGAAGTTTTAAAAAATAAAAATCGGTCCGATCCGTTCACCCGTCCACGGACCAACTACCGACAAAGCGTTTTCAAAGGTGGGGAAAATACGCTAATGGGTTCACCGCCGTTTGCAGGTCGGCACACGGCCAGCTCGACGTCAAAGGTTAAGTCATGTTTCGTATAATAGATAGTTTAAGCACTTAAGCGTATGAGTAAGGGGTGCTTACCGATTTCACATCGTCTGCTCCAGTGGTACGGGTTGCAACACAACATGTCGGGTTGTTTGGCCGTCTGGCAGGAGGGTGTGCTCTTCAGTTGTTCGACAGTCCTGAGATCAGGCCATCGCCACAGCCGGCAACATATGACCGCCGGGTCAGCGAACAGGAACGGCCGGACGGCCACGCACTCTGCCGCGTCCACGCCACCGGTGTCCACGGCCCGGAGAAGCGTCTCCAGCTGCCTGTCATCCAGCCGCTTGAACAGCGCGTTGCGGAATTGCCGTTCGTCCGACTCAACCGGCGGGGACGGGTGCGCGGACGGAGGTGACGTCGCCGCCGCTGCTACTGGTGGTTGAGCGGCTGCGGCGGACGCCGAGGAGGTCTTTTCCGCACACCTGGCTTCATTGTCTCGGCGCACCCGTGCCTTCCACAAGCGTTTAGCTAATGCCGTCCGCCTCCTCCTGAACATGAACATAAAACACGTGAATGCCGCCTCGCATTTGGTGGCCACTACTTCCGCCGACCCGCCGAACCGAATACTGCGCTGGTCCGCCGGCGGCCGCCGTGACGCGCGCGCGGCGCCGGTGGCACCTTGATATGTGATCGCGGCGTGCGCACCACGTTTTCCGGACGCATCCGTGTCGGGCCGACCGTTGTCGTCCGTGCGGCGTCGTCCAAGACGATGCCGCCGCCGCCGTCGTCGTCGTGGTTATAATGCACCACCGCCGGCGACGGCGACAACGACGACAGCTGCGGCCACGGAACTGTACAAGGTGGTCATTTTGCGCCGCGACCACACCAGCAACACAACAATAATATTATTATTGCAATGATCGTGTGACCGATACCGTTACGCACAGCGCCACACACCACGTGTCGTTAACTTTAAACGAAAATTCCGAAAACACGTCGACTGGCGGACGACAGTGATTATTGTAACATATATTATTTAAGGTTTTGCTGTAGATATTAACACCTGCAGTGCGATCGAAAAGCGTCGAACCGGCGATGCGACTAAACCGGTCACAAATAACAATATTATTATTATATTAGAATATATGCACACGACACACGCACTATTATACCGAATTTGTAAATATGTATTAATATAATATAATATATTTCAATAATAACAACAGCTATTGCGATTATGATTATAATAATAATTAACAACAACGACAGTAATAATATTAAGATTTTTGTTCCGATCAAATATTACTGCGGCGACAGCGACGAAACGAATAGTCGGCCGATCGGTACGAGACTGACGGGTGAGAGAGCCGAGCCAAACGGCGGCGAGCGCACACACGGCGTTTGCGTGTGTGTACGTGCGTGCGTGTGCGCGTGTGTGGATTGGAATGGAACGCGGGCCGGCGAGTCGGAGAACGCGCGTGCGTGTGTTCGTGCGTGCGACGGGTAAAGAAAACGGGAACGGCGACGGCCGCCGACGTCGTCGTGTAACTATGCCGCCAGCCCGGTGGTAACGCCGCACCGCCCCGCCGCTCCGCCCGTCATGTGCAGCCGCCGCACCGACGTCGCGCCGCAGCAACACCGGCTCGCCACAGCCGTCGCCACTCGCCGCTACCCGCTGGCCACCGGAGTACCGTGTCTCCACGCACGGGGCGCCACCTACCCCGGCGCCACCGGCGCGCAGTGCGACCACGCGCGCCGAGCCGAATGTCGTGGATTTGTCGCACGTGTGGTCTCTCTCTCACTCCCTCATTCTCTTTACTCCGCGCGCGCACAAACATACTTTTATTACATAATATTATATATTATATATAATATTACTATTATTTTTATTATTATTTATTATTATAATATACACATCGTCGTCGTAGCCGCCGTTCTTTTTAAGACGATCTCTCTCGTTGTTTATATTGTTTTTTTTTAATCATTCGTCAAACGTACTAAGACGCAAAATTTGGTCTACTAATGAGTAAATCCCCTAGGTACCTAATACGTACAATATGCACCTACATCGTTTACAGTAAGCGCGACCGACGTGTGAATCATTTGTTTTCAAATAGTAAAAATCAAAAAAATAACGTTACAAAATATTTTTTCATTCAAAATTGAGATAATGAAGAAACATACCTAAGTCTTTCTCTTTTAAATATAATATTATAAAACAAAAATACAATAGGTATCTATTAAGTATATCGGTTTATATTATTATCATAGCATTATCTACTACGTATATTATTATGCATAATAATTATCAAAGTACTAAGGTAACCGTGGTAATTGCATCGCTAACCGAGCAATGATGCCGTGATGGGAAATGCCGAATTAATGAAATAGGAATGTGGGTTCATAATATAGATTGTTATAATGACATAATATCCATTGAGTTCTACGTCGTTCTATTCTGAGTTCTAGCAATCAGACAATGCTGTTCAAAAATCAAATTGCATCTAATGCGATAAATTACAAGCTGTTTAGTTCATATTTGTAATCGTCGTGAGAACCCAGCATTAAAAATAATTATGTAATAATAACAAATATCATAAGAGACATTTTTGAATATGGTTTAACTTGTTTTACTTAATTATTTGAGCCTTGGATATTTTAACAATATAATGGGGTGGCTTGTAAATATTTTAGGTGGCCGGGCCTTATAGTTACGTACTTGATTTAGCCAATGGCAATGTAATATACCAAATAATATAAGCGATTGATTCGAAAAGAAATCATCTGATAGTTTTAACCTACGCCGACCAATTTTTTATGAAAAATAATTTCTTTACCGGCGCCAAATTGCGTCCGTGACGCGAATTGCATTTGAATGCCATCACCGCGCGTGCACCCAGGAAATCCCCTCCCATTAGACCCGTCCCGCGAATACATAAATGATTTATAGACAAATGAAAACGTATAAATTATTAATGTTTGACTTGTATATTCGAATTCGAAATGCATATTAGATACAACGTTTCGGTGTGCGTTGATTGGCATGCGTTTTTATTTTATTATTGCGGATAGTTTTTGTCAGTTGATATAGAATAATATAGATTATACAACTGATGCACATAACGTTATGAAACAAAAACTAGAATTACCAAAAATGATAAATAATATAGTTATTATTATTTATTACTTCTTCGTATGTCAGGTACCAGATTTTACGGTTATAGTTTTAATTTTTAAAACAATAACAACGATCATAATATGTTTTATCTTTGGCAAGCATTCTTAATCAGCTAGTCAGCTAGTCAGCTAGTCATATATGAACGTTAATTCGTATATTTTATGAGTTATGAGTTATGATTTATAGTGTATATGGACATATGGTGTTATGGTGTTACGTGTACTGCAGTGTACCCACTTATGCTGCATGGTGTATGGTACGTAATGATAGCTCATGAAGTCTTGAATTAGTTAAATTGATAGTCGACACTTAAGAGCAACATATATTGCGAGTAAAAAATAGGTATTTTTCGTTTCAAACGCGATAACTATACTTTTCATCGTAAAAATTGTTCGGTAAAATTAAAAAATATTAATAGATAGCATGACTCCTAAGCCAATAGGAAATATCAGGGCACTATAACGGCATTCGGCAATAAACTATTCCAAAAAAAATTATTTAACTTTCTCACACAATTAAAACCATTTTAAGTATATATCGGTATAATATTCACTACAATGTTGTGATGTTTGATTATTCCAGATACCTACCTATACGCCAATAAATTAAATCATATAGATTTTAAAGAGTGCTTCTTCTAATCTTGAATATTTGATTCTTTGACATTTATTCAAAACTCAGTTGGCTGATAAAACTGCTTAGTCTCGCGTATGGGTACATTTAAATAAGAATAATAATGTTTATACACAGAAAAACCATTATCGTTTTATAATATTTGTCATTTGATGTTTAAGTATAATAAAAATCTTGTGGAAATTTTAACATAATAACGACTCGCATGTCCGTATGTATACACAATGATAATATATACGATTTTAATAATTTCATCGTGGAAAATAATGGCCCGAAACGGTTACCATTTGAACGAACACAATAATGTAAAACCTATACAATATTATAATAATATACAAAAATACTACACAAATGTCACACGTGCGCAACAGAAAATATTTTTGACTCCAAAATGTTGAATTCTTATGGCATGAATCGTGTTTTTTATTTAGATGAGTTTAACACGCAGAATAAAACGGGAAATTAAATAAATTCTTCAATGGTTATGTCATCTTACAATGCGCGGTTTACCAGAATGTTAAAATAATTGTATTATATAATATTGTATACGCACAGATTAACGCTGATTAAATCCCAATGACTTTTATGTTTAATGTTGTTTTGAACTGTACTTTATCGTCAATAAAAGACGTCTTACAAATCAAAAGAAAAAATTACGCGTTCCTGGTGCAGAGATTGTAACGAAGGGTGAATAAGGCGGCTGGCTACGAAGGCGTGCAACGTGGTTATATTACTTACAACATTTAATTTATAATCCGAAGGGATAATATTTTCAAACAGAAGCGGTGGGTAACTTGGTGGATAATTTATTACGCAGGCAGATTTTCCCACCCGGGGTCTTAAAGTATGTCACAATAACAGAGCTATTAAAGTAGTTGTGAAATCCAATTATAGTATAATAAAATATAAAGTATGTATAAATTTGTAATTTTATTTTAATTGTTTATATACTCTGAGTCAATTGTTGTTTAATTACAAAAATACTAGGTATTAATTATTATTGTTATTTAATACTCTCACGCTATACGAAGAAAAGTATATAATTTTTTTTATAAGACCAAACAATTCTTGTCTTTTTTATGTTAAACTTATATTTTTTGTTGTATATTAGTATTTAGGTATAATATGATATTTGAGACTTTTTAGGTGCTGAGCTCACAATTTTACAATTTTAAATGGACCTGCAAGGTTTCAACCAGGCAGATTGTTGATAAACGTAATATTCTTAGTTTTTTTAATGTTTTGTGATAATATAAAATAAAGCAGAAAAAACTTAAAAATAGGTATGTAGATTTTAGATTTAGATAAACAAATTATAGAGAAATATTATTATTTTTAGGTACCTATATTAGGTATTTTTTATTCAATGACGTATAATAATCTATGTATAATAATCTATGTATAATAATAATTAAAATTTATAAATTGTAATTAATAACCCCATATTTTCAGTAAATTAAATTCAACGAACAACTTCAATCCGGTAAATCGAATATTTTACCACCTTTTTATTTTAACAACAATGACAATGAATACTTTTATTAATTACTTCATGATTGTAAAATGATTTTACTCTATATGGACTATAGCTGAAAATGGTTTTACTTTATATACTTATTCACTTATAAGTTATAACTTATAACTTATATTCAGTTACTCTACTATAGTCATGCTATAATTTATCATATGCGTGTACATAGTACATTGTAAATGGGATGTGTACGATGCCACATTGCCACGATGTACCACCTGTAGCAGTGTAGCCTCAATTTTATCTTAGGAAGTAACTTCATATAACATATTTGTCCTAAACCTAAATCCTAAAAAATAAATTAGGTTTTTTGAAAAGCATTTGGAGACAAATTGTGTTGCATCCCACGAGATCACATTACGCAACTTATTTTACAAAAGGTAAATAGGATGCAAGTAGTATTTCTCAGAAATTTATTTCCATATCAAAATTATTTGTGGATTATGTTTTAAAAATAAAAATGTAAAGTAGTTATAAGCTTATTAAATACATTGTTTGTTTCGTCGGAGCCTTTGTGAGTATGCAGGTGAACTATTGGAAAGCACCAGCTAAAAACAATGTCTGCGAAAAAAATGTATTGTCATTATCTATAAGTATTATTAATTTGTTAATTTCATTGACCAATGGCCATTGTATAAATGTTTGTGGTAACTGGTTTGTTATTTTTTCAATAATGAATAATGAAAAATAATTTGAATACTTCTGAAAACAGTTTGAATAAAAAAACAAAGAAACGAAACGAAAATGAAAAATTCAAACAATCAGTAGGATTTTTAGTTTATAAAAAAACACTAAATATTCTACCCACGTCCACGCAGAAGCGCTGCTCAACCAATTTTTCGGGACGAATACCCACCAGTCAACAAAACTGACAAAATGTATAATATAGAGTTGTATTAAAAATATAACTGATACAATGTCTCAATACTTATGATCCTAAGCCCCAAGGATAAAATATGTGGATGAGTAGAATTAGGAGGACCGTCCACGAAAATCGTTGTGGTGGTTGTGTAATTATTTTTAACGCGATGTGCCCGGCCGCTTAAAGTTTTTCTCGGAAACGGTTAGATTATAGAAACACTGACGGGACGGCGAAGAAAGGGTTGAGCGGTCGCGGCGGGAGGAGGACGGATTTTTTAATTTATGTACCGACACTCGGCAGCTGCTGCAACGACCGTCGAGAAAAGCGCATCGTGTCGATCGGGCCCACCCCCCCCCCCCCCCGTTCGCTCACTAGCAAGCTCGCTCACGCTGCACGCGGCCGCCGACGGGTTCCATTAATTTACCGCGTTTATTATTAGAAACTGCGGGGCCGGGCCGCGTGTTTTTGTTTCGGCAAAACGCCTCGTTATTTATTGTCGCTATAATACTGACGCCGCTCGGAGACGACGCAGCCGGTCCAGCGGGGGATATAATATAATTATTGTAATAATAATAATATAATATAAGGAGAAGCGAGAACGATATTTGACATGGAAATGGAGTGGTTTCGTATTATTACAAGCACGTGTGTAAGAAAAAATACAGTATTCGCCTGATGTAGGTATATATGAAAAATTATGTTTTGAATATTTCGTCTACCGAAGCGAAGTCTTATAATGTTATGTAGGTAGTACGATTGGTATTGGATATTGGCTGTCCGAAATCAGTCGACTATATATATAGCGTTTCTTACGTTATATGATGTTTCATAATATTATATTTCGATTCACGCGAAAAACCAAACTCACGATTAAGGTGCGCTCATTGTTCAGAGCAATATGTATCTCGTTTTTGTCGGTAATTTTTTTTCAACTTTGAATCATAAAAGTTAAAAGTGATCATTAATTCCACGCACTCAAGTAGTCGAGCCGTCAAGGAGTATATATTATAATGATGACATTCGTTGTGAACAACTTTTAACTGTCATACAAATTATATATTCTACAGTATACCCGACTAAAATCGTAGTATATATACATATAATATAATATATATTCTGAAATAAGTACATTATGTGTCCACAACCCAAATACGTTTTTGGTTTTCATATAATATTATGCAGCACTGCATATTATATTCCAAAGAATAAATAATGTAGTATAAAAAGTTTGTTTTTATAAGATAAACAGAACTAATGGTTTAAGAGCCAGCGGTGGTGTAGCAATCTATGTCAAGTCATTCTTTCCTAGCAAGCAAATAAAAGTAAAAACCCATCTCGAAGCTATTGCCATTTCTATACATCTCAATGAAATAAATTTAAATGTATGCAACTTGTATTTACCCAACCAAACTAAAATCGAATTTTCCGACATCGAAAACATAATTAAACAACTCCCCAAGCCATTTATGATATTAGGCGACTTTAATGCACATTGTACCATGTGGGGATCAGAAAAAACAGACCATAGAGGCAAGATAATTGAAAAAATACTAGAAAACGAAAACATTGTAATTCTAAATGACACATCCCCCACCCACATTAACCTAGCCAATGGAACCTTATCATCTATCGACCTAACAATGTGCACATCCTCCTTAGCCCAAAGACTCAAGTGGAAAGTGCTGCCTGATATCTATAGCAGTGACCATTTACCTATACTCACAAACTTCATGCACAGGATAGGGGATACTAATACGAATAAAAACCGTAGATGGAATCTAAAAACACCCAACTGGACATTATTCAGTGATATTATAGAGGAAGAAATTACCAAAATACAATATAATGACCAATCCAATATAGAAAACGCAGTCAAAATATTAACTAACATAATCACCTCAGCAGCAGAAATATCAATCGGTAGCTGTATAAACCATAACCAAAAACCCAAAGTTCCTTGGTGGAATGATGAGATTAAAAGAGCTATAATCAATAAAAAGAACGCCTTAAACACGTACAAAAAAAATAAAACCTTAGAAAATTTCATACAACTCAAAAAACTGCGTGCCCAAGCCAAATTTTTAATAAAAAAAAGCAAAAAAAACTCATGGAAAGAATTCACAACCAGCATAAACTCCAAAACTAACTCATCCAAGATATGGAACAAAATCCATTCATTGAAAGGTATAAACCGAAACCAAGAAATTCATATAACTGACGAACAAGGAACAACATCAGCTCCAGAAGATGTCGCCGAAAAAATCGGCGCTTACTTCCAAGATAATTTTAGCAACAAAATCTACACACAAGAATTTATTAACGGAATAAAAATACCATTCGAAAACTCACAAATAATCTCAATGATAAACCCGAACAATAGCGACCAAATTGTCTTGAACTCCAGTATAACACTCAATGAAATGGAAACTGCACTAAATAAATGCCAGAGCAAAAGCCCTGGCCCAGACAGTATCCCTTATTGTTTTATTATAAACCTCGGCATAACAGCAAAAAAATTTCTATTGAATATATATAACAATATATGGCACACAGGAGTTATACCTAAAGAATGGAAAAAGGGAATAATAATTCCTATTCTTAAACCAGGGAAAAACAAACATTCCACTGAAGGATACAGACCTATCACACTCCTAAACACAATGACAAAAATTATGGAAAAAATTATAAACTTAAGATTAACATGGTTCTTAGAAAAAAACCAAATACTTTCTAAAGAGCAAAGTGGATTTCGCCACACTAGATCAACAATGGACAACTTAATTACAATAAAAACTGAAATAGAAAATGCATTCGAACATAAACAAATACTCGGAATGATCAGTTTGGATATAACAAAGGCTTACGATTCTGTATGGAGACATAGAATACTAGCTCTACTAAGCAAAATCTTAACAAACGGCAATATGTTCATGTATATTACAAACTACCTAAAAGAAAGACAATTTCAGGTCAAAGTATCACATACCCTATCAAAGACGTTCTACCAAGAAAATGGCATCCCACAAGGATCATCACTGGCAGTCACACTCTTTCTCTTGGCCATTAATGATATTGTCGAAACAATCAAAGTTCCTGTAAAAGCTAATTTATTCGCCGATGACTTTAACATTTTTTGCAGAAGCAAAAACCTAAAAACCGTCCAAGAATTACTCCAAATAAGTGCTAACAGCTTATCAGATTGGTCAAAAAAAACTGGCTTCTCATTCTCTAACCTCAAATCCAAAAGTATTATATTTACAAAACAAAAAAAAATAAAAGATCTCAATATAATACTAGACAACTTAGTTATACCTCACCATAATAAAATTAAAATTCTAGGAATAACATTCGATTCCAAACTCAATTGGATACCTCATCTAAAAAATATTCGTGACTCGTTATCTCAAAAACTCAACATAATCAAAATAATTGCCCACACATCATGGGGTGGTGACAGCGCATCTCTTTTAATGATCTATAAAGCGTTAATTCGATCTAAAACAGATTATGGATCAATACTGTTAAAAAATGCCAAAACCAACCACTTAAACATGGTTCAAACTAAACTAAATACTGCTATAAGACTTTCAATAGGGGGATTCAAATCCAGCCCAATTGAGAGTATTAGAAACATTGCTAATGAAATCCCACCTAACCTTAGAAGAGAAAAACTACTGCTATTATATTGTGCCAGAACCAAAAGAAATATCAACAATCCAGCCATCAAAGTAATAAATGCACACATACAGCAAGCCGAAAAAGAAAATATAAAAATAAACAATATTTTAGAAAGAAAACCGTACATTTTTCCCCCTTGGAACACAACATTCAATGTTAACCTTACTTTAACTCAATTCAAAAAAGAAAACACAATGCCATCCATATATAAAAACATGCTCAACAACATATTGCAAGAACACCCAAACAGTGTACACATATACACTGATGCATCCAAAACAAATGACGGTGTTGGTCTCGCTATGATAATAAACAATCAAACAATAGCATACAAACTTCCACCTCAAGCATCAATATTCACAGCAGAAGCGATGGCAATATACAAAGCTGTAAAATATTTCCACACTGAATATTCAAACCACCAAACAAAATGTATAATACTTAGCGACTCACTCAGCAATTTAATTGCCATCACAAATACTCGAAACCAAACAGATATCACTAAGCAAATACAAGAAGAAACTTTTCTTGCAGAAAATAAAAATATATACATCCAGTTTGTATGGATTCCGGGCCACATCGGCATTCCAGGAAATGAAATGGCTGACCAAGAAGCCCATAATGCAATCACCTCCAAATTAACTGCAACCATAAAGTCCATCACATTTGCAGATGCAAAAAACGAAATTAAACTACACACAAACAATAAATGGCATTCCTACTGGCGAAAACTCAACACCAAACTCAATAAAATAAAAAACAATATAAATCTATGGATAAATCTTGAACTCAGTAGAAAAGAAGAAACCATAATAAACCGTCTCCGAATTGGTCACACACACCTAACTCACAGCTATTTGATGACCAAAGACGATCCTCCACTATGCGACGCGTGCAATGTACTTTTAACGGTCAACCACGTCATCACAGAATGTCAAAAATACAACATGTATCGAAATCAATACCACATATCAGAACAAATTTGTCAAGCACTAGGACCAAACCCACAAGACGTTAAAAACTTAATTTTATTCTTAAAAAAAACAGAATTGTACAATTTAATTTAATGTAACCATGTAAATGCTAAAATACTAACAATGTAATCTAAAATTCATGTACTAATGGCCTAGTTGTCGATGTATATTTCAGATCAATAAAAAAAAAAAAAAAAAATATTATTATACCGTCAACCATAATATCCATCGTGACATTGCATATCAATCTTTCTAAGTTGTTAATTTTTTTTTAATTTTAGAAAGCAATGTAAACTGCCGCATACCTACATAAGTATAATATTGGTGGTTATTCTATTTACAACATTAGTAATTATTTTCGTTTCAGTTCACTTGAACAGTTGACCTGAGTTCGAAGTAAATCGAGCGATAATTTTGTTTTTACATACCACCGTGGATTTCTACGTATTAAATGTCATTGCATTTTTTCTAGCCCATCAAAACTGTATTAAAAATCTTAATTTAGGATTTCTGTAAAACAATTATTACAATGCATCAACCATTAAAATGTCTTTTCTTAATTAAAATATTTTATAACTTGTTTAATTTTAGTTTTTAAATGTAATTTAGAATTTAGATACTATTCAACATTTTGTCTAGTGGTTTATTGTTATAACTTATAACACTTTTTATTTATAAATAAGTTTAGGTACCTAACTATATAGTCCATACGACAATAATATAGATATAAATATATAACATTCTAATATAACAGTAGGTAGGTAACGAGTAAATGTTCTAATCAGTTACTGTGCGTTTTTTTTCAGAAATCAAATTAATAAGTGTGAAATAGGCATAATATAGCCTAAGCCTTTAATATATTATACTTAGGTATTTAGGTAAGTACTAGCCTATATTTTACTGTATTTATTATATTTGTTGTTGCTTTTATTTATTGATTTATGTATTTATATTATTTGATGTACTTGATCATTAATATTTAAAGTACATATTGTGTAAAAAATTGAACTCATTTCCCCTCCAAGTGTAATTTACAAATAAATTAATAATTTTATCCCGAACATTGGTAGTCTTGGACATATTTATCACTACTTAAGTAGTTAAGTGGGTATATATTTTACATTTATCAGAAATCGTTACTTTTATTTCCACTTAAATTTTTTTTAATTTATTTATTTTCGTTTCAGCAGCAATCGACATAATAATATATAATTTCATACAGTAAGCCATAGGCATAAATAAAATGCTTAAAAGATGTTACTCACGTTAATCATAAATAACAGTACTACATTATATTTTTGACCTATCTTATAATTAGTTGTAACCATTGTTTAGAGAAGTCATTTAGTCCGTCCACATTTAACTATGAACTAAATAAATATATATTTAGAAAACTATTTTGAACGCTTATACATACTACATGCATGCATGCAAGTGTATATATATATAAAATATACTATAATATGCATTATACATGTATGATTTATGCACGAGCGCTTAGAAGATCGAAAATTACAACCGCTGAGCAGATATTCAATTGGAAAAAGCAATACATCAATCGTTAACCGTTATTATTAAAAGTGAAAACACGTGTATATTATGTTGCACATTTTTCACCTAATTTTTAGATTTATATAAAACGTATACGTATTTTGAACAATCTACTTGCAGAAGTGAGGGAAACTACAGAAACTCAACTGCATATACAAAATATATACAATACAAACGCATGCGATACGCCTATTATTGAGAAGAATTTACTATATTCGTGTTTATTATATGTATTATTTATATATATAGTGGCTTAGTGTGCAGGCGCGGTCCGTATATTCAACATCCATTATCCAATTATATTTGTGCGTTTTTTTTTTATTCCAAGTTCTATAATATAACAAACACAAATTACTCCTGATCGGATGAAAAGTGCAACGAAATATGAGTATTATATGATATGCACTATGCAGAATCGGTGCCAAAGGCATTCAGGAAGTGCGGCTACCGCTACGCAGGAACCCCTCTTTTATTAATTGCACGTAGCACTGGTACCGATGAGTGATAAATCGGGACGAACGACTTGAGTAAAGTTTTTAAACTTTACAACCAATACCGCTATGCATTTGTATAGCATCTGCGGGTTATGCGGATATGTAGGTACAATGATGTATTTATTTATTTTATTTTATTTATTCTTCAAGATGATAATGGGTAGATAATATATTTATGTGGGGCATATATATATATACCTATACAGTATACAATGTCCCAGAGACTGCGACCTATAGGTATATGGACGACATTTTGGCGTCAGACGCTTAACCAGTTTTCGTTTTTCTAACTACGCGTGACCAGGTTTTAAATACCTATACAATTAAATCAAAATAAAACACAGATTTTTTGATGATTTTGCTCTATATGTCCTATTTTTGTTTGTGTTGTTTTTTATGTCAGTATTCTATAAAAAGTGATTCCAAGATATTTAGTGGTTGAGTTATTTGCTAGTATATAGTCTTCGAATTGAATAGTTGTTGAATAAGTCGTCTTATTGAGATTTGTGAGTTATAGGGCCTCTCCCATAGTCCCATGTGAATAGTAAAATATCGGTTATTTGTTAGCATCTTATTCAGGGATTTGAGAAATGTCTTGCACTTTGTTATCACAAATAGTTAGTTTATCATCAATAGTCTTTTTTTCATACGGTGTCGTATACTCGTATGCAGCTGACATATTAACAATGAGCACAGTTGTTGTCCTTTTCTTATTTTGAAATAAATTTTCAATGCAGGTGGAGAAGCCTCAATCTGGTTTGTGCAACTTCTGCTATAGAGTGGTAGCCTACTTGTTCGATTAGGGACTACGGGGTTATGTACTTATGTCTGTATTACTCGTGGGTGACTGGTTCAACTTGGTTAAATATAGGAATATTTTTCAAATACTTAATAACATATGCTGCATAAGGGGACCATAGTTTTAAACTAATTATACTAAAAATCGTATGCCACATAATACGATTATTTTACCAAAGTCTTATTTGGATCTTACAAACCTAAAATAATAATATAATAATATAATATATACACAATTGTACAATACACATTACACAGACCATGTTATCGCGTTGCACACCACTTATGACTTATCATAAATCATAATAGGAACTCACGAACAGTGCGACGCAAAACATTCGATTGTATAAACTGAGAAGTAAGAACCGTGACGATCTAGGTGACGGAAATTTTCCAACACTAATATCGACTATAATAATATAATAATATTATCATAGTTACTCGTTCGCGAGTACACTGTATACAATATGGAAACAGTTTTTTTGTTTATTTAAGGACCGATCGATTAGCTAGGCAGAGTTTATACCACAGTCCATTAGACAAATTGTATATACTATGGTTGCCGGTGGACCACGGTGATCACTAATCTTTGACCTTGTGGTAATCTACGGCGATCTACACACTATTATACTGCATTCGCGAGCGGGTAACCATGATATTTTACATTGGCCCGTTAATTGTCTATTAAACATAAACATACATACAATCATACCGTATCCGCGTCACCATCCACGAGCGTATATAATGGATATTATACATTTATACTATGCTGACATGCAGTGCAACGATATTCCGGCCATGAATCATTTATATTTGTTCCCCATTCCAAAACTCGACGTCATTTATGAAACTCGTCGCGATTTTTCTAGGGTGACATACTGGACGTCGTATATCAAGGTAAAAGACTCACTTTGACCAATAGTATATTATATTTATCATGCATATAGGTCCCTTGTAAGTTGCAGATGTAAACGCTTTACGCTGTTTTGTATGTCATACACTGCCTACCAATGTTTGTTTATTGCAGTAAACGTCATGTAAGTTTGTAAAATCTTGCAAATAAAACCTTGGTTAAGTAGTCACATAACGCGCAGTGTGATGAAGTTCTATAGAATATATAGACTTATACACACTTCACCGAACTTTGTCGAAAAATTTTGCGGTGGTAGCATCAGCGAAAGCGATACCAGAATAAATTGGTGGGTTCTGACCTTTGTTGACAAGTTCGCCAGTCATCACAGCGTGTGCTTTAAATTATTACTCTATCATATTTTTTATTTTTGTACCGCTATAATTACTATATTATACCTCATGGCCAAAGAAGACCCACCCTCATGCCCTACTTTCGGGACACTCATTACGGTCAAGAACATACTCCACGAATGTCGCCAGTTTAATGAAATACGCATAAAACAGGAACTACCGGGGACCCTAACCCTATATGAAATACTTGCACCCACTCGCGAGACGTCTAAAAACTAATCAATTTCATCAACGAAACAGAGCTGCGTCATCTTATTTAAAATTATTACCTATGAAAACAATGCACAAATATAATAGTAATTAATTAATGTAATTTAATGTAAATTTAATGTAGCGTAATGTAATGAAAATTCAATCTATTTTTTCAAATGTAAGAAAAATGTAACGCCGGCTAATAATCTTGTAGTTGATAACTTCAAAAATTAGTAAAAAAAAAACTATATTATATTAGTATATAAATTATGATTGTTTGTTATATTATGCGTATAAATATATATAATATATTGTATTACATAATATACTTATGCCAGGTTGCATGAACAATCACTAAACATTTAACGAATCAATAGTGCAAGCCCATTATGCAGGTTGATCAGTTACATTTTATTAAACCATTAAATTAATCAATTTATCACGCAACCCAGCACTACAATATTTAATTTTTGGTTTAAACTTTAAACGATTATGGGTGACTATTGTTATTCAAACACGAAAATTATATTACCACATAATACATATAACTATTGATATATTGGCTTTTTTATTTTTCCGTTCGTTTGTGAAATTCGTGAATTCGTTTATCAATTTAGTACAGCGCCCTATAATAATATTAATAAACTATATAATATATACATAAAGGTACATAAATAAATGTATTATGCATTTATGCGATAAAAATAAATTGAATATTTGTTCACTATATTATTATATAGCTAAAATGATTGATAACGAATATTTTTATAACAATTTAACAGAAAGATTTTAGTTTTTATGTAATTCAAAAAGTATTAATCGTAGAAACTTAAACATTCCTATTTCCACTGTCACTTAAATTATATTTTACTAATAATCATATAATTATGGAATTTTCAAAATATTAAGATTCATTTTAAGCTGTTTCCTATAATGGCCATTTTTACAATAAACTTATTCACACGGTCAGTTGCGTCATTTGATTCATATTTTTGGTGCTGCAAACTTTTTTTTTACGTTATAATGAATATTAAATCGCCCTCTTATGTCTTATAAAAAAAACTAAAACTATTATTATTAAAAGCTAAAACTAATTCTGAACTGAATACAACTAATATTAAACAGCCCACCTGTACCTGTGCTCAGTGGCGTGTATTATAAAAAAAATTGGTGTTGATCAAATAATTTTAGGTGATCTACCCCTCAAAATACTGTTCTACCAGCCTATAAAATTTCCTATTTTTCTTGTATCAATACCCACCCACCCATATTTAAGGTGTTGCCTGAGCAACACTTGGACCCTATGTTACAAGCCGCTGTCTGTACTATATAGTAAAAATAAATTAACGGATTAATTACATGAAAAACAATACTTTTGCTTTAGTGTTGTTCAAGTGCTATATTTGAATTACGCCACTACATGCTATCCTATACGGTAAGTCGGCATAGACTCAAAAGTTGTTAATTGAATCGTTTTTCGTATGCAATGATTTATCATTGAATTTAAATTTAATACATCCATAACAATGACCAACTCAATGACGATGTGCACTTGCCACCCATACGTTGGTAAGCATTTCCCGTACTGTATACAGTAGCGCGTTACTTACATAGGTACCAGTTTTTGATAATATTACTATAATTTGTTGTAGGTTAATAATAATTGTAAGAATCATAACAAAAAAAGATATTACCAAGTATATTTGATGATATTATTGTGAATAAAGTAATTTATATATAACCTATTTATGTGGAGCCTTGTTTTCAATTTTCAATCCTTAGCTATAAAAGTTGAACATTTTGTAAATTTTTTACTACAAAATTATTATTAAATTATAAATTTAATAAATTTGAACTTTAAATGATTATAAAAAAAATTGTGCATATGTATTTTTAACTGCTATTAGAACGATATATCAGGAGCCTTATATTAAATTTTCACGCATTTTTACCCTACAAATACAATTTTATTGATATTTATAGAAAAAAAAACTAAAAAAATTGAAAACTGACAATGTCCGTAAACAGCTCAAAAAGAGTCAAATTATTTTCAAAATTTTATCGTGTATAGAAAATACTAATACAAACATTCAGTGAAATTTTCAAGTATCTATAGTCATACGAAAATCGTTACATGAGATATTGAGTGAATATCAAATGTTGTAAAAATATGAATTTCAAACGCTCATAAAATTTTAATTTGACTTTCTTGTAGACATTTTTTTTTTGATAAAGGTAGACAAACTTATGGATAATCTTGTATTACATTTTAAAATCTTAGATTTAAAAAGAAAAATTTTTATGAATTCTCAACTCAAAATAATTTGCTAATTTTCGTGATTTTTCCGTATTTCGTCAATATTTGAACTTTAAATGCTTATAAATAAAAACTGTGACGAAGGATTTTTAATTTTTTTAATCTGCATTTGAAACAATAACCTAGGAGCCTTCAATTAAATTTTCAAGCTTTTTTACCCAACAGATAAAATTTTATTGATATTTATAGAAAAAAAAACTAAATAAAATGGAAACTGAAAATGTCCGTAAACAGCTCAAAATAAGTCAAAATATTTGGAAAATGTTATGGTGTTTAGAAAATGCAAATATAAACATTCAGTCAAAATTTCATGTATCTACGGTCATTTGTTTTAGAGTTGCACCAAAAACCAAAATCGATTTTCTCAAAAACAGATTTTGCGTAAAAATTCCCGTTTGTCCTTAATTTTTCTTTTCTTTTTCACGTCGCGTTTGAAAACTACTGAGACCTACTACTCTTGACCCCCCAAAGTCACAACTAGATTCACTTTCCTATCAGAAAAGTTACTGTTGAAGAAAATCCAAGCACTTTTACTGTCCTAAAAGGTGATGACAGACACAAAAAAAAATTTTAAAAAAAAACACATATCATTGTAAAATCAATACATTCATCTCTTCGCTCAGAATCTAAAATGTATTAACTATTATAAGCATAAAACAATAATACATTATGAATAATATTTAAGGTTTATAGGATTTTGTAGTCGTTTTTCGTAAGAGCTAAAGTCACACACGTACACACTTATGGTTTCTTTATATTATTTTTATAATTCATTGAGAATATAGTAATATGCAGAAATTAAATTGAAAATAAATCTTGATGAAAAAATTAAGTTAACTTACTATAAATTATTATGAAGGTGGGTACCTACTATTAATACTTAATATATATTCATATTTACTCATAATTTATATACTTACATGTATAAATACAAAATGTATAATATATAAGTGAAAAATGCGTTGCATGTCGATTCAATTTATGACGAAATTATTTGAATACTTATTATATAGGTAACGCCTTGTCCAATATTTTAATTTTTAAATGTATGCGCAGTACGCATTATTATTTATACCGTTTGTCGTATTTATCTTCGAGTTGAATTTTAAACTTGCACAGTTGCACTTAACAATACTGCGCGTTTTAAAAATGCAGAAAAAATAGAATAAAAAGGACACGATATGTACGAGTGTAATATATATAATTATAATACATAATGACTTATATCTAATGTATATACGTTTGTAAATTATATGGCTCATATATATATAATACGCGTTAACAGTGTTTAGGCGCCATTAGCTAGACGGCACAGATTGTGTGCTATAGTGTAAAAAAAAAAAAAAGAAAAACAGTCAACTTGTAAGTCCATAAATTTCCGAGGGATTAACAGGTGCAGGAATGGGATTATGAAAATAGTTCTTGGCCGTATACTGAACAGCAGTTGAGCAACTAAGTTATTGTCGCGTTATTCAATTTTCTCTCTCTCTCATATAGAGCACGCTTCCTATATTTACATTTGATATCACACACTGTATGGCGTTCGTTCGTATATTCGTATATAATATATATTATTATAAAATATATAATATTATTATGATGGAAAACATAAATACATAAACACAAATACACAAGAGAGAAAATAACATGCGTGTTACGACGTCACGACTCTTGCATACTATATAGTTGTTATATAGTCATATAGAATACCTATACCAACATAAAAATAATAACAATATAATGTCAAGGGCGCACGACACTGAAATCGAAACAATGGGAGTTAACCGAGTTGCTCGGGAGTGTTATTGCGGACGATGATTCATATTATATACGGCTGAACGGAAAATCGCTAGGAAAATGAACAGAAATTGAACGGACCAAGGAAAAAGAATAAATAACTTGCGGCACTTATAGTACTGTAGAGGCTTGCGAAATTGCGCATGTATAATGTATAAATGTGTCCGGTCCACGTTCGACAGATTTTTATGTTATTTTTAAATTCATTAGTTGTCCATAGGCGTTAGGTGAAAACCAGTGAGCACATTATAAAATACTCGTACTATATTATTTTACCAATCCGTTTTGAACAAAATAGATTTTGGTAATTTGATCTATAGGCGAAAACGATTTTTAATAAAATCCAACAATTTATATTCTAGTATTTTTCTTTCCGTAGGAATTCGTCTTATTATTGTTACATAAAATGTTTAATTATTATTCAATTGTCTAATTTATATGTACCTATAACCCATTTACCTATGACCTTAACATTTTAATACTTTGTTTGTTAAAATAAGTTTAATATTTAGTTAACCTTAGAGACCCATTTTAGCTTATCACTGTATACATACCGGACTGTTATATACTGGTATTTTTATAATATTTATCGACAATCTGCGCTCCAAAAGTGTGTAGGTTTATAAATTTATGTATACAACAACTGAACAATCTTTGTATATTATATACTTCAAACGACGTATTTTGTATTTACATTGTACACAATATAATTACTCAATAATCAATATACTTATCACATAATATGGGTAGTAATATTGTGTTTAATTTACATAATATCGTGTGTGTTATTGCAAATAACATATTTCTTTTAAATAAACAACTCACAAGTAACAAATTGTAAAATGTGTGGTTTGTGAAATAAGAATTTTACCTACATTTCTGAAGAAAAAAAAATTTGTTGTTTATACTTTGCTAATTTGTCACGATTGTAGTTACTATTATACAATATGTACTGGATACATCTCTTCGTATTGTATTCAACAAAAAGCTAATTAGATTAAGTAATTATGTAAATTAACCATAAAAATCGAATAGTAAATGTGTTATTTAAAAGCAACTTAAAGCAAATTGAAAACTAATATTTTATTATTGTATAATTAATAATAACGATAATAATATTTTAAACTGTGTTTATAGGCTGTATAATGAACTCGAGAAAAATCATACTAAGAAAACAAAGCTAATTCATAAACTGTCAAAAACCTAAGACATTATGGAAGAATATTACATAGACGTGTGGTGGGCATTGATGGATGATGGTTAGGTTAATCTGACTACCATAGAAAATCGTATAGTGATTCGTAAATGAATGTTTATCGGCGTTTATTATATTATCATCCAACCCCATGATTGGATTCGTCGCTCATCAGTCTCATAGTACATAATACATATCTTTAAAATATTAATTATTTCTCCACTATATTTATTTAAGTAACAAACAGCCGTAAGACGATAAACAAGCGACCTCTTAAAAAAAATTATATTTTAATATTATATAATATATTGTTAATGGAAAATGTGTTTACTTTACACAAGCGCTGTACGGCCATATTGTCGATAATGTCTAACGATGTATATTGTATACATTATATTACGTACGAGCTAAGATAAAAACGACTACATTATAACTATAACATTATGTTATAGTTACGTATAATATATAGGTAGGTACGTCATAATATTATATTATTATTGTTATATTGTATTATAATACCAGCAATCGATAAACCGTTTAAATTATGTATTCCACTTTTGAGTTTTCAAAACGGGCAACGACCACCCCACCGCTCCGGTGGAAACGCGTGATGAGACTGTAGAAATATAGTGAATAATATGTAAGTACTATTATACTAGTATTATACTACTATACTTAATAAGACTTACCTACCTACCTAATATTATAGAGTAACTATAATACATAATAATATTATACAATGTAGGTATATATGATAATAAGATGGTATAGTATAGTAAAATAATATTATTTCGTCGGGTTTTCCGATTAGGAGGTTCAGTCGTATAATATAATAATTTCAGTCCGTCCGACGATAGGTTATAGTATAATATACCTCTAACCGGCAAGAACTATAGAGGTATAATAATATAATATCCTATATTATAACGTAGGTGTACAATGTATATACACGCAATATTCCAGATTGGTATTAGAGCATTATAATAGGCATACATTAAACGACGGCTTGAACTGCAGTGTACTATACAACAGCAGGCGTCGTATAATATTATGATGATAAAAAAAAATAACAATAATATTATAATGGTAGGTATTGCTGCCAGTCGGATTTTCAATAATAATAATAATAATTGTTATCCGCGCGTTTGGCGGACGGTGTAATTTTCGTCGAGTCGCCCGCGTGCGGCGGCGGTGGCGTCAAAGCGCCGTAGACTTGTACTTTGGTGTACGGTATACTTATCATACGTCGTCGTATACGGGTATAATAACATTAATACGATGCAGTCGTATATTATGTTATTTCGGTATTTATTTCCTCCTCCGAAAGCCATCACGCCGTACGCGATCCATCCTATAGGGGACCGCCACGCAGTATGTTATTACGTACACTGCAGCAAATCACCAACATCGCCCTGAAGCCCCTCGTCACGGCGAAGAAGACCTTTCCGTTCCTTTCGACGTCTATAATAACGAACCCGCGTCTACGATGAATATAATTGACAAACCCGAAATATACCGTGCGCGTGTAGTATAGGTATAAAATACGTATGCGATTAAACTGCAGTACATTATAGTTTTTCGTATTCTCCTTTTCGTCCCCGATCGGCATAGATATTAGATACGTATCTACCTACTTAGGTATAACAATGGTCGTACTAAAGAGAGATGGTTTTGATCAAATATTTCAGTAGACACTCCTATTGCAAAAAAAACCATATTAATGAAATTTGGAAAAAAAACTATGTTTACTTGCATCGAATAAGGGTGTGAGGGCGAGTGTGCCTCTGTAATCTGTGGAGCAAACCCTATCACCAAGTACACATAGTTTTTTCCCATATTTCATTAATATGACTTTTTTTTTCATATAGGATTGTCTACTGAAATATTTGATCAAAACCATTCTCGCCGCAGTCGTCATTGTTATTTGTTGTCATCGTTATATCGTTATTACCTATATTATTATTACATACATATTATAGCTCTCCCACCACCACCGCCGCCTCCTATCGTACATTATTATTATTGTTATGATGTATTATTATTATTGTTGTTGTTGTAGCAGTACTATATAAATATATATAACAGTATAATACACATTATTTTGTCGGACAGTCGACGAGGTCTCTCTGCTCCGGAGTAACAATAATAATTATTACCGTCCTGCCGCCGCCGCCGCCGCCGATCGTAATAATTATTATCCCACGCCGGCCGCGCGCACCACACCGCGCTTAGCACAAATACTCCAAAACCGCCTCTCTCTTGTCCGCGACGACGTCGCTCACGTTATTGTTTCACCGCGCCGCGCGGCCGCCTGTTGCGCAACCCGCGACGATCTAGCGACACCGCGGCGGTGCGCCTCCTCCACGCGACGAGACACTTTCACCCGTTCAACGCGGCGGCCCCGCAGTGCGCTTTTCTCGTACATACACTGTTATGTTTTGATTTTTATTGATCATTGTTATTCTAAAAGTTACGACGTGCACTACTCCGCCGCATCACCATCCACAGACGCATATTAATTATTGCATTTTGTCATCGGTTACCCGTTCCATGTCATCATAATCGGCCATTATTTTATTATTACCATTTTTTTTTAATCGCCTTCCGGTCGTCTCGAACTTAGAGGAGGAGTGTGTATTAGTTCATTTCTTTTTATAACCTCAACTATAGGTATTTAAATGTATATTTAGTACCTAATATGCTAAACAATAATAATATAAATGTTTTCGTGTCACCTACCCTAAAAAAAATACTAAAACGCCACTGCGAGGTCATTACACCGGTTTTCGGACCACCAGCTCCAGACTGCAGTTGGTTATAACTTATAAATATATATACATACATACATGGCTATAGGCTATTTATACAATAAGTATTACATTATTAAATTAAATGCTGATAAATGATACATTAATCAACTACGCGGACAGTTCGACGCACGAACGTTATTTTGGGTCGGGCATATTTGAAAAATCGAAAAGTACAGAAGTTATACGATTTAATAAATTTACTTTTTATTCCAACACGAATCACACAAAATCTGATCGTATTATTTAAATAAGTGCGTATATTATATTATACCAGAAAGTAATTCCAACTTCCAAGACATTAAACCAAATATTGATCATCTAATGGACGTTCATATAGCTTCATACCGCCGAATGGACCATTCATACCGAAAAACACGCAATCGGGTTGACAACCAAAATACGAAACCATCAATAAAAGTAAATGAAGTATAAATAAGATATTGGACATACCGTGATGTGGATAGTGGATTATCCGAATTTATCTTACTGCAGTTATATATTATGTTAAATTATATTATATTATTATATATAGGGACCTATGCGAGTGAGGTCAACTCCGAAAACTTTTATTCAGTAAGGCTTGCGATAAACAAATTCAATTCGAATATAAATATTTGAAATCTGTTCCTTGCCAAAGAGTACATAATAAGTTTTTGAAGGAAAAATAAACAATGTACGAAACGCATTCGAGAAAACTGCGCGTAATTTAACTACAGGGACCGAGTCTGGTTAAAAATAATCATCACCATTTAAGCCGCATGTATTTATTTTTAAGCATTTTTTTAGTAGATTTGTACAATCGATGAAGTGTTAATAGATTTTCCAGACGTCCCGTCGTATATGCGACTAATAAAAACCTTCCTCCTGGTCGCGGTTGTTTATTCTCGGAACAGGATATCGCTGGCTAATGGAAGAAATTTGCAACGCCAAAAATACAACACGTCCGTTATCAAATTGCCTTATTTATTATTGAGTAGCTTTTTACACGCTTAAAATAAGTGGCTTTATGAGTTTGTATATGTTACACTGCAGCAGTACTACACGCGCGTTTATATATCTTGGCTATTTTGTAATTTTGTTATTTATTTTTTTTTACTTATCCCCATATGTGCCCACACGTTCCATTAATGGATGTCCGTGAACGATAAGAGCTCATTTTTTCCGTGGTCCAACCGAGTCATCGTAACTTAATTAACATTTTATAAACCGGATGGAAATAAATCAATTGATAAAATGCATAATAAACGGATTTTTATTACGTTAGGTATAATGTTATTACATATTATATATAATATATTATATACATGCAGACTACGACACATACAGGGTACGGACATTTTTTTGTTGATATGTGTCTAGATCAACACTTTTTCTGGGACGTGGCAGATACCTATAATATTTTATTTATTAAGTGTAAATGCCGATTTGGATTTTAATGCTCATTACGAAGTAGTAATATTACGATGGATACGTAAATACGTCCACAATATATTTCATCCCGTTGATCAAAAATAAATTATTAATGTGTTTTGGAATATTATTACTATAGGGGCCTAATAATATGTTTTAGGCAAAGTGAACATAGGAGATATGTGTTGGCTTTATTGTATCACTTTAATTTGTATGTCGTTATTTTTAACGCAATTCAGATAAAATATAAAGAAATATCAAAGAAATGTTTAAACACTTTAAACCATAACCACATATAGATAATAATATAATTTATTTGCCTGATTGCCCATCCGGTGTTAAAATCTAAAAGTTGTTGGAATAATACTGCTGTACAGTAGGTTACAGTGTAATGGATGGTGTTAAATTTGAATATTATTTTATACGAAAATGATTCTGAGCGACAATAGTTTTTCAGCCTAGGGTATATTTTTAAAATTTTTTTTTGTTTTGACTCAAAACGAGTTAAAATATTTTTTAAATTTTACCAAGTATAGATGGTGTATATTTCAAGTATCTACAGTTATTCGTTTTAGAATAGAAACAAATAAGAAAATTGCTCCATGAGAAATCGAGTCAATATCCAATGTTGTAAAATTTGAACGTCTACACTCATAAAAATGTAATAAATTTGACTTTCTAGTAGACATTTTTTGATAAGAGTGGCAAAAGATTACATTGTAAAAATATAGGTAGGTACATACCCTGATAATAATCTTTTTTTATAAGAATATAACAATATATGTATAGTATGTAGGTACCTAATTATCTCTTTAAGAATATATCACACATGGATTTAACATGCAGTGCCGCAACTACCGCAGGTGCTGGCGGTGCAAGGTACCACCTAATGGGCCTCAAAATGTATGTATGGGGCGTCTCGGATTTTACCATTACCTACCATACATAATATTATAAAACAATTGTAAAATCAAATATAAGAATTCAATCAATTTGAATTTTGTATTTTCGTGTACATAAATATTAAGTATACATATAGGTCCTATTTTATTGGCTCAAAAAAATAAGGAAAAATGTCAATTTTTACCCAAAATCGATTTTGGTTTTTGGTGTAACTGAATGACTGTAAATACGTAGTTACACGCAATTTTTACTGAATGTGTATATTATCATTTTCTATACACCGTAACATTTTCAAAATATATTGACTTATTTTGAGCGGTTTACGGACATTGTTAGTTTCCAATTTTTTTAGTTTTTTATTCTATACCTAAATATCAATAAAATTTGTTGGATAAAAAAAGCTTAAAAATTTAATAGAAGGCTCCTAATATATTGTTTCAAAGACTGATGAAAAATATTAAAAATCCATTTTTTCTATTTAAATCTAAAATTTGAAAATGTATTACAATATTCCTCATAAGTTTTTTTAACTTTATAAAAAAAAAAAATGTCTGCAAGCAAATCAAATAAAATTTTTATGAGCGTTCGAAGTTCATATTTTTACAAGATTGGATATTCACTCGATTTCTCATGTAGTGATTTTGTAATTTTGTTGTAATAAAACAAATTTCTGTATATACATGAAAATTTCACTGAATGTTTATATTTTGATTTTTTATACACATAAAATTTTGACTCTTTTTGAGCTGTTTACGGACATTATCAGTTTTAAATTTTTTTAGTTTTGTTTTCTATAATTGTCAATAAAATTGTATTTGTTTAGTAAAAATGCGTGAAAATGTAATACAAGGCTTCTAACAAATTGTTATACAATAGCAGTTAAAAAATATTAAAAATACATAAGCCCAATTTTTTTTATAAGTATTTTAAGTTCGAATTTTGACAAAATTTAATAATTATTTTGCAGTTAAAAATGTATAAAATGTTCAATTTTATATCTTAAGGATTGAAAATTTAATACAAGGTTCCGTGTAAATAGGTTATATATAAATTACTTTATTCACAATAATATCATTGAATATACTTAGTAATATTATAATATGCTGACTGAGCGCGTCTTCGCTCAGAATCGTTTTTCTTATACAATGATATTATAACATTGAATTCAAATTTAACAGCATCCATTATAGACATCCACTTGTAACCTAATGTACAGCAGAGTGACACCCACTTGTCCACCTTTTTTTAATTGTACAGTGGTTTGTCCTATTTGAATGTACTTTAAGTATTCATTCATTTGTATCTATTTTCAATTTTACCAACTTTATCTGTCATGGAATTTACTGATTAATTTAAATATTTAATTCTTAAGATAAAAATATGTATGCCATTTATAAATGTAATAAATGTACCTATAATAAATAAATTTATTTTGTTATTAGTATTTACTATTTTTTAATCATATATTTAAGATATAATATTATAATGATAATATATTATTTGAATATTATAGTCAAGTGCAGTTAGACATTTTTTTATTACATAATTTGCAATTACTAAAGAAAAATGACAAGTGGGTAGGATACTTTGGTTGGATACATGAACTCTCAAAATTCCTGTATTCTGTCTGCCACTGTTTATGTCTTAAGTACATATAAAAAGAAATCCATTAAAATTTCAGGGATGCTAACATTTTATACATCAATGTGAGCAAAGGGCTTGGTTACCAAACGGCACACACAGCCAAAATAAATTTATATTTATTTTTTTTTTTTTTTTGGAGGTGGGATTTTGGTATATTTGGTGGCTAAGCTCCCCCCTTATTACCAATGTTTTATTTGCCAATGTTACAGTAAAAACTAAAAGGGCCTCTAAAATATTTTTGAACCGGGGCCTCAAAATTGTAATTGCGGCACTGTTAACATGCGTCAAGCAGTATTGAAGCCTTAAGGACTTCTAGATTTTGCAATTCAATATTTCAACGGTTTACTTATTCGAAATTTTATCAGAATTTTATTCTTATATTTATACACGTTTTCCCGTTTAAAATTTTTCAATTAAACGTTTTACATATTCAAGACTTTATTGTTCTTACTTCTTGCAAATATTGGTTCAAGATATCGACGTTCGAAGTTTTGAAGTTCAAAATTTTTAAAGTTTCCCGATTTTCCTTAAACTGTTTTAGTTGTTTATTTATGTAATTGAAAATTTTCGCATTTACGTCAATTTTTAATATCTGTACTTGAACGAAGAAATGTACAAAATATTAAAGCTTAATATTTTAAATTATTTATACAATATTATACCACAATATTTTTCACACCGTTCCCAAGTACCCTTAGAGTTACCCTTAAATGTATAATACGCGCACTGATGTTTCCAATGCTGCGGTGTCCGAGCGGTTAAGGAGTTGGACTTGAAATCCAATGGGTTTTACCCGCGCAGGTTCGAGTCCTGCCCGCAGCGAAAATTTTTTGCAGTTTTTCCTACGTCACTTTTCATTGTTTCCGGTTTTTCACGGTGCTATATAGTACACTACGCTCCTGTTCATGTCAAACTAAACGTATTTGCCTACAGTTTCAAATTAGTAAGCGTTTGAAAATATAACCAGGTTTATATCAAGATATTATTATCCATACCAAAAACCGAAAATCCAAACTAAAAATAAGGCGCAGCCCAAAAACCAACGTTATCGATTATCCGTACGCACATAATATGAAATTATACTCAGGAACGAGCAATATAAATTTAATGGAATATAAACTCATCCGGCTTCAGTGTATTACAGGTTATACCGGTGATCGGCCGTCATCCAGCAATATACACGTATAATATTATATATATATAGGTATATAATATTGTGTACAATACACACGAGCACATTATACATCTATAATACGGCATGCATTATTGCCCACGAACTACAGTGTGTGTATGTGTGTGTCGTCTCCTCTAATGGGTCCATTTGCATGTTTTATCTATAGTGGATTACGTGCCTTCCCGTCCTTTCGCGTCCATTCAAGAAACCGTTCCCATGGAGAAGCCTATATATAATAATATCTACTCTCTCTCACGCCATCTCACTCACTCTCTCTTAACTGCCCGTCTCTATTTGTCGTACACAGAGGTACGCCACACATACAATATTATTATTATTATTACTATTATATTATATACGACAACCGGCCGATAATTCATTCACGTTTTCCTTCGCCGCCGCCGCCGCGCGCTAGAGAGTTGAACAACCGACCGCAATTCACTCCGCCGTCGCCACTGCCTGTGCCGACGTCGTAGGCATCTCTCTTTATATATATATATATATATATATAATATATGTTTTGTGTGTATTATAACGGTTGCCGCCACAGTCACACCACTGCCGTATAATATATTATTATTATTATTATTACGCGAATACCTATACTAGGTACATATATTATTACCGTGTCTATATACATATTATTATAATATGTAAATTTATATAATATGACGCGAGTGTATCTTCTATTATTATTATTATTATTTATTAAGGTATAAATGTATAATAATGTATGAAGGTAATAATAATATTATAAGTTTGCGTGTGTGCCAAACACGAGATAACATGGACGTTATCGGCCGTTGTTTTTAGTATTTCGACTACCGGACTGCCGCACGACAATGCGAGACATCAGCGAAAATCGTGTTACGGATGACCCCGCAACCGTGGTCACGAATCGCGCGATGACACTATAAATATAGCGGCATGAGCAGTTTTTGAGACTGAGGAATATAATATTTTTAAATATTATAATTTTTAATAGTTTTAGACAAATATTCAAATATAAAATATGCGTTTAGTATTTATGTACTTTGGTTAGTTTGGTCAAAAGTCGAAAAGAGGCAGGACCAGTCTACCAGTTGATCACTGTTTTGTTATTTGAACATTTTTTTAGATGTTTTTATCGTGTGAATTCAACTATTTAAAAGAAATTTATATGATATCTGATTATATATTATGTTGGTAGATAGTTTATTAAATTATTAGTAGGTAGTTTATTTTAGAACACTGAAGTAGACAGCTTGGACAATTTTAAAGGCTATACTATATAAGATACACAAGACGACAAGAACTATAATATAAGCTATTTACACTCTGTGCAGAGCTGCATAAATATAAATTGATAAAATCGATTTTCAACTTTATTTTTTTGTCCTTGATTATCAAAATCTCAAACATATTGCAATTGATTTATATAGACTCTCCCGAGTAGGACTCCTGCAGACCTATGCGATAACATTGTAATATAACACTTGCTGTAAAGCAGTGGCGTGTTTAAACTCTGGGAATTGGAATTGTTTAAGTCTGTTTATGCGTTTAACCGAATTCGTGTACCTACTTAATAATATAATCAGTAATCAGGAACGTTTTTCGAAGAACGTTCGTCAATTGCGCACATGTTCACGACGTTGTTGTAGCGTACAAGACTCGAAAACAATCGTAAAAAAAAAGAGCTGAAGGGCGGCCGGATTACATAATGTATATATACGGAGGCGGTGAGCCGCGCCGGTGCCTATAACCGTTTTCTGGTATTTTTTTTTCCTTCCCCCAATGTGTTTCGTCGTCGAATTTACGGCGGGAGTGTACACCGCGCAATGTTATGAGTTTTTATGTCGATGCCATTAAAACGTGAACGACTTCTGACTCCTGTCGCTTTGGGGTGCATCGTTAATAAGTGTCGTATATTATAACATACGCGTAATGCGCATAATATATACAGCCCGGTCGGAATAATAATTGTTGTGTTACGAAAACTGTGCAGCGATAGGGTCTTTACGACGTACGGTAATATCCCCACGTTCTTGTAACACGAATTTCCGATCACTCGGTATGTATATTACATACCTGGGTACTTATATTGAACGTATATAAAGCCCGTAAAGGTACTGGTGGTACTGGCGGCGTGGCTTGCGTGCGTGTTGCAACCGGGCGAAAAACGCGTCAGATAATAATAATAATAATATTGTTATTATCGTTAAACCGTTGCTACCGGAAAAAAACAGTTTTATTGTTTGTTTGTTTGTTTTTTTAACAACATCCTCTACGGTCACAGAGAGGCTACAGGTGTTTTTTAGTTTGTTTTTTAGATATAAAAACGAATTTAGTACATTAATATTATAATTAAAATTGATATATAATATATGTATATATTTTGGGTATCGTACTATCGTAAGTCGTAACTGCACTGAGACCATGTAGTCGTACTAGCGTGATGCAACCGGACAATATCTTGCAACGACGATAATATTATGTAACACAATACCATATATTATATTTTGGGTTTATTATTTATTGTTATACACTTATACTTAAGTATTGACTATAAAGTGTCAAACACAGGATTTATTTCAGGATGGTTGTGAACTGCCTACCCATTAACCAACGAATTATTCAAATGCTTTATTCAATTATTAATTTATATTAAATACTATAGACTTTAGTTTAATGTATTTATTAATTATTTATGTACCTATGTACCTTGGCAGGGGAGGGGGGACATTACAATCTATACGTATTACTTATTAGTTATTACTTATTAGATTATACTATTATAGTATTACGGTCGTCGGTCACTCGTAAATCGTAATCCCCATTATATAGACTATAGAGTATAGACATAAGACACACAATAATATTATGATTTTTATATAATGCATTGTACGTTATAATTAGTTACCTATTAATCTTATGTCAAATAGACCTAATCCTCTTTTTAAAAATCTTGCTTCGTTTATATAATGTTTTATTTGAATTGTTATTAAATGCTATCATTGAAAAGAAAATGTAAACGAGCTTTATCTAGTTTATAAAACGTTGATTTTGAAATGAAATGGGAATTTTTAAACATATCAAAATGAAGTGGTTATATATTAGTTAATATAATTTCCGATAAGAACAATTATTTAACTTTTATTTTGTTAGGTTACAGGTTGTTGTTACATTTTTAAAAATGGATAAAGGTAAATAGTAATCATTAGTAGGTAAATATGAAATGTCTAACAAACAAATAGGTATAGGTATAGTAAAAAGTGCACACTTATTTCTTACTCTTATTAGTTATTAATTATTATGAACTATTTACACATTTAAAACAATACTTAGCTAAACTAATTAATTAATTAAACACAAATTAAATCTTCTACTTTACAGGTGGCTGATTAGATCGATTATTTATAATTACTATATAAACTATAAGTACATTGTACATCGTGAAAATGTTTTTTTCTAATAATGAAAAGGAGCGATAGCAAACAACTATGGTACCTATATCTTATATTCTTATCTAAATTTAAACACAATTAAACAAGGGCTGTGAATTGGTTTAAAAACAATTCACAATAATTGTGCTTTGTTTAAGATACAATACAAATATATATTTTGTCCACAATATGTGCATTCTTAAATTAAGGCACATTTTCTCCGATTAAATATTATGTTATTAATTATTATGATACAATCACAGAGATAATACCTAGTAAAATATTTTAGTCGTTGAAAACACATTTCTATAACGTGCAGATTTTTACCATCGCAAATAAATATTATTAATATATATTATTCACAGTTATAATAAATGCATATTTTTTTTTCATAAAATAATAAATTAACACAAAAACTGCTACCATAAAAATGATGATGCTGAAGACAAATATTAAAACGAGTTAAAAATATCATATAGGACGCTTGGAATTAATAGTTAATTTATTATACAAATGTTTTTTTATGTACTATAATTATTATTTTATGTTTGAAAAAATAATAAAACACGATTATGTAGAATTTATGGTGCTATTATGTTACTTATATTACATAATTGTAAGTAGTAATACTTGGTATTATTCTAATTTCTCGTATTTTACGAATACTGAAATAACAATATTTATTTTTCAAAATAAATAAATAATAATTGTTTGCATAATTCGATTGTAAATACGTATGCAACCGAACATGTGTGATGCTCGATTGCTTGAACACTAAAGAAATACTTTTTATATACACAGAGGTCAAACTGCAGTGATCAACAAACACGACGCATACGAAATCAACTCCCTGGGAGGTATATATCATATAATATAATATATGGAAGTTGTTGATGCGGCTGTTTTATCAGTTTTTTTTTTAACATGACACCAAATTAAATAATACTATTAATTATCATTACCTATGTACTTTTCTTACATATTATTTCATTGTCTTGAAGCACCGTACAGAACATCAATAATTACGTTAGGAAGTATAATTATAATATCAAATCATATACAAATAATAAATAAAGATTAACATAATATATAATATTATAGGTAGGTACAGTCAGGTTAGGTTACTAAGATATAGGTAGTCAAGAAGACATATTTATTATGGGCGATAGCATTCATTTTGTATTTTCAATTTCTTTAAATTTAAGATTTAGAATATTTTATCAATGTCGGTATTCAAATTTTATATTTTTATTAATACTCGTTATCGATTTTATGTAGGTATCTCGTATAATCGTGGTTTGCAATGCAAAGTCTTCAATTATTGCGTTAAATCTTGTTAAACAGGTCGTCGTGAAAATAATATATACCTTTATTATTATTTGTTAATAGGAATTACTTAAATTTGTTTAAGTAAATTTATATTATATTGACCCACTAATCACTGTATTATAAATTTAATTTAGATGTTTTTAGATTTCCGTTTATTTGTTTTTGTATAAAACCCATACAGTTATAATAATATAATTATTAAATTTGAATTCTTGTTTTAATATCGAATTATACATTTATAGTTTATACTCATATTTGGAAAATAGCACTTCTATGCTATATATAGGTAATATACTAATATAGTAATATACACTAAATAATTTAAGTTTTCCTCAATTCTCGACAACAAATAAACGAATAAAACAACGAATTAACCGTACACAAAACTACTTATGCCGCCGGTCTAATAATATATATATATATATAAAAAACCTATAAATAGTAATTGAGGTAGATACACTAATGTCGGTAGTCGAAATGTATTATTTATTTTATGTTAGAATACAAAAATGTAAGTATATATAATATAAAAAGTCTTCTAAGTTCTTATAATACATAACTTCAAACACACCGACGACCCACTGGAATATTGTGGCTTACCCTGTTATTTAGACATTATTATTTTCAGACTACATTATATAGGTAAGGTATACATTATATGATCCACCATATTATATTGTGCCCGGTGGCTGGTAACCTCCGGGTAATTTCGAAACGAAAATAAAAAATGGTCAATAACCGAACAGATCTTATATATAAATACACATAACGTAACATAATATAGTAATGATAATAATCAGGTTATCTGGCGTCAAGTCTACATCTGTACAATGCATACGCACCGGTGGAAAGGTCGAGTAAAAATATTGTATAATATAAAGGAACAAAAAAAAATTGGATACACATTCACAAATCACAATACCCTATGTCGTCGTCGTCGCCATGTACGTTTAGGGGAACAGAATAGATATCATTATTATTGGCGGTTATAAACAAAGCGGACCGACCGAAAAATATCAATGTACCTCATCCTCATGTACGCCTACGATATATTTTGTCGGTCTTTCCGTTATAGCTATGTTATAGTGGTATTGAATAAATCGGAAAACGTACGGTTAAACGCCGTCCGAAGGATAGTAAATAAAAATATTATATCATAAATACAAGAATCAAAAAAAAAAATAGCTATTCGAGTTTTCACTGAAGGGCACCGCCAACGATGTCGTAAAATTGTTTACCTATAGATAAAAATTATAATAATAGAAAAATAAAACTAAACGAAAATCCAGTATTAATATATACGATCTAATAAATCTATAGTCGGACGCGTGTCCCTCGACAACCTCGCTCCCCTCGACGCGAACGATATCTAGACGGCGGCGGCGATGATGGAAATAAGCAATAAATTTCATGACAATCGGGTGCCATTGATGTATAACGACGATGACGGCAGCGCCGGCGTGTGGTGTGCGTGTGCGCGCGTCCGTTTTGTCATGGTTGACGCCACCATGTAGCATTGAGACGAAAACAATGGTGCCGGCGGCGCTTAAAAAGGCGGCAGGCAGCTGGCGTGCGGGAGTGCTGACGGGCGGGTGTGCGGACGGACGGTGCGGGTGTGCACCGTCGCGTTGTAGGTTTTCCGTCTGCCCGTCGCCCGTCTGTGCACACATGCACATACACACACACAAATATAATAATAATAGTATATAAAATTATATTATATTATGTACCATGTAGTATACGTATACGTATCGTATTTGTGTCCGAGAGAACGGCGCAAACGGCCGCCGCCGCCCGTCTGTTTACGAAGACTGCGGACTGCAACTGCGACTGCGACTACGACTACGACAGGGTCGCCCCCGGTGGATAATTACCTCCGCCACCGACGCCGTTTCACCTGCTCACGTGGCGCCACAATCATACGAAGCACCTTTTGTTTTTACGCACAGTGTAAATGTGTGTATAATAATATAATATATTATATATACGGCGTGTGCGTGCGTAATCAAAAATATAATTTACGATGTGTACGTGCGGTACACTATTTCGTAGTCTTCGCAATGATGATCATCGTCGTGTAATTATTGTTATCATCATCGTATCATTATATTATTATCATCATCGTATCGTTATTACTATCGTCATCATCATCATAGTCGTATCATTGTCGCGGAGACACCGGCGCGACGTGTGCGCGTGCATGTGTGACGGAGACCGGCGCCGGGCGGCGGCGCTACCGCGACGAAACACGGACGCCGAAATTTCACCGTCTGCCCTACAAAACGCTCGTCGAGCAGGAGGAAACCCGACCGGACGGTGCGTGGCGGTGGCGGAGACGTGCGATATACGTCTACCTGGCGGGGACACCGAGGTCCTCGGGCGTATAGAGCGGGAGAGAGGTGTACGCGCACGAAGGCAATGACCTTTTGCGGGTGTAGGTACGGGAATTCGGCGCGCGACGTCGACGCTGATCGAAAATCGCCGGCTGAACGAACAAACGGACTCGAATGCTTAAAACAGTTTATTCCCTTTTCGGTTTTGCAATGTCGCACGACAATAATATAATAATAATATCATAATATAATCCCGGCGGATAACCGTTCGTGGCAGAACTCGACGAAGTTAGCGGGTATCCCTTTCCGCGCGAACCCCACCGCCGGGGCCGCATGTGTTATAGATACCTACCATTTTAAAACCCGTTGAAAAGACACGGAAAAATGGTTCACAATAAAATTAACTTTAGGATAGTATATAATATACAAACATTGAAAATCGAAGAACGCGAATCCCCTACGGCCAACGACTCAACGCGTGTCGTCTGGGCTCTACAGCCAAAAAAAAAATGCTGTTTACAAATTTTCCCAGCAAAGATATTTCACTCGCAAACTGTGTTAATAAAACGTATCTAATAGCCAGTAATAGGCGGCTAACAGTAATTATTATATAACATCTCACGTGCTTCGCCGTATATACGGAAAATAACAAATTTAGTTCATTATTCGGAATTAAATGAATACTTTTCGACGATAATGATTGTACTTTGTAATAATAAGATACGAATGCGTACCTAAATGACTAAATCCTATATATATATTATATATATATTGTATGTTATGATGAAGGCTGAGGACTTCTAGTTTTTCATATTTGTCTAGAAAAATCGAAGAACGATGTGAGTGATCTATAAACATATTTCATAACACAAGGAGGTTATATTTACAATTTAACTTTGCATATTTTTGGATATATTAGACAAAATAAGATCATAATATTATATAGGTACAAATTTGAAACATGTTGATATTAAATATAATAATATAAAAATATTATCTTCCGAATGTCTACAGTCAACCTATATTATATAATATTAATATTTTTTTTCTTTTATTGATCTTTAGCATCGGAATCTATGGACATTAACACTTTGTAGGGGGGTCACGTTAGTGATTGAGGCCAACCACCGAGTCCACCAGGTCCCAATGTTAATATTATCTGTTAGGTAATTCACTATCTGGGCGATAACATTGCGACACGTGTAGTATTTTAGGAAGTAAATACTTCAGTTGTCTGTCATGATTGATCGTATACTGTTGGTTGATTATCGTGCAATCAGTTTTTCAAGTTTTTATCAATTAATTAAAATTATATTTTTATATTTTTTTTCACTTCAATATTATAATTTAAGTTCCATAATTCATATAATATTAAATTTTTTAGAGCATATTTTAGGTGCACAATATGTGCATACATATTTTGAGGTTTTTTAGTAGGTACTATAGAGGCCCTCAGCCTTAATTATGATGTATAATAATAATTAATATTATTTAACCGTCGCGCGTCGAACAGCAACTACAGTAATAGTATACACGTATATTTTATTCGATATATTATACAACAATTTTTAATTTATATCAATTATTATTCAGTTGTCTAGTTTCGCGATGCTAAACCTGGCCTTGAAGGATTTGACCCAAAACTTTTATTTATGTATATAGGTAATATAAATAGTCAATCAAATACTAATTATATTATAACAATAATAATTAATCAAGACCGACAACATTTTTAAAGCGTTCATTTTTTTTTCAATCATATTATTCGTAGGTACAATGTCCCTCGTTGTGGCTGTGATTATAAGGTCAAATCTGAACAAATTATATTTACAAACGCGTTTAAATTGGACTTGGTCGTTGGCGTATCATAAATCCTCCAGGTAAAATATTTTATTGGTCGTTCGTGCATAGCTTTCGTAACAATTTAACAGTAGTAAGTAGTGACTATTAGTTTTAGTAAGGTGACATACTGACATGAACGCGTATGATACACCAATAGGCAATAACTATGTTATAACATAATACAAGTATATCTCAGGTTTAAAATTATTTATATTTTAAACAATGTAAAATTTTAAATGAATTTTTTGCGAATGACCAATAATTGGCAATTGACGAATCTAGTCAATCTGTAATAATTAGATAATTACATAATAAAGTTTCAATATTTTTGTACATAATTACTTCTAATTTTGTTGTGAATGTAAATAATGAACAATTAATGAATCCAATCAAGCTTAGATATTCACTTTTAATTTTAATTTATTTAATATTTTATAATAGTTTTGCGAAAACGTCTTAAGCCCGTTTTGATGTTATAACAATTCTGCAGTTATTGTATAATTTTTAATTACACATAATCGCTATATAAGAAAACGTGTAATTAGTAATTACATTTATACTCTCGTTACGTAACATGTTTCTGTACGTTTGGAGGTATGAAACATTTATTATAGGCACTACGTATACTTCACATTTTCACATTTTAAACCAGATAAAATAACTCCATGATTTTATATCAACAATTTAATTAAAATCATAGATTTGTACATTTCTAAAAAGCATATCAAAGTAAAAATAACTTTTAACACTTCACTATTTTATGGAAATTTGAGAAACTATTTCGTATCTGCATTCAAGTGAATTTTATTAAAATATTAAACTAAATATTGCCAAGACAACAAAAATAGAAATAATGTTAATAAAAAAACAGCTTTAAACGCTTTTAATGTTAATAAAGCATTTGTTAATACTACCAGTAGGTACCCACGTAATAAAATAGCTAAGTTGTCCTATCATCAAAAAAAATATATTTTTTTTATATTTTATAATACCACTACTTTTGCCTATCGAGGAATACGCCATACAATACACTGTATTGTAACATTGAAGCAAAGGTCAATAAAAGGGTCATTGGGAATGAGGATATTAAATGGAACCATCTAAGTGTTATTTTAATGGTCTTCAAAACATTTCGATGGGATGGATAGTTTCATTGTTGTATTATTATGTTTTAAACGAATACGACAATAATCTGGTGTCTAAATATTCGCCATCAAACGTGTTGAATGAGATCAACACAAACCGCAATAAGGGTTCACATAAATATTAAAATTATTTTACAACTTAAATATTTTATTGTCTGGATATTCGGAACAGATCTCGCTGTTGGCCATTTGGTAAACTGTATAATAAAATGTGTATAAATGAAAAATCAGAACGCCTTTTCTACGTACAATGTTGTTTACTGAATATATTATGCAAAATAAATGCGACGCAAGAAAAATATTGGCATTGGTTTAACGCGTATAACGTTAAAAACACAAGTACCAAGTATAATGGGGTTTTGAGATTATACGACACACGTTATTGTTATACTGGATTAAATGCCGATATTTTTAGAGATGTTTGTTTTTCATTACAGTCTGCAAAATAGACTTTATTGTCACATTAATCCGTGTTTTTTTATGGTTTACAATTTGTTTTAACGATATAATTATCCAAATAGTCCATCCATGTCGGTATTCCTAATAAAATTACAATATAATATAATGCAGTATATGAGTGTACTCGAGAACTATATAATTACGTATAACACGAATAATCAAAATTATAGCAATAAGTAATAACAATATTACACATTTATTGTTGTTCAAAAAGGTCTTATGGAATTTGGATCTAATGATAAAAAACTATTATTGTTTTTGACAATTAATATTTATTACTGAAAATAATTTACACTTACAAATTATTGTACAGTTGAAACATTTATACAGTTATACCTAGGTGTTTCTTTTAAAAGTAGTTCATAATAATTTTTGATCATTATTTAATTGAATTGCTTTCAAAATAAACCAAACACATTTAAATAGTAAATGTTTATTGATAAAAAAATGTATTTAATCTTATCTTAATAAATCACACGATTACGTTTTATTTTGAATAAATTATTCATGTAATTGATATTAATTAATTTACATATCGAGTAAATTACAAGAAAAAAACTATTACAGGTACTATAGCTGTGTGTTATCGCAGTTTAATGAATATTATGTATGGTTGAATTACGGGTTTGACACACCTCAAGATAGATTAATGAATAATGAAGATAGCTGCTAATGATTTAGATACCTTTTATTTAAGTGACCTTTCATTATCGGTCACCTAGACTCCCTAGACATGCATTTAGACACAGAAATAATGGCTTTTGTCGACCAGAAAAAGATATCAATAATTTTGTTTTTATTATTTAAATAATATAAGGAATGGATACAGATATACAGTGACTAAATGTTCGACACACCTCTGGCTTCGTTAACCGTAAGTATTAGTATTGTTTTATAATGTTAAAAGCAATCGTAAATTTGCAATAATAAATCATTGCATTTGGAACTAGATTTACCATGAGTTTATAATGTATTAATGTAGTATATTATTATAGTGTTTATAATACATTTTTTAGTATTTATATTATCATAATTCATAAAACTATAATAACAAATTATGACTACATATTTATGGTTAACGATTCTCGAACATTCGTACTGTATATTATACTACTATAGTATATACTGTATACAATACTGTATACTAATAATGAAACTATTATTTAGTATCAATTACTATAATTACGTCTAGATTTTAAATAGTTAAATTGTGTGCTTCAGGTAATAGGTAGTTAATATCCATTTTTTTTTGTTTTGAACAAATTTTGATAGAAAAATACCATTTCCCCGTACAGCCGTACAGGAACCAATACCTAAATTAAAACCTCGACATCAGTATACTACATTAATGAGAGTTTCTAGTTAAACCAATTCTGTGTAATCAGTAATCACAATATCAGCCCTCCCTACCCAAAGAAAAAGGCCACTGAGCAGTTTTATACTTTTTACTAAACTTAGTTTAATTTTTTACTATCTGCGACATTTGTATAGCCTATACTAAATTATGCATTTTAAATATATCTAACTAGAAACTAAAACTAGCAGAACTAATTTATCTGGATGTTTATGGAAATATTATGAGAAATATTTATGAGAAATCCGAAATATTGTTTAATTTTGGTATTACACTAAGAACTATATTGGAAATTATAATATTTTATTAGTCGCTTTGTCGAAGCAGTAACAATGTCTGAAGATAAATATTAAATACATGACTTAGAAAAAAACTAGAATAAATCATACCTTATATCATCAAAACAATCTTAATTAACATCATAAACACAATGCTGGACAATCCTATTATAAATATTAAATAGGTATAATATTATAATATTACAAATTTCGGTTTATCTATGCATATAATCTGTTGAATTCTATTCGTTATTTACATTCGCTGTTGATTTTTTTAACTTGTGCTTTAATGTCTTTAATAAAATCTTTATAAATAATAATAAAAAACAAATTTTCACTCTTAATCTATGAACGCCACACAATTCTTCAGTTATAATAATAATGATGTTATGTACCTATTGGCAAAATACAATAGTTATTGAAGTCCACAAAAACAATTATAGTGTCTCTCAATGTGTATATTTTATGAAGATGATCATCATCATTATGCTACTTATATAATATTATAATATAGTATACCTATATAGGTAATTTATTAATCACTTATATTATAATACAGACGAACAATGTGCATCGCCGCTGCAGTGAGTACTATAATATTATTATCATGGCGGTTTGTGTCGTTATTCGAGGAGGTCATGGAGGAGGGGGGAACTGTACTAAACGCGCGAAACGTGTGCTGAATTGGGCACCGCTCGCCGCTGGGAAAATGGGCAAAACCGTCGTCTGTGTTGAATAATGAAACGCGCGCGACGCATAATATACTCTAACGACATTATTATACCATCGTCGGTCGGCGTCGGTGGCGGCGGCGTCAGTGGCGACAGCGGATTGTAAGTTGGGGATTAATTCCGCACACGGCCGGACCGAGACCCGCGTTTACAATATTAATTTAATAATAATAATAATATTATAAACACCGCCGCGACGGTTTTACGTCGTTTTCTCTCCGTCCGCCGCCCCGGTGTGACGTGCGCATATTTATTTATATTTGTATTATTATTTTTTTTTTTTTGCCGTCGTTCGTATTTATACACCCATAATATTATACGCACACGTTATTACCATTTTTCCGTATCGTTGAACTTTGTTTTCATACGTGCAGGCCACGTGAAAATAAAAAAAAAAAATGAAATGCATTACACGCCTGTGCGCGTTGGCGCCGCGTTTACGGACGATTAACATTTTTGTTTATCGCACGGCAATAAAATAAAACGCCCGTTCGCCGCGCCAACAGGTAGCGGTGATATATTTTATGCGGCGGCGGCGCGCGACTTTTATACGCTGTTCTGGTCGTACGATAGTATAATAATATACAATCACCCACGCGCCGTAATAATAGTAGAATGCAACAAACTGCAGCTGCAGGAGTCGAACTCGTAATTGTTTATTTACATTTTATACGCGCGTTGTATACTTCAATACTTGTAATTTGTATCATATAATTATTATACAATATTGTACGCATAATGTGTTAACCTACAGTATTATTTTTAATAACGGAAGAAATTCGTGTAGCGAAAAATATTCGCGTTCGATATGAGTGGGTCTGCTGAAGTAAAAACGAATAAACTCGTAGGAAGTAAATAATATCGGTACTTGACATTATACTTTTGTAAAAAATTATATTTTAGATCGAAAATTATACCGTTTATAATGACACAAATATTATAATATTAAATATATTTATTTAAGGTAAAAATATAAGAATGCGTAGGTAAATCGTTTTACATTAATGAACTGTAATAATGTAATATAATATAGGTAAATAGTATTTTACCTCTAGAAAATTTTTGCACGTTACACGAAAATATTATTTTACAAGAGTTGTTTAATATTTCAGGATATATACATTTTATTAAAGAAAATACTACGTTGCATTTCATAAGAATTACATGATTTGAAATGTCCCACATTGTTGATTAACTATACTTACTTAAGTACTCAATATAAATTCTTATATTTAAAATTTTTTTTCTATGAACATGTTATATTACTTTTAATTAGTTATTGCTGCCTTGCTGGTCAGTGGTCTTATTGGTCTACGGACAATGATGCAATTATACTTAAATCGTTTTTTAAAACTTAAAAAGAATGCAGAACAATATTTTAAAATTTTATTAGAGATATGCACGTAAAATTTATTGTACAATGGACATACAAACATTTTAGAAAAAAAGTAATTAACATTGTAAAAGATACCTAATAATATACATAAATTAATTTTTTCTAAAACAATTATATACCTTAATCGAAATTTATAAAACTCATTTAATGTATACCTACCAATAAAGCTAGACTAAGTATACAAATAAAAACGAAGTTTAGATCAAAAGTATACCAACACTTTTATATATAATAAAAACCCTTCACTTTTAAAGTACCTACAACAAAATAATAGGATTTCGTAGGTGTTCAATTAAAAATTAAAAATTATTTTTTTTTTAGTTTATAGCATTAACCAAAAATCTAAATATTATTAGCTATTTAGAACGGCATATTAATAATGACTGTAATATTATTTTAATGAATAATCTGTAAAGTTATATCCAAAAACCAGCTATATACAGGAAGTTAAATTTTGAAATGTAATGTGTCCTTAAATAAAATACCCAATATTTTTTTCTTTTTTTGGTGATAGACGATTTTAGAAAATTTAATACCTTTTTACTATCATACATAATATATTATAGTTCTATAATCTATTAAACTTGAAGTTTTCGATTAGTGGCTGGCGGATAGCAAATACATAATTAAATACATTTTATTTTTCAAAATATATATTATATCGTTGAACACAGTGTGTAAGATGTTCATTTACCTGAAACGAAAGACGAACGGCATTCGTACGACGTGTAAGAAATCTCGGAAAATTGCGGTGCCGGTGTCGGACTATACGTATCGGCTCCAATGTAGTAGGTATTATAAAATTGAAATAATGTACACCTTACAGTGCCCCTTCGTGGTGGACGGATCGGCAGCATCAAGCACACTGTCGGTCGACCACGCGTGAATCCTCCCCGTTTTTGGAATGCGACGAAACGCGCGGACGCGGGTTGGCACCGCCCACTGCGCGCGGACGGCGGAAAGCTCGGGGCGCCCCATCCCGGTCCCGTATACGTCGTCACCACATGGCGTTTATCAAATCGCGCGGCTTCCACAGTCTTCTATATATTAATATTGTATTATATTTAAACACAAGACACGCAGACGAATATAAAGTGATTATTTCAGCGACGGATAACGTTCATTGTTTTGAAGTGTATCAATTTTTTTTTTTTTTTTTGAAATATTTTTTAAGTTTGCGAAATTTTAAGACACGTATTATCATGACGTTAGCTAATATTCTATAATTTTATATTGACTTCTGCCTTTAACAAGAGTTTTTTGATATTATACAGTGCCTACGCCCATCTATAGGTATTACCCATAACTTTATTGACTAGGTATGTATACCAGATACCATCTACTATAGGCATATTATATAAAAGTTATCAACAATTTTGACTTGTTTTTCTAACGAAGCTTGGTTTTTATTTCGTAATTTGGAGCATCTCGATACTTCCTAAAATTACCAACAATTTTAAATACTGAATATTAAACGAATGGTTTTTTTTTTAATTAGTAAATGTTTCTACAATCTATAATCTACTTCAAATTTAAATCAGCGAAGTATATAGTTCACTACAAATTTTCGAGTATAATTCCTAAAAAGTAAAATATAATAAAATATAGTCACACCTGATATCATGTTGTTTAAAATGTGATTGATTATATAAATAAAACAAAAAAATATTGCTTTAATATTTATTTATTTAAACGCTGACATTTTCGTTAAAATATGCAGGATTATATTGAACTTTGGTATTTAAGGTTGCCATTTAAAAATCAAAGGTTGATTAAAGAGGTTTTGCCAACAAACATACACAGGAGGAAATACCGCAGTTAAATTAATAAAAATTGAGGTTAAATCAACAAAATAATGATTGACATAGGTCCAACAGGGAGTTTGTTATTATGAAAATTAATATTTTGTTGATTTAACAACATTTTTCCCTGTTAATTCAATGTTTAATTCAACAAATTATTTTGTTGTTTTGAAATAATACACCATTAGAATTATTGTGCTTACTAATGAATTGATTTTTTAAATTAATCAATTATTTTGTTAAAAAAAATTAATTTTTATTAAATCAATAAGATATTTTTTTATTAAATCATCAATTATTTAACCATTGATTTGAAAATTGTGGTTTGTTAATTTTAAAATCATACCTTCGTTTAGTGGCGTATTTAGGATTTTTTTTAGGAGGAAGATTCATCAATATATATATCACTATATATAAATTAAAATATAGATGGATATTTGAAGACATTAATATTATACATGTATCAAATATATATATATTACACTTTCTAGGGGTTTATATCCCCTGAACACCCCTTATTACTTTACTACTATCATAATTAGTATCATATAGGTAATGTAACAGAAGGTAGGTATTATAGTAATGAAAAAATAAGATATTTTTAAGACTAAAATAATTTTATTTTAAAAATCAAACAATTTAACAAAATTTAATTTCATTAACAATTTGATTAACCAAAGGACAAGGTTTGTCATATTTGTTAACAATGTTATAGAATAATTTTTGAACAAATAGCCATACATTTATAGATTCAATTGGATATTCTATGTTGAAGACATGGAAAATTTTGAAACAAATGTCTAGTGCTTTAATAGGGGAAAAAACTTTGTATTTGATACTATCAAAAAAAACCAATACTTCCAGTGGTTCCCTAATTGTTCCTATAATTATAATACATGGTTGTATGGTATCGCCAACATTATATTTTCGCTTGATCATTTCTTCAACCTCTACTGCAGTTGGCGCTATCATCATAAAACTGTTCTGCGAATCTTGGATTGAATATTTTACTATGGTTTTTTTCCCTTGTGTGTCGGTGGATGACTTTTTGTTTGTTGGTATTAAAATTGCATGTAGGAGATACAATATTATTATAAGTATTCCTTACATCAACAGTAACCTCTTCTGGTTTGTTTTGCAATTGCTTGAGATTTTTCTTAAATTTTATTTTCACCCCCATTGGATACTTTGATAAAAGCTGCTCAACTTCGATAGTACTTATAGATTGTAACGCCTCAACATCAATACATTCAGCTAAATCAAAAATATGGTTCTATTAAAATAAATAATAATCAATATTTATAAACAATAATATAAATTACTGTGTACAATTATAAAAATAAAAATCCTGAGCCAAAATATTATAAAAATGTAAATGGTAACTATACATGTTTCAGCCTGTAGACCATTGTAGGGTTATATAAAATATTTAAAATATAAATATAAAAATCAAACTCAAATATTATAAAATATAAAGAACAATAAGTAATATATTTATTATTTACCATTTAAATTATTACAACTTATAATAATCTGGCTTTTGTGAATTTTTATTTTTATAATTTGCAATTTGTTACACAGTAATTAATATTATTAATTATACAAGTCTTAAACAATACTTTAATTTTAAATATTTATAGCTATGAAAATTAATCGAAAATTAAATTTATAATACTAACCTAAGCAAGTTTCATACAAATATTCCATGTTCCAACCTAACAACATATCTTTTAAAATATTTTGATCCTCAAAACTTAAATGATAAGGCTTAGGTGAAGTATCATGACTTGGCGGTGATAGTTGAGAAAAATTATCTATAATATTCGGACATTCTACTAATCTTTCATCATTGGAAATTGAAGAGCAGGAGGGTAGCTGAAGCTCTGTATAAATTCTTTCATCCTCAAGGTTTTCTCTGAATAGATTTAAGTAATCTTCTTTTTGGTGTTGCATTTTACTTGATCCATAAAATACATTTAGAAATACAAAATATAATTGCACACAAATATATACATATTACATAAATTAAATTATTTTGTTAATATAATATTATGTAATACAATATAATACTTACCGTTGGATTTGTTCACGATTGAAACTAAATGTTGATTACAAAAAACAACGCACAGTTCTCACACGATATAAGTAAAAATAAAAACTATACTGTATACAATTGTTGAACAAAGTACGATAATGTCGAAGTCAGGAAGTCTGGTGCATGCGCTCGGAAAAAAAATATTATTAATTTAATGAAGCTTTTGTTGAATTAATAAATTGATTGTTAACATTTGAAAAAAATGGGATTTCCAGTAATTTATATCTATTTTTAAATTGGTAATAATTCAAATATAGATGTGGTTACTTTAAATTAACAATATAATTTGTTAATTTAATAAATTCGTTTATTTGGTTTAAAAAAAATAAATATTAAATCAAACATATGATTGTTAAAATAATAAATTGTATTTAATTATATGCTCAGAACATTAACAAAAGGTTTTTTGTTAATTCGATAAGGCGTGATTAATTTAATAAAAGCTTAGTTGTTAATTTAATAAAAATATAAATAATTCAATAAAAATTCTGTTTTAACAACAAATATATAATAAACTTAACAAACTTATGTTGGTTAACACTTAACAAAAGTATTCTGTTAATTTCACCTTAGTTTTTTCTTTCTGTGTAATAATTAAACATGCTCTGTCAATTATTATTTTCATATATTTGTCAAAATATTTGCAACATTTTAATATAGTCATAATAATATCTAAGTCTTTCAAATTTCTTGTGACAAAAATGGTGTAGATTACGTAGATTCTTAAGCAATCCTCACCAATTTTATCACACAACATTTGAAAGACCCAAATGATTTTCCTAATAAAGTAGACCTCGATTATAAAAGCATATATATTTTGTATAATAACGCAATATGCATGGGGAGCGGTCAAGTCTCATCAAAAAGACCTCAACGCCCTCTCAAAAAATCATGTCAAATATAGATACAAGAATTATTTTTAATCGAAAAGTTGAATATTTTGAATTGAATACATCCCCATCATTACAGTGACGAAAGGTACTCTATGACGAGGTACACTCGACACATATAATTAGCTATACCATACAGCAGAGCTACTTTCTTGGTTTGGTTTTTATTCAATTATTCAATTATATTGTGTGCCCATCTATTGTATCGTATATTCGTATGATAATCATAATATAACTATATAACATAATTTTTACACGAATCTATTATAGGTGTGTATACTTAAAGTGTTTTAATTTTTTTTTTATGAATCTGCATTGCAAAATGTAGTGTCTATGCACAATATAGGTATATGTAATGAGTAAATTATTTACTTAAAGAATTTAGGTCAAATGACAACCTGTATGACGGTTACTAATTTACTATACCTATCTATAGACATTATGTTGTGCTTCGATCAATACTGTTCAGGAGCACTAAAAAAAAAAAAAAATGAAAATGAATCCATATTTTAAGATCTTTATATAGGTACAATATATTATAATGGTTTAAAAAGGTAAAATGATAAAGCTCTTAAATTAATAACTAACTAACGTTTTACGCTGACCAATAATTTAAAAAAAAACAAATTAAATTTTCAATATAAAAATTTAAACGTCTTAAATATTTTTGCATTTGGCTAATTCATAATATTTTTTCATAATCTCATTATTGAGATTGTGAAGTGTCTACAAAGAGAGATTCATTGGAAAGCTTAAACTGTACAAATTTAAGACTATTTAGCACAACCTCAAGTTTTTGCACTGTATATGCCCAAATAAGTCTTATAGCAATGATTTATATTGAATGGTTTTTGTGTAGATTCTAGATAGAAAGTTTCGAGTTCTGACGTAAAAGTGGGGCGAAGTAAATGTAATCGACTGCAGTTTGATGTTTTTATTATTCATTTAACGGAACAGACTTAAAATTACGATTTAATATAAAATAAAATAAGGTTCATAGATTAAATTAGAATATTATAAGAGAAAATAAATAAAATGTATTTAAGTAAATACAATAATTAAAAACCGTGGAAGTAGCACTGCAGTATATAGTAATATTATTAGTGTCGAGTATTCCACAATCCACACTATTGAGTAGGTCACTGTAATGAATGTGTTAAATTTTAATTCAATGATAAATCATTGTGTACGATGAAAAACGAAACGATTCTGAGCAGAGACGGTTTGAACTTATACATTGTATTTCTATGTTACGGGATATTCGTCAGGGATCGCGGAGGTTAATATTATATTGCTGTGTCATCATATTATTATATCGGTAAATGTAGGTGTACCTAAGTGTGTTTATTGTGTGTTGAATCTTGAATGTATGTACAATTCCATTGAAACACTTTACCGAGTTCATCATTTAAGTGTAACTATCTACTGCTGTAGTAATTAACGTAATTTACGAATTTGTGTTGTGTGTGTGTGGGTGTGTGGGTGTATTAGTTACGGCGGTAGGGGTGGTCGATAAAGGTATCTACCATTAATGTTACATTAATTCATAAATAACAACACACATTTAAACGTAAAATAATAAAGTTGACAAATATTTCGAAGTATACTCTATCTGATATGCGTCATAAACATACCTAATTAACTAAAACGTATTTGAGAAAGTCTGTACTATATGGTTTAAGGGAGTAAAATTACAGCTCCTACAATTCTATATTTCATTTCTATACTTACTAATTACTATAACTGCTATGCATTTGCGGTGGCTATAAATTTAAAAAAATATCAAATGGGATGGAAAAACAAAATAAACCCAAGTTAATTGTCAACTTTTAATGAAATTGAAAACGATATTTTGATAGCCGTCATTATGCAAAGTAATAGGTAGGTATAGTGTAGGTACCTATATTAAAACTAAAAACTATAGACATTTACACTTTACCGCAATTATAACAAATTATGTACTCGAATTATAATAGGCATATTGTACGTCATGTTAAAATTCATGTTTTAATTATAAAAAAAAAAAAATGTTTATTTGGTACATTTACACGAAGCACATTGTTGTGTAATTATATAGTGAATATTAAACTTGTATAGAAAATATATAATATCTAGTAATACATTACAATTTACAGGTAATAAATTAAACCGATTCGTCGCGCGCGCGCCTTTAAAGACTATACGAAACGGTCGTGAAATGCACCATCACGTGCCCCGTGGTCATTTTCCCACTATGATTATATTATTATTTATAATTTTTAATCAATGCATGGATTACAAATTACAATCAATACATGTACCTGCTGTATAGAAACTCGATAATCCGCAGACCCCAGTAACCACGCGTGGTGGTATATTAATTTTTAATATTATTAACTATACCTAGGTACAGCTAACTTGTCCTAATTTCCGAACCCAGTTAACATCATAATATAAAAAAAAATATTTTCTACATATACCTTTTTTTACATGTAAAAAAAGGAACACGATTGCGCTCCAAATAGATGTTGTCCTTTTACTAATTTTCCTTCCCAATTTTATAGAATTATAGGACTGATAATGAAAAAATTAAATTATGTTGGCTTGGTTAAAAATTGTTTCTTATTTAGACATCAGCACGCACAATATATACGCTATTCAAAATTATTAATAAACGACATAAAAACTACAAATTACATATTTTTTAATAATAATATTTGTTCAAATAATGTCTAAATATTTATTATTGAATATAATATATAATATTATAATAGGTATCATTTATTACAAAAATATAAGACTGATGTTTAGAAAAAAAACAATTTTTTTAATGTGATTTTGTCATGAAGGGAAGCAAACAAACATTTCTCCAGCAGTCCAGCCACTGAGGTTTCGTAAATTCGCGCTTAAACAACCTGTAATCTATATCGCTCCAAAAGTATATTTTATCTCATTATTATCTGTGTTATCTATATTACTTGAAAGTACTCGATGTAGGATGACAGTGTCACGTATAAGTTTCCACACCACCTTATTTGCTTGTTAAACGACATAATTTCACATGAACCATGTTCAATGTTGTTTAAAGCATTAGGTATTACACGTGGCGCGTTTTTTTTATTGTGGTGTCCCCCGTAGGCCTAATCCACATTGTAAGCTAGAAAAGGCGAATGCCGGTAAATAAAATATTAATAAATATAATATTAATTACAATAATATTGTAATTTACATATAGATTGGTATAGGGAGAACCGCATTTCTCGTGTATAACATAGGTAATATTTGTTTTATGCATCAATAAAACTTATTTTAATATAAATAAATAAATATGGAATTAATAGGTTTTCATTTAAAAATTTTTCGCAGCACGGCATTCGCACATTTTCGGCTTACTAGCGTTGAATTTTAGTGCTGAAACACACTAAACTCTGGAAAGGCGAGCTAGGCTGCTGGCGCTGAGGGATTTGTATTTGCAGTCATATAGTATTATAAGTCCAAAAGGAGTAAAAATGGGTTAAAATATTTCGGGTACCTATACAGGTTTCGTATTATAGAAACCGGGTAAAGAACGTTGTGGGTTTCGGGTTTCGTAATAAAAACCGGGTAAAAAAGGTCGTGGGTTTCGTGTTTTGACTTCAAAACCGGGTACATATTGTTCGCGGGTTTCACGTCCGAAATCGGGTACAATTTTCGTCGAGTTATGGGTATAAGGGAGAAATTCTTCGCGAGCTATGGGTTTTGCGTTAAAAACTGGGTAAAATTGTTTGGGGGTTTCGCGTCCGAAGCCGGGTACAATATTGTTCTGTGGGTAACGGGTATAAGAGCTGGTCAATATTTTGGCGGGTTATGGGTTTTGCGTGTCCACCCACTACATCTGTGATAGGTACAATTCAAAATAATCACTAATTAAATATAAATTAATGTATTGTATATATTTAATAAAAACATTTTTATACAGTTATATATATCTTCTTATGTATATATAATAATATAATTCTTGAATGTATTCTGTTATTAATCGTGAATGACTTACCTGCAGGGTAGCCTGGGGCCTGGGAGTATGTTTACAGCGTCTACTAGTTTCAAGCTATTCTATTTCTAGTTAAAATTAGCCATGGTTATAAAATACTCAACTGAATAAAAATAATTGTAATGGCATTATTTATTTGGATATAATTGAAAGAGGAGAGGTGGACCACGTCGACCTGAGGTCTGAAATAGCAGTAATTTAAATAAATACAATTTACTGACCGAAAAATCATGTTAAAATAGTTGTAACAATTTTGTTTTCTTAACATGGGACTGTTTCACTTATATTAAAATATAATACATAAATACACATTTTAAATTATTGTTAATAGAAACAATCTGATATACAGTGTCAAGGGTAGAGGTCTAGGAATTCTTTACAATTTGTGCTCTCCTAAAAATATTGTTATAGTTGCGCCTATGACCCCAACTACTTCGAAGTTCAAGTTAACGAAGTCTGACAGTATTTTTAAATACCTAGTTGGAAAAATGTTAAAAGGACAACACTATTATATTATGTATATCATATGGAGCGCAATCGTGTTGCGTTTTTTGCAGGTAAAAAGGTAAAACGGGCACGATCGTGCTGATTTTTAGAACGCAATCACGTTGCGTTTTTTCATTTTTGCATGTAAAAAGATAAGACGGGCGCAGTCGCGTCCAAACAGCTACAACAGAGTGTCGAAGACCGGACCGTAATCAACTAGTGCGGAACGATTCAGACGTCATGTGCAGCGGCAGTGTCGTTCTCGACGGCCGCTCTGCTTGAAACGATCTCAACCACTCGTAACGGCCGCCGACTGTAGACCCGTGGACGGATTGTCGCGTCTTTTCCGCATCACCATCCCGACACCGGGTTTAGGGTACGGCCGTGTGCTGGCGAACGCGCACGCCGTTGGACGAATCACACGAACGGTTCATCGTCCTGAATGTCGACATCGACTCATCGACATGCCTCGATTGACCACGAAACACTAGGAAGCCGACGCCCGACATTTCGGTCGTGACCGTCACGGCACGGACTGTGTTTTTCGAACACAAACTAGAAACCGTTCCAACCCGCGAAAGTGACGGTCAACCGGCCGCCACCATCGCTGTCGTCAATATACATGTCGTCGATCAGCTGCAGCCCGTCCACGACTTGAATGATTCGCGTTTAGCCCCACGCGGTACCTTGCAGAGACCGGTCACGCGTCAGACGTATCCCGTCCCAATCAACGTCCATCGATACCCGGGATACTCGTCGTTCGTCGAGACGACCGCAGACGATCGATGGACGTTCTTCGCGCTCATGATGGACGTCCGTTCCGCGAACTCCACGATCCTGCAAGTGACGCCGTATTTGGAGAACCGTTACACTAAGTCAGCGGGACGTCGTTGTTGACGCGCAATGGTGGCGCCGGTGTTGAAGGTAACTTCCTGCGGTTCAATTTTGATGCGCTCATATTGACCTATCCCGACTGTTCTTGGTGTTATTTATTACTCATAAGTCATGTAGTGGTTTTAATAGTACTATTACTATACGACTATACGTATACTTAAGTATAGTATTACTATATAAGTATGTATTTGCACGGTTGGTCTCAAAACTCTACCGTTATCCGTTGGTTCGTAAAATCCGTTATCCTAAATCGCGCGTGTCCCCAACCCTACCCCACCATTAAATACTTGGAATTTCAAAATTTTCTTTAAGCAAATATTTAGCATATAATTATCATGTATTTGCACGGGGGTATACATTTCCTAGGTTATTCGTACTCCCATCAATGTATCATTTTCCTAGGGTATTTATACCCTCCACGATGTATAATTTGTGGGCGAAGAGTATAAATATCCTAGGAAAATCATTCACTCGGGTGTACATAATTATACATGCTAAATATTGGTCAGGAAAAAATTAGTCAGGTACAAGTTTCCACACACACAATCCGTTGGCCCCTGGGTTTTCAGCACCACAACATGTATTTGCGGTGTAAATTATTAAACAATATAAATTTGCTCAAATGCGGACGCACCTTTAGGTGTCAGGGTGGGGCTGGAGTACGTGTGAAAGAAGAATGAATTTTACGAACCAACGGATAAAAAATAAGGGAATTATTTTTTTTTAAAGTTATTAGGTATATTTTTGTTGTAAATTATTGTATTAACCATCTGTATACTGTACCTTTTATATAAATAATGTACCAGTGAAGTGTTACAGTTATAACTTATAACCTTTTTAAGAGAACTAATCTTATTTTTAAAAATATAATAATAAAAGTAACCTACTTACATTTTTAAACGTGTATAGATTACGTCTTGTTAACGATATTTTATTTTATGATTTCTGATATGCTGATAAAATGTTTGGTTTTTGTTGGGTATACCCATTAAATATTGAAGTGTTTGTCGAAATTCGGCAATTTACCATAGTATGAGTGAATGAGCGAACTATAAAACCGTAATGATGTTATTTTAAACAATTTGTATGCTATATATAGCTTACACCACTTACCAGTTACCACTATAGATACCACACATGTACTAATGTGCTGGCATATGTATTTTGAAACTAAACAGTAAACATTTGTAAACTATATATTCATGGATTCTTAGATCTATAATATTAGGTATTATAGCGTTCATAAATGTATATAACTTACCTAATATAATATATATATATATAATATGTATATCATAAATCAATAATCATAGTATAATATATAGCCATATAGGTTAGTACTAATTAAAGCATTCATTAAGTAGAGATGAGGTTGAGAAGATGTGAACGATATACCTATCAAATATAAAGTAGAAATATTTTTGTATTTCCAATATTATACTCATTTTAGGTAAGCAATACATGTATGGAATTTTCATTCGCGACTTAGTTGTTAAAAACACGAACGTTAGTATATGATAGTAAATATAGGTACCCATTACCTATATATCACAGACTATAGTATTGTTGAGTTACTGCAAATTAGAAGAATATAGTCCTATAGGAGAGAGACAGAAAATATTTCAGAAACATCACCAGAGGGTACAGTATTATATATAAGTACCAAAAATCTTCCTTATATTGAAAGTCCCCTCACAATTATTGAACATTTTTCAAAGGCCCACTTCTTATTTTGTAAAGAAAAACTATAGCCCCCCCCCCCCCCCCTAAAATTCAATTAAATCTCCGCCTGTGAGTTCTATAACATTGAAATATATCCACACGTTGTTAGGTTATCCACATATATATCCACATATATATATACACATATATCCACTACAGTTAGATCAATAAAATCACTCATTAATTTATAATAAAAAAAAATATTACAGGCCATTGGATGGGTTTTTAACTGTGGGGGAGGGTACTGTAGGTTTGGTTAACACGTGTGTTTAATTTTTGGCAGAATTTCAACTTGGGCACCCGTAGGTTTCTGCCATGCCCGGTTGGGGGGTGGCGGCCTCTCACTCTAGACAGTTGCCTGCCCAGAGAGAGGATGAGCCGCCCATGATCGAGATTTAAACCGACGCCGTAGTCCGCTCGGCCACTCCGTTCCCCTACAATATTTTTAATGTGCATTAACGTGAAATATTAATAATTAGAGCTGTTAGAGGATATTTAATAAAAATGGTCCCAAGGTACAACACTTTCCCTATTGATATCTCATTTATAACTAGATACTATTACGACCAAAAATTGTTATTCTCATAAAATCTGCAAAATACGCATGCCTAGAACAAGACCATATATTATATAGTATAGATATGGGGTGTGTATCTATAATATAATGGCATCTATACGCTTGCCGGTCTATTTTCGACCATTGTTATTCTCTAGCTATACTGCCTATACTAACATTTGAACAACCAGGATAACGTTTCAACCTATTCTTATGTATATAGTCAATAGCCAATTTCATTCAACAAACAGTGATTTCCCCCCTTATTTTCAGATTGGTATAATATTTCATTCATTTTTATGTTTTTATTATTGGACGATTTTATAGATTTACTATTTTTGTTTGATATAGATATTTATTTCAGTTCAAAAGTGATTCCTAAAATGTCAAACATTCAAACCATTCAATATAATAAATGTAAACAAAAAAATATAGTGTTTACCTCAATTGATTTTTCATTATTTGAAATTTGAGTACACAAAAAAAAGTCGATTTATTGTAAATTTTATTGTTTGTGTATTGTGTATGAAGATCGCACCTAATAAAAATAAATTATTGACAATAATATTGATTCGCTCTATTTTAGTTTATACATGCAAAGAGGCCTTATACATACTGCAAAGGTGTAATACATATAACATATAGGTACATTCTTGTAATAAAACTATTTTAAAGCAATACAATATACTTGTATGATAAATAGTAATGAATAATGATGAATTAATTAATTAATAAGTTGTAAATTAATTGAAAATGGGCAATAGCGATATTTAAAATTTAAATTTCATATAATTGTTTTGATTGGTAACGAATCATTGACACTAAAATACATACAGTATTAATACACTGACAGTCTATATAACTGTTGGTATATACCTACCTAGTGGTCCTACTGTTAAATATCTTATTTATAAAATTAAATTATGTATATAATGTTTATTTAGGCCGGCTATATGTAGAAAACCTCGCGGAGTGTGGATAAAGATGTTTGTGCCGTATCTGGTTAACATTTATTGTCGGCATTATGATGGTTGAAATTGTAATAATATATGTTTCAAGTTCTGACAATATAAATTGAACGCTACAGAAATTCGTGAGTATAAAATATAAACATATAATATTATGAAGTATAATAAATGTAAATTATACTTAACGATGGATCATTTGCATACAGAACTATGTGGGTAAAATATATTTCAAATTTCAAAGTAACCAACGACATAAAAAATGTGTATTAGGATTAGGGTGCTTATTATTAATTTATTGATATTTATGAATTTCTGATACAACTGAGTTAATTTATAGATATATACTATTACGTATTATATTAAACTGTGCCATTATATATTGCAGACCTAATACTGTACCATTTAAAATTATATGATTTATTAATTATCTTGATATAACAATTATATATTATGATATCTTGTAGGTTATAGGTTAGGTTAAGTAATAATAATGATAAAATTTATATAAAATATATCTAATCGTATATAGGTATATATTATAAAGATGAATAACTCGAACAATTTTCTATAGAATATTTATTTCTATATGCAGGAGAGAATACGAGATTTATAAACAGTAATTACTTCGCACGAAATAGTTAAACAATATTATATGTATCCCTGAAACGTCGAATCGTTATAGAAACCATACAGACACAATACTTAGTACTTACTACCCATATATATATATATGTACACAGTAACAGTAACATTCGTCAACCGCTATGGTATCATAGGCGGAAATCCATTAAAATGTCTGGGAGGCTAATATTATTAACATCAATATGAGCGAGAGGGGGCTTCGATCCTACAAAACTATAAAAGGAGGGGGCTTGATGGACTTTGGGAGGGGGCTAAGCTCCTTCAAGCCCCCCCCCCACGATTTCCACCAATGCATGGTATATAGAGTATTAGGGTAGCTCATAGATGTAAGTACTCGTGAGTGGGTAACAATTTTTAGTAAAACACTAAAATCAATGGTAAAATCCACACGTCATAAATACAAAGCGATATCCCTATACTACATATTATACTGTACATAATCGTCACTTTGGTCGTGTTGTAGGTATTTAGGTACCTTAGCATTAAAATCTGTGATTAGGTTTGGGAATCCACGTAAGACCTAATGGTAAAATAAATTCACTTGATGTTATTCATACATATCTTATATTTGTTCACAGCTTACAACTTATTGGGTATAGTGTTGTATACCTATATTTTGTTTTAATAATCGGCATAACATAATATTAGATCTTCAGCGGTATTATTATTGTAGTCGACAATAGTAAGTTTTGGCAGAGGTGAAATAATTAGCGGGACGAAGACAATATAATAAATAGCGCCTATTGTCACGATCATCAGCACGAAAAATAAATGACATATAACGCTTGACGCCAAAATGTCGTATTTATATTGACTTAATCGTTATAACATGTTTTAAATTTACCTATTAACGAATACTATATAGTACTATATGTTACGGTAAAAGTACGAATACCGGTTAAATCAAAGATTTACTTGTAAATCCTAGGTTTCGCCGATTAAATTCGGTAAAACCAAGGATACACAAAATAGTTTGGCCAACCCCTGAATAATTTTTGTAGTTTGGACATTTACAAACGATACATCTTAGGTTAAACAACCAGTGTTGGTGAAAGTTCAAAATTGTTTACCAATTATTGTGTGATATTTTTCATCTTGCTTTATAGGTACCTTAATAATTACTATACAACGTATATATTAACATAAAAATAATAATTATTATTATTTAAGTATAATTTATATTTATATTATATTTTGTGACAACAAATTTATATTATTATAATTTATAAACTATTAAATATTACTGCAAACATCGAAAGTACCTATTGTATACAGAAAGTGAAATTGTATTGCGATCCACAATTGTGTAATAAAAAAAGTACATACTTTACTATATTTTTGCAATAAAACGTTAAAATATGCAAACAGTCCGTGGTTCCAAAACATTTTAAGGAAGACACTGAAATGTTTTAAAAAATTAATAGGTATAATATATCTACTCTTGTTTGTATTAATGAATTTAAAGGATGTATGCGCGTGGGTCGTTGTTTGTAATCAATGGTTGAACAATGTGGTACATCTTATATACCTATATACAGTATACAATATATTTGGGATATGTTTAAGCAGGATACAGTACCTACTTCTGGATACTCACCGATGTCGGAAAGGAGTTGATGGGTGGGTGGGTGGGTATACTGATCGATCATTAATACTCGAGTATTGGACATTCACTTGCTTTTGTGGACAATTTTTGAGTTTACCTCGTTACTGCACATCACTATACTCATAATACAAACAGGACGCGAAACCATAATGGAAATTTAATTCATGATTTATTCGACGATTGCGCAATTAATACTTCGATTACCTACGTGAATACAGTGACGTACCTATACTAATCATCACTTATTTGTGTCCTGTATCGTATATTAATACGTAGTAGGTAAATACTATATGCAATATTAGGTATACAGTATACACGATATACTCGTACTTATTAGTTATTTTTAAAGGGATAGTAATATTGCTAATATAGTATAAGTATAATGTTTATTAATTTAATTAATTTATCTATTTATTATTCACGAAGAAAACTCCTTTCACAAATTATAATTAACAGCATTATACTGATTACATTACGTAAATGTTGTTAAAATGTTCCATAATATGTATTTTAAACTATTGAATAATATTAGGATATTAGTACCAAGGTCCAGGGTTAGTATCCTATATGGTAGCCGTGATAACTAAATGAAAATGTACTCATTCTTAAAAATTCCGAAACTATATAATTACAGTCGACAACATTTTATTGGATACTCTATCGACAATCCTAGTACAAATAGCGAATAGGTAAATATCCTAATTAATTAATTTGTGTTAGACTTGCCACCTGTCACCTATACAACAACGGCTCTTTGCCTGTATACATAATAATTATATATTATAATATATATATTTTTAATGTGAATTATAAATTATTAAATATTAATTCTGAATAAATACATTTGATTATTTGAAGCCCATCATAACCTATTCCCTACTCTATTATATAATATGCATATATAGTTGCGGAACGTGTGATATTTTTATTTTTTACGTAACTCGAGAACTTTACTCTTACTTAGTTTTTTCTTTATTATTAATCATTATGTTTGAAACTGTCGTCGAATTGATTTTGGATTTTTTGTCGCTGACACGTGGTGGAGTTGAACGGTGAAGCTTCACGAGCCATGATAAATGTAAATTTAGTCTCAGGTCATTTAGTTCACCGGCGACACCATGCCTAGCCGACTAAGACGTTATTGTTATAAATGTTATAATAGTGTATATAATACGCGAATAACAGTCACTCCTCCAAACGAGCGCGTTTGGCGCCTTAACCTATTCGACGAATATACATATTATATTATATATTATATGCTGGCATGCTGCAGGTGGTGAATTTCTAGAAATATTCAAAATATTGGTGCACGACTCACAACCCTGTACCATGTGACATACGCACGATCAACTAGCTTGGTTATGTTATGCGTCTTTATTAATTATATTTGTTGAAAAAAAACTAATTCTTTTTAAAATCATAAAAAAATACCTACGTTCGATATGAGTGCATAATATACACTATAGTACAATGGCTTTATGCCGCCGACTGATTTCGTGTTATTTTTTATCATCGTCGCATCTCCGTGGCTGTTACTACGAGTCCGGGTGTACATAAAATTACACTATTTCCAAACCACCCATTGTTTTCCGTACGCGCACACACACGAATACCTATACAACACAACCTATATAGTTACAGCGTTCATATTATATAAATATTAAACGGGACGTTTAATAATTTATTCGAGAAATTCCGTAAATAAGTTGTCTTCATTATGCCGCGAAGGTCAAGTATCAAGTAATCGGGTCGTATAATATAATAATATTATATAAATATTGATATATCATAATAATATATAATCATAAGACAAGAGAAACGTCGTTATCGTGGGCCGCGGCCACGGCGGCGGTGCAATCACGCTGGCATATACGTTGCAGTAGCAGCTGTATATTATACGGTCACTCAGGTATAACAAACGAACGTGGTCCTGTGGTTTTAAATTACAAAGTTCAATGTCAGCATCACTTATACGAACACATCTATGGAATGTAAATTGAACACCTATTACGCCTATATTTTGACACCTATAGTCTTATACAACGTATAGAATGTGAGATGTCATTTTTCTAAATAGATACTATTTTAAGCAGTGACGTCGTACCAACGGAGGGGGAATAACCCCTCCACCAAAATTCAGGAATAAGTACACCACTGATTTAAGTGAAAATGTTATGAACAAAACAAAAGCCGAGGAAATGTAATCGAGCGTGGTTTCGATTTGAATCCTGCAGCCGACCATTTTTTAGATAATATGAGGCTCTGCTCTGAAACATTTTTCCTGCAACGCAATGATGATTTATGATTGCTTTCAAAGTTTCAACAATACAAAGACACCAAACGGCTATACTGCTCTAGTTTTATTTATAATAAATTATTATTTATTACAACACGCAATTTTAATATGTATATGAGATGTGTCTTAAATATTGTATAAACCACGTGCATCTTCTAAAAATATATTCCGAGTTTCCGACAGTACGTACGAATAAATTCGAAAATTTGGTTGTCACATAATTACACAAACTTTAACAAACCTGTGTACATAATAAATAATAATACGCCATAATGTAGGTTAGGTTACCTACCAGCAGACTGTAGTTGTCTGTATGCAAGACTCATCCTGCGCATATGTAGCGGTTTTTCGACATAAAACAAAATTTTTTCAAACAAAGTATTTGTTAAATTTAGCGTTATAAATCTAGTTTAGCGCACACGTGCATTTTGGTTTTTTTCGGAAACCTATGTATTACAACCAGTTAAGAACGATTGTGTAAAAATTAATTGCCGGAAATCATTAATTTGTATTATATAGCCTTACAAAGTATAGGTATTTTCGGTCTTTTATAGGTACACTTACAACGCTTATATAGTTTACCGCGGCTGCGCTTATAACGAATTTTTTTTGAAACCTAGGTAAATCAACGTTACAAAAACTATGGTGTAAAAATAATTTTGACACCCACCCATGGAGGTTTTACATAACAATAGTCTAGGAATGTTTTCGATTTTTAATTGTCCGAGCGAGCGCAGTTATGAACATACCAAAAATTTCAATTAGCTTTAATTTTAAAATAAGTCTGACCGCCAAATTCAGACTTCCCCATGCTTAATTACATTGGGTACGTTGAAATAAAAAACCGGTTGTTCAGAAAAAAAAGAAAAGTTCCAACGCGTGGTAAAATATTGCGTTGTATACGAAATACAAATACGTAAATACGTTAAAAGCCGAAAATCGTGTACTTTGTAAGGCTAGGTATAAATTAAAAACTAATGATTTCCAGCGATTAATTTTTGCAACATCATTCATAACTCGTTGTAATACATAGTTTTCCGAAAAAAAAATTTTTAATTCACATGGATGCTAAACTAGATTTGTTCCCAATAAATTATTATAATTATACTATAAGTTCATATACATATATTATGTTTGTAAAGCGCCCGTGGGGAGGGGGTTGAACTCCCCACACCCCTTTAGCACGCCCATGATAGGTACATACTATTACCATGTAAATATAAGATATAAATGATGATATAAATGACAAGGATAAAGTGGAGTTTTGCTGTAACTCTACCCTCAATAGCAGGTGTGAGGGCACGAATTTGAATGATATTATTGTTGTTGCAGTTAAAAATAATAAACAAATGTCACACACTCACGGAGTCCTATAGATAGCTCGCTATAAGGGTAAGGATATTAAAATCAGATATTGGTGGTATTGCGGTATTGTTAGAACCGGTATCGGGAATATAAAAAAAAACCTACAATATAATATATACACTATAGTACTATAACGGTGTACGGTATTAATTTCGGTATTGAACGGTACCTACGTCAGTATTTCAGTATTACGGTTTACCGTTCAAGTGGTATTTGAGCAATGACCGGAATATTTGCGGGTTGACCGGTATACTGACATATAGGACGGTAGACGGTATAAACCGAAATACCTGTCAACCCTATAGTTGACGGTACAGAAATCGGACAGGTACCGGTATAGCTATTCTCTCAACAAATACGTGACACCGTGAGATGCAGAAGTATAATACACCCCCATGCACCGGATGATCTTCCTGCCTAGGACGTGACCGCTGGTTAGGCATGGCATGGCGTTCGGTGCGTTATGTGCGTATCCACCACACAACCCAATGCACCATGCACGTCACATCAGTGCGATGTATACAACGGGGTTTCGGCGTGGAAATCATAATCGCCGGTGGCGTCCATATTACGTAATCGAGCAGTGAGTGCGGGGGATGACGATGGCGTTTATATGTCTATAATATATTATAAATTATAACATAAGACGTGTATTTATAATATCATGTATATCACAGCTGCACCAGAATAATCCAATCGAAGTGGCGTCAACCGATTTCTGCAACAGAGCCCTCCTGCGTCCCCTCTCGGGCATATCCACTCTTCCTTCGACCCGTTTTTTCTTTTTCTCCCCCGTCGGACGTCGCGCGACTTGTCGTCGTCGTCGCAGTGGCAGTAGCAATAGTAGTCTGCTGCGACCGGCGTCCATCCCACTACCCCCTTCATCACCTCCCCCCATACCCCATACCCCTAACCCGCCGGAGTGGTTCGCCCTATCGCGTAATAATAAACGCACACAGACGCGATCGCGTCGTCGTCGTGCAGTGTATATATAATATATACTAATACACCACCGCCACCACCACTGCACGTATATATTATGTATATAATATGTACTGCAGGGGGATGTGGCGGCTGTGGCGTTGTTGTTGTTGTTGTTGCTGCTGCTGCTGCCATGTGCGGCAGACTTAAAAGATGTCGGACGCCAAGGCAAAAGGCTCCACACCCACACACAAGCGCGCCGGCACACGCGTGTACACAGCGTATACACGCGCCGCGCGCGCGCCCAGCCGGCCGGAGCCCGCGCGCGCCAGTCGTGCCGCCGTCCGCCACGAAGACGTCCAGGCTAGCCGCACCGGCGGCAACCGGCGGGCGACGCCAACATCATTCTGTCGCCAATATTTCCATTATGTTTGTGTGTGGGTTCATATTATTATGGTGTGTGTGTGTGTGTGTGGTGTTTATATTATATATATATTATACATACGCTGATACGCACACAGACACAAACGAAACACTAGATAGACACGTGATACGACTCATGTATGTGCGGAAACGACGAGAGGGCAGTCCCCTCGAGGTATTATGTTGTGTGTGTGATGTGTGTGCATGTGTGTGTTTGAGTGTGTGTGTGAGTGGTGTCGTGTGTGGGGTGCGGGGTAGTATTAAAAATAGTTAACGGTTCGGTTGGCTCGGGGGCGCCACGGCGGCAAAAACAGTAAATTATTATTATTATTGTTATTATTATCGCTATTACATATTATATTTAATGTACGGGAGCGTCGACGTTTTGGTTTTTTCCAAATGTACACATATCGCGTTTTTTACTTTACGTACATATGTATAGGTAGTGCATTATAGCGCATTTACGTGAATATTTATATTATTATCAGCACATTGTCTGTTTACAGTCTGTTGTTATTGTACAACGTCTCGTCCCGCCGGCGATTCGGTTCCGCGTATACCGTCGCAATATGACCCTCGCGCGAGTACGTCGTTGTTTACACGATGTGGCGGCGGCGTCAAAACGTCGAGTCGGCAAAGCAAATAACTCGGCGACGACGGGAAAGTGTACAACCCGCTCGACGGTCGGTTGTATTTCGGTAAACACGACCACCTCCAACACCTGCGCCGCAATAATGTAAGAGACGAGAGTGGTGAGTGGTAAGTGGTAAGATGCATGATTGTAGGGGGGGAGGGATGAGTGATTGCACTTATTCGTCGGGCCCGCATCACTATAATTGTGTGTTGTGACGCCGTGCACTTGGTTCCTCCGAGCAATCTTTCGCATTTTATCACTTTCGCATAAAACACATCACCGGTTAGGTTAGGTTAACCTAACCACCATTCACCACTACCAAGGCACCAACGATAAGTGAGATATTTTTCGAGTTTGTGGTTTAGACAAAATGACAAGTAGATAACACTACATTTAAGAAGTATATTATAATATTGTACATTTTATTTTACATTATTTACATACAAATACGATCAAAATAGTAAAACTTTGTAGAGACGTGTTTCCGGCAAGACGTGAACAAGAAGAATGTCAAATACTTTTATAATATTTTCCCCTTTTTTATCCTTTAATAATGTAGTTATTCAATTTCTGAATTTTTCAGCAAACTTTAAGACCATATTTTCAGATACTTGGATTTTTTTTTATACCATTTAAGAATAATGTCATGTGGGGGTGATATTATAAACTCGTTGGAAATTCGATTTCTATTCATCCAAAGTCTCTGGTTATTAATCTGTTTTCAGTTTTGGAATATGAAATAAAAATGTATGGTGTCTATCAAAAAAGTAAAAAAAACAATATAATACGATAACAATTAAAAATTATTTTTTTTAAATATTGATATTTTGCAGGAATTCAGATTACATAAAAAAATATTTTCAACAAGGATAATAATTTTCTAAATAATGAGTGTTACCTAAATGTTAAATTAAAATTGTATAATTTACGTCCCTACCAGATCTACTAATTTCTGCGTCAACAATTTACAGCTCTATGGTTTGGTAAACAAGTAAAAGTATATTGTACTAATGTACTGCATTTCTCTGAAAAAAAAGGCTTAAATAGTGAACAAAACAAAACTTTAAAACTTGGAGAAAAATCAATTAACCGTCATATTATTTTGATCGGGACGTTATACACTTATACGGTCTGTAAATCTATTTTCCATGAGCCTACGTTGAATTATTTTTTGGTTTGAATTTTTCCATAAAGTGGACATATCACAAATCAAAAAACTAAACAATAATATATAGAGTTAAAATATGAGATATAATGCTGTAAGTTTGTAATACTATTTTTAAATGTAAATTATAAAGTTACGAAAAAAATAAATTAACAAAACCTACTTGTTGTGCACTTGTGTCATCTAAAAACTCAAATACAATTGTACAACTGGCACATAGAAATATAGAATATAGCTTGTATACTGCCATATTGACATATTGTATAGAAATAACTATAGTAATAATATTTAACTACGGCTTACAACATTTGCTCGTTGTGTACGTCGATAATGTACCTATTCTTAGTCAATATTCAGTTTTCTATTTATATTAGGATATTAGATATTATTTCGATTTTAACAACAATGACATATTTTTTAGTTTGTTTTTAAATTTCAGCACACATCGTTTTTAGTGTTTGACAATTTTTTTAATTACTGTATCGACAAAATTATCGTTGAGTATGAACCACTACAACTATTATTGTCGGTTTTACTTAAAATTGTATTTTGAACTTATTATTTTACCCTTGCTGAATCAATGTCCAATAGCCATAATATATTACAGTTATAATATTGCTGTTGCCTGTTATGATAATAAATAATATTTAATTTTACAAAATAGTAAAATAATCTCTTATAATAAGATTTAATTTATAATTTCAAATCTCTTACAGATTGTTCTGGCTCTGCTCTGAAGTAGGTGCCTGGTATACAGTTCAATTATATTTTGTTTTTTTTTTGTAATAATAACTGAATGATGTTATCTGCTCGTGAAACAAATTTATTTTTATTTTTTTAAAACTTATTTCTTTAAAGTGTTAAGTAAACAATATAGGTGAACATAAATCTAATATTATGATGATATACGTTAGACTCAGACAATTGGGAATAAAATAATTTTAAATGAAATAGTTTACTGACGGTATTTTAACCACTAAATTAGGTCAAAATTAGAAAAACTGTCTATTTATTTTAAAGTTATAGTACTTGAGGTTATAGTACCCAGTACTTGAGGTTTAGGGTATACTTATATTATTTATAAATTTATGTTTATTTGTCATAATGGCGTGGAATTTCGAATATTTCTTAGCTTAATGCAACTTCTAAACTATATTATATTTACAAATGTATGATGTATTTTAAGAAATATTAAAAAACGTGTTATTTACTAACGTACAATTAAAATGTATTCGTTTTGCAACTGTCATATTGTTAAATTGTTGAATTTAAGTTTGTACAATGTATGTACAGTTGTTAGTTTTATACTATGACAGCTACACACTTACACGTATTAAGTATAAAAGTTCAATTTAAGAAGAGTTGAACCGGAAAGCCACTGACCTCGGGTGACAAAAAATAAAATGTATAAGTCTCTGTTGTAATATTTTTAACTTGTAACTTGTACTCTGGAATATTGCAGACAGCTATCGCTTCCTTCCCAAGTTATTATGTATTTTCTAAACAAAGATGTAACTTGACATGTACACCAGTAAAAAGTACAATATATACCTAATAATATTATGTTTGTACGAATATACAAAGTAAATTGCGTGTAACTATTTTATTTAACAATTATACATTTCCCTTGAAACTAAATTCATTGAATTCATCTAATTAATTATCATTCAATTCAGAAGTTATAATAAATATTAAAATTTAAAAAGTAAATACAAACTTATTACAATTGTTCAAACAAATTCAATAGGTAGATAATGTGTTTGAAAAAATATTAAATTTTTAATTACTTCAATAATTTTATTATAATCTTGTTAAAATTTAAAGAGTACATAGATTCATTACAATATTTGACTTTGACGTTACAACTTACAAGAGCAACACTGTATCTATGCCAAACAAATTATAACATTATTGTGATCATTGATTAATGTCATTATAATTAAAAACTTTTGTATTAGGAAATTTAATAATCATTAATCATATATTATGGAATTAGCTAACGTGTTTTAGCCTGATAAGTATTGTCTATATTGAGGTAAGCCCCCCCCCTTCGATATTTGCTCCAATGGCTGCGGCCCACTGCTTACTGTAACTAAGTCTGCAAGTACATGTTTCACCATAATATGCCGTACATTATTGGAGTTTTAACTTTTGGGTATTGTCGTACTGAGTACTAACTACTAACTAGGACTATTTATTAAAATATAATATGTATCATTATTAATGTTATACCACGCCATCATCACGACGGGTATTTTATAATATTTTATAACAGTGTAAGATTCCGGTATGGTTGACAGAGCCAAAAAACTGATTTTTCGCCATCACAAATATTCATAACACTTATATAATAATAAGAATGATTAAAACAGACCCTAAGTATTTTACTACCCTTGGCGAATACATTTTTAGCCATCCATTTTTAATGTTTAACCGCAATTTATATTCCAAAATAGATGAATTTTTATGTTTTTGTTTACATTGTTATTTTCAGAAATATTTAAGAAATCAATCGTGTTGCGTCCGCGTACCACGTCTATACGTAAGTACCTATAACAAGTCACAATAAATGTCACATCTAAATTTTTCAGCTCCTTGTGAGAAACCGACGCTGCTATACCTATTTCGCCATCACGTTGGGCCGGCCGGTGGCCCTGCACCTTATCTCCTATATTATCGTGATGTCTATAGCGGTAACCAAACTTCCGCTTCCTAAGACCCGATGTACAAAATACAAATTTACGATACTGTACGATAACGTATGTACTGTGGCCTGTGTATGTATAGTATATGACGGTACTGCATATATAGGTACACAGTAATCTTTCGATCAACCATTATAGTATTATACTATGCGTCCTATATCAAATATATAATATACGATTTACCTCCCTCGCCCCTTATACTCATATACGTATCACATCTCACCACCTCCCTCTTTCGCGTGTATATATATAATATATATATATTATAATATATTATACGTAGTAACATCATTGCACGCGCTCGTTATTTTTTCTCCTCTCTTATATTATTATTTTTTTCTCACTCCCCACCCCCAAATGTGTATATAATAAATATATGTATGTACACGTCTTCGCCCGTTAGGTTGCCGTCGAACAATCAATTTCCTCCTCTGCGGCACCACCCGCCGCCGCTCACACTCACGCAAACGTGTGTGTGTGTGCGTATATATATGTACGCTAGCTGCAGGCACGCACGGCGCGTACACACAGTATTTAAACGCAGACGGTTGACGCCTGCGGCCGGCCGTCGCGTTGGTCTGTGTTTAGGGGCGAGGGGGTGGCTTGACTGGACGGAGCGGTGGGTGCCCCCTTGGAAGTCGCGACGAAAGCTTCTTTCCGCATATCTCATCCAAAGTCCGACGACGACGACGACGACGACGACGCCATACAATATCTGACGCCGCAGCTAGCCGCCGCCAGCACACTCAGACCACGACGCCGCTATATTATATACATACAAGACGGTAGTCGCCGCCACCGCCGCCGCTTATATACGCGCGCCGCCCGCCCGGCTCTTTTATCATATAACGCCGCCGCCGCCACTGACGTCCCAAGGACTTCTCCCCGTCCAGTATATGTATATATAATATGTATACGGTCTGCTATACGGGGGACTCGCAGACGCCCGCCACTGTGGCGTTTCCCCCTCCGCCGCGATATCGTTTTTCTCCCCCGCGCCGTCCTACCGTAACAATATTAGTATCATATATTATATTACGACTTACGAGAGCATATCGAATACCAATTTTTCGTCTGATCGTGTTTACGGTAGTGTCGTAGTGACTTATAAAATATATATTATGTACTATATGATATGCGTAATATATTATAAGCGTTATTATTATTATTATTATTATGTATGTGCTGCAAAAGTGTGAAGTATTAACGCGCGACGAGAAAAACAATAATTTTTAGTAAACGGTGAAATAGGAAATAATTTTGCACAGCTGCAGGGACAATTACACAAATTTGTAAAAAATAAATAATTTTGATTATATCTCATTTAAATATTCGTGTTGCTGACTATGGTGATGGCAGCCATATTATCAATATACACAATGGTTCATTAATTTCCTCGCCAACTTACGATGTCATTTAAATCTGCTTTCTGAATGATATACCGCGTCATCGCGATTTGCCGTGGACTCAAATTGACACCCTATGAAATCAAATTTAAACAAAATTCAAGCGTTCCGAAATATCACACTCATCAAGATTATAAATTCTCGGTACTTTGTCTATAACTCGACCCTCCACAGACGCCTTGGCATTAAAACAATTAAGGAAGAAGACGCAAACTTTTATAATAACGTTTCTTTACTATATTAGAAAACCACCAAAATTCATTGATAAACAGTTTACACATATCTTCTTACTTCCTAGAAATTCACGTCGAAAACTTAAAAGAAAATGATGATAAGATCTTCAAACTTAATCCTCTAACATTCCGACCAAATATAGGTATTAGGTACGCATCTTGTGAAATATAGGTACTGTGTATATTAACGCGTAATGCGTATCATTATAATATTATTATAGTATCTAATAATTATTGGTATAGTCATTAGTATAGACTCTAAATTCTAATAACTCTACACTATAATAAATGTCCCAGGTGGACCTTTGAGATTTGAAGCAGATGGTACAGTATTGTACCTATATTATATTTTATATTATTATTTTAAGTTTGATGATGATTAGATAATCTTATGATTTATGACAAAAACAAAACTTTAATTTTAATGTCACTTAAATTACAATTATAACTGTTTGGAAAATTGACTATAAACAATTTTTTTAATTCTATAAATAGTCAAAATTTTCTCTATTTTGTTATTAACTATATCATACTAAAATTCTAAAATTCGTTTCTTTGATTAGAATCTATTAAAATTAAATTTGAAAATGATATTGAGTGGAAGATCTTATTTGAGGGAATGTATACATTTTTGGAGTTTAATGTTGAGGGATTTTCTCTATGTTTTTATACGATTGGTCCATGTAAGTTTGTTGTCTAGGTGGACTCCGTGATATCAGGTGAGTATGTTTGAGGGAATCATGTCGTTATTAAGCGTCGTGGGGGGAGGGTGGTAGAGACCTGAATGTAGGGAGAAAGTTGTGTCCATTGATTTGTTCTGATTTATTTTAATTTATTAATTATTCTCCACTCCTTGAACCAGTTTTGGAGTTCATTGTGTGCTTTGAGTTCGTCAGAGGCTCTGGTTAGGTCGACATTTGTTGAAATAATAGCTGTATCATCAGCGAAGGTAGGAAGAGTGGTGTTTTAAAAGTGTGGAATGTCGGATGTAAATATATTGAAAAGTAAAAGTGTTGGAGATAATATATACTACCCTGAGGAACACCGAACACCTGCTTTAATATAGTGGATTAGAGAGAGTTTCTGAGTTTGTCCTTACAATGAACAGCAAAAGATCTATTTGATAGGAATAGAAAATAAATAAGGAAGCCAAAAGAAACGAATTTTGTGGAGGAGGCCCAAACGTGGAGCCAAACGCGGTCAAACGATTGTATGACGTCGAGGAAAACACCTGTGGAGTAGAGCTTATTTTCAAGTGATTGAGATATAATAATAAAATATATTAAATACAAAATCAAACATAATATTATTTGTCGTATAGAGGCCCAACGGCTAAAGAGCTAGTACCTATACTTCGTGACTTTTAAACTTTAACGACTATACTTCGTAAGCAAACCAGTAATCACGAAATGAACAAAGAACGACAGTTTACTTATATTTAAAAATGAAAATATCTTCGGTCATAATAAAAATTGTCAATATGAGTGAAGTACCATAATCACATGGAAAAATATAATAAAAATCCGAAAACTATAAAGTTAGGACAATTAAGAGGACGTCGAACCCACATATTATGTGAGACTATACTTGACTCCGTCTTACTATACGCATAACATAGTAAATTGTACGTTCAGAAGAATATATTTTATTCTGTTATTTTTAATAACAATAATGTAATTTAAAGAATATTATCCAGGGACACACCACACCGTATAACCCTTTTTTTGGTACGTTTGTTCTGGTGCAACTTATTAGAATTTTAAAATTGTAAAATTAATAAAATATTTTTGTAAATAAAACATAACAATTTTTTATTGAATATCTATTAGTATAGATTTCACCATTGGTGAAATTAGGATTAGGGCTTAGCACATAGAAAAAAGATTAGCCCTCCACCCCCCCCCCCCCCCCCTCAAAAAAGAAATGTCTTCCTAGTCACCCTAAATACGATTAGAAAAATAATTGTAATATTTTATTTTTACATGGCATATATACCATATATTAATACAATATTATAATAAGAGTTAGATACATTGATCATAAGATACCTACTTGACATTCGTTGTGTATAAATTATAGATATTAGGTATATTATTATACTATATTATCATAGGCGTGTGCAAAGTTTTAAGTCAGGTGCAGCGAACATATAATATTCACAATTTACTGGCTCATTTTTTCATGCCAACTGACCCACAAGAGCGTTTAGTTATAATTTATAATTTATAAATATTACATTCGATAATAAGTATAACTATTATGAATTATGATATATATTATAACGTATAATAAATAATAATCTTATGTCCATAAATATTTACAAGGTTTAATAGGTACTAGGTAGGTACCTACTACACAGGCCTATACGTACATAAATACCTAATCTAAAGTCATAGTATGTAGTCATATGTGATATGGATATATCTTAAATAAAAATGAAACATTTAGATATAAAGCTTTAAGAGGAAATCGCACCCGCATAATATGTTGTCTCCGTCTTACACGTGTACGACATAGCAAATTTTACGCTCAGCAGATCACGTTTAGCCCCGTTAATTTTAAATTAGAGTGAATTTGACCTCTTATAACATTTAAAGTTAAGAATGTTATCTAGGGCATCTCATCGGCTTTTGGTTATACTTTAGTTTTAAATTGAATTATGAGTATTTTAAAATTGTAAATTGTTTATACGTCTTTTAATACGGAAATATTTTAAGACGGAGACGACATGTGCGGGTGCGACGTCCTCTTAAGTACCTATAAATAATAATCATTATCGGTTTTATCACAATATAATGTAACACGAGCACACGCGGCGATCGTCGAGAGTCCGTGTATTAAATTCTTAGCAGAGCGATGTACTCATCATTGGTTTTACAATGGTCAATGACGTGTTCTTTTTTGTGCGTGTCTGAGTCTGACGTCACCTTTAGAAGCAGTAAAAATGCTTCAGTCAAAAGTAAAATTTCAAAAGAATCAGGAACAATAAACAATTAGTCTTCGACAAAATCGATTTTGTTATATTTTGTAACAATTTAAAAATAAATAAACTTAGATACTTCAAATTGCAATATTTAAATTAGCACTTTCTAGTCACGATATATTCACAAAATATTTTACCTCTTTTTGTGGACTAGAATTTATACATTAGACATTTTTGATTTTATTTTAGTTTTGTCGATTTATATCATTATAATATGTAATACATAGTATGATAAAATTTTTTTTAGTAAAACGCTTGAAAATATAATACAAGATTTCTAGTATTCTTATCCTATCGATAATATTTGGTTATAACTTTTTTTCATAAGGGTTTAAGGGGCCTTACTACGGTCATTATTAAAGAGGCATCATTTAGGCAATTTCTAAGCTTGTCATAGCCGTCCGGGATTTATGTGTTATTTGTAAATGATTATTAGTGTGGGTGAAATTAAATGCGGGTATCCTCTCTCGTACGCGCATGCACATGTCAATAACGCGATAACCATATCAATTTCACTACATGAATTTTACAAAAACATACATTCGTTTTGACAAAATTAAAGTTAGTTAACGTTGTCTGATTTTGATTCTGAAAAAATATTTGAATTCAGCAGAAAAATGTCTGAAGATTATACGAAATATTTTCCGTTTTTAAGGGGATTCGATACCGTGGTTTTCTGTTTTTGTCTAGCACACTCACGACATAGTATTTTAGACATGTTTTTTGCCAAACATTCCAATTGATCTATTGAAGCGATAAGAATTCTGAAAACAGACTTGAATTCGTCGTAAAGTCTACTTGAAATCAACTTTCCCAAATTTTTGAAATTGTCCCCCAAATTCCAGAAAACGTCATATTAAAAAAGAGTATTTAAACATTTTTGTATTTCAATTTTTGGAGAAGCTAAAATCAAAAAATCAAAATTGTGGAAAAGCCCATTTCAAGTAGACTTGACGACGAATTCAAATCTGTTTTCAGAATTTTTATCACTTTATTAGATCAATTGATATGTTTGGCAAAGAATCCGTCTAAAATCCTATGTCGCGCGTGTGTTAGAAAAAAACAGAAAATCACGGTATGGAATCCCCTTAATATTAATTTTAATTTTAATTATGATTCGAAAAAGTTGATAATATCAAATTTTCAATTACAGTTCACAATAATATAAAATTTAGTTTTTATAAAATGCTTTGTAGGATCTATAGACAATTTTCTGGTGAGTTCAATTTTTTTTTCAGAATCAAAATCGAACAACATTAACTAACTTTAATTTTGCCAATACTTTAGGTCTTTTCGGCTGAAATTAACGGCAATAGCAAGGCCCCTTAAAGCACATATTTTTACGAAATTTATCAAGATCACAAAAATTTGCAAATTATTTTGTTATTTAAAATGTATTACATTTTTAATATTCATATCTAAGGTTTTAAAATATAATACAAGATTTCTTATAATTTTTACTACTGGACATGAATAAAAAAGTTTATCGTAAAGCCAAAATGCCACATAATTTTATTATGAGCGATTAAAGTTTAAATTTTAATAACATTCGATGTTCAAACAAATAATATCGTATTTAATAACGATTTATCCTCTAACAATTTTTGCTATTTTCAATTTTATGATTATTCAAAAACTATAATTAGTAAAAAGTCGAAACATTCCACTAGGTATTAATTGAATTATCATTTTCTGTATATAATGAAAATGTTCAAAATATTTAGATTAATTTTAAGCCATTTATAGACGATTGAAATGTTTGAATTGTTTTAGATATTTTTAGGTTGTATAGAAAAACTTGAAAATGTAATAGATGCATGGTCCATTTAAGTTCTTTTTATAGCAATTTGAAAATATAAAGGTGCAATTTTTTTTCTTGTGTTTGAAGTTTTAATGTTGACAAAATACCAAACATTGCAAATTATTTTATAGTTAAACAAATACAAAGTTCCTTATAAGTTTTTCTTACCGAAACCTAAAAGCCCCAAAATTCAAATAATTTTAATATTATATATACCTATTATAGTATGTATACTGCAGATAATACTGTCATGATATTTTGTTCTTGAAAGTTAGAAAAATTAACTCCAAACTCCCTAAATATAAACCTTAGGATTGCCCTTGATTTACTAATTCATCAGTCTAATACAATTTAAAATAATGGTCCTTTAACCATCAACATCAATCAACATCAATACATATTAATATAATTTTTACAGAACAAACTTAAAAATTATTTTACATTTAATTTGTAGATTATTGGTTGTTGCTTATAAAATTATAAATTAAAATATTGTTGGTAATATATGTTAACAAATTTCTAATCAAAATTGTAAGCTTTACACTATATAGGGCAGGTAGCCCTATATATAAGACTAGTCCGTCTTGACTGGCCTAGCGGCAGTAGCAGATCCAGAAGTCAACCAAGGGGGGGGGGGATTTTCAATAATTAAATTGTCTTTTTGTTTAGCCTAATATTATAATAGGAAATAACGTTAAAAATACAGCCCAAATGGATGGGGGGCGAACGCCCCTTTCGCATCCGCCACCGAGCGCAAGCACTGCAGCATCTGCAGTGCGAATAACGGATAATCACAATGTCACAATAATACACTGTTACCTATATGGTAAAAGTATATTATACCTGTTGGCCAGGGCTGGATTGGCCCGTCGAGTTGCCGAGTAAAACTCGGTGGGCCGCGACAATTTTGGGCCGTTCAAGTCATGAGGGGCCGCGCTGACTGAAAATATGTTAAAAGTTAAAAGTTGAAGAAATGGAGACTATAAAATAAAAAAAACTATGCACGGAATAAGAACGTACTCAAGGGCCGCATGTAAACTCCGCCATGAGAACCTTTTTTTTAGTGTAAACTCCGCCAGGAATATAAAACAGGTAAAATTGGGTTCATGTAAACTCCACCAGTGACAAAAATCAAGTAACCTACACTATACAGATTATTATTAAACAAAAAATCATAATTGTATAATAATAATTATCCTTATTAAATAAGTACCTATATGCCAAAAAATATAAAAACTTAAAAATAAAAATAATAATCGTTCAAAGGAATCATACAAATTGTAATGAACAGTATTATGTTAAAAATAATGTTAGACAATTGTAATAACTAATAATCAAAAAATATGTAGGTATATTATATTATTATGACATTATATGTAATATGTTATAACTTATAATATTTTGAACTGTGAACTAAAATTATGAGATACAATAAATTTGTAAATATTCAAACCATTAAGTCTAATACAAATACATTCTTATAACTATTTAGTATTTATAGCTTTCTCTAACACAATGATTTTGAATATTTGAGAATAAAGAGAGAGAATTAAGAGAAATATCATTTAGTTTTACATAAGGAAGGCCTTAATACTGGCGGAGTTTCCATATACCCTTCCAGGTAAGAAAATAAAACTGACGGGGTTTACATTAGACCTTTTTATCTAACCAGTATTCTGGCGGAGTTTACAATCGCCCGCCAGTTTGTAAGCGGGCCGGTAATATACGGAAAACCCGGTGGGCCGAATTTGTCGAATCCGGCCCTGCTGTTGGCGTTACATAAGATTATATGAATAAGCATGCCTACATCAGGCCAAATAATATAGTAAATACATATATGAATTCTAAAATATTACACTTGTATAGGCCAAAACTATATCGGTCCATCTCCTGGTCAATTAAATAATGTAATATATTTACTTAATACTTATATTGGTGGCTAGTTTTTAAGCTCACCCAATAATTATGTAAGTATTTAAGTACCTAATATAAATGAAAGATGTAAATGTAAATAAAAAAAATAATGCAATGCAATATAATATAATATACTTATATTATATTTAAATATAAAATAATCAAAATTTCATACAGAATTCAATTAAACACTTCAAGACTCAAGTCAATGTACAAACTCATTAATTTAATAATCCAAAATAATAAATTAAATTGCACAAAAAAATATAGGTAATACATTTTTAAAACCATTTAAACACTGATGTCGGGTTGCATGAAAAATGTATTCTTTTAATAGTTCAATAAAATTTAATTGGCCACTTAATCATGTTTAAAAGACCTTTAGCTTACTATTTTATATTTTATGAACGATTCGTTAAATGTTTAGTTATTGAATCATAGGCGCAACTAGGGGGGGGGGGGCTTTAGAGGCTAAGCCCCCCAAATATTTCTTACATGTTGTTTTAAGCATATTCAATATATTATTATAAAAGTAGGGATTTAGCCCCCTCAAATCTCAAACACTATTTGCGCCTATGGTGATTGTTCATGCAACTCGGTATTATAATTATAAACAATGTATGGTTCTTTAAAATTAGTTAAAATGTCTTGATATCATGTAGGTATTACAATTTGATTTTGACAATATCATAAAAATTAATGTACAAAGCATGATGATAAATTCTTTGCATTTTAACAACCAACTATGATTAATTATAACCAATAATATGTACATATTAATCTTAATAGTTTTTGTTAAACCCTGGACTAAAAGAATATTAATTTACACAAAAAAAGTATTTTTCAATTATAAGTCTCTTATTAACACATCTTAATATTATGTCGAGAAAAAGGATAATAATTCTTTATTGGTATTTAATAATCATATTTTATTGTAAATATTATTTATTCTCAACCTAATAGTTTTAATACATTGACTTGTAAGGGATTTGTGTAGGGGATTTTTCTGTAAAAAATCTTTTCAATGTATATACTTGCACAATGGCGACTAATAATATTGCAATAGTTTCTGTAGCTGACCATAACGCTACATGGTGATTCAGATCTTCAGCACGTTTACGACTTTGAGCTTCTTTTAATCTATGATGAGTTTGATAATCGATAATTTTATTTAAATATTCATGAATATCTTGTGACGTTGTTTCCATCTAAAACAACATAATGAAATATTTATATTCTATAGTTGGATATGATACTACGATCAATAAAGAGTATTATAATATACCTGAGTCATAACAGTCACTTGCTCTCCTATACCGGGTAGTGGGTCTTCCTCGCCAACTTGTAAGTCCATGTACACGAGCTTGTGCGAGAATGTTGAGAACTCATTACTAAAACAAATGGCATATGGTCCACTAACTGCTGCTACAAAGGTATGGCTGTCGAATTGCGATTTCACTTGTCTGTATAGAATTTCTTTGGTCGGGGACTCGATTATCACGTCGACATCATATTGCCCACCAGTGACGACCTGCAATTGAAACACAACACACAGTTAACTACACAATTAATGTACCGTTAAACTATGTTCACCGTACTTGGTACTCCAGCGTGGTGGACGTATTTTTCTGTATGTTCTCGTAGTAACAGTCCTTTGCCTTGTCCTGGAGTTCAAAAGTCAACTCGATCGATTTCACCAAACAGATGCTGTACGACAAAAATAAAAGTCCGATCAGTGAGTTCATATTCGACGGTATCATTTTGACTGTTGTAGTAAAGTCGTAAAGAGGCGAAACATTTAAGCTGTTCACAGCTCGAATAACTCGATGTCAACTGTCAAGTTTTATATTGTATTATAATTGTATATTAAAATAATAAAATGTTCTATTTATCTGTTCAAACTTTGAAATTAAAACCTTCGGGGAGCAATGCTGATAATTGTTACGCTACTGATAATGTGCAAACGAATCGTTGACGTCATTGATTGCTTACGTGTTCTTTGATTGGCGGTAGCCGGGTAGCGTTGCGGCGAGAACAGAGTGATAAGGATAACACATTAATATTAAATAGGTATTATAGAAACATATTTTCGTGACCGTGGTTACGGACCATAGAAAGTTAATAGATTATAATAATACCACAAAATTTCATATATAAATTCTGTGGTAATACGGTATGAGTTTATTAAATAAATTTTCTATAACTTTGATAGCTAATGTGTATTATGTAGATATAGGCAGTGTTAAAAATATTATTATACATTTAATGACTTTTAAATAATAAATAGATTAATTTAAATTTAATTGCATTGTCTTTATTACCAATAATTTATTACCTAATAAATAATAGTAAATACTAATGATTATAGTATTATACTATTAAGTAGATGCTATAATGCTACACAAATACATAATAAGTACTACCTAGTACCTAATAACTAATAAAGTCGACTCATTATGTTTTATTACATATTATTATTTTGAGTGTTAATGTTCAACTGCCGCCTGCTAATAGGAGATATGTATCAAAATGTATTTAACACCTACTCTTCACTCTCACTTAATTTAATAAAACACATAAATGAGAATAATTTTTTTATCCAAATTAGAGTCATGTCTAAATTAGGGTCTTTTAGAACAGCATACTGCATCTTCTGTCCTTCTTCCCTTAAGAATATAAGATGACAATCAACACATGGTTGGTTGAGTTAAATTTAAAGACATATGATTATGTATATATGATAGATTATTACGTATCGGAGTATCGCTGTATCTAATCTTTGTTATTTTTAAAAAAGTAAATCTAAATACCGTACCTTCCGCATCAACTTGAAAACAATTTAGGGTAAGCAAAAATATCTGAAAAGTTGGAGTGCTTAGTGTCTTAGCCCCCCCCCTCAAGTCAATCACTGACTATTAAATATGTATATGGAGTAAAATCATAACAAAATGACAAAATTATATAAAATGGTGGTCACTTCACACTTGTCAGCAATCACCATCAAGCATGAATGCACGATGTAGAGATGAACGATAATATGTTCTCTGGTTTTATACAATTCTACATCATGCCATCACAGGAGTACATGACACAGGTTAAACGATTACAAAAATAACAAAAATAGTATATTTTATAATATTATTATAATTTGTAGTTAAACATTGATCATTGATGAATAGATATTTTAATTATTTTTTTTATTATTAAGTCATATTGTTGTAATTTACGGTACCTACTGGTTTGTAGGGTATATCCGCGCCCGGGCGTGTGAAAATTGTATAGCCCCGCCGGCCGCCACTATAGTATACCTAATAGATAAAAAATTTAAAATGTATACCTATATAGGTTATATTATTATGAATAATTATATATTAATATAAATTAAAGTTTCCGGAATTTAAATCTGGCACTTGTGTTAACAAATGTTTTAAATTTATATTTAATTTTAATTATATAAATCTGTAGATCAATCGGACCATTGACGAACAAAAACGTACTAAGAGTCTAAACTCTCGGATTTTGTTATACCCTTTGATAATTGTTCGATATATATTTGTTTGATTATTGGTTTTTATATAATCCATATTATGTATTATATTATATAACGGTACATTTGTCAGAGAATCGTTGAATTACTAACGCGATATATTTATTATTGTGGAAGGCGGCGAGGTATCAAATTTGAATTGTGGAGCTGTGAGGTTTTCACACTGTCGGCGGGAATATATCAAACCAGCACATATAATTTAATAAACTCCATAATCCGTTGAGTAAGATACATCAAACTACCTAATTCCTTAAGTCTTAAGCGATAATTTGAAACAATGAACTAAGATTATCTTTGTTTCATATTTGAAACTAGCGGCGTTTCGGAAGCTAGAATAAAATATGACATTTAACTTTTTTGTGCTCATACCAACTTATAATTATTGAAATGTGCAACACTGCATATCTGCGCGAGAGGGATGACACGACAACTACAACAGGACTGTCCACATTTTATTATGTTTTCATTTCGGCTACAAAACACAAAATTACAATACGTGTTATCAATGTTAATTATTTATCAGTGTTAAAAAAATTGTTGAAATTTTTTAACGTTGGAGCATACGCCAATTCTCCAATCAATAATTATCAAATTGACTATTTAGTGACGAGTGTCGAGCGACGAGCATCGAGGACGAGTAGAAAATAGTGTATAGCAAATATTACTTACTTAGTTACTTATTATTTACATACATAATAAGTAATAACAATAACATTACACTACACAATTATTATACTTATCTTTAGTTTCTGCATAACTAATCACTAGATTTAGCTGTTGTTGGTATTTAATATTTTTCACAGTATCTACATAAAATATAAGTAATTTTGGTGCTAAAATTGTATTCTTATTTTGATTCGATAACAGATTGCTGCTGGCACACGCCCCTATAATTCAAGAAGATAAGTTGGTGTGTATATTTGTATTTTGTATATTATTTACAACACCTACTATATAGGTAGTAAGGTGATCGCATCCGATTATTTATCAGTGAATGTTGAATTATAGTTGAAATATCATTGACTATAATTTTTCAGAAAAGTTAAAATATCAAAATGACGGATAGCAAATATTTTACCACCACAAAAAAAGGAGAAATATTTGAATTAAAGTCTGAATTGAATAGCGATAAAAAGGAAAAAAAGAGAGAAGCTGTAAAAAAGGTAAAGTCGTTTACAATATTACTATTAGGTTTACTACTTATTCATTATTTTACCTAATAATTTAATCAAAGGTAGTTTATAATTGAGACTGACTGGCAGGGCCAGATTGAGCTATTTCGGCCTACCGAGATTTCAAATTTGTATCGGCCCTGAACTCATGACTGACCCTATCCCCTAATAAAATAAAATTGTGTGACCACTTTTTAGATTTTGCGCTGAGCAATTATTTCACATACAGTATTTTTTACATATATTTATATTTTTTTTTTTGTGTATGTGGAACCTTTTTGGAACAGTTAAAATACTTCTGCTTTCAAGTTTAGAGCGTAGTTCCTAGAAGAAAATTAAATCAAACTTTTTAGGGTCAAAATTCCCAGTACTTTTCAAAATAAATTTTACCATTAATTTGGAATCCTTGATGCACAAGCAAATGTATAGATTACTTAATTTTTATTTGAGTCTTATAATTATCAAATGTAATGTAACTGATCCCTGGTTAACTATTAAAATAGTTACTTATATATAGGCCTAAGTAAATAACCTATCGATATTCCGTATTATGTTGAATTACAATCATAAAGTTTTTTAAAGTTCAGTTCTGTATAGCGTTTTAGTTAACTGGCTTATTAATAATTAAATTAGATCCTTAAAAAAAGTACAAGTGACTATAGCTTTATTCTAAATAAAAAGATACTCAAATTTAATTTAATAGGTACCTTATGTTTTTAAGTTAAAGAAATTTCTTTGTTATTTAATTTCTTTCTCAAAGAGACTTACTATAGATAGTGTGGCTTTTCTGTTATGGTAAAAATTTTGATTAATAAACATTAAAAGAAATAGTTTTGTATACAATAGTTTAATTTATGCAGATTGCAGAATAAACCATAACTAAATGTAATGTCTTAATGTAATAAAGTAATGAATGATTATTTATGATGTTGCATTTATTCAAAAGTTATAATACTTCTGTTGCTATTTTTGATAGGTTATTGCGTCTATGACGGTTGGTAAGGATGTGTCTGCTCTATTTCCCGATGTTGTAAATTGTATGCAAACTGATAACTTAGAACTGAAGAAACTTGTTTATTTGTATTTGATGAATTATGCTAAAAGCAACCCTGATATGGCTATTATGGCTGTCAATACGTTTGTTAAGGTAATATCTCACTATTTATCGCTATATTATAATTAATTTAATACCGTCTTTATTGCTCAAAAGGATTGTGAAGATCCAAATCCGTTAATACGTGCTTTGGCAGTGCGCACTATGGGTTGCATCAGAGTCGAAAAAATAACCGAATATCTATGTGAACCATTGCGTAAATGCTTAAGAGACGAAGATCCATATGTACGTAAAACAGCTGCAGTTTGTGTTGCTAAACTTTACGACATCAATGCACAACTAGTTGATGATCAAGGATTTTTGGAACAATTAAAAGAACTTTTATCAGACTCTAATCCTATGGTAATTACTTATTTTCTTTATGTCGTATAAAAAAATGATTGTAATTTATTTTCAAAAAGGTGGTCGCTAATGCTGTTGCTGCTTTATCTGAAATGAATGAAGCTAGTATAACTGGTTCTCCACTGATTGAAATGAATTCACAAACTATTAATAAACTTTTAACTGCGCTTAATGAATGTACAGAATGGGGTCAAGTGTTTATTCTTGATTCGTTAGCTAATTACAGCCCAAAAGATGATCGTGAGGCACAAAGGTAAATATTAATTAAAGTACATATTTTATTAGATTGTATATAATATATAAAGCTAACTATATTTGTTTAATTGAATATAATAGCTTTGGTTTTGCACTAACAAGTAGTATAGTTTAGAAAAACTATGTAATTTAAAGTATTGACACATTCATCGCAACTGTTGGCTATTGAAAATATAGTTATTTCATAAATATACCCTATGAAATATTGCCCTGCTATTAAAATAATTTTATTTTTTAAATCCGATCCTTTAAAAACTGTTTTATTTTTATTAAATTTGTTTGTAAATAGTTATTTTAGTTGTTTTTTAAAAAATATTAAACAATAATATGAAATAAAATATTTGCGCTATTTGTAAGTTGTAACCAAAAATTTGAAGACAGTAAAATATGTGTTAATCATTTTTAGTATTTTAAGTCTTGTGGAATCAATTAAATGTTAATGCTTATGTTAAAATTAGATCAGTTTATTTCATAGTTTTTTTGTTTTCTTTATTTTAGTATATGTGAACGAATAACACCTCGATTAGCTCATGCTAATGCTGCAGTTGTTTTATCTGCTATTAAAGTGTTAATGAAACTAATGGAAATGTTGCCAACTGATTCTGACTTTGTTACTACATTGACTAAAAAACTTGCTCCACCGCTTGTTACTTTATTATCTACAGAACCAGAAGTAATATATATATAATTATATGACAATTTATTCTATAATATGTCTTAAATTCAACTAAACAATTATGCATGTATATATTTTAGGTTCAATATGTTGCTCTCAGAAATATTAATTTAATAGTGCAAAAGAGACCAGATATACTTAAGCATGAAATGAAAGTTTTTTTTGTTAAATATAATGATCCCATTTATGTCAAACTTGAGAAACTGGATATTATGATACGTTTAGCATCGCAAGCCAACATAGCACAAGTTCTTTCAGAACTGAAAGAGTAAATTAATTTTTAATAACTAATTTTTTATTTTAACTGACTTCATATTAAAATGTGTTTAGGTATGCCACTGAAGTTGATGTTGATTTTGTGCGCAAAGCAGTTCGCGCAATTGGCAGATGTGCAATTAAAGTAGAGCAGTCTGCTGAACGTTGTGTGTCCACACTTTTGGACCTTATACAGACAAAAGTAAACTATGTAGTTCAAGAAGCAATTGTTGTTATCAAAGATATATTCCGGAAATACCCTAACAAGTACGAAAGCATAATATCTTTATTGTGTGAAAATTTAGACACACTTGATGAACCAGAAGCAAGAGCATCTATGATTTGGATAATTGGAGAATATGCTGAACGTATAGATAATGCTGATGAACTTTTAGAAAGCTTTTTGGAAGGTTTCCATGATGAAAATACTCAAGTCCAATTGCAATTATTAACTGCTATTGTTAAACTATTTTTGAAGAGACCTACTGACACTCAAGAATTAGTACAACAAGTCTTAAGTTTGGCTACCCAAGATTCAGATAATCCTGATTTACGTGATCGTGGTTTTATTTATTGGAGATTGCTGTCCACTGATCCGGGTGCTGCCAAAGATGTTGTACTTGCTGAAAAACCATTGATTTCCGAAGAAACCGATCTTTTAGAACCAACTTTACTCGATGAACTTGTATGTCATATTTCTAGTCTTGCCAGTGTTTATCATAAGCCACCAAATGCATTTGTTGAAGGACGACCAGGATTAAGAAAATCTTTACCAGCCAGGTAAAGAAATTATTATGATAATTTTTAATTCATATACGCACATATTTAATTTACAGTACAGTGTATACTTAACATGCATTGCTTATAGAAATGAAAATACATCTGCTAGTAATGTTCCTCAAGCTGCAGTCATACCTGCACCACAAGAATCATTGATTGGAGATCTTCTTAGTATGGATCTGACTACTCCAGCTGTTGTTCCGACATCTGTTCAACCGCCTTCTGTTGATTTACTTGCTTCTGGGTTAGATTCATTATTAACCACATCTGACTTACCAGCAGCTTCATCATCAAATACAGGTTTGCTTGGTGACATTTTTGGATTTACACCCACGCCAGTATCTTATTCTCCGCCTAAACAACTTTGGCTACCAAGTGAAAACGGAAAAGGATTAGAAATTATGGGAACATTTTCGAGGAAGTATGTCAAAAAATATTAATATAATGTATATTATAGGTCATATATTATTTAATTTTACTGTTTTTTTTAGAAATGGACAAATTAGTATGGATATGACTCTCAAGAACAAAGCTATGCAACCAATGAGTGGATTTGCTATTCAGTTAAACAAAAATTCGTAAGTATTTATTTGATAAAATATTCAATTTGTTTTTTTTATGTTCTCAGTCATTAGATGGTGAAAGTTTGTCTATAGAAATAATTGTCAGCTGATTTGTCTAATTTCCAAATTATAGTTATTAATGCAAATTATTGAACTTTTATTAAATTGTCCAAGGATCATAATCATAATTCATAACATTTATTATCATCACCAAAAATGTCTGGTTTGTTGGCCTTTAGTTACAATAAATGTAAATACAATAAAACTAGGTGAACAATTTTATCATTATTAAAATTATTATATAAGATTTATGGTTAATATTTAATATTTATAGGGTTCTCAAAATGTTTTATTCATTAAATGCATACTAATTTTCTCCTATTTGTATAAAATCTAATATACTTCATCAGGGGTCAGAAACTTTTTTGATGTCTAGGACCAAAAAATAACTACATTTTTCACAATTTGAATATACCTTATTTTATTTTTATTTTAAACAAGGCGAGGTTTGGGTCGCTGTATACCCCAAGGTCATACACCAATTTTCGTGTCTCCAACTAAAGTCTATGATTTTTATACAAATTATAAATTTTACTCGCGGGCCACATAAAAATACTATGATGGCCTAAGCGAGACTCTGAATGCTGACACCTGCTCTACATGATACAAATTTTAATATCAATAATATGCTATTTCAAAAGCTTAGTTGGTCATATGATAACTTCAATAAACTTAATTATAAAACCAAGTACACATTTTTCCCTTTGCTCAGAATTAAAATAAAACCAAAAGTCAAAAAGTTTTAAGTGATAGGTTTAAATAACTTTTAAAATAAAGTAAACTATTCTATTAGTTAAAAGGAAATTGCAAAAATACTTACAAAAAGTTTAAAAATGCTCCATAGTTTTATAAAAAATGACATTTCATCCAAGAAATACCCAAAAAATTCAAAATAAAATTTTTACCATTGAATACTTCGTGACATAAGTTGAATCTCTATAAGGACGAGCCTGAAATGTAAGAATTAAAAAAAAAATTGTAAAATGCATAAGTTCCGGTCCCTACTAATAAGTAATGGCATAATGTTATAGGTACCTTATAGTGTTAAACTCGGTACCACAAGAGAAGGAACCCATTATTTTATAAAATTTTTTTGGCAGTATTATAGATATAACATTGAATATTGATGATGTAGGTACATTGTTAATAATTAATTTAATGTTATACACAAACAAAATGTATAAGTATTAATTTCCGGGATCTTCAATAATATTGATGACTATTATCTTAAGGCTAAAACATTCGGAATCCTAATTAAATTTAATTGTTTTTAATTTTTCTTAAATATCCTAGCCCCTAGGTTTTGTCATACATTTTTTATATTCATAACTTATATTAATAACATAGAAAATAACACGTTACTCCGTACTTTTAGAAAGTAATTTTGTTACAACTGTGAATATAAAATATGATGAAATTACTACAGCGTTATTGCAAAAGTAATTTCTAATTTGCGTTACATTATTATCCAACACTGCATTTTACATTGTATGTAATATAATAGTTCATTTTGCATAACTTTTTTTGTAAAATTAAACAATTTTATTTAATAAATATATTTATTTGTACGTTTATTAAAACCAAAATTAAAATTTTATAAATTTTTTCTTTTTAGTTTTGGTTTGACACCAGCTCGTCCGTTACAAGTATTAAACCCACTATTGCCAACGGCATCTTATGAAACCAGCTTATCTCTTGCGACTACTGGACTTGTGCAACGAATGGAGCCCATAACTAATCTTCAAGTATATATTTATTTGCTATAACATGAATTATGAAATAAAAAATAAAAAATTTACAATCATGTTATAGGTGGCAATAAAAAATAATATTGATGTTTTATATTATGCTTGTATTATTCCAATGAATGTATTCTTTATCGAAGATGGTCAAATGGATAAGCGAGTGTTTTTGAAAACTTGGAAAGACATACCTGCAGAGAATGAAGTGCAATTCACTTTGAAAAATGTTCTTTGCAACACAGGTAGAAATTGAATATAAAGTATAATATAAAACTATAAAGTAATACCTTACGACTTCAAACTATTCAGCTAATATTCTAGTAACATTAAGTTGCACAAATGAAACTGTTCTCATAAATTCAATTATTAACTCTTTTTGTTTTTTACTTAAATTGACCAGTTTATTTTTTTTAAACTATTTTATTCTATATTTTTACTTATAGATATTAATATTTTTCAGAGGCTATTGTCTTGAAGATGTCACAAAATAATGTGTTTACAATAGCTAAAAGACACGTTGAAGGCCAGGACATGTTATACCAGTCATTAAAGTTGACAAATGGTAATTGGGTGTTGAATGAGCTTAAAATTCAGCCGGGAAATCCAAACATAACTGTGAGTAATTTAAGTAGTTAACTAGATTTATGCCGGGTTGCATGACAAATCAATACATTTAATGGCTCAATAACATTGAATGGATATGGGCTCTTAAATGGCTTTAATCATGTTTAAGGGACCATTATCTCACTATTGATTTGTTAAATGTTTGGTGTTTGTTCATGTAACCTAGCATTAAACTCATTGTTAAGAGGATGTGATACCCGCATGTGTTGTCTCCGTCTTACAAGTGCGTAACATAGCAAATTGTATGCTCAGCAAAACACATGTAGCTCTGTTAATTTAAAAATTAGAGTGAATTGACCTCTTATAAAATCTAAAGGTAAGATTATTAGTTAGGCAACCTCATGGGCTTTTTAGTATATTTTAATTTTAAAGCGAGTACGAGTATTTTAAGATGTATAAAAAATTTACAATTTTAAAATACTCATAACTCGCGTTAAAATTTAAATATAATAAAAAACCCACAAGGTTGCCTAGATAATAATCTTACCATTAGATTTTATAAGAGGTCAATTCGCTCTAATTTTTATACTAACGGAGCTACACGTGTTCTATTGAGCGTAAAATTTGCTGTTACGCACTTGTAAGACGGAAACAACACATGCGAGTATCTCGTCCTCTTAATAAACCCATATTATTTTCTTTCTGAAGGTTAAAAATATTGTGTTTGTAGATTGTTTAACATATGATATATCTAATAATTTAAAAAAACAATTATTTTATAACATTTATAAATAAATAAATATTTTAGCAAACTAAAATATTGTTGTATAAAAAGCTTATGTGGTCTGTTTTGTTATATTTTGTAAATCGTTTTATGTTTAGCTATCATTGAAATTACTAGCTATGGAAGTTGCACAAGGAGTTTTCCAAGCATACGATGCTATCCTTCATTCATAGAAACTTAAATTATTAAGTAAGTTAATTCCAAGTATTTGTATGAGTTATACAACTGTAAGTAGGTAGTCATAATATAAGCTTTCATTATCAAATACATACTAAAGTATTTTAATTAAAATGTTAACTACCTATTTATTTATTATTTATTCACAATACATGAATATTAAATTGAAATGTTTGTTTTAAAATTAAACTTTTTTATATTAGCATTACAATATTATTATGTTGATTTTTTTTCCATTATGTATTTTGTTATTTATACATGCAAATATTATTTAATTATAATAATATTAACATTTTTTTTTTCATAAATATTTTTATTGAAGTAAAACAATACTACATTTATTTAAACCTTACTCAAGTATTAAATAAAAATATATAATTATAAGTTATTACCATATATTTATGAACACAAAAAATAGATAGATAATATTATAGTAAACAATAATAATATATTATAATAAACATATTATTAGTTATAACATTGTTCATGTTTTAATGACCATTCATGTATTCCTTCTTAATTTTTATCCGTTCTTCTAATGATGGCATGTATGGCCTTATTTTGTTGTTTTTCCTTTCTTTATAAATATTGTACTGAAAGCAAAATATATTGACAATTAAATATAAATCAACATTTTTGTCTAGGTTACATATTAATGTTCCTATACATTATTATTTTTTTTAAATTTATTCTTCAAATATATAATGATGGGCCCCACTGAACATGTTTGTATGGGGGCCCTTAAAATTAATAATAATATACAACTTAAAATATTTTCAAAAGAAAAGAAAATATAATAAGGATTTTATTTTTAGTGCATAAAAACATACCCAAAATGTTTTGCAGTCTTTGTAATTTTCTATTTGCGGTTCACATTGGGATTTATCTCCAAAACTATCTTGCAAGCATTTGAATGATAATCTTTGTTCCTGTACAGCAAAATACAGTTAAATGTAAAATGTTCTAGTTTTTGACATTGAAAACAGAATGAATCAAATTTAGTAATTGTAATTTATATTATCATTAAAAGTGGGTAAACAAGATAATATTCCAGTAGTGTAATATATTGTATTTTAATCATAAACTTAATTATATCATCGACTGTTTAGCAGATTTCCATGATAATAATACCTATACATATTAATAAGTTATAACCACAGACTATAATATGAAAATATAGTCTGTGTTATAACTGAAATGATATGACGTTACCTGCAAGCAAGGATTTGAATCTCCATTTTTAGCTTCTGACATTTTAATTACAATTCAACGAGATGATCTTATTAAAGGTCAATGTGTAAGATGTAGAGCTGAGCTGTAGAGGTATAATTATTATTAAAACATGCTTTATTCTAGGGAGTCGTGAGTTGATAAATATAATATTTAAATTTTAACTATTAAGTATTATATTATTACAATATTATGTTTACTATTTTTATTTTAGTATAAATTGTATCAGCCGACGGCCATCGACAATCGACTTATGACTTGAGATATAATAATATATTTCTTATCAAACTAAGATAACCAAATTGTGGTGATTACGAAGTAAGTGATAACAAAAACAATAGAGATAAGACCGGATTTGTGAATGTAAAAATGTAAATAAATTGTAATTTATAACTCATGTCCAAATGTCTTATTGAAAATATTTTAATTGTTTATTTCATTTTAGAAATGTAAAATGTTTGCTTTTAGTATTCAGTTTATATCGAGTTTATTACTTAATTATAAATGTTGAATACAGCTGTCAGCTTATTGTGACTAATTAACCATTAACATTATTCTTTTTTTATTGACACCAAATTTCAATATGTTGACATCAAGTGGACTACAGCCATCCAATCATACATTGAGGCTTGTGGATAGAGATCGGTTAGTGGCCCAACGTGTAAGAGTTATACCTGACGAGAAGCTAATATTTAAGACAACAGAAACAGCCAAGCCTCAACAAAATTTGTTGAACAATTTTTCTGATTTGTCAACTGATTTTGATATCATTCAAAATTCAAACAGTGTTGATCTACTTGACTTGGGTAATAGTCAAATGTCAACATTCTTTCGTGAATTTTCAGAAAATCAAAAAACACTGTGCAAAGAAGAAAAAAAAACTGCCTCTTCTAACTATAAGACTATAAATGGGTTAGGATTTTACTATTGTGATTCATGTCCATTTATTTGTTTAAATGTCAAAATTATTTTGGATCATAATGAAAAAAATCATATCTTCCATAACAATTCACTTAAATCTCCACAGAGAATAAAATGTATTGGATGTGATAATATATTTTCTTCAGTAAATGTTCTTCGAGTAAGTATTCACTTTATTGAATTGCATTATTATTTTACTTCGTTATCATCAAAAATCACTATTTTAGTGTTTCAATTATATACGTTAATCTTATTAAAACAATATAAAAATTATTTTATGTAAATTATTTAAGTAAATGTTTGATAATATATACTTACAAAATTTCTGAAATACCTACATTTACTAAAATATTTTATTTTTATAAAAGGAATAATATTCTGGATTAAGACTTGGTTAGGTATTGTTCATACAAAATAAATTAACTTTTTTTTTAATCTCTCGTAAAACAACGTAGGTATAAATTAAAAACTTCTGTGATTTTTTCGGAACTTTTCTACTTTACGAGACACCCTTATTAGGGCCTTTTTTTGTCGGGGACGCCAGTGATGCCCGCTGTGCTCGGACAATATCGAAAATATTAACTAATTATATTAATCAAAAATATCCCTCGACTTGCTATTTGCAACACCACCTCAAGTTGGTCACAGGATAACAGCCGTATATCCACTCTTATTATTTTCCCTACGCTTTATATTCTACCTTTGAATCTATGCCCGAGCATCAAATTCTGACTTCACCATCGTTTTCAGTATACCTACTTAAGTACTCAACTGCATCCGTTTCAAAAAGAAAAATTGCAAAAAAAAGGTGTCCCGTAAAGTAGAAATGTACTATTTTTCTTACTACAAATTATTTTATTTTTGCTGATATATGAAATTTACTTTAATTTCACATTTGGAATATAATTAATAGGTTAATATTATAAACACGTTTAGCTTATTTATTTTAAATTTCAGTGCCATTTGATTGAAGACCATGTTGTCGTTTCTGATGAAATTGATGGATTAGTTCAACTTGTAATTGAAGCTAATAATGAAGACATTTTATACAACAACAATAGTAAATATATATTACATATTATTTTAAAATAGTAGTTTTGAAGTAAGTAACAATTAAAAATGTTAAATATTTCATAGATGATGAAATATCCCAAACTGAAAATAATAATTTAGCAGATTTTAATGATACAATACTAGATACTTCTGAGTTTGGTCATAAATCACATTTCATTGACACTCAAATCACAGGTAATATTTTTATTTTATTACTTAAACATTAAATTAGTAAAACTGCTCACTGTATACTTATTTACAAGTTTTAATTATTTTTTAGATTAGATACCCAATTGTTATTTTAATATCCAGAATCAAATTATTTGGAATATTATATTTAGTATTATAGACTATTAAGACATTAATTCATGCAATTAATGTACAAACTACAAATAATTAAAAATCTAAAGTATTAATACATAATATGATAAATAATAGCTATTAGGTATTAATTAAATTAATTATAGTGTTTAAAATGGTTGGTATTATTTAATAATAATAATTTTGTTGTCACTACAATATATAGCATTTAATGCTTAATGTCTATAATAATGATTATACCCATAAAAAGTATTGTTATTTTACTACATCATTATTATTTTTCTAATTCTAATCGAGACCAAAATGCATGATTTTCCTTATAATTTTAGGGCCGTTCCAATAACCTTTAAGCATTATATTCCAGTAAATAAATGGTAGTGCGTGTTTCTTCATTAAAAACATGATGCGCAATTCATTCCCTTGGTTTATTGGAAATGTTTCTAATGGTTTAAGGTCATAATCAAATTCTGCTAGAATGCATTTGCTATATCCAGTAACTAATGGACAAGATGTGTATCCATCATATTTTTCTCTGATGTCCTTACCATTCATCACATTTATCATGTTTTTAAGAACAACAATACTTTGTGCTGCTACTGCAGCTCCTGTTTTTGATGTCGGACAACTCGTACAATCTCCAATTCCAAATATGTTTCCATAAACATTGTGCCTTAATGTATAAGGATCAACATCTAAATACCCAGCACTGTTGCTGAGACTGGATTTCATTAGAACATCTGGTGGACCCATTGGTGGAGTTACATGAAGCATAGAGTATTCTAGTGATTCAGTTTTATTTTCTACATCAAGAAATTCAAAAGTGGCTTTGTTCTGGGTAGAATCTATTTGTATTAAATTTTGTCTCTTGCCCACAGAAATATTGCGTGCATTACATATTTGCTGTAACTTCTGTGCATATTTTTTAACTCCAAATATTGCAGGTGTAGACGTTTTGTATATAATATTCGCCTTGTTTCTTTTACCTTTTCTTCTTAAATAGTCTTCGGCAATATACATAATTTTTTGAGGAGCTCCAGCACATTTAATCGGTGTATTAGGAAATGTAAATATTGCATTTCCACCATTGAAATTCTGCAAAACTTGATAAGTTTTTTCCACATATTGAGATGAATAGTTAGTACAAACTCCACTATCTTTTTTATCAAGGGCTTCTCTTAAGCCAATGATTTGATCATAATTATATTGCAATCCAACAGACACCACCATATAATCATAATTAATTGTGTCTCCGTTTGATATCGTTACAATATTTCCTTGTGGATTAAAACTTTTGACTTTGTCCTGGATCCAATTTACATTTTTTGGAATCACTGATTTTGTTGAAGAACGGGACTGGGAAATAGTTTTTATACCACCACCAATCAATGTGAACATAGGTTGATAGTAGTGTTTATCATTTGGCTCCAGTATGATCACATCACGTTCATATTTTGAGAGCTTAGCTGCCATCGTACATCCTCCAGAACCTCCACCAACAATTAACAATTTACAACTATGCTGAATGTTTCTAGTAATTACACAATTTGAAAACATTGTGAAAAAATTTTAAAGTTGTTCTTTAGTTGTTATTAATCTCTGGGTTAATAGCTGTTTATGTTTATATTTTGATGTATTTTTCAAACTATCACTAATTACTAATTACGTTGATATGTCCGAGATTATTTCTGTTATCTATAAACTCAACAAGTGATGACTAATAATTGTATTATAAAACTTGCTATCCAAGGTTAAAATATTTCAGTAAATAATATTATAATGTTATGTTCAACAAACTCGTCATACTCGTTATTTCGTATCGTGTAGGTTGTGTAGGTCTACAGAAGTACAGTATACACCTTTGGCGGTGAAATTCTAATCATATCGAGACATCGAGTATTTAATATTAATATGTATTATGTAATAATCAATAATATGGACTATGCTAATCGTGGAGTGTCGATTGCGGATTATAATAAATATATGATTAACTACTTAAGTACTTAACTCGTTCACTGTGCTTCCTGTCGGTGTACTATACATTATTACACCGACGCTGTAAGTTGATAACCGCGTTCTCAGAGATGCGTGGATCTGATTTAAAAATAGAATATTGTTCACCTTTCTCAACGTTTGGTTCAACACTGTGTATTCGGTCAATCGCCGACGTCCGACCGTCCGTCCGTTGTTTCAAAATCAGCAGTAATAGTATGACGTCCTGTTTATCACTTCCCAGATGATTACGTATTTACGTGTCTATAAATTATTGATTGTTGTAACAGTGTACCAAGTCTTAACCAGAAACTAACTGCTTGAAAATAATACGATTTATCAAACGAAAGTAAAAAAAAATCGTTATGCTCAACTCGTACTTGCGATGTCGTGGATCGTACATACAACATACTACTAGAACTCAGAACTGTAGAGTATAAAGTGATCAGTTGTGGTCGTCGTCCGTCGACCGAACGCCACAATTGTCCGTACTCCGTACAACCATACCCCCCACAACAGGTGTCTACACGGAATTCATGATTCTGTTGGTACGGACTGTTGATACCCTCCCACCCACACACCATTGTCACACAACTTCACTGTTGACTTAGGTGAAGGATGGAGTTCTGTTACTTAATACTTATGCATCACGTTCGTGGTTCGTCGTTTAAGAAGTGCCGCATATTTTAGGTACAAGATACTCTCATAGCCCGTAGCCCATAGGCAGTACGCCAGTACTGTAATAGTAGGTACTTATAGGTTCTTCGTTACAAACATATTTTAAATTAATTTTAAAAGTGAATTTGTAAGGGGCTGTATTAATTTAAAATAATGTTTAAAAAAAATTTGTACGAATTCACACCATTCAATAAATATTCAAAATAGCCCTATCGAACTTTTAGCTATTGATTATAGAGAAAACATTATATGGGTACCCGTACCTGATTTTTCGTTTTTTTTAATAGCTCAACACGATAGACGATTAAGTTGTTTACCATTCGGCATTCACCAACAATTAAAAACTAGTATTGCAGGTTTTAATTTCTTCTCAATTAATAGGATAACAAATTGGCTGTTCTACTATATCCAATTAATAATAAATAATAATGAAACAAAAATAATAAATAGTTGGTATCGAATACTTTCGGTTTACACGCATTGTAGGGAACAAGGGAACGTTTATTATACAAATAATACAGAGTGAATACTGATAATTTTATTGTAAACCAGGCAATCTATAAGAAAATATAAGTATATTTTATTAATTTTTTATAACTCTAAGAACAAAATATACTATAATTATGTAAAATGTATGTTTATTTTATGTCTAAATAACGTTTCAAAGAAATAGTTCCTAAATATATATTTCCCGTGATATTGCAAGTACTCGATAAAATAGAATCATGCTGTATTTACATTATACTTATTCATACTCGAACTACGTGTGTAATAATATTTTGATTGTTTTATCCTTCGTGGCTTTGCGGTTCAGTATCGTATCTAGGTTTTTTACGGAGGGGGATATAAAGATTTTATTATTTTAATAGACATATTCAGTAAACACATATATTCATATTATTATATACAACATGTTGTATTGCGTACAAAATTTGGTCTCTCCTCGTAGACACGTCACTGTTATGATTTATATGCGCTTTCCACATATATGTATACGAAAACAAATTCAAATTTAATTGCAATTATTCTGCAAATCGTTAAGGTACCTATAAATAGTTTGAAATTAATCTAAATATTTTGAAAATAGCATCATGTTTAAAAAATGTTTATATTTAAATAATTGATGAACATTTAGATTTACAGTTATTTGTTTTTAAATTACAAAAAACGAACAAAATCAATTATATCGATAAATGTTTACATAAATATTCGGGGTTTTCCGATTATTTTGAGAAATACTAGACATTTTCACTTTTAAGCCCCTTAAAGTTCTAACTTGATTAACTTTTTTACAAGAAAATATATCGAAATTGATAATTGAAGCACCCATTTATAGGTCACCAATAAAAAAAATGTGATATTGTATACGAATCCGTTTCCTAATTGTTATAATAGTTTGATATTAGCTTGAGATATGCGTGTATAGAATGATTCACCAAGCATGCGCACCTTATTTTTCCTTTAATGACTAACTAATTTAATTCTGATTTTTATAATTTTTAAATACAGGGTTTAACTTACCTAAGTAATGTCCTGTGGTGATACGAACTTCTGTTTTTCTAATGAGAACCCCCCTTATTTTTTATACTTTAAATTATTATTATTTTTTTTTTAATTAAGATATACCATATTCAAAATTTGAACGAGTAGTTTCTCAGTTAGTAAAATGTCTATTCTAAGGATAATAGTCCTTAAAAATGGTTTTACAAAATTATAAAATAGACGTAATATTATATTTGGTATTTACTATACATACTTGGACCATTTTTACAAATTATAAATGTTGATAGATTAATATAAATTATTAAAATGTTCTTATCACCATAGCGTTCAAATATCTTCACTTAAATCATGTACCTACTACGGATGGAGCCATATCAAAAGCATAGTCTGGATTTTTATTTTGGGGGAGGGTTAATAATGTGTTCACCTTTACACAGAGTTGGTTTAACTAGGATAGTTAAGGGGATTCGATACCGTGATTTTCTGTCCTTGTCTAACACACGCGCGACATAGGTTTTACACGTGTTCTTTGCCAAACATACCAATTGTCAATTGATCTAATGAAACGATAAGAATTCTAAAAACAGATTTGAATTTGTTGTCAAGTCTACTTCAAATCCACATTTTTGATTTTAGATTCTGAGTGGAACGATGAATGTATTGATTTTACAATGATGTGTGTTATTTTTTTATTTTTGTGTCCGTCATCACCTTTTAGGACAGTAAAAGTGCTTGGATTTTCTTCAACAGTAACTTTTCTGATAGGAAAGTGAATCTAGTTGGGACTTCGAGGGGGGGAAGGGGTCAAAAGTAAAAATTTCCCAATAGTTTTCACAAGCGACGTGAAAAACAAAAGAAAAATTAAGGAAAAACGGGAATTTTTACGCAAAATCTGTTTTCGAGAAAATCGATTTTGGTTTTTGGTGTAACTCTAAAACAAATGACCGTAGGGACATGAAATTTTGACTGAATGTTTATATTAGCATTTTCTATACACCATAAAATTTACAAAATATTTTGACTCTTTTTGAGCTGTTTACGGCCATTGTCAGTTTTCAATTTTTTTAGTTTTTTTTTCTATAAATATCAATAAAATTTTATCTGTTGAGTAAAAAAGCTTGAAAATTTAATAGAAGGCTCCCAGATTATTGTTTCAAAGGCAGATGAAAAAAATTAAAAATCCTTAGTCACAGTTTTTAATTATAAGCATTTAAAGTTCAAATTTTGACAAAATACGGAAAAATCACGAAAATTAGCAAATTATTTTGAGTTGAAAATTCATAAAAATGTTTCTTTTTAAATCTAAGATTTGAAAATTTAATATAAGATTTCTCATAAGTTTGTCTACCTTTATAAAAAAAAAAAAAATGTCTACAAAAAACTTAAATTAAATTTATTAATTAATTTATTATTTAAGTCAAATTCATAATTTATTAATTATTTTGTAGTTAAAAATGTATAAAATGTTTAACTTTTATGGCTAAGGATTGAAAATTTAAAACAAGGCTCCACGTAAAAAGGTTATATATAAATTACTTTATTCACAATAATATCATCAAATATACTTGGTAATATCATAGGCTGACGACCGTTTTCGCTCAGAATCGTTTTTCTTATGCAATGATATTATATCATTGAATTCAAATTTAACACCATCCATTACAGGGACCCACTTGTAACCTACTGTACAGTAGAGCAACATCCACTTACCCACCTTTTTTGATTTGAATTTCTCCAAAAATTGAAATATAACAATTTTTTTATTAATCTTTTTTTAATATAACTATTTTAGGAATTTGGGGGATAATATCAAAAATGTGGCAAAGTCGATTTCAAGGACTCATTACGACAAATTCAAATTTGTTTTCAGAATTCTTATCGCTTCATTAGATCAATTGGTATGTTTGGCAAAGAACACTGAAATCCTATGCGCGTGTGTTGGACAATGAAAAAAAAATCACTGTATCGAATCCCCTTTAGCATACTGATGTCGAGGTTTTATTTTAAGTTTTGGTTCCTGAACGGTTATACAAATTTTGTATTTGCATTTTGCATATATCTTTCATAGACCGCATAGAAATAATTTATTAATTATGTTAAAATGTCGGTGGGGGGAGGGGGCGTAACCCCCAAAACTCTCTAGCTACGCCATAATATATACTCACATATAAGCGACTAATCACTAAAATATAATCTAGTTTCTGAATCATTATCCTTGTACACAAAGTTAAAAACTCATATACTTTATTTTTCCGTCTTGAAAATTTATTTGATACCCATATTAAATAATTTAAGTACCCAAGTACCTATCTAATGTATAGTATTACTTAACACCTATCTAATTCTACTGTTCTAGTATACAATTACAATTTATAATATATAGATAGGTATAGGTACTCAATAATTATAGATAGTATCATGTAATATGATGATAATAATTCTAATTTTTACTCAAAATAATCAACGATTTACATTTTATAATGTTTAACTACGTAATGTATTGTATAATTTTCCAGGAGAAATTAATTCTGCTGAAAATTATCATTCAAATGATACTTGTGATGATTTTTGGGAGTATCAAGAGCAAGCATCTAACGGACTTCAAGAAACAAACACCATTGAAGATACAAATATTATAGAAAAACATTTGAGGTTAGTAAATCATTTACTTTGACGATGGGGTTAATGTTAATACTGAAAATGTGTCGAATGAAGTTAGATTGAAGGAAATTTGATTAAATACTTAAAAGTTACATTTCACTGTTGCTAGTATAATCGTGTTATGATATATATGTATAATATATTATAATATTATATTTGTATGTATATGAGTTAACTGAGTTATTAAAGCTATTCGTTTACAATTTTATAATTGCGCATAGCTGAATAATATTATATAATATAAATGTATTAAATATATAAATTTGTAAATTATTAAATCACTAGACATAAAGCAATATTATCTTTATGTAAGTGTTATATTACAAATAATTCAACAAGTTTTATGAGTTGTATACGTAATTAAACTCTAACACTTCCAAGAAATAATTTTAAAATTACCAAGTACCGCGTATATGCTTATAAAGGTACCCAGGTACTTATATTACTGATTATTCAAAACCAATATTTAATATTGTTCTATTGCTCTGTATAGAAACATTTTAGTTTTTCCTCTGTTAAAGCATATTATTTACATTTCCAGAACAATCTGATATTCTATATGCGAATCAATTGTGTGGATCAGTTGTATGAATTTATTAATATTATGCTAAGCTTGATTATTATTTATTTGAAACAAATATTTCGCAATAAATAATTGTTATAAAAATAATCAAATAAAAATATAGGTATAATATATTGGTATATTAATAACTCATAAGTAATATTAGTTGATTTGTTAGGGAGGATTAATTTTAATGTTCCCGGCAGGGCCTGATTTAGGCATTTTGTGGCCTTAGGCAAAATAAAAAACGTGGCCCCTTGGCAACAGTAGCGTTAATAGCCCCCCCTCCTAAAACGAGTTGTGTATAACAAAATAATAATTTATATCAATTTAGTATTAACTTATACACTTTCACAAACATAATTATGTTATTCATTTTTATCTCTACAGGCTACAGATTTCTTGTACCTATTATTTATTAATTAATATATATATATTTATTATTGATATTGAAAACAAAATTAAACATTTTTTTTTTATATATTATTTATTAACTGTAATAAACAAAACATTTTTATATTTATAATAGAAATAATTAATAAGCTATTTTATAAAATTTCTTTTCTTGCTTTTTTTAAAGGAAATTCATTTATTATGTATTATATATTTATTATGTCATCGAAGTTTAAAGAAGATGTAAGATCGCTTTCTATTGATAGTAAACCTAAGTTATCAATTCTTTCTTATTAAAAATAGACTTTTATTTATTTTCATTTACATTTTACACTGATAAGGATTAATTATTTATTTTTTTTGAAATATTATATGTTTCTTATATTTATTTTATACAATGAAAGTAGTACTCTAAAAAAAATAAAAAATGTTCATAAAAATCTGAGGCCCTTTAATAACGGAGGCCATAGGCAGTTGCCTATCCTGCCTTATGGTAAATATGGCCCTGGTTCCCGGTTCTAATTTACGCAACTTTTCTCCTTTCCTGGTCCCGTTTTGTGCGACAAATTATTTATATAATGAACCCATTTTGCGTATGATGATATTAGCTAATGGATCCAATTACATCTAAACAACTTCTTGTGTCTAATTATTTTGTATTATATTATTATCTGTTAAATATTATGTATGTAATAGTGTATTATTATCATTAATTATTAATGTTATATACATGTCAAGGGCCTATCCCGTTTACTATTTTAATAAATAAATAAATATATTAAGTACAGCGTTCGAGTTTTATCATAATATACCGATTAAATTTATATATTATGTTCCTAAATATTTTTTTAAATATTACCGTATTTAATTGGAGAATGGTATCCATAGTTGGAATTTGGAACGTTTTTTTTAAAAGAAATTTAAGAAATAAACCTAGTATTGTACTTACCTATAATGTATTTTGAATTGTTTAAAAAAATTATTATCAAAAATATACGTATTTGTAACGGTTAATATTGTATATAGGTATTTATAATACCTACGCAAAAAAAAATATATTATATTATATATTCAAATATTTTAGGTGTACGATTGGAAAGTGCAAAGCTAGATTTGGCACAGAAGACAATTTGATGTATCATATAAAGTGCCATTTAGACGATAAATTTAAATGCATAGAATTCGAATGCCAGTTCACCGATTCGAAGTGGGTATCTATGATGACACATTTGTGGAAAACTCATAGTATAGACGTAGAAATGTTCGGTTGCAACCAATGCGACTTCAAAACGAATAGGTATGATACTGACTAAATTTGTATGCATAATGCATAAACAAATATTTTTAAGTAAAAATCTATAAACCTTATGAAAAAATAAATAATTTATCATACAATAATATTATAATATAATGCCAATTTAAAACCTTCATATTATTACCTAAAATCATAGAGAATTAACTTTTGAGGTGGTGGGGGGGGGGGGGGGGGGGGTGTTAACCTGGGACAGACAATACCATAATATTTAAGTAGTTAGGTAGGTAGTAAGTTAAGTATTTAGGCATACGTATCTCAGAACAAAAAATATAATTATTATTTTTATAACATTTTCAATAGTCATGGTCACTCCAGGAGTATCATCAATGGATGGTTCCTCTGGTCACACTATCCAACGATACCTATAATCAAGCTCCCATATACGTATTTAAAAATGTATCGATTGTACTTTAATTAATAAAAAAATAAAAAAAAATTATTATTATATCGATGAAAAAAAGAAGTTTTTAGACCAAAACCTAGAAAAAACTGTAAGTTTGACGGATTTAAATTGCTTCACAAGTTTACTATGTTATTATAGAGGCGATTTTGAATATCTATTTTTTCTGCTGTAATAATATCTATATGAATAAAAATATGTTATCTTTTAATTATATATCATTACACTAATAATATTCGGAATATCAAAAATCGGCACTATTCAAACCTTGTAAAATTGTAAATCAATCATAACCAGTTTTCTAAATTAAAATCCATCAAACCAAATTCCTTCAGTTTTGTCTGGCTTTTTGTCTAAATTTTTCATTTTCATCAACTGCAACCCTTTATGTGCTTTTTTTTAAAAAAATAACCAAAATCAATAGTAATCCACCTATACCTACATTTTACGTCGTACCGTATTTATTATTTAATTATTATTTATTACATTACAATTTTTTCGGTAATTATTTAATCTCAACTATTTTCTATAGGTATGTGCTTTATATTATACGTGTGGTGTATTTTTTATATTATTAATTATGTGCTGTTGTCACCCCAGACATAATTATTAAATTATTGAAATCCATGCATTTCCAGTCTGTACAAATTGAACACATTTCATAAAAACATTCACAAACAAGAGAAACCGTTTCTGTGTTCGATGTGTAAGAAAGGATTTAAATCGATCAAACAGCTCAGGAACCACAAGGTACGTAGTAAAATGTATGACAGTATATATTATAATATACTATTCCCAGTTCCCACTCTCGCCAGTGTCCATAATATATTATTAACTTAAGTGGCGTAGTTATAATTATTTGTTTTCCTGCAAAAAATCGGAAAATTATCAATCAGTATATTCTATAAAGATGAAAGTTGTAATTTTTTAATCTCTGCGATTTGCTCGTATTATGCAGCAGTATTATAATTTATAAATCATTGTATAATATAATAAGTATATTATATACTAGCTGTCCCCGCGCGAGCACTTTGTCGCCCGTAATAAATGCCACCTCTTATATATGATTCAAATTTTGTTCAATTCGTTATTCACTAGTCACTACTCGTTGTAAGGATGTTCAAAACTTATTAAAAAATAAACAATTATAAATAAATAATTACTCAATTATAGTTACCTAAGTAAATTCAATATGTCAATATCTAGTCGTGTACCTACCCTTAGACCTATAAACTAGGTTAATAGGTCTATGCGTCGAATGTTTGTTTTTTTTTATGAATTTTTCATACGCTTTTGTAATTACTCACCAGTGCCAATCACCAACAAAGTCAACGGGAGCATCGGACAATATTGGAATCACCTATAAAAGACTTTGGATTGGTATTTAAATATACATATTATAATTTTCTAAAAATGTCGTTATAACTCAAATGTGACTGTATGAAAAAAATTAAGTGATCCAAGTCCTCGTAATCAAAAAACTTTTGCCAAAAATGAAAGGACACACAACAGCCGAACAAAACAGGGAATTACAATATTGACTGATGACAATAATATTATAAAATTCTATCTAATCATTCGGAGAAATATTTTATATATTTGAAAAATGTATATTAAATCAAAGAAAATTGGGTATGATTTTGAGCCTATGATATTAATTATTCATTAAAATAAACACCAACTATTCATTAGACGAATTATTTTCAATTTAATTAATTATATTTTTATTTTACCGGAATTATTGAAATGATAGAATAAAATTATTGATATGTTGTTCTTGAATTAAAAAAACGATAACTTATTAATTAGAAGATAAGTTGATTTAAAATAATGGAGTTGTAGTCCAGGCGCGTACACAAAAAAAAATCAGGGGAGAGGGGGAGTTCAGTCTGTATGTAATATATGTATATATGTAATAATAAATTACACAACTGTTAATTTTCGGTAGGGGGGGGGGGGGTTGAACCCTTAAACTCCCCCCTGTATACGCGCCTAAGTTGTACCATAAATGTAATCCTGGTACTTTCCCTGTTTTTAAGATATTTACGTTAAACTAAAGGAATATTATTATTTATAAGTTATAACTAATAATTTTCTCATACATTTAAAGAGCAATTTCCTTTAAATCAGTACACAATAATTGTCATAATTTAATGACATTTAAATTATAGTTTATACCATATATTGTCGTGTTCCTGCAGGCGATCCACGTGAAAAACGGGAGGTCGTCGCCAAAGGCCGAGCTGGTGTGCCAGCACTGTTGCCGCAACTTCAGTTCCAAGCCCTTGCTGCACCAGCACATTGCCAGCGTGCACATCGGGGTGCGTCCGTACACTTGCAACATCTGCGGGTACGCGACCGCCGTGGCCAGCTCGCTGAAGCTCCACCAGCGGTTGCACACCGGCGAGAAGCCGTTCGCGTGCGACGAGTGCGGCTTCCGGACCGCCGACCACAACACCCTGCGCAAGCACAAGATGCGGCACACCGGCCGGAAGAATTACACGTGCCCGTTGTGCGACTACTCGTGTATACAGGCCTGTTCCTACAAGAATCACCTAAAGTCCAAACACCCGGGTACGGTGTACCTAAATACGATATATTTCACACGATTTGGGTGTATGTGTCATTTATACTCGCAGTAGCGGATCCAGAATTCATCCAAGGGAGGGGGGCGAATTTTTAAAAATTAAATTGGCTTTTTTTTAAAGCCAAATATTATAATTATAAAAATAACGTAAAAATACTAGCTAAGGAGGGAGGCGAACGCCCCTTCGCTCCACTTGTATCCGCCACTGACCCCTCATCCGTATTTTACCTATACATGCCAAAATAATATTTTTATTTTTGTGAACCTACTACAAATGTATAAGACTCGACTAAAAAACAAAAACAAATGATGAGTAGGTATAGTAGATTGAAAAATTAGAGAACAACTTAAAAATCATCAATTAGGTATATTTTGAACTGTTGGGCTTCTTGGCTGCTACACTTTCGTTTTTCCAAAAATAATTATAATAAAGGTACTTTTTTTACTCTTATAAATGAAATTTAGATTTTTTTCACCCATTCCTGGAAATCGGGGGGAGGACTTTAGGGACCTGGCCCCCCCCAAAAAAGTCCGCCAAGACCCTACAATTTTAGTTTTGTAGGATTGAAAGCTCCCCACTCACATTGATGTTAATAATGTTTGCCCCCCCTTGAAATTGTAATGGATTTCCGCCTGGGTCAGCCAGTCACCCAATGGGAATAAATTTATAACATACAATTTTAAATTTAGGCTTAGAGTGATTATTTTGCTTCATAGTAGTTGGCCTAGTTGGGTTAGATTATATTAGTTATAATAATAGTTAATAAGATATTTTATGTTATACCGGCACAGGAATGGACGACGGTTTCGTATATAGCTGTAACATGTGCAATTTCAAGACCATTTGTAAAGATATATACATGCTACACATTGTCAAACACAAGGAGGAAACTGTGCACATTAACGACACATGTGATCCAATCATCGACTTGGACGAGGTAAGTCACAATAGTCAATAATATACACAATACATTTAATAAACAATGTGACGTAATGTTTATTAGGTAGGTAAGTTTGATATATTAATCAATGACCGTTGTTTCTTTTTTTAGATGCTGAATGAAAAAGAAAAAATACAGGCCGAAATTGTTGAACAACCGTATTATCTATTCAACACTATCAGAGTTAAGCCGATAAATACTATAAACAACGAGACTGTAGAGAACACTATCTAAAGGTTAGGTCATGTTCATTTTAATTGCTTGCTAATCTTTAATAATTATCTTTGTGTTGACAGCTGGTTTCAATAACGATGATATTATGTCGGTGGACAATTTGTGCCGAGGATTTGTCTCAACATTTTACTATAAGAGTGGTTCAAAACTATTGTCGTTTGAGTAACCAATCAATTGTTAGAAAGATTGACTGACTTTCTAATAATAGTTTTATTATTTTAGATTTTATCATTATTTTATTAAAAATATATATATTTTAATTTTAAAATCCAATTGGTTTTTATTATTTTTTAAATAATACCTTTATACACACTTACACAAAAACAATTTTGAAAAAAAAAATGACAATATAAATAAAATGCAGGTAATCAACAATTATTATATAATATAACTCCGTAGTCGAGCTACGTTTGTATGGCCAAATCAAAAGATATAATTCATATAAAATATATTTACAAATAATTAAGTACATTTTTTGTCGTTGTTTATACAATAAAACATAGGTTTCCATTATTATTAAGGGAGGCGCCATGTCCGCACTAAATATTGTAAATTTGTTTATTTTATTATTATCATTATTCGAATGGGAGCTGTTTAAATTGTATTCAAAATCGGAAGAACCATGTACCCAAAAATGTTGAAAACCTCTGCTATAGAATATATTCTCGAAGTCTTTGCAGTTATCATAAAATTACATTTAACTGTTCTTTAATAAGATGTTGTTAATTAATTAATTATTATTATAAACATACAAAAAATTGACCCAATGATAACTTAACTGATAGAATCATTGATTAAAGTAGGATTATTGTACTGTTAAAAAAAATCAATTGATAATTTTGACAATAACCAAACGAAGAAATATATTCTATACACTGGCTTATTATACAGCAACTCTTGGCACAATCATGTTGTTTAAATAATAAACAATGATTAGATTCTTTTTTTTATCTTAACTACAAATACAAATAATATATTATTTTGAAACCAAATAAGGCTACAAGGAAAATCCTATTTAGTTTGGTGATTAAAAGTGTACCTACATAGTATACCACATCTTATAAATAATAATTATAACTAAAAGACTTAGACATCTTAACCGAACAATTTCATACAACATAAATGTATTTAAAAATATACTTGAATACATTAAACATGTAGAGTTAAATAAAATATGATTAAATATTTTAACACTCAAAATGTCAACAATAAACTAAACACAGTGTTACTAAAAAGTTATGAAAAGTGTAAGATCGAATATTAAAAACAATTGTATAATAATATAATCGTAATGATTATATCATAGGCATAAAATTATTTATTTTTTAAATTCTAGTGTTTATTAGACAGTTGTTCGTACCAATTAGATTGAACATATTATATTATATAAGTCAATTTTACAATACCCATAATCAGGGATCAAAAATAATATGATCAAGATTTGCTAATAATTTTACTTTTTAATTGATACAACTAGATTGCTCGTTCAAAAATGACAATTTTGCGATGGATTAGTAAAATTTAAGTATATTTATTAAATACATTTGTATGGCAAAATTAAAATAATTGTTCAAAAAATGGAAGTATATATTTATTATAAATATTTTCAGACTTTATTACAATGGCATTAAGATTAGGGGCAAGGGTTGCAAAAAATTTATATAACACATATAAAACTAAAAAATAAATAAATAATAAAATTGAACATTTAAAATTCAAATTTGATTACATAAAATTTGTTCTTTTAAAGGAGTTATGGAATATTTAAAAAAAATCTATGTTTAAAAAATTTGTAAGTACTCTTCTTATGTATATAAAATTGTATAATAATCATAGAGTAATTTATTACTCTATGATAATAATATAACAACTATTTTAGATATGATAACAACCAATTAAACAAAAGTATTAAATGCATTGAATTATGTTAGATTTGATCAATATTTATACTAAATTTAATTTTAAAAAAAGATGATTTAAACATAATATAAAATCTAAAAATAAAATACAAAATATTTTGCAACCCATTTAGGAACCGTTAATAACTATTAAGTATGAAAAAAAGAGTAGATTTTTTGGCATATTTTCTTCTTAAAAACTACTTTTTTTATATTGCATAGACTAGAAAATTTAAGTCTTCAGAAAATTTTTAGTGTTGTATCTTGTATAATAAGAAAGTTGTATGGAGATTAAGTCGAAAAACCTTTGCTTAGTAAAAATGCAAAATAGAATAAATCAACTTCATTTAAATAAATATATATAAGGAATACTTATGAATAATTGGCAGATTTATTAAATACCAAAGAAAAGAAATAGCCTTTAGAGACTTGTATATAAACATAATATTAATTATTATAATGTACCTACATAAATTATAAATATGGCATTTAATGTTGTTCGTGTTTCCGTCTCTTAAGGAATAGAGCTTCATGAAAATCATCTGAGCTTAACTTGTTTCTATCGATATGTAATGTTGAAAACAACTCACCGTCAGTCATTGATTTTGGAAATGTAAACACACATCTACTTTTGTCGGCCATATTAGCTGAAGCACACATCCTATCTTCACTAAACAAAGTTTGATAGGAATGCGCTTTATTTGTATGGACAACGTTGCATTCTTTACATGAAGTTAAATTGTCAGCCGATGTACCTTTGTAAAGTGGCTTTAACATAAACTTTGGTACTGTTAAGCTTGCTGACCTCAGTTGACGACCTGATACTGGTGACTTTGTTTCTGGCGTACGATTTATAGATACACCGGATATGAAGAGTGTTGGTGACTTTGGGATACCTGTATCTGATTCTATATCTGCAGATATATCATTATCGGCACTGTCTTCAGAATGGCTGCTAAATTTTTCAATTCTAATGTTTAGTTCAGGCTTGATAGGTAGTTCATCAGGAGTTTTTGATTCATTTTCTAATGTTTCATCTGATGTATCCAGGGCAGCAGTTTTTCCTATTTTACTTAAACGTTTGGGCAATGTAACACTAGATGGTTTAGATGAGTTTTGCCAATACAGTTGAGCCAAGATATTGCACAGCTACAGAAAATAAATAATATTAGTAAAATTTTCAGCAAAAATAATCATGTAATACATACTTTTTTGTCTGAACTTATAGGAGCGGCAATATTGCTGTCATCCAATGATGTGACTGCACGACATTCACCATTGTTGTTAATTTCCATGAGAATGGAAGCAGTTCTTCTAGGCAATACTTGAAAGCCATGATTCAGTTTTCCACGTTTTCTGTCTATTTTATCTTGTCTGTCATCACTGTTCATATGATAAACATTAACACAGTATCTAAGCAAAGAAATCAAGTTATAAACAACTTGTTTGGGAAACTTCCTGCACACAACAAACAAACCTTCGATTATTTTTGTACAAATCTCTACGTGAGAGGAGATCACCAAAAGACAATGATCGTCTAAGATTTTTATTTTCCATACGACTGTATATGTCTTCACTAAAATCTAAATAATAACTGTTTTTGTGTAAATCACCTACTTTAAACACACCATCATCGAGTTTTATACCACTACATCTGAAAAAAATATTTTTTAATTATATAACGTATCATTTTGTACACATTAATCGAGTTTAATTAACAAACAAATGTATTACTTGGGTAAGATAAGAGGAATATCTGTTTTTAAAACAGTATTCTCAGGAATATTTTTTGTAAGTAAAATGGTTTCATTGTCGTTTGTAGACTTTGATACATTTCTGGATTTAGTCATTGCAATTTCATCTAAAGACATCTGTAAAGCCATTTGCAATTGCTGGTCATCGTCATTTGAATCTTCAACAACTTCTAAAAATATAAATATCAAATGATGAATTGTTTTGTTTTCAATAAAATTATAGGTTAAAATTAGTAATCACCTGAATAATTTTTGCTACAACTTGCTTCTTCGATCTCTGACCTAAAAATAAATATTAGTGTTAACAATACTTATAAATTATAATTGATTAAATTAATTAAAAAATATATTATAATGTACTTTTTCTTTAGTTGAGCATCTTTTATCATTTGAAGTCTAGACATTTCAAGTGCAACAATAAGATCCATTGCAAAAGTACCAACAATACTAGTGCGCTTTTCCTTTTTTCCTATAAAAAAAATTAAATAATGTAATAATGTAATAATTAAGAGGACTCCACACGTACATTTGTTGTCTCTGACCTAAAAGTGCGTAACATAGCAAATTTACGCTCAGCAGATAACGTTTAGCTCCGTTAGTTTAAAAACTAGAGTGAATTGACCTATTATGAAACTTAATGGTAAGAACATTATCTGTGTTTGTATGTTGATTTTTTAAGATTCTACAGTTTTTAAGTGAGTTATGAACTTTAGTACTTTACGCTATATTATACACGCATAACTTGCTAAAAAATTGAACTATCGTAAAAGGCAACATACAAACAAAGATAATGTTCTTACCATCAAGTTTCATAATAGGTAAATTCACTCTAGTTTTTGAACTAACAGAGTTAAGCGTTATCTGCTGAGCTTAAATTTGCTATGTTACGCACTTTTAGGACAGAGACAACAAATGTACGTGTGGAGTCCTCTTAAGTAAAAAATAGTTTAATTCAAAATTATTGTTATTATTATTACGTTTAACTAAGTAGTAAGAAAATTTATTTAACTTACGCTCTTCTAACAAAGTTTTGTGAGTATTTTTGCACCTTAAGCTACAGTATTCATGAAATTTTGATGTTCTAGGATTCCTCACTCTTGCTTTTTTACAGTGCTCCATTTTACACTGACCAAATACACTCACAGCTAGAGCTCGATCCAATTCAGTTTCCTTGTTTTAATAATTAAAAATAATCAAATGTAATGTAAAACCAAACTTATAGTAATTTAAATTTTTTAACCTCTTCTTCATCTGAACAACTTTCAGGCCAATCTAATATAGCAGTAAGGTTACGATGTCTTCCTTTTGAATCTACAATCCACGGATTATCTGGATCGATTTGAATTGAATCTCCAATTGCTTTCTTCAATAAATCCTAAAAATTGTTTTGTTTATTTATTAAATCTAAGTTTAGGAATTTGTACACTCACTTTAGCAGTAGCATTTATATGCTTTTGTGACATGGTGGTTGATTTTGGTTTGGTAACATTTGGTGGAATAGAAGGCATGCTTTTTAAAGATATAGATCCATCTGATATGGCATTAATAAATTCATGGCGTTTTCGTCTTAGTATACTAGTAGTATTAATAATGGCACTTCTTGGATTACATAAATATTGTCTTAAAACCATTCCTGATAACTTTTCAGTAACTTCCTCAACTTCATTCTAAAAAGTAAATTGGATTCATAACATTTAAGGAAGTTGAAAATCCGATAATTTTAAATGATATAAATTATCTATTTTATCAAATTATTAAATTTATATCAAGTAAGTTAATTTAAAATTAATTAATAATAAACATTTTTTTTAATTTTACCTGCATGAACTCTAAAATATTTCTATTATATGCACTATATAGCATATAAAACCCATACACATACGATGCACACAGAACACGTTTGGCTTTCTGCACTTCAACAACAGCATCTTCCACAAATTTTGTACGTTCGTCATCTATAATAAATCAGAATTTAAAGTGATTATTTTATAGAATAGGCTGTATAGATTTTAAGAATCTACCTTCAGATATATTTAAGGCAGCTGAAAGAGCTATTCTCCAATTTTTGACAATTTCTACAAACAGTTCTTCCATAGTACGAGTCACTTCATGTTTTTTAAATTTAGTATAATAATGAAGAAATTTACTTAATTCCAAACTTTGCTTATTCTTTTGTTGAGCCTATGGAAAAATAATTATAAAAGTGATAATATTAGTAGGTATTATTCAAGGTTTTTAGATTATAGAGGTTGCCTCATACGGAAATTTCGAAAAAGTAGGAGTGGGAGAACTAGTCCGATGACGTCATTGTAGTATAAATTGTTAACATCGTATACTACAGTCTACAGTATACAATCTACAACTACAGCTATCATTGGTTTTGAGTTTACCGTATTAATTATTTAAATATTTATTTTATTTTTACTATATTTTCATTTATTTTCATTGTTTGTACATTTCATAAGTTTATACGTATTATGGAATCAAAGATATTAAAGCAGAAAGGAGGCTCATGTTGTGCTATTGCTACTTGCATAAATAACTACAGTAAATCAAAAAATGATGGAAAATCCAACATATCATTTCACAGGTAGGTACTTAAAATTATTATTAATGCATTATATTATATTTCAATATTTATATTAGTATAATACATGTAAAGTGTAAAGTGTATACCTACTATAGACAAGGTCCAAAAAGACCGACACTGTATATTAATGAATAATAAAACAGTCAAGTAACTGAAAATAATATATATTATTTATAATTTAGGTATTTAGGTATTTATTATATCTATTATTATATGCATTTAAAATATATTATGTTTAGATTTCCAAAAGATCTAAACTATCGGAAAGAATGGGTTCAGAAATGCAAAAGAGGTGACCATTTTAATCCAGATACATCATTTATTTGCTCTGATCACTTTAATGTTGATGCATTTGTTCGAGACTTAAAAGCAGAACTTTTAGGTAATATTTCTAAAAATAAAACTTTGATATAATATATTTTATTCTTTGATGTATTTTTAGGATATAAATCTAAGAGTCGAAGACTTAAAGAGGATGCAATTCCTACGTTGAATTTACCAACTGACTTAGTTGAATCTGCATCAATCATTAGTCGTAGAAGTAGGATGGAAAGAAAATCAATAAAAGAGGTTAATATTAAAATTTATATTCATGTATTAATTTTGTCCCTGTGTATTACCACAGTCAAATACTTAAACAGAAAGTTTTATATTATTTTAGTATCATAATTTATAACATAATTAATAATTTGTAGTGATAATTTATTATATATATATGATGTAATATCATGATTCATGACCTCATAACCTGTACAATTTAATGTTTATCTGATAATTGCAAAGAAACAGAATAAAATATCAAACTCACTAATAAATCACAAAATATAGGAATAAATATTATATTATATTATCTCACTTATCACATTACTTTGTAACTCACAGATATTTATTAATAATTGTTGTAGGATCACAACAAGATAATCAATTCAGCTCTTAGTACATCCAGTACATCCAAAGTACTGTCTATACCAGATGATGATCTTACACAAGTTAACATTGAACTAGATTATGAGCAATTTTATATCAATCTACTTAAAGAATATGACATATTAAAAACTGATTACAGTGTACTGGAAAAAGAAATTGCGTCAATTAAAAAATCTGATATTGACAATAAAAAAATTAATGAATCACTTCGTTTGAGTATAAAGGTTCTAACTAAAAAGTTGAAAGAAACTAACTTGCTTTTAAAACAAACACAGAAAACTACAACCAAACAAATCAAATTGCTCTCTTTAAATAAAAGTCAAACCATTGAAAATCAAGTCAAGAAATATTTGTCATCTATATTTTCTGCCAACCAGTTGAATTTAATAATGCGAAAAAAGAAAAGGGTCCATTGGACAAGAGCTGAAATTTCAAAAGCCTTCACGCTTAGGTATTTCAGTAAAAGAGCATATGTCTATGTCAAAAATGAACTGCATTATCCTCTACCTGGTAAATAATTTTTTATTTTATACTCATTGAGCCATTATACTTAGTTAAAAAATGTTTGTATTAATTTTAAATTGATTTTAGGACTTTCTTCTCTTCAGAGGTGGGCCAAAAGCATAGAAATGAGGAATGGTGTTCTTCATGATGTACTAAATCTAATGAAACTCAATGGTGAAGTATTGAATAATTCTGAAAAGCTTACAGTATTAATGTTTGACGAAGTAAAAGTGTCTAGTGTCATGGAGTATGATGTCCTTCATGATGAAGTTGTTGGGCCTCATAACCAAATGCAGGTGATTATGGCTCGAGGACTAGCATCACAATGGAAACAGCCAATTTATGTAGACTTCGACAAAAAAATGACTAAAGACATTCTCTTTGATATAATTGAAAGACTGGATCAAATTGGATATAAGGTTGTTTGTTGTACTAGTGACTGCGGTGGGGGAAATGTTGGTTTGTGGAAATCTTTAAATATTAGTTATGAAAATCCTATATTCTCAATCCCGAACGGAAGAGATATAGTATACATTCCAGATGCACCTCACATTCTAAAGCTTATCAGAAACTGGTTATTAGACACGGGTTTTCAAATTAATGGCCAAATTATCAACAAAAAACCATTAGAAGCATTGGTAAGAAATATGTCTACAGAGCTTAGTGTTTGTCATAAACTAACTTCCGAACATTTAACCTGTGATGGACCCCTGAGACAAAAAGTAAGATTAGCAACACAATTACTGTCTCATACCACCGCAACTGCACTTAAGCATTATAAACCTATAACTGATATAAAATTACTAAACGACACAGCCAACTTTATTGAATTAGTTAACAATTGGTTTGATTTAGCAAATGTTTCACACACAAATGATAAGAACTCTCCTTATACAGCACCATATGGATTATTAATTGATGAACAAGATGCACTTCTCGATAATGTATATGATATATTTTTAACAATGAGATGCAATGGGAAAAAATCGCTTCAAATTTTTCAAAAGGCTCTTCTTATGAATATTAATGGAACAAAACATCTTTTAAAAATTTTACAACAAAATGGCTTGGAATATCTTTTAACAAGTAAAGTAAATCAAGATGCTTTAGAAAATTTATTTTCACAAATTCGATCCAGAGGAGGACTGAATGACCATCCATCCCCTCTTAATGCGTTGTATAGACTACGAATGATTATTCTGGGTAAAAATCCTGGTGTGGTTTCCAATCAAGCGAATACCACCGATAAAAACAAAGAAGAATTTATGGTAGCCAGTACATTAAAAAAAATTAATTTTTCTATTAGTAATGAACGTGAAAATACAGACAACTCTGAAACTGATACAGACACAAATGATTATTTAAGCGATACTGATGAATCATCAATATCATCTGAGGTACAATGTGTAAACAAGCTTGAAATGACCAATGATGCAGTTGAATATTTAGCCGGTTGGATTGCTAAGAAATATCAACTGAAATTCCCTGAACTTGGCTCTATCACATCAAAATCAAGTTATGATAAAAGTTCACATGAACATAATTATTCAATGCCATCATGGATAAGTCATCTATCTTATGGTGGGCTTATTGTTCCAAGTAATAATTTCAAAACAAATATATTTAGGATTGAACGTTTATTTAAAAAGATAACAAAACAACAAATTCCGAAAGGCCTGGGTGTTGTCAAAAATTTAACTAAAAAAATAATATCTAGAATGGATATAGAAAAAAAAAAAAATATAATATTGTCATCCAATCGTATATCAAACAACGAATACTTATTCGTATGAAATACTACAATAAACAACACACACCAAAGTCTAAATTCCGCTTACAAAAACTACAAAAATTAAGAAGGCTGATGACATAATCTATTTCATTGTAATCATGTTAAGCTGTTGTTATTATAAAATTATATCTATGTGTTAATATTGGTATTGAATTGTGTATTTAATATTAAATTAAATGTTTCAAGTAGTATATTAATTACTGTTTTATTTTAATTACCATTATAATCAAAAATATTTTTCCCCCATTTTTTTTAAAAAGTTTATTATAGGTATTGACTAATAATATTGAATTTAATAATACAATATTATTTATATTATTTAATATGAAATTATTTTTTTTTGAATAAAATATAAAATATACAAACATTTTTTTTTATTTTCATAAATATAATAGATTATAAGTGTATATGTTTGATCAACTGAACTACTTGGAACAATAAAAATTTAAAAAAAATATAATTAATAAAAATGACTATAAATTCTGACATAAAAATAATACATTTTGTGAAAAACATTTGATTACCTACTGATTCTTTTGTTGTTTCTAAACACATATTTTTTAGCCTTTGTTCATATTTATTTTTTATTTATTAAAGCTGTAACAGTTTAGATATTTAACAATTTAATAATTATTTTTGAATTTAATTCAAGTACCTAGGTCAGTTAATCAAAAATATTAATTTTTCACCTTTTCTATTACAATTCCAATGCGACACGGCTATCCGCCGGTAATCGTATACTACAATGACGTCACTAGATCAGCTGCGGCGTGCGGGGTTTTGGTTTTGTTTACATGATTATGAGGCAACCTCTATAATCTAAAAACCTTGGGTATTATTATCATTTGCCATGTCAAGCCAATATGATAAGCATAATAAATTATATTTACCTGAACAAAATAAACAACAATAAATTTGGGAGGCATTAGTCAAATATTTACACTGAAGGGCTAAGCCCCTCTCTAGATACACCTGTGGGCAGGTATCAACTTTATAGTATCTACATGTCGACTGAGAAACTCCACTCCCTTTATACATTTTAATCTGTCACTAACTACCTTTATGATTCTCCTAAACACTGTTTGATGTGTCTTACCAATATAGCCCGTAATGTCAATATACAAAACTTATTATTACTTTAAATGTTAAGTTTAAGAGATTTGCTTGTATTTTATTATTGTTTTAGATATTAAAACAAATGTTTTATTTAAATAAAAAATTAAAATCACAATAAATTTTTTGAAATAATAATTTTATATGAGTACTTACTTCTTTTACAAGAAGACCACGTTTTTCATCAGCTTTGCAAACAGCATTCATACGATTGCAACGGAAAAAACCACCAGTAGCTGAACCATGTTTTTTCCAGCTTTCTTGACATATCCAACAAAATTCAAACTTACACTATAGTAAAAAAAAAAATCATTAAAATACATTTTTTAATAGTAATATTTAATTATAACATGTTGAGACAAATCAATTAAAAAATTTATTATTTTTATTGAAAATATGTATACTTTGTGAACGTTTAGAGTTTTAGACGGCAAACTGGTCATGTTCTTAACATGCGTGGAATATAAAAATAACTTTTTATTAATAATTTATTAAAATCTAAAATATCGTACCTACCTTAAATAAAGATTGAATATTTGTTTAATATTCAGTAAAATGTATAAGTGAGAAATAAAGAAATTTACCTTTGAACATTTCATATGATTACAGCCTTCATTCTTCTGTATAGGCGAGTTGCAATTTGGACAGGGTTTTGAATTTGTGACCAACCACAAACTATTAGCGGCTTCTTCATACTCTGCGGTTGTCTCTCGAATCTTATCTGGTTTAACTTCAGATATTTTAGTCATCCACTGAGACCATTGTTGACAACTGCATGGAGTATGAGCATCTCCCATACATTCCCTATTGAATAATAAATACATAACACAGTACAAACTAATGCTTTAAAAAAAAAAAAAGTTTAATTAATTTATTACTAATAATAGCTTTCAAAACATACCAACAAAAATAATGGCCTCTGCCACAGTCAACTGAACGTGCAATTTTAGAATTAGGCTTTGGTTTTCTACTGATTGGTAGGCGAACAGCAAGTCCACAGTTTGGAACAGGACACCATTTAATGGAACGGTTACTTTCAACAAAAGACTAAAACACATTTAGAGTTAAATGGTATAAATTAAAATAATGATTATATATTTCTATAAGCCCTATTTACTTCAATGTTAAGATCAAAATATCTCCGAGCCATTTCAGGACTAACAACATTTTCAATAAGTTCAGTTGGAACTAAAATATGGCAGTGTAAAGCGGGGCAACAGATGTTGCTAGAGTCTTTTCTTTTAATTTTATATGTTAAGTATTGTTTCCAACATGAATTACAAAACTTATGTTCACAACACAATTTAATTGAACAATCAGATAATGGCAGTTCATTCAAGCAAATATCACACTGAAAAAATACAAAATTATTTTTAAATAATTAAAATATTAACTAACTAATATAGCATTTAAAGGGAATAGGATTCTCAGTAAATTTTGAAATGCATTACTTAATGTAATTTACATAGTACACTGAGCTTTGTAAGTTGAGAGTGGGTACTACATTCAAATAGTTAAGTGTTAAAAGGTCACATATTTGAATCATAAAATATTAACTGAACTAAGCCAAACAAAAATAATCTATAGGTTATTATATAGGTTATTTTTAAAAGGAGAGCAAGTTCATTAAAAAATTAACTTGAATAAGTTAATTAAGATCAATATAATGAACATTAATTATTAACTTATAAATATTCCGTCCCACGAGAGTCCATACGTAAACCGCGCATCGATATAGTAATACACGATGTCTGTTTTCTCCCACCATGATGCCATTCTCACTATTCGGCAACGTGCTGATGCGCAGTGACGGACACGTTTTAATGTATGGACTCTCGTGGGCTAGAGTATAGTTATATGTTAATAGAAAATAAGAAATAACCAATAAATGAAACTCTACAAATTTAATGTTTTATTAAAAAAATTCATCCTACTATTTCTTTATTTTTATTACACACTTAGGCGGCTAATTTGTGAGCAGCACAGGAGCTATACAATAGATGTATAGTTTGATACAGCATGGGTGACAAATGAGTATTGCCAGACTATCGCCCGACCAAACGTGGTCACCGACAAAGTTCCTTTTTAAAATGAATAAAGTACAGTATAGGATGTCAAATGTAAAATTAATCAAAATTCAAAATGTTAATTTTTTTTATTTATAGGAATTGTAATTTTAGGGTGAGAATTTCTATAGCAACGGCTTATAGTATAGTCGTTACCATCTATAACAATACCGGTCGTTATGACATATGGGGTAAAATGACGTAAATTTCAGGGCCCCGGAAAAATTCTATTTATTTATATTATGTACAAAATCAAATTTACTGACAGTATTTATCTGATTATTAAAAATACACATTATGCATTTATAATAAAATATAATGATAATAAATAATAATTTAGCCTGTAACTAATTTTACTAGTCACTAAATTTAAATACATTTTAAATTCATATAACTTACAATAGTTTGATCATTAACATTAAGTTGAGCTTCTTCATTTAAATTTGTCTGTTGTAATAACCCATTCAAATAAAATTTTTTGGTCGACTGCACAGACATGGGTACCTGAACACCAGCAATTTGACAACACTTGTCTGGGTCACGAACCCATCGTTCAAGTAAAATCTCTCTAGACCATTCTAAAACATTAAAAAAATATTTAAATAAGACAAATATGATATGTTTTTAGTTCGAGATAATGATAATTTTACCATTGTTCCTAAGCAAAGCTTCAGCAGTAAATAATGGCAAATTCAACATATCAGCAGTTTCTACCAATAACTGATCTTTTGCTTCTTGTAAGTCTTGTGTGCGCAACCCAGCATATGTTTCCTCCTCTCCAAAATCATAATCATCCACAACAGTGAAAATATCTTTCAGGTCTTCACCCTTATTAAAAAAATATATAAAGACTTTAATATAAGATTACTTATATTTTATATTTTATATTATCGGGTTTTTGGATGCTACCTTAAATATTTTAATAATTTTTAGGTATAAGCATATTACAAGAACACTTACAAAAACCATTCGAGACTCTAATTTACGAGCTAGGGTCTCATTTCCATTTTTCACAGCTAAATCACAAGCAGTCTCTTTTTGGTTATTAGTCTTGAATATCGGGGCACCTCCATGTGAAAGCATCAAATCAACACAGTACTGTAAACCTGAAGCCGCTGCAAGATGAAGTGCAGTGTTTCCATCCTATTAAAGTTATAATTGATTTTTATATATTTTGAGATTATTATATTTATTTTTGGTTAAATTACATTATTTTGAACACTCAGTCGTATTTTCTCTCTCCTTCCATCTGATAATTCTACTCCTTGCCAGTTTAATAATATTGTTACACAGGCAGCACGGCGTTCTTGTGCAGAGTAAGGGCTTTGTGGAGAAAGAGAACAAACTGCATGAAGTGCTGTTTCATTAGAGTTATTTTTTTTATTTGGATTTCCATTATGTTCATTTAAAAAAGCCCTATAATTCATTAATAAATATTTATTATTAGACAAAGAATAATTAAATGAATACAGCAATAATTTACCTAAGTAAGTGTTTCATTCCATGTTTTGCTGCATAATATAAAAGAGTATTATGATTATGACTATCTCCATAGCTCCAATTGGGGTCTAGAGCTTTAAGTTCTGGAGAGTTAGAATACAACTACAAAATCAAAACAATTAAAAATATTATAGGTATTTTGTTTTATAAAATGTTTAATATTTACCCGCATAGCAGCGTATTCATCCCCTCGCTGTAGATGTTTTTTGAATTTGGTAGACGTACCACCCATTTTGATTTTTTTATAGAATATACCATATCTATCTGCTTTCAAATATCCATGCTGTTTTTTTTTTAAATACTAAATTTGTTATGATTCTCATTTTTAATGGCAATACTAAAATTATAAAACCATTATTAATTATTATATTTTTATTACTTAAGTACTTTATTTATAAACAATAGGCCAATAACTAATAATATTATTGAATAAGTTTACTTTATATATTCAGTTAAAATATAAATAATAAAAATTATGTATACCTACTATATTACTGTTTTTTATTATAACACAATTGTGAATCATGTAAGAGAATAAAAATGTAGATAACCTCTTTTGATAATTTATATGTGTATATGTAATAATAATAATTTATAGCATTTAGAATAATAGTATGCTATATTCAGTAGTGTAACTATATTATCTAATTTAATTAGCCTATTCATTTAAACTCAACGCAATTATTATACAAATACAGTGTAATATAATAAAAATAAATGACTTGTTTTATTTTAGAAAAAAATATTATAACAAATTAGTTTAAAATTAATAAATATTATGAAATAATAACATGGTACTCAAGCAAATCTTACTAAGAGTCAACAATATTATTTAATAAAAAAAAATACTCGTTAATACTATTGTTTATACTACACATTAATACACACTGCTGTCTTCATATTATCTTTTGTTAACCATATTATAGTAATTAAAAACTGTTAACAGAGTGTGCAATTTATAAATTGTTTCTAAAGGTAGAATACATCTTATAATTTGCTTACTAATCTGATAACATATTATGTATTTAGAGTTGTGTTAATTTAAAATGCATATTTAGACCAAAAATAATATGTCAGATTTTTGTATAACTAAAATAAAATAATTTTCTCTGAGTATTTTATTAATATTTATTTATTCAATCTGAAAACTTTGAATTGATTTATTTAAGTAGGTATACAAAAGTAAATTATTTTGTTTTGTTAAAAAATTAATTATTTTAACATAATTACTTCACATTGACAAATCAGCTCTAGTGTTTGTAACTTATTTTTTATAAATAGTTATACTATATTATGTATGACTGTATGAGTAATAAGTACTAAAAAATTGGCTTTCCGATATATTAAAGTATAAAAAAAACAAAATGTTATAGATGCTGTATAAATATAATGTATGGACAATATTATTGTATAATATACTAAATTCCACATAATCTTCAAATTAGGTAATATACAAAATAAAGAAAAAAACATAATTAAACTAAGATCATGTTTTTTTAATGTATAATCTCATTATAATTTTATTTAATTCTTATGAAGAACTTTAAACAAAAACATTTTAACTATCAAAAATAACAAATTCTCATGAAGTTTCACCTTTTCACCATACATTCAACCATATTAACTATCAACTCAGATTGTAAGAATTCTTTTATAAATAAAAAAATATATATACACAACGCTCACGAATACATTTTCAAAATATAGACAATAAATATATATATTATCAAAAAAATTCCGTAAATTAGTGTTTATATTATGTTTACATAAACTGTAACTTTAGTAAATAAAAGGATTAATCTATTCAAATACCTATTGTTATCTTTCAATGTTAAAAATTATAAGTTTCTCATGTAACATGTTTCAACATAACAAACAAGGTATAAAATAACTCTATATATATCAGAAAAAATATAAATATTGAGCATACAAGTAAAATTGTTTAAAAAAATAGATTATATTAATGAAGCGTATAAAAGGAAAGTACAATAAAAAACAATGCTTGACATTGCAATTTCTATTAGTTCCTAAATATCCATTATGATTTGGAAGGTGTACAGTATACTATATAACATCTGTGGTTTCATGGTTTAATAAATATTGAATCTAAGGCATACTGAGCAATTTCCTTTTTTAGATTTTTAGTAATCGAGTACTTAGCATTTAGATAGGATCTATTATGATGGACATTAAAGAGGTAAATATTACAAACTATAATTTATTTAGTTTTATTAAATCATAATGAATTTAACAAACATATCTGATACAACATAAATAATTATAATAAGTTTTTTGTAAAGAAAATTCCTTTTTCTTACTAATGTCAATTAGCATCAATAAAATTAATTTTAAGCTTACAAATTACTACTAAAAGAGTATAAAATGATAAATTATATTTTTATATTTTGTTACAGGTTTTGTTCTTTATTATTTTAATTGTATCAATCACAAAAAGTTTTGGGGAAAATGATTATAAAACAACCCAAAGCGTTGAAGACACAGAAGATGAGCCGATTTATAGTAATCATAAATACTTTGATGAAGATTCAATGGGTTCTATACAAAAATGTAATATATCTATAATTACAATAATATTATAATTATTTATACATTAAGATGTTGACTGCATTCCGACGCTAATCGGCTAATTGACTTAGCCAAGAAATTTGATCACCAAGAAATTTAGTTATGTAGTCAAAGCCATTTGTTGTCAAATATACTTTTAAAATAAATTGTTTATTATTTTGTACGTGCAGCTGAAAGTTATTTGATCATTGGTTAATGTGGTTCAATAGATTTTTTAAAATATATACAGTCGGACTTGGTTAACTTGAAGTTGAAGGGACCGGTCAAAAAGTTCCAAGTTATCCAAGCATAATACAATAATGGGAAATTCTAGGGACCAGGAAAAAGTTTGAGGTATCTACGATTTTGAGTTAACCAAGTTTGACTGTATTATACGCTGTTTGTAAGTATAATTATATAACAGCAATTTCTATTTATTAGAAGTTATTATTAGTTATAACTTATAACTTATAAGTGAGAACCATAAAAAAGATGTACATATTCAACATTTATAAATATTAATCGATTCTAGATTCAGAGAAAAAGTATTCATTATTTTTTCTTTATTTGGTCAGTTAAATTGTTTTATGAATTAAGGTTAGAAATATTATATATTATTATTAAATATTAAGTACCATTTTTGAAATGTTCATAAAACTTTAAATTAAAATAATCCGTGGGAATATGATGAGTTAAATTGTAAACCTTCACATACATTAGAAAAAAAATAGGTGGTCTTGTAGTAAAGTATATGCATAAAGTAAAGTAGTAAAGTATATGTCTAAATATTGTCTGAAAACAATTGAATCATCATTTAAATTTACAACATTTTTTTGTTTATTTTGAAAGTCAAATAAGAATAAAATCTAAATCAATATGTCATACTCTCAAAAATATTATTCTTTATAATTTTTGTAATAGTTGATTTTACCCCAAGATCACGAAAAAATACAGTTTTTTAACACTGGTATTAGTAGAGCAAAATAGTTTATATCACCACTTAATAGTATAAAGTATGTACCTACCAACTTATACATGTATAAAATGTGCAACTAAATTTATTAAAATACAATTCAATATAATTAAATTATAAATATTAAAAATTCAATTTTTTTTACCTATTTTAGTGATATCTTTTACTCACACAACCCCAATAATGTTATATTTCTATATACCTATGCTAATTAAGCATTTTTCGTATAGATTGTACCTACATATTCTTATAAGAAAAAAAATAATAATATTAATGATTACCTAGTGAATGTGTTTTATTGTTTTATTAGACGAACCAGGGAGAGTTCAAATTAAAGTCTACAGGGGACCTGACATAATCGAAAACGATGAATCATATGCAGCGCACGGATTTTGGGTCAAACAACCATCGGAAGATTATTAGAGGAGACTATTTACTTTGTATATTAATTTTAATGTGAATATAGTATTTATTTAAACATTGCTCTTTTATATTTGCATTAATAAATGTACACAGTCGGTGGAAATGTTCAAAGTAAAGAGCTTTTGATCCAATTACTGAATTACCACACCTAACTAAAATCTTTATTACACAAACATAGCAATTAGGTAGTAATTATTTCAGTTAATGTGCCATAGGCTAGGTATAATACGTTTATATTTAAATACATTTATCTAGCATAATATACTCACAATAAACTCGAAACTGGGAGTTTATATAATGACAGTGTTATTATATTGGACCGAGTAACTAATATATTGAAAACTTGACTATGCATTTTCGCACGATAGAAGCGAAAGTATGATACGTGTGTCGTCGAGTTTTTGTCTTCATTCTGCTTGTTTCCGTTCCCGCGGAACAACGAGACGATTAGTTTTGCAACATATTGCTACTCCGCGTACCAACTACCAACCACGGCCTACTGTCTAGTGACTATTATAGTCTGTCTACTGAATTTAGACATCACACGTTCAGTTTCCACTTTCCAGAATCGGTATTCTGAGCAACAATTAATGAACAAAATATTATAATATTACCAGAACCCGTAATAAAACATAATAAATAATAATACACTTTATCAAAACAAAAACAAGAGATTGCGCCCGCGCGAAAATCCCCCTGGAACAATAAACACTTCATTGTCGATCATTTTACATTGATATTTTTTGTACCTATTATTATTTACTTATACCCATATTCATATATTATAATACAATATATAAACGTAATAATATAATACATTTTGTTATGTCTAAATCGTGTCATAGAAATAAATAAAAAAATATTATTATATTATTCCTATGGATAAATCTTTTAGTCCGTGATATCTGTTCTGTTCTGTGATAAATGATAATACTAATAAGATAAGGGTGCTGGACCACAAATAATAAACATTAAACAATAAACTTAATGAGCAGTTGAGCACTGACCGGGTTATACGTATTAAGGGAATGACCGAATGACCAAAATAATAGAATCATTAATATTTAATCTATTCGGTGCACAGATTTTGGAGAACTCATGATATAATTTATTTATTATTAATTATTTTTTAATTTATCATGGGAGAAGTAATAATCATTAGTCGCTAAAAAGTAAATAATATACTTCCCAACTTTAATTTTGTTTTTCGACTTTTTTGATTCACAATCTTAGCCCGTGAAACATAGCATAAAAATAATCCGCTTGCATTAGCTTATTCACTTACAGATATAACAACTGTATTTTTATTTCTGATCCATTATGGCGTTGTGTGTAGCGGTAGTTAGCAAAGAGGTAAGAAAATGATAAATGATGCATCACAGATCTTATGTTTTTTTTAATTACACAGTTGATTTCTTTGTTTAAGGTAGGTACCTATGTTCCATTAGAAAATTTAATGTTTTATTGATCACATAATATCTATCTTATTCTAGAACAAAATACCTTGGATAGGTTAAAAATTTAGAATATAAAACCGGTATCAATAATTAATTTCAAAATATAATCATAACATAGTTAATGAGACACTGATATAAAATATATTATGTTTCATTTCAGAACGCGCCAAAGTATGTAACTTCATTAAACCCAGAAGACGAACTACAAATTCAATATGAAATACATTCATCAATTGACTTTGTGGAAGAAAAATTGAAAACTGGTAAAAAGGACATGCGAGATCTGTATTTAGGACTATTGTACTCTACAGAAGATCATAAAGTGTATCCTTTACTTTTTCAAATTTTTTGTCAAAAGAAACATAGTTTATGCTCATTTAAAATTTTTTTTCCAAATTTAAAGCACTGAATAGGTTTTAAATTTTTTTTAAAAAGTTATATTTTCATTCACACGAAAACTTAAAAAACCATTTTTTTTTTATATGTTGGATCAATTAAATTTTAATTTTATTGTAATTATACCATTTAAGATATACTTACATAACTTCATTTTTTTTAAAGGTAAACATTGCCATCGATTTATAAATAGGAGTAGGTATATTATTAGTAATCCACCTCCTTTCAGGAGAATTTATTTTTTTTTAAATTTTTCTTAATATTCTATAAATAATATTAAAAAAGAATAAAATATATATTGATACATCTTCCAGTGTAAAAAATCAACAACTTTTTCAAATACTTTCAGGTTTAGCCTTTTGAACAGACTTAAAAAATAAAAGGTAGGTAAGTGGATGTCGCTCTGCTGTACAGTAGGTGACAAGTGAGTCACTGTAATAGATGATGTTAAATTTGAATTCAATGATATAATATTATTGTATAAGAAAAACGATTCTGAGCGAAAACGGTCAGTCAGCATACGATATTACCAAGTATATTTTTTTTTTTTTTTTTTTTTATTAAGAAAGATAATTTACAATCTGTACACAGTAATTACAATAAGCAAATGAGATATAAAACAGAATAAAATGACATGAATATCGTGTTGAGGAAGAAACCCAATGGTAACACCTCTTCCAAGTATATTTGATGATATTATTGTGAATCAAGTAATTTATATATAACCTATTAACGTGGAACCTTGTTTTAAATTTTCAATCATTAGTTATAAAAGTTGAACATTTTATAAATTTTCAACTACAAAATAATAATTAAATTTTGTCAAAATTCAAACTTTAAATGCTTATAAAAAAAAATTGCGCCTATGTATTTTTAATATTTTTAGAACGCTACACATCATTATAAAATCAATACATTCATCGCTTCGCTCAGAATCTAAAATAGAAAAATTAACACAGGTTCTAAGTTATATTTTTATCAAAGGCATAATATAGGTATAAAAATTATTGTTACTATATTAATGTGTAATTAAAATATATTCAGAATTATTTTTTTTAGTAGGTATATCAGAAAATGTCACGGTTAATTTAAGTTGGGTATCCAAAAATCCAAATTTTTTTTAAAGAATAAAGTTTATTTTTCAAAATATATAAATACTTAATCAATTTTTTGCATATTCTCATTGTCAATTTTCTTTAATAATTAATCATTAGATATGGATATGTAACAAATACTAAAGTAAAATTTTTTGTTGTGATTGATTCTAGCAACTTGTTACTAAGAGATAATGAAATACGTTTTGTAAGTTAAGGATATTTTTCTAGATTATTTAATATTTTATTCTATTAAATAAATGACTACAAAATGTTAATGCATTATTTATTAATTCTATAAATATGTGATTTTCAGATGTTCCGAAAATTGCATACAGCGTATACTGATTTAATGTGTAATCCGTTTTATATTCCTGGAGATTATATTACATCTGAGTAAGTATTTAAAAAAATATAATATTACACTGGATGATTCGAGCTATTTAAAAATATTTTTTTTCAATCATATTGAAAAGTGAACCTACATTTTGCGGAGTATCTCACCTCTGTACCATTTTACTCTAATCATCTAAACTTCAAAAAATTATAAATTATAACCAATTAAAATCAAACCCATTTAAAATTTGATTTTTCTACATAAAACTTCTCAGAAAAATATCCTGCTTGGGAAAATGAAATGATAATGTATGTCATTCTAAAAATTGAGAAACTAAAAAAAATTACAACTATAAAAGTAATTAAATTTAAAAAAAATGTACTTATGTAAACTTATTTTTGTGATTAATTTTAATTAGTTCAATAAAAAAATTATTATATCGTTTTTAGATACTAAATTGTAAATAATAATTGAAAAATTCTTTTTGTAATATCGTATATTGTAATGATTCAGTTTGGATTTATAACTTGTTTTCATGAAAAATGTATATTGGAAATTCATACTAAATATATGTACGGCAAACTAAATAATTTTAAATCTTTTTTACAGGAATTTCAACAAAGTTGCCAGAGGTATTTTAACTGGAAATTCATAAGTAGATAATTAATATAATAATTATATAATAAAATTTTTTTAAGTTGGAGAAAATGATTACAATTTATATTATATGCAACTTTATTTTATTATTTTTTGTGTTTTATAAAGATTAAAGATATATTTTATAGTTTTTAATATAATTGTATTTAATTGTTTTATGGTTATTTGCATACATTTCAAAATAAAATGATCCTGTTAACTTATTAGTTCCTATAATTTATTTATTTATAATATGTAATATTCTAATAAATTAAGACTTAAAAAATTATAGTTCCAAGAAAAAAAAATTAAGTGCATATTAAAATTACCAAACGTTCAAATTTTCTATTTCTTTTTAGAACTGAATGTATTCATTAAACAATTTGTTTTTTTCTGTGTGTATGTATACATGATTTATAGACTTGTGGTAGAAAAAGTATGTCATTGATTTTCAACTTCAATATATTTCCTGTAGGAAAATGAAGTTGGTACTTTTGGGAGGTCAAAATGAAAAATTCCTAATAATATTTAAAATAATTGGGGAAACAAAAAAAAATCTTATACTGTAGGGAGTAACTCAAAAACTTAACATTACTTTACATTTTCACCAATTTTTGTAAAAGAAAATAATATTTTGACTTTTTAAACTATTTATAGCTGACTAAAGAAATTTTTATTTTTATATATTTCTATAAAAAATGTTCACATAGGAAAAAAGTGTGAAAATTTATTAAAAAATATTGTAAATATATAGTCAATATTTTTTTTTAAGTGTTTTAATTAACATTTCACAAAATGTATAGATATTTTAAATTGTTATTATGGTTTTTTCTATAAATATTGTTAAAAAATTTTTGCTGGGTCAAATAGCTAGAAAATAGATTTCTTATAAGCTATTTTAATTATAAATAATAAAACATTTAACATAGATAGATTTTTTTTATAATCATTTAAAGCTTATATTTTAACAAAATTCATCAGAATGCAAAAATGTGCAAATTATTTTGTAGTCAAAAAAATATATTACCCACAGACATTTTAATTTTTAATTTTCTGGTCAAAATTCAAAAAAGCTTTAACATTTAGTACTAGATCACATATGAGTAGTTATTAAACAAATCAAAAAATAAATAAAATTTCGAAATACATAGGTTAGGTTAGGTGTGCATGATTTTTTATTTAACCGTTTTAACTTTAAGTCTTGATAAAATTCGATGCACAATCGTTCTGTAGGTAAAAATGTATAAATTTACACTGTTAATTTATTCAATTATTATAATTCAGGCTTGAAAATGTAATACAAAATTAAGGCAAATGTCATTTTTGTGCACAAACATAGGCTTTACCGGAATAATGATCCTGCTGTGTAGAATCAACAAAATTTGGTAATTTTTCACTATTCACCTATGCCACCATTTTGGTATATATACTATATTCAAAATGTGTACTTTAATTTGGACGGTAAGACCGCTGCGTAGTGGGTACTTTAACCAATTTTCCGCCCTCTACATTCTGGGATTTTCACTTTGCAACCAGCTACATTCTGAGATTTCTAGTGATTTCTACATTGCCCCCATATAATGCTTCTGGGGTTTTTTTTCCAAAATTTAGTATCTAAATAAATTCGTAGTTTTGCATATATAAATAAAACATTGCCCCTTAAAAAAATATGAGTAGTCTTATCATTGAGAATACTTTTTTTTCCTTACGCTATCATGGTTTTGGCACTACTTCTATAGTTCTATATACTTAGTTTGTTATCATTAAAACGATTTTAATTTTTCAATTTTTATAATTATAGTATAATATAAAAATATAAAATACTTAATAGGTAAGTGCTAAGCAGTAGCTAATAAGCACTAAGTTGAAGCTAATAAGCACTAAGCACTATATAACACCAAACTATTTACTTAACTAATGTATACTTGAATATTTAAATTTTTTCACTTATAGTGATGTGCCAGGAACTTAATGACTGTAGTCTTCCGGATCAAATGAAACAATACGATGGACCAAAATCAAGATGACATTAGGACTACAAAACATCTGGTTCACAAAACTGATAGTAATAGATCTAAATCGGGTTTGGATGAGCCGGATGAGCTTCCTAGAGATCTGAGTATTTCATACTGGGATTTAATTACGTTGATCTTAGCTATTGTTAGCCATGTCATTGATGTTTGCATTGATTACAATGTCGCCTATCAGTATTACAGATATGAAAAACTACATTACTTTGTGTTGACAGTTATTTTTATACTAGTTCCTTCCATAATAAACACTTATATGAGTTTAAAAATGTGAGAACAGCGTTTAAGCTAAAAAATAAATGATTTTATTGATTTTTTGGTTTTATTTTAAGCTACTCTATTCAAGAAGATGTGCAGAGAATAACCCAAAAATTACTTACAAATCGACTATTATTGCCATTCCTATTGCTACTTCAAATGGCCCCTGTATTTAGGTATGTAATTTTGAGACTTTATAATATGACAACTGATTTATTATTTTATAAAAATTGTTGAACATTTATATTTGAACAGAAATTATTTGTAAGTATTTAGTATCAACATCTCTAAGTATATTGTTTTAGTTATTATAGTTACAATAACGATTATCTGTGTGATGGATGATAATACCGTTCATTTTAAAGTATTTTATATGCCTTGTAAATGTTGTAATATAGTTGTTTGTATGTAGGTATTATGATGTATTGAAATATGCATTAAAGTCTCGTAGTGCTGCTCGTAAAGGAAATTATGAAGATCAGAAGAGCTACTATGCTTTAATGGCTAAAGAAGACTCCTATGTGTCATTATTGCGAATCTTTGAATGTTTTTTAGAAGCTGTCCCTCAGCAAATATTACAAATATTTATAGTTTTGGCTGAGAAAAAACAGGGTTCTACTTTTCAAAGTAATGTTATTATTTGTAATTTTAATTTTAAGTAGATACCTACTATTGTCAATGCCGGATAGGCAAGGTATCGGCACACCGAGTTTGAGATTTTAACATTTGACCACAGCTACTGTAAGATTTAATAATTTGATTCAAATATATTATGTATTCATTTTTGTACTAATTTCTCATAATCATATAAAAATAAAATTATGGCAAACACTCATTTTTAGCCCATATTTCGAGCGACCCACCAAGATTTTCTCGGTAGCATATCCGGGCCCGATTTTTGTTGATAACATTTTTAGATATAAGTCCACACCAAATTTGTAAGATGTTGAAGTTTTAAAATATATATATTTTTTAATCAGGCTTTACTGAAAATATTATTATAAATTATGTATTAATATTTTTAAATTTATAATAAACTATATTTTTATTTAAAGGTTATTGAAACCCAGCATTAGGATTTATTCATATTCAAATAAAAATGATTACCATTTAGTTTAAGGTTTTTGTAATACTGTAGTTAGTTATAACTCTTAAGCCTTAAATAGTTCTTGTGTAGATATATTATACAAACAGTGCAGTTTTGATAGGGTGGTACTTCCGTGTGTTGGGTTCAGGAAACTGGGAAAGGGTCTCTTGTGTTTGCAGGTTGTGCATTGTCAGTCATTACCATTGTTTGATCCAGAGAACAATGTCTTCAGCTATGCCAGATATTCCCTCTCTTCCTCCTCTCTCTGAGGAGGGGGTCCTCGCACTCACCTGATTAAGCATTTGTGAATTCTTTAGTTCTTCCTGTAGAGCTACCTAAAGGAATATGTTTTTAAAAATCGGCCTCACATCTCTACAAATTTGGGAGAAAATTTCTGCTATATCAGTCAAGATGTGCCAAATTGGTTCCCAAAACTTCAGAAATCACTTTCATCACTGTTGAAGGCCATCAATCTTTCTGATGTAATTTTCCGAACTTATGCATAAAACGGTATGATGTAGCAAATATAATAAAATTAACTTCATTTCTGTAAGTTGTGTCGTTTTTTAATAGTCTTTCAAAACTGTTTGTTTTGCTGCATCCTGTATTACATTGAATAATATAATTGTATGTTTTTTTAAAATTAAAATAGTTTTATGTAAATTAAATCATTTAAAAATAAATACCCCTTAAAAGTAAATTATTTAGCTGTAATTTAAATGAATGCTAAAATATTTAATTATTGTGTAGTGCCTATATATTTGTTGTCTTTGTTTGAAATATCACAGTACACATTTGAATGATTTTAAGTATTGAATATTTTAATGCATATATCATAATGATTGTAAATATTAGTTTAAGTTTATAATAAGTAACTTATGATAGGTAGTAAATTGACCATTATTATAATTTAAAACTATATATTATTGATTTCAGTTATTCATCAATCTGCATCTATTGCAAGTTCAACTATAGGTATTGCTTGGGCTATGGCTTCATATCATAAAAATGTAAGAATTGCTTATGAAAATCGAAAAAATATTGGCAATACAGGAACAGTGTTACAGTTTTTATGGCACATAATGATTACAGGTATGTTTAACATGTATTTAAGATTTAAAAAGTATATAATAGAATAATTTTAAACTGGTTTTAAACATATATTCCAAATGATTTAAAACATCATAATATTATTTAAATCCATTATGAAAACATTTTATCTAAATGTATAATAATACTTTTCTGTGTTACAATCTGTAACACATTTTTATTTTTCAGTGTCCCGAATTTTGTCTATTAGTTTAGCTGCTATAGTGTGGCCACAGTTAACTAGTATTTTTTGTATGGTTCATTGGCTCTTTATGACATTGTGGATTTTCAAATATCAGAACGTAACATTTTGTATGCCATCCAACCAATCTGAAGAAAGTAGAATCATGAGATTTTTTTTTTCAACAATACTCGGTCTCGTGTACATTTTTACTTATTTATCACCCAGTGAAGGCCAGGGGAATTCAAGAAATCGTTACTTAGGGTATTATGGAGTATTTCTAGTAGAAAATGTAGCTGCAGTAACTATTTGGGCTATCACTGGTACGGATCAAAACTATTGGTACTACTATCCGCTGATGATAGGTTCGATAGCACCATTTTTTGTTGGAATTTTGTTTATGACAATATATTACAAATTTTTCCATCCTCATACAATTATATCTTTTACATAAATGATATTGTTGAACCATATAACTCTAATAATATGAACACGTTTATTCCAGACATTTTAGGTAAAATTATCATTGAAATCAAATGATCTATTAATTTTTATATATTTTTATACATTAAATTAATGAAAACTATTTTATTATATTATTAAATTGTTTAATTATATACATATTATAAACATTAATATAGCAAATTTTTGTAGCCAATTTTACATTGGTGATCTAGAGCCAGTCGGTTTTTGAATTACCACCATGGTATAATGTTTATCTGTAACAAAAAAATGGTTATGTACAAAATTATATTATATTATTTATAATCCCATGCTCATGTAATATCTAAGATGAATTATAGAAAATATTATATCAAAGATTATATATACTTAAACTAAATTGACACAAAGACTAAAAATATTTTTATATACATTTTCTATGACTTAATTATTTTAATAAATTAATTGTTATACATAAGAATTATTATTTTTTTAAAAAGCATTTTTCTAAAATGAATAAATCATATAATTGACAATAATTGTTATACTTATGGTGTGGAATGTGTAACTGCATTTATTTGGTAAAAGTAGATTATAAGACAATAAGGTTAAACTGATAAAAGTTATCTGGATAGTAGATAAACAGTATTTAGCATGTATACCCACAGGTGTGGATCTAGAATTCTGAATGGGGGGAGAAGGGACATTTTTCCTGAAAAATACAACTATAATTTAAGTACATAGGGGGAGGGAGGTAAAGACCATAGGCAGAGATTAAAAAAGACCTAGGGGGCCCTCCTAAAATTATTATTCGATATTTCAAAGATTTCCTATATTATTAAAATAATAGGAATAATTATAATATACAATAATATTATATATATGATATAATTGTATAGGATTATTTAACCCCTCCAAAAAAAATTATACCTTGATCAAATCACCACCTCTGCTAAAAACTAGAGATGGGCAATGGGCATTACCAAATAGTTTGTACTCAAATGTTACTTGGTAGTCTATATAAACTATCGAATATTTATTCGGTAGTTTTATTCTAGGACTGAATAGTAAAACCAATCCAAGAACTATTCAATAGTTTTATTCATAGGCTGAATAGTAAAAACTATCGAAAAAATAACTTAGAATAATCAAATAAAAGTCACAATTATTAGTTATTTTTAATAATAAATGAATAATAAATGGGTGTCATATCCCTCCTTCCATTTTAGATGCTGAACACGATGAATAATATTGATTATACAATGGTATGTGTGTTTTTTTTTATTTATTTATTAATTATTTTTTTTTATGTATCACTTTTTGGGGCAGTAAAAATGCTTCGATTTTCTTCAACAGCATCTTTTCTGGTAAGAAAGTAAATCTATTTAGTTTTATTTTATTTTTTGGGGGGGGGGGGGGGGGGTAAAAAGTAAAAAATTCCAATAGTTTTCAAACGTGTCAGGAAAAACAAACAAACAAATTAATACATTTTTACGCAAACAGTTTTTGAAAAATAGATTTTGTTTTTTATTGTAACTAAAAAAAAATAGCCTTTTATGCATGCAATTTTAACAGAACGTTTATATTAGCGTTATCTTTGCATCATATAATTTTCAAAATATTGCAATTCTTTTTGAGCTGTTTATAGGCATAAGAAATTTTTGAGTTTTATTAGACTTTTTTTTAATATTGTCGATAAAAACTTTTGCTCGGTTCAAAAACCTAAAAAATGTAATACAAATGGTCCTCATAACTCATATGTTCTCGTCAGTGAAAATAAAGCTAAAAGTTGAGAGTACGTCTACAATAATTTTTCACGAGCGTCTGAAGTTCAAATTTGGACGAAATTACATCTAAAAGCGATAGTTTTTATTTGAATACTTCAATAGGTTTTTGCTTGAATGAAAAATGAAAATGACATTATGTCAATAGTTTTTATTCGAATAAAAATATCGATAGTTTTATATTCGGTCAATATTGCTATTTAATATTCGATACTTCGATAGTATTGGAAAACAATCGAATATATCGCTAATATTTTCAATCGGTAGAGCTTTTCGGCTTTCACTACTAAGAACCTTAAGGTCCCTTGGATCCTCGCCTGTATACCTGCAGGCCGCAAGGACAGCCTGGGAAAAAAATGCAGACCGATAAATTTACAAAATTAATAAGTGGGTACTGAGTGTCTAAGTACTGAGTATTTAACAGCTTAACAATAATATAAGTATTTTAGCCGAGTTTTCCAGGCCGGTGATATTCCAACAGACCAGATCCCTGAGAATTTCCCGGTGGTATAGGTCATCTGACCCGTGCCAACAATTTACCTGGTATAACCAAGATTTCGTTATTTTTGGTACGCAACCGCAGGTACGTCAGTTTATCGGTCGGGTCGTCTTTTTTGATCGCTACCTGTGATGTCGAGGTTAGCTGCTGGACTAATCCAGCGTACCGGACGGACATTGCATCGTCCATGTTGGATTTAATCGGAATGCCTGAAAAACGAAGTATTAAGTGTAGTTACTTATATTGTCTTCTGGTTACGCAACGGACGCAGTCCGAAAATAGCATACCAGCGTTGTTTACTATTACGAATCCGATGACACCGTCACTGGTCTGAATTCTCTTCAGAGTTTCTTCTATCTGAGTAGCCATTTCGTTTTATAATAATATTATATACCGGCAGGTATATCTAATTTATATAATATGTAAATTATATAGCCCGCGGCTTATTTTGGTAAAAATCAGAACGTGTTGGGTAGGTATTGAATTCGCCGACTATGTTCGGGATTTATAGTATAGAATTTAGTTTGATTTGCGAAAGAAAATATTTTTAAGCACGAACTTTACCTGGACGGCTGAACGATTAAACGATGTACAGAAGTAAACTCGGGTACCTAATTATATAGTGCGTAATATTTTATACTGTTTACACCACAGCAGCTGCGTACATAAAGCGGCGATCGAATATCTCAATATTATATTATTGAATTCGACCAGCGTATTCGTATTAATTTCTATAATTCTATGACCTGGAGTCTTTACTACCAGCCAGCCACGGATCGACGTGACACGATGATTCTAATACCTAGAGAATAGAGAGCCTTAATATTCATAAAAAAAAAAAAAACATAATAATAATGACACGGAGTACCCAGCGGAGTTCAGTACACACTAACCTAACCTATATAGATAATAGATATTATGTAAACATGTGGCTCACCTTGACAAAATGGATAGGTCATAGGTATCATCACAGTTGTAATAGTTTTTTTCAATATGCGCATCTCCTTCACCTCCTCCACCACTGGTTGGTTGATTTTTTTCAATGTTAGATAATATATATTTTATATACATGTATATAATGGTTGTCAGCCAATAAGGAGTGGACAACTACGATACCTATCGGTGAAGTAAAGAGCGGAGGTTGCGTATTCAAAAACTGTGATGATACCTATTTACCAATCGGTTTTGTCATGAGTGGCACCATGTGGCACAGTACCAATCTATCGTCTACTGGTCAGTTGTGGGCACTGCCGCACTGGCTAGGTGTGACAGTATTTCAAATATTTCTACCGGTATATTTTACGTTACCTCGGTAATTACCGTAAATACTATACCTTGGTAAATTCTGAAAACACCGTACCACGAAGATGTATACCGAACACGATTAAAGATTAAAGGTATAATAATAATATATAATAATATATTATAGCTCTTTTTGAACTATTTATAGTATTGAGAAATTTTTCAAATTTTGTATATTATTTTTCAGTTAGAAATTCATAAGAGTTTTTCTTTAGATATTTCAATAGACGATTTCTCAAAGATTGTTCAACTTTTACAAAAAAAAAGTTTACCGGGAAGCGACGCTATTTCCTAGAAATAGTTACACAACTTCTAAATAGGTAGGTACTAAACTTTATCGAGCACTAAGATTGTGGTGCTATTTGTAACATTTTGACCGTCAAATAATCAATTTTGGTACGCTAGATTATTAACTATGGTCCTCTAAAGCTTAGTATAATAGGCATTAATACTTTTAACTGAAATACCTAATTTACAAGAGCTAAATAATTTTTTCTTATAACTACCTTTTTATATACTTAAATAGTTAAATCGGTAATCTAAAATACTCAAAGGAAAAAAAAAACAAACAAAATTGTTGGCAAACATAATTCATTATTTATAGTAATTTTTCGTGACATAAAATTGAGACCAATATTATTTTATAATTATTAATAATAATTTACCTACTATATCTAATATTATTAAATATTATTAATACCGTAGCCGGTTAAGTTGAGTTATTATTATTTGTTTATTATCATATTTGTATATAATAATACATTTTAGACGTTTCAATTACCCACGAATAATATTTTTAAAATAGGTATATAAATTACAAGTTACAACGAATTATGAACGATATTTCAAAAATTAATTGCCGAAAATCATTAGTTTTTAACTGAAAACGACAGAGAAGTCTGAATTTGGCGGTCAGTCTTATTTTTAAGTTATATTATAGCTAATTGAACTTTTTGGTATTTTCATATAATATATCCGGTGTAGTCACTCGCACACTGCGCTTGCTCGAACAATTAAAATCAAAAACATCCCTCGACTTGTTATGTAAATCCACCATGGGTGGGTGTCAGAATTATTTTTGCATCATCAATTTTAAAACGTTGATTTACCTAGATTAAAAAAAAAATTAATTTGTAATACTTAAGCTCGGTAAACTTTAAGCGCTGTACGGGTGTGTAAAACACCGAAAATCGTAAACTTCGTAATGCTATCCCATAAAAACCAATGATTTGTAGGTAGTCGAGTTTTGGACAAGTACCTACATAGGTAACTTATAATAATTCATATTGTAAATTAATTAGGTACCAAAAAAATATAACTTCTAAAACACTGTGTCTATTGACACTGCCGGGAGAATGTATTAGAATGTCTATAAACTTACGGACCAGTTCAGGCGCGGACTGGTAAAATAGGGCACGGGATGCTACACAATTTAAAGGGCAAATAACATAAATTGTTGGGGCGAATTTAATACATGTAGATTACAATATTAATATATTTTATTTTGTTTTGAAAAAATATTGAATATACGTTAAACACGTAAATAAGTACCAAGTTACAAAAAACTTTCAATCAAAGTTGTACAATATTATAGATTACTAGTAATCGTAAGTTGGTAACAATCTGTTGTTCATTAGGTGTCTAGAGTCTTTAAATATATAATAAATAATATTAGGCAAATATATTTTAGGGCAAAGGATGCTGTAGCATCCCAGCCAGTCCGCTCCTGGACCAGTTTATATAGTTAAATTTGGCATGCGAACTATAATTGAAATAGAAAACCAGAATAGGTGCATTGCAGATGACAAAGATTTCTGTAAAAGAACATACGATTTATCAATATACCGTATAGGTACTGATAATACTGATAGTACTAGATAATACTATAATATATAAGTTCTATGGATTTATCATAATAAACAATATATTTTATAATATCTATATTATTACCTACTATTTTACATTTACTTTTTAGACTTAAATTAGGCGTAAAATAGGAATTATTCTTGTTTTTTTAAATAATTTTTTCGAAAAATATATGTAACATGTATAGCTCATACAATTATGAGTTTATAGTTAATAGAAACGCGGATGTTTATACTTCATAGATATTTTTTTATTGAAATCGTGTAAATAATTTGATTAAACAATCAGGTACCTACTCATCACTAGTATCAATTTTATTATATTACGTGTAAAATCACCGACACAAGGTGCAAACTGAATTAAAAAAATTAAAAACATAAAACAATGTTGTAGTAGAAGCTGGAATGTAACTATTAAATTGAATCATTGAATTATTATTCAGAGATAACTTTGGGATAAATGCCAAACGTATAAATGTAAATTAAATTAAAAATAATTAAAAAACATTTTGTGAAAGGAACAAGAATACTGCTAATATTTAAGTCTTAATTATTATTAACAAATAAATACAAATAATAGATATTTTAATAGCTTTTTACTATTAACATTCAGTGTAAATATAGTTTCTGATCGACTTACCTATATGTAATAAAATAATTATTCATATCAAATAATCCTAACAATTTAATGCAAGGATTCTCATAAATTGATCTTACAGCAGCCTTAAAACACCAAAAATACATTTGTACATCATTTACAAAATTTTAGTTCCCTATTATGGTGTAGGTACTAATACAAACAATAAATTGCTATTCGAAAAAACAATTTCGTATACCTATTATTATTTACTAAATACCTACAACTAAACTAAACTAAAAATAAACATTTGATTACATATACTGAGTGCCTATAAAATAATATTATATATGAAAATTGAATCTTTATTACGAATACTTATCGTTTACACATACCACCAAGAAAAAATAATTAAAAATATTAAAAAATAAAGAACACATCATTGTAAAATTAATACAGTCATCGATCCGCTCAGAATCTAGAATTATGGACTCGGAGTTTTAGAAATCTAGTTGGTATTATAGTATTTGATGAATTTACTGTACCTCTAAAATCCAGTAATCACATTTTTATTTAATAATTCATAAAATACAATATGCTCTTAAAAAAATATTATTGTGCTTCTGATATTTATTCACCACCTTAATCAGTAATTAAATTGATAAACGAAAATAATAATTTAAATAATACCCATATCATATTATTATAATCAAAATTATAAACTATTTTGGTTTATTGTTATATCAAATTTCAATGAACAAATTGTTCCTTAACACGGAACTCTTTGATACAAAAAGTTGCATTATATTATATCCGTGGATTCATCATATTGATGTACCTAGTATAATATCTATCATTTATTTATTTATCTATGGCAAATCTCAGAGTCATTGCAGAAAACACATTTGACTAAAAATTCTAAAATTTCAATAAGCAAAGAAGATATTCTAAGTTCTGGCTGTAATCTGGAGCGTTTCCTCATGGGCGTCGCAGTTCACACACGTCACGGATTCCGATGAAAGAGTCGATAATTAAAGTAAGTTTGTTTTTATATTCTTTTGGGGCTTAAATTTACTTTTAAGACTTAAAATAAATATTTAATGTCACGAAAAATGTGCTATCCAAGTGTTGTATGCGCATATTTTAGTTCCGAACCAGAAATGTATAAAATACGCGAGATATAAACGTCATCGTTGTTTTTCCAGTCCCTGTTCGTAGAATAATTATAATTAATAGGAGCTTACCTATATAAGGTACTTAATATATATATGTTCTGGTTTAATTTATAGAAACATATGTTATAGCTTATAACTGATAATAGTCATAAGATACAATTTTAATTAATAACTGGTAATTTTTTTTTCCAAATAAACGTTATTATAAGTTATATAGGTAACTATTAATTTAGTGTCACATACTTAACTTCTATTGTTCACCTAATATCTATATTCTATATCATAGGGATTAGGGCCGTATAACCATGCACACATAAAAATAATATTCACGGAATGGTCAACTGCTTAACCTGACGTGTGCGCACTTATGAATAACATACCTACTCATATACTCGTATAGGTATATAAATATACCTATATAAATAGTGTAATACTACATACACGAATGTGTTACCTATTATGTCCCTAAAAGTTCAATAGTTATTATTATATTTATTTATTTTTTACATATAGGTAGGTACATTACAAGACTAATTAAAATCACATTTATTTTTATTTTTTCGAACACAATGTTTTAAAAATTATTAATTAATATATAATTTATTGGTATAGTATTAAATTAATTAGTGAAATAAAACAAACACACCTACTATGATTATTAGTAATAATAATATATCTATGTATAAATTATTAAAATACAAAACGAACAAACGAAAAACGATTTTGAGCAAAGACATCGTTAACTAATAAATAATATTGAGATTAAAGTAATTTATTTTAATATTAGACATTAGCACCTACAATAGTAGGTTAAAGTCATTTTTGCCCAAATAATAACATTTGAAAGTGTCATCGTGTCTATAAATTATAATAATATACTCTAAAAGTTTCATAAATCCGCGAATACTTACTATTTTTAAATTACAACAAAATAACTAAAATCGTTATTTTTGGTTTTAATATGTAATTTCGTCCAAATTTTAACTTATAATATCTGTAAAAAGTAACTGTGTTTATAATAGATTATTTAGATTTTTCGGTTACAATATGAACCAGGAGCGGACTGGGCCGGCGGGATACTGGGAACTTTCCCGGTTGGCCGCTACTCAAAAATGATTTGTTATTGCTATATATTTATAATTATTATTAATATAGAAGATCGGTATAAATCGGTAGAAAATCGGTATAAATATGAATTATAAATATTTTTTATTTTCATACCATGACGCGTGTGTGAAAAATTGTTTATATTAAGTGTTTAAGATGTTAATTTCGGTTCGGCTGATTGTGCACCTCTCTCACTCTTCAGCATCAATGCATCAGAAATTATTATTTATAATTAGGCCACGGATTTAAATATAAACTGCATTTTCTGAATTTTCTAAACATTGCTTTCCAAGCAAAGAATTCGTTTCATATATTATCAACGAATTGAAAAAATGAAATAAGAACATTTATATGGGTTGGAGTCAATATTATAAAAACTTATTAAAAAAAAATTAAATACAATTAAATAAAGGTAATTTTTTTAAATTATATCTCTATTTTTTTACGTACCCATTATGCTCGATACTATAACTTCGGTCTTCAGTTATAGAAAACAACACTTGCCAATATGGAATTACTGTCGAAGTTTTTTATTTTAAAATATTAAATAGCATCTGATTGACTGATGTCCTATAATGAAACTCAAAATATAACGAATACACTACCTATACACCTATCTAAATTATATTTTATATTCGTTTAAATTGGACTTTTAATTTTTCTGGACATTTTATTAAGCTACGAATTTATTTAGTTATTTTGTTATTTAGGTAATACATATTAATTAATAGGTATTTCTTAAATTTTTTTTTATTATTTTATTCGAAACATTATTTTTAAATATTGGGATCAATAAAACTATTTTTATTCAATTACTATTTTAGATCAATTAGAATTTGTTAATAAACCAAGTAATAAATGAATGGTTACCAAGTAAAAAAAAACCGTTATCTATATTATAAATTTGAATTCAATTTACCGCATTTGCGTCTAGTAGAAACAAATAAATGTTTTTTTGAAGATAATGTAAAAATATCCATCATCCATCGGTTAGGACCATATATATATTTTCTATGATTAGGAAGGTGAGGTTATAATTATAAATAATCTATGGCAAATGACAATCGTCTGAGACGAACAGCGATTCCAATACGTACTCACATATTTCGTTCCATTCTGGTTATGAGCTAGGTGCCTATTTTTATAAATGTCATTAATCTCAATACTTCCAGACTGAACTTTTGGATCGGAGATATGAAGACGCGCGCTGCATTTTCCTTGGCGGAGATGCACAGCTCTGACACTAGACAATATTATACATTCGAAGGGAACGCGTTTCGCCGGAAGAATAAATAATTACGTAAGTTTTGTCCTTCTACTCTGTTGACGCGGTAGACTTAATGTAAATATTTATTGTCAGACAAACTTATATACTCGCTAGGCGTAGAGTAGTTTTTAAAATCCAGTTGTTATAGGTGTACAAAAATAAGGATATTATGAAAAATACCTTAAATTATAATACTTTGCCTACAACTGTTAATTTATTGTTATAGTAGAATAATTTTTAAAATTAGAAATCAATGATTAGGCAATGCTTTTATAAGTAGGAATAAGGTAGGTTTTTATACCTACCTAATAAAATAAGAAAATAGGAACATAATGATTAATGTTATTTAAATATGATTTGTAAGTACATAGCAGATTATACCTACCACTTGGTGACGATTATTTTTGTCTTATACGTTCTTCGTAATTCCGTTCCGTCACGATAGTTTTAGTTTTCGTTAAATGTGAAACATACATTTTCTACGCATACGGGATACGGGTATTAAACATTTGGGTTTTAAGAGAACACCTCAAACGTACGTTTTATTTTGGGGGTTTTACGGGATATACCTTTAGGAAATTTTCTTCAAATTTTCACATTTCTAGGTTTATATAATATCTGTAGACTGTAACGCATAGGTCATTAGAATATTGTAGAACATTTTACTGCATAAGATGCGTGTTATTTTACAAATGTTATTCGTCAGTGAACATTTTCAAACTGAGAATAATATTATATCATAAGCAGATTGAAATGTGTTAACGTTTCAGTGCTTCGAAGACTAAGTTTCGTAGTAGATTTTGATTCCGTCACGGGGTATGTATTTTCTTATTTCTCAGTAGGTTTTTTTTTTATTATTCTTAGTTGATCAAAGGATGTATTGCCCGAAATTTTTCAATATTTGTATTGTAATTATACTGGTATAACACTATTCCGGCTATCAATAAAGTCGTGTTAAAAATTAGAAAATTGGGAGGTATGATATTTTTTTAAGTAATTCTTTCGAGTAGGGAATTCGTTCAATGATATTTAAATATTTTCACCGATAATCAAGTACGATGACTTGTAGGTAACTAGAGACTGGGTGAATAGGAATTAGGTAGTGTGTAATATGGCGAAGATAAGGAAATGGGTCAACAGGATTTCAGAATGTTTGGTGTATGAAAGGGAAAGATGAAAAAGAAATGTAAGGTTAGGGTAGGTACGTGGAGTGAGGGTAGCAGATATGAGAATAATAAGTTAGGTGTTAAGGTACAAAAGAGGATAGAATAAGAAATTAATTAATTAAGGGTAGTGTAGGTTAGTGTACATATTTGGTTTAGGTGGTTCGGTCACTGTATGATAAGAGATAGTGAGAGTGGCTATAGAAGTTAGTTAATTTAGGTGGGAAATGAGGGGCGAGAAGACTGAAGAAGAGATGGATAGACAGAATACCGATCATATGGAGGTGTGGAATGAGAGTGGCTGAACCTGTATATAGCTATGAGAGACGGGGGAAGGAAAAGTGTAAAGGTAGAATAGTTATGTTAACAATGCCGAATACGTAGGAAAAAATCTTGAATTGCAAAGGCCACTAGCTTCAACTAACCATAGGTTTACCTAACTAACCTTATGACTCATTAGGACACTATTTGAATAAAAAGATCCTGAGTTGCAGGTAGCCGAACTTAAGTGTTTGATTATCAAGTTGATCCTCTGATTGTTGACACCATGGATAGTCCACGCCTATGTTAAATACATTTGAGGCCGCGTTCCCGGAGGGGAAGGCAATTGAGGCTCCTTTATATTGATAGTCGATACTCGATATGAGTATACTTTATTTGGCCTCAATTGTTCCCCTCGAAGGACGAAGACCGCTGATAAGACCATTATGTCCTATCCATATCTTTATTATCTATGATGGAGCCATACCCAGCTCACTCGTGTAAACTTGTTGCTGGTTGGGATGTCAGCGCACTATTTGTTTTCCATCTTTGACCCACGCGTAGCATACCAAATGTACGATTAAGAAAACACTAAAATGATTGTGCGTGGGTCGGAGAGAGAAATAAATGGTGCGCTAAAAATCTGACATCCTCTTAAGTGTTAAATATTTGCCTGCATGTATGCACTAAAAACAGGCAAATATATGCACTGAAATATTCAAAAATATTAAAATATTCAAAAAAATACTGAATGAAAACGTTTTTATTAAAATTTTTTTAAATTAATAAATAATAATTCAAATTGGTTTACAAAAAAAATTCTTTATTTACACACTTGGTATGTAGGTAACGGATGAACCGAAAATATAAAAACATTTTAAGAAAATAAGCATAAATACGAAGAAATCATGAAAACATGCAATTATATTAACTAACCAGAAAAAAACGCATATTGGTAACGGTGTTGTAATAATAGGGATCCCCCCAAAAAAATACGTACTAATAGTTCAAACAAATCATAAAAGCCAACTGTAATAAATATTAATTTATGAAAAACTATATTAAAAAGCATTATTATTATAAATGAAACAAAACTATCAACTATGGACCGTGACATAATATAGGTATTTCTATATTTTTAGCTCCATAATTTCTGTTAAAATATTAGGAAAATGTATTAAGTACCGTAAAAGTGCTAAATTTGAGTTATTACTTAAAATATTATATTCATAACAAATTATAATAGAAGGTTAGGTACTGTTATTCCACATACCGATATTATAGTTTAATTTAACTACAACATTCTAGTAGAGTCTGATAAAATTTGGTTCCACGACTTTGATCATACAAACTTTAAATACTAAACTATGGGTCTGAAATTTAGTTTATATAGATCTAAATAATCCAAAATATATAATGTTGCTTCAAAATATAAAAATAAAGTGTCTTGTATTGTAGTAGGTAGGTAACTATCAAAAAAAAAACTAAAAAAAATCATACTTGAAATCTATGTATAATATACATATATTGTAATAAACGTTCAAATGTTTACTTACCTAGTACATTTTAAAAAATTAACTTAAATTCATTATAATACATTATAACAGGTGTTCAAATAAACATTTCATACCACAAATGTTGTTAATTCACACAGTCTCTCTTCAATTTTAAATTTTTCTTCAAATTATCTACAAAACATAAATGTTTAGTAAATTGGAAGACTTGATTAAGTATTTAATCATTTATCTAAAAGAGATGTGCCGGGTCGCCACATTACTATATCGAGGGGCCATGGTGCAAGTGTCGTCCATAAATATCATAACATATATTATATTAGTTACAATTTACAAACTCTTGAATTAAGAGTTATGTTTGAGAATTTAATTAATTTCCTAAAAGGAAATGCCTCAAGGTTGCCTTAGTAGATCGAGGGACCGTTGTTAAAGTGCCGTCCACCAATAAAGTACCGGGAAAAAAACGAATAATTCAAATATAGAAGGTACTTATATCATATAATTTTATCAAAGTATGATTGTGTTAGTCACAGTCTTGTAAATGATATTGTCTTATGTTTTCCCAATCTAATTATACAAAATACTGAAAATTAATAAAATAACAAATATTAGTACAATAGAGAGACTGTGCATTGATTTACAAATTTGTCTTAAATTTACTTTTTGCATAGAGAATATTATGAAGGTGGGCTGGGCTCTTAATATCAGAGTATGGGGGATAGGTCTGGGATTTTATATTATCATTAATAGAGACTCGTTAATCGCTTTTATGTGCTTCAAATTGTTTACACGAGTGAGCTGGGTATGGCTCCATCATAGATAATATAGATATAACATAATGGATAAAACATAATAGTCTTACCAGCGGTCTTCGAGGGGAACTAAGGTGTCAACAATCAAAGGATCAACTTAATCAATCACTTATAAGTTCGGCAACCTTCAACTCAGGATCTTTTATTCAAAGTGTCCTAATGTAATTAGTCATAAGAAGGCTAGTTTGGTACACCTAATGTTAGTTGAAGGTATGGTAATGATAGACGACTACAATCACTGGTCGTGAGCTTTGCGATGATCTTTTCCTACTAACTATAAAGGTATTCGATATTGTAAACATAACAATGAAAGAAAATATTTAAATATTATTAATTTGGTTATGTTAGGTTAGGTTAGGATAGGACAGTAAATTAGACGTTAACTAATTATTATAGTTTTTAACACGGTCTTAAAGACTGTCAGCTAGAGTTGTACCAGTATAGTTATTAAAAACTTAAATACAGCCAACATTAAATAATGATTTTTTTAACACAACAAATTATAAAATGTATTTTAAAATATAACAAAATATAATTTTTTTAGGATTTTATAAGGTTTTCAATACTTATGAGCTTTTGTAAATAGAAAATGTATAAAATCAATAGTTTTAATTTAATATATAGTATTGTGTTTTATTATCCTACTGTCAAAGAATTCTCAGGGTTTTCTTTCCACATTTTCTTACATTGTACTAAATCTAATTTTTTTCCGCACATATTTACAAAGACTAAAACAGATATCTGACTATGTTTTTATTTGCATTTGGACTTTATAGTTTGTTATTTAATATTGACTGTAGACCCAGCCAAACACAATATTATTTTAAATTAAACATTATTTTATGTCCTTCATAAATTACAATCACATAATAGAGTCCGTGCAGGACCTTTTTCTGATTTAATTTTTTTGCATCCTTTATAAATAAAGTACATTCGTTTTTATACATTTTCTAATACATATATTACGGTGATACACCTCTGATCATAATAACTGTTCGTATTATTATAATGTAAACAATACCTAGTTTCTGGATTGTAGTTAATATGTATTGCAGTATTTAGCTTCAAGTGTATTCTTTTGTTTAGTGTTATTTCACACAGATTTCCCAAACAATTTTTTTTTCAATTCATTGAACTCTAGTAGATTTTTTTGTATAAATATTTTAGATAGATTAACCGGTAGATTAACCAGCTATACCTGGGAGTACGCTGAGTACCCGTGTACTCCTAAAGCGTGTTCCTACAGTCAAACTTTTTCCAAATTTTTTTTTTGTTTTCTAAAATCTATTTGCTTGCGGGCGCCAACATCTCCCTTCAATTTTTTTTTTTTATGTTTTTAACTCTAGCCAAATTTTTTAAACATTGAAAATCTGGTGCCCCATGAATAATCATTCTTTAATGAACTAAATATTTTAAATAATTTTTTCAGTTTAAGTTTCAGGACATTTTAGTTTGAACTTCGTTATGTGTGTTTCTACTGTAAATTTTTTTCCAAATTTCATTTTTGTTTTCTAAAATCAATTTGCCTGCGGGCGCTAACACCTCCCTTCAATTTTTTTTTTAGTACTTTAACTCTAGGTAAATATTTTGTATTGACTTGAAAATTGATAACTTGGTGCCCCATGAATAATCATACTTTAATAAACTTAATATTTTGAATAGTTTTTTCTAAATTTTTTTTTTGTTTTCTATAATCGATTTGTCTGCGGGCGCCTACACCTCCTTTCAATTTTTTTTTTAGTACTGTAACTCTAGTTGAATATTTTGTATTGACTTGAAAATTGATAACTTGGTGCCCCATGAATAATCATTCTTTAATGAACTAAATATTTTGAATAGTTTTTTCTAAATTTTTTTCGAAATTTTTTTTTTGTTTTTTAAAATTGATTTGCCTGCGGGCGCCAACACCTCCCTTCAATTTTTTTTTTAGTACTGTAACTCTAGTTGTATATTTTGTATTGACTTGAAAATTGATAACTTGGTGCCCCATGAATAATAATTCTTTAATGAACTAAATATTTTGAATAGTTTTTTCTAAATTTTTTTCCAAATTTAATTTTGTTTTCTAAAATCGATTTGCCTGCGGTCGCCAACACCTCCCTTCAATTTTTTTTTTTTTAGTATTGTAACTCTAGTTGAATATTTTGTATTGACTTGAAAATTGATAAGTTGGTGCCCCATGAATAATCATACTTTAATGAACTTAATATTTTGAATAGTTTTTTCTAAATTTTTTTTTTTTTTTCTATAATCGATTTGTCTGCGGGCGCCTACACCTCCTTTCAATTTTTTTTTTAGTACTGTGACTCTAGTTGAATATTTTGTATTGACTTGAAAATTGATAACTTGGTGCCCCATGAATAATCATTCTTTAATGAACTAAATATTTTGAATAGTTTTTTCTAAATTTTTTTCCAAATTTTTTTTTTGTTTTCTAAAATCGATTTGCCTGCGGGCGCCAACATCTCCCTTCAATTTTTTTTTTATGATTTTAACTTTAGCCAAATTTTTTAAACATTAAAATTTGGTACCCTTTGAAAAATTCTTTAATGAACTAAATATTTTGAATAGTTTTTTCTAAATTTTTTTCCAAATTCAATTTTGTTTTCTAAAATCGATTTGCTTGCGGGCGCCAACACCTTCTTCAATTTTTTTTTTAGTACTGTAACTCTAGCCAAATATTTTAAACATTGAAAATTTGGTACCCTTCGAATAATTCTTTAATGAACTATATATTTTGAATAGTTTTTTCTGTTTAAGATTCTGGGCATGTTAGTTTGTACTTTGTAATGAGTATTCATACAGTAAAATCTATTTGCCTGCGGGCGACAAAACCTCCATTCAATTTTTTTTTTTTTTAGTATTGTAACTCTAGTTGAATATTTTGTATTGATTTGAAAATTGCTAACTTGGTGCCCCATGAATAATCATTCTTTAATGAACTAAATATTTTGAATAGTTTTTCTAAATTTTTTTCCAAATTTTTTTTTTTGTTTTTTAAAATTGATTTGCCTGCGGGCGCCAACACCTCCCTTCAATTTTTTTTTTAGTACTGTAACTCTAGTTGTATATTTTGTATTGACTTGAAAATTGATAACTTGGTGCCCCATGAATAATAATTCTTTAATGAACTAAATATTTTGAATAGTTTTTTCTAAATTTTTTTCCAAATTTTTTTTTTGTTTTCTAAAATCGATTTGCCTGCGGGCGCCAACACCTTCCTTCAATTTTTTTTTTAGTACTGTAACTCTAGTTGAATATTTTGTATTGACTTGAAAATTGATAACTTGGTGCCCCATGAATAATCATTCTTTAATGAACTAAATATTTTGAATAGTTTTTTCTAAATTTTTTTTTTGTTTTCTATTATTGATTTGCCTGCGGGCGCCAAAACCTCACTTCAATTTTTTTTTTTTTTAGTATTGTAACTCTAGTTGAATATTTTGTATTGATTTGAAAATTGATAACTTGGTGCCCCATGAATAATCATTCTTTAATGAACTAAATATTTTGAATAGTTTTTTCTAAATTTTTTTCCAAATTTTTTTTTTGTTTTTTAAAATTGATTTGCCTAAGGGCGCCAACACCTCCCTTCAATTTTTTTTTTAGTACTGTAACTCTAATTGAATATTTTGTATTTACTTGAAAATTGATAACTTGGTGCCCCATGAATAATCATTCTTTAATGAACTAAATATTTTGAATAGTTTTTTCTAAATTTTTTTTTTGTTTTCTATTATTGATTTGCCTGCGGGCGCCAAAACCTCACTTCAATTTTTTTTTTTTTAGTATTGTAACTCTAGTTGAATATTTTGTATTGATTTGAAAATTGATAACTTGGTGCCCCATGAATAATCATTCTTTAATAAACTAAATATTTTGAATAGTTTTTTCTAAATTTTTTTTTTTGTTTTCTATTATTGATTTATCTGCGGGCGCCAAAACCTCCCTTCAATTTTTTTTTTTTAGTATTGTAACTCTAGTTGAATATTTTGTATTGATTTGAAAATTGATAAGTTGGTGCCCCATGAATAATCATACTTTAATGAACTTAATATTTTGAATAGTTTTTTCTAAATTTTTTTTTTTTTTTCTATAATCGATTTGTCTGCGGGCGCCTACACCTCCTTTCAATTTTTTTTTTAGTACTGTGACTCTAGTTGAATATTTTGTATTGACTTGAAAATTGATAACTTGGTGCCCCATGAATAATCATTCTTTAATGAACTAAATATTTTGAATAGTTTTTTCTAAATTTTTTTCCAAATTTTTTTTTTTGTTTTCTAAAATCGATTTGCCTGCGGGCGCCAACACCTCCCTTCAATTTTTTTTTTATGATTTTAACTTCAGCCAAATTTTTTAAACATTAAAATTTGGTACCCTTTGAAAAATTCTTTAATGAACTAAATATTTTGAATAGTTTTTTCTAAATTTTTTTCCAAATTCAATTTTGTTTTCTAAAATCGATTTGCTTGCGGGCGCCAACACCTTCTTCAATTTTTTTTTTAGTACTGTAACTCTAGCCAAATATTTTAAACATTGAAAATTTGGTACCCTTCGAATAATTCTTTAATGAACTATATATTTTGAATAGTTTTTTCTGTTTAAGATTCTGGGCATGTTAGTTTGTACTTTGTAATGAGTATTCATACAGTAAAATCTATTTGCCTGCGGGCGACAAAACCTCCATTCAATTTTTTTTTTTTTTAGTATTGTAACTCTAGTTGAATATTTTGTATTGATTTGAAAATTGCTAACTTGGTGCCCCATGAATAATCATTCTTTAATGAACTAAATATTTTGAATAGTTTTTCTAAATTTTTTTCCAAATTTTTTTTTTTGTTTTTTAAAATTGATTTGCCTGCGGGCGCCAACACCTCCCTTCAATTTTTTTTTTAGTACTGTAACTCTAGTTGTATATTTTGTATTGACTTGAAAATTGATAACTTGGTGCCCCATGAATAATAATTCTTTAATGAACTAAATATTTTGAATAGTTTTTTCTAAATTTTTTTTTTGTTTTCTATTATTGATTTGCCTGCGGGCGCCAAAACCTCCCTTCAATTTTTTTTTTTTAGTATTGTAACTCTAGTTGAATATTTTGTATTGATTTGAAAATTGATAACTTGGTGCCCCATGAATAATCATTCTTTAATGAACTAAATATTTTGAATAGTTTTTTCTAAATTTTTTTCCAAATTTTTTTTTTGTTTTCTTAAATCGATTTGCCTGCGGGCGCCAACACCTCCCTTTAATTTTTTTTTTTTAGTACGCTAACTCTGGTTGTATATTTTGTATTGACTTGAAAATTGATAACTTGGTGCCCCATGAATAATAATTCTTTAATGAACTAAATATTTTGAATAGTTTTTTCTAAATTTTTTTCCAAATTTTTTTTTTGTTTTTTAAAATTGATTTGCCTGCGGGCGCCAACACCTCCCTTCAATTTTTTTTTTAGTACTGTAACTCTAGTTGTATATTTTGTATTGACTTGAAAATTGATAACTTGGTGCCCCATGAATAATCATTCTTTAATGAACTAAATATTTTGAATATTTTTTTCTAAATTTTTTTTTTGTTTTCTATTATTGATTTGCCTGCGGGCGCCAAAACCTCACTTCAATTTTTTTTTTTTTAGTATTGTAACTCTAGTTGAATATTTTGTATTGATTTGAAAATTGATAACTTGGTGCCCCATGAATAATCATTCTTTAATGAACTAAATATTTTGAATAGTTTTTTCTAAATTTTTTTCCAAATTTAATTTTGGTTTCTAAAATCGATTTGCCTGCGGGCGCCAACACCTCCCTTCATTTTTTTTTTATGATTTTAACTCTAGCCAAATTTTTTAAACATTGACAATCTGTTACCCTTTGAATAATTCTTTAATCAACTAAATATTTTGAATAGTTTTTTCTAAATTTTTTTCCAAATTTTTTTTTTGTTTTCTAAAATCGATTTGCCTGCGGGCGCCAACACCTTCCTTCAATTTTTTTTTTAGTACTGTAACTCTAGTTGAATATTTTGTATTGACTTGAAAATTGATAACTTGGTGCCCCATGAATAATCATTCTTCAATGAACTAAATATTTTGAATAGTTTTTTCTAAATTTTTTTCTAAATTTTTTTTTTGTTTTTTAAAATGCATTTGCCTGCGGGCGCCAACACCCTCTTTCAATTTTTATTTTTGTTATGTAACTCTAGTTGAATTTTTTGTATATACTTTTTAATGTGTATTCCTATAATAATATTTTTTTTAAATTTTTTTTTGTTTTCTAAAATGCATTTGCCTGCGGGTGCCAACACCCTCTTTCAATTTTTTTTTTTTGTTATGTGACTAGTTGAAATTTTTGTATAGACTTTAATGTGTATTCCTACAATAATATTTTTTTCTAAATTTTTTTTTTGTTTTCTAAAATGCATTTGCCTGCGGGCGCCAAAACCCTCTTTCAATTTTTTTTTTGTTATGTATCTCTAGTTGAATTTTTTGTATAGACTTTTTGAACATTGATAACCTGGTGCACTTTGAATAATCCATCATTAATGAACTAAATATTTTGAATAGATTTTTTCTGTTTAAAATTCTGGTCATTTTAGTTTGATGTTTTAAATTTAAATTTTTTTTTGTTTTTTAAAATTCATTTGCCTGTGGGCGCCAACACCCTCCTTCAATTTTTTTTTGTAAGAAAAACGATTCTGAGCGGAGACGGTATGTCAGTCTAGGTTTAAGACATATTATATAGGTACTTATCTATAGTATTAAAAAAAATAATTGACCTATAATAAATTCCAAATTAATCATATCACAATATCCATTAGGTACTTTATAACGCGTTATACATCAACAAAAAACCGTGATACTATCATAGATATAATATATTAGTATACTTTAGAAGTTTCAAGTACCCACGAATAATATTATACAATCTCAACAAAATAACCGAAAAAATATTCTAAGTTTTTTCTTAACTCAAAATAATTTGCTAATTTTCGTGATTTTTCATTATTTTGTCAATTTTTGAACTTTAAATGCTTAACCACCAACAATATTCACTTTCTAATCGAACAAGATACTGAAGTTGAAAATCGAAGCATTATTTCGACTACTTATTGTGTACATAGACAAAAAAAAATTTAAAAAAAACACATCATTTTAAAATCAATACATTCATCGTTCCACTCAGAATCTAAAAACTAAATTATCAGTTTGTTTTATCTTATTTTTCTATTTTACAAAAATAATAGCTTTAATAAATTCAAAACATGACTTGGTGTCTGTAATAGTCAGTGTCAATGTTTGTTTTATTGTAATGACCAATTAATTAAATAATACCATTGAATATGAATTATGAACTTAATTTTAAAAAATATGAACAATAATTGTAATAAACTTAAAACACTCACAAAAAACATATGAGGAACCCTCAACTTTTTTTTTCTTCCAGTAATAAGATCTAATGTTACACTTTGTATTAAATGTTTAATGTTTTTGACAAAGCAAAAGTTTTTTATCAACAATTATTGAAAAAACAACAAAAAAATTCGAAAAATTTCAAATTTCTAAAGTTCTCAAAAAGAGTTAAAATATTTTGAAAATTATTCCATGCATAGAAATTGCTAATATAAACATATTTTGGTGAACAGTTCAAGATATACGGTTATTGGTTTTTTAATTTAAAAAAAATAAGAGAATAGATTTTGTCGAAAACTTGGTTACTTATTAATTAAAACTATTAAAACAAGTACGGAGAATATGTTACTTTTTGACACTACAAACTACCAACTAGAAAAAATATTAAAGTTGAAAATCTTGGTATTTTTACTGCTCCGAAATATGACGACAGACCCAAAAATAAAGTCCAATCAGTCTAAAATTAATTTTTATGCCTCATAAAAATTATCAGTGTTTAAACTTATTTAAATATTGGTGTTAAATTAAAATAATAATATTCAAAAGTAAGCGTTTAATTTAACTTGTGGTTGAATTATTTTTGTCTATATATTTAAAATAGATACTATTTTAGATTCTGAGCAAAGCAATGAATGTATTGATTTTACAATGTGTGTTTTTTTTTTTTTTTAATTTTTTAAATTTTTTTTTGTGCCTGTCATCGATTCGAGTTATCGAGATTTCACTGCATATGCAAAGAGCAAAGGCAAACGACGACTAAATTGAGTATTGACACATAAAATCGAATGGCATTTATTTTGACTTACAAAACGTTTATAGCGATAACAAAAAAATAATATAATGACTTGTAAAGGTGCGTAGGTATACAATTAATACATAATACATTAATCAATAATAACAGGCATATTATATTCTATATGATTACGTTTCAGTACAGAATAAGACAAGTAGGTATAATTAGTGAAAGTAGGTATATTAATTGGTTAGAATGCTTTGGCGAACTAAACAAAATTTAATTAAGAAAGTTATGAATTGTTAATGATTGCAAACGCGATGGACATTATTTATATTGACAAAACAAGGGTGTAGGGACTAAGGGAATTTGGAGTGAATGGCACGTAAGTTTAAATCATTTGTATGAACTGAAATCGACAAATTTTACTTAAATTTTTTTCTTTTAATAAATAAAGAAGTAAAGTTTATAAAAAAAGCAAAAAAGCCAACGGCACGTAGTGTTCCCCAAGCGGTCACCCATCCAAGTACTAACTACGCCCGACGTTGGTTAACCTCAGTGATCGGACGAGAACTGGTGTATTCAACGTGGTGTGGTCGTTGACAAATGTGAGTTGAAAAATTATAATATTTAAATAAACTATCTAACAAAATGTTATTCATGTTTTTATATTATATTACAATAATATAAGTTAATTATAAGTAAATAATGGATTATTAGGTTTAAAATATGATTCTAATATGTTCTAAAAAATCCAAAAATATTCTCTTAATAATCCTTAAACTATAGTAATATATAATATATTGCTTTACTGCTCTAGTTATATGCTTTTTTTCTTCAAATAGTATAAATATATATTATAATATCAATAACTGAATTACCAGTCATAACAGTGCCGCAACAACCGCAGGGGCAGCCGGGGCAATGTCCCTGTAGAGGGCTGCTAATCGTTGGCTCAAGGGGCCCCGACGGCGCACAGCATCTACTTTAAATTTTTAAATAATTGCATGTGATGTAGAAATTATGGTAAACATTGATGGTTTACCAATATCAGCTTCATCCAATAGTCAGTTATGGCCAATATTATGTTCTGTTTTTCAATATAACCATGTTTTTATGGTTGGTTTATATCATGGAAAGAACAAAAAACCTGAAAGCTCCAATGACTTTTTATCAGATTTTATTCATGAAATTTGTGATATGACTATAAACGGAATATTTTATGATGGGAAAACATATGGTTTCAAGATTAAAGGCTTCTCGCCTCTCGGTAGATTGACCAGCAAAACGCTTTATGCTGTGTATAAAGGGTCATGGAGGTTATTCCAGTTGCACAAAATGTATGACTGAAGGGGAATATGTTGAACATCGTATTTGTTTCCCTAATAATAATGCTAGCTTTAGAACTGATGAGCAATTTAAAAATCAAGAGGATGAGGAATATCATACAGGTGAAACTTCCTTACTTGAAATACCAAATTTAGGACTGGTGACTTGTGTACCATTTGACTACCAACATTTAATTTGCTTAAGAGTCACCAAAAAGCTATTGACCTTATGGCTAACTGGTAGTCTTCGGGTGAGGCTGTCTTTCAAAAAACATGAGGCTATTTCTACAGATATAAAAAAATATATTTTACCTTATGTACCACTAGAGTTTCAGAGGAAGCCACGTTCATTAAATATGTTTAGGCAATGGAAATCAACTGAACTAAGGATGTTTTTGTTATATATTGGTGCTGTTATACTGAAAAATCATTTAAAAAATGATATATTTAACAATTTTTTATGTTTACATGTTGCCATTCGATTGCTGTGTTCAAGCAAATATTGTAACATACCTGAGTATTTGGAATATTGCAATAGTTTATTGGGCCATTTTGTAGAAACGTTCAAAGATATCTATGGGATTCACCATGTTTCCCATAATATACATGCTCTTGTCCATTTGACAAAATATGTAAAAAAATATGGTTCGTTAGATAACTTTTCTACATTTCAGTTTGAGAATTATATGCAACAAATTAAAAAAATGATTAGAAAAGATGACAGGCCTTTGCAGCAAATTGTTCGAAGAGTAAATGAAAAGAATTCTTGTTTTGTAAATATGAATTGTGATTGTGATACAACTATAGATTATACATACGGAAAACAACATTATGAGGGACCTTTACTCTTGACTTCAAAGAATCCACAGTATTCAAGTATAAAGTGCAAAGCTTTCACTCTAATTTGTAATGATCCTAAAAATGACTGCTGTACTTTATACAATGGTGACATTATAATTATAAATAATATTGCTCATCATAAAGAAAATAATAATAAAGTCTTAATTGGAAGAACATTTTTAAGGTTAAATAATATGTTTGAAATACCATGCAAATCTTCTTTATTGGATATTTACATAGTAGAAAATCTTTCTGAAGAACTGTTTTGGCCAATAGAAGAAATTCAACATAAAAATTGTCTTTTTGCAATACGCAGAAAATTTGGTTCTTTCGCATCAATTCCTCTAATGCATTCAGACATATAATATAAAAAAATTTCAACGATGTATATCAACTGTAAATATGTACCTATATACAACATAGGTACACACTTTTAAAAATATTATATTTTCAAATTAACAAATTTGTCATTATTTTTTAGGATATTAATGATAATTGTATTATTGCGTTGTTTTCAGAAATTTTATAATCATAGAATTTGAGGATGGACTTCAAATTGTTTCCAAAAACTGGAAAAAAATGATATCTTTTATCCTGATGGTATAACTAATAAAAACAAATACTACAAATTAGTTTAAAAAATGGTTTCTCCAGGCTACCAACCAGAAAAATGTAAATGGTCACTACACTCTATCATAAAAATCTATGGACGCTGCGAGACTAATCAGATTAACAAATAACCCAGCTTCAACTAGCAACATAACCCTTGATCTACAAAATAATAAAAACTACACCAAGATTCCACAAATAATAAAAAAAGAAAAAATAATTTGTCCTCCATGGACAAGCATATATAAAATAAACACAGAATTGAATACTCTACGTAAAGAAAACACGCCTCCACTTATATACAAAAACCTTCTGAAAAATACTCTAGAGAACCAAAATGAATTTCAAGAACTATATACAGATGCCTCCAAAAATGACGAAGGGGTAGGAATAGCCATAATAAAAAACAATTCACAGACATCATTCAAACTACCATCGACATGTTCCATATATACAGCCGAAGCACTTGCTATATTGCTAGCCATAAAATATATAAACAAAAAGGAAAACCAAAAACATATCATTCTAAGCGACTCGTTAAGTACACTAATTAGTGTAAAAAATAAATTCAATCCGAGCGACATAGCAATTCAAATTCAGAATAGACTAGAGGAAGCAAACCAAAAGAACAACAATATAAAATTAATCTGGATACCTGGACACATTGGAATAATCGGCAACGAAAGGGCAGATAAACAAGCTAAATTAGCAATCAATTCACCGAATTCACAATATATTAACATTTCATCATACTCTGACATAAGAAAACAAATTCAAAGAGACACCACTATAATATGGCAAAATATATGGAACTTCCAAAACACCAAATTAAACCAAGTTAAACAAACGGTCCAAAGATGGAGAAGAAATCCCAATATTAGTACCACAAATGAAAAAAAACTAAATAGGGCCAGAATTGGCCACACAAGACTAACTCATGAGTACATAATGAGCAAAGGAAATCCACCAATATGCCAATCATGTGGCACAACAATTACAATAAAACACATATTTGAAGAATGTAGAATTTACATACAACAAAGAGAGGAGCTCAATATAAGCCACCAAATTGGAGCAAGTCTAGGCCCAAATCCTGAAAATGAGATCAACACCATCGAATTCTTTAAGACAACCAAATTACTCAAGCTACTCTAGTCAACCCCTTTTCAATGTACAAATTACTAAACGAACTAATCTAAAACTGTTTCTATTGTATCTTTTTGTATTTAATTCTTAGATCTGTTACCCACTATAAATATTATGTATCTATTATTTATAGTAACATGCTAATGACCAAGTTGTCGAAGCAGAAATTTTATAGATTTCAAGACCAATAAAAAAAAAAAAAAAAAAAAAATCTATGGCTCTGATGGTTAGTATTGTTTTTTAACACTTTTCTTAAGTTTGGTTTCACGTCTGTCTGTGATCAAATCTTGCGCGCTCGATTTGAGGCACTTTTTGAAGATGAAAAATTCTGAAAATTGGTATAGACCTTGGTCTTGGATGACAATACAATAATCCGTTGTCATTTTGGGACATGGACCAAAAAAAAAAAAAAGGATTGTCCCCACGACGTCGCCGTAATATCTCTCGCAGATATTGAACTTTCTCTCTTCCCCCAAAAAAACCGCAACCTCTTACGAAGCAAGTATAGGCGTGTCCTATCCATTATTATAATATCTATGGTAACAACGGTAATTATTACCAAATAACATTATACCGGTATTCTGATATAGGTACCGAAAACACCGGATAACATATTTCTTAAACGTTTAATAAAAATATTTACTTTCAACTAAAAAGTAGAAAATAAAAAATAAAAAAAAAAATTTTAAAAACACACTTTTCCATAAAAACATTTAAAAAAAAATTTTAAAAATTGCACTAAAAAGACAAAAATAATTCTCTGTACTTAAAAATAATGAAAAATTTATTGATGAAAAATTTAAAAGTGTGTGGTGCATCATACAAAACATTAAAAGCCGAGCTAAGTCTCACATACACTTCTTTGTTCAATCCTGTTTATAAGATAGTGACTGGCAGTATATGTCAAGTATAAGAGCAAAATAATGAAAAATTTACTGATGAAAAATTTAAAAGCCAAGGAAAGTCTCACATACACTTCTTTGTTCAATCATGTTTATAAGATAGTGACTGGGAATATATGTCAAGTGTATGAGCACCACACACTTTTAAATTTTTCATCAATAAATTTTTCATTATTTTTAAGTACAGAGAATTATTTTTGTCTTTTTAGTGCAATTTTTAAAATTTTTTTTTTAAATGTTTTTATGGAAAAGTGTGTTTTTAAAATTTTTTTTTTTATTTTTTATTTTACATTAATATGTTTTGTCTGCGGGTCAAAAAAAAAAATGCAACAGTTTTTCTGACCGTAACTAAGCAGTGTGAAATAATATTTTCATATATTGTATTTTAAATATTTTAAAAAAAATGAATGGTTTTGCAGACGTATTTGAAAAGGCTGTAAAAAAATTACAAATTGCAGAAAACTACAGTGATGTAAATACCAATACTGATGTAATTAATGCCAAAAGTCAACATCGCATGAGGGCAAAAAAAAAGTATGATTCTGACTCAAGCTCTGAATCTCCGACAAAACTTAATTATCCAGTAAAAGTGACATCTTCAAAGCGTTTGAAGTATCCAAATCCTCCTGAACCTATATTGGTATGAATAATTTTATATTGTATTTATCAATTAGTAATGATATTATTAATAGCTACTCATAAATATATTGTTATATTTACATTAGTTAAACATTTGAAATTATATAACTATGAAACTCTTAAATTCTTATGTTTCAGCATCATCAAGTACATTTAAAATGAAAACTCAAATAACACCAACATTGGACAATCCTGCTACATCAACTCAACGTATGATGACAAAATGTAAATAATTGAAACTTTAATATGTTTATTAAATATAATAATATATATGTCAAATATATTTTAACTAAAGTTAATATTGCACAATATATTATGTAAACACATTTTACTTCAGCACCAGATATGTTTGGCGACCTAGATTTATTGAACCTCAGTAGTATTTCTAATTCAAGTGAACTCAACAAAAGTAATTTTTTTATTACAATTTTTTGTAGTATAATCATTGCATAATATAACAGTAATTTATGTATCAGTTCCAGATTTAACCAAAACCGATGAGAATTTAGATGATAGCTTACTTTCCAAATTAAGCATGGAATTAAGTAAAATTGATTCACTATTTCCAACACAATCCATACAGAAGATTTCTAATCAGCGTACCACTATAAAAAGTAATTTATTATAACTATTGCGACTTAAGTGTTTTTGATATAATATCTATATAGCATTATAATATAATACTACATAGTATTAGGGTTTGTGAATGTATGCATTGACATACAGTTTTAGTAGTTGAAGCGCTCGGCCGAACAACGGGACAAGCGCCACTGAGCGCATTTTACAATAGACGCGTTTAAAATATTACGGACCATTTCTGTCCGTGTTGGTTGAACATTGCACGTAGCTCGTTGTTCCATCCATCTTCTCTTAATCAACTTACCTTAATGTAATAATATCCATTGAGTCTACTAATACGTTATTCCACCGATAAACGCAATAATGCCGAGACTGGCGCTTGTCCCGTTGTTCGGCCGAGCGCTTCAGTTCTTGTAGTCCTTGTTCCTATGAATCTTATATATAAACCGTGTGTTCACCAATTTAGGGAACACTGAATTTCTCGGCCGGATTATGTTTGAATAAATAAAATTTTTTTTACAAGCTAGTGGTATATAAATACACATTTTCAGATAAATTTCAAATTTTTAACCCCTTCGGTACGCGCATGCGCAATGCAACTTATTTTTTTTTTTAATAGCAACTGGTATTTTTGATACCAACTTCGGATATACTGAATTTTTTTAAGTCATTTTGACCAATTAACCATGGCTCTACAACTAAAATTGACTGAATGAGAGCCATTCAAATCTTAATAAATAATACATTTTTACAATTCATTAACATAATATGGATATAAAATTATTTAATTAAAATTGATTACAACAGTTATTTTATAAAATATGAAGTTATCGAGGTTTTAAATAATAAGATAATCTTAATTTACATATAGTTATTCAGATAATTTAATACTAGATAATCAGAAGTTATAACAATAATATGCATTTATTGCACATTAATATTCAGTATTATTAGATGTTTAATACCATTAAGCGATAAATTAAATCTACCCATTAATTTGTAATTGTTTATAGGTAGAAAAACCGTTGTGAATATTAAATTTATACTTGAAAGTTTAGATAAAATGAATCATTTTTATGCTGGTTGTCATACTAGTACGATTAGTTGGGTTAAAATGAACAACAAAGAAAAAGTGCAAATGCTATTAATTTATGGTAAATGCGATAGAAATTCTCGGCAGTCAGCAAGAATGTATGCTGAACAATACCCAGGTCGGTACCATCCACCGCATACATTTTTTATTAAGATAGAACAATTATTGATTAATCATGGAGCATTTTCTGTAAAAGTAGTCCGTAACCAACAAATTAGAGAAAACAATATTAATGAAGATGTGGAACTTCAAGTTTTAGCTTACATTAGATTGAATCCAAGATCTTCGGTTAGACATGTTGGTAGAGAAGTTGGAATCTCATTTGGCCTTGTACATAAAATTTTAAAAAAACACAAAATGCATCCTTACAAACCTGACTTAGTTCAACATTTACGACCTGCAGATCCAGAAAGAAGGTTAAATTTCATTGCTTGGTTACTAGTTCAAATCGATACACAACCATTATTTTTAAATCAGATATTATGGACTGATAAATCTAAATTCACGAACAATGGAGTTATTAACAAACAAAATAATCGTATGTGGTCAGATGTCAATCCCCATTGGGCAGTGGATAATCGTTACCAAACTGTATGGGGTATACTAATGTTTGGTGTGGACTTATTGGTGGAAAATTGTTAGGTCCGTATTTTTATGAAGAAAACTTAACTGCGAGACGATATTTATCATTTTTAACAAATGTTTTACCATTAATGTTAGAAAATTTACCATTATCTACTCGTCAAACCCTCTATTTTCAGCAGGACGGAGCTCCTGCTCATAATGCGCATATTGTTCGAGATTACTTGAATCGGGTATATGTGGGAAAATGGCTTGGCACTTATGGACCCATTGAATGGCCAGCAAGATCTCCAGATATTACACCACTTGATTTTTTTTTGTGGGGACATTTAAAAACAGTAGTCTACGCAGATCCACCAGTTAATCTAGCAGATTTAAAAAATAAAATCTTGGTTGCGTGTAATAACCTTACTGAAAGTCAAATAATGTCAGCAACTAATAGAGGATGTCTACAACGTTTTCAATTATGTGTCGACAATCAAGGAGCAAACTTTGAACAATTTATTTAATTATTTGTGTTGATATAAAATAACTGTTGTAATCTATTTTAATTAAATAATTTTATGTCTATATTATGTTAATCTTATTTATAACACGTATAAAAAAAAAAAATACGTAGATATTCAAAAAGTAACCAATAATAAATAATTATAAATGGTTTTATGCATTTTATAATGAATTGTAAAAATGTATTATTTATTAAGATTTGAATGGCTCTCATTCAGTCATTTTGGTTGTAGAGCCATGGTTAATTGGTCAAAATGACTTAAAAAAATTCAGTATATCCGAATTTGGTATCAAAAATACCAGTTGCTATTAAAAAAAAAATAAGTTGCATTGCGCATGCGCGTACCGAAGGGGTTAAAAATTTGAAATTTATCTGAAAATGTGTATTTATATACCACTAGCTTGTAAAAAAAATTTTATTTATTCAAACATAATCCGGCCGAGAAATTCAGTGTTCCCTAAATTGGTGAACACACGGTATATATAAACAGAATTATGATATCTCTATTATTTAATAGATATTGCAATGGGTAAATTATCATAGGAAATCTGTATTTAATTATTTAAATATAGGTACTGCTATTATTATGTATTTTTAAAAAAATTTTTTTTTTTTGTAGGTTCTGATATAATGGATAGTGAAGGAAATGATAATTTTGAATTTGATGATGTAATAAAGAATAATAAACCATTTTCATCAAAAAACAAAAGTAAAAAAATGATCGAAACTAGCAGTCAGTGTAAACGTATGTTTAATATAAATTATAACAGTTATTATTGTTACAATTAATTACAATTAATTTATTATTCTATTACCGGGCGCGTCTGAGACTAACATATTTCCTTTAAAATAAACATTACGCCTACGCAATATCACACATCCGCACAGACACAGACGTAGACGCAGACACGGACACGGGCACATACACGGACGCAGACACGGACACAGGCACATACACGGACGCAGACACGGATGCACCTGTGTTCGCGCGCCTGGACGCCAACATGGTACGGCAATATCGGCGCTCAACAATATAGGTACACGCCGGTACCGGCGTGGTCTACACGCATTATGTGTGGCGCGCGCCATCCGTATACTGATATTTCGAACGACCGGTGCAACGTATACCGGAGACGGACGATTCGCCGCAGTGTAATAATTCGAGAGGAATGCCGAACGAAGAGACCGGTGATTTTTTTCTTGTTGATATTTTAGTGCCGGACGCGGAGAGAACAAGATTAGCAATATTGTTGTACGAGTTTGGTCGGTATAAAATTTCTTGTAGGTACCTATAATAATCGTTGGCGAGTGAGTATTTCGGTAATTTTTGGACGAGGCTTTTTTACAATAGCCGATGCACGGTGTCATATCATTAAATAGCAATAAATTAATCATATTCATATTATGATTTTTAAAGTTGATGAATACAGAAGGGACACTGCAACGTGAGTTGAACCTAACGCAAACAAAATACTAACAATACCTATATAGAGAATATTATATTTCGTTACAATTGTAGCTGTAGCAATAGCTCGTATAACCGCGGTGTGTAATAAGGGTTACTCTAGTCGGTTACCTATGGTAGATACGGTACCTAGCTATACCAATCTAGTTCAACTAGTTGTATAATTTTTTATAAAAACGCCCACGAATACGATAACCAAAAACAAATTGTTATTAATTTTAATAGGCCATGTATCAAAACTCGTATCAATAAAATATTATTATAGTTGTATAAGAACGCAAACGCACACATTTTGTAAACGCCATTATATTGTTAATAAATAAATAAACGTTCACAGAGAGTTCAATATGTTATAATTATTATACTATAGATACTATAGTAGATCAATTACAAAATAAAATACAACAATTAAAGTACGCGAAATGTTTATGAAAATTATGTAATAATTAGGAAAAAAGGACCTATTGCAGAAAAAAAGAAATATAGTGAAAAAACTAAGCTGTCACGGGACACTTGGCAGATGTGAAACATTAGACATTTTCTTTTGCTAACAATGTTGAAAATTGAACATTATTGTTAATAATTTGTACATTTTTTATTACGATTGTAGCCCGTATAAAATAATAAGTGAACGATGGACAGCTGCTTAAAAATGTGATTAATCTCTAGGCTGAATAGTGAATAGACAAATTAAAAATATGTCACATTTTCACTTATATAAGTTTTTCTTTACTTATGCTTTGAAAAAACTTCTTTAAATTTTCTTTTGATTGCAACAAAATTGGATTTTCCTTCATTTGTATTATTGTTATTAAACCAGTAACAAGTAATATTAGTATCTGAAAACAAAAATATATTTTTTTAATCTTATATATATTGTACTCAAATAAATTAAAAAATAATTACACAATTACTAGAAAGAATACTTACCGATACAACAAGATTTAAATTTATATTGAATATTCCAAATGCTGTGAGTTCGCTTGATTCAAAAACTGATATTTGGTTCATAAAAAATTTAACCTAATAACATAGAAATATAATATTATAATAACTTCAATGGTCCTATGGCTTGTGTTGGTTAATAAATAAATATCATATCATCTTTATTAAAGCTTACACGGATTAACGCTTACACTGAGGAAGTACAATATCATTTAAATTATATATAATTACACTTTTTATTTTATTTACTTGCGTTTTTAGGTTTGCCGATAAATTTGAAATCTTTATCAATCTTAAATATGATATCATCTTCCTTTTCTAAAAATATATGATTAAAACTATTAAAATGTTATCAATTCATATTAAAAACGATAATTACGTAATAAAATATACGAATTTTGGTAAATGTTGTGTGAAATATGTTGTATTTGGCGTAGTTTGGTATAATAATATTGCTATTAATTATCCAAATAGTAATAAAAACATTGCCAATTGTCTTTAATGACAATCAAGACGAGACCATTGACGTAATTAGAAGTTTGTCTTATAGGGGTTAGACATTTTTTTACACACAAAATACTAAATAAATAAAATAAATATAAATATATAATAAATACAAAATTTTCAAGTACAGTGGTAGCTGGGAATATCATATTTATCAAAAATCATAAAATGCACTTTTAAATATTGTTAAACTTAAATATTATCAATTAATTATAATACATTTAACACCTATTCCGAAAACTTAAAACTTCAAACTTAAAACCAAGATGTAAAGTATTAACATAAAAATTACAATTTATTGAACTTGATTTAATTTAGAAGTGTCCGCTAAAACCATAGATCACTCTCACAGAAGCATAGGGCTCCACATGGCTACTCTAACTTTATCACTCCTCTAAAACATATTCACAAAATTTAAATTTATTTTATTTTAAAAATAAGAAAAGGGCCATAAAATATAATACATTTATTTCTGTAGATCTGTATATCTATATTGAATTATGAAGTTATACATTTTAATTTAATCAATTTACTTAAATATGGTTACATACCTAGGTACTATAACCAATAATATAACATTTGTATTGATATTACCTTTTCGTGTACACGTGATGCAGCAATGATAATGGACAGAGTCCATATGACATTTTGTAGGTTTAGTAAGTATGGTATACATTTTATTAAATAACTGTCAAAATGTAATTCTTTTAGCACACTACTAGGAGAAATAATAATAGAATAATAAAAAGAGAGTATCATGTTAATAAAACTGAATACAAAGAATCCTAATAGCATTTTTCCGAAACCTAAACTGAATATTCTTAATAAGTCCGACAGTTCAGCGTGTAACAATCGTACGTTATCCAGTGTTATTCCTGTTATGGAATGTGTCAATTCTTCAGGAGCGGCTAGAAATCCGGGAAGAAGATATTCCCAGGAATCATTCAACGTTTGGAATCTATACTCCAACTGTTGTAAGAAAAAATATGATAAAAAAATGACTGTAACGTCCACGATGAAATCTATTCGAATAAAGTACAAAACGATAGTAGTGATGTCCATAGTCTTCGGTGGCCATAAGTACGCCATCAGGAATGTATTTGCAATATAATAAATTAACGTGAAAATAAAGATTATGTTCCAGTAGTTTTTCTTCGGCAAAAGCTGGCGAATCATCAAACACCATGGGAGTGATGTTAGTTTTTGATCGTACTCGATGACGCCATTCATCAACCTAGGCACAAGAACGTAGTGTAAAAAAGTAGGTCAGCGCATTTCGGTGGTGGATGTTTGTCCATCGTCCCTTCGGGCCTCGGACAGGATAGTGTAATTTTACTGTATTCGATTTGAATGCAATGATTGCATTCGATAAAAAACGATTCTGAGCGGACTTTCTTTAATTATTATTGAGAATAATATTATTTATCTTACTGTATAACCCATGTTTCTGATATTCTTGATGCAATAATGACGGTCCATAATTTAAATAAAAATATTTTTTGAGTAAAATAAGTACTCGTGTGTATTGAGTACGTGATTATTATTAACATGAACATCCGTACAATTTCAAGACATTTATATATTGAGTCTGTACTTTGGATTAATAACCCATCTGAATTTAATAAGTAAGTTATGTTAATTATGCCAACAAACTTGCACAAGTATACAATAGTCCTTACAGTTGTTTTATAAACAAACGTCATTTAAAGGGAATTTTATTTTTGATACTAAATATTGAAACGAAATATTTTATACCTAGAAACAAATATTTGTTATTGTAATGCAATTGATTTTGTAATTCAAACGATTGAAATAATTGAAAAATAAATTATTACAACCATTTCACGGGGAATTATTATTTATTTAGGTAGGTAAATAAATATTATTATAATTGTCACAGTCAACAACACACATGGGCGGATATGCCATTTTTGGCCTAGGTACCGGGAAATATTTGTTAAGGCCTCATAATACCAATAATGAAATATATATAAACAAAGGCCTCATTATTTCAAATATATTATTTTTATGCAAATAATTCTTTCTTCCCTCTTTTTTGAAATGCAATTTCAAAAAAAGTGGGTCAGTGGATGTCGTTCTGCTGTACAGTAGGTTACAAGTGGATCAATGTATAATGGATTGTATTTAACTTGAATTCAATGATATAATATCATATTAGAAAAACGATTCTGTTCAGTCTGTCAGTCTGAATATTTTTTTATATTGTTATTATAAATTATAGCCTGTAAGTTGAATTAATATTAAAATATTATTTTTAGATTCTGAGCGAAGCGATGAATGTATTGATTCTACAATGATGTGTGTTTTTTTTTTTATTTTTTTTTTTATTTTTGTGTCTGTCATCACCTTTTAGGACAGTAAAAGTGCTTGGATTTTCTTCAATAGTAACTTTTCTGATAGGAAAGTGAATCTAGTTGGTACTTTGGGGGGTCAAAAGTAAAAATTTCCCAGTAGTTTTCAAAAGCGACGTGAAAAACAAAAGAAAAATTAAGGAAAAACGGGAATTTTTACGCAAAATCTGTTTTCGAGAAAATCGATTTTGGTTTTTGGTGTAACTCTAAAACAAATGACCGTAGGGACATGAAATTTTGACTGAATGTTTATATTAGCATTTTCTATACACCATGAAATTTTGAAAATATTTTGACTCTTTTTGAGCTGTTTACGGCCATTGTCAGTTTTCAATTTTTTTAGTTTTTTTTTCTATAAATATCAATAAAATTTTATCTGTTGAGTAAAAAAGCTTGAAAATTTAATAGAAGGCTCCTAGGTTATTGTTTCAAAGGCAGATGAAAAAAATTAAAAATCCTTAGTCACAGTTTTTAATTATAAGCATTTAAAGTTCAAATTTTGACAAAATACGGAAAAATCACGAAAAATAGCAAATTATTTTGATGAGAATTCATAAAAATTTTTCTTTTTAAATCTAAGATTTGAAAATGTAATATAAGATTACTCATAATTTTGTCTACCTTTATCAAAAAAAAAATGTCTAGAAGAAACTTAAATTAAATTTTTATGAGCGTCTGAAATTTATACTTTTACAACATTTGATATTTACTCGATTTCTCTTGTAACAATTTTCTTATTTTATTGTAATTGAAAAACGAATGACTGTAGATACTTGAAAATTTCACTGAATGTTTATATTAGCATTTTCTATACACCATAAAATGTTGAAAATATTTTGACTCTTTTTGAGCTGTTTACGGACATTGTCAGTTTTCAATTTTTTTAGTTTTTTTTTCTATAAATATCAATAAATTTTTATTTGTTGGGTAAAAAAGCGTGAAAATTTAATATAAGGCTCCTGATATATCGTTCTAATAGCAGTTGAAAAATATTAAAAAAACATAGGCACAATTTTTTTTTATAAGCATTTAAAGTTCAAATTTTGACAACATTTATCAAATTTATAATTTATTAATTATTTTGTGGTTAAAAATGTATAAAATGTTTAACTTTTATGGCTAAAGATTGAAAATTTAAAACAAGGCTCCGAGTAAATAGGGTATATATAAATTACTTTATTCACAATAATATCATCAAATATACTTGGTAAAATCATAGGCTGACTGACCGTTTTCGCTCAGAATCGTTTTTCTTATACAATGATATTATATCATTGAATTCAAATTTAACACCATCCATTACAGTGACCCACTTGTAACCTACTGTACAGCAGAGCGACATCCACTTATCTACCTTTTTTTTATTCGTTTCTATGGTGATAAACAAAACGTTAGAAATTAAAATCCCATTTTTATCGGTTTTTCATAATTTATTAATAACACCTTAGCATGTCCAACCATGTATTATAGATTTATAAGAAAAATGGTGTTCCAAGGGGGGAAATTTGTAAGATTCTATTTTTACTGAGATGCTCATTTTCAAATAATTATTTTATTATAATGTATTATTTTAATGAGTATACTTTTTTTAAATCATGTTTTCAGATGATTTATCTGTTCTTGAAGATCTAGCCGAAGTGAAGGTAAAGGTTCAAAAACTGTTGTTGAATCAAAATACAATACTAAACAAGTTGGACAAATTACTAGCAAATAATGATCGTTCAGTTGATAACTGCCTGCAAAATATTACATCAACACAAATTAATGAATTTGAAATACACTTCAATGACAATTTTCCACTAAAAGAATTAACACAATTTCATCATATTAATGACATTTTAAACAATAAAGCATACTACAGTCTTATGGTAAATAATATTTTGTATGCAAACAGTGTTCATGCACAATATAATATAACATATAACATGTGTTCATAAAAAAATTAGCTAAGATTTAATCAATTTTCAGAAAAAGAAACTATTAATGTATGGTGGATCAAGCATTAATGATGTTACACGCCACATTCTTATAAAACTTTTAACCAATGAAATATCAAAACTTATTACTGGTCATAAAGGAAAAAAAACATGTTTTGCCAGTACAAACTATTTTAAAGTATTACTAGGTATGCTTATTAATCTATCTAAGATAAATTATACTAACCCTATTACATTCTATACATTAAGTAAAAAATATGCTCTGTTTAATCAAATAGCAGCAACTGAAACTGATTTTTCAGATTCCCTCAATCTCATTACTCGAGTATTATAATACATTGCTATAGACATTAGTAGCACCTATACTGTCAACCAGTCCTACATATTTAACTTTTACTGCTTATAAGTTATAGCGATGTTGTATGCTAAACTTATTTTATAGAATATTGTACTTATAAGATATAAAAATTACATTTGCATATGTACATATATATATGTGTGAATTATTTTTATTAATCTTTTTTTATTTTGTTTACATACAGAAGTTTTCCGAGTCTTTTATGAATCAGCCACTGAGAATGATGTCAAACCTGCTATTCAAAGCTGGTTTAAACATGCACCTGACCGTTTAACTACTACACAGCATAAAAACAATGGACCCACCAATTCAAATGATCAAAATACATAATTTAACTAGGTATAATAAGAATTTATTATACCTATTTTAAACAGCCATTGATTTTTTTTTTTATATATATATTATTTATTCTTATAAGAAATAAACTGTTCAAATTAGATGTAAGTATTTGAAGTGTATTATGTTTACATAATATTATATTAAGTGTATTAAAGTGAAGATTTTATAAAAAAAATAAAAATATTATGAGTTCAATTAGGTACCTACTAATTAAATTGACAATATTGTACATGATGAATGGTTATTTAATAAATAATATGAAACTTAATTATATAATCTTGTTATCATTTTTAAGCCCGGACAATTTTAAAAACTATATATGGCACAGATATATAATCGTTATAATAATTATAATTGATTATTTAGTGATTAAAAAATTTGAAATAATCAAACATTAAAAAAATTATAATTCTGGTATTTCAGACTAGACTACATAGCTCATTAATATTTTAGTTGTAGTTGACTATTAATAGCAATACATTACTTATATGTTATATATACTTCTAATAATAAGTATCATGTAGTACATATATATATATATATAATATAACATATATAAATTATAATTGAATGCTGACTGGAATATATTGTGTGCCTAGTTAAATAATTGATTTTTTGTTTATAGGTACCTATACCTAGGTACTAATTACAATTATAATTATATAACTAAAGTTATATTATACATAATTAAATTAAATATAGTTAAATTATTACAATAAAAGTTTTAGACCTATTCTGGAAGCCTACTGGCCCAATAATGGTGTAGTTTCTATTCAAGTCATTTCAGGAACTCCCTAGGAAGCAGACATTCGTAATTACAATTAATAGCCTGTGGACGTTCCATTTAAAGCTTATGACTCAGAATGGCTCAGCCTAGGAAGTTCCCTTAGTTCCTGAAGGAATATCCTAAATACGTCCATAGAACTTCCTTATGTTGTTAGGGACCTGCTTATATACATTTTTTTTTTTTTTGAGAACTGTATTGGACGCGTTAAAAAGATATATTTTGGGGATAAAGATGGGCCCCCAAAATCAATTGGCCCCGGGATCGTGCCCCCCTTAATCCGGGCTTGCACCCACCCACTTCTAAATATTAAAAACTAACCGAGAGGCAACAGATTATCATTGACCACAGTCGTTGGTTCACTATACATATAGTATATTATTAAAAATTTAAATTACAAAATTCATCGGCTGGCAGCTGAAGTCGTAAGTATAACATTATAGTTTATTAGGCACAGCAATTATTCCGAACAAATCTGGCAGATAGGTTTTTGTTCGGATTAAGCGAAATTGAGCGAAATAAAGTGAAAACCGGATTAATAGCTATATGTACCTACGATTTTAGCGATAATATTGTAATTGGTCCCAATAATTTTGACCTCACATACCTATTATTGAAGAAAACTATAGTTTTGACATTGAATAAAATTATAAAAAGGCTGAGAGACGAATAAGCAGCCTGTTGCAGAAAGACACAAAATAAATCTTCTTTTTTCTTTTTTTCTATTTCTTGTTTACTTTATTTATCTTTAGTATTAGTAAGTTACTGTAGAATTTGATTAATAATCATTATAGGTATGTTTTATTATTTAGTCTCTCACCAAGTTTTAGTTTTAAGTACTTTTGCCGTTCGATAAGAGGTGAAGGGCAATGCTAGTTTTATTTTCTCTTTTTGTATATTTTTCACCTGTACCATATTTTAACTGGCAATAAATTATTATTATTTTTAAAAGGATATTAAAAAGGGTGGATAAGTGGATGTCGCTCTGCTGTACAGTAGGTTACAAGTGGGTCACTGTAATGGATGGTGTTAAATTTGAATTTAATGATATAATATCATTGTATAAGAAAAACGATTCTGAGCGAAAACGGTCAGTCAGCCTATGATTTTACCAAGTATATTTGATGATATTATTGTGAATAAAGTAATTTATATATAACCTATTTACGTGGAGCCTTGTTTTAAATTTTCAATCCTTAGCCATAAAGTCAAAAATGTATAAATTTTTAACCACAAAATAATTAATAAATTATAAATTTGATAAATGTTGTCAAAATTTGAACTTTAAATGCTTATAAAAAAAAATTGTGCCTATGTATTTTTAATATTTTTTAACTACTATTAGAATGATATATCAGGAGCCTTATATTAAATTTTCACGCTTTTTTACCCTGCAAATACAATTTTATTGATATTTATAGAAAAAAAAATTTTTAAAAAATGAAAACTGACAACGTCCGTAAACAGCTCAAAAAGAGTCAAAATATTTTTAAAATTTTATCGTGTATAGAAAATGCTAATATAAACATTCAGTGAAATTTTCAAGTATCTACAGTCATTTGTTTTTTAATTACAATTAAATAAGAAAATTGTTACATGAGAAATCGATTGAATATCAAATGTTGTAAAAATATAAATTTCAGACGCTCATAAAAATTTAATTTAAGTTTCTTGTAGACATTTTTTTTTTGATAAAGGTAGACAAACTTATGAGTAATCTTATATTACATTTTCAATTCTTAAATTTAAAAAGAAAAATTTATATGAATTCTCAACTCAAAATAGTTTGCTAATTTTCGTGATTTTTCTGTATTTTGTCAAAATTTGAACTTTAAATGCTTATAAATAAAAACTGTGACTAAGGATTTTTAATTTTTTTCATCTGCCTTTGAAACAATAACCTAGGGGCTTTCTATAAATTTTCAAGCTTTTTTACTCAACAGATAAAATTTTATTGATATTTATAGAAAAAAAAACTAAAAAAATTGAAAACTGACAATGTCCGTATAAACAGCTCAAAAAGAGTCAAAATATTTTCAAAATTGTATGGTGTATAGAAAATGCTAATATAAACGTTCAGTCAAAATTTCATGTCCCTACGGTCATTTGTTTTAGAGTTACACCAAAAACCAAAATCGATTTTCTCGAAAACAGATTTTGCGTAAAAATTCCCGTTTTTCCTTAATTTTTCTTTTGTTTTTCACGTCGCTTGTGAAAACTACTGAGAAATTTTTACTTTTGACCTCCTTTTTGACCAACTAGATTTACTTTCCTATCAGAAAAGTTACTATTGAAGAAAATCCAAGCACTTTTACTGTCCTAAAAGGTGATGACAGACACAAAAATAAAAAAAATAAAAAAAAACACACATCATTGTAAATTCAATACATTCATCGCTTCGCTCAGAATCTAAAAAAGGTTCTACGTAGAATGATATTTAATATCATTGCAATTGATTTTAAGTCATTTGAACTATTTAACTAAACGTGTAAAACGAACACGATTTGCAAATACCCCCCCCCCTATAAACGTCACTGAACAAACAATAAAATCATATTAGAAATTTTTATCAAAAACTAAAGTATCATACCATTTGGAATACTCAATGAATGATTATACTTAATAATATGACACAATCATATTAATAATATTATTATTATTGACACTTCGCGTAGACGCTATATTCATGTTATTTTGTATTTTAAATTTATTACATTTTCCGCTATTGATAAAGGTCAAACCACCTATTGTGCGGTTATGCCTATAATATTATATTACTGTACAACCGTTAAAACTCACATACCGTCAAAAAGTGATTTTTTAGTACAAGTTTTGTTCAGATTAGGACATTACAACTCAAGTTAATAATTATGTATAAAATATGGTACCGGTACATGCACGTATACATGATGGGGGTTTAAGGGTTCAAACTTAGGTTAGGTTATTGAGCTCAACCGAAACGTTTTCAAATAATATTATTTTTTGACATGCAGCTATTATATCATATAAATATTATATTATAATCTTACCTATGTAAAATAAAATTTTTAATTTGTGTAAATATTATTTTGTATTAACTACCTATTCGACTATATTATTGACGTTTGCACGTCCTACACAATACAAATTATTATTTAGAATCCTTGTATAGTTTATAAAACTGGTCATGTCGTATCTGCCGCTTTAATGTGTTAGTCTATGATTTATTCAGCAGTTTTCGTGGCCTTTAGTGTTCTATGGGTTAAATATTTCTTGGTACATATTATAATATCCGTGTAGCGTTTATACTATGGTCATTATACTTTGTATAATCGACTAACGAGTTTTTTTATTTAAAATCATGAACTAAGATAGTTAGTTAGTGAATCTTAATCTTTTTTAATCTTAGTTCATGTTTAAAATATATATTTTATCGATATATTTTTTGTGTTCACAAAATATGTTTATTAATTACAAAAACAAAAATAATACAAAAAGGTATAAGCAATAATTTTCAAAAAATAAACAGTATTTTGTTTGAAAATAATTGCACATTGGCTATCAATAATATTATATTCATAATAATAAAAGGGAGAAAAATCAAAAAAAAATCAAAATTTACAATAAGTAAACAATTTGACAATCTGAGATAATTCAAAGAAATTTAAGGAAAAAAAATACGTCGGACAGGAGACACAATAAACAAAGGGGGGGGGGGGGAGAATGCGAGATGGCGAATTGGTGCGGGTTTCGGAGACTAAAGAACACAATCCGATTCTAGGAGACGCAGACAAAAAGGAGTTCGACGAAAACGTCGAGGAATCCTTGCACAGTGATGGATTGCCGAGCGGCGATGCGTTGTCCTCTGCAGCAGAGTCGGAGCTTGCTCCGATCCCAGAGGCAGCACCGCTCGGCAATAACACGATCCAGGAAGACGACAGTTTGGAAATTTCAGAAGCAGACGAGGACAAATCAGTTTTGTTGCCGAGCAGTCGTACGTCGTCGTGTGGGGACGCGCCGTCCTCGGAGTCGGGGCCTGTTGATCCCACTCCGACCGCTCGACGACGTTTTGCGTTCAGAAGATGTGTTGGACGAGAACATTGAGCCGGCCAGGGGTATAGCTGCAAAGAATAGTTTAGGTGAGCTGGTCGGTTGGCTGGACCCGGCAGCAGCACCAGGAAAATGCGATCCACCTCGTTAGGTTAGGCTGATGAGAAACTGTCCACAGCTCACCTCTTGACCGAAGAGGACGGACAGGATGACGGCGACGCACAGGACGGGAGTATCCCACATCGCCCGCTTCGCTCGTCTCCACCGTTTCCGCAGCACAAAATCTCGCTCCGCTTCTTGGCCGCTCCCTCGGCCGTCTCTGTCTGGCCACGCGGGCTGGGCAAGGTTGTCAAGCGTCCGAGCAAACGCGCCAGCGACACTGGTCAACCCGCGGGACAGGTCGTGAGAACGTGCAGAGGTGACCAGTGGCCAACAACACTGCATGTCCGCTGCCTCCGACTCTGGGGTCTGCTCGTCGCCTGCACTTACAGTACCACATCAATGGCAGACAGAAGAGGAGAAACTAAACGCACGATAGGTGTTCGTTGTTTTCGTCAGCGTAAGGGCCATCCACTGTGTTGACCACAACGTCTTCTAAGATATCGAGTAACATGGCGTTTACAGCGTCGATGTTATAATAGTTAGTCGCGCCATATTTTTTTTTATTTCAGGATAATAATATTGAGATAACAACACCGATTGGTTTTACATAATAATGCAGTAGCGCAATGACTCGTAAGTCGTAACTAAACTCTTAGCTGTTCTATACTTATTAAATTTTAGTAAAAGGATTTGAAATAAATCCTTAATAATTCCACGGCTAAATATATTTAGCCATGAATAATTCGTTATTGCATCGCTGAATATCAGATCTTTTTTCCCAATGGTATTTAACCGGCTACCACGATTTCATCGTTTCTGTGCTGATACGCCGTCAGATACGGTGATAGTTTCCCGCCAATTATATTTGGCATCGTGTTGATAATATTATAGAGAAAGTGATACGGGTAAAAGAAAACTAAAAAGTACTTGTCCAACTATACACTCCGGCTAGTAGCCACTTACTTAGCAGTTAGCCCGACTTAGCAACTCTTTTAACAAGACAGTGTGAGCCGTTACTTTTTAGTTTTCTTTAGTGTTCCGTCTGTCTAAAGTTGACAAGAACTCGGGATTCAAGTGGGTCGGATTAATCAGATTTGTTGTGTAGTAAAAGTTTTTGACGTGAAGGATCATTGGATTATCGCGCAGGGAAACATATAACATCCTTACTCAACGAAATCATGCCTAGAAACGTAGAGATCAAAGCTCGAGTCGAAGACTTGGAGGCCGTCAAACAGCGCATTTTAGCATTGCGGTCGAACGCTGCCTATGACGTCTGCCCGGAGCCCACGGTCATGAGACAAAAAGACTCGTTTTTCAATTTACCAGCCGGAAAATGTGGCAAATTGAAACTCAGACAAATGGTAGGAAATATATAATTTTGACTGTAGTTTTTTGAAGGTTTGCACAAACAATCTTGGGGTTTCTCTATTTAAGTGTCGAAGAACTATAAATATATTAAAACAACTCTAGTTATATTATTGTAATTAGATAATATCTTATCCCCAACAATGATTTATTTTTGTGATGATCTTAAAAATATATTCAATTTTCCAAAATTAGAAATGAAAGCTGTTTACCTAAACGACAAATACTAAAACAGTTAGTACTTTACCCCAGCCCTCCAACAAATCAAAAATGCAGAACATTGGGTATGACAGTAATAATATAATATACAATGTAAATTAAAGCATAATAATCAAAAAATAGTTTTAATTGATTAACGATTAATTATTGTATTTGTATAAAATATTACATACCTACTATGGATTTATCATGTTCACAGGGTCTTTATAACGAGTTAATTTATTATGACCGCGAGGAAAGCACTGGACCAAAGTTAAGCTCTTATAATAAATGTCAAGTAAACGAAGATGTAGAAAAAGTACTGACAAATGCCTTGGGTACGTGGGGAGTCGTGAATAAAGAAAGAAGTTTGATCATGGTTGGCCAAACAAGAGTGCATTTTGATAGGGTTGATGGCCTTGGGGATTTTGTAGAACTGGAAGTGAGTTTTTAAATATGATATTAAAAAATAAATTTATTGATTTTAATTATTATTCATCTAGGTAGTTTTGAATGATAGCCAAACAGTTGAGGATGGACAATCAATTGCAGAAGACCTGATGTCTCATATGGGAGTTGAAGAAAAAGACTTGATATCTGTGGCATATGTAAACATGCTTGTTCAAAATAAATCATAATACCTGGACATTTTATATAAAAATAAATAATTTTATTACTATTATGCCCAAAAGTCTGAAGATTTATCAGTTTTATTACTACCAAATGAAATTGAGTGATCACTTTCTTGTAATTTTTTACTTGTTGACAAAGTATCCACTCCATTTGAACGGTCTCGCTGTACAGATGTTTGTTTATGCGGTGAATCAATTATTTCTGTATGTTTAAACAATTGTAAATCAACATTATCATTGTTTTGAACTTCATTGTTAGTGTCAGGAAGAAGCGTGTTTGTTGCATCTGATTCAATTTGTAATTTGTTTACTTTTGGCAATTGAGTAGATATATTAGATCTATTCTGAGAAATGTCAGTATGATAATTGGATTTTTTAATTGGAGACTCAGTTTTTGAACCAACTTTATTTACAGGTGATTCTTTGGACATATAATTTTCTTTAATACTGGACGACAATAATTTTATTGGCGAAATATTTGTAGAATTCGTATAATCCTGAAATTTAATATTTCGTAAGATTTCAGGGCTTGTATCATTTTCAGACTGTGAATTGTTTATGGATCGCCTAATTGATCGGTGATAACCAATCTTGTTGGCAAGCTCTTTTAAATTAATCTTGTTACTGCTGTGTTTTAATGCATCTAAATCTGAGTCGTCTGAAAAGTTTGAACGAATTTTGTTGTATGACTTTCTATTGTCTCTAATTAATTTGAAATCTATGTTATGGCGTGAACGATTTATTTGGAAATTTTTCAAATTTTGTTCTATTTTTGCTGTATTCATTTCTAAAGTTTTTAATCTGCATTCGGCGTCTTGTATTATATCATCTTCTGTTAGATTATCAGACTCTAACACAGTTGTTGAGTAATCTGTAGTTGTTGAAGAAATGTTCTGGTTGGTAAAACGGGTTTTTTTTTTGGAATCGTCAACAAAGCATAGTTTTTTTTTTACATTTTTATTTTCATAGTCTGTTTTAGTTGTTGGTATTTGATGAGTTTTTTCAATTTGTTTTGACAAATTTGATGCTCTATTTGACAATTCTTCAATCCTAAGTCGCTGGACTTTTATAAATTCACGCAACTCGTCATTGTCTTTTTGCAATTTTTTCACCAATTCTCGATCCTGTACCTAAATAAAAAATAATTTTTAACTTAGAAGTAAACAAAATATTCAAATATTTTTAACTAACCCAAGAAGAATCTATTCTTTGAATGTTATCATTTTCTTTTGAACATGCATGCTCAACTTTATTATATTCTTCAAACTTGTCAAGTTTAGATTTTATTTCCCCTAATTGTTTTGCCAAATCAATATTCTGTTCTTGCAGCAGTTTAATTTGACTGGATTCACTAATTTTTGTTTCATTCATGCAATTTAGTGATTCTCTTTTTAACCTGAAAGCATCCACTATAGTAAAAGAATATTTTATTTTTTTATAGGCGCAAGTATGAATAATACTAACATTTTTTCATGCCTTAAAATGTCCATTTCTTTTAATCTTAATTCATATTTTTGATTTTCAATATCTTGTAATTTTTTTTTGTGTTCTTCTTCTGACTTATTCAATTTTTCTTGCATGAACTTTTCTTTTTCCTGTGCCATGAAGTTATATTAGTTATTTATTTATTAATTTTATTAAGATACATAATTGAAATAAAGTTTAGTAAATTAGTAAAATATTTTATAGCATAAGAAATAAGAATTAAATTAAATTAAGAAGTCTGATGTTATTTTAATTCACAACAATAAAAAAAAAGTATCTATTTCTATCACTTTTAGAACATTAAAGCTGGATTCACAGCTATATCATGTATGGGTGTGGTAACTATGATTACAACTGGTAACCATAATAGTTGAGCAGTTGACGCCCTATTTCAACTCTAATAATATGAGAAAAAAAAATACTTCACCTTTAAATTTATAATTTTTTTTATTGTATCATTATATATATTTATCGATGTAAGTTACCAAAAAAGTAACATTTAATCAGAATATTATTTGATTGACACCACAATACGACACACAACATGAAAAGTGTGAACTTGGCTTAATGTCTGTTGAAAGTCAGAGAATATTATAACTTTCTTACAATTAACTAGTATGGTATCTTAAAAATGTTGAAATTTTTTCTATTTCTAAACGATATAATGAACGTTATATTGGGTGTAATGGAAAAAATGCAACGACTTGCCCTCAGAAATATTGTCACATTTAAAATTTATAATAGGTATTTTTACTCTAAAACCAAAATTGGGCAAGTTCTACTTAGACTGCTTAAATGCGGATTGTCCATGTCGTACGTGTGTAAGATGGAGACAACACCGGCGGGTGTGACTCTCTTAATAGTGTCATCCTCTGTAATTACTGATTTAGAAATCAAAATACTGCTGACTACCGAGGACCGTTTTCGTTTTTATTATAAAGTTTAAAAAAATGTAGGAAAACAGGTTTTAACAAGTTGTTTAATTGCTAACAGCTCTATGCTATTAAGAAAATACCAATTAATAAGTACAGAAATTTAGGGGAGGTGTGACGACCTGCCATACCCCCATTGCTACCGGCCCTGGTTATAACAATTAATTAATAATTAAAGTAAATGTAAATACTTTAGTAGTTGTGTGCAGCTAACGTGAGTTTTGGGATGAACGGTAAACATAAAATAAGTATTGAATGAGTAATATAACATTATAGTAAGCATTTAAGGTGTGAACAAAGGTCATTCCAGATTTGCTAATCTAAGTACTTTATGTAACATATGATTATGGCAGTAAGAAGTTGAGCGAGTTGGAATAGGAGTTTGATTACCCACAAAATATTTTTGTTATAAGATAACAGTTTCAGTCATTCATTTATGATTTTAATTATAATATAACTAAACATTCTATAGAACCAAAAGAAAATACAAATATATTATATCTATATAATATATTTATTATTTATATACTTACTGTTAAAGATGTTAGCTTTTTTTTTTGTAGATACCTAACAAAAAAAAATTAAAATTTTATGTTGCTATTTAAATTAACATTTCTCACTTACTTCAATTACATTAATTAATTGATAGAGCTGCTGTTGTTCTAAACGGAGCTGTTGTGTGGCATATTCTACTTCTTCTTTTTGAAACAAAAATTTACTATCACGAGAATGAAAATGTGCAGTCAGCATTTGTTCTACATCCGCAACTTTTTCTACCATTTCCTTGTTCTGTCTTTCTAGTTTTTTTAAGTGTTCTTTGTACTTAGTTTCTTCTTGAGCATTGATATTTTGATGGTACCTGGAAATTAAAATTGATAAAAATAATGTCTTACAATTTATTAAGTATTATTACTTTTTTAATAATATTTTCAAAGTATTTTTCTGTCCTTCTTTTAAATTGAATGAACTCAGGATGTCCTCGACACTTACAAGCCAACTATTTAATCTATGTTCAAAAGTATTACTCTCAATGTTATTAGATTTGTTTGTTTCTTTACAATTTTGATTGATTTTAACTTCATTGTCTTGACTGTAATAATAGAAATTATTAATACATGTGATAAACAGTTTACTTTTTATAAATGTGAATATAATTTAACTATCTGGCCAAAGTGAAGAGGATTTATATTTTGAGTTTTGATAAGGCTCTCGCCATTTTAATTTTTCAATAATTATGCATCTACTGACCAGTTATTAAATTAAAATTGTTTTACATTTTGTTAAAATAATAATTATTATAGTGTTAGGACACCTGAGATTATTTTTTAAAGTAGTCATTGATTTGAATAGGCAAGCCAACAATGAATGAACTTGTTTTTCATTAAAATAGTATTGGCACGTCAATTCGATGATATCAGAATTCGGTTGAATGCCTAATGCTTCTAAAATATCCTGAACATCATTTAATTGAAAACTAGGCTTGGTGACTGGAATTTTTCGAGTGCTATCACCCAAACGATTTACATAGGAAGAGAACTCATGTAAATTGCCCAATAACGGTACCTAGAAAAAAATTGTACTTTTAGACGAGATGTAACGCAATTATTTTATAATTTAAGCTTTATAGTGTATGTGTGCAATATCACAAAAAAGTCAAAACAAAACCTACTTCCGTAATGAACACGGACAATGTGAACACATTTTCTTGGTTCATCAGAAAATCAGCAACTAAGAGGTTGATGGCCTGAATCTTTGGAGAGGTGACGTTTCTTTTGTTAGTGTTCCACGTAGAGCTGTTTTCCAGAGTAGTGATCATCTGTTCTCTTATGTGTGCTCGCAGATTGTTAATTATCCCTTTATCTTTAAACCTTTAGATGCGTAGAAACAAACAAAATAAACAAACATAAATACCAATCACATAGGTAGGTGGTAGTAATTCAGTGATAAAAATGGCATACCATGGGTAAAATTTACTTTGAATATCTGCATTTTCGGCGCCGGTATTGTGAGAAGTTAAAAATTCGTTTTTCCACTTATCAACGTCCATAGTGTGGTAGATATAGAGTAAGTTAGACAAGTATAATAATATTAACAGTACCACTGCAAACTTGTAGATGAGTTAATAAATTTAATTTTTACCTCTCTGCCTACTTATAAAGCTACATCGTAAGACGCAATTTCATATAATATAATATAATAGAAAATAGTACTCTTTTTATTTAGATAGCCACTAGTTAGAAGCCGATGCTCAATAGACATTAGCCAGTCAACCAACTCAGTCACTCGCATCAGCAAGAGTAATGTGTATTCGGCAATGAGCTTGTTAATTCGTACCTTGTAAGTTGTTTTTTAGAAACTGTAAAAAACCATAAACAAAAACATATTCGTAACGAAGTGCGACTACTTGATAGTCGATAAACTGATAAGTGATAAGTATATGTTATCATGTCTTTAGTTTTTATTCTGTGGTCTTAGTAGTTAACTTCAGTTGTTACATAGAAATATAGAATAGAGAGCATATTGATATCTTAGTACTTACTACGTATTTCTGCCTTCTGGTTTGTTACTTGGTAGTAGCCAGTTGGTTATAATTATGATGACTCATGAGTAGTTGGTAGTTAATGTTTAGCATGAAGATTTTTTATAATATATTTATGTTTTTTAGATTCTTTACAGATCTTGACGATCATGAACTATAGGTCTTACTTAATGGACCGGAACAGGATTTAAGATTTGTCATAATGATGCCTAATAATTCATTGAATAATTTATTACGACCTGAATAATAGCACAACATAATAGTAGACAAATTTTCGTGAACAAATCGAGCGGGGCATAATACAATATTTTAAATAATTATAAATATGATTGTACAGTTGATTGGCTGTATGAAATATTACCGTACGATTTATAACGAATAGGGAAAATAAACCATACGAATAGAAAATTTTGTAAAATAATGAAAGTAAAAATAAAATTATCAAATGTTGTAGTCAAATAATCTCATAATACACGAGGCACGCAGATGTCCCTGTAGCGCAGAGGATAGCGCGTTGGACTTCTAATCCAAAGGTCGTGGGTTCGATCCCCACCAGGGATGAATTGGATAAATTTTTTGCAATTTTTTCCGCGTTTTTTTTTCTCAAACTATAATATAGCTTACTTATCAATTATTAATTTTTATATTAATGATATTGTTTTAATTAATTACAGTTGTAAAATGATGATCGTATGGTGTGGTGCAACTACATTACACCTGTATCAGTAGTGTCCAGTAAGTTGGTACCTATTGGCTATTGTACCTAAATCAGTCGCTTATTTACTCACGACAGAAACTATTATTATATTATAAGTAATTTAATAATTATTTGTTTGGAGTGTTTACTATTTTGACATGCACAAGTGACCCATTATCATAATAATAATAATATAATCTAGCGGGGCAGCTAATTGAGACTTGAGTGGTGATAGACCGTGTAGTGTGGGACATCATATCGTTTTTTTTTTATTGAAAAAAAACATGCATCTATGGGATTCTATAAATTTCTGATATGTATTGGTGTAAGAATTTTAAATGAGATGCGATTATGCGATGTATTATAAGTTGTAATCTAATATATAAAACTCGTATTAGTGTACGTACTCCTACGTAACGGCTCGACCGATTTTAAATTTTAATGACATTTTTGGTAGGTATGAGAATAAGTCTAAGTATTTTTCACCCTCCTACCACCAACCGTGGAGGTGCTCAAACGGGAATTTTGAGATTTACGGTGGACATTTTTGTTTATAAATGATTGATATTGGTTATAGGAGAAATAACTAGTAAAATTAGTATAATTAGTATTTATTTATTATTGGTTACCATTGGTTATTCGGTAGTCAGGTCCATAAATTATTAAGATCAGGTACAAGCTTGCATGAAATTGAATTTTTGAACATTGCCTATACCAAGATGGATGACGTAGTCGGATTGCCTACCAGGGTGGCTGAGTTGCACTTACTGCAACAAGCAACACCCAAAGAAGTTGAACAATCATAATTTTTTTAAGAATTGCCATTTGTATGGGCAACAAAGTGCATGGAATCAGTTAGTATATTAATGATAAAACCACAAAATATGTATACCTATATGAGCGCAAATGGTGTTTGACGATGGTGTTAAAACCTACTCTAGTTAGTAATATATAAGTTTCTACTTTCTTCCAATATCGAAATATTCCTCGTAAAATCAAGAACTTCGGCAACCATCATCAATATTATAATCGAAAAATCAAACGCATTAAATGCACTAATGACAATTTATCTACTCATGTTTCCGTTATTTTATTTTTTTATAAATATTTTCGATTGTCGATAATTTGATGATTTACATCCCTATAGACCTATATAGTTCTATCCCTTTTGATAGCATTTTGGTGTCTTGAGCACGCCATATTGTTGATACGAGTTGTCCTAAGTATTAAGTTACGACCTATATAATTTCATATTATACTCGTACGACTTACATATCGTGTAGCTTTTAGTGGATATTGCTATTTGCTATTTTATTTATGTGCGACTTAGGCGTGGACTGTTTTGCATTTGTTGCGCGAAAGTGAAACTCACGTAGCTAGTGCAAGTGTTCGAGTTAAAATAAAGTTTCTAAACAATATATATTATATACGAACAGATAAAAAAGTTACAACTATTTTTATCCGTTTCAAAGTAAAATTCAATTTGGTGCTCAGATTTTCGTTTTATATAACATTATGGTTTCGAGTACCTATAGGTATACCTACCTACCTACGGTGAATTGGCCACTGCAGACAGCAGTATTAAATCAGTTAAAACAATATGAAGTTTTTGTGCTAATATAGAATTTTGAAATTGAATTTTCTTTTTGTTCTTTTGTTATACATTTATAGAATTTAATTTTTAAAAGCCGTAAGTGGAAATTATTGTTTATTTTTATGTAAAGTATATGAATAACGTTGCATTTTTTTTTAATTATATACAAAGTAGAAAGAAAAATACTATTTTAATTTTTGAGATTTCATCGAAGTCAGATATCTATTAGCTAGAATGGTATTTTAGATTGCCCAACATTTTTATATGATAATGTTACATATATCGATGAACCACAGTAGTCACATAATTCAATCACAATATGTATGTATATATACTGTAAATATTCAAAGTTTTCCAGCAGTTTTAGTTATATTTAAATTTAACCATCAATAAACAATGACTCAATGGAAATTATTAATGAACCATTATATTTATTTTGTGCGCCTAAAGTTTCGAAATTGAATAATTCACGAACTCCGAAAACAAACCCATATTTTAATTTCCTATGTTATTTCACAAGATTAATAAAATAACATAATAGATTTATATTAATGAAGTATAATGTTTCGTTGTGCAATAAAATTCACCAACTCCGTAAAGATTTACGCTTGCCGAACAGACACACAATTACAGTCTACAGTATAATATGTACAGCAAAGATGGTCGATTAAAGGATGCTATATTGACACTTAATACCGTAGACAAAAAAAAAGAAATTCGCCTATTAATTAATAATTAATATACTTATATATGATCTTACATAGGTGATTATTTATCAACTGAGGAATTAGTGCACTTTACGGGACTCATTTTTGACACTAAAAACAATAATATGGTGAGATCAGAATATTTTGTCGGGAAATGTAGGTAGTCTTTTAGTAATGACTGCAAAAATAAACTTTACGAGACGAACATAAATTCATGATTCACGTATTAACATTTACCATTGAGTGCACATATAGTATTGGGTATAACAGTACCAAACTAAAAAAAAAAGAGGGCCTTGAGTAAAGGCCAATTATATTCATGCACGGATATTATAGAACTATAGAAGACTATGCTATTGCAGCATAATAATATTTATAATATTTAGGGTAGACTGGGAGGTATTTGGCCCAGTATTCTGCAACAATAAACTCCCAAACCCATTTTATTCCGGCCTTTCTTTTTTTATCTATTTCAATTTCTATTTCTTTTTCTACTGATACCTTATGTGCATATTTTGATCACATTGCTATTATAATTTGCTATAGATTAATATTAAAACATGGAATTTCTTTTGTATATTTTAAATGGGCGAATATGGATGTATTCTTGATTAATTTATAGTACATGCCTAGGTATTTCACACTAGTTGTTTCTTTTCATGGAAGTGATGTACATGTACTCTGCTAATACCTTTTTTGAAGAAATTGTTTTTAAATCAAACTAAAAATAAATATAAAATGTAGGTATGCATTATACTTTTATTTTGTTTTTAACCGACAGCATTCAGCAACTGAATGACTAAAACCAGGTCTATCGTTAGTTTGTTGAAAGTTTCTGCCTAAACAAAAATGTTTGATTTTCGTTTCTGTCAAATCTAGGTTTTACTAAATTATACTTTGATAACCATTTAGAATTACCCAGGTACCACCAAGACTACGAGGAGGTGGTTCTCATAACCAATAATTGTGTTCTAAAATCTATACAGTAACTATAACCTAATTAATACAAAAAGTATAAAGGATAAATATAATATTTAAATACTACAAAATAAAATCAACATAGGTACTCGTTTTACTAATTTACTAAAACATTATTGTCATCAACATGAATAGTTGTGGTTTCGACAAAATAGCGATACTATAAAATATTTATTTGTATCGATTTGTATGCAAAATTAAATTTAAAACCTTCAATTAAAATCATTAGTTTTTCATGTTTACAATTTACAAATTCCATTTAAATAAAATATATTACCTATGTACCTATTTATTTTCAATTTACACGAATGTAATCAGATTACATATCATGCGTATTGCGTATAATGTATAATATACATTGTCACCGTTAAATACGCGCCCGATAGTGTACACAGTACCTATACAAATAATGTTTTTATTTTCACAAAAAGCTTAGATTTTATATTCATAAAAAAATTTATATTTTTCATAGTAACACACATTTCACATATGTATACATTAATTTCGTGGTAACTGGTAATATATATGAATTTGATACAGGCTGTTCAACTGTAGTCTGTAGGTACTAGGTATATATCTATACTCAATAATATTATATAGTATATTATACACAAGATAACAACATGACGTAGACAATACATTCAATTCCCTATATCACCAACATTTGTTAAAACATAATATATATAAGAAAAGTTTCGTAACAATTACTTTGAATATTCCAGGAATCACGAACAATATTAACAGTCATTTTAATTGGAATACATTTTTTTATTTGAAATATGGTCCGTAAATTAATTTTATATTAAATTTTTTTCTAAAATATTATGCTTCATACCTATAACGAAAAACCTAAATAGTTTTTCTTCGTTATGGACCGCCAGTTAATAAAACATTTAAATTTCTCTCATCATCATGCATATACCTATCAAAGAAGTTAAATATTCTGGGTCAACTGTTTTTTCACGTATTTTCAAGCTCAAAGTATTTTAGGATTCGTTTTATATTAAATTGGGTTCCCTCTAGAAAAGTACCATAACAAGATTTAGTAGGGATTTAAAAAAGTGTACAAAGCACAGTATAGGTTTTGAATACTTCTCAATTACTTGTTAGTTTGAAAAAGGTTATTTTATTCTAATATTATACACGGGTTTTGTGCTATATGTATAAAGCTCTTGTGAAATAGATACATATTTAATTTACTGTCTATACATAGACATATAGTGCTACAAAGTAATTACCTATATATAAGCATGCTTACAGACTACAAGGTGTCATAAATACATTTTAAATCCGAGCAAATAGAACTTGAATATAATATGTCATTAAAAACTTTTAACATGTTTTAAAAAATATTATATCTAATATTTACTTTTATTATTTTTATTTAATCCGTAGTTTATAAATAATGTTTTAGTTCTATAATAATTACTTGACATCAAAACATCAAAATAATGAACATCATTAAAGAAATTATTGGTTCCTCACTACGTTAAATAAAAATTATCGTTCCCGATTTTATTTAGAATTCAAATTCTTGAAACGGTATAAATAATATTCTAAGAGGCTGCCTGTTACAAATAAATGTTTTAAAATTTTTTTTTAAATATAGAATGTATACGACACGACATACCTATAGATGTATGTTAAATATAATTTAAGGCGTTAAAAATGGATGTTGGTCAGTTATCACTTACTCATACTCATAAGTTTGCAAATGTAAGCATTTAAAATGAAAAACATCTAATAAACAATATACCTATAGTTATACTCTAAAAATGTAAAGTTAATAGGGGAAAAAATACTTGGTTAAAAATAAGTTATAACTTATCATACATAAAATTATATAAAAAATTATATATAAAATTATAACCATTATTATTATTATTTTATCCAACCAAAATCTAGACAACAAATTAAAAGAAAAAAATGAATATAAGCAATTTGCAGAACATATTTACTCTGTCAAATTGTTGTTTCTGTCTCAAAGTCACAAGAGAATTAAACACTTTTTGAAGCGTTAAAGGGTAAGGTAACTCCATTTTACCCTCACTTTACAACAATTTTCGCATGTAGTCATAGATTTAAAATTCTCATAAGGCTTCAGGTTATAGTTTCTTTATTTATACTAATAGATTTTAACGTACTTATAAAATCAAACGTTTATGTAAATGCCATAGATATAAGCCATAAGCTTCAAGAGATCTTTGTTTTGGAAGCTTTGATTCATAATAAAACCGTTCGGTAACGCATAATCTAAAACACAATATGTAATTTAGTGGCTCGGAGAATACGTTTCTCGTGGGATTCGAATTACCTTACCATGCGTGATTGTAAAAATGATGTGTGCTCTTGGCAAACTAATTTTAGGGACAGCTAAAAGCTCAACAAGTCAAATGCAGAATTCTGAGATAAAAATTAAGTTATAACGGTTTTATCGACATATTTAAAAATGATTCTCATAAATTATTTTAGTGTGATATAATAAATTGTAATTTGCGTATGGCTAATTTAACGATATCAGGTTAATTAAAATGTTTGGTATGCATAATGAAAAACCGAGGAACTCGCTTCTGCTGCATCATAGTGTAGTTTGTCATTGATTAGGTCACTGTAATGATGTGTTAAATTTAAATTTAATGATAGATCGTTGCATACGAAAAACAATAAATCCTGATCGGATACGACATTAGTGGCTTTATTTCTAAGGCTATTTTATCATACATTTATAATTCTATTAATCATTTAATTTTATTAGTAATACAGTAGTTTGAACGAATTGTTGCCAAAATAAATAGCATATTATATTATATAATTACGGTGATTATTATAATATTATTTCATAATATAATACATTACTATAGCTGTTATTAATTTAAAAGTCAATATCAACGTATCGTATAATGTCATGGATAGGTTAATGGTATTTTAAATAAAAATACATTTAACTATCTTGAACATGTCATTGTCCAATGTGTATAGTAAATAATAATATACTTAGTAACGAAAATTTTCAAATCACTACGCATAATATTTTTTGAATTACAACAAAATAACAAAAGTTGTTTGAGGGAAAGATCTTTATTTTTAGTTTAATAGCTAGTTAAAAATTAAAAATTTGAGCTTCAAATGCTTATAAAATGAAATTTTGTCCATTTATTTTTGATATTTTTTTTAACTGCTGCTGCTGAAAAAAAAAACATACGAGGAAATAATTTTTCATATTATATGATAAAAACTTAGGTTGAATCGAAAAAAAAAATAAAAATATGTTGTTGATTTTATCTATGCACGATATACCTATATATTTCATATATTCAAAAAAATCCCAAATAATTTTGAATATTCTATAGCAACGAATAAAAACACTATACTTTGACTACTTAAGCTTTATTCATTAAGTATCACTATAATATTACGATAGCCGGTCGCTTACTCCAGTAAAATTTCTATTAATATAGACGATCTAAAGATATTTCATAAACTAGTCATAAACTACTTTTTGTAAATGGATATCTTATTCAACTTTATCTCTAATGAGTCTAAACAACTAGAACGTGTTACCTGCATTAAAGATCTAGGCTTTAAGTCTTCAACAAATTTTAGTTTTAGTCCTCACTTCGACATAACTGTCTATAGAGCATTTAAAATTCTCGGATTTATCAAACGTAACACAACATTATTTTAGTCAGCCAAATGCTTCATCTGTTCCTTATATTTTTCCGTTGCTGCAGGAAAGTGGATCGGCAGTCCGGTCCGACACTCCTACATAGCCGAGGACTACGTCTTGAACGTGTCCAAAATACATTTTTGAACCACTCTCCTTTAATATTGAATATTCAGCACAAACCCTCTGAGACATGACTGTACCAACTTAAGACTACAGATTCTTAACATTACTATACGCTAGCCTCATCTCGCCGCGATAAAGCAGTCACAGGGACGAACCAAAGGAGGGGTCATTTGATTTTCAGTCGGAAAAATGGAATTTATTTTCAGCTGAATTAAACCATTTTTTTTAAGACGAGGAAAATAAAATAAAATAAATTGTTTCAATGTTAATATTGCTTAAACTCAATATTTTCGTAATGAGTTATGGAGCGGATTCGCAAAAGTACAGCGATTTTCGTACAAATAAATAAATGTAATAATTTGTAGCCTTTTTTATTCATTTTAAATATAAATAATTATCAAATAACAAATAAATTGAACATACCATACATTAACATTCAATTAGAAACTCACAAATACTAATACTGTACTCACTTAAAAAAATTATGGCAATCACTTATTTATTATTTTATAAATTTAATTATTCAAATAAATATCGCAACTAAGTTTTTACATACATACGTTATCAAAATGGATAGCTTATTGACCGACTACAAAACACCGACCGTAGAAGATCCCGCCTTTTGAACGTGCAATATAAAAGTGAGCCCGGTCTCGTTTTTCCCGCATAACAAAAATAGACACCAATAATTGAAACGCGTAAATACACTTACACTAAACCGGTCAAAATGCGCATTCCTTCGTATGACGCACTTTAATCAATTGCAACCAAACTTTTTTAATTTCGGTTATACAGGCCGCAAAAGAAACGTTGATGTATGTTTGATGTTGTGTACAAAACAAAACCGATCTATTGTTCGATCTTTATTAATAATTATTATTATAACAAAATGGTTTTATTTTTTTCTTTCTATATATTTTTAATTTTTTATCATTGGGCCCCCTATTATGGGTTGGGGCCTTGGGCCCGTGTGTTTAACACACGCAACACACTCGGTTATTGCGGCACTGTGAAGAAAGCTGTTTCTTCGGCGACGGCGGCACTCTAGCTAGGTTTTACCGGAAGAGTCAATGTTTACACGTAAGTTTGTTATCATTTTATTTTGGGGCTTATATTTACTTTTTAGACTTTAATTAAATATTTATTGCCACGGACAATCTGTTAACTAGGTGACGTAGAAGCATTTATACGTTTAATCCAAAAAGCGCAATGTATAAAATACGCAATACCGAACAGTCCAAAGGCCGTCTTCGTTTCACCACGGCAAGTTTAATACGTATACCTTTTTGCATATACTATACGCCGGCCCATTAATAGGTACTCTATTTATTGAAATTTGTACTTATTTGTTTATTCGTTGTTGCATATAAATTACAAAGTGACTATAACCCCAATCGAACGACTGGAATAATTATGATATCAACGGCACACGTAAACTCGCTGACGGAAAATTTACTAATTATTGCTGAACGCATGGACATAATAACGAAATCGTATACAAAGCCGTGTCGGTACACAGCACATTTGCACAACAATACATAATATTATATTAATACACAAATACATATTTTGTTTTTATACAATGGAACCTATACCTACAGTCGGAATCTACGACAGTCTCACACTCTCCCGTATATGGTACAACCGAAAATACCTTTAGTCTATACACAAGAAAATTAACAAGCGTAATGTAGGTAACATAATATAAGCAAACTAAAATAAAAAATAGCAAGGTATTAGGCAGGTGGCTTAAACCATAGAATCATATTTTTATATTAAAAAATGTAAAATTCATTACATAGGCGTCACTACGGCCTCTGCTGGGTACCGTATCCGTTACTCCGGCTTCTACCAGTGGCAACGGCGACAAGACGGATAACGGCGTTTTGATCCAGCAGCCATCTTCTGCAGTGGCAGGTGGCATCAATGCCAAAACAGACGATTCGGCACGTGATGGCGAATCCGTCGAAACGGGCAACTCCGCGGACGTACCGAACGACAATCCAATTTCGGGAGCATCGCCCGAGGAATTTTTACGCACGGCCACATTAGGTAAAGACACAGATCTCTTGTTCACCGGGAAACTAAGGACATCGCTGCTTTCAGACGGTTTCAGCATATCCGACCGATGATCGTCGACAGCAGGTACCATCAAGTCGGGCGTGGATTTCCAACCGACATCTGTAGGTGCTTCGGCCGCTGAATTTGCACGCAAAGCCATATTCGGTAACGATACAAATCTATTTTGCAGCATTGGCCACGCATAGCTTTAAAATCACTCACTGTAGTTAAGAAAAAACAATATCATAATTTATAACGCTATTGGTTAATTTTATACATATATTATCAATGATATTATTCTCACATAATTTAAAGCAAATTCCTAAAATGTATACGCATTTATGTGTCTGCTGGCTTAATTAATGTTGACTAAATGGTCGTATAATGATATCAAATACCAATGTTAAGTACAAATATCACTATTGACTGAGGCGTGTATTTGGTCGAGGGAAGGGGAGGGGTGTTTTGGGTGTTATGACACCACCCTTCCACCCATAGTTGTGTTTAAATATTATATTAAATTGGAACACCCCTTTTTGAAAAATCCCCGTTACGTGCCTGATTATTGTTGCAATGTCGATCTCGCCGTCGATAATACCCATCGTCGCATCTTCCGAGGAAAAAATACAGTAAGTATTGATTTTCTAGAACCGGAAAATTTAATCGAAAATCGGATTCCCCCGTAATCTTGGCGTGCTGCGATCTCGTTTTTGTTTGCGGATTGCGGGTCACGGCGACCACAAACACTAAAGAACAAACAGGACGATAAGGAAAAAACTTTATTGCGAAAATACAACGGCCGAGTTTTTTTTCCCGATCCCGAAAACGATCACCCGGATTCTGTATATTATGCACGCACATCCCTGCACAATATTATACAGAAATAGTCTTAAATAAGCAGACTTATCAGCTATGTTAAATGGGTTGCTCGACGTTTCTGATCTCTTTACTGCCATATCATGTAGAGTGCCTCCCTATTCTTCTAGAAACCAATCCGAATTGCTGGCACATGAAATATCATATAGGCATAATTCAAACCTCGCATCGCATGCTCAGAGCTGTTAATAGCTTTAAATTCTCATGTCACACTTAAATATCTTAATCAATTATAAATTATAATTATCTTATAGTTTACTATGTTTTTGCTTATCTATACTAACATATTATTATCATATGTATAGTTAGTAATATGCATTGTTTCTGTGTATTAATTTATCATATACCTACCCATGTATAATTTTGTTAATTCTTATTCCTGTAAGTATATCACATTAATTATCCACCATGTTAAACTTCCGTTGACGTTAATATTAAATAATAATATAATAATGTTAATCGAGATGTTAATAATATTTAAAGATTAGAAATGTGTATAATGGACAATTTTACGGAATTTTAAGAACTTGAGTTTTTTGAATTTTAGTTTAGTTTATTTAGTTATTGTGGCTCATTGTCCATCGAGTGTAATTAATAAAATTAAGATTTTATCATAATCTTGTTAAAATTATTGAAATACATTTTTTTAGACAGTAATGTAGTAAAAACACAGTTGTTTATTAGTTATTAATACAATCATTTTATGTTGATTATCAATTTATGTAATTTAAATGAATAAATACATAAAAGTTTTCTCGTCAAAAAGTACGAGTTGAAAAGTATAGAAAAAAATGTTTGGTTGAATTAAATTCATAAAAGTTAAAAATTATGAAAATTATTTTTTTCAATTTTAGAATAAATTAATTATTCTTATTGTCTAATATGTTAATTAGTATTAAAACCACTTAAATGTGTAGGGTTGTGTTTACGATCAGAAAATTACGTTCAGACAATATTTAATATTACATTTTCCATCTTTAATATTGTAATTGTTTTTTAACAAATGTTATTATACAATAAATTATTTTTACAGCCCGACCGTCGTTTATTTTTTTTAGCACTACAAATTTCTTTACGCGTACAATGGTACTATGGTTGCTTAAAAATTATAAAAACACGGTGTAGCATTTAGTTATTATTTTTTAACGATAATTCAGTTACGGGGAGATTTAAAAGTAATAACATTAAAAACCATAAATGAAAATCGCAAACTACAACATCTGTACAGTAATAACAGTTCTACAATAATATAAATTAAAAGGCTCAACATTTTATAGATAACTACTTATGTTTACAAAGAGCATTCCAAATTAATGCGTCTTGTCTATTGTGTACCATCTGTGCTCTGATCTATTATCTATTTGAAGCTTTTGAAGTAAAAATAAAAACATTAAAATCAATCATAATTCTCGACATTGTATAAACCGCAATAGTTTAGATCGATATAAAATTACAACGTAATATATTTATAGTGATCTAATGAATTTTGAACGCGAATCCCACTATCATAGATTACTAAGCCGAGAAGACAATATTTTTATAATATATTTATATATGTATTATGTATAGAATAATATACAACTGGTGTAGGTACCTATAAATAATGTTTTATATCAGGGACTTGCAATTAATTTCCTAAGAGGTCTGTATAATTTAAATAATAATTTTCAAATTCCAAAAAAAAAAATCCAAACAATGTAGTTGGTAAGTTTGTTTATTTTTATTTAAGACGAAATTTACGACGTACAATTAATTAAATGTTATACAAATATTGTAGTACAACTAAATGTTTTTAATGACTACAATTGTCAGTTTTTATACATTTATTTCTAACTAGAATTATTAAAAATATAATTTTTTATCATTATGGTCAGTTAAATGGCATCTTTTTTTGTCCTGAGCAAGTTTTTTAAAATTTGGCATTTTTAGTGAATAACTATAATACGCATAGTGTTTTCAAGATGGATATCAGATCATCTTAAACAATATTAAATAAAAAGGACATTATGAGAACGACATTTCACATAATATACCTAATAAATGTGATAGAGTCAAACGCATGATAGCTAATTTGACGCCTAATTACCGTTCGTATATTTTTCCAAGACATGCTTACTGCTAAGTGCTTAAATCAAACATTGTTGGTAGGTACAGTTTTATGTATCTTCAAACAAAAATATTCTTAAAGTCAATAATCTCCGACTGAAGCGAAGATTTTAGATTTAAAATTTTTACAAATTTACGTCAGTCTATTCTCCCGTCGGAGAAACTATTCATAAGCATTTTTACAACAGCTTTTAAATCTTGTTATGAATTCTTTTCTAAGATTTAACATGAAACTTAAAACACATCGCCGTCTATTTCGAAGTTTCATTTATTTTCAAGTACTGTGGAAAAATGAATTAATTCTTGATCTTCAATATTTTGTTCAAATAATATATCAAGCTCTCGGTGGAAAACTGACGTACATTTTATCATAATATGGCATAGGTATTAACAAAACTTTGGAAACAACAGTTCTACTTTTGTAGTCATTAGACTCGTATTACTTGTACGAAATGCTTTATACTCAGTTTTATCAATAGATGCAGCAATCTAGCTTAAATATATTATCTCGTATACGACTATATATGCTATTATTACAGTATATTTTCGGAGCTAAGATTGTGGTAAAATGCTAATCCTGTACAATATTATAGTGGAATAGTGGTACCGGGGATGACTGCAGAAGAGTGACTATAGGTATAAAATAAATTAAAAAATTTCGAGTCGAGGTAGTGTCGGCGTTGGATTCAGAGGACGAGGACGAACAGGACGAGAGGGTAAACGGGGGAGGATGTGGATGAATAGGAGGAGCTTCGTCGGGGACGCAAAACAGACAGCGCGTTATCGTTCGCTGCCGCCGCCCGGTATGAATGAGCAGTATACAAACTAACCGTTTTATACGCGAGCCAACGTGCCGCCGACTCAGTGCAAGGCATGCGATTAACATGGTCACACAAACGGTACTGTCGTCAACGTGCGCAGCATTCGACGACGAATTCGTCATCGGCGAATACCACTTCGACACGTGTGTTCCGCACAAGGTAAGTGGTGACGTATATAATTATCATACATTATACACTGAATTAATCATACTATCCGTTGTATTATAATATTAATTATTTGCTTATCGGGAATATTTTAAAATAAGTATTTTTTTTTACATTTTAAAAATTGGTGAAATTTTCGGTACACTATACATCGTACGGGCTGAGAAATTGAGTGTTGGGAAACCGGTCGAATTGTTCAATCAATATATTATATCATCATAATAAAATTATTGTGTGATCGAAATTTTGATTTATTCTCGGCAATAAATTGTCGTTTTGACATTATCATTGGTACACTTATGTGGGTCGCTCTAGATAATATCACGATGCCACCAAATTCGTTTTTATTTCAATAGATTGACGCTTTCGTCAAATTTCAAGAAAGTATATTACCTATCCACTCGTGTGCCCATAGTGTATATAAATATTATATTTTTATCGGTTTCATGCAAACTGAAATTTATAAACATCCAGTGCATGACGCATGTTTAAAAAAACATTAGTTTGTTATACACAGATTGGTGATACAAATGCAGTTGGTGTCATTTATTTTATCGAGAGTTCTAATATATGGCGTACGCGTATAATTTTCAATTAAAATTCAAAGTTTATGTTTTAATTTAGTTTTTGAATAAATGTTTTCGTTTAAATATCGTATCTTATGAATGCGAATTTGTACCGATTTATTCAGTGTATATGCATAGGTATAACACGCACGATTAGCATATATTTATATGCATGGACGGGCCAACGCGTCGTTTTTATTTTTGAATGATTAAACTTGCGATAAAATATATCTACAATTAAAATCAGATTATCCGATTTTGATCATGGCGTGATCGACGGTTGACAGTTTTTTTAAATATTATGATTTATTTTTTCATTGAAAAAAGTTCTGGTGGTTATAAAACCAGATTTAAAATTTACACTTTTATACAAATTCATAATTTAGCAATGATTAGTTATTAAGTAACATAACTGTATTTTTTGACTTTTGTTGGCATTTTGGAATATTTAATATCACACCGATTTAGATGAAATAATATCATAATATCATAATAAATATCAAATGCAACACGTGTCTTGCAATACTATAAGTACCTATATATTATAAAAAGCATATGAACAACATTAAATTTAAGCCGAAATTCTTGAATATATTATCAATATATTTGTTTTGGTTAGCCTAAATTAAGTATCAAATTAATAAATATAGGAGTGGATTTAAAAGTTCAAAGTCGTTAATATTTAATAAAGAACTTATAATATTGTAGAATTGTTGTGCAATTAAAAATGTCTATAAAGAATATTTAAAATACGTATGGTGAGTGATAAGCGCTACAAATCATCCGTTTTTCGAATATAAAAATAATATTATGTCTTTGCATGTATTTATTTTATATGAACTTAATTTGAGAGTAAAATATTTATATTTATCATAATATAATTAAAACTGAAATTGTTTTAAAGAAAGTTCTGTACTTATACTCATTGTAAATTTGAATTTATTTTAATTATAAGTGAAATCTTTGTAGAAAATATACTACATTTTACATATAAACTAATATTTTGTTTGAGCACAATTATAATATTATTATTTAATTTCAATAATTTTTAAATTTTAAAATAACGTTTTTTGTTGTTTATTAATAATCATAACAATAATAATCATAATTATATCTATGCAATAATATAAATTCTTCCGTTATTGTGGTTTAATTGTTTGAGAGTAAAAAAATAAAAATGTACGACGAAAGCAAATAATAGATGTATTTATAATGTTATAATAATTATTTGTACATAAGTACTTTTGAAGTTTTTTTTTTATCAAAATGTTTTATATTTTTATCATTGTTCAATTTTATTCGAAAATTAACAGTAAATATATATAAATAAATCTTGTGTGGGTGCTTTTTTGCATATTCAGGGTGTAGGTGTGTTATGTTGTTATATACACTGTATTTTTTATTGTTGTATTGAAAAAAATTTGAATTTCGGTAAAATCATAAAATATTTGTAAATTGTATTTATTCATTATTGTGCGTAAATTTTAAATGTACGAACACTAATTCGTTATGAGCAAATTAATTGTATAATCATTATTCTATTTTATTGAAGAAAATCACAACAATATTCAAAAAAGATTCTGGTAGTGTTTATTTAGCCCAAAACTTTTGGTAGACGAAACATAGTATTTGGTTAATTACTACGTACAAACCACGACTGATCAAAGTTTAGTATATTACGTCCTTTACGCAATGCCCCTCAAAAGTTATGAGACATGGACACATTTAAACCAAAACAAAAAGTTATACATAAAAGGTATAACATTATTAAGTATGAAGTGAATATTGAATAATTTATCTGTAAAATTTAGAATTTAGATGTAAATGTTATAAAATGTCGTAAAGTAATGTACTATTGTACTTGTATTGCCTATTCATGGCGCCGTCATAGAATACTGGTCATGTACAATTAGTCAGTAACGGACCGGGTATTCGTATACCTTGGCGCAGGCTACTGGATAATGGTGTATTACTAATTATTATTGGATGTGTAAACATAGAATTTCAAAATATGATTTAAAGCAGAGTTTGATTCCAAACAGAATATTTTTTTGAATTTAATATTGTTCAAAATCATATAAAAAAAACGGTCGAAATTAATTGATATAAGTTATACAAATCGTATTATATTTTTATTACATAATATTGAATTGTTTTTTTTTTCATGTACAAATTAAGTTGGTACAATGTATTTAATTTAAATTAATTAAAAAAAATTTAGGTTAGTATTTAAAACGAATTTAATTTACTCTCCTGTAATTCAATATGTGTGGATATTTTTATGATCAGTACTTTAAACTTTAAAATATGTTTTATGTGCTTTAATGGGTTTTTCAGAAATGGTTTTAAAATTTCATAGAAAATAATTGTATAAATCTAAAACAATGAAAAATAATATGATTGTTAATTTTATTGGAATACACATTTCTTTCTCACCAATCAAAAAACACAAATATAATGGTTTGATGTTTTTACTAAACATTATTTTTTTATTATATAAAAAAGATTATATTTAGAACAGATTTAAATGTCGAATAGAAAGATCACAACAAGTAGGATCATTGATTATACAGATTCAATAAATCAGTTTAAAATACGATTGCATAATATAATATATAGGTACTCGTGCATTATACCTAATTTATATTATTAAGAGAAGCTAGTATAATAAATTATATTGTTTTTAAACTTTTGCACATAAATAGTTATTGGATTTAGTAATATAAAATTAAAGATACTATGGACTGATTTAGATTTTGAGATAATAATAAATACTTATTATTATTTTATTTTACCACATTCATGTAAGTTTATAGCATAATTATTATTTCTAGAATGCAACATTTTTCCATAGTATTTTGTACACGTGTCACATAGCCATTAGACATTGTGTACAATATCGAACGGGAAAACTTTGATCCCTTATAATCATATTGTATATCTATTTATATACATATATATATATATAAAAAGTGTGGCATGAAAAACTAACAAACGTAATCAACTAATTTAATAATATAACTTTTGTTCCAATCTATTTTATTTTATATATTTTAAAGGCTAAGCCCTTGTTACATAGTTAAAAATATACAATTTATATTTACATTTATAACAGGTATGATGTGTACGATGACAACAATAGGTCAGTAATAGAAGACATTCAGAAAGAGAAAAAAAAATATAAAAAAATAACATCAAAATTAGGTACCTATCAAAAGAATACGAAATTTGTGTGGCGTTTGGCATTAATCGCTTTAGTGGCTCGTTTGCTAAATAATTCGTGGTGGTATGTGGGACTTAAAAAGAGGCAGTGGATCAGGTTGAACTCTGAGGTACCTTAAAAAAAATGAAATATAACATTTTAGAAGATTTTACTTTGCCATTCAATAAGCCTTCAATGAACCTAATACCCGCAGTATGTCTTCGTTCAGCTAAATAAGATAGGTCAAGTACATTAGTTACCGGAGTATAATCAAGTGGAGGGCAAGGAATTTTTAATATGTAACTTGCAAAACGCAAAAACTTACGTTAGACTCACTCCAGCTGCCTGCTTGTGTCGTTAGCTGAATGGGGGTCCCAGAAAACACCACCATATTCAAGCACTGGGTAAACAAGGGCACAATATAACGCTTTAACAGACATACCAAACTGAAAGTCTTTGGACAACTATATAACAAAGCCTAGTGTTTTTAAATGCCTTACAGCATACGTGTTTAGCTAGGTATGTAGTAAGGTTATAGCTTAATTTGAAGCCATAATCTGATACACACGGAATATTGTTCTCATCCAGGCAATGAGAAAATAATAACAGAGACTTTAACTTACTAAAAGTAAAAACACGACACTTAGAGAGATTGAGTGATAGTCCCATTTATTATATAAAACAATTGCAATACAATTATTACGATTATTAATAACCATATTAAACTAACAACTAAAAAAGCAGGTAAGTGGATGTCACTCTGCTGTACAGTAGGTTACAAGTGAGTCAATGTATAATGGATTGTATTAAACTTGAATTCAATGATATAATATCATTGTTTAAGAAAAACGATTCTGAGCGGAGACGGTTTATTAGTCTGGATTTTTTAAATTTGTATTATTTATTATAGCCTTTAAGTTAAATTAATATTATAATATTATAATTTTTTATTCGTTGCTACGATGATAAACAAAGCGTTGGAAATTAAAATCCTATTTTAAGTGGTTTTTCGTAATTTGTCAGTAGTATTTCTCGTGGCGTTAAATAACTATTGAGAAAATCGAAAAATGACTATCTTAATCCAATTTGCTGAAAGATAAGGTACTATATGTTGAAATCGAAGCATTCTGGTAGACATTTTGTATACAGGATATAAAAAAAAAAAAAAAAACACCATAATTGTAAAACTACTAGCTTCCTCGCTCCGCTCACATAATCTAAAATTAAAAAATATTGAATGGAACTAAAGATATTTCTTAGTTATAGTTAGTAGCATTAATTGTCAGTTGCAAAATAAATGTAGCAGTTTCTCACTCGCTGCTGCAATACCGGAAAGAGCATTTCCGGTTCAATGTGTCATCTGCAGATATAGTAATTTTAACAAGCCATACAATGTACCTATAGTCTAATAATATATATAGAATAGTATTATAGTAACATAGGTAAAATGCGTGGGTAATATAATTTTTTTTTACAGTTTACATTTTCAACAGTACATTTTATATTAGTATAGGTTTAACTTATTAGTCATAATCATAAAGACTTTTAAAAAAAAATTATCACCAAGACTTAAGAAAAATTCGTTTTAAAAATTATAATACGTTATGAAGGTAATATTGTAACTTGTAAGTACCTATAGGTCGAGGGGCTGAAAATATTTTTTTCTTACTACGAAAAAGGCAACGTAAAATCAATAATAAAACCACCTATATGGTACCTAGCTATTAAAGACCTGCAAGGGCCGTCAATTTTCGGCCCGGACCGGTCCATACATTTTATCCCCAAACCCAGCTCGGCCTGGTCCAAAAATTGTGAAAAAAAATTTAATATTATTATGGTATATAAATAGCTTTATTATACCCACCAATCAATATATTATTATATTCATTGTGGTTGTATCTACTATCTAGTATCTATCCATAGAGTATACTTTATATGTATCTACCTGTACCAACGTCGGTTTTATCTCATTATTATTTACTATTTTAAATTGTGATTATTTACTGTCGAAGAAAAATCCTTAAAAAGCCCAGTCCAGCCCTTGATTTATTATTCGAAGTTCAGCCCGTCCCGAAAAATTGTACAAAAAAAATCCCAGGCCCGGTCTGGTATAAAATTCCAAGACTTAAAAAGCCCGGTCCAACCTGTTATTTTATTTCAAGGGCCCGGCCCGGCCCTAGCAGGTCTTTACTAGCTATATGCTATGAGTATAATAATTGGGTATAAATGTAAAATAATAAGAATACGGTGATTGGTCCAACGTATTAAGTGTTTTTTCCAAGTAATTTGCAAGTTTTTATAATATTAATATGTTTTATTTACCTATTCATAATTCATGTTACTTATTATGATTTTTTTTTTGTATGAATTAAAAGCCGTACTTATAATATTTACTACAGATGCACCACGAGCGAAACCAATTATAACCACACACCGACTGGGTAAACATATTGTTCACGACGTGGTTGATGGTGCGTACTATTTCCGACTATTTTTGACGGGTGTCGTTTGTGACTGTTTTATTTTTTCCATTGAATCTTTAAATTGGTGCCATATCCAACGATATTGGTAGAAAAAAACGATAATAATTAAAAAATTCGGTAATTATATGGCTTAATAATATGCCGATTGTAAAAAGTTGTAACATAACGTCACAAGCAACAAATTTTATAAAAGAGCTGTATTATGTTTTCCAATTTTTTAATGCATTTAACAACCTTGGTTTAATATTTATATTTTTATGACATATATTTTTCTACAATAATAATCGTCTTATGATATAAATGGTACAATTGTTCATGTTGGTACGACGTAGGTACATGATTTGGACGGACATAATAATATTACACAAGACTGTTAACCCACTTGTTTGCTACAATTATACAATGTTAATAGTAATTAGTAATTTAAAAAACCATGTACGAAAATTGAATCAAGCTTTATCCAATGTAATAATAATACATACCATTTGAAAAAAATCGACAATGGCGCACGGCGTATAAATCATGGGGTTCTAAAATCGTCGGAAGCAGCCTGTGTAATCGTTATAGGTATGTAATAAGATGGTAAGAGTATAGGTAGGTAAATAATAATATTATACAAAGGCATATTTAATGATTACATCGTAATAATATGTGCACGGTATAATAAATTACATACCGTCATATCTATATACATAGGTGTAGACGCGGAAAGAAAACAATAAAATGATTCGAAAAGCAATTAACCGGCGGCGGCACGTCGACGAAAGAGCATAATGCGAGCAGAATACACATAATATACGCGAGTTTATCGTCTCACCGCGCCGCATAACAAAAAAACCGTGTGCTCGAGAAACCGTATCACAAGACCATAGGTGGTTTATACCGCGGTCGCCCGGGGTTGTTATTTCACATGTACCTACTGGCTGTTGATATAGTCGAGCATAACCTACGACGACGAAGACGTGTAGTTGTAGTGTGTTAAGTTGATGTGGCCCGTGTAATCGCTGTGTAATAAGATGGTAAGAGTATGGGTAGGTAAATAATAATATTATATAGACATATTTAATGGTTACGTCTTAATAATGTGCACGGTATAATAAATTACATACCGCGTCATGGTATCTACATAAATAGCCGCGGAAAGAAAACAATAAAATGATTCGAAAAGCAATTAACCGGCGGCGGCACGTCGACGAAAGTGCATAATGCGAGCCGAATACACATACGCGGGTAGGGCACTATAGGTATTGTATGTAGAGCCTTAACGCGGGTTTATCCGTCTCACCGCGCCGCATAACAAAAACCGCGTGCTCGACAATCCGTATCACAAGACCATAGGTGGTTTATACCACGGTCGCCCGGGGTCGTTAATTCACATGTACCCAAGGTATTATTATTACCTTGCATGCACCTACCGGCTGTTGATACGTCGAGTGTAACCCACGATGATGGACACACACACACCAGACACCAACACACGTCATGATGTGATATACCTATTTAATTATGTTATTTTACGTATTTTGCGGCGTGTATAATAATAATAATAATAGTAATAATATTAAATACAGCGAACAGTTCGTCTTATAATATTATATTATTCTGTAGACACTCGCACGTGGGTACTACTATTATTATTATTATAATGCGCGGTGTAAAACCTCACCGAGTACGAGAGTTTCCGACTAAACGAAATTGTATTGTTTAAAATTTACCACCGAGGTATTATAATAATATATATCAATGTTACATATATATATTACCGCATATAACATATACCATATAATAGGTATATAACGTATGCCGTCTAACGACAATAAAACGCGCGGCGTGGCGTAAGCGTATTCACCCGCGGTTTTACGTATGGTCTGCGCGCGCACGTATCATTATTATTATTATTATATTACTGTTACCGAATTAGACAAATCCGTTTAACCGCGCTTAACGGAGGGCAGGTGCAGTATTACAACAACAATAATAATATTATTATTATATACAATACCTATACAACATATAATAATATGCGAACCCCGGACAGAAGAATAAATTAGCGGACAATTGCGAAATATAACACGACCGCGCACCGCCACCGCCGCAGCAGCCGCAGCCGAAACACATCACAGCGACAATAGTGCCGCCGGATCTAATCCTATTAATTGCAGCAGGTCGACTGGCCAGTGGCCGGTACACTGCACCACTACAACCAATTTAGGTATATTATGGTATACTACACGGCACTACGGGCTATATAATACACACTGAGCTATATAGAAGATAATACAGTAATACAACCACTACTGCTGCTGCTGCTGCTGCTACTGCGATTATAATATATCCGCGTGGCAGATCCCATTGAACAATAATAACCGGCAAACACAGGTAGGTAATTAATTAACGATATAGGGGTGCGCGGCGCTTGTATACCTACATAATAATAATATAATATACATTATACACAAGCGTATAGACTATATTATTATTATTATTATTGTTATGCTGCTGCGAAGAACGCGCGGTCCGATCGCCGGGGCCGGCACACCGCTATTATGATAATGACAATAATAATTATAACATTTTGATAATATTTTACAACGCGTTGCGGTTGTAGTCGTTGCGCCAAAAGTATTTAAAAACTGTACGTCGGCGTAGGGGTGTTTGTGCACCCGAATATTTTATACACATATATATAATGTCATACGGGAGCGCGTGACCGAAACGATGATAATGTTCCATGCCGTAATCGTATAATATCTCTATTAGGTACGCCTATGCTGCTCACTGCGCTGCAATAACGATATAATCGTATAATAACTTAATATTATAATAATATTATGTTATAGGTATTAAAATGTACACACGATAATAATAATTATAGCAACCGATGCGGTATGACAATAATGACACAATAATATGTCTAATCGTTTTACCATACTACCGCTACTAGGATAATAATAATCATAATAATACATTTATACCATGAGCTGTACAGACGTATCTGAAGGTCAGGGTATTAACTCAATAAGATCGTCTTAGAGGTTCGTTCATCCTATATACCCTAAGTACCTGCCACTGTTGATACGAGGTGCTCTCCCTACCGGGCACCTGCTCCTACATTAGGAAACCTTCTTGAATTGGTTTTTTTTATAGTAATTCTAATTTTTCATTTTATTTAACACTTATTTTACAGTTTCATTATTATATCGACAATAATTGTTTTAAGTACATAAAAAGAGCTAAGTCTCACTCCGAACAATGAGTGATCCACCCATTGCCTCCCTCAAATCGTATGGATACAAAATAATAGAAGTATAACACTAAAACGTCTTGTCTTGTTTTGATATTTATAGAAAAAAAACTAAAAAAAATGGAAACTTAAAATGTCTGTAAACAGCTCAAAATAAGTCAAAATATTTGGAAAATGTCATGGTGATAGAAAATGCGAATATAAACATTCAGTCAAAATTTCATGTACCTACGGTCATTTGTTTTAGAGTTGCACCAAAAACCAAAATCGATTTTCTCAAAATCAGATTTTGCGTATAAATTCACGTTTTTCCTTAATTTTTCTTTTGTTTTTCTTGTCGCTTTTAACTACTGGGAAATTTTTACTTTTCACCCCCCCAAAGTACCAATTAGGTTCACTTTCCTATCAGAAAAGTTACTGTGGAAGAAAATCCAAGATAGTAAATTACCTAACCAATAATAAAAATATTATTTTGAAATGGAAAATTTACCACTTTGTTCTTTTTGTCTAAGCTAATTTAAGAACTTATTTCGAAAATTGCCAAATATGATCTTAATTTTTCTAATATACTCGAATATGCATTTATATGCAATGCTGACAAAATATGCAAAATACAATTTTTTATTTGATCTCCTGGTGTTATGAAACACATTTGTTATTCACTAGAATTTTTCTACGATCTTTCTAAAAAAATATGAAAAAACTAGAAGTTGTCAACCCTAATAATGACCTTGTGAGCATCCAATTGTTAAGCGCTCCTGCCAGTGTACCACTGGGTATTACTCCCGTGTCACTAATATTGAAAACTGAAGTGACTGCATTATTGGATAGGTATTATCATGGAATTTTAAAATCAGTCGTGTCACCAACCGTGTTTTTATGGACCCGCTTCATGATTATATAACTCTTACAAACTCAATGCGTCTTACGTTTTTCCATTTATTTTATATCTAAAAGGTTCTCATGTGGATTAAAAATATATTAGGTAACGAAAAACAGCGTATACCTACATTCAGACATAATATATTTCACGTTGAAAGACAAAAGGTCGTAATAATGGTGGTACGCTATGATACTGGAGACAAAAGAAAGTCGACAGACTTGAAAAAACTGGTTCAAAACAATAGAGCGTTTAAAAAAAATCTTTTTCGAATGTGCCACACTTGATTAACGAAACTAATGAAGTTAGAAAGCATTCGCGCGAACAGCGTTTTTACTCACCGGATGGTAGTCAAAAGACATCATTATTATTATCATCACTATCATCATCATCATTAGGTATCATCGTCAATCGTCATCATCCGAGAGTCATTTTATGGTATACGATTAACGTTTTCAAAAAAATATTTCACGTTTGTAATGCAATGCAATGTAATATAATATCATAAAAGCACTGATCACAATTATTTTGTTATTATTGGTGTGCGGCAATCGTATCTTATATTGTTTCCACGCCGGCTGTACTGATATTATTTGCGACCATTACTATTGTCGCGCTACGCAGACCGTCTACGACGGCCGACGGGGCTTGACCACGACGATCACGTAACCATGGTTGAAACAAAAAGCACGACTTTCGGTTAGTGCACCTTGGTTAAATGCAGCGCTGTAGTATATTATATGCACAAACTGCTGCAGGTGGTTAGCAAACACATATGGGTGAAACTCCGAATTTTCATCGGAACTATCATACTGGTTATTAATAATTTATTAAGTTTCCACGGATAATAATTATTTATTGCATATTTTAGACTCTGAGTAGAGCGACGAATATATTAATTTTACAATGATGTGTGTTTTTTTATAATTTATTTTTTATGTGTCTGTGTATTCGAAATAATGCTTCGATTTTCAAATTCAGTATATTTATATGTAGATGTCTGATTATGTAGGTTACAAAAAATATGGTGGTTACCAAAAAACCTACATAATTTATATTTTTATTGGCATTAGCAGGATGTATTCCGAGTATTGTTGATACATATTATTTCCACGATACGGTTAATAGTTATCTGTAATATATTTACAGTATTTGGTGAGTTGAGTATTGATATTCGGTGACCTGGGCCGGGGAGGGAACGCAGACTGAGTTTTGTTTGACGTCTGTGACTACCGGATATAGGTACCTGAATTTCCACTGCCCATTTGTTAAAAAGTTTTCGAAAATCGGACGATGGTTAACCGATAGGTTGGCGGGTAGAGGTGATCTGTGCAGGATATTTCCTGGTAATGTGGTCCGGTAGATTTTTAATTCTGGTTACGTATTTCAGTATACCTCCGCGGCTTTGACGCGTCCGAGGTGGAGAGGACGTGGTTCTCCCGCGTCGCACAGGACACTATTCATATTACATCATGTCGCGCGATACACGTACAACACAACAATATACTTAAACACTGCGATATTATTATTACCTACGCGCCAGCACCATCTTTTCCACCCGCTCCCCCCGCGGACTCGCCGTTAAAAGAGCGCGATACTAACGTGATATCGTATTTGCGCCGTGCGATTTCATAATCTAGATTTATGTAAAGGATTTCCCAGAGCGTACTGTAATAATATTATGCGTATCGCGAGTCGCCGCCGCCGCCGCCGTGTTTTCGCGGTAAATTCCACATCGCGTAATAGTGTACAGTGTAAAGGAGTATACACACTCGCGAGTGCACACACACCCGCACCCGCACCCGCCCACCCACTCACCCACACGCATACACACGCACGCATACGCGGGCCCGTTGCAGAGATTTCGGTCTAACGAATAATATCATATAATATGCATTTACGGGTGTGTGTGAAAATCAGACCGCACTGTACGTGTATAGCGCAGTGTTGTGCTGGCGACGAGTGTGTGCGTGTGCGTTTCTCCCTAAAGCCGTAAAATAAACAAGCACCGCGCACGATGCGACTTAATACAATTAACTCTCGTTTTGTATATAATATATACTATAACCCTCCATAATAATGTGTAGCCGGCCAGGTATGCTGCCAGGCACTACTTATAATATACCTATACTAACTATAACTGCAGTCCTCTTGGCCATTCTAATTTGTTTAATGTTTCCGCGCTAATAATATAATATGCTAAAATATCACGTGGGTCGCAGCGAGGCTCCTCGGCGCCGGCGGGCGGTCTTTTCTCTGTACTTTTTAAATCCACAACTATACTCGAAAACGGTCCGATAAGTTAACCTATAACCTCCTCTATACCAGCGTTTCTACACCCGTGGTACGCGAAAATGTTGAAAGGTGGTACGCCGAGAAAATCTCCCTTTATAAAAAAAAAAATGGAATGGATCATTAATCACAATCAATATAATTTGGTTTATTTGATATTAATATAATAGTATTACTAATAAAAATTGTACATAATATTATCATTAATTTTATTTTATTTATTTATTTTTTTTTTTATTAGATAACCCGCGGCAACATAGGCCATTGGGTGTGGGGAGAGAACTGTAGGGTTTTTAGGTTAGGTAGGTTGGTACACGTGTGTTGGTTATTTTGGCAGAATTTCTAGTGGGGCACCCGTAGGTTTCTGCCATGCCCTAGGTGGGGGATGGCGGCACTTGTTCTTCGGACACGGTGAATTGCCTGAAGAAAAATGTCGCAGCCGACGCCTTAGTCTGCTCGGCCACTTCGTCCCTCATTTTATTTTATTGTTATGCATCAAATGCTTATAATATTTATAGTTCCCAATAAAATTAATTTCCATACGTGTAAAATAACGTAGCTATTTTTGATAGCAAAAAAAAAACGTTATTTGGTCAAGTGCAGGGTTGAAAAAAAAATAATTTTAATAAAAACAAAAAAAAAACGTTTAAAACAAAAAATATAGGTTTTTAATGAAGCCATATAAATTATAATAGTAAATTATAGATAGGTTATAGGTAACATCCCCTTCATCACTTATCAGTCATCATGTTATTGTGTTATTACTTATTATCATTTTTTATAAATATGTAGATTAGGTCCTCCTTACGGGACACCTTTTTTAAAAACTTATTTTTTATTCATACTTATGTAGGTTTTGACGCTTGGAACGGTGATGTAATCAAAATATGGGGGGGGGGGGGGGGTGGCGTTCGTGGTTATTTTAAGTTATGAAGTTTTATCTACAATAATTTGCTCAATATTTTTGGATTTCATTGTTTTTAAATTAAAATTTTTAAATTGTTGATTTTCAACAAAAAAAAAAAAATTAAAAAAAAGTATCCCGCAGAGTAGAAAAATTCCATAGATTATTTTAATTTAAAATTTACTAATAATATTGTTTTAAACACACGTTTTTTTTATTGATGTTCAAAACAAAATCAATATGTCTTTTTCCTGATGTCTTAAACGAGTTTCAAACATAACAACCCTGGACTCAAGTGGTACATGATAATATCCAAACTGTGTAGGTGGTACCCGGATATAAAAAGGTTGAGAATCTTTGTCCTATACGTATTATGATTATATATTTGCGGCGGATCCGCGGGCTAACGCGATCCATGACGATCGTGGTCCATCACAATATAGGCACCTACGTATACTTATATAGGTAATGTGTGTCATTACTCATTAATCGTTGTTATTATACAACATCGTCGTACACGTTTTTGATTGTATTGTTTTTGTTGTTTTTTTCGTTCTTGTCGAACGTCATGTCAGGACGAATTAAGCGATCAATAATATGGTTTTGATTCTACCTGAAAAATAGGATTTAATTTTACTTTTATATTACGCGTCACTAAAATTGTCACTTGCACACAATATTGCGAGTTGAATTGTATTATATTATATAGTATAGTATAGCAGTGGCGCTAAATGAAATTGAAACTGGCAGTTCAAATAATTTGATTGATCCACCCTTCAAATAACTGTTAAACGGGCTTAACTAATCATATATAAATAATTTTATGACATTCCCGTGTCCAATAAAACTATAGCTAAAAAACTCATTATTTCACACAACCTTGAAGTTACTCACCGAAGTACGTGTTCGGCGCCACTGCCCACTGTAGTATAATATAGTAGGTATAATATTAGAATTATACGTCCTATTATATTATAGATATCTGCACAAATGCCCAACAACGGTGACTTTGTTGCGTTTTGTGATATGTTAACCATACACAATTATTGCATTCGTCACAGAAAATTTTTGAAGGACTATAATATAATACAAAAAGTAAAAAATTAAAAAAAAAAAATTTAGGTTTTAACAATAGTATTTATTTAAAAACTTGTCGTCAACCACGTAAATGGCAAATCGCGAATACTAAACGTTTCAGATTAGACAAGTATCACCTGCAAGTCCTAAGTCCGGTACATATTGCACATATATACAACAGAAAAAACTTATCAATACTATTGTTTATGTACAATTATATAAAAAAAATGAAATTGAAAAATATTGATTTGAACAAGTAATTGTATATTATATTTTGCCAGTTATTTCTGATACATCACCCCTGAATACTGTATATTATACGGCGTCTATATAATTATGAATAAGGTGTCGAGTATTATACCGGGTGATTCGCTTAGCATGATCACCCCCATTATTTCCTTTAATATATAGTATTTAATCAAATTCTGATTCTAGTATTTCGCATTGCACACAATTTTATTCCCTAGACTGAACATTTTAGTAATTAATATTAATAAATTAACATATTTCATAATTTGTAAAAATTGTCCGAATATAATAAATATATAGTAAATAGGTACTATTTTCAACATCACATCTAATATAATATATGTTTTTATAAACCATTTTTAAAGACTATTAGTTATTCTTAGTTTATATATTTTAATAACTGAGAAATTCCTCGTTAATATTTTGATTTAGATACATAAATATTTTCAAAAAAATAACCTGACTATCAATAAGCAAAAAAAAAAAAATTCTTCTCATTTGAAAAACAGAATTTTGTATCGGTAAAAACGGACATTCTTTAAACAGAATAAACAATTTGAATAATTGAAAATATGCTCATTAAGTAGGCATACACTTAAACGTTTCTAAAAATCAGAATTTGAACGAATTCATTGTTAAAGGGAAAAAATGGGACTGAACGTGCTTGGTGAATCACCCTGTAATATAATACAGGCCTTGCCGGAGGCTGACCGTCGTAAACGACGAATATTCACTATTTATATTTTATTAGAATTTATGTCTTTCAGAATTCGCGATCCGTTTCATTTTGGACCTCAGTTTTAAACAATATTGTATGTAACTACGTTAACACGAATTTTCGAAAACTGTAATGAAATTTGTAACTGGATCTGAGTGGGTAGGTATCGTATTCACAACGGCGGCGGTATGATGTCATAAAAATGTTTCGCGTTAGTGGCACGCTCTCAAAAGGCAGCGACGTCTTTCGAATACTGTGCAGAGTCTTTCGTAATATTATAATGCAAGCATATCATATCCTATGCTTGGCATATCCATTACAGGTAACTTAGATATAGTTTACAGAAGCTGGTTGGGATAATTCGTTTAGTCGATTCGAAGCAACATTATTAAACGGTCGGTATAGAAATGCCGCAACATATTATGGCTTTTAGTAGGTGTCACTTAGAGAAAAATATAACTTCAAGAAAAGCCTGGACCGAAAAGACCCAAGCGGATCGAACTGCGTAATACAGTTACGTGAAAACATTTTAAAGAAAATAATATAACAAACCACTATATAATTATATAAATTTTAAATAATATAGTTATATGATTATTATTATTATTTATATTATATTTTTTAAAACCATTTTGCCTTTAGGAATATCATCCTTAGTACATAAATTGTAATAATTCAAAAACTATGCCTACTCGATTTGAAAACCTCAACATTTTCAAAAAAAATAATCCGTTTAACAAATTAACAATAAAAAAAGTCAGCAGGTGGGTGTCACTCTGCTGTACAGGAGGTTACAAGTAGGTCACTGTAATAGATTGTGTTAAATTTGAATTCAATGATATAATACCATTGTATAAGAAAAACAATTCTGAGCGGAGACGGTCAGTCAGCCTATGATATAACTAAGTATATTTGATGAGTATATTAGCTCCACGCAGAATCTAAAAGTACGGTCTTATTTGAAAAATTAATGTTTTTATCGCTACGTTACACCCATTAAATGGTATAAAAAGTGATTTGAAATTAAGTTCTTAAGTATACTTAAAAAATGGAAATCTCAATAAATAAATTATTAAATAAACAAATAGGGGTAGCATACTTAACCAGAATGACCTTGTATAATGTTTGGATGTTATTATGTTAAATTATTATGCTTACCGGATACATATTTTTATAATTTGGTGTTACCATTAATTGGTGAAAATAGTAAATTTTAGATTTTTATTTTATTTTATTTGTATATAATCATATCAGATAGACCAATAATACCAAATTAAAAAAAAAATTATGTTGATACAATGACTGTAGAATAAATTGGTACTAAAAGTAAAATGTTATGAATAATAAAAACATATTTTTAAAATAGTATGTAATTAACTTTTCGATAAAAGCTTTTAAAATTGAAATAAACCTTCTACGATTTCAATACGTGATTAATTATTTAAACTCTACGTGAGCCATATAATTTCACATTATTTCATGGAATTGTATGAACTATATAGTGTTTGAAGAGTTTAATGATCTCATCAAGTAAATTGTAAAGTTTAAATTATTAGATTTCTTTGTATCATATCAAAATAATTATACGTAACTGTAATATTTTTGGAATCATTAAAAAAAACAAACGAAAATAGAGGGTATAATTTTTTTTATTAAATAATAATTTTCTGTCATGCATCCGCATAAAAAAATGACACCTTGTGCTGGGTTAAATATATAATATAATAATTATAACACAATATTGCTTTATACAATTATACGCATTATTATTGATTGTCAATCAAAACGAGATAAAAAAAAAAAATTATATATAAAGACACTTATTTCTATGAACCGCAGATTATTTAATGCGGGATAGAAAAAAAATAATAATAACTTATAAGCCGGTTAAAAAACACAAAAAAACAAAAAAAAAAACTAAATATTCACAGGAAAAAGATTCTATGACCTCCATAATTTATAAAACATGAACAAATAGGATATTTCTAATTGCACAGGTCTAATTAATGTATATAGCATGGCAGCGTTTAACTCCCCCAAGAGTAATACTGTCCCGTGGACTGTATCATTTTTCAACGTTTTAAACCGCGGCATTTATAATACTATACAAACGTGCAACATTGTCATTAAACAATATAAATAAAGCGTACCGACTTTTCACACTTATTTTATGTGAAATAATCTGGAATTTAAGTCGAAACTAAAATTTAATAGTGGCGTTGTCCCTTTGACGAGTTCTCAAATACGTTTATAAATGCCGCAGAAAAATACGATTAGACTTCTATATCATCCGAGCAAGTCGAGTGTTAACGACTACTATACAGGCCTGCAAATTAAAATAAAATAGTATTATATTATATTGGTAGGCAATTATTTTTACCAGTTGACTGTGACAAAAAAAAAACTCTATGATAAAATAGTTATAAATAGTAACAAAAATAATAATGTAGATTGATGAACCCAACCCGGCCAGTGATTTGATAATTTATGACGACTGTATCAGCAATAATAATAGGAACAATCAAGGAGTATCCATACTGAATGTAGATCATAGGTGATACATTCTATGATGTAGATACAAGGGTACGTGTATGTCTCGTAAATTTAAACGGTATGCTCAATTTGCTATGGTAACCTAATTATTTTAATCATTGGTTGCTAGGGGAAACCTAAGAACTTTATATTTTTTAGATTCTGAGCGGGGCGATTTAGTGGTTTTACAATGGTATTTATTTTTTTTTATCCTGTATACATAATTTCTACCAGACGGACTACTTCGATTTTGACAAAGAGTATCTAATTTTTTAGAAAGTTGGATCAAAATGGTACTTTAAAGAGGTAATTTTTCGAAATTCTCAATAGTTATTTAATGTCGCGGGAAAAATTACCGAAAAATTACGAAAAATCGCTAAAAATGGGATTTCAGTTTCTAACGCTTTGCTTATCACCAGAGAAACGAATAAAAAATTATAATAGGTATTATAATTTATAATATCAATTTAACTTACAGGCTATAATAAATAATAACAATATAAAATATCCAGACTAACAAACCGTCTCCGCTCAGAATCGTTTTTCTTATACAATGATATTATATCATTGAATTTAAGTTTAATATACTTCATTATACTCCATTATACCAACTTGTAACCTATTGTACAGCAGAGCGACATCCACTTACCCACTTTTTATAACATTAATGTCATCTTTGTTATTGTTTGGTTGTCAACTGTAACGCGTAATCGGTCAGAAAAATACAATAAATATTTTTGGCTCCCAGCCTCAACACGATGCCATCACTGCAACGCCCTCCGTGCCGCACAAAATTATAGAATGACCCCCAGCCGTAAGACATATAATATATGTCAATAACAATATTACTGAACAGTGTAATATAAATACATAATAATATAACTTGCTACGGAGTATTGTCTATACTCTATTGCCTATATTATTGTATCCAATATCCTAATGCCGTATTTGTGTTTTGATTGTCATCGGCGTACACAGTAAGTCACTATAATACAATAATTAATTTAATAGTTATAATATGCATATTTGATTATATGGGCTCATTTATATCAATGAAAATTCAACCATGTCAGTTGAACCTTCATATCTTGGACTGGTCTGGATAATGGTTCAATTATCAACTTGTTGTAATTGTTTGCTCCCGGTTCAATTCTGCTCCTATTAACTACTGCAAACCCCCCTGCTTTAGCTTGAAAATCAGCGGCGAATTAACATAGTGTTAAGCACCGTGTATTATTGTAAGTGTATAAACGTGAAATAATAGTAATATGTTCATAGGGACCGATTATCATCTTGAAAAAGTAATATTCATGGCCAATGCTGCCACCGGGTTATGTTTAATAGGTAATAATAATAAAATATAATAGTGATAATAAAAAAAATGGTCGTTTTATTCAGTAATTCGGGATCATCAGTAATAGTAATATACGCTACTCTGTATTTTCCACTCAGAAGAAAATGTATGAATCAAAAATATGTATTTATAAGTAATATATACCTAGTGGGAATTAGGTAATTTTTACATTTTTATTCGTTTCAATGGCGATAAACAAAACGTTATGCAAAATCGGTTGGAAAATAAAAATATCTGTACCCAGCCTAAAAACTCATTTATGTTAAAATAATAATATTTATGTCAGCATCTAGCAATAAATGGGTCAAATGTCGACGTTATAAAATTATGTATAGGTGTAATTATCACATACGTGCTTATTATATTATTTAAATTTTTGTCAAAATAATAAACGATACGTAAATCAACGTGTCATATAAATAATTTCATTGTTATCACATTGTTGTGTTAGGTTACAATATAAGTGTATATGTAAATATATTAATGTTATACAAATATTGAAGTGTATATTAAATTTATTTTTGCTATTTTATTTTAGGTTGACGCGTAGAAATGTGTGGGGTTGATAAATAGATACGTTTTTCTACAAAATGCACACATGTGATACTTTCAAAATATAATATACCTATTAATATTGATATCGTGGCGGAAACTGTAGTTTAAAATACAGTTTTTGTATACACATTATTTTTACCTTTAGTTAAAGATGTGAAAATAATTTGTTTCAGCGGAGTACCGACAATATTATGCTTATATATTATATAGTATATACCTATATAATTTATAAAATAAACCGTGTTGTACATAAATCAAACAGCTTTCTGCTTTTTGAAGTTCAAGTCCTGTCTTTTTCTTAGCTAGTCTCTTCGGTGTAAATTTATAGCGCCACAGTCACACCCATGCATTATACCTAGTGCACTTGCAACTTAAGAGCACTTACAGCTGTTAGCAAAGACGTTAAATTATTCGTCAAATGTATCTGCCTTTGGACATGACACATATATGTAGCGTATGCCATACATTATTTTAAGGTATCCATACATTTTAAGACTTGAAAGGATTTTATCTAGGAGGTGGAAACCAACAGCGCGCGGGAGGAAGGAAGAGGAACACGAATTGGGATCCAGCTTTCACCTTTGGAAAATGACTTTTTTCATTTATTTGATTGAAGTATTTAAGTGCCTATATTGTGATGGATTTAATTTCAATATATTATAAAAACCCAATCAAATATTTCTCTTTGTCCAGACCATTCGGACGGTTTGATAGTGTTAAAAATAATATTATATATACAAAGATATATATTATATGACTATGTTATATAGTATGATTTATTTAAAAAGTGTTACGAAAACAAAATAAAATAAACCATCCAAATTTATTAATTGTGTCTAGATTTTCATTTTTTCATACTTGGATCCATGACTGAACCTAACCTATTCATATACATTTTTCAAAATTGGATTTTTTTGAAAACTGACAATTATTTAGATTCTACTTATGTGATATTTTTTTTATCAATTTTATCAATTATAACAATAATAATGTTTATTTATTATATTAAATTATACCAACTGGTTTTATTTTGTACATTTTTTAATTTTTAACCGATGAATATGATATGCTATATTTGATCCAGCACGGTATTGCCCGTGACAAGTTAAATAATACCAGTGGATTTAACATCTTACACCCCGGTAAATGTAAACTACTCATATTTTTTTTACACTGTTTTTTTGGGTGGTTTTGACCAAATATAAAATACAAGAATACAATTGTATGCAATTATAGTATTATAATTTTACGTTTGCAATGAGCCAAAAAATCCCGAAATCCGAATTTGAATAATTTCGTTAATAAAGGAAAAAATTGGGGTGAGCATGCTTGGTGAATCAACCTGTATATAATATGCACGAGGCCCGAGGACAGTTATTAGTGTATGTGATACTTATATAATTAAGAAAAAAATACACGTTTTCCAGAATAAAGATTTAACTATCAATAGAGATACTTTATCATGAGCTAAACAATTATTGTTAATTTAAAATTAGTGAGATAGATATTAAAAAGGCGGGTAAGTGGATGTCGCTCTGCTGTACAGTAGGTTGCAAGTGGGTCACTGTAATGGATGGTGTTAAATTTGAATTCAATGATATAATATCATTGTATAAGAAAAACGATTCTGAGCGAAAACGGAGTCAGCCTATGATATTACCAAGTATATTTGATGATATGTCCGTAAACAGCCCAAAATAATTGGAAAATGTTATGGTGTATAGGAAATGCAGTTATAAACATTCAGTCAAAATTGCATGTACCTACGGTCATTTGTTTTAGAGTTGCACCAAAAACTAAAATCGATTTTCTCGAAAACAGATTTTGCGTAAAAATTCCCGTTTTCCCTTAATTTTTCTTTTGTTTTTCACGTCGCGTTTGAAAACTACTGAGAAATTTTTACTTTTGACCTCCTTTTTGACCAATTAGATTTACTTTCCTATCAGAAAAGTTACTGTTGAAGAAAATCGAAGCACTTTTACTGTCCTAAAAGGTGATGACAGACACAAAAAATAATAAAAAAAATAAATTAAAAATAAAACACACATCATTGTAAAATCAATGCATTCGTCGCTTCGCTCAGCATCTAAAATTAGATGCAATTATTTATCAAGCTGACCCATAAGGTAATTTTTTATTTACTATAATATAGTTTCTATGGTAACATATTGGACGCCGATGGTTAATATAATTTGTCAAATATGTTAAGTAAATATTCAACTAGAAATCAAATTTAATTAAAATATTTGATTGTACATATATTTTATAATATAATATATTTATTTGCGTTATTTTACATTGCTCTATTTAATTACCTAATATTCACAAAATATTTATGTAGATTTAATAACACACATAAATGTAATTAACTTATTGAGATTTGGTTAAACCAATATGAATATATTTGTGTATAATATATTTGCTAACGGAAGAAAATTGTATGTAAAAAGATCAAAAAATAAAAAGTTATTAAAGATCTATTTACAGAAAGCGTACTGAAATTGAATTCATTCACATTAAAATTAAAAGTAAATAAAAAACAAAATTGAGAAGAAAAATTGTCAAGTAAATAAAACAATTGCAATTAGTTTTTTTTTTCGATTTTACAGTCATATTCTATTTTGCTTTATAGTTATTAATATATATTTTTCCATGTTGAAATAATCAGTAAGAAAAAATCGTTGCGAAAATGGAATTAAAATTTAAGATATGGTTATATGAGTGGGTAATAGGCATTATAAATTAAAATCTCTGTATCCATATGACCATAATAAGGTTATACAACAATTGAATTTTGAATCATATACGGAAATACAATCGTAGATAATAAATCTATAAACCTATTAATAACCTTGTTTTTTAAAACCATTTTTGCACAATGTTTTTAAATGTTCTGAAAAAAGGCGTATGAAAATATCATAGTTTTATATAGAACATATTATTATTCTATTTCTGACTACTGATCGATTGATTAATATTATTCACATTTTATACAGAGTGATTCACCAAGCATGCTCATTGCTCACGTTAATTTCTCCTTCAAAAATTCAGTTTTTCAAAATATGATTTTTGGAATTTTCTAATATACTTAAAGATCATAGTTTAAAATTCTTAACATTTTTTGGACTACTTAAGACGTGTCATATGGAGATACAAACTTCTGTTTTCAAAATGACAAAGCCCTTTTATACAGGTAGTTAATTATTTAGCGGTTAATTTTTCAGAACATTTAGACGCATCAAAATCAAAATTTGAACAAGTAGTATTTGCTATTTGATTTATTTAACTTTGTGTAGGTACTAAGTATAATAGGTCCATGGCAATGGATTCGGATGATATAGGGGTTACGGTGATTTAAAATTATTTTAGTAATTTATATTAATACACAAATATTTACAATAAAAAAAAAAATAATACAAGTATAATAAATAGATACTAAATCCGATATTATATCTATTTTATATTTTTGTAAAACCATTTTTAAAGACCATTATTTGAAAAACTACTCGTTTAAAATTTGAAAAAGGTACATCAAAATTAAAAAAAAAAATATCCACCAAATAGTTTATAATAACAGAAGTTTGTATTGCAACAGGACACTTCAATTACCTAGTACAACAATTCTCAAGAATTTTAAAATATGGTCTTTAAGTATATTATATTAAAAAATTCTAAAAATCAGAATTTGAATTAATTTATTATTAAATAAAAAATGGGGGTGGGCATGCTTGAATTACCCTGTATATTAAAGAAAAATAGTAATCCTCAAATTTATAGGTTCGTTCAAAATAGTAAATTACGCTTTAAATAGTTTAAATTCCACCATAATATGGCCATCAGATATCTACTTTACTGTTCCTTGTATGACGATAAGTATATGAACTATGAAGTGACTTTATTGTATTGGACATTAAAACCATTGAAGCCATCATGCATGAGCGTATAACTCCTATAACGCTATAAAGCGAACAAAGGATAACAAACGAGATTTTCCTGGAAAAATTCGTCTCCATAATACCATATTTGGGTTATAACCGCTATGCGTGAACATATCTCATTCGTTCTCATAAGGTTTAGGTGCTTTATCCTGTCACCCCAAGGTCGAAATGTCGTCATGAAAATTGATTGGTAATTATAGGTATGTGTATATTATTATGTAGCGATTATTTGTATCCTTACAATTTAGTAACCACATCGGGGACCCGAAAAACAGGGATTTGAGTTCAGGTTGCTGGGGTAGCGTTATCAAATTCGACATAAAAGTCGAAATTTTGACCTTGGTGTGCCAAGGTAAGGCATCAGTTTAGTTAACGGTAGTTTTTTTTTGAAAATTTGTTGATATGACTTCAAATCATGTAAACAAAATGTTGTAAGGAAAAACACAAACCGTCCACGAAAACGACCGAATTTACTGATAACAGAATCTCTATATATTATATTATATAAAAATAGTTGTACCTATCTATATTATAACTTTAGATTTCTATTCGTCTATATTTGTTAGTTTACATTGAGAAAAACCAACTATAAACATATTATTATAATATTGTATATGCGTTACGCAATGACATGACGTACACAACATAAGAAAGCCGTGCAATAGTTACTCACGAAAAATATAAAAAACAAAAACGAGTTTATTGAATCATCCGAAGTAAGACGAGCGTGTACACATATACATATTATATTATTATATATATATATAAACCTATAATGTACACAGACCAATATATATTTATACCTAAGCGCGTCTCGGCGTCTATAACAAATCGCATGCGATTAGTTTTGTGATCGCTATCACTTTTGATCGCGGCAACAATTCAGCTGCGTTACATTTGATTCGGCGACGGCGGCGGAGTAGAGAAAAAGTTTACTCCGCCGCCGCCACCGCCGCCACCGCCGTTGCCTTATATATACATATATATACGCGAGCACACACTACACTTTGCTATAGGTCTGAATTTCAGGTAAACCGAAGTTTGTGAGTTATATTCCCAGAAGTGGACAAAAACAAGAGACACATGCAAATTGAAACGGAGACTATATACATGCGCGCGTTCGCCTCTCTCGGGCGGCATAGGCGAGTGCGGCGCGTGCGTGCGTGTGTGTGCAAAGCCTCTTGGGGCCCCCCCTCCGAGAGAACGCTGAACAGTTTTTTAAGTAGTTCTAGAGTCTATATTATACATGTATATATATATTATATATGCGTGTATATAGGTACCTACGAATATATATATATATATTTGTATATACGTCGTGTGTTTATAAGAACGTCGCGCACCCCGCGAATGTCGTATAGAAATAACACAACCCATTCTGACGTGTTTTCTTTCGGTCTGGAAAACGCGCATATAGGTACACAGCCGTGTATATTATATTGTATACCTGCTCGTAAACATAGACGCACGAGGGCCACCGCGAAAAGTTTCCATTCCACGTCCGTCATTATTTCACGCGTACTCGGTCATCGACACTCGACCGACCGCGCAAAGTGTTATTAGTTCATCCGATAAAGTCGTGACGGTTTTGCCCCCGTGCACACAATATAATCGAAACACGAGACGATCCCGTTTCGGTGAATTCTACCCCCTCCCCATATAGCCCACCGTAGGCGAGTGTATAACTATGATGCGGGAAAAGCACATATTTTGAACGACTTACTGATCGATGAAATAATAATATCGACCGATAGATCTATATTACTATAATAAGGATAATAAAGTATGGGTACAGCAACAATCCGAATAGACACAATAACCACTGTTGTCTGTTAAAAAATAATAATGATAAAATCTAAACGTATCTACATATTATTATTATAAACATTGATACCGTAAATATACTAAGAAACGAGAGACATATTAGACATGAATAATATGTATGTTAAAAAAACGTGTATAGAGGTATACGATCTCAAGGAACATAACTATAAAAGTGTTAACAATAGACATAATATCATCATGTTTTGTCATGATTAACATGAAAATAATACCTGAACGAAATTAATTTTTTCTTAATAGTTTAATAATTATTATAGTTCAATATTTGACTTCAATAGTTAAAAGCAGACTTTGTAACAAAACCTATTGAAGTTCGACGATCCGGGGAAAATGCCGAAAATAAAACATTTTTCAATATTGGTCTGATTGAATAAATTACCTTCGTACAAAGAATGTTATAAAACGGATGATGGTATTTTGTGCAGACGGAATGAGTTGTTTTTATAAAATTGATCCAAACGGTTTACACCTATCTATATAATATTCATCGTGAACGTCGACGTGTATACAATATGCTCATTATAATATTATGTATAACCGTCGGTTTCACAAAGGACGCATTTTAAGTGAAATTCTAAACATTCGACCTATAATCGCGAGTTACACGAAGTTTACGAGGATACGTTGTAGTGTAGGCACCTACTGACTTTTGGTGGTAATTAGTGGTTTACACATATACGATAATTTCAACCTAATCGTTTATTATTTTTCCAATCACGTTAAGAGTATTAAAATTACTTGTATAGTCATATTTGTTTATGGATCAAAGACTCAAATCAAATTACTATATAGGTAATTTTTGAGAGGAAAACAGTAAAATAAACATTATAACACGTGTCATTAGGTTGTTAGGTGTATTTTTTTGGTAAATATTTAATTTGTTTTGAACGCCTCAAGGCTCAAAGGGCTAATGTGTACAAATCTAATGTGGTCAACGAAAATATTAAATAACAATATGCGTATAAGTTTCTTTTAAAGTATCCGTCGAATAAAATAGTAATTTATTGATATTAAACCAATTCAAAATATGTTCACGTAGTTAAACATTGTATTACGCGTATTTTAGTGTCTTGTAAAAGTTCCGAGCTTTTATGTTGTTAAAATATAATAATTAACATAAAAGGTAGCGTTTCAGTTGTTATAATAATAATTAAAAGAAAAGGTTAGTAAAAAAAAAAAATTATGATAATAAACAAATAAAAGACGTCGTCGTGGCCGTTTTAACACCTTATAAAGTTCAATTTTACATACACATAATATATATATATATATATATATATATATATATATATATATAAAATATATGCTCTTTTGAAACTTGTTTGGTGAGACGCGAGCACATAATCTCTCGGGGAGCAGCGATAAAAGTATAAAACTACATAATATACGATTTGAACGTCTTCAATATTTTACTACTAGTTTTCAAATATATACCTATATAATATGTTATCAAAGAAACAAATAAGAGAAGAGCGAAAATTGTTTTCGTTTATCCGTATGCGCGACGAATGTATTATATATAATACAATAGGAAGTTGCAGCAATGGCGGTGTATGTCGCGGCGTCTCAGGTTTTAATTGGCTATGAAACGTTTGCCAAAGGAAATAATAATATACAAGTAAGACACGAAAAACAAAAACAAATGTAAAAACATACATAAATTATTACTATATGATATTATATGCGACATACGTGTCTGCGGACAAGACTTCTAAATTGTTAATAAATAATAATAAACTTCAAAGCAGCGTTTCCCAAACTTTTCCTCCGCTGGACCCCTTAGATTATAGTAAAAATGATTGCGGACCCCGTAATCATAGATGGATATGGGGCCCCCTCAAAAAAAGCCCACCAAGCCCCCCCCCTAAAAGTTATTGCAAAAGTATACAAATTATGCAAATTTAAGTTTAAAGCTTTGTATATGAAATACGATTCTGCAGAGCGAAGACGATCAGCCTAATAAATGACTGTGAATTTACACTAAACATTATTTTTATTTCCACTTACATCAACTTATGAGGAACCTTGTATTACATTTTCAAGTTTTTGATCGAGCAGATATTTTTTTATCGACATTAATGAAAAAAAAAACTAATAAAATCGAAAATTTCATACTTTCGCCTATACCTAAATTGCTTTAAAATATTTTGAATGGTCATTAGAAAATGATAGCATAAAGGTTCAGTAAAAATTCCATGCATCTTCGGTAATTATTTTTTTCAGTTACACCAAAAACCAAAATTGATTTTGCGTAAAAATTCCAACTTTTCCTTAATATTTTTTTGGTTTTCCTGGGGCTTTAAATTTTTACCTCCCTTAATGCACTTACTATATTCACTATATCACTGGAAAAGGTACTTGCTAAAGTCGAAAATCAAAGCATAATGTTGAGTACTTGTCGTGCACACAGACACAAAACATTTAAAATTACAAAATTAAAAAATATAAAATAGGAAAAAAAAATTTGTTAAATCAATATAAATATTAATTGATTGTTAAATTAAAAATTTGTTAAGAATTATTTATGAGGGTGTGTAGGGAGCGAACCTATCTTTAACTACACGAAACAACAGATATACAATGAAAAATTAAGGAAATATTAAAAACTGCAATAATTTATCGTTTTATACGAAATCAGATAATATAATATAAATATTATGTACCTAAACAATATTGTTGTGTTCGGGTAAACACTGAGAGTTACCGACAAAAACTGTTCGAATGCATCCATAATAATTAGCAAAATATATTATGTATAGGACGTAGGTAAACATGGGCAATCATATTAACATGTAAGCGCAGCCATGCTAAGGCTTAAGGGTTAAGACTTTTAGAGTAATGAATAATTAGTTTTCATATACTTCAGTTTACGTCAGCTAATATAATATTATACAATATCTATACACTCGATAGTTCTTTCAACAGTGCAAATACCAGCTGTTTCACGTATATACTATATTGGTTATAAAATTATAACATTATAATCGTTTTAATATTAACTGTTGACAATTAAAAATGTTCTTATTGGAAATGACATCAATGAATTCTTGGTTTTTTAATCAAAATCTATATTTATAATATTATCTTAATAGACCGAAGCAGAATATTATACTATTCTAAAAATGTTAATGCGTACACTGTGTATAAATAATATTAAATCGATCTAAGGCCATCCAACACGGCAATGCACACATATATGTATATATATTGTTTTGCTAAATAAATTATTATTATTTTAATACATTTTTTAATTAATTAATTAATATTCTATTGTAGTTTTTAATAAATGAGTGATTAAAAATTGGACGAGCTTGTGCCCCGCGAATTCCACTCGGTGATTGGATGCCCTTAATATTTATAAATGATTTGATTAATAATATTGCGTCCACGTCAGAAATATTAATATGATTTCGTTTAAACAAAATTATTGTTCTCGTTCGTGTTCTATTAGCGTGTGGCTATCGTGAATCTCGTGCACAGCTTCGTGGTATCCTTTTATACAATATGCGGAAACACTGAACATTGTTCAAATCGGTTTAGCAACAACGCAACAAAATAATAATGCCCGCAAACGAGATTGATAATTATTATTATTAAATCGTACGACCGCGTTTTGTTAGGATATTATTAAATCGCAATCCGCACGGCGTGGTCGGATTAACTTTGCAATAATAACGCGGTTTACGTATGATGAAATAGTCGAGCAAACGTTTTACAAATCAAATATCTTCATGACGTACAACAATAGTATTATGGTATACTATCAACTGCAATTATTATCGATGTTACTATTATTATTATTATTATTACAATTATAAGCCAACACCACCACCACCACCACCACCACCACCACCACCACAACTGAGAAGACGATTGCACTCCGACCGATCCGGCAGTGCCAGCCGGTATATCTCCTCCGATATATTATTATTATTATTAATTACTGTATTATCATACATGTTGAATAATAGTATTATTATATAGGAATGAACGCGAATCGGAATATTATAATGTCTGATTAAATTTACACAGTACCTACCTACGGAGATTGTAACGCGAGTACCGCTCCGGGGAATCCGATGACAAGCGTCCCGAAAACGTATTCCAATTCCCAGTTTGCTTTAATAAATTAATATCGGTGCGTTATTATATTAAATTTTGTTGTTCCGCTTTTGTATGCCGACATTCCGGGGTCACCTGTCATACCTATTACCGCGTATGTTTCGCGTGTACAATACGGTCGCGGCAGCAATAATAATATGTACTATGGAGTGTTATTACCTCATATAATAATACAGAGCTAGTGTTGGGATAATGTCGTGTGCGATGCGCATAGGTATATTACCCATGTGTGTATTTTACATTATAATATTTGCTCGATACGCGTACAGCGGATATTATGCATAAAGTATATACCTATAATGTGTGTATATTAAAACCTCAAATCGTTCGCATCGATTATAATGGTAACGCGAAAAAATTTTGTTTCATTTTTTACAATTACACGTCAATAATATTTGAAAACTATGGACTTGGACGTGTGCAGCAGTGTGGTAATGTACACACGTACCCTGCATATCCAAACATGATATCACGAAGAAGGAATGATAATAATTACCTAGTTTTCTAAAATTCCCGTTAAACTGTTATAGACAAATGTGTGTGTGTTACAAAAATTAATTTTACCTTGTACTTATCGTTACCACCGAGTCACTCACAATATGATCAAAATATATTTTAAAAACCATACCTACCTACTAATAATATACCAGAAAAAATTGGTGTACCTACCTACCCACAAATTCACAATTTCGCGTAATCACAATCCATATAATTTAATTAAGTACCTATGTACAATTGTACAATGTTCCTAACATATTACTATCTATATATTATTTTATAGCATATTGTTATCTATTCTTGTAAGATGGGTACAGGATGGTCGATTTATCTTTCTTGCGAATATTCAATAACTAAGGATATTTTCAAATTTTAATTTTAATTTTTCTTTTACTTTTAAAAAATTGTATTAAATCTTGTATAGGTAATAATATGACTTTGTAGATACTTAATATAGATCTATAAATTCAATTTATTAGTAACTGTGCTGAATATTTGCTTATATTATACTTAAATAAATCACGAATGTTGGAGCGTGTTGCATGATAATATGCTAAAAAAACAAATTCATCCTATCGACATTTTCGAAAGGATAAGTTGTAGGTACAACTATTTAACTAAATACTCGCAATATTAAAAAACTTGAGAATACCTAGTTGACTATGATTAAAGCTTTGGGTGTGTAATGTTAACATTAGAAAAAGGCATAGTATATAATATGGAAATTAAACTATTATTAATATTCAATAATCGTAATATTATCCAACTCGAAACCCGAACAAATTAAAACTATAGTTTTCGAATTTTTATCGATTTTGATTATTCAAATATAATTTTGTAATATAAATTGTAATTATTATATTGAAGATATATGACGTATTATAGGTATTTGGTATACCTAAATTAAATAATGTATAAATACGCAATTAAGTAAATTTCATCTTATATTATGACCAACATAACCATATGCCATATTAGTTCTATATAGTCTAGGGATACAAACTGGGTTTTAACTAGAGCTATTTATGTACCTACCTGTTTTGAATCCTTGGACTTAAAGTTCCACACAGGCACGAACCGTTTGTAAGATAGCCTCGTATTTATTCACTTAATTAATTACTAGACTAAGAATAATAATACCTTTTGGTTTTACAAAGGTTCAAAATATTATATTGTTATGCAAGCATTCCATGTTTGTTTTTCAATTAAATTGTAACGGTCCTTAATATAATCCGGGCTTAACTTATTGAATACATTTAAAATGTTAAATTCCACAGCGCTGAAATTGTTTTAAACAAATTTTATTTGTATTACAAGTAGGTACTTACCTAAACTTTAATCTTTAATAAGTATACAGTTTTAGACAATTTTTATCGTAAGAATTTGCAATTATATATTACATAATATCTTGTATTCGACTAAAGAAAACAAAAAGTAGCATAGCGTCAAAAGTGCGAATAAAAAATACGGTTCAAAGAGTTGTTTTTAGTATAAAACTTATTTTGTGTACAATACTATAAACATACTTTAATTAAACAAGCAAAAAAGTTGAATTGCACTATACCATATACCACTTTTTTTTTTTAATTCGAGTATAACTTTTCTTTTCGTTTGTTTAATTTGTATTATTAAAAAAAAAAATACCCCATTGGATTAATCTTAATTTAGTCTTGATACACTTAATAATATACTCAATGGTATTTGCATAAGTTTGAATTAAAAATAATAAATAATTGATTCAATATTTTGATTCATCCATTTTCAATGTATATTTGGGATTATTGAAGACAAGAAATTACAACAAAATCGTATTTACTGACATGTTTCCACTGTATGGATAAATATAAGTATACACACACCGCAGTTTCCAGTCTGTTAATTTTGTTAATTTTGAGTAAGAAGGAAATGTTCCAATTTATTCTTTTGTCGTTTAAAAGACGAGTTATTGGCGAGTTCACTCTGTACACAAAACCCCGTACAAACAAGCACGGATGAGGGATCAGTTTACTTCTAGTTATTATACCTCTACTTGAGTTCGAAACTATAGTATTAGTTCACTACTTCACGACGACTTCCTTAGGAGAACCGTTAATATTTTATTTTATTGTTTTTAGCAAATATTGCTCTGGGATATTTACAGCTATTTCATGATTTGTAAAAGAGCCATAAGTAGCTGGGTAAGTATATGTGTTGATATTGCATATTTACAACTGTTAAATTTTATTGTGTTAACCAAATAGCTCTCGCTTTCTACGACTCACGAAAACGCGAACACAATATTATAGCGTGTTGGCAATATAAAATTCATATAAATGGTTTTCTCTAACGTCACATGTGAAGTTTAATTTCAACTAGACATTGTACCTATATAGTATATTATTATGTATTATATTTACGTCGTTAATAATATTTCAAATTTAAATTGTGCGTTACTTATGAGTTATGGTTCAATCGACATGTAGTAAATATAATATTAGGACGTTCAATTTTTAACGCAACAGGTAGATACATTCAATTTTATGTTACCGACCTTTACTAAGAAAGATTTTATAGAATATTAATTTCATCATTATTGTTGTATTTATTCAAGTTGACAGTTAAATTATATAAAGTATTTTATTTACATAATAATATTAAAAGTTTCACTTTTATCACGATTATTAATTTTCAAATAACTAAACTATACATTGTTTGGACTTCTGTTATTTCAATTCTTTACATCATATTAATCTATTGAAACTATTAAAACGTTTTTTTAGAAAATATTTCTCACCAAAAATAATAATCTAAATAACATGGATGAAATGAATGTATTGTTTTAGTTGGTTTTAGAATGGACACACAAAGGTTTCATGCACTTAGGAAATAATATCCGTTACTATCTTATATTTGAAAGTTTTATTTTTAATTTTCTTTTAAAAATGTAGTAAAGATTAACCATTTAATATAATATACTACAAAATTAAGTAACCTTTTCCAATAGTTTTTCTATTGTTAAAAATGCTTTAATTCCAGTTGCATATTTATTTTATGAAAGTTATTTTCTGTTTATGAATTTATGGAAATAAATACATATTATATTGTTTTGTTAAGCTTAAGTGATATATTTTAATGTATTCAAATAAGTTATTTTAAAGACAATTGCATAACTGATCCATTTAATGTTTATTTAAATATTAAAAAATAATTAAATACTTTAGAATATTGAATACCTACAGAATCTAAATTTAAAACGTAAAAATATACTGAAACCGTTTTTTTCTATATTTCAATAATTATTGGATCTCAGAAATACTTATTGTGGCGCACAACGTAAAATAAACTATATTTATGAATATATAGTTAAAAAATATATGATTATAAATTGATTAGTAATAAGTTTCACTATTGATTTTTAAACTATTAAAACAATATATGTATAACATTTTAAGATATTCCGAGAGTACCTAGGTACATAACAGTATAACATAAAAAATAGACTTTCGACTCTTTTAGTTTAAAAACCGTTTTTAATATGGCAACAGTTGACGTCAACAATAATTTAATTTGAATGTTACTCATGCATAAAATATTTTAAGGCACAATTATTTTACACTTTACATCAAACTTAATTTACCATTAACCTTTTTATAAATATGCCATATAATATGTTGGAGATAAATAACAATATTGAATTCTGGAACATATTATTATACAGCATTTACAATTTCATATTGTCTGGAAAAAATTCCGCTTTTTTATTTCTATATAAAACTAATTGGTAAAATAAAATAATTGTTTTGAAATCTGTTCATGATAGTTAATTATTTTTGCCTCATAGAGTTCATCTCATTAGTATTTGAGAGTTTTTTTTGTTACATTTTTGTAAATAGATACATAATTCTAGTGCATAAATATTTATTAATTTATTTAAAATATTAAAAAGAGTTTTTTTTTGAGTTAATATAATTTATAACTTAATAACTATATATTTATATATGATTTTATTTTGGGTATCTACTGGTTTGTAATCGCCATGCGGCCGGGTGACCATTGTACTATAAGAATTTTTATATATCGTTACAAAATATTCAAATAAGAGTAAATAGTAATAATAATAATAAATTGTTTAGAATTAATAGTAACGTTGTTTAAAGTTAATGTTTTATAATTACACGTAAAAAAATAAGACAGGTTTTTAAATATTATCATCAAATATCACACATTTTATTCGTTTTAACAATATTATATTTTTTTTGTAAAAATTAAATGCTATCATTGAACATTGCTGGAAAAAACTCATAAAAATTAATTTTTAACAGTATTTTAAAATATTCTAATAAGATTTGTAAGATAGGTAGGTATGCGCTTTTAATTGCACCTACAATATAATACAGTATAGCGACAAGCCAACAACATAATATTAACACTGTTAAAATATTATAATAAAATTCAATTAAAAATATTTTAAGAAGTATTTACTCATTTTCCGTAAATAGATCACACATTAAACCAACCCCTACACGTTAAATCTTTTAGACAGAGAAGGACAGAGAAACATCGATCACGAATATCGAAATTTTAGAATTTAGATTAAAAACTGCTGACTTAAGGTGGTCACCTGGTGGCGGGGTGATACATTTTATACGACTCGGTGTACCCGTTATTTTGTTAACTAGGTTTTCTTACCGGTGAAAATAACAAAACGTATAACAACGTATAAATTGTTGTTTACAATGTAGATATTATTGTAACAGAAAGTTGCGTTTTAAATTTTAATTGTATTCAGATTAAGATAAATTTTAGCGACTGTTATTCGTGCATTTGTCATTTCAATATACCCATCACTATAGTATATTATCATATTATATGTTATGTAGGTACCTATATATTAAACTGTATAATTCCACTTATATATATTCACTTATAAGTTATAATACAGTTGTCGTTATATTTTATTTAAAAATGATAAAATATAATCATATAATTTAAACTAAAGTAGTACAGATTGAGTTTTGACGCATTTTTTTTGACTGCGCTGTTTTGAAATTAACAAGACTATATGAGTACAACATTCACATTTATTGTGGCTGTTGCTTGTTACTGTAGGATATTAAATTACAGAAATTAAATCCGTTATGTTGGATGAGTATCATAATGCATTGTGTTTTTATAAATACCAATGTATAATAATTACTTTTTCAATCATTTTTTGAAGTGGTTTTTATATTTAAAAAAATAAACATAGGTAGGTACATGGTTTTTTTTTAGCGATGCCTTCGGGTTATACTTTTGCTGTACGGTTATCCAATAACGACGGAATTCATTTTTTCTTTTGAGTTTTGATTTTACTAACCCTTTATTTATATTTTTAAATATTGACGGGTACAATGTAATTATTTTATTTTGAATTGAATGTCCTGTCCTACACATACAACCTAATTCTGCAACGAATCAATATGAAAAATATTATTAATTTTTTTTATGAAATGGCCAATCTATGAAAAATGTAATATAAATACAGGAATATTATTGCATATACATATATGCATATACATCTATTGTAGATACAAAGCATGTAGACACACTTAGGGCACAGTTCATAAAATTGTATTAGTTACATTTTGATGGAGGGAAGGTGAATCATAAGTAACAATTTTATAAGCTGTATATTAATTAAGGGTATTTACATTATTTTTTTCACAGAGACCCTTTTAAACCACACGTTTTCGGTGTGTGTTTTTAATTTTACAACAATTTTCAATAGGTCTATTAGCTTCAGAATAGTTTATTTTGTTTTTCAAACTTAAAAGTTTAATAAGCATTTAGAATAATAACTCGTGACAATGGGATAAATTCCAACCTTATATGGTCCTCTAAAACGTCAACAACAACTTCTTCAAATGATATAAGTAAATAATAATTCTTTACACGGCTCTTCCACCTTATAAGTATGATTAAACTTCATACAAGTATCACAGTTACTAATAAAGTTATTAATTTCAGAACCCTCACCTGGCTTTTAGAATAATTGTTTTTTCTAAGGCGTTCTTTGATGATTTTATTATGCCTATGTGAGTAACTTAGAAGTAATATATTATATCAACATTTAGCTTTTTTTTTTTTATTATACAGTGTTCCTGACAAGGTCATCTAACTTATTGATAATATTAATTAACATTTTTAACAGTTTAACAATTGATAATGCATAATTATTTACAACAAATTACAAGAATTTACATCGATAAATATATAATGGTACAATATAATAGAAAATAAAATAAATTATATAGGTGATTTTAAATTAGTTATTGGTGTTGAGGTCACATCACGAGGACGATCAACATTTAGTAAATCATAAAGTATACTATACAACTCTTATCAAAAATATTTTTTTAAATTTTAATATTGTTTTTACCTCAACTTTCAGACAATTTTTATTTCTTGATATGTACCTTATTTAAATTCTCTAAGAAATTTCATCTTTAATATTCCAACCTCCATCGCAAGTGACTGTTTCTACCACCTATTGTGACACTCCTTATTATCTTAGACTTTTATAACGATATTTTCAATTACTCTTCAAATAATATATATAAATTGATTTAATGATATTATATACAATATTCACATACCAAGAACTAAGAATCACTTTACATAAATTTAAATCAATTAAATCCTAATTGGTGCAGTGGCCAGTGCCGTAGACAGGATTTTGAAGGGGAGGGGGTTAATTATAAATTAAAGTACATTTTTTACAGTTTTCGTATATAAATAATATATTTATTAGAGGATAAATGACAATGTGAAGGAGGAGATAAATATAATTTCTCAATATTACACAATGTAGATAATTAACATAACATAAAACGAATGAAATTGTTTTATTTATATTATTTTCAAGCTGCCATTCTATTAAAGTTATAATGTGTTCATTTAATTGGTGGGTAAAATAACAAGATAATAATTATGATAACAAAAATTAATATATTTGAACTAGTCAGTATGGATATATAGGTATTTTTATATACTGTAAATTCGTCGATAGGCAATTTCGTAAAAAAATGTTATTTTAATAACTTTACAGAAACTAGAAAGTTTTTATGTCTCAAAGAACTTTTCAGATTCACCGAGACCGAGTCGAACATGTACGTTAACCGGTGGCATAATCTACCTATATATTTTTCCCGGGTCAGTGGTGACCTGTGACCTGTACCTATCAATGCAGTAATGTAGTGTGATATTGTTATGCAATTTTAAATGCGGGGATGAAAATTGACAATGTCGATCACATTACCATTATGTTGTAATTGTATGCCAGAGAACCAGTAATTGACAGCCATAATTTGTTTCGCAACAGTTTGAGATTGTATTCACCCTGGTATACCAATAGTCAATACCATAATTAATGTACTGAAGATGGAGTAGTAATATAAGACTATAAGAGTAACGTATTACAATAGTTACTATTTCACCACAAGTTTGATTATTGAAAATTGTATACCGTTTTTTTAAAATTTTTTGTCTTTTAAATAGTAGGGTGAGCGTATGTTGTTTTTGAGTCAACTAAACCACCTCTTAGTTTGGCTAATAAGTCAGAAGATTTTCTCAGTGTATGTCGTTTCAATATGTATGATTGTTATTAATGTACAAGCATTTCCATTCCAAATTCTTTTATAGGGAATGTTACATCGATTATTTATCTTAGTTTGTATAAGGATTTACTTTTTTTGATACCTTTTTTTTCATAATTATTATATAGGTACTATAAATACAAGTAAGTAACCTTTAGGTGTCACAATTTAGGTTAAAATTGTTCAACCTTAATATAGTAAAAATTAAAGTAGGAAAATATCTACTTATAGTCCGAAAATCAGTTTCGTAAGGCAACTTATTACATCTTACTGTAAACATAGACCGACAAGGAGCAGTACTTTCAGAAAAAAATTTTTAAAATAATATATCAGGGATACAGTCGTTAGATTTGTCTCTTGGTGGATGGAGTTTTTTGATAATTTGGACTAGTACAAGATACTTTTGAACCAGATGTACCCCAAATATCGGGGTCATCGATACTTTCGTTCAGCTCTTCATATCGAATTGTTTTTAAAAAATACTGTGCATTGTTAAATGAACAATAGTAAACACAAAATAATATTGTACCTGTATCATGCGCGTGTTTTCGGATGGAACTATACGAACCGATGTCAACGTCCTTCCAACCGCGGAACGATGATACTGATAATTGCGTTTCATTTTTAAGGCGATGACAATTTGTACAAATTATACTTGCTTAAACATACGGACCCTCGCCCGGGAGTGCGACTGCTTAGTCGCAGCCACTAGTTCCCTGTTGCCCGACTAGGGAGACGCTGATAAAACGGACTTTGAAACCGGAATCTCCCAAGTCGCCGCCGCCGCCCACGTATAACGTATTTATTTAATATTATAATATAGGTATTGCGATTTGTGTTGAACCTGGGATGCCATCGGTTTTGTGGTCTACCGTGGTCCGGCGCAGTTTGCCTCTAATCAGTCCGTTGCGGTCACTGATTACATGCGCGACTGCGGCGAGTCCATTGTGCGCGGGGCCGTGTCCTTCTCTCGCCCAGGCCACTAACCACCGCTTTGCCAGAATATCGCGTTGGCCCCATCCACTATTGCCAGAACCACCCTCATCTATAATACTTGAAAGTACATAGCTTTACGTGCACAATATTACTATGGTATAGACTATAGATGCACGAATCAGTCGTGCCCATTTTCGCGGTATTTCTCTCTCCGAGTACTTTAATAATACCTTTTTACAAATCCAATTACACATCATACAATGATTTTGAAACTCACATTTTACACGATGCCAACCTATACAGGGTGATTATTTTGTCATTGAAAATTCATTATTTCAAGAAGTCGAATTAATAAAAATCAAATTTAGGGCGAGTAGTTTATGAGTTATAAGCAGGGCTAGGATTTATATGGAAAAGCATGTTTTTTTTGCGACTTCTGATTATTGATTTTGTCAGTAATGTCCACGAATCACCTCATGATGAGATAAATGGTGGTATTTTTATTTTGCATGTTTTTGCATATTTTGGATGAAATGCATATATTGAATAAAATGAATATTATTGTACATTTTGATTATAAGAATGCGAAAAATAAATGTTTTATAGTAAATTTCATAATACTTGGTTATTTGTCAAACATAAATTTTATTTTTATAAATACAATCCTATGGTACAATAGGTATGCGATAAAAGATTAAATAATTTGACATTCATTTTCGAAAATTTGACAAAATATGTGAACGTAGCATGTAACACTCGTAGTGAATGTGAATTATAAAATTTATTTCTAAATTATTTTTTTTTCTCAATTATATTATATTAAGGCACCCGACGCCGATGCCATTTTGTCCTCAAAAATATATTCTGCGGGAGAATGATACCACCTTATAGAATCAACCAAATTTCATAATTTTTTATTTAATTGCTAGAGAGAAATATTCTACAGCCCGCATCGATCTCTGTTTTTCAATATTTCATTCTCAAACTTTATAATATGTCTAAAAAAATATAAGATAAAAAGCATTTTTTTTACAAATTTTTTAATACAATTATTTGAAATAAAATACAAAATCAGAGATTGGTGTGGGCTGTAGGAAGTCTTCTTCTTTCAGATAAAAAAAAAGTCATCAGAATCCGACAATTCTACAAAGCTTGAGCGTTATTTCCGTAAAGTAGTTTTTTTTCGATATAATACACCCTATCAAACCCCCCCCCCCCCCTAAATAGGTACCAGGTAGTAGATTAGTGTAAAAGTCTTATAATTGAAGTAGCAACTAAAATATAAAATTTAATTTTCAAATTTTATAGAATTGTGAAAAATTTGAAAAACTGGTAACGTGACCCTAAAGACGAACAGCTAATCACTGATGTATTTCAACAAAAAAATATTTTTTTTGTAACTATATTTTTGTGTTTATCTTGTAAAAATTGAAATGCATATTTTTGCATATTTTGGTAAATAAAATGCATATTTTACCGTTTTTTATTGCATACAAATCCTAGCCCTGGTTATAAGTATTTAAAGTTTTGATGAGCAGAGTAGTGGACAATCATTTCACGGGGTAACCCCATACCACTCCACTCCGCTCATCAAAACTTTAAGTACTTATTAACTTATAAACTACTCGCCCTACATTCGATTTTTATGTTTCGAAATACTTAGACAAATATTCTGCTTTGGAATATGATATTAAAACTCTGTTATCATTCAAAAAAGTAAAAAACTTAAAAAATGAGAAGGATAAAAAATATTTAAGAATATAATTTTTTTAATAAAAACGTTGTTTTGTAAGCGACTTGATACTTTTTAAAATAATATCTTCAAAAACATTTACACTTCTTGAAATAAAGAGTGTTCAATGATAAAAGAATCACCCTGTATACTATTACTGAGCCAATTTTTAAAATCAAACCGTATAAGTATGCGTTTAGTCTATATGTAGGTATAACAACTGTAATCTAACATCGTCGACTCTTGGTTTTGTTCATTTATTATTGTGTATAAAAATATAATATACCTATAATTAATAATTAATAAATATTATTTGACGAGTAGTCGGAATACATGTTAAAAAAACATATCTTGACTTGACCGAATGTAATGCCTATAATAATAACCTATTCAGTATTTACGACGACCCCAATGCAACAATATTATAACGCGCTCCGTTGAACTTTTCCCAAGAACCACTTACACACACTCACTCACACACACACACACACACACACACACACACACACACACACACACACACACACACACACACACACAATGTAAGTACATTTAGACTTGATATGTTTCAGCTTTTCTCCTAATTAACTTGTGGAAAGCATACAGTGGGTAAATAAATTGTCGTGCGTTTTTAATATAAAATACTTATAAACCAGCAACAACCCACGGCCGCGCAATATAAAATAAAAAGGAAAACGACCAGCAATTCGATTTAGTATCCATATATAGAGACGACAGACGGGGCACGGTAAATATGACATGGTCTGTCGGTGGGGTGGGAAGGGTGTAAGGTGTGCAGGTACGGTTACGAGTAAAATGCTCGCGTAATGAAGACAATAAAACGAGTCGGGTATTACCTTAATAATATTGTAAACGTTTTTCTGTTTCTGTTTATTTTTTTCCGGAACAGAGGTAAAACGTATTTCCATCTCTATTGCTCTCTCCGTCTAATTTTTTTTCTGCGCCGCGTGCCGTTTTCGAGGACGACGGAATATAAAACAATCAAATTTGTACATAAAGGAGCTTCTGCTAATTCCGGAACTGGTACAAGATTAAACTTCGCTGACAACAAACGGCCGGCAGGGGAAGGGGATGCAAAAAAATAAAATATGTGTATTATTACGTTGGAAAACTCTAGACGGGGGTTTTTTTTTTTTAAAAAAAAGCTGTTACTGTAATAAAAGATCTCGCAAATATGATTACCTACCGGCTACCACCTATTTACCCTCCCCCCCTTGTATTTTAATAATTCGGCTAGAGCGTCACGTGAACTCTCTAATATTATTGTTTTCCGTCCATTAATATAGCAATTCGAAATTATTTTGACTAAACTTAAACCTCGTTAATATGTATTATTATTCGGTGCGAATGCCGGCAAGCGAATGTATACACACTGAGGTAGATAGTTCATTATACATAATATTGTGTATACAAAATTAATATAGACTATACGAGAGACGAACATAAAACAAAATATCAAGGAAACGGGGCTTTGTTTTTATTCATCGCTTTCGATGCAGCTGTAATACTAACTTGACAACAGCGTATTTACAGCTTACAATAAAATACGATTAGACAATAATAGACTGTATTGGGCGGAGGCGTTACAATAATGTCCACAATGAAATACTCGAGTTATGTTGTTATAACTTATAATAGTTATAATTTTGAGAGAACTGAACTTTGTCCGCGGTGTGATATTAAAACTTTTACTTTTACCGCGAATTGTAATTACAGAGAACAGATAACAATAAACAATAACACCTGCACTTCACCTTATTAGATAGAACTTACCCACGAAGGTATTAGGTTACATGTTTTTGAAAACGTTTAAATCAAAACAAAGAGGAACTTACACAATTCATGAACTATAAGTTGCAAATATCAAAGTTGAAATGGATATTTTTGTAACTGAATATTTTTAATACAACCCATATTAAATATATTTTGTTAGCAGCAGTGAGTGAAATTAAAATGTATCTGTTCATTGAAACGACCTCAAGATCTTTGTCAATGCTTATCACAAGTGGGTAGTATAGGAAGATAATATGATCTATTGATCTATGTACGTATCACTATATGCATGATACTACCCCCCTTCTCTAAGATGAGACATGTGCTGTTCACGGACGATCTTCAAAATTGCTGACTAGAATTTGAAATTCAAAATTTTTGTTAACTATTAAGTTATATTTTTAGTTACATGCTATAAATTTATAATTTCTTTACTACCTTATGTTTCAATTTTTAGTTTGAACTAAATTTGAAGTTGAAACTTAGAAATACCTAACTTATTATTTTTTTTACTATACAAAAAATGTACATAGTGTATCTTATGTCATTGTACGCAGGTTTTTTTTAACAATTATGGATCGATGATAGGGAATTTCGTTAAAACAAAAAAAGACACGCGTTTCTTTATTTATAACTTTTTCAAAATTTTTCAACACGCAGTTGTACCAATAATAAAATTGACTTTATTTTTCAAATGGTAACAACTATATTTTTTGATGTATTCCGGTAAAGCTTTTTTTCTGAACATTTTGACAGTCAAATGATAAATTTTGGTTAGTCATCTGAAGTTTAGTATAATATGCATTAATACTTTTAACTGAAATACCTCATTTAGGTACAAGAGCTAAATATTTTTTCCTTATATAACTTATATAACCTTTTTATATAGTTAAATAGTTAAATAGTTGAATCGGTAATCTAAAATGTTCAAAAAAAAAAATTGTTGGCAACCTAACCTAACCTAACCTACCATACCTACCTACTTAAAATTTCACTGTCTCTGTAGTCTATACTTTAGTTCAGTGCATATTCATTAAAACTATGTTTAATAATCTTACCAACATACCGACATAAATCGTTTCCTTCAAACAAATACAGGCATACAGCAAATTATATTTACCATATTATTTTATCATAGGCAATATAAAATAATTGTAAAGTTAAAATAAAAATTAGATAATTAAATTTTTTCCCCCCAAAAAAAAGTAAGAAATACAGTTTAATTTATAAAGATTTATTAATATTTTAGAAAACAAATGAATAATTTATTTTGCGGGTCTATTACAAGTTTTGGGGGGCTAAGCCCCCTCCCTAGTTGCGCTTATGGTTATAAGCCGTCCATTCGGTTTTTATTTTGTACCTAGTGCCGATTCTCACAGTCTCGCTATACTTTTGCGAATCCGCTCCATAACCCATTACGAAAATATTGAGTTAAAACAATATTAACATTTAAACAATATATTTAATTTTTCTTTCTTCGTCTTAAAAAAATTGGTTTAATTCAGGTGAAAATAAATTCCATTTTGCCGACTGAAAATCAAATATTGCCGATTGGGGGGGGGGGGGTGTAACACCCCCCCCCCCCTACCCCATGACCCTCCTTCGGTTCGTCCCTAGTGCTGTCTTCACTCCCAGTGGAGTGGGACCTAGTTGGAAAACGGATGACGCAATCGGACGACAGCACGGGAAAATGGTGATCGCCTAGAACCACACAAATTTTTTGCACTTTGCTATGAATCGAAACGATGACTGTGTGAGTCGTGGTCAACTGCGAGACCACTGCGCCACTTCGGCCCAAAAACTGAAATGTGGCAACAAAAATTTGCAGGAACTAAAGATTTACCAAAAAATTATATTGACGCTCTTCAAAAATGTAATAACAATTTTCCCTTCTATTTTCAAACTTCTACAGATTTTAGCAACCCTCTATGTTACAACTACTAGCAGTGAACTATCTATTTTGCGATAGATGACGTGTGAAAGTAGATTGAATGGTTTGCCAATGATGAATAAACAGAGTGATATTATAATGATAGACCCCTATGATGACCTAAATAGACTAGCGATCAAAACAAGCACAATAATTCGGTTAATGTAATGTAGTTAAAATATTTTTTGACATTTATCATATATCTAGATCTAAATCCTAACACCCCCGCTCGCTTATTGAACAACTCTGGCTACGCTCCTGGAGATTTAAAGTCACTAAAATGACTCTATGCGAAACCATTAATAATTATAATAAAAGGAAAAAAAATATTTCTTACGTCTATGTGTTTTAATACATTCTTAATAATATGTATAATATAGAGTACAAGTGGTTTTCACCTTACGCGAGTTTTATAAAGAGTGGATCTCAAGTACGCATAGATCTGACGAGTATACCCCTCACTCATGTCACCAGAGTACCTACGCAGCCGTGTGCGTTCCGTCCCGGCATTCCACAATGTCAGTGAGTCTATATATTATAATAATATATGGAACGATTATTTTACCGTGTACCAGGTAATGTCTTGAGAAAAATGTTATTTGAAACTTTAAGAACTGCAAACACCGACGACGGTCGTGTAATAATACAAAAATTAAAATATAAAAATATAATATAATATTATGCGTAAGATTATAATACGTCTATCGTTTAAGAGCAAAAAATAAATAAAATAATAACCCTTATGCGAGATATTATTGTCTGCTGCGGGTCGGCTGCGTAAAAGAGAATCACCCCGTATACATAAATATATTTTTATATTATAATGGGATGCGCGCGTATATTATAATGATCGTCGCAGAAAAAACGCCGAAGGGGATGATAATCGAATTGTGCGCGGCGAGTATGTGGAGCCCGTAGGGGTGGAGTGACGCGTACTTCCGAGCACGATGACACTATTTATTGTTTTCGATGGACCATTGTCTGCGACTGTGTGTCAGAGTGTGTATCGGATCTGTTCATAATATTATACTCACGAGCCTGCAAATAGCCCGCGACCGTAAGGGGTAAGGGTGCAGGGCAAGTCGAGTACCTGCGTACAATGCGTTTGTTATACATAATATTATGCAGTTATAGGTAGGTATATGTATACCGGGTGATTCGTTATAACCACGCTCCGCCGTTATTTTTCACTTAGGTATTTTATAGAAAAAATTACAGTCTTTTTAAAAATATAACAATGCTGTTATGGCAAAATATATGCTGTGAGAATAATAATATGACAGTTCACACGATTAACGCGTGATTAAGGGAAGAGGCTCGTTGCGGCGTTTCGCTTCCACATTAGTAGAATTTTACATCACTTAATTAAAAATTTTGATTTTTGGAATTTTTCGTATAATATATTCACTATCAATCACAATATTTTCACATACCTACTTAGATTCCTTTATGAACAATTTGAACTTATTATTTAAGGAATGTCCTATGATTTGTTAGATAATAGTATGTGGACTACGAAACATATACGTACATAAAACATAAAATAGATGCAATATTTAGTGTAGCCCCCTTATATTATATTCCAAGTCTATTATTATATACTATATTATCTTTAGTTCATAATGTATAATAACTCAAAAATTACATGTTCAATTTTGATAAATCATCATTTTCAAAAACATCATGTGGCAATAAAAAAGACAGACTCAAGCAGCCATCACAAATTAAAATTTGTATTTATTCAATTAATTGTATTTTACAATGCAGGGAAAAAGTTAAAAATTAATAACGACCAGTTACCGGGTATCGATAGTCTCTAAACACTCATAATCTTCGCACTGGGTACTTCATAATTTTATGCCTCCACGGCATTCGTAAATTAATTTGTTTACAATTTTTAATGAGGAAGCGCGAGATTATTGAAAATCCACAAATGGGGCGTATAATAGAAGAGTTTAGGAACCACTGACATAAATGGAGGTGACCATAGTTGGTAAATCATGTTATATGGTATGGCGTTTTAGTTGGTCTATATTGTATTATAATGCGGCCCAATAGAATATTTTATTATTTATTATAATATGCACTTTTATTCATACGCGGGCCGTCGACTTTGTATGACGGTTGTGTATATAATATACAATATAATAATAGTGTATATGCGCGAGAAAAGTTTTGCATTTTATCTCGTCAAACTGCGGCGCTCCGGGATTGTCCAACTCCATCGAATACGCTCCCTTTATTTTTATTTTTCATATTTTTATATTTTATTTCGTCAACGGCCGTGTTAACTATACACAAACTCTTTCCTCCACTACGTTATATTTTTACTTCGCAACCCTATATACATATTTAACAAGTCGTCCGAAAGCCTTTTCGCTTGGCCGCAATAACCTAAAACCTAAAAACTTAACATTCCAAAAAGAAAGAGAAAACACACACACACACACACACAGTACTACTGTATATATACGATGTGAGCGAGTCATACCGGTACTCTGCGGGCGTACGCGTCTTGCGGGAATAGAGTGTCACCACGCCGCGAATGAATTTGAATCGTGTTTTGTAAACTTTTATTTTTATTTTCAAAAACTTTTTTGTTTTCCAGACAAATGAACGGCACACGAGCTTTGATGACGCTGATTTTAATGATAACTGCCACCAACTCGGTGCGGTCGTGGACATGCCCTTCGGACTGTATCTGTTTATCGCACACGCAAGTAAATAATAATAATAGTACATAATAATAATAATAGATTATCATGCGGAAACTCGTTGCATGGCTGTGCGGGATTCTGGCCATATTATTATACCAAAATATTGTACACTATTATTATTATTATTATTATTGTATAATCTCCCGTTTAAAATTTGGATTTATTCCAACTACTGAACTGGACACCGCTGATATATTAAAATTCGCTATTGTATATTTCACGCCGCTCCCGTTGTGCACAAATATCGTGCTATTATATTACACGTCCCCGTGCTTACCGAATCAATTACGGCAACTGCTTTACGTGGGATATGTCAGGCGGGACACGGGGTTTTTTTTATCACAAAGGTTTTTGTACATAGGAGGTTTTTTATTTTGCGTCGAAATACAAAAAAAGGGTCCCTTACGTTTCTAGAAATCGTATATTCGATTATACTTTATTTTCGAAAAATGTTGTAGTACGCATTCGTTTATTCGATCGACGACACGAAATAGTCCGCGGATAATAAATATTAGCGGTGGGCAACGATAATATTATGTATAAACCAATAGCTTTATTGAAAATTTGTCACGATATCGATATCGTATCGAATCATCGATAGTGTTGCCCATCACTAATAAATATAATATATACATCGATTGTATTACGTAAGGTTATCAGTACAACAGGACTGTACGGAATTCTCAGCAAGGTATACAAAGTTTTCATGTAATTATGTATACCTAGGTATATAATATATTTTTCTCAATAACTAAGTCAACCGAGAAACAAGTGATTGAGATTAAAATACAGTTCATCATAATTATTCAGTTATATTAGTAACTGAGTTATAATAATATTATACAAATTCAATATTTAATTTTTGTAATCAGATCATATAGAATATACATTTTTTTAACATTCTTTAAATGTAAATTAATTAGTCAACATTTAGTTGTAATTTGGTTTCGTTCTCAAAAATATTTCGTTAAACAGAACATTTTGGAAGTTTCATCGTACCTATACATACAACAAACAACGAAGCATAAAGTTTATTAAATATTTTATTATCTTGAATCAATTTAGTGTTCATATCGGTCATTGATAGTTGTTAGTTGCTACGGTACAATATATATCTCGGCTGAATAAATTAATATTAAGTAGGTATACTACCAAATTTTTATTCAGAATGATTCTAAATGGCCGAACGAAATTATGTAAAAATACTCAAAAGGGTACAGGGGGGGGTCATCAAAAGTTCAGTTTTATCCAGATTTCTCAGCACCCATATTAACCAATATTAACCCGAATAATAACGGTTTTGAAAACCCAAATGTTTGTTTAAATTTTTTATTCGGGTGTTTGAACACCCAAATACATCCAGCACCCGAAACCCGAAACCCGAATAAATGATTCGGGTGCAAGGCCCTAATTTGAAGAGGTTTTGATATGAAAATAAACAATTCACGATACAACTAAGATATTGCTGACGAGAATTATATTTCTACATAATATAAGTTTACAACGAAATAAATTATATAGTGTACAAATAAATAATATTCAAATTGTAATAAGTATTATATTATAAATTAATTATTATTATACTACTGTAAAATATTAGCTATGAAAAAAATAATATTATATAATAATAATACATTTGTATGTAAATAGAAGCTTTTTACAAACCAAGGTACACGCACAGAAAATTATAAAATATGTAAGATTGTAATTATTATTCATTACTTATATCTACCTACTACTAAACATTAAAACGAAAAGTCACAAAATAAAGATTTAAAATTCAATTTACGAATATAAATAGAAAAAACGTTTTTTATTCCCAAATACCAATAAACTATAGTGTAGATAATAGGTACGTATAAATATAATAAAATAATATAAAAGTTATCATGTAATCGCGTTAAGATCACCAACATTTTGAATATTAATATATGCACCAGGGCACAAGTTGTTTGAGCAGCAAAATATCCTGAAAATCAGCAGAGAGCTCTTAAGGTTTGCACTCGGCTGTGTTGACTTAGTAGCCAGCGACGGGGAATTGGAGGTATAAGATACAATGTATGGAAAACGTAGTATATATTACCTATAAAAGGTGATTTGTTTTGTTATACCTTAAATAATATGATAATACTATCGTGGGTTGGATTGGAGACAATTTAGCGACCTAAATGACCCAAGCGTAATAATAAATTTGGACCGCGCGAGGTATGTATTTGCGTATTTAAAATTCAGTACCTAGTGTAGTATTGTCCCCTCCCCCGCCCAATCAACATAATATTATTATACCTTTATTAACTATTATTAGCTCAAGAACATATTTTGTTGTCCGCAATGTATAATTTTTAATTTCAAGAAAGTAACCGATGATAATATTATTATCTCTAATTTTATTGTTTTAATTCTTTAATCTTGGTTGTGATTAACTAACTGATATTATACAGTTAACAGTTATTTTCATCACTAATTCATCTGAACGGGTGGATATCTATTTTTCTTGCAACATTAAATGTAATACTTTCAAACCACCACCTCTGGGCGGTAGTGATATTATGACTCGTGGCGGCTACACCAACTGACTTAGCGTGACCAGGACTTAAACTGTGAAAAAATTCCAGAGGGGAACTAATGTCTCTATGATTTAGTTCTGAGCATTTCATGTATACATTTATGTATAATGTCTAAATATGTATGATATGTAATGTATGAACAATGATTGTGCAAGCATACTCATTCCACTTTTAACCCGGAATTATGTTGATCCTAATATGTTAAAGGGGACGCTTTTCAATCGCCGTAGGGGGGCTGAGTCCCCCTGCGCCCCCCCTACTTTAATCCCTGCTGCATACACGCATAGACCTAAACTATGTGGTCCTTGTAGTTAAGTAACCGGCTTGTACTCAGACGGAATAGCTATGAAGAGTAAATAGTGAATGGGACATTGGAACCGTAATACCGTATTCTATCTGTGTGTGTAAGGAGCTCAATCAGCAGTGGCAGTGGTTGGGATTGCCGGGCAAACGTTTTAGAATATTGATGAGCTACGCGGCTAAATTGAGTGTGTATGTTACATGACGAGTATTTTTGTACACCCATGTATGCAGGTGCTTGTGAGTAATCTTGTAGTCTATTAAAAATAGGAACATATTTGTGGCTATTTCCTATTTGTTAAATATATTTAACAATATGCTTAATAAATTATACACAAATTAATATAATAAAATTAGACACTTAGGTATATTAAGAACCATACAGTTAAGTCCTAGTTGCTCAACGATAATATGTATTAAACAAGCCTTTCCTGCCCATTTATTTATTATTCATATAAATTCATCATCAAATAATATTTAAAATGAATTAAGTAGGTACTTAATAATAATTAGTTAGTGATCAGTCATTATAATAAATACTTACATGATAAAATATACCTATTGCCGAAACGGCACGCATATTTATTTATTTCAGTATAATTCAATAACATTATAATACAATATAGTTATAGTCATCCATACGCATAGTACCTATAGCCAGAAATAGCTTTTGCCTCAAATCTACATAAATTCTTCACATAACACAGACACGACAAATAAAATATAAATATACAAGTTACATACTCGTGAGTTGTGACATATTAAATATAATTATTTTAAATCATTCGATCACTCGGGTGTCGGATAAATAATAAAATAATAAACTGACTATTGGACTTGTATGAGTAGATGAGCCACCGTTAATATTAAGTAACAAGTAGGTATTATAATATAGCAATATTAGAGTCGTAACGCCGTGCATACAATATATCTATATTGCATTTATTTATTTACTGTACAAATTATAATGGTAGTATTGGAGTCGCATTCTCGATGGAACGATGATAATGGATTATATCGATGTTATATTATAAGTTTAAAACTCACATACGAAATAATTACAAAAATATTAAAACTAATTACAGTTGTGTGTGTGTGTACTGATGACGTTTTGGTATGTGAACATTTAATATGACCGGAGTGATAGGTGGTGGCGTTGAGTACAATATTATAATACAAATTGCACACAGATGATAATAATAATAATACAAATAATAATTTATCATAATATAGTGGCGTGATGGGGCCAGATACCGGTACAAACTATAAAAACAGCCTATTGCAGACTTCAAGGAGGAAAATATATAATACCTATATAATATACTCGTACGTGTTATGATTTATACATTTTTACTGTATTAACTATCCGAAATATAAAGTAAATAATATTTACATTATATTTGTTGAACAGAATAAAATTAAGAACTAACAACAATTCGTTTATGTACAACACTTAAAACAATTAGCTATCATCAATCATGGTTACACTATTAGGCACATTTGTTCTGCTGGAGTTATGGACAGGTATAGTCAGGAACTCTGATACAATACAATAACTACGTTTTAAATTTGCATAAAAAATAACTAAAACTTTTGATTAGGGAAAAATTTGTTAAAAAATGTTGTATCACACAAATAAACGAACCTTTTAATTACAATAAGCACTTCCAGTGGTGACCCTCTTTCTGTCTTCACATATTTCTTATGTATCAATTTTACTATCGAAACACAATCGGTAATATTGATATTAAGTTTAACCTAGTTACATTGTACTATTATTGACTATGCTTAAAATTATACTAATTATTGTTATTTTATTACATAATTGTTATCTTAACCTAATTTGTCGGAATACATTATTTCTACGTAGTTACTTAGCTTATTGAATATTGTATAATTTGTTTTGGTATTTTACCTGTTACATAGTATGATTGTTTACTTAACCTAGTTAATAGTTTTAACTGTAATATTTTTATACAATATTATGCATGATACAACAAGACGTAATATTATCTATACACGCGCCGTTCCGTTTCAGATACTCTGCAACTCCGGACACCTGACGTTCGTGCCGCTGCGCGACCTACCCAAGACCGTCGAACACCTGTCGATGACCAAAAATAACCTGACGTACCTGCCCACTGACGCTTTCACCGGTCTCCGGCACTTGCGGAAGCTGACATTGGACACCAACGGCATACGCCGGGTGGATCGGTTCGCTTTCCGCGGGCTCGGCCGGCTCCGGGAACTATCCATCCAGCACACGCCGCTCGAGTCGCTTGAGAAGTTTTCGTTCGCCGGCCTCCAGAACGTGACGGCCATTCTGTTGGGATACAACCAGATAAGCGTCATACACGAGTTCGCGTTTGCCGGCACCGCCAACATCAGGCTCATACTGCTCAACAACAATCCGTTGCACACGGTGAGACTCCTTAGACAATATTTGACTTCAGACTGCACAGATAACGCCTGAGATAAAATGCTTAATGCTGTACCACGACGTAGACGTATATTATAGTGATTTATCGACGAGATGAATATTATAGTTTCATTTAAGCCGGATGAATAAAAGATGAAAGATATAAAAGATAGGATTTTACTAATATGATTTGAATTTACCAGGAAAAAGGAAGCAATCTTACTAATCGTATGAAAAATATCTTAAACTTGTTTGAATATTTAATAAAATAAAACCTCAATGTTTGAATTTTAAATTCTAATAAATGATGAAAAAATCAAAAAACTATCCTCTGTAAAATTACTGTAAATGCATACAATGTGATATTAATATTATCCAATGCTAAGAAAATAAAGCAATCCATGTTGCGCGTATACCCTAGAAAAAAATGCAATACCACTCAACCATCCTCCGTGTAAAAAAAAACTGCTTTAAAAGTTGTGATATCATTTTATAGCTATGCCTTTGAACAATAGATATTATGTATGTGAAATGCAAAATAATTGACTTTAAAACACTTGATTTGTAATATAGTGCATACTTCAATGATAGTAGACTATATTATTATTATCTAGGTACTCATTATGCTATAGTACTTTTAAATTTTTAACTTAAGTCACCAAGCTAAGTTTAATTATTTAGCAGACTGTTTTAATACAAATGATATCTATAATTCAGAGACATAGCTACAAAATGATATCACATCATGAGCCTTTTCTTTTTATACTTGGCGCGACGCTGCCGGGTTGTTGGATATTAGTATAATTGTGTATTATTACTATTATTATTATTCAAACGTGATTATGTGTAGGATTTTTCAATTTATTCATATACGTATATACCGAATAGGTACGTTGTGTAGTAATAACATAGTCTCCTTATATACTATAGTTTTATTGCTCCATTTATCAGTGTCTCTTATGAGGGTTCCAGTCGGTTTTGTCAAAAGTCAAACTAATGTAGACTTGACCAAACTAAACATAAATTTCGTTTCTTTTAATATTTTAAATATATTTAAAATCCGTATCATAAAATAAATCTTAAGGAGGCTACAGGGGGCTACAGTCGATGAAAATAAAGTGGTTTTTAGACCAAAAAGCCGGACAAAACAAAAAGAATTTTGTTTAATGGATTTACATTTTTATAACCAAGTTTCATTGATTACCAAGTTTACTATACTCTATTCAGTATAAGAGCGGTACCGGGGGGCAATCGGTTTTCGTCCGGCGGCGGTCGGATACTTCTCCCACCAATTAAACCACCAGGTTCAGCATTCAGAACGAAGCCACACCCATTTGCACAAGTCTACTATCCGGTACCGCTCTTATCATGTATATAGTATATAGGTTTCATCTAGCTAATTTTGAATATCTATTTTTTCAGCTGTGATATCCATGAATAAAAATATGATAATGTTGTATATTTTATATTAATACATTAATACGCATTATGACACTAACAATAATTGGAATATTAAAATACTCTAGATGGAAATCTAGTTAATCAATCATGATCCGTTTTCAAATTAAAATTCTTCAAACCAAATTCCTTCAGTTTTGTCTGGACTTTTGGTCTAAACTTCACTTTTTTTTAACTAACTGGAGTCCCCTTATAAGAATTAAAACGTTGTATATTTTTTTTTAATGAATTTACACAATAACGTTAATCGTTATGGAAACTCAACGTCTTGAATAGAAAATTTATCTCCATCACTAATCATAGGTCAATTTTCTGGTGTGTCTTAATTATATTATTAGGTAGGCATGCTATTTTCCCATTAATGAGATGAAAGGTAAAAACAATCAAAATAATGTATCATTATTTCAACTACCGTATTGTAAAATTCTATGTGCCTGCTTGTACCTGGTATATAGGTATCGGCCAATGCATTTTCCGGTCTAACCAACGTTGAGCACCTCATCCTGCCGTCGGGCATCCAGCAGCTACAGCCCGATGCATTCAACGGTCTGGACTCGGTGGGTCTACTGAAGCTGTCCTTCATGGACCTGACGTCGCTGAAGCCGCACACGTTCCGTGGTCTCAGCCACGTGCACGTGTTGTCCATCCAGGACTCAGACCTGGGCGTAATCAGGGCGGACGCGTTCACGGGCCTAGCGCACGTCGGCAGTCTCAACCTGTTGAACAACAAGATCGACGCGGTGCAGAGCCTGACCGTGGCCCGGGAAAACCGCATCCGGCACTTCCGGTTCAACGGCAACCACGTGCTGGACAGCCCACGGCGGGGCACGTTCTCCGGGCTCGCTTCCGCTGCCTCCGACGGGTTCACCGTGGTCGGCAACCATTTCCCGTGCGACTGTCACCTGTTCCGGTTCCTGGACGGCCACCCGTTCGGCAACGCGTCCCGAGACCTTTTCACCGGCAAGAACTATTGCATTTCGCCACTGGAGCTCAACGGACAGCCCGTCGCTGTCGTTGATCCCGCGGTCGTTGACAAGTGCCTGCAGACGTCGGTGGCCGCCCCTCCGAGGACTCAAGCCGGCGTTACCACGACTGCGGTCTTGGTTGCGGCGGTGGTCCTCACGTCGACCGGTTCATTCTTGCATGACTTAGCGGTGTGATTCAGTTGAAGGACTTTCCTAGCCGTCTATTACAGTCGAAAATTGTCCATCGAATACTGTTGATATATTTTAATTTTAATTTATAAATATCATTATAAATATTGTTATAACTTAGACGTATCGTCGTCCAGTGCCAACTGCTAAAGCCAAAAGAATTTTTTTTTAAATATAATATTGTGTATAATTATCAGGCGATCCTCAAGAGTTGCGTTTAACACCGTTGGGCGTAATGTACCTTCACGTCATGTGGTTTCAAGCGAATTTGAATCGATAACTAGGTAATGTTTTTTTTCCTTATCAATGCCATTATTTATTATTTCAATGTGTAAATAATAATGATATTATATTGCAGTCACGTGTTTATTTGATTGAGTGTTTAGGACAAATGTATTTTCGTCACATATCAGTTTACATATCCTCGAAAAAAATCTTTTTTTCTATAAATCTAAACATAACTTACGGACTTTGATACTAAGTACATTTTAGTTACATTTTCGAAGCGTTCGATATATTGTTAGCTATATTGTAAACATTATTATTTCACGTTTTTCAAATAAATTTCAAACTGAAATATGTTTTCGATTACGAAAATATTATTCATTATGTCTTTGTTGAGCATCGTGTAATCCAATATTATTGTTTCCCCGAAAAGTTTAATATTTGGAGTCAACAAAATGGCATTAAATAGATTTTATTTTACTTGTATTTAAATAATTATTCTCATTTCAGATCAAAAGGCAAAGTTTAATATTAAGTATATATGTTTATTATTTTTTTTCCACGAAAAGTGTTAAATCGTTATTATTTATTAGTATCATTACATTTTTTTTTACTGCAATATTTTGTAATAATAAAAAAAAATATTTTCTTCTTTGTAGTTTATTTTAATCAATGAGTACCTAGCAAATATAAAAATGTATAGTAATTATACTGTAATTTCCGTAAGCTATCGTCGTTAATCATTATAATATATGTTATCATCATTTTAGCATAAAACATAATATATTATAGCATTATTACATTTATATATTATATTCGAGTATCATAATGTTGTTTATTATTATTACGCATTAAAAAAAAAAAATAGTTATGTTATAATTATAATAAATATCGTCAAATATTGTAACTATATTGTTTAATTTATACATTATAGTAACATAATATATAATAAAAAAAACCTCTCACTATGAATCAGCGAAATATGTATATTATACAGAATGTATCACAAATATTTGACGATTTTTAATTAAAATATCGTAAACCTTTGTGATTCTCCTGGTATATTAAAAAATATATATTATTATTATTATTACTACCTATCATTATTGTTACCTATTATATTTATTATAATAAATTCAAGACCATTGTAAATATTTAAATGTACTCTATATACTGTCATGTGTCCGTAGAACCATATTCGTAACTAATTATACTATCAATAACAACTACAACAACAACAATGATAAAAGCACTCGCGATTTTTGATTATAAACACTTTGTTGAACAGCGAACAAGTGTTTGCGGAACGTCATCCGGAACCAAGACTTACAAATATTTAATCTGTTTACGAGGGGCAAGTTCCCGTGGGCTGAATTCCGATACGATATTATCATTATTATACACAGCGGTGACCGTTAATTAACTGAAAGAGGGTTATGCAAAGTGTTGACCATTGCAAGGTTTGTTAATTACCGTACACCGGCGACAGCACGACCGTGTCCTGCGAATGTTAAACGTACGACTGTGGCGACTAAACAATATACTAACTACGCCACACGGTACGGGAGACGACGGCTGGATCGCGTCCGAATACATTATTATGGGTACGCGTACACGTGTAATAGTATACACTATACGTAGGGCCAAAACTGTACTTACGTCCTAAACTATTATTATAACCCCCCCCCCCCCCCCCTCTCCTTCACACTAAAAACAACTGTATAGAAATCGCGCCTATAACGGAAACGCGTTGATGTCAATACACAATTAATTGCTACGCGCCACCTATATCGTTTCGAAATGTCACAAGTACCTACATAATATTTTATAAGCTTTTTAAAAGCGTTAAGCACACTTTTGACTAAAAAAAAATACCAGAATTTGACTTTTGAATATATTGTATAATAATATATTGTTGGTATTTGTTCATTTTTCTTCTATATTATTAACAGCTGCTGGGTACCCGAATAAACAACTGATTGAAACAATTTAATTTAAATCAATTATTTCTCTATCCCTCAATTTCGTGTAAAATCATTATTTTGTACAGACAACATTTTTGAATTAAGTCAAAGATATATATGCATATACGGTACGAGAGACGACCGCGACGGCTCGATGGCGTCCGAATATATTATACGCGTAGGACGTAGGTACACTACGCAGGGCGCATACGATGGTCGCGTCTTAAATTATTCTACCCAGAAGGTAAGTCGTGGCCGAATAAAAAAAAAAGACGATTCAGAAAACGTCATAGGTCCTATGAGTCCCAACGTGCCATTGTTTTACATAGTTACATGCATATTGACCTATCGACGACTACGATCGATATCATAACTATTAATTGATTTATATAATAATATATTATTATGCAATAGTTTTAATAAATGCCAAAATATTAATTCTTAAATAATATGACAATTTTAGTGGTATCAATCATAAATCGTATTTCCTAAATAGACACTATATAATATAACAAAGAACACACAGACACACTATCATGATAACTATAGTACAATGATTGTCATAAAAAGTATGTTAAAAGTAGGTACCTATGTAAAGTTCATAATATTACGTGATTCTTAGTAGTACATAAACAATAGTTCAATACACAACTAGTAGTATCTAACTTATATAGTTGGGTACAAGTTAACATTAAAATATATTTCTTTAGTTGCCTAAACTTAGATGTTATAATAATAAATTGTAATAAACGGTAATCAAAATAAATAGTTATATTTAAATGATAAACTATCGCACAAAAAAGTTATACCTAAGGGACATCAGTACCAAAACAATTAATATAATTAGTTGTTATTACTTATTCACAAGACCAAAAACAAATGGAATTTAAATAATGTATGTTTTTTTCAAAAGTTTCAAAAGAATTAAAAAACATTTTTAAACATAAACCTAAATAATGTAAAAAACATGTTTTAAATACATAGTGTTTGATTTTAATCGTTTAATACATATTTAAATAAAATGTTCAATTCTGCAAACCCTGCTACGGGTCACAGTGTAAAAGATATGATTTTAATAAAATCTAAGGATGAATAATTAATTTTCTACTAAAAATTATGTTCTATTTGATTCTTAAAAATTATTTTTCTTATACATTTTATATTTCTACGGTCTAGATCAACGCGATTGTCGACTTTTGAAACACAATCGAAGTCGATAATATTTATATTATATTTTGTTACTGCTAATTCGCGTCCTGCTATATAGCTTTTGAACGTATTGCCTGCTTAGTTATTTACCTCATTTTGGAGACGCATGTAGTATGCAGCCGGTGCACAGGTATATTATGTTGGCAGGTAGGTTGCGCGTTTGTTTCAAAAAGACCCTCAAGGGTAAACAGTTTGGTGGTTTTTTTTTTATCATTATTATTACTCGTTCTTTTTCTCCACTCCTTTTGTGTATCATACTATCATGTACTTGAAATGTTTCGCTTTTTTCCCATCGTTTTCGTTTTGTTCGCATATTTATTTTTTATTTAATCCCATCGGCTTGATATCTAATTATCCATTACCGCGCGAGCCCCGTCCGATCGACGAGAGAAGTATGAAAAGAAACGCTTCACGGAAGAAACCGACAGCTCCACAGCCGCTACCTACTACATTATATATTATATTATATTATTAAATTATTTTTCTTCACGGGTTTTCTATATTTTAATACCAACCATGGATGTTTCTTCCCTGAGTTAAAAAATGTAATTTACCACGTTATCGGTGGTTTTGATTTAACTGGCTGTGGGGGAAAATTATGATAGGTAGGTTAATATTAACAATTTAAACAAATATGACGAATACTAATCATTGGCTGCGTCAATCATTTTGAAATACTAACAAATTAATTAATTATCAACAATTTGAATATTTTTAATTTTTAATTTAAAATGGACTGACAAATAAAGCACGTCACAATTTAATACATTTTGTTTGTTTTAATTTAATTTTTCAGTTATTGAATATTATACGAACGTAAAAAAGTGACATTAGTTACGGTGTCGACTAGTTGACTTTCAGATCCGTTCCTAGTTGAAATCTATATATGATTTTTTCCGAACAATTGAAAACAATAAAATATATCAAATATGTTAATTATATACAACTTATTTTTTTAGTGCATTTTTGTGTATTTTTTAGGTCATTAAAATCCTAGCTCTCGAAATAACATTCATTGAGTATGTTATTTAATATGATTATAACTCATTAGCATATTAGTTTTTTATGAAAAGAGCGAAATTCAGTTATGTACATCAAAAATCCCAGAAAAATATTTTTATTTGAAAAACGAAATTAAAATTATATAATATTATCGTTTAAAAATGTAAAAAACTAAATATGTACAATATTGTACCGATAAAAAATATCAGATAATATAGAATTTTCAAAAACCATCATATAAGTATCGTAATAATTCAAATTATTTAAAAAATAATACATTTTAAATTTAGGTAGGTACCTGATTGTAAGACGACTGTATGCTAGGCTATATATTTAGCTATGTAAAATAATCACTCTGTATACATTCGATACTCTGTTTTTTTCCCTACCGTTGATTATCACTATCCTACAAACTCGACTTTATACCTTCGACGGTAGCGTTGTCGTTTTCACAATGGATATATATATATATATATAAATGTATTTATCGGTACCGTATATTTGTGAGTCGACGACGAGACCCATCGGTCGGACGGCCGAGTGAGGGGAAGGCGGATAAGTGTGTGCGGGGAGCCGCCGTTATCCTCCATACCCTGCGTGGATTATAAATTTATCACCGGGAAATTCAATTAAAACCACCGTATAATCGAATAAAATCGAGAGGGGTATCATCGAAACAGGCGGGACTACCGCGGTATACGGGGTCAGGTATACTACGTGATACGTAGGCTCTGATAGTATTTATCTGTATACAATATACATATATATTGAGAGAAAGAGGAAGAGGGAGAGGGAAAGGTTGATGGAGAGGGAGAGGAAGAGAGAGAGAGAGAGAGAGAGAGACACACACACACACACACACACACACACACACACACACACACACACACACACACACACGCACACACACACATACGCACAGGGAGGATGTAGTGTTCACTGTCCGAGGAAGGGTCGTAAAATTATTAGCCCAAGATGCGCGCGATGGGTTTTATTCCGTCGGTATGATGAAATTCAAATCGTCTCGTTACTGCACATGCGCACATGCACTCGCGCGAAAACATAACAACAGGTAATTTTAGGTACACCGTCCTCAGTGTTTGCGGAGCGTTCTTAATTTATGAGTCCGCGAGCCGCGCGCACCATTGAAGAGGTGGATGATTTTTAAAAACATATTACTTACCCACGTCCAATGAAATTGTTTTTCTGTTTTTTTTTTTGTTTTTAACCAATAAATTACCGTATTTTATACGTATTTTTTTTTCTTTCAAATCGATAGTTTAAGTCGGACCACCGCTCTCCCGACGAATTTTGAGTGTTTTTATTGTTGCCTGCTACTACAATTGTCGTTTATCGATCGGATTTCGGAATATCGACAATATTCGAGCGTGACGAGTGATTTTCAAATCCGCACGCGGCGTAGACGTTTTTTGAATACCTTACTAATAGTAGTGTACTAGTGTATAATATATTTTATATGTTCACAGCACCTTTTTACAGGTTAGGTTAAGTTTCACAGTATCAATCCGCTGTGAACATACATTACACTTTTTGGAAATGCACAATGCACATAGGCATGCACAGACTTTGGTTGCAGGGTATGTGGCTGTTCCCTAAAAGTATAATTTATGTCCCTAAATTAGTGCTCACCATGAGCAAAAATACCATATTTACTTAAAAATGATAACCATTTTGATTATCATCGCTTCTTATTACCTACAAAAAAAAAAAAATAGGTTTTTAAAATTTTTTTGTTCTATGTTCAAAAATAAAACATATTTTTATAAAGATGTGTATATCATATAATGGTTTCATTATTCTTGTCACATAATATCAAGCCGTGAACGTAGATCGTACTTACTAAATAAGTTATTTTTTTGTATTTAAAAAGTGTTGTTTTTCACGACTTTGTTCATATTATGCCATCTAAAATAAGCGTCTGTCCCCAGCCCACACAGTATGCAAGCACACACCACGTGCGCACGCCCATGGTAATACATAGGTTTCATGATTTTGTTTTACACGGTAAAAAAATATGACTTTGAGTGGAACATTCCCACGCTTAAACTTTTAAAATCTCACTGTAAAAATCCGTTGTGAAAAGTGCGAACGTACATACTATCAAGGCTGGGCAAGTTAATGATTTTTTTTAACTCAGTTAAGTTAAGTTAATATGCACCAATAACAAAAAGTTAAAAGTTAAGAGTTAATTTAACTACAGGTTAACTCAGTTAAGTTAAAAGTTAATACACACTTTTTGTTAACTTTTTATTAAGTTAAAAAAAAGTTAATTTGTTTATACAACGCTAGCCTACTTAATTTTTTTCCAACCCAAAACTAAACTGTAGGATATAGCGTTAATACTTCATACAGTATTTCCATATAAGTTAGATTCGAATGATATACATTTTTAACTTTAAACAATTTACGATACATATTTTTTGACCTGAAAACGAAATAGACTGGAACAGTGAAATATTATAAAATTAAAAACAAAATAAATTAACTTAACTTACTTCTTAAAATGAAAAATTAACTCGTTAATTTCACGTTAATTAAGAAAGAAATGTAGTAAGTTAACAGTTAAGTTAATGAAAAGCCAAAAGTAACTAGTTAAGTTAAAAAGTTAAAAAGTTAAAAGAAAATTAACTTTTTAACTTAACTTTAACTTTTTAACAAGTTAATGCTCACCTTTGCATACTATACTTACCTACCTAGTGATATTATTTTATTTTAACCATCACGTTAAAATATTATCGGTCATCTACAGAGTGCCGCCAAAACGGCGATCACCTCTATCGATTCTCTAAAAGTTTTCCTCATCCCAGGTTTTTTTCCCTTTTTTTTTTCAATTAAACTCTCCCATCGATCCCCGCCCGGCACATACGCTGCCCGACCGGTCCACTGTTTATTGTAATACTGTAGGCGGTATTTACAATTTACTGCTTTAGGGCTGGAACCCATCGTGGGTTCATAATAATATATTATTATAGTACAAGATGCACATAGGCATTATACAGAATAGAAGCTTTTTACGCCGAAAAAAACCAGTTTCCTGTTTTATTATATTAACTACTGTTTATAGTAATTATAATATCATTTTTTTGTCATATTTTGTTTCATACAATTAATAAAATAAATAGCTAAAAGCAAAATGAAAAAAAAGTAAGAGAATCGCCGTGATGATGATAGTAAATAATAAAAATTATCGACTCATCAAATGATAAGATTATTATCATATAAAATATAATTATGTCATACTATGGACAATTGGAAGTGCAAATCTCTCACGATTTTATGTAGAGTGTGACGAATAATAATAATATTGCTTCATTGCTGGCACTAAATACTAAATGGCCTGCACTATTGTACAATAGGTACATAATATTTTTATCGATTTAAGGCTTCAACACCTATGTTCATCGGTCTGAAGGCTATTTAGCAGGTCGTTTTAAACTGTGGGCGAGGTTGGTCAGAACTACAACAGGTGTGTGGCCAGGTCTTATCACTAAAACCCGCGGGCGGGGCCGCAATATCTGAAAAACGGTTTGCTGAAATTCTCATGGCATGCAATTTTCGCACGTCGAGCACGGGGTCGCCAAACATATTTTCGGCGGGAACTCCCGTTTTTGACGGAATCTCGACGACGTTTTTTCAAAGACCGACTACGGGAACGGCGGGCGCGACATCGTCGCCGATGCGCAGCACGTTCGCCGTCTCTACATTATCATAACGTTCTCGTCGCGGGTAATTGGCGCGCCGGCAAAGGCGGTACACTCGAACTCGGCGCGCGCGATTAGAGCGGGAGTTTAATAATTACGCAAAGGCCGCGGCGGAGACGGTGGCGGGCGCGGATGAGCGGAAGGGACGACGAGCGGACGAGCGGATTCGTATGGCGGCGGCGGCGGCGGCGGCGGAACTTTGCGGTATCGCGTTATATATGATATACGACAGAGTAATTGTGCGCCCGTTTGACAATGCGCGCGATCCACCGTATCCACCGATGCTTCACATAATGCACTATCCCGAGCGAAATTGATTTCTATACTAGTTTTTCCCTCCCCTCCCCGCGCACCCGGCATTTTTTTTTTTTTTATATATACCTTTGTCGTCGGAGCATAATACAATATACCTATATACACATCTATATTATACATACATAATATACAATACGGTTTGCGCGCATATACCCGGCACACAGACGCGGTAGTTAATATCGTATAGGCTCGGTATTATTATGTATGCACACGCGGTTATATATTACCGTACTGATATACCATTGGACTTATGTATATATATATATATATACACGTGATATAGGTGTATATATCTGTATATTAGAAATGTACCTACCCATCTTGTCCTTTTTCTTTCCCGGTGTATAATATAAATACCGGCTGTACCTATATAATAATATAGTCCCGTTCTATTTTTCTCGAAACAAAATGCCGCCGCGAGTGCTTTATTAAAAACAAAAATAAACAAATTCGACTCAGATATCTTAAACTCTGCCAGCACAATATATTGTATGCTCATATTATTCTCCGATACGATTAACCCGTTCGCGTAATAATGTAATGATTTATCGGTATAAAATACCACCACTGCGTCCAACGCCCCCATTCCCCCGACCATCGTAATAATATTATGTTTTCCACTATATTATATTATCATAACACTATTATAGTAAGTACTATAGACCTGCAAGGGCCCGTACATTTTCGGCCCGGTCCGGTCCATCAATTTTATCCTCAGGCCCGGCCCGGCCTGGTCCAAAAAATATTGTGAAAAAAAAAATAATATTATTATGGTATATAAATAGCTTTATTATACCCACCAATCAATATATTATTATATTCATTGTGATTGTATCTACTATCTAGTATCTATCCATAGAGTATACTCTATATGTATCTACCCGTACCAACATTGGTCTTATCAATTATTATTTGTTATTTGAAATTGTGATTATTTATTGTCGAAGAAAAATCCTTAAAAACCCCGGTCCAACCCCTGATTTATTATTCGAAGTCCAGCCCAGCCCAGCCCAGCCCGGTCCCAAAAAATTGTACAAAAAAAAGCCCAGGCCCGGTCCTGAAAAAAATTACAAGACTTAAAAAGCCCGGTCCAACCCTTTATTTTATTTCAAAGGACCGGCCCGGTCCAATGTCACTACGGGCCGGGCTTTTTAAGGACCCGGTCAGGCCAGCCCGGCCCTTGCAGGTCATTAGTAAGTACCTATATTCCATACGACTATTAATTATTGTGAATAAAATAGAAATGTGTTGATACTTGAATACTATCGTTAAATGTTTACGCTAAATCTAAAAGCCTAACTTAAACACTAAAAGCTTATCACGTCATAGGCACGTTATTATATTTTATTTGAGATTTGGTACAGAATCCAATCAATTGTTTGCAAAATCTTTGGCATCGAATTATTATTTTAAATATTTATCTGAAGTAATTACTTTCAAAGTCACAAAAGTATATTGCCTAATAAACGCGAGATAAAAAAAGAAATATATATTTTATTAACAAAAGAGATTTTGTTATTTATAAAATACATTTATTACTTAAAATCTTAGATGTGTATCAGACAGATATATGTTTTTGACATAAATACATTAACTTAATAGTTAATATTCATATTGTACTGGAGATTATAATTATAAAAAGAAGTTTAATAAGAACGATGATTAAAAAATGTTATTTACCCAACCTTGACGCATTGAAAGTTAGATTAATATTTAAAGTACACATTTGGTTTACAAATGTAGGCAAGTTAAATGTGGTAAAACAAGTTTGTTACATAAAGTTATCCTGTCGTTTAATTTATTCATTTGTTGAGTTTACTTGTTTGTATATCAAATTGGAAATACTGTTAAATCAGTAATTAATACGTACAGCACTACAAGGCCTCGTAGGCAACCAAGACATACTTTCGTTTTTTACGTAAATATTATAAATGCTTTAAACATAATATATTATATTATTTTAAATAAAGTCTGACTATTATTAATGGCATACGTCATAGGTATCGTAGACGATAAAAAAGTCACATTATTATTATTATTTACTATTTATTATATAAGTATAGGTACCCGCTAGTCGTACAATATACCACATGCTATACATAATACACATTGCATTTATAAATCTCTTAGATTCTATGATTCTTCGGCAATAATTAGTTAAATCTACCGCATTAGTAATAGTAAAATGCGTTCATGTAACGTAGGCTGACTTCGCTACGAATCGTATTTCGTATGTGCAACGATTTACTAGGTATGAAATTAAATGCACACATACATCAACTGCAGCTGTGACTTACTCAGAGACGATGCACCTACCCTCGTCATACCTACTTTCCGCCTTCCTTATAATATATCTGTACCTGTTTTTAAATATCAAGGTAAATAAACCGAACACGGCAAGCTGAATACAGGTGATAATTATTTCTACGAAGTAGTCCCACTCATTCATTATTGGCATTGCTTCAATGTATAGCGCGTCTACGAAGTCTATACCTACTGCGAGAACAAGAGGACGCGTAATTTGACTTCCAACGCGAAATCCTATACCGTCGGCAAAGTTGAATAATATACGTTTATCTGTACCTATAATATGTATATAATAATAATAATAATAATATGTATTAACGTTGTACGCGGTGAACAAAGTCGTAAATATTCTGCCGTTGATTTGTAGTTAAGTACCTTCTACGAAACTTTTGCGAGCAAAAAAGTCACCGATGCTGCAGGTATTTATTTTTTTTTTTATTTTTTTTATTTTGTTACGAATTGTTTTCAGGTCCGTTTTAAGTATAAGTGTTTTGCGAAAGGGTTGGGTCTGGTTCAAGTACGGTCGGTAAGTGAGAATATTTTATTAAAATTTATGTCAAACATGTATAGGTTAATATATTATACGGTATGCAATGGGTATCGAATATAATATTATATTGGCTATGATATCATATTATCACGTGTGTGGTATAGATTCGATTGCCTTTTTTCACCGTGACATATTATGTTGTTTTGGAAGTTTACCAATTGCACTTAAAATAACCTTTTCTCATACCAATTGCGCTCAAAAATGTTTAGGGTCGATAGACAATTAATATTGCGCTCGGTCGTTTCAGGGTTGATAATATACTAATTTCTGAAAATGATGCATATTAAAATCAATACATTCATAGCTTTATTCGGAATTATTTAAAACTAATTAATAAGAAAATTATAAATTTTCCTTTCATGTCACAACTATGTTAGAGAAAGGTATATATTATGTTACTTATCTGTCTTATATCTTCTGATTAACTGTCATAGTCATAGTCGCATCAAATATCGTGAACATCAAAAAGAAATTATTAATATGATTTTTTTGTAATTTAAATAATATATCTACGTATTTTATAAACAACTAATATGATTTTTGTATTAAATAATAATAAACTTAATCGTACCTGTTGTGTTCGTAATGAATAAAATTAAATATTTGTAAAAATGTACGCAAACAATAAAAAAAAATGAAAAATAATAAACACACACACACACACTGTGTTGGACGTCTCATCTGTCAACAAACACGAAGTACCGAAAATTATTTTAAATCACTGAAACATAGTCAGCTAGGAGATCTGCTCAAACATCTGAAGAGCAATTCACACGCAGGGAAACTGGCAGGATCAGAGACTACTTCTGATACTACTGCTGGTAATCAATGGAAACCCTATATGTAAAACACTGGACTATTTTCAATAAAATATATATCTACAGATTCCTTGAGAAATAGTTATTGGGAGGGGGGGGGGGGGGTTAAAAATTAAACTTTAAATGCTTATAAAAAAAACCAAGCCTACGTGTCTTTATTATTTTTTGGACTGATTGTTATTTTAACAATTTATGACTGTTATGAGGAACCTTGAAATTAATTTTTAAGCTTTTTGATTCAGCGAAAAAATGTTTATTGATATTTATTGAAGAATATTATATTTTATGTTATTTATATTCAAAATATTATAAACATTTATAGAAAATACAAACATTTGATGATACTTTAAATTATCTACGGTTATTTGTTTTTGAATTATAACAAAATAAGAAAATCGTTTCATGATAAATCGTTATTTTACCGGTGAATATCGAATGTCAAAATAAATTAAACTTCATAAAAAAATCGATTGACTTCCCAGTAATATTTATTTATTTATTTTTGTAAAAAGTAGACTAACTTATGAGAAATATTGTATTGAATTTTCAAATCTTAGATATAAAAGGTTTTTTTTATAAATTTCTAAGTCAAAATAATTTGAAAATTTTCTCGATATCGATGAATTGTGTAAAGGCTTCAGCAATTACAAAAAATTATTTGAATTGAAGCCCAATTTTTTTTTTAATTACCCTAATAACAATTTTTGCGAAGCCTTGTATTAATCTTTCAAGTTTTTACCAAACAATCTTTTATTTATCGAAAATAATTATTAATGATTAATGATTAATTAATTAAAAATAATTAATGCACATCGAAAATTTCTTACACCATTTCTTTACTTTATTGAATTTTCATTATATATAATATAATATATATAATATATATAATATATTATAATTATATTATAGTTATTTCAAGTCTCGTAAGTAAATTTTACATTTTTATGATTTTTGTATAACAGATTTAATTTTAAAGACACTGGCATGGACGAGCACAATGTTTATATCAGTTTTATCTTTAACTGGCATAAAGTTATTTTTTTAATTTTAATTAGCCATCTCGTAATTTTTTTATAATAATTATATTTTAATATTATCGTAAAATTGAATGACAATTATAACGTTGAAAATAATGTGGAGCCAAACGAGTTTACGGTTTTGTTGGAGTTGTGGTGTTTTAAATTTTTTTAATTAGTTTTTAATATCATATAATTGTATACACTATAGTACTACACAGAACTAATGAAGGGCCCTTTTTGTTTTAATATTATTCAGAATAGAACATGGTGACCTATTCTTCGTAAAATATATTTTGTATTTTGGTTTGTGTATTTTAAATTTGAATTTACTATATTGCATTTTGAAATCGTCTATAATAATATACTACGATTCGTTTTCAAATAATAGTATGATTATAAGATTTCTATAAAATACTTTATCAAAATATTTATTGATATAATAAGGCAAAATTATTGTGCAATCTACTGCCGTCAATTAACCAGTTTTGATATAGTTATATAAATCAAGACTACTTGAGGATTTATTTTGTTTTTTTTTTTTTTAATAACCAAACATAATACAGCTGAATGAATAGAGAAATGTGCACAACTCATCAGAGTTTATTTTTCTGTGCTAAAGAGGGCCTCTGTCTCTATTATGGCCCTAGGGCCACTAATAAGTCTCTCGCTACGCCACTGATTACGCCGCCGTCGTCAAGATTATCTGATTATGTATTTCGTATTTACAGTAATATTAATCCATAATGTCTTATAAATCACATTGTCGATAACCATATTAACAATATAATATTAAATATATAGCGTAGGTATTATCCATTCAACGCTGGAGAGAAATGAAATCATTAAAATTTAATATCACGGAAAACGACCGAACAAGTCAATGCGACAAGGTATAATGGAAACTAATATGCGCACTATACACTGTTGGAATGTCCATAAATGATAATATTACTTTACCCATATAAATTATCCATATATGTAGAATTAATATTTAATAGGCAACTTGACGAATGTTAACGTTTTACGGACGACGACGGTGATGATTGATGATAATATACGTTTCGATCGGATTTTGTAGATATACTTCCGCTTTTCAGGGTACTGTGACATTGTATTATAATGAAGGTGGCTCTCCGGCTTGATAATATTATATAATATGTATGTATTATGTATAAACACCGAACGCGTCATATAAAATAATATAATATAAACAGACATTAATATTTGTTTATTATTGCTTCTCATTAGGTTCAAATTTAATGACAAACTGTAATCGTACGCCATATAGTTGATTGTTATTAAAATAATAAACTAGCCGCGGTTGTACCAGCGCGTATTAAAAAAAAAAAATTGCCTTTATTTTATTATATTAATGTAGGTAAAGGTACCTATAGTAAACAATAAAGGAATCGCATAAGAGGACGTTACACCAACATTTGTTGTCTCCGTCTTACAAGTGCGTAACATGGCTAATTGTACGCTCAGCAGAACACGTTTAGCTCCGTTAGTCAAAAAAACTTATAGTGAGTTGACTTCTTATAACATTTAAAGATAAGATTATTATCTAGGCTATCTCATGGGCTTCTTATTAGATTTTTTATTTAAAGCGAGCTATGATTATTTTGAAATTGTAAATTGTCTGTACATATTAAAATACTCATAACTCGCTTTAAAATAAAATATAATAAAAAAACCCGACGAGATTACCCAGATAATAATCTTACCTTTAAACTTAATTTTTTTAACTAACGGAGCTACACGTGTTCTACTGAGCGTACAATTTGTCATGTTACGCACTTGTAAGACGGAGACAACCAATGTCGGTGTAACGTCCTCTTAACGCTCTGGCACGAGGATAATGTATTATACCAAGTTTGTGCCAGTTCTTATACCTACGTAATTTATAAGTCTACAATTATATTCAATCAATAATATCATTAATGTCATATTGCGATGATGATAGTACCAAATCAAATTAAATACAATATGCTTTGAAATTGACATTACTGAAACACTAAACACGTCTGATCTTCACGTGATGAATACCTACTGCAGGCTACAGCTATAGTCTATATTATATTATGTAATAATGTTGTGCAGTGAATTATAGTGAAGATATAATTTAATTGAATTTCAATAAAGCTATATAGATTATACCTCCACCAACATGGGCGAACGCAGATGTCGCCGAATAATAATATTTGTATAATATTGACGACAATGGCATTGGAGGTAAGAAATTCACAGCGGACAGACAAACGAACCCATCGGCAATGAAAGGTAAAGACGTATACCTAAATTAATAATAATTATTATAATATAGAGACCTATAAAACTAGTTTGTTAATTTTTTTTTTATTGTTTAGGTCGTAATATTTCAGACGACATGAACGAATGGGTATACAAATATTATACGATTGTTACTCTACACACAATAATAACATAATATAATACCTAGATACTCCGCGTGTCCCTGCAGTGTATAACATGTTATTAATTGAATTTTTAATGATGTCCGACGACAAAAAGGACCAAATACAAAAAATTGCTTCGGTTGTCGAGTCTGTGGAAATCAAACAAGACTTTACAATCGCATACGATCGTTTGATCCTAAATTATTTGTTTTGTAGGTACGTATGACGCACGTGTCGAGTGGACATTGATTTTTGTGTCACTATATTTGGAATCAGTTTTATTTTTCTCATTCTGTAATTATAGCACTTAGGTATAAGTGTAGAGAATCATACAGGTTCTTAACTTAAATATCCAATTTTAATATAACTATATTGACTAGAGTCTTTCTTATAGATATTTTAATATTTATCTTATTTTTACGTTAGTAGAATACATTTTTTACATAATATATTATATATTGTATAATTTCATCTACAATATGCATTAAAGTATTAAAATGTAGAATAACAATTTAAAAATAACTAAACAAAGATTGATACATTGAATAGTATTAGATAGTTCTAAAAATTTGATTATTAATTGAAATTCATTTCTTACAATTATTATTAATATTCGAAAAAAAAAACACATAGTTATTATTATAAAATATATATTTAACTGTTTATACGAGACCAATTAGCACGGAATAATGTCCTGCAGGTGGCACAGGCTGTAGTTTCGCCTGTGTGACTGTGCGTGTGGGTAATGACCAATATAGGTTTATATAAAAAGGTAAAAGGTTAATAATGATTGATTTTGGTAATTTAGTAATTATTTAAAAATTTAATCACAATTATTATAAGTATTTGATTTTACCGTCGTCGTGGTTTTTCTTGACTGTCAAGGGTGTCAAAACGATAAATACCGCTGAAACGAATATTCGACGACGATGACACGGATACGGGATAATAGAAAACTCGATGAACTACTATAATATTTTTCTTTGTTTTAATGGGTTGTTTTTTTTTTTTTGAATGGGCGAATACTGCAACAGACGATATTGTATATACGTATAGCTGTAATAATAATAATAATATATGCTCCTCGGTAATATTAATCGCGATAGCCGCGGTTAGAAGACGAATAAAAAAATTACGCCTGGCGCGTCTATTATTCAACGCGTCTGTGCGCGTCTACGGTGTCGTGGAAATGAGACGAAAAAAAAAATACCGAAAAATAAAACCACGAGCAAATAACTCCGAGACGAGTCGTCTAAACGACTTTTCGCGCGTTAAAATTAAGTTTCGCCGTACGCAAAGGGGCATAAAAAATAAAACGGTTATCCCACTATATATTGCGGAAGAGCGGTGTGGTGGTGTGTCGGTGGGTGGTGTGGGTGGCGGCGGGTCGTCGCAGAGGGCCGTTACGTAAGCAGAGCGCCAGGACGAGACGCGTAGAAGAGTATAATAATATAATTATATAAAACATTTTTACCGACACGTTTTCCGTCTTACGGGCGACGCACCACCGACGACGTACGGACAGCTGACAGATGTGGGTGGTGGGTAGGTTAGGGGATGATATAATATATATGCGGGTATTATGTCATAGGCGTATTAGACGTAAAACGGGAACGGTCGTTGTCAAAATATGCACAATGTATCATATAAACCGCGCGCTAATATATTATCGCATATTTTGTTATATTTTATAAATTGTCATTAGGGGTACCATACCTACTACACGCCTTTGCGTCCTCCAAAACGATATTAATAGTAACGCGTGCGTATGTATAAAATATATAAATCTCGTTCGGATTGGCCGGAGTGGAGAGCGGTGGTAGCGGGGGACGGGGATGGTTTTTTTTCGTCGCGAGCGCTCCCTCCCCCCCCCTGGAGGGTTGGTGGACGGTAATAGTTACACACCGAAATTATAATATGTTATTTTAAACGTGTCATATCTTCCAGCAGATACACCACCAACCTGTATACATCACACACCCACACGCTTGCAAAATATCTGTAAGTTTGTATGATATATAATATGTATATAGGTATACCTATTTATATACGCGAGCGTAACGACAACGATATTATAATAATAATAATATAACGACGGGAATAAAATACTTTTTCTCGCGTTGTAAACATCGCCACGACGACGTGTAACGGATAGTCGGTTTTTAGAATAATGAAAGGGGGCGGATGTTCGCCACCCCCCGTCCGAGCGAGTCGAATGTTTGAGGGGTGGTGGGAGGGTGGGTCGGGGCTTCGTACATAAATTAGCTGTCGCCCTCCGTCGTGGCGCGCAACACGTTGCGTTATTATAGTTATAGCCGACGTCGTATAAATAATCGTAAAAAATAAAATAGGTGTCAACGGGTTATTTTTCCCGCGACCGCGTACGACGACGACGACGACGACGTTTGACGATATATTATATTGTTTTATTTTCGGGGCGAGCGCCACCAGCACGTTTCCTCTTCCGCCGTTCTTTTCGTTTTCATTTTTATTATTATTATTATTATTATTATTTTTTTTAATTCCGCACGGGAAATTGTCTCTCCCCGCAAAAGTCCGCACCGCTCGTCCACCCGATGACCCTCTGGTGGGTGGTGGTTCGCCGCCGTGACTCGCGATCGCGGCATGTATGTACCTACGCGTTTTTGCCGGCCTCCGGCTCATCAAAACGCAACGTAAACAGATATAAAACCTTCTACTTGTATATATTCCATATATATATATATATATATCTATATACATGCCGTTATGGGTATATAATATTATTATACGTGGCCCCTCGACGAGTGCGCACGTGGAGTAAAACGAATAAAAACAACATACACCCACCACCGTGAATTCCGGCCTCGATTTTTATTCAATCAACGACATTATTATTATTTCGATTAAAATATTCAATCGATCTACAGGAATTTTTTCCGAATTCCATAATGCTGTGTTACAATTTACAAACACAATTTTACATCATTATTCTTTTCAGGTAACGCAAAGACACGTGTTTTCCAGACAACATTCGATCCATTCTGATTATGACTGAACGTAACATAAAAAATATGTAGGTATGCAACTTTAAACTATAAATCAGTTTTAGTCCTATCATAATCACATTATACTCATATTGCGGTAATGGACGCTCTTTTTTACGTGAACTTGTAATAGTATATTGTGTGACAAGGACGGGAAGTGAGCTATTTCAGTCGGGGGCGATATTTCACCCAAGACGGAAATTGCCCTCCAGCACGAGCCACACATACTATTTTTTTTATCACGCCTCTGCATTCATCGATTACGGCGAAGGTAATGCAGGGATCTATGCACCAACTAGTCCATAATTCAACGACAACGATATTTCATGAAAGAAACGATTTGGTTTTGATTTATTTTAAGCGTGACGCATGGAGGTTATAATAATATGAATATAAGATGTAACCAAAAGTTAGGTGTCTGGTTGTGCAGAGGATACGCGAGTGATATGTGCGCCCAGCATTTTTTGGGATTTCCACTTTACCGTCCGGCACTATTAGGGAATCCCACATAATTAGTTAGTAGATACATATAAATGTTTTATAATTATTTTCTACACCTAATTATTTAAAAACAAGCAATATTTTATTTTTATTTAGAGCCACCGCGGATCCCCGAGTTGAGTGTCATGGACCCCAGGAGACCGTAGACCACAGTTTAAGAACCGTTGGTCTAGACGAAATATTTTATCATTGACGTGTTCGGCGAACGTTTTAGGACAGGATTATGGCGGAAATAATTAATTTTAGTTTCAGATTCGGGCATCGTAGAGAGTCGGGTGATGGGGCGTTTTTACGTTTTTGCACCATAATAATTATTAAATCCAACCAAATTGATTATGCATATTTGCAGTGCTATACAAAGTTTATTATAGTTATTAACGATTGGTGGACATTTCCCAGTTCAACTATAAGATGCTTCTTGTCCACACAATTTATTGTTTAAAAAACAATTCTTATTATTTTCATAACACTTTTAACTTCAGCTGCTTTGGTAGCATAGGTACTCATTATCATTGTGAAAAAATAAGTTGTATATTTTAGTGTGTTATCGTACACAAATATATTGATATATAATATAATATTTTTATTTTATATATTAGACTTCCAGTACTACGCCTTTTTTTTTTTGTTTCAAAAATAAATATATTTTTGAAACAAACTAGTCAATTTTTTCCTCTTGAACTTTTTAAATATTCCATAGCCATGGAATAAGACAAAATAAATTCAAAAAAATATAGATAATATGTCATATATTTGAAAAACAATTATTAAATTGTAATAAATTGTAAAAAAAAAACATAATAAACAAAACAAAATCAAATTAATAACGTGATATAAATTTGTATTATATGAATGATATGAATATTCTATATTGTCGAAAAACTGTTCGGGTTTGATCATATTTTATACAGGTTAATCGTTATATCTGTTGATCTATTGATGTACCTATATAATAGTAGGTATATCAAATATCAATATAGTAATATATACGGTTGATAACTTACATAGTATACAAAACATGGGACACTAGTACACATCAATTTATACATATCTACAGGTGTTTCCAGGTATCTATATATAGTCGCCGTCAGATATATTTATACCACCCAGCCCACTTTATGGTGGTATTGTACTATTATAGTTTTGAACAACGACATTTTCAAATGTGTGATATTATTATGTTCTTTCATTATTGATGTGTTTACTGTTAGGTAGTACCTATTTGAAAAGAATTTGCAATCAATTAATGTGCGCATGGAAACTCCACCAGTGAAGAAAATCAAGTAACAGCATAAAATAATTATATATTTTTATTTAATAGGTTAATTATTGTTATAAAAAAAAATCATAATTTTTATAATAATAATCGTTATCATAAACAATAGTTAGGTATGCGTGATATGTAAATATAATATTATACTATGTATACAACTTAAAAATCAAAATAATAATACAATTTATTGTCCAAACAAATCATACAAATTGTACAAGTCATAAAATATATTGTGTCTAGGTATGTTATGTAATAATATTTTTATTTTGAACTGTGAAATACAATTGTGTGATGTAAGTTCTCGATAGGTATTCTCAGCTTTATATAAGTCCATTATTATAACACTATTTATACCGTTTTCAAACACTATCATTTTAGATTCTGAGCGAAGCGATGAATGTATTGATTTTACAATGATGTGTGTTTTTTTTTTTTTGTCTGTCATCAACTTTTAGGACAGTAAAAATGCTTGGATTTTCTTCAACAGTCACTTTTCTGATAGGAAAGTGAATCTAGTTGGTACTTTGAGTGGTCAAAAGCAAAAATTACCCAGTAGTTTTCAAACGCGACGTGAAAAACAAAAGAAAAATTAAGGAAAAATGGGAACTTTTACGCAAAATCTGTTTTCGAGAAAATCGATTTTGGTTTTTGGTGCAACTCTAAAACAAACGACCGTAGGTACATGAAATGTTGACTACATGTTTATATTAGCACTTTCTATACACCATATCATATTCCAAATATTTTGACTTATTTTGAGCTATTTACGAACATTTTCAGTTTCCATTATTTTTAGTTTTTTTTCTATGGATGTCAATAAAACTTTATTTGTTAGGTAAAAAAGCTTGAAAATTTAATACAAGGCTCCTACTATATTGTTACTATGATATTTGAAAAATATTAAAAATCCTTAGTAACGGTTTTTATTTATAAGCATTTAAAGTTCAAATCTTGACAAAATACGGAAAAATCACGAAAATTAGCAAATTATTTTGAGTTGAGAATTCATAAAAATTTTGCTTTTTAAATCTATGATTTTAAAATATAATACAAGGTTATCCATAAGTTTGTCTACCTTTATCAAAAAAAAATGTCTACAAGAAAGTCAAGTTAAATTTTTATGAGCGTTTGAAATTCAAATTTTTACAACACTTGATATTCCCTCGATTTCTCATGTATCGATTTTCTTATTTTGTTGTAATTAAAAAACGTATGACTGTGGATACCTGAAAATTTCAATGTTTATATTAGCATTTTCTATACACGATAAAATTTTGAAAATAATTTGACTCGTTTTTGTAGCTGTTTACGGACATTGTCAATTTTTTAATTTTTTTAGTTTTTTTTTATAATAAAATAAAAATAATAAAATTTTATTTTTTGGGCAAAATAGCATGAAAATTTAATGCAAGGCTCGTGATATATTGTTACAATAGCAGTTAAAAAATATTAAAAATACATAGGCACAATTTTTTTTATAAGCATTTAAAATTCAAATTTTGACTACATTTATCAAATTTAAAATTTAATAGTTATTTTGTAGTTAAAAATTTATAAAATGTTCAACTTCTATGGCTAAGGATTGAAAATTTAAAACAATGCTCCACGTAAATAGGTTACTAAAGTAGGCTACTTAAATGACTTTATTCACAATAATATCATCAAATAAACTTCGTAATATCATAGGCTGACTGATCGTTTTCGCTCAGAATCATTTTTCTTATACAATGATATTATATAATTGAATTCAAATTTAACACCATCCATTATAGTGACCCGCTTGTAACCTAATGTACAGCAGAGTGACATGCACTTATCCACCTTTTTAACTTTGGTTTACTTTGTGGTTTTATTTGTATCGAGTAATTTAGAAAAACATTAATCCTCGCGTATTTCGAATTCCAATAATAATTATTGTGTCCCTGTTTGGCTTTTGCATATTGCTTTACCTTTTTTTTCTTAGATATTTTGATTTTATTGGCTTGAGATATGCTATTAAGTTTTACATAAGTGGGTCCTTAACACTGTTGGAGTTTCCATATACTCATTACTTAGGTAAGAAAAAAACTGGTGGAGCTTAAATTAGACCTTTTCATTACCTTTTCATTACCTTTTTATCTTACCGGTATTCTGGTCGAGTTTAGAATCTCCCCAATTAATAACACACAGGTACAATGTGGTAAGTACATATAATGTTGCAAAACGAAGTGTACCGCCTAAGTGATAATATTATAATTTGACCTGTATTTTAATTGATTGAAAATGTGATATAGGTATACATAAACAAATATTATTATATCGATACCATAATAATGTTTTGCTACGAAATTCCGTGCATGCAAAACAATATATTATTAATATCATCGTGTCAATATACGGTCGCTTTAAAAACTTATGCAAACGTGTGTTTTGTTAATGTAGAAATTATAATAATTTTCACATTCACGATGCACACGTACGTGAAACGGTATTACACACACACACACACATATATATATATAGTATAGATACGTTATGGACGATGGTGGCACGGTGGACATTTAAATATTTGGTTTACAAGTCTCAAATGTGACACAAGTATAAAATACAATACAGCAAACTATAAACCGATACTTATCAGAACAAGTTCCAGTCAACTGTTTATATTATATTGGTATTCGGTAGGCCATCGCGAATGGTATTATACATATTATTATGACTTAAATCGAGTTTGTAAACTTTAAAACCTAACTTTGATGCGGATAAAACAATCTAAGTGAAATCTTCGAAAGTCAGGAATTGAACCTTTTTTTTAAATGCATTATTTATGTAAATTAAAATTGTTTTTATAGAAATATAGTTTTATGTGAAATGTACATAATGATAATGCATTATGCAGTGTTGTAGTATAGTTTGTGATTAAGACAATTATACCAAAAGTAACATCTATTTAATTTTTTGTATACAAAACTACATTCACTTAATCGAGTTTATTTATTTATTTTTAGCAGAAAACATATTAAGTTAATCAGTTAAAACAATTTTCAAGATATAATATTGTTCGTAAAAAGATAACTGGTATGATATTTGACGTGTAACTAGGTACCTACCTATAAATTCGTTTATATATAGTATACCCTAATACACTTAATAAACACAGAATGTCGTGTAGATAATAATATCATAGATACTATACTATCTAAGTGCACGACAATACACGAAAATGTATCATTAAGTGAAGAAATTATTTGGAATACGTTTTGACATGACGTCGAAATTTCGATCCGGCGCGAGCATTGTACCTACGCAACGCGCAGACATTTGAGTTTATATACTTATTCACGAATATTGTTCGGAATGTCATCCGATAATATTGTCGGAGTAACAGCACACAATATTATTACATATTATTTTTGCGTTGTGTGTAATTTGATGCGAACACCATTGAAATAAAATTCCGATTTTATAAAATATTCGACGTTGATCGGTTTATATACCGAAAATAGTTTGAAACGAGAAATAATTGTATATATAGGTATTAATAATATGATTACGAACGTCACTGCTAAACGTATATTGCCAAAACACGTCGTACGGTGGTTCTGTTTCGATCGATTGTCATTTAGTGTAAAAATAGCACGTAGGTACATATTTTAGCCGTTCAGTTTGGTCTTGATGCAAACCGATTTTAAATAGTGCGTGACATACCCCTATTTTAGTAACAATGCAAATTAAGTACTTGATGTGTATTTCAGATTATGCGTTTTACTCCATTACCTGCTACAGCCGTATTTGGAGTACTCGCCGATCGTGTATAAATATATAATGCGATATAACACACCTACGAGTGATAATATTTTATGAAACACATTTTGCTTTCAATCATATGAACAACATTCGATTTTTAAGTGTACTGTCACAGAAATATTTAAATTTAGTACAAATTGTATTATATTTTACGGCACGTGACAAAATGTTAAGACGAATGTCTAAAAAAAAAAATGCATAACTTTAATAGTTTATGATTAAAATCGTCTTCACAATAATAATATTATTATAGTTAAAGATTTATTTAATCAAAATAGTTTTAATACTTTTGAAAAGTAAATAAGTAAATATGAAAAATAAGAGTAGGTATAGTGAGAAGAATGTAAATGAAAAGTGATGCTATTCCAGTACCCACAATATATTATTATCTATAATATTTGTATGTAATACACTTTAATTATAGTGCTCGTTAAATATAATTCTTAATTGTTTGAACGAAAATATAACGTCCATATTTTATTTTATTTTGTTTTTTTATTCGTCTGGATCATAATAATATTATTATAAACGGCGTTCAATTAAAACTAAATATGACGCGGTATAAATAAATTGTATAGTGAGTGAATTGACTGCGTTTTGAAAACAATTTCAATGTGTTTGACCAATAATTATTACTGCGTACATTAAAAGAGAATAATACAATTTTATAGTGTTTTTATTAATGGATTTTACAATTATTTGTTACTGTCAATAACAAACTTAATCATTTTAAGTTGTATAAATCCGCAACTAAGACATGGTCTGAATGCGTATAGAGTTAGAAGTTGTAATATACGTATTACATATAATAATAATCAATTTGTAAGAAGTAATTTGAAAGAAAATTATATTGAATTCGATATTATGCAAAATAATATGTTCCAACGTATTAAAATTATAATGAGAAAAAAGGTGGGACACAGAAATAGTTTAGTTTATAATAGAGTTTTAAAAGTATATAAGCATAGTTATATAAAAAAAGATTTTTTATATATTTTTCAATTATATTAATTCTTATATTCAAATTTGAGTTTTAAAAGTAATACTAGTGCATAATGTAGAGGGTATAACATAAATAAAATTATTTATTATAATATTATTATGGTAAACATTTAAATGCTATTATAACAAATAAGTTTCAATTGTAAATTGTAGGTAGGTTATCATATAAATAAATAACTACATAATATGATCAACTCTTTTATTACATTTTCGGGTGTAGCTTTATAAAAACTCAACATTTTGTCTTGTCATACCAAAATAAAGTATCATGCATTTAGGGTTTGTAAAAGTTATAATAAGTAATAACGTTATGATTATAACGTTATATTTGACAAAAAACTATTGCAATTTGTAAACGTAATAAATTATAACGGAAAGCGATAATTAAAAATTTTACAAATACCGCAAAATCAAACAACGATTAACAAAATATATAATAATATATTATCATTAAACAAAACATAACGCAAAACGAAATAATTTAAAATCCATCTATTTAAAAGTTATATTGGTTACCTAGAAATAATTATTTCATGCGATTTATTTTTGTCTTAGCAAACAATCTAAGGATTTATCATATTATTATATTCTTTATCCGGGCCATGAGCCACCCGCATTAGTTATTATTTTTTAAATTTAATAGGTATAATTAACACTATTCTAAATACGATAAACGTAAAACTTGTATAACGTTTTAATTTTAAATACGATAAATGCAATTATTTTACTACGTTTCAGTTCTTAATAACGCAAAAATCGTGTAACGTTTTAATTGTAAATAACAAGAAATTTTTTTTTCAAATGCGAGCCCTGATCATAATATCTCCGGAATTATTATTATATGTTATGTTTGCATAATGTTTGCTTGAAATGTTTAAATAATTAATGCACAGTAATATTAACTTCCTAAGTCACGATTTATGTTTAGCTTATAATCTGTAGATATTATGATCTTATGGAATCAATAATGCAATACGACTATTCTGATTGTAAGAAAAATACAATAAATTGTAAAATCAACACATTGATTGGTAAAAGTTTTCAGTGATTGTATTGACCCTTGTCAACAATAATATCGATTTTAAGTATTTTTCAATCAATTGCTGGTTAAATCGTATTTTTTATATTAGGCAGCAGTGACAACAGCGTTAAAGTATGTGCTTTAAATCATTTCATGTTATTGAAGAACACTCAAGACGGAATCAACTAAGTTTTATCGAGGAGCCTGATATAAACTATTGATGACACAGCTTAAAACTTGATGGTATAGGCGTATAGTGTTTTATAAGTAAAATAGATTACTTAGTCTACGCGTACAAGCCATTACGCACACGTACCTTTATGGAAAAAGACGAAAATATTATACTCAAAATTTAGTCCTGATTGACAACAAGAAAGAAGTGTAATTTATATTGGTACCTACTATAGTCTATAATAATATATGCCTACATTATTATTATACTATACTTATTATATTATATTGAATTACTATTATGTTATATTATATAGCTTTATCTGCTCGACGAGTCAACAGTTTTTATTAGAAAAAATACGATCTTTACAAATAAGACAATACGTAATCAATGACTATAAAGTAAAAAGTAGTTTGACGATAAGCCACTCTGTAATAGTACCACTACCTACTGACTTTAGTCGGATTATTATAAGTTAGTGTTTATTTGCAACATGACCTTTTCAGATGATGAGTATCAGTAAGATCAAGGAGGTGATTGTTTTTTGATTTATTTAAGATGACACGCAGGGGAGAGGATACGATATAAGCTATTGGGTTCAACTTAGGGGGTTCGTATTTTGTTAATGTTAGAGATTTTTGCGTGGAATTGTTGGTTTTGGATTGTTTGTAACTGATTGGAGACCAAGTGAGGAGTTTTGGCGATAATCACACCTAGGTATTTTGAATTGTTGACGGTGGCGATGGCCGATGGAACTATTGTTGATAAAGATTTGTGGGGGAGTATTCTTACGGAGTATAAAAGTGGTATACTATACACTTATATCGACACTAAAAATATTATTTAAGCACAAACGATTTAAACTTGTATTATTACAAAGGTTACTTTTTACGCATTTTGAGGCAAAAATAATTACAGTGAAAACTTTCGTTTAATTGGTTTATCCAGGACAAGTATACCAAAATAATTACCAAGTCACTTTAAGCAGGCTTTCCGCTAGCTTAATATGGAAAGGTAAGTTTCTCAAGTTGAAATTGTCTGAGTAAGAAGCTTCTATAATGCATTGTTCAATAATAATTTATTCAATTTTTGTTCGAAATACTTTATACCACTTGGCACTTACTGGTTCGTTAACATCGTACCTATTAAATTACGTAAACATTAATCTTGCGGATCAACATAGTTATTTACGGTGGCATTAAATGTCCATAATTATTTATCGCGCTGCTAATAATTTTGAAATATTAAAAATAAAATTTAATTTACATAGAATGTTAATTTAAATGTTGTCTTAACTCACGTGCGATAGAAAATGTAACGCGACTAGTCAAAAATTAAAAAAAAATATTTTTTTAATAATAATAATCGTTAATTCAAATTGCTTCTTAATAAATTACTCTGTATACACTGTATACAATCATTTTAAGGATTTATGTAACACAGTTTTACACAATATTTTTAAAACTTTTAAATGATTAATAATATTATTGACAAAATATGTTTAATAAGGATTAAATATTTTGATATTGTGAATTTCCGGAAGTTCTTCAAAAATTGTTGGATGCTAATATGCTATTTAGATAGTTATATTATTATACCATATTGGTTTAAAAGATGACAACGCGTTTTAGAAAAAAAAATATTAAAATCATTTCTACACAGACTTCATACCTAGTACTTTGGGTACTACTAGTATCTACTTTGGGACTTGCCAAATAATATTACGTTTGTATTTAGGTGGAATATACGGGTACCTGTTATTATAGATTGTTTACCTACTCCGTCAGATTTAGGATTCCATGTATTTTCACACTCAAGAAATTGGAATGTATTATACATTTTCTCACAATTTATGCTCTGACGTATTTATGATGGTTGATTTCTGAAAACCCAGCCAATACATTATACTTAATACTTTATAAGTCGTCTTGTTTTTGACGAAAACGCATTATTATTATTAAACAGGACGTGTTAGCGAGTAGTTTGAGTCTCAAGTGGCCAATGTGCATATGGCCAAAGCGTGTGCGCCCCCCGACTAGTTTAAATGTGCATACCACTACCAACTTTGTAACGTTGTTGGAATAATTTAATTAAATTTTCAGGATGCTTGTGAACTTCCGGAAAAGTCTATTTTTTTAATTAACCAAACGTGCTGACTTCTTGAAAACATTTTATTATTTCGTTTTCATTACAGTGGCCCTGCTCTCAAGACGTGGAATTCAAATCGTTGCCCGGTTACCTACCAGTTATATAAGTTCACAGGGGTCTTAACGACCCGCGCAGTAGTATTAAATACGTTTATTATTACAGTTATTGGGTTTTTATTTTAAAACATTAGACGATATTGTTTCTGATTCGTAATAATATTTTCTGTTGCCTTTACAATACAAATAATAGTGCCTATATAAAAATAAAATAGAATGTTAAAAAAAAACCGAGGGAGTAGATCTGCTTTACGCCTGTACCTATATTAGGTTTCGAGTGTACCTCTTTATCGAGCAGGTATGATGGAAGTGTTTAACTTCAATTCAATGATAATTCGTCATTCATACGAAAACCACTTTTGAACGGAGACAACGTGTCAGCAACTATTTATATAATTTATTCAAATAACTATTAATTAGATAAATGAATCATTTTTTTTATGTAAAAAGTGCCTTCAGACACCAAAAAAAAAAAAAACATATAATTGTGAAACCAAAACATTCATTGCTCCACTTAGAATCAAAAAGAGATATAAATAGTTCGTTGACGAGTCTACGTTAGATAACTTAAAAGTTAATCTGCAATACGTATCCGTTAAAGTATTCAGATGATTATTATTCATATAAAAATGTTTGGAAAAAAAAGCGAATACCACAATACTAACGAGTCATATTATATATTTTAATGATGGCGACGATAAAAACAAACAAAAATAAATGAATATATGTATACATATATATTTTAATATTATATTAGGGAAAGGTCTTGGAAACCAAATGTTGGAACTCGTCTCGCTTCGCTCACCTCCTTTCAAGTAGAGTATTATTGTATTGATATTTTAAATTTGAATGCGACGGTGAAAACTGCATTCGAACGATGGTTTTGAATAGATCTCGTGGGATTATTAAACTACTGTCATTATATTTTTTGAATGTGTTGGTAATAATAATTATTACGGTCTACGAACAATGAATATCATAGCTATGGATAGTATAATTATATGGAATATGTTATTTGATACTACAATAGG